>NC_088717.1:3320357-4585714 GCF_963576615.1 Watersipora subatra
CAACTCCAGAGAACGAATAAAGATGACAAAGGAATCAGTGTCATTAGTTCTCCATGTACATATTATTTCTATGATAAGTACCTCAGACTCCAAGAACCATACTATATTTTCCCGATGATATTATGCACTAGCCCTTTATTTTTAATGCGATGTTAAGGGTGACGACTGAGACTAATTAATTTCAAGCATCGCGTGATCTCGCGAAAGTGCGATTGACATTTAGTTCCAGGGCCACGCAACCGCAGGTCATAATTTAATCGATCTGATTTCATTACCTTTATCAACGACAGTACATTTATTGAAGCATAATTAATTAACTCAGAACATTTGTTTGTATTGGTCAGGTGTTAGCACGATCGCGGGCATTGTTGATTATCTAGAATCTTAGTTTATTATTAGCGCTCTCCGGGTTTAACAGCACCGATTGTCACAGAAAAACGCAGCCTCGATGGCGGCGAAAGGGATCGGGCGGCCTAAGGCTAAATGAGAATTATGACGCCACATTTTGAGTACCTGAACCAATAGCCTGTCTTGACAAACTGTTGTTTTTGCGGAGTTGTCCCCCGTCGAGCGGGCGAGCAACACAACAGCTTGTCACAAGACGTACTGCACCTGATGCATCAGCTGCACTGAAAGGGAGTTGTTCTCTTCCGTCAATGCGGCTTGGCTGCGATGTTATGGCGGTCGCTCCATTGGTAATCATAACAGATTTTGCGCAAAATTTTATGTAGAAAAAAAAGATTACAACGTTTAACTAAAGACCACTCTCTGTTGTAAACGTTAGTAGAATTTAAGAATAAAATAAATTGAAAATAAAATCTATAAGAACAAATAAATCTGACTGATACAAAAACAGAAATAAAACTGACTGAGCGCACAAATACAACATGTTTAGTCGCTGTTGTTGCCTAAGTTCTCAAGTTCTACTAAAGTTTACCGCAGAGACTGGTCGCTGATTAAACGGTATAATCTTATTTTTTCTGCATAAATTTTTGCGCGAAATCAGTTATGATTACCAATGGAGCGACCGACATAACATCGCAACCAAGCCACATAGACAGAAGAGAACAACTCCCTATAAGTGCAGCTGATGCATCAAGTGCAGTACGTCTTGTGACAAGCTGTTGTGTTGCTCGCCCGCTCGACGGGGGAACAACTCCGCAAAAACAACAGTTTGTCAAGACAGGCTACTGAACTAAGTGTTTTTTTTGCAGGACGTACTTTTGACACCCCGTTTTTCATAGTTTTATTATTCTTCGTGTATTGAATATAGGCTCATTCGAAAGCCAAGACTCTGATGTATTGAAATATATAATAAAAAAATTATGTAATTTATGTGCTTTAACACTAGGTGTTGTTGTTTGACTGCCTTGTGGAGAGTGAAGGGAACCGGCAGTTTCCTTTAAGGTACGGTCACACGTAACAATTTTTTCATTCATTCTTACCGAAATCATGAAATGAACGAAAAACAGAATTATTCGGCCGAAATTTACAGAATTGTCAAAGCTGCGCATGCACACCGAAATCGTCGACAGAATGCTTTTAATTGGCTGAACAAATTATTAGTGAGCACGATTCTAGCAGCTTTCGCAATTGGTATAGTCCAAAAAACGTATTATGACACACAATAAAAGTACTAGTGCAATTCAACATAGTACATATGATGCAACTGCTTAGATTGCGCTATTGTTGGTTTTTTATTGTTGAGACACCATGGCTACGACTCGTTTCACTTTTAATAATAGCAATTTTTATTTAGCAGCAAAATTTCCGTTGTAGAAAGTGTTGCCATATTTAGCGCAATCAAGTCAATTGCATCGTATTTACTATGGCGAATTGCGTTAGCATTTTTCTTGTGTGTCGCGTTATGTGCCTCGGATTATATAAATTGTGAAAGTTGCTAGAATCGTGCTTGCTAATAATTTATTAAGACAATTAACAGCATTTCGTTGACGATTTCGGTGTGCATGCACAGCTCTGACAAATCTCTGAATTTCGGCCGAATAATTCTGTGTTTTTCTTTTTCATTGGTCAGAACCAATGAAAGTCATTAAGTGTGGCTGTACCTTTATAGTATCGCTCAATAGCGGAGCTACTTGAATGAAGCAGCATACACAAAAGCAGCCAATCATATCTCTGTTGATCAACTCGCTTACTTGTAATGAACATAAGAAGAAAGCTCAGCAAAATAGGCTTTATCAATATCTGCAGTTGGATCCATCCGCAAGGGGTGCGACAAAACCTTTGATATGTCCCATGAAGCATCATCTAATTGGCAATTGGCTATTATATGTTCCGAGATAGCCTCATCGAGTGGTGGCACAATCTGTGCACCGCGATTCCAGTAAACCTGTAGTAGAGAAGTGAACTGTAGGAGTGAAGCTTTGAAGGCATAATTAACACTTCAAAGTCTCAAAGGCCTGGCCACAAGCAAAATACACAGTCGACATGCCAGGCAGATGGCTGCTGCGGCTATGTGCACTGAATTGATAAAGACCTTATTACATAGACAAATAGATAGACCAATTGGAAGGTTGTGATGTCCTTTCTAAATTTTCAATTATCGTTCTTGAAATATAATCAACATACTGATTGTGGATCCTCAAAACTTATAATAGCAATAGCTTCTGCACAACAACACGTATTTGCCCAAAAGAATTTCACATCCTTAATTTGAGTTCATAAAACGAGTAAAACTACAGAAAGACTTCGGGTTACCATAGATTTATTCAGCAAGGAAATTATTTTAAATGCTTCATGTCCAGTTTTAACCTACACCAGCGGCGTATAGACCTACATGTATGTTACAAGTAAGAATAACTTTGTTCATATGAGTAGTTGGCCATGTGAAACAGTATGATCTTTGTTTGAAATGAATATGCAATAAAATTATTTTGCATTAAAATTTAAGAAAATGCATTGAAGATTGTGTTCTTTCAGAATCCACTTTCCGAGTCAATTACAGATGTAGCAGGTTTTCCCTACTGATGGGTACCAACATGTTTAGTTAGTCACAAAGGATAAGCAAGTGCCATATACGGCAACAATGCCATATATAGCATTGATACGGCAACAATGCCGTATCGATGTATTGGTTATGACCATTTCTGAGGAGGGTGTAGCCACGTTCTAGTCAGTTGATTGGAAGAATATGAGAAACAAGAAGCTCTGAAGCCAGCCATAGACTTGCAGTAGCTACCCTCATTTGGCAAACTAGGAATTTAAATCTATCATTAATATCAATGAGCAGATGTGAGGCAAATCCTTTGACTAAGCAGTTTGCAAAAACATTCTTTTAATCTACTAAAAGCCCTTCATCTAGTTTTTGAAAGTACCCCCTAATACCAAAGCTAACATCACAGCAGTTCGGTAAGAGTGTCGCTATCAAACATTATAGACAAATGAAAGAATGAGTGACAGCTGAGGTGCTTTTAGGCCATTAGTGTCACCAATAGTGTCAGTTCTTCAAATTGAGAGCAGTGCTATAACATTTGCCATCGAAACTACCGATTATAATGGGTAAACATTCTCTTCAATGCAGTGAGCTCCTCTGTTCACTCACATGATTCTACAGACACTGAAGTGAATTACTCATGAGTCTGCCTCTCAACTAGTCAGCAAGTTAACCACTTTTAACAGCTGACTCGGATTACTAGGACTCGACCAGTGCTTTTCATAATTCCACTGCAAAATCTTTAGTTAACTAATAAAGCAAAAATATTATTACGGTCAAAAATGTAACGTAAAAACAAACACGTTCCAAAATAATTATGAAAACCGGATTTCAAAGATTAAAAAGAAAATTATTCACCAGAGAAAATGCATTAATTTTTAAATCTTTTTCCTGCTGGCGGTAGCTAAGCTGATATCTTTGAAAATAGTATTTTTGTGTTGGTGGTTATAAGTTGATATTTCCGACTCATTGTTGAGTTGGTATTTCCAGGTTGAAACTTTGGACTACATGTGTGCGTTAGTCTGGATTCCCAAGGCTAGTTTTTAGTGATTAAATAAAACTAAATGTGGTTCAATGTTGTATAGAAAGTTTTATTTGATTATTTCTACTATTTAGAAGTAAAGCTGTTTAATTTGGGAATTCCATTACTCAATTCGGTTTTTTCTGAGGACGAGTAGGTGTTGTTTTTCAACTAGACTGTCAGTGAATCATGGTTTATGTATTCTTTCTTGTACACAGTTTAAGCCTTGAAAACAGTTTAGTGTGTATGTCTGCTGTAGAACAGCCCATTTTCAATAGCCTCAGCATGCTATAGCTCGACAACAGCTGATTCGCACTTATGGCTTGCCACACAACACTGCTTATATCTTGAAAGAACATTTATAAAAAATACATGTACTAAACAAGACTTATAGCAGACACTATAGAACAAACATTTCAATCCAACCACTATTTATTATAGTCTCCTTCTGATTTGACAAAGCTTAACAAACTTAACTCTGACTTGATGAACTTAACTTAGCTTTCTTAACTCACCCTCAGCAAAAATCACACTATAGTTTGAAGCAAGCTTTCATCAATCATGTTTCTTTTGAGGCAATGCAGATATTCCATACACAGAAAGACAGCACTGTTGTTATACTTTCAATTTATTCATGGTCATCTGATCAATAGCGTTGATATATATTTCTCCATCTCACCATATCGACAGCAAAAAGAATATTCCTCTTACAAAAGTTTATTCTAAGACTTGTGCACTACCGGTCAGGTATTCCAGCTTACCACACTTCCACCAATCACATCACAGAATCTTTGATAACACCGCCTTGTCCCAAAACTTGCTCTTTTTTGTATTTGTGTTACAGGTTTTGAAATCCTGCATAAACTGCCCGGAATATTTGTAGTTATCCTTCCACACATGATAACCATCGCTTTCTATTTCGTAACGCCGACATACTACATCCACCATCATATGTTTTAGTTTATGAATTTTCTGTTACAACAAACTACAATTTACTATCCTGACTCTTCCAGAACATTCCAGAATACCCTTCTAGAATATTCCAGAATACTCTTCCAGAATATTCCAGAAAACTCTTCCAGAATATTCCAGAATACTCTTCCAGAATATTCCAGAATACTCTTCCAGAATACTATTAGATTACCAACTTTCAAAACACTTTTATTCAACTCACTCAAAAATTCCTAACTTCTGTCTTTTCATTTTCGTTTAGGCACGCAACGAAAATATCCTTTTGTTGATGATTACTAACGCCAATAAAAGGTTATACCTACGTTATAAACATATACATCAATTGTGATTGTGATTAAAGAGCAAGCCCACTCGCTCTCATCTGTCAATAGACATCTATGTGGAGAAGATTTCTCAGTCAAAATGTACAATTAAAGGTCCTGCTGGATAATGTAGCTCTATCAATACCAAATTATTACGAAGAATCATCTACGAAGAATCACACAATTTTAGGTGATTTAAAGCATGAATCTTCTTGTTAACTGAATAAAAAACGTAAATGCATATTTGGTCATGGCTTAGAAGACAGCTTCAGTCTGAATCAGTCATTTTGGCGACAGAAAAATTCGATTACGTGTCTTGATTTATTTAGAGGCTACGAATAATTGAACAGCTACGAATAGCCCCAATTAAATAAGTAGCAAACTAATGCTTTAAACTATGCAAAGTGCATGCATTCTTATATTTTAGCTAGTATGTACTGTGTTTCCAAGCTTCGATTTGTTCGGAGTGAGCCCTGCCGATAAATTCGCACTCTACCGTTTCAACGATTCGGAGTTGCACTACACATATTTCCAAGATCCCTCAAAACAAAAATTCTTAATGTAGACTCTCGCTGTCAAGTCATGGTCACTTTTCAATTCATGTGAAGTCAACTAGTTGCAATAAATAAAAATGTTATTCCGTCATTTTCTTTCGAACAACCAATCCTTGGCATGTAAACAATAATGCAAAGGCAAAAGGTCAAGCAGAAGCAGTAGTGAGTAGCAGTAGAATGTTTTGTAGCAGAGGCCTGCATGGTTTTTTAACTCCACTGGAGAGAGCTTAGCCAATCATTATCAGTTCGGATGCATCAGCAGTGGGCATTTCTATGATTTTAAAATGCACTCACAGTGAATGCCCTCACACAAATTCAGTGAAGCAAAACGGTGTCGAATATGTTCACATTTTACCGTATCTATGATTTGGAGTGGAAGCAACTCCAAAACCATTCAAAGCATAAAAACACAGACATGGTGTTAAGCCCCTATCTTAAACGCGTTAGAACATGTATTTAATCGTTGATGTAGAGTAGGAGGAAATTTAATTGTATTAGCTGTGAACTTGCAAACACATAATCTCCATGTACAAGCCGTGATAGTGTACTGTACATCTGCTAACATCTGGCTCGCATTAGTACCACACCCGATAAACAGCAACCAAATACCATACACACTAAACTGTTTTCAAGGTTTACACTATGTGCAAGAATACATAAACCGTGATTCACACAGGATGTTTACTCTAAAAACTATTCCCACTCATCCTTGGAAAAACCGAATTGAAAATGGAATTCCCAAATGAAACAACTTCACTCCTAAATATCAGAAATAATGAAATTAATATTCCTAAATAAAATAGAATCACATTTAGCTTTATTGGTTCACTGAAAACAGGGCATAGGAATTCAAGTTAACGTATGGAAGTAGGCCAAGGTTTTATCTTGAAAATACTAACTCAACAGCAAGTCGGAAATACCAACTCGGAAATATGAACTCGGAAATATGAACTCAGAAATACCAACTCAGAAATACTAATTCGGAGACACCAACTTGAACATTGCCAGCAGGAGAAGAGCATAAAAATTACTGCATTGTCTCCGTTGAATTATTGTCAATCTTAATTACTGAATGGCTACGTAAAACTATAAGAACTGACTATGAGATTGCAAATACAAAATATTTGAGCATGTTTAAAGGGGTTTGTTGAATCTGTACCATTATTTACATTTACATTTCATTTCATGTAAAGCCCACATTATTTACAGCTATACAGTGTGACTAAAGGTGTGCTGATATCAAAAACCCGAAACTTTAGATAGCAGCCCTTGTATATCATCTATAATCTATACTTTAGATAGCAATCACTGTATGTCATCTATAATCTATACTTTAGATAGCAGCCACTGTATGCCATCTATAATCTATACTTTAGATAGCAGCCCTTGTATGTCATCTATAATCTATACTTTAAATAGCAGCTCTTGTATGTTGTTATTTATAATCTATACTTTAGATAGCAGCCCTTGTATGTCATCTATAATCTATACTTTAGACAGCACCTCTTGTATGTCATCTATAATCTATACTTTAGATAGCAGCCACTGTATGTCATATATAGTCTATACTTTAGATAGCAGCCCTTGTATGTTATCTATAATTTATACTTTAGATAACAGCCCTTGTATGTCATCTATAATCTATACTTGAGACAGCAGCCCTTGTATGTCATCTACATGTATAATCTATATTTTAGGTAACAGCCCTTGTATGTCATCTATAATCTATACTTTAAATAGCAGCCCTTGTATGTCATATATAATCTACATTTGTATACTTTAGATAGCAGCCTTTGTATGTCATCTATAATCTATACTTTAGATATAGATGCCCTTGTATATCATTTACAATCTATACTTAATACAGCAGCCCTTGTGTGTCATCTATACTCCATACTTTAGATAGCACCCCTTGTATGTCATCTATAATCTATACTTTAGATAGCAGCCCTGGTATGTCATCTATAATCTATACTTCAGACAGCACCCCTTGTATGTCATCTATAATCTATACTTTAGATAGCAGCCCTTGTATGTCATCTATAATCCATACTTTAGATAGCACCCCTTGTATGTCATCTATGCTTCCATTGTTATAAAAATACCACAACAAACAATCTCCACAAAGTAAAACGATTCCAAATGGGTAAGAATTTGAGTTTTGGTTATTTGTATGCTTCATTTTGAACAATTAGGAAATTACAAACCACTTTTGCATTGAGTTGAACAGTTCAGCAGCATGGCTGACATACATCAGAAACACAGCGAGTCCAGCTCCTTCATACATTAACTATGTGTACGACTAAACCATACCATGTGACAGGTCATATCACTTAAAATACAAATGAAGTCAAATCACAAAATTGTTTTTTAGCCCCATGTAATAGAGAAATTTTTCAGCTTTTCAAAACTGTTTTCGGAATTGAAATCGAAGCAAGTTAACCTGAGATACAGCCTATTATTGAGGGTGGTGTTGGTCAATATGGTCAATACAAAAAACTGAGAAATTAGTCTTCAAAGATGATGGATTGGATTTTAAACAGTATTATTTGTTGATGTTGAGGAAGGTCATAGCAACCGCATGCTACAAACATTACATTCTCATGAATGTTGAGAATGACTTGGCTTCACAAAAGTCTAAGCCAGATAGACCAGTTGCACTTTGGGAGCCCTTTTTGCATTGTATGAAATGCCTCATTTGCATTGAAAATTATACGACCTGTCACAAACCATCAAGATAAAATCACACTGACTGGCTATTTTTGGTTAAGTGACTGATACAAGAAACTACTGCTCAGTAAAGTCGCGTAAACCGGTATCGCGTAAACCGGTATCGTGTAAACCGGTATCGCGTAAACCGGTATAGCGTAAACCGGTATCGTGTAAACCAGTATTAAAAAAGCAAGATAAATCCACACTCAGGGTTTCACACTAGCATCCTAGCTCAACACAGACAGATTTCTAATACAACTAGGCAGCAATCACTACTAACCTTGTAGCCATTGTCATCTTTTGGATTGTGTGAGGCGGTAACCACAACTCCGCAGCAAGCATTCAGATGTTTCACAGCAAACGCCTAAGCAAATTAAAAAAACTAGTACAACAACTATAGTGAACGTAAATATAGCTGAAGATGGCCGTTGTCATGCCTAAAGCATGGCAATGTGCTTCAAGCTGCCTTCTCCCCTGAAGTCTTCGTGCATCATACAATAATATAAACATAACATGAGAATTATGATATGTCATAAAACGAGCAAAACGCTTATTTGAGGGCCACAGGCTAACAAGTTTTGTACGACTGTTAAAGCATGTGAAAATCGAAGCACTTCATATTTTCAATTCCATCCAAGTTGAAGTTGGTTTAGATCATATTGAATGAATCAGTTAATTCAATATGAATGATCTGATTCTATGTTCTAGATAATAAAAGAGTCTGACTAAACAAGTGGAATCATTAAAACTGATAAATTTGTTGCCTACTGAGAAAGGATCTAAGGCTTGATATCAATATAAATGGTTACGCATAACCATAACCAAGCACCTGCAAGAGGAGTCAGGCCTTATGAAGTAAAGGAGAACCCTGCGTAAGTAAAGAAAAAGCAGAACCTTTTTATTTGATAATGGAGGACCAACTGGTAGCTGAAACTGATAGAATTATGAACTCACAAGAAGGCTATTTCACCTTAAACTATTTAACAACAACAGGATGACATAAGTGTACAAGTTTGTGATGCTCACTGCATGTCTTCAGGCTCTAGTAACTAACAACACAACCAATAAAATGACAGATTTGATAGAACATTCCGGGACAATCCACAGGTGAGTATCTCCTTTCTTTGACGTTACTACGTAGTAGAGCAGCTACTCACTTTGTGTGTACACAGAATACTACTGGTTTGAATCATAAAGTGGAAAATCTTATAAGCGGAGAAGGGTGGTCTAAACAGTTTACATATCGAATATCAATAAATGCAAATACTATGCGCAATGTTTAAATTAAAGTCAGGAGATCTGGTTCAAGCCATGCGGTTGGTAGTCTTGTCTGAGTGTCTGAATAGGCTGGTGGTCATACACTGATAAGAACATGCTGATATACATTGTGATTCTATGAACTTGTGATATTAGCGTCTAAAACGTTTTGTTATTTATGCAAATAAAACAGAGCCATAATGTATTTGAATGCAAAGTCTAGAGTGACATTTTTAATGAATGAAGAAACCGCAACAATGATAATAAACATTAAATAGTTAAATCTGTTTACAAGAAGTTGGACTCTATTTTTTTATTTTATTACGTATCAATAGAAAATTTTGATTTCATCACAAATTTTTAAGAACCTATCTTAGCACAATGTTACTAATTAAATATTATTTATTTATTTATTATTTGCTACTATATAGCAGACCCGCTCATTAGTAAACGCGAAACATTAGCTCATAGCCATTAGAAGAAAGCTCTGAGAGAGGACAGTCTCACTTCACAATGCATGGGTACACGAAGCAAAGCTTACCACATAAGGAGTTGGCACAACATCAGCAAATAGATGCACTGGAATATCCTTCCTGAGCATGGCAGCTGCTGTAAAATGGCCCCATCTAAAGCAAAACCAGCCACGTGTCATTTGATACACTTATGCACGGAAAATATTGGCAAGGCCTGCTCAGTTTGTTGGTCATAACATAAAATTCAAATTAATATTAACAGCTGCAAGACTCATTATAGAGATGCCAGTAAAAAAATTCATTTTCTGGGAATGAAACTCTTGGCTGGTTTCTAGATACTCAGCAGTCTTATAAGAAACGAAACAAATCCGCTAATATGTCATACCATTTTTAAAACATTTGTCAGCATGACACGAAAAAAACATATTGGTTTGAAGTTTTGAACATTTAAAACAAAATATATCCTTTGGTTTGATTTAATTTTCTCTCCAAGTTACTAGATCGCCGTAAGATCATTTACATTAGCCTATCTATATACCACACACAGCTGATTGTTCTTTTACATTGTCACCTGAATCAAAGCCAACACAAGACATGGTATATTAATTCACTCAAAGGCATTAGTCATCACGTCACGCAATATCCACTGTAGTTCATAAACCAAGACATAGAAAAATAAACAAGTATATAGTTTGATAATCTGTAAATAAAACACTTTCTTATGTAGATACTGAATTAATTTTCTTTGCTAAACGAATAGTTGAAATCTAAAAACTAGGCAGCTCCGCTTCCATCTCTGGTTTCAGCCAAATACAAGGCTGAAATGCTACAGTTAATGAAGCAAAGATGTATTAAAATTGTCACTCACTATAGAATGTAACAGTTTAGGTACTTCCTATCAAGATCTTAGACAAGAACCTAAACTGATGATAACAATATAAAAAAATATGGAAATCTAAAAGAAGATTTGCCAAAAACTTTTTAAGTGAATGATAAGCATTACATAGACATAAGCATTACATAGACATAAGCATTACATAAACATTACATAGACATATATTTAACGTGAAGATCAATGAATAACAAAAAACATTTTATAGAAAACAAACATGGAGAAAGAATAAAAACATGCTTTTCTATATTTTAAACTAAGTTTAGAGTTTCACTGTTGCAATTGTTAACAAGTCAAGCAAAAGCTCCATCATTGGTCAGGTTTATTCATATACCATCGCTTATTGGCCAGTGCTGACTCAATGGCAGTTTCCTTTTTAAAAATAATTCATATTTAAAATATCTGTGGCAACTGAGCAGTTTTTACTGTAATGTTTACTATAATAAGAGCGGTATCTATAGCTACATTTAAAGGTTGAAAAAATATTGGTTCCTACGGGATTCCAACTCATCCTTAGCAGCCCCACGCTCTTACAACTGTACTGATCTACTGCTATGCAGCATAACAGAATCGTTGTACACGCTACAGTTATTCGGTGTTTTTGGGCAAATCTGACGAATACTCACGAACCACTAGACTGTCTGGGTACTAGCTTTAATAATACAATTCTATCAAATACACAAACACGCTCCGGTAAAAACTTACTCATAAATAGTTATTTATCAGTGGTTGAAACCAAACTTATGTTTGTTAAAAATACAGTTGGTACATGAGTGACTCTGCGAAAAGCTAACCTGTTGCTATTATGTCTGCCATCAAATCCAACCACAACCCCTTTCTGCTTGACCTCTGGAAGAACTTTAAGCAAATAGCTGCTGAGACCCTGAAGGAAAAACATCAAATAAATAAAAATTAAATAACTTGCAGCCGGCAAGTATTTTTTGAGTAGGTGCAAAGAGGGTTGATAAGTTCTGGTGTTAGCTCGGAGCCGCAATGTTGCATCTGAACCAACATAAATAGTAAGACAAGTAAGTCTGACCAATATATTCAGGAATGCATGGACTAACTCTTTCAATTGTCTTGATTACTCTAAGACTTACAGTAAAGTCTAAGCAGTTTACAAAGATTTAAGTTCAAGATTCACCAATTAGAATGCAAACAAGCGCACTGTATGTTTGTTTGCATTGTTAAACGAATCAAACTCTCAGAACTATAAGCTGTAATGCTGAGAGTTGAGTTGTGCACGGTGCATTATTACACTGCGAGTCTTCACTTAAGAAAATATTTTTAAAAAAGCAACCATGGACATTTTATAGGTGTGCTCCATTGCTTCGATAAGGGTGAAAATATATTGGAAAAAACCCATCATATTTGCTGCTTCTATTGCCCAATGCAATATCTGGCTAACAAGACCACAGTGAGTTGAAGCTGGTAAAGAAAATCATATCAAGTTGTTAAGAACCATTACCTAAAGCAACAATGTGGATATAAACCGTAAATACATGAGCAGTAAATTTAGCTTCATCTACACATACAGTTGCCATCCTCATCTCATTACATAATCAAATAACATACCTGGGCTGTCTGAATGACAACAACATCATTCATCATTGTAAAACCTGCAGCCATTTTAGCTCGCAATCCAGCAGTACCAAATGCGATTCTTTGAAGAAATCTCTTCTCCAACTCACTAGCATTTCCATCTGTTACTAACTTGTGAACTTCTGCACGCGTAGTCTCATTCTGTAAGAAGAAACATCATTGACAATGACTGCCTTCTGTTATAAATGACAAACTAAGCATGCTTATTGGGCAATACTTGTGCAAAAACACTAAAGTTTTCAATTAAAACAACCAACAAAATGATGAAATGTAAAAAAATTGGCTTCCGGCTACTAGGAACACTTGAGATAATTCAAACAAGAAGCAGATAGTAACAAGATATGCCAAGTGACTCTGGTTCAACCAGTTCTGAAACATGAACGACAAGACTGCGTTGAATGACTTAAAATAGATTAAGGGAAGCTTAACAGCACAGACTTCGCGGTTAAAGCGACACACTTCGTTGTTTTTTTATTCAGTGCAAATAAGTTGGGAGCTGACAGAATGTTACTTTCTGTGCAAACAAGTAACATTCTGTAAACAACAAAAATATAAACTATTATTAAATACAACCGAAACAAGCATTTTGTAACCTATAGTAAATAAAACGTATTTGCATCCAACGAGTCAATGAACTGACTTGATTGTGTCATAGCCTACACGAAAACTAATCATCGATTTGTTTCAGTTCATGTTAGATGTGCAATATAGATACATTCCGATAATCGAAACATAATCATAGCCATGCTGTTTGCAAACGACTTATTCATTTCATTATACAAATAGCTACATACAACAAATGCAATAAGGGAGGCAAGAAAAATAAAACGGTAAAAAAATATAATTAAAAAGTTGGTCTATACCCGGTCTATATAGATCAAGTGTGAAATTTTTAGAATTGGCCAAGTTTTTCCTCATGATGAAGTTGCCTCATGATGAAAAAGATTATGTAAAGAACTAGTACCCGATCCAACAGCATCCATTCTTCTATTTTGCTGTTTAACAAGAGAGCTTTCTCGCGCGCCTCCGCCATCATTCGCAAACTCGTCTTTTTCCATTCACCAACCGTGGTTGAATATTTATAGGTTGGCACAATTGGGGTGTGGGGGAAAGCTTTTGCGCCTGCCTTACAGATGCAACAAAAAGTTTTCGGAGGACGATGAAAGCTTGCTATACCGTCGAGTCCACTAGTGCCTTTTCACAACGCTCCGTTTCTGCTGGCCTTGGCGCACAGTCGGCGTTTACTACTGAATGGCGTGTGCTAACGCACAGCTCACTGATAATGCAGTGACATCTACAAATGATGACGCGACATGTAGTAAAAGCTATGCAGTTTCTCTTGGTTATTGGGTTGATCCATACATTAAAACTGTATGCAAACAAACAATCAAAAAAACGCCCGAAATAAATCGAGGTTACTTCGCTCGAGTTTACGCCGTGCGTGCACTAGTAGAAGGATTTATTAATGTAAGTGAGAGGTTTTCAGTTGTTAATTAACATAGTTAATTTGCATACAGAGATGATTATCATCTTACCTAGCTGGCAAGTACGAGGAACAGAAGGTTATGCAATAGTGAGTTAATAAGGTTTTTGGCTGCATTTAACACCGAAAGAATCTAAATCAACAGCAACCACGGCAGTTTTCAAGTGATAAACTGGCGTCTGATGCATGCAATGATGACTGCAATGCATTTAGTGGTTGTTGCTAAATGATATAATATAAACGTATACTATATGTGAAAACAAGCATGTTTGTAGGTTTACTAAGCTGCTAAACTCTAAGAGTCCAATGTTTCAGTCTTACTAAAATAACACTAGTTCTTCTTATTCACGTTTTACATCTTTGAAACCCAAATGTTGTTAGATAGCAAAGCTTTTGCACATAGCTGGTGATATTGAGTTGGGAGCAATAAGTAGCTTTGTTGAATATTTTGTAAATATTCCTTTGTTTTGAAGTTCTCAACTTTGGTATACTGAGTTGCAGACGCCTTCAAGTGATTATTAAAAAATATAAACAAACTTTTATTCAGGTTTGAAAGGTTTTTATGTTTGAAAGAACTTTTAAATGTACCTAACTTGCTGGTGACAGTACTTAACGATTCATTAAGTTTGGCAGATTTTCTAGATAGTAACATTTTTTAAAACATACCTTGCACGTAAGACATTTACAAACAAACCATTCCAAATTGTATTGTGTAAAATTGTCAAGTGTCACATTCTAATAATTTAATGCGGTTTAAACCGCGTGAATGAATCTTTAGTCACTCAAGTAGCTAAGGGTGTCAATAACACTTCAAACTCAGAACCATATGCGACAATATATGTGTCAGATGTTTACAGCTAAGACCATAAAGCAAATATTGCACAAGATGCTATCTTAATTCAGTTTAGATCAACTTGGCGCTACTCAGGATAGCCTGGCTCAGGCCAGCTTGGCACTACTCAGGACAGCTTGGGCTAGCTCAGCCCGGGTCACATATAAGGAGATGAGAAGAATCGGAGTTCATTTGTGTTTGCTGATGAACTGCTGAATGCTTTATTCTGTAATCATCCATGCAAATACATGTATAAAACTCAAAGCACACTGAGTTGTTCATTCATGTGAAGCTAGTAAAGGTAACAGCACAAATCCTTTACAGTGTGTATGAAGCATTACTAAAACCAGTTATTGATTTACTCTTGTATAAATTAGTCATTTAATATACAATCAAATCTCGACATCAAAAGTTCTAGCATATACTTCCTATGTTGAGACATTGTATGTTGAAGCAAATACTTGAATATGAACCTGAGGTATTTTATTTAGTTCATTTTAAAGTTCAAAACAACAGGGAGTACTTTAAGTAATTATATACAATATAAAAATTAATGCATTATATAACACTGTGTAAAGAATAAAATGCCCAAACCCAACTTATTTGTAAATACCAAATAAAGTGATAATCAGGTAAAAATAATTTATTCGTA
Organism: Watersipora subatra; assembly: GCF_963576615.1. Lineage (NCBI taxonomy): Eukaryota > Metazoa > Bryozoa > Gymnolaemata > Cheilostomatida > Watersiporidae > Watersipora > Watersipora subatra. Next base: position 3,336,063 of record NC_088717.1, read on the forward strand.
TTAGTTACTAATAAATTATTTTTCACTCGTTTTTTCTGGTTAGTCAATAGTCCCAGATCCTTTCAGAGTGGGGGTGTAGCATTTGCAATACCTAAGTTTTATAGTAGATTGGGTGATAGGAATATATACTACAACTAATTTTAACTTGCACCAAATATTGCTTACATAACACACATCTACATGTACGTTTACAGTGACAAGAAAAATATCGCCTTCTATTTATACAGTGGTGATCGCAATTAAAAGATCGCAATAAAAACATTTTTTGTTAATTCATAAATTGTCCCGTCAGTATTATGTGAATTATGACAATATGCCATCAACGGAAAGCTCAGAATGTACTGAATAAGAATATTATGTAAAACTAAAGGGTTTTTGCTTTATTGTTTTGATTTTGGTACAATGTGCTATTTTCGGCATAAAGCATTTCTAAAATAAAAAAATGTTTCAATTTGTGGTGAATGTAACTTAATTTAACATAATTTTAAAACATAGCTCTATAAAAATTAATTGGTGGCGTTTTTAAGTTCCTCTAGAGTATTTCTAGCATCCTAGTATTTGGTATGACACCATAACCCGAGACTGACCTGATAGGATATAATGGGTGCCCATTAAAAAGTTTCTATTACTACAGCGCACCTTCGGTAGTAGACAAAATGTCTAGAAAATTTACTTTTCAAATATGTATAATACAAGCATGTATGGTTTGAAATAATAGAGAAAGGGAGCTTGTATCATAAACAAAAAGATTATGAAATTACCAGGTGGTTCCATTATTACCATCACCACGGTGAAAGGAGATGTAAATGTACATATTCAGTATCCTGAAGATTTGACAGTATCTGATATATATACATTGTATCAATTGCTATAAGAAATCTCTAAAGTTATTATTTTGATTCATGTTCTGAGGGGATAGTTAAGGTTTTTCTCAATTTTATATTTAGTATTATTGCTGATACTCTATACGATGCTAGAACTCTTGAGAAGTACATTGTTTTAGACATTAACTCTGCTGCCTTTACTGTGGTACTGTTCTTTTTCTGTATAGTTATAATTATATTGCATCTATGGTTAATTTACTCAACATGTTCATCCCCGGGTTCTTTCAAAATATATTTCCACAGCAGCTCATCTCAAAAACTCGAGTCTTAACCAATTATTCAACATAGATCTTCAGCGGGCATGAAAGTTCTACGTTAGTTTGTGCTAAGCAATGTAATGAAGCCCAACGATTGTTTTTCCACACATATTTTAAAACAAAAGTTGTTCGCTCAAAATTAAGCTACTTCATCATTCCCTCTCGACTCCTAGGTTCTTCACTCTGATTTTTAATTTGCTTTTAGTCGGCACTTTACAAAGGCTCATTGTTATGTTTACATTTAGACTTTGTTGCTCTTATATGTCAGAGCATCTTGATAAACAGGTTTTAATGATTTCTTGGGTGTAACTTATTCTCAAGTCTTAAAAAAACAGGCACCGTCACGTATAGCTGTTTTTTACTATAAAACTTTTCTTCGTGCTAGCTAGACACAGATAATGTGTTTTTTAAATTTGAATTCCTAGATTGGATGTTACAGTTTGTTATAATAGTTATAATACAGTAGAATATAGTTATGTTTAGTGGGCTCAAGCTATTTTTGCCATCAGTTGTTGCCTCATATAGAAATTGTGAGCCCGCTGCATTCTTATGTTTCTGTCTTTATAGAGTGCAGTGACTCGATGAATGACTCATATAAATGATGTCAGAAATTTTGAATGAGAAGACAGTACATAAAAATTAATTGAAATCTTTTTAAGTTAATGTTTGTACTTTGCAAAGTCCTCAAACATTTACAAGTAGAAAAAGATACCATAAATACTTGATATAAGTTGCTTGTAAGAGATTCTATGGTACGTGAATCAAGAATGGTATTCAATGCGATATTGTAGTCAAATCTTGATATTTCTTTTTTTAGGCAAATCGCTTAGCGACTGTAGGTAGTTGTTCCTTTTTTTCTTCTCTAGGGTTGTTCCCTCTATTGTGCTTCTATGAAAGTTACTTCAATTTTTCAACTCAAGTTTACCACATCTTTTAATCAAAAATGCCAAGTTACTTCTATTAGTACCAAATTACCTCTATTGCGCTTCTATGAAAGTTACTTACAATTTTTCAACTCAAGTTTACCACATATTTTTTTATCAAAATTGATTTCATTGCCAAATCTAGGGAGGTCGTATTAATACTTAATTTAACAACTTCAAGCAATAATGATACATAGAACATTTTTTTATTTAAAACCAATGTTTTGCAAGTCCAATTTTTTACATAGCACTCTTATTTTTTATTATATAGATATAAATAGACAGCAAAAATAAGGTTCATGTGTATTGTTTATTGAGGTACTTTTCAATTATCAGCCGCTTTATTCAGTGCCATTGGTAGTCTAGAGCTCTAGTTTTACTGGTTCTGACCTCTATTTTGTTTTATTTTATTGTCGCTCATGTTTGTTAGTGTAAGTATTATTATCGTATGCATTATTAGATTAAAAGAAGTTATTTTATTTTGATTAGTTTAGTGTTTGCTTAAAGTACAACTTACCCTGATAACGTTGGTAAGCACATATTTGGCTAGCAATGTTGAAGGTATTATCAACAGCTGATTTGAAATTGTCCATCGCTTGCTATACACAAATTGAACAAGGCCTTTGTATTATATGCCCTTTTTTCCGCTTGTGCAACACAAAGTTTCACCCTAGAAGTCGGTTTTTCAGACTCATCAAAGGAAGTGTCAAGTTGTAAGCCTGGGGGCTGGCTATGACACGCTTTTTTGGAATCTGAAAGATCACGGCTTACTTCCTGTTAAATATGTGGAAATTGATATCGCTACCGTTACCAGACAGAAAACTTTCATGCTACTAAGGAAACCTGGAAACATGCTCGAAGCTCTGGGTGAAGGTAATTTCTGTTTTACTACATTATAATATCTGGATGTTACTCAAACTCGCCAACTCAAACAACAAAAATGGTAATATGGTTTTACATCTTTAAGTGTTGGTAAGAAAAGATGTTTTAAATAGTTGGCCTACTACATATGTTTATTTATAAAGCCAATTAACTCATTAACCCGTATCAGCTAATGCTGGAAAATTTCATTGATGTCCAAACATATTTGGCCACAAACAATATACTTTAACAGTACTCCAACTTCCATGTTTAATAGGTGCACCGTGAGTTTTAGTTGCATCAGTTATTAGTGTTGACACTAATCTTATTAGCGAAGGTAAACTGGGAGTACAGCCATTCTGGCTAAAGGGTTGAGATAACAACTTGGTTAATTTTGAATTTTAGTGATTTTTTGCATTTTTAGTTTCATTTTGCAAAATAGCATTTTGGTGTAAATAAATTTTGTTGTTTTAATATTTTCAATACTACAAAGCTCGTGCTATCAACACATGTGATTCTATTTTTACTAACAGCGGTTAGATATATCTGACTGTACACATCTGACTGTACACATCTGACTGTACACATCTGACTCGTACACATCTGACTGTACACATCTGACTGTACACATCTGACTGTACACATATGACTGTACACATCTGACTCGTACACATCTGACTGTACACATCTGACTGTACACATCTGACTGTACACATCTGACTGTACACATCTGACTGTACACATCTGACTGTACACATCTGACTCGTACACATCTGACTGTACACATCTGACTGTAGACATCTGACTGTACACATCTGACTGTACACATCTGACTGTACACATCTGACTGTACACACAAATACATTATTACTACTCATGAATAGGTGTATGGTAATGTTATTTTTGGGAAAGCAGCTGCTGTCCGGTTGTATATTATATTATTTACTGAGGTTTTAAAAGATGGATCACACTTTAAATCATTATGGATCAAGTTTTAAAAGATCACACTGATCTGGCAAGGCTTAGACTGTTTTTTTCAACTACTAGTTGTGAGTGCAGTGCATACTAAACCATAAAACTTTTGTCTTTTTCGTACATTGATTACTTTTTCTGTTGTTTTGCATCATCAATTTAATGCTTACAATGAATTTTTATTACTAAAAATGCTTTGAACGTATAATTGTTTTAGCAAACTTAAGACTAACTGTAAATTGACAATAGCTACTGTATTTTATTTGTTATTCTGTATATATGTGACGGCAAGTGAGGTGGTATTTTCATGTCCATCACTGTTTGTTAGAGGTGGAAGTGCTAGGAGTGGCCAAGCTAGGTATACAGTGTCCTCACTACGCTCTGCTGCCCGCTGACTTGAGGAATACTAATGAGCTGGACAAACAACTCCAAGCAGCATCCGTACGTCTTTTTTCTTAATAGAATTCATCTTGTTTACTAAAGTCCTTGGTGCTATGCTATAAGGTATTTGTTATAATATTTATGTAGCTTATTTATGTGTACAGTAGACACTCCTACGACATAAATATTCTGTCCCGAGAACATTTATGTTGTAGGGATCATACACAGCAAAAAAACTTATAAATAAACTAATCTGTTCCAAGATCTTCCCACACTCACTCCTTTGGTCCATCAAATAGGAAAAACTAAACTTTACTTTTAAATTTAATGACTGTACAGTAACTGTAGTGTTATCGGTTTGTATCGACGACAACTTTTCTCTTTTTACATCTTATATTCGGTTTAGGATTCATGATTTCAGTAATTTAACTTTAAGTTAAGGAGAGAGCACACCATTAATTTCAATTTAGATTTTTTAAATTTCATTTTTTCAAACAGTGAGATCAACACTTCAAAGAAAAAATGTTGTGAATGTCTAAATTAAAGTAAAACAAAAATATGTACTATAGTCAGGGCGGTGTCTGTATCTTTACCCATTTCTTAAAGCCAGGCTAAAGGTTATGATAAATATTGCTTTCAATGAGACTGGTGACATTCAGCTTAGTAAACTGACACCCTAACACCTGTATCGATCAACCGCTCGTAAGCTCTTAAGCTTTTCCGATGACTTCTGCGGTTGATTATTCTCTGCGCTATATCTGCGCATCTGATGATTTCTCCTGGCACACTGGACTGCCATTGCACTCATATACAGATTGAGATACTCAATATAATATGTCAAATATATTGATATATAATAGAGATATCTCTATAAAAAAAACTATATTTTCAAGAGTAACTATGGGACTCGCATTAATAAACTGAGTTTTAGAACTTGCATGGACTTCTGAATTTTTTACGTAATACCAAGCAAAACTTTTACATAATTTCTTTACATTAAGTGGAATTTACATTCTAGGAGGTTCGCATTATATGAGTATCTACTGTATCTACATGTATTTACCTATGTATTAGATAAATGCCTGGCATTGCACAGGTAATAAAAAAAGTTTTTGCAAAGAAAATTTATTTTCAATCCGCATGTACAACATTTACCATTCTAACTTTTGAATGAAGGTTTTCGTTTATTTTTGTGTGTGTCCGGCCAATGCGTAATTAAACACTTGAAAGCTCAAGGCATAGCTAAAGGATTGCTGAAAAATATTTCTTGCTCCTTCCTCTAGATATTCGCTCAAGATTTCAAACAGCTTATAAACAGTGGCAGGTAATTTAGTTGGCATTGGCTAACTTTCTTTACCCAATGATTTTGGGTAACTCAAGTTAGAGTTAGTCCTAATATATACATATAACAAAGTGTTTACCATTTGTAGTTTTTTCTATCTATATATTTCATTTTTATATTTAGACAGCATGTTTGAGTTTGCTGACATTGGCTAAGTCTCTTTACCTAATGAATATGAGTAATTTAAGCCAATACTTCAATCTTTACATTATTTATATACATGTATATAGTTCTCAAAGCTTGTGTGTGTTTCTGTTGCTGTGTTTGTCCAGCTATTGCTATTAAAATCTTGGAATTCAAAGTTCGCTATGTCATGGATCTGAATTCACAGAGATTTAAACCACAAGTTTTAAATCTATGCGCTCTACCACTGAGCTATACAAGGCATATTGAGAGCTATACAAGGCGTAGTGAGAGCTATACAAAGCGTAGTGAGAGCTATACAAGGCGTAGTGAGAGCTATACAAAGCGAATTGAGAGCTATACAAGGCATATTGAGAGCTATACAAGGCGTAGTGAGAGCTATACAAGGCGTAGTGAGAGCTATACAAAGCGTAGTGAGAGCTATACAAGGCGTAGTGAGAGCTATACAAGGCGTAGTGAGAGCTATACAAAGCGTATTGAGAGCTATACAAGGCGTATTGAGAGCTATACAAGGCATATTGAGAGCTATACAAGGCGTAGTGAGAGCTATACAAGGCGTAGTGAGAGCTATACAAGGCGTATTGAGAGCTATACAAAGCGTAGTGAGAGCTATACAAGGCGTATTGAGAGCTATACAAGGCGTATTGAGAGCTATACAAGGCGTATTGAGAGCTATACAAGGCGTATTGAGAGCTATACAAGGCGTATTGAGAGCTATACAAGGCGTATGCACACACTAAATGACGTATTATTTGAAACTATATGAATTCTATTAACTCTATGAAACACAATGAAATTTCGTGTTTTCTTGAATTTCTATTTTCGGTTTTTTGCAAGGTTCAATTGCTATATCCACGGTCAAGGCCACTTTTTTCACGCGGACATTTATATTATCTCCGTATGAAGAGCCTCGACATTCTCTCTCTGTTCGGTCACACAAAGACAGTACGGTATCTCATTTTTACATTTGTACCAGTATCGTTGTATTCAAGGTTTTGATGGACAGCTTCTGCTGGAACAGTAACCTTTTCTTATACACACACACTTTTATGAAAGAATTGTTATTATTGTTAATTTAACATATTCAAGATTTTTATTTTGTTTTTTCAATTTTTAATAATTGTATCATCACCGAATCATATTTTGTTGTAATCGTAGCAAAACAGACTTAATTTAGCTATTACTTGCTAATTATTTCACATTTACATTTATACCCTTTTATAGTTGTTTAATTTTTTTAAAATCTATTTGACCTGTACCCAACAATTTCCTCATGATATGAAGTTTGAAAGTTGCAGTTGTTTGCCAAAGTTTGAAAACCTTTACCTTTGAAAACCTTTGTTTTTATTTTCTCTTTTAATTTATTTTAGCTGCACAAAACACTTTTCTCGTGATATGTAGCTTGAACGTTAGAATGGCAAATTTTGTTATATGTTAAATACGAATCAATTTTCTGTCCACAGACTTTTTTATTATCGGGGCAACGCCGGTAGTACAGTTATTCTATATGTAAATCTGAAATGTTTGGCTGTCGTTCGTTTGTCCAGTTATAATGATAAAGTTTTAGCAACAAAAATTCACCTTTGTAGTGTACTTGAACTGCACAAAAACAGTTTTCTCATGATATGTTGTTTAGAAATTAGAATGGTTAATGTTGTATATATTAAATAAAAATAAGTTTTCCGTGCAAAGATTTTTTATTACTCGGGGAATGCCGAGCATTCAGCTAGTCTTTACCATAATAAAAGCTATGTCTGTCTGTCTGTCAGAAGCACGTTAAAAGCGTTGGAAAAAAGATTGCACCACACAGGAATTGAACCAATACATTCAGATGGACTGATCTGAAGCCAAGCGCACCATCGCTAAACCTTGCAGCCACTTTGCCTTTGGAATAATTGCTTACATAGTCTTTACGCAGCATGATCTTTCACAGCGCACTCGACTGCAAGCTTGCGTATTTTAACCAATCGTTATTAAATAGACAGACGAACGACAGCAGACAAGCCCTATATGTGTATAGATATATTTCCTGTATATAGATATAAATCATAGTGTTTATTGTATCTGTTGTTCATGTGTCCAGTTGTAGCGAGAAATTTTTAGCAATAAAAAAGGCAATTCGCCCTAGATTTCAGCTCTGAGCCTCCAGGTTTGCAGGCATGCTATACCACTAGACTACGTGTCCAGCTGGCTATAGCGATGGATGATTGTTCACATATTCATTACATCGGTTAAAATACTCACCCTTAATATTTCAATTTCTTGTATATTTTTAAATTCGTCATTTTGCTTGAGTGCCCTCGTTGATCTACCCTATATAGAGGAGAAAATAAATTATTTTTGTGCTGTTTCCTCATGCTGTGGCTATTACATTTAATGGCTAGCAATATAGTAATTAAAACTCACCACAAATGGTCGGCATTCAACCCTTGATTAACTACAAGTAACTTTGATTTACAGCTAGATTTTCAACTACCAACTCTCGTTCTGGTTGAATGCGTACTCATGTACCTCCCCGAGGATGACTCAAATAGGCTCTTAGGCTATCTTGCACAAAAGTTCTCCCATTGCCATCTCGTCAACTATGATGTGGTAGGTTTGTTGCTCCCTCAGTTGCTATCTACATGTATATTATATCATGTCGTTTATGAAAATACTGCAGAGTAGATTATTGTTGTTAGTTGCAGGAGTTCATGCTTGTCGGTTTTTGGTCATCATATTGGTTTAGCGAAGGAATTTTGAAGGAAAGTGAGGGAAAGTTGGAATTGTCAAAACATGTCAAAAGTCGACATGGCCATATATAATATCTCATAACAAGAGAAGTCAATTTTGGTATATCCTCAAACTGAAAACTGTATCTTATTCAGAGCAAAACTTTGTTTTTAATTATATATAAAATAGCTTAAAATACTAAATTTTTCCATTCCATAAAAATGGGAAAAAATGGTTGAGAGAAATAATTTTTAAATCATCCCTTTCCACGAGTTCTTCTAATTGGATTAGATTTTTTAGATTAGGCAGTGTTTCAGTCTTTTTAGATTATATAGGTAGTAGTTTTTTCTAGGTTTTTTGGCCTTGGTACTACCAGCAGGAGCAGCGGCAGCAGACCTTTTGCTTTTACCTTTGCTTTTTCTACTGCTAGTGCTGGTTGCAGTAGGAGGTGGAAGAAGGTAAATCCGAACTAGTCACCCAGCTCATTGAAAGCCCATTTGGATCAAAAGTGCTTGTAGAAGACATGTTATTATCAAAAGCAACACTAGTACTAACAGCATCGTTATTATTGACATTAAAACTATTAGTAGTTGCAAGAGGTGTATTGGAAGGATAAGCCTAATCACTTTCATTGCCACGTAAATCATCTGAATCTGCTAACAATCAGAATCCAACTCAAAATCACTATCATTACTTGACTCACTGCTAATTTCAGCCTCTGGCTCCCAAATAGCAAAAGTATTTTGGAGATTATCACTCCGAAAAGAAGGGTAATCTTATTTTATTTAAAAGCGGTAACCGAAAAATATATAAATATATAGTGAGGCGCACTACCTTTTATTGCAGTAGAAACTAAGTGTATGTTCTAGAACAATCTTATCTGTACAAAACAAAAAAATTCTAAACACAAGGTCACTGTTTAATCATTTACTTCTTTCTTAGACAAACATGTCAGATAGATTTGCTCAAGTGATGTTGGAAAATCTTGGCTCAAGACAATGCCCTCTCCACATACAGGACTGTGTGTCTGACTCTGCCCAAATGGAGAGGTAAATGTGATACATCGACTTGGTTGCACCTTAAAAGTGTCTAGTTTTTGATTTGGAGTTTAGTAGTAATTTTTAATGCAATTTAGAAAATGCTATTTTAGGCTTTGGTTTTCAAATATAATACAATTTTTTATGGAAGTGGCTATGCTATTGACAGTATATTTATTTCTCATTAATGTTATCAATAAGTTATCAGTGTTCACTGAGGGTCAGCTGGGCATCTTGCTCTTAAGCACTCGGTACTTGTCTTCTCATGTTGCGTGTTAAAACAAAGATGAAATTTGGTAGACTGAAGCGTTCAGGCTGGATGCAAGTCAGCGTAAAAGATATGAACAACTTGTACAACACCAGCATCCCCCATGAACAACGAACAAGGTAGTCAAATATAATATGTTCTCATACGACTTCAGCTCTAAGACCCATTAGGCAGCTGCCTTAAGGCGTGGTCACACGAGCACCGAACCGACGTAGGATCGGTTCGGTTCGGAGGCTGGTTCGGTTCGTGGCACATGTCACACGGCCACCGAAGTAACTTCGCTTCCTAGATACCATACGTATAGAGACAGGACACGGTTTCATTAGTAGTTGTTATGTATTTGAGTTAAATATTTCTATTGTAAACAAAAAAACTTTGAGGAACAATTATAAATTATAATTACACAGCAGATTTATCAGAAGATCGTTCGGCTGCTCAAAATAAATCACTCGATACAAATATTTTGCTAACTCTTCCCATCAACATAATTATATTTTTTTTATTAACATATGAATGTTTTTCTAAGCTGAGTACATAACAAACAAAAACAGTCTTTATCATAGTACTGTGGTTTTACATAAATAAATCAGTCAACGATAGTTCATCAGGATGAATATGACACATTACTTATATTCTACACGAAAGAACATCTCAACCATTCCTCTACATTTATGCAAAACTTAAGTGCAACATCTTACATTTATGCAACCCAATCACAAGTCCGGGTGAACCTTGTCGTAAATTGCTTCATGTTGTTTATTTAACGAAATAAAAGTATCGTCCCATTTCTTTTTTAACTTTACTCACACGCACGTAAGAAGAAATGTGGCGCGTGCTCGCTAGAATTCTAGAATTTTAACCAGCCAATAAGAGCAAGGGTTCGGCACGAAATTTCGAGCAGTACCGAAATAGTTCGTTTCGGCCAGAATTGTCCTCAGCCGAAATTTTTAGAGCTGAAAACGACGTCATTTTGCGTCATTTAGTTCGGTTCGGTGCCCGTGTGACCAAGGCTTTATTCAACCTTTGCTGTTGACATAAAAACTCTCTCTGCGTGTGCAGTACATTACCAAGTCTAGATAGCACGAGCACTAGTCCTGTTACCTCCACTCTTTCTAGCTTAGCTATGCGGGCTTCATTTCACTACAATGTATATGTGTTTATCATACTTACACAAAGCTTTAGTAGATTACATCTGAAAGTATCGATATTTTTCTATCATTTGCGATTGTTTTTGATGTTTGAGGTGATCTGGCTAAAATGCTGGCCTGCCAAACCTTGATCGCGGTTAAAATATGTGCCGAACCGGCGTAACCAGTTGCTCAACTGCCTGTCTCTCTCATTATGGATATCATTTATTCATTATAATTCTAGAATTACGTGCTATTATCCTGCAGGTCTCTTTGCAACTATAGACGTCATAATCGCGTTTTCTTGAATTTGAGCATTTTAACCACAATCGAGTGTTTTCAGTTTTTATCTTGAGACATCCTGTTAGTCAGATCACCTCAAACACCAAAAGAATTCGCAAATGATAAAAAATACGGATACTTTCTGATAAAATCTAGTAAAGTTTTGTGTAAGTTCATCTCTAATGAATTAGATGTTCTACGTTAATCATTCTGTTGTTCACCTCACTCTTGCCTTCACATCTGGCATTGTTCTAGCTCTATGCTTGTCGTTATCAATTATCCTTTTAGTTCTATGTCTATGGCTAGTCAGGTATTTTACCACACCGGTCTCTGTACTACTATCAGTAATTAGTTGTCAGTTGAGTTTTATCAATAATTGCTTTCTGTGTTTCCTGAAGTATGGCTATTGTACTCAAATTCTTATTTTTATACATGATAGTTAATGCTTCAGTGTAAGTCAACCGTAGAAAAAGGTAGAGAAATTATATTATTATACAGTTTTACATCTACAACAGTTTTTTAGTACTAACTGATCAAGTCTCTAACTTTCACCATCCATAAGTCACTGTTAGTAATCTACTGACAGACATAACCTTTGGTCTAGCATTCTTTCTAAATATGGTATAGCTTGGCATATTACCAGTGTTTTATTACGAGGCTAATATTACTTCAAATTTATCCCTAAAAACATTTACAACATTAAACGTGCTTGATTGAATTGGCTCATTATTTTTAAGAGAGGAATCTTTAGATTTGAAAGAAACTAGAGTTACATGTACTCATGTAGGTGTCATACGGTGATTCTAACAAATAACTGGTTTTCCTCTGGAAAAATATTGTTAGGGTTGTGTTCTGATGGCTTATGATAGTTTTAAAATGTACCTATTATTATACATTGTATCTTAGTTATAGTGAGTTTGTACAAGTTGTGGTACACTGTATCAGTAAGTTTGTATGAATTGTAGTACACTGTATTAGTAAGTTTGTACAAATTCTGGTACACTGTGTTAATAAACTTGTACGAAATTGTAGTTCATTGTATTAGTATGTTTGTACGAAATGTGGTACACTGATCACTGGTTCACTTATCAGATAGGTATCTGAAGCACATGAAACCATCACCAGCTCTGATGGTAGAACTAACATGAGCCCTTACTTTATACTTTGAATTCTTGCAGGATAGAAAAGATTGAGATGTTAGATGAGGTGCACCTTCTGTCAGAGCTGTTGAAGCACTATTGCATATGCATCGCGAGCAATACACAAGATCTTGACATCACATGCGCTAGCCTTACCTCTAGTATATCTTGATTGTTAGCCTTAGCTCCTTACTGTGTCTTTGAATACTTTGTGATAGAACACGCCCTGCACCGAATAATACATTTAGAGTAGGTCAGATAGTGTAAGTTAGATGGTATTGGTTGTTGAATGACGCTTAGGAAGGTGATTATGGGGCCTGCAATCAATTTCAAATGAATTATTGTTGATTTTATTTGTTGTACGTTAAAATAGTTGTCTGTGAACAATATTTATTGGTTTGAAAATTTGTGATTGTGCTTTTAAAATCATCATTAAGCTGTTCTCCTTTCAAATATATTCTTTTATTTACCACTCTTGTTATAGTCATACAGTTTGCATATACATGTATATGTATGAAAAAATTTGGTATTTTACTCCTGTTAACCAAAGTTGGTGATAATGCCTACTCAAGCTCGGGTCTCCTACCAGAGACCTGAGAGTTTGAGCACTCGCCTCAGGATCTTAGCTTTTCCCAATAGCGCACTTCTCTGCAACTCGCATGTGTTGGCTGTTGCCAGTGTTACTGCAAGCGATGCTTCAACTACTGCTGGAATCGCAGTTGTTCTTACCTGCCAGCACTTTTCAATCTCCTCTCTGATTTGGAGAAATTTCTCCACATTTTCTTTCTTTTCGTCGGCTGTGTTGTAGTCATTGGGTACTGCTATATCTATTATAGTAGCCTTCTTGTCCTCCTTGTCCACCATTGCAATATCTGGCTGGTTTACCAAGACAAGCTTGTCAGTTTGAGTGTAGAAGCCCCAGAGAAGTTTAGCACAGTCATTCTTATTGAAATTCTCTGGAACTTCCCACCAGTGTTGTGGTTTATTGAGGCCATACTCATTACATAGATTTCTGTACTATACATATGCGACAATATTATGTCACTCAATTTGAGCATTATACACAGCATCCTATATACACTGATACACACGTGTTCATATATATTTATATATACCCTATATCTAGATATACCGTAGGCCACCGTAGATGTATAATACATATACCAACAAGTAATGTTTCAAAGCATTCAAGTTAGAACAGAGACCTCTAAGAGTTGAGTACATTAAAACTAAACGGTTTTTAAGACTAAAAATGTTTGAGGCGGCTACAATGCTGTTTCTTGCTCGGCGCGCATCAGGCTGCTATTGATGGTTTGGCTAAATGATGCGGTGTTGTCGAGGCGCTTATGTATCCCATCTGTATATACATGTAATATATAGTTTGCGTGTAAGATAACTGTTATGGTAGTCCACTAGACTATTCATCTACACCTCATAACACACCCTTTTTTATTTACGCTGTTTACCAGTTATGCCTTCAGCTGGCTCTTGAATATCAATCTGCAATAAATCAAATCCATACTCTTATAATGTTATTTCTAGTATGATTGCTTAGAAATTCATTACAGTTACGATATTTCTAAAAACACTTCATGAAATGGCAAACGCTGTTAAGTTTTAACTGCAGCAAGTAGTTTATAACCTGTGAGAATTTGGCATGGCAAACAGGTGCTTTGCATATTATCTGTCTCTCATCTTGAGGTTGTTTGCACTGCCTGATAAGACCATCCATTTCAAAACAAGTCGCTGCTGAAAGCCGTACAGCTGAAGAAATGTTGAGAGCGAACGTATTAAAATTACTTAGAATAATTTCAACTACAAATACTAATTTATTTACGAAGTACAGCAAGCTCAGTAAAAAGATTACTGATCACATCTGTTATTGAGAGACAGGGCAATAATCCTTCCTTGCAGTCTCGCTTGGCATGCGGCAGCATTGAATGCACAGGCATTGCCTACAATAGAAATAATGGACTACTTGTAACTACTAGGCTAAGCATTATTAACACAATATATACCAACAACTTCTACAAAGTATTTTGTGAAGTCATTTCGTTGTTTATGTGGTAACTCCTCAAAGATAAACGATTTGTACTGCTGACAGTCTTGTCCATGTAGAAGTTACGGCATCATAAAAAGTTGTCAGTTAGTCTCTGAGAAGAATTTGTGTATTTATTGGAGATAAACATGCTGTAAGGTTAAAATTAATTGTAAAGCCTGAGAACCTGTAAAAATCTGTACAACTTAAAGTGTGATTTTAACTCCAGCCTGTCAGTAGGCAGATTAATCTGAGCTAGTTATTTTGGTAAAAAAATGAATTTAAAGTTGGATGCACGCCATTTCAGCACCAGTGACCTTTTCTGTGAATTGAATCTCAATTGGCTGTTTCTAGCTGAGGCTCTCTAAACAATGAGCTAAAATAATTGTGACTAGACGCACCATATGTAACTCCGTCTGAGCCACAGACTGGCCGGTAGTTTAGGGGGCAGATCACCGGACACTCCTCACCTAGAGGAATCCTACCAGCTGACGCTAGGGCTAGAGCCACAGCCAGAATAATCGAGAATGCTAAAGAATAGACAACAACAACACTCACTCTAACATCTCCTGGGCCTTGTTAGTTACTGAGTATGGTGGGTGTTTGATTAGAGAAGTGGCAGATTCCCTAAGAAAGAATACGTATTTGCTTGAAGAGGTGTTTCACAAAACAATCTGTAAATGAGGGGTAGGGTAGAAATTTTTAGTTTATTAGAACTGAAAGGTGATTAAAGTAATAAATAATGGCATGCTTCTGTTATGTAGTGATACTGCTTGGTAGTGTTCTTTAGTAGAGAAACACGCTGCCAGGACTAGGTTTTTTTATAAGCTACCTCGCGTGGTCCTAACACTAATCAAGGGCTTCTGGAACTGTCAGATTAACCCGAAGGGATGCTTTTTTGTAACACGTCCAGTCTGATAGAGCCAGGTAGCCATTTTACTTGTCCAATGTGCGAAGGACAGAGGTGGATCTTTAACGTGCCAACATTGTCAATGTGGTACACGGGGCCACCAAGTTATGGTCTAGATCCAAAATACCCAGCAATTTAGGGTTGAAAGCTTGGTGTCAGACTGGCATTACGCAGGACTCGAACCACCAACCCCATGGTTAACAATCAAAGGCACTACCACTAGGCCAACCTGACACCGTAAGTATACTATGAAGAATTAGGTGGTTAAAGTGTACTATGAAGAATATGTCAGGTTCAGAAGAAGTAATAAGTTAAAACACAATAGCAGGGTTAAAGAATCTACTTGGGAAGAAATTAGAGAATCTTCCGGAAGAATCTGCACCAGTTTTTCTATTTCACTTTTAGTAATTATTGGTGAAAAACCTTTTTTGGCACAAACTAAATTTAATGAATAGGACCAGCTTCATTTGTAAATGTTCAGCACCCAATTCAACAAAATAAGCATTTTAAATTTTCTTTCTTCGTCAACCAGTATGTTAATTTAAAATTCTAAAATAAGCTGACCTTGCTCATGATGACCATTTGCTGTCCTTAACAATTATGGTTTCAAAAAAACATGTGAGCTACATTTTTTTAAAAGAAACCATCTTTAGAATGTGGCTGGTATCAAAACTAAATTCTATACCCATTTTGAAGCACAAAAGTATGGATTGTAGATTTTAGCTCAAGACATATTCTACTATAACCTATAACTTTACCTGTTGCCTTCATGCTGGAAACTCTAAAACATTAGAACAAAAAACAAATGAGATGTTCATGTTATTGTAATATATAAGAAAACTAGCATAAGATAACATGGGTACTAACATATGTTTCTTAAAATATAATGAGGTCACACCTTAATACGTTAAGCAAGATACTAACATTAGGCAATATCCTTCCACAGCATCAGAGTTCACCAACTATCTACTGTGAATGCTAGTAAATTTGTCACTAGGATGTTACGAGTATTATGCAGTGTATACTATATCATATAGCATGATATTCTGTTCATAGGTAGAGCTCGTCTCAGTGTGACTGCAGCGCAATTATGGAAATTTTTTCATTTTCTCATATAGCATTAGCAGGCACGAGCTCAATTAGAATGTTTAGAGTGCAGTTATTATTTCGACCTTACTTTCTAAAAGCTGCTATGATACCATATTTAGAGACTAAATTGCTATCTAAGATTGATGAGACAGCTTTTAATAGATAACTTTACTGTGGCTGTTTGTGCCGGCAGTGAATATATTGCGACTAACAAAACATTAACAGCTACAATGCATAAACTATAAGTTGTCTTCTCTCTTATTCCGATTACCACTAGAAAAGAGCAGACAACTAATTATGTATTATTTTATTGTAGTTCAACAGCTGATATTGAAATCATCAGCCAGTCTTGGGTAAATGAGATACTCAGCAAGGCAATTTGGTTTATTCTTAAAATACTTCCCTTTCAAGAATTAAACAGCAAATCAAAAAATCATTAAAAGAATTCATAACTATTATCAAAATAATATCTAGAGTGAACATTGAACTTTGAGATTTAGCATTGAACGCTGTGTTATTCATACTTGTCAAAGTCGTTCCAGAAAAATGTGGAGTTCTTTGGTTTGATCAAACCAGCAGTCAACAATCCGAGGGCCAGTAGTAGCACTAATCTCGAAACGTCTGTATTAAAGAAATACTCGTATATGGAGTTTTTCTTGGAATCAGCTAAATCAAACTCGAAACCCAGCTATTGTAAGTGATTAAGGCTAAAGGTTATCATTATCTTTGCTGGTAGTTTAACATGCTGTGAGAGATCATCAAGTGTAATAACTATGCATACAACTATTCTGTAATGCTAAAAAGCAGTTGATTGACGAAGTCATCAGAATGTTGGTCTACCAAGCCGAAAGTCGTGAGTCCAATTCCTGTATGCTGCAGACTCTGTTTCCATCAACCGATCGTGGCTACTACAGATAATCTCATCTAAAAATATCCTTTTCCATTTATGGAGAGAATATGATCTGTAGCAAACCAGTAGTGTTGACCTTGATAGAGTGGTGGCTCGTCAGCATAAAGACAGTGTAATTTGAGGCAGAAATAGATGCTTAAAATCGGAAACAAATAAGAATTCAAATAGTTACAATACAAGGGCTTCAGCCGACAGATGAATGTGAGTTATATTATATTATAGTACAAAATATCACTATTTATTTAACGAGCTTTAAACTAAACTTGTTGAAACATTTCTGAACAAAGTCAAAAGGTCGACTTCTATAACACATAGCCTAAAATAACCATACCTTAAGTTTCGACAACCACTGACAAGTGAATTCATTAGGTTGTACGTATTTATTTGTAGGCATGACTAGTAGACTTTATATTCAATGTTGTTCACCCTCTCCAGAGGACTCACTTTGTGATTTTGGGCTAAAGAAGTATGGTTATAAATTAATTATCATTAGTTGCCTGACATTAAGAAATGAAGCTGTTGCAGCATGTTTCATAAACTCGTAGTATTGTGTATTATACATACTAGTACCCTGTCACTCTAGTATGCCATGGGAAACTCAGCAGAATGTCATCAGGATACAAATGTCAAATTTTGTCGAGCGCAATCTTTTTTCGCAATCTCCAACTGTGGCTTCGGCACGGTTACTATTGCAGTAAAAATTCTATGATGACGATTCAAGTTTAATCACATTTAAACAAAACACTCTATGGCTGGTTGCTCGTATTTATTCTGCATGGTAATCCCTAGAGGTCTTCCTCTCCATGAATACTGGCGCCAGTCTGCAAAGAAATTTAAGGAAATACTGGTGTCTATCATTATATTTGGAGACTTATGTCTGTGCTGAACCAGGTCTATAAACATTGTCTGGATATATTGTTGTTAAACTTTTACATCTATGCATTAGTACCAGTTTGCACAGATTTCTTATGACTACAATTATTTCAATCTCAGGACTCTGTTTCTAATAAGTGTCAATGGGTACTCCTGTTAACTATTCCTGTATAGAAATATCCTTCACAATATAAAAATGTCTTTAAAAATTCAGGTTTCTAGAGATAGACTGCAACATAAAAGCTATTTTACAAAGTGACATCTGTCGATGAGGCTGAAGTAGCCTTTTCTGTGTTTTCTGTCTTTACTGCTTTTTCTCTTGTTCTATTAAATTGCAGAGATCTTTTCATTCATGTGAGTCACTCGCTGCTCACTGCCTGCCAACTCGGCTCTGCACCTCAACTAGCCACGCTATTGTGCACATAGAGCCTTCATCGATGATGTTATGGCTTATTTTTTGCAATTTAAAAAAAAAACCCAGTACAGTTCTCAAAATTAGTTGAAATTTGAGAGTAGACAAAAATGATTTAATATTTTTGGTTTTCATATTTTATTTAATGTAGGTATATATGAATACGTGGATAGGGATATATAATAATTCTGGATTAAGCATTTTTGAAAAAATTTTAAGAGTGTAATGTAATGTTCATCAATAGAATTTAGTTTTGGTAGAATTGATCCTCGTGTGTCAGTTTCAGATTTGAATGCAAAAAGTCCTTTATAACGAGTACGAAGTTGACCAGATGTTGTTATTTACGACACGGTCCTTGCTTAACTACTGTAAGCTGTACACCTTTGAGTTGCTCTTGACAAGCTCCAACTTCAAAGTCGCATTGATTGCCTAAAATAAAAACCTTTATCAATAAAACAGCAAACGCTAGTACAAGTTGTTAAGTTCAAGGTTGAAAGCAAAGAAGTGGTGCTTTTAGTACTCCAGCTAGTTCCAAGGAACTAAAATTTGCTTTCTATCTAGCAAGAAATATCATCAGCTGCAGTTAGTGATCAACAAAATAATTATTTGAACTGGTTTTCAGCAAAAGCTCGCAGATTCTGTTACTTTAGTACTTGCCAACTAAATTACTGAGGAACTACTGAGAAAGGAATTTATGACTGTACACAACTACTAACATTATTAGTTTAATAGGTCAAGGTTAATATATCATTTTAACAGTTACTAAAACTAGTCAAATATAATGTGTAATGTATAATATGACAGCTTGTATATATCAGTTAACTTTTACTAACATTAGCGGCTTACTAGGTGGAGTGCAAGATATGCTAGCTCACAGTTATTAGCAAGAGCAATTTACTAAGCTAACAACAACACATCATAATTTATAGATGTTAAAACATCAGTTTAACATGTTCAAAGTTACTACCATTAAATATTAATAATCCAAATGCAATGATTTTAAGTACGTATTGAATCATACATATTAGACTGAAGAAATCAGCAATTCTATCCTACATGGCTCCTGAGTAGATAACAGATTACCATAAGTTAGAAATTCATGTTTATTTTCTATAAATTCTGTGTTTATTTTTCACTGTCACACCAATTATAATTGTGCTAAAACCTCTGTAATTATCAATTTACCAGTTTATCACTAATATTCTACTTCACTTAATAAAAAAGCATTATAGTTTATTGTGGGTTCAATGAACAATTTATGCTAGAATGAATCCGATAACAAGACATCACATCCGTCTAAAGGGCACTTTAGTCATTGCTCTGTGCACTCGCATTATCTCGCTAACATGACTCTCTGATGATTAAACAACACTTCACTAGGGTCAATATGACTTGCTTAGTCCAGATAATCTCATCTAAAAATATCCTTTTCCATTTATTGAGATAATATGATCTGGAATAAACCAGTAGTGTTGACCTTGTTTGAGTGGTGGCTCGTCATCAGAAAGACAGTATAATTTGAGGCAGAATGGATGCTTAAAATCGGAAACAAATAAGAATTCAAATAGTTGAACAATTTTGGGTATTCAGTATTTACTAGTTCAAATGTTTGAATGAAGATTCAAATGGAAAGATAGCAGTTTTATCATGTGTCATGCGTTATCACTGCTTTCACTTATGCCTTCCCTGACACATGTAACAATAATTTTACTGATGATATGAGCCATATATACTGTTAAATACTACTATCATGTACTATTAAATATACCAAATTGTTTATCCAAAACATAATTCTTGCTACTGAATTCTAATGACAATAGTACTATGTACTTACATGTATATAACAATAATAATATGTGCATGTCTATGACCATCTCTAAAACAACGCAGTATAAAACATCCTAAACTTTGTGGATGAGAAAAAGGCAAAATCAAGAGATTAAAGAAGACAATTTCATTGAATGCAAACTTCACATGTAAGTACTTGATAAGTACTTGTTCTCTAATTGATGCTATTACTTGATGAATTCAGTCTATTAATAACTAGGGCCTATCTCCTGCGGCTGCCGCTCATAAACAGCTGTTGTAAGTACCGCAATGATGGTCATCCAAATTCATCAAAACCATAAAAGTTAACCAATCAAAAAAAGTCAAGAGGAATTATAAATGTTCCAGTATTTCTTGGGTGAAAGATTATTTACCATTCTGGAAATTGAATGCGAGCATTGGTGAAAATTTCAATACAAAACTGCCACCGTACTTAATGTATCCCATAACCCATTGTAAACATCACTGCTTCATCACTAATTATTTTGAAAAATAATTTTTACTGTGTAAGTTGTTAACGCAAATAGCTGGAAACTATATGAACTAGTATTATAGTTTTCTCTTGAGACAGAATTTCTAGAATCTCATGTCAAAATCATCTTATCAAAAGTTTGTCAATTCTAGTTGAGAGTTTAGTCAATTTGTTGTTTATCAAGTCTTCGCTATTAGGATGCAAAGCAAACAGTAAGTCACAGTTCATCTGTGGTTTAGAATATTAAAGAAAAGCACTTACTGTAAGTGAATCAATAGATGCCCTGATAATAAATTATAGGCACACTTACTGTATGTTTCTCCATTAGAAGCACACACCGGCCTGTAGTTGTATGGACACATTTTCATGCACTCATCTTTAGCCCAAGCTACATTCAGCCCAACCAACAGGAAAATTGTAAAGATTCCTGTAGTCAAAACACTGTTGTCAGAGGTATATAAACATACCACATACATGCTATTCGATACAAACATGAGATAGTTTTTGTATTCCTGCAATTTATTGCTCAAAGTTGCTATCCTTACCTTAACACGGATATCATTATGCTGTTGCGCAACGTATTATTCTGGGAGTAAAAATGATAGGAGTTTGTAAACACCTCAAGTTAAAGGTTGGAGCTGTTCCAAAAGTAATTTAGTTTTTATCCGAGATTTTGTGAGTAACACAAAATATATTTTGTGTTACTTTTATACCTTAGCCACAAATTGATTTCATTACGCTGTAGGTCCTTTAATAAAAGGAAAGTTTTTACTACTTCAAAATAATTTCGTTACTTATATTGATGTATATAGACCTTTGAAATTTCCAAAAATCCCCAGACAACTCAATAACGCAAATAGGTGATTTGCTATATGTTGCGATATTATTATATGAAAAAAACCAGTAAGTTTTGTTAATATTGTTTTATATATTTCCACTTTAAAAAAGCTGTTTTGTGTTTGTGATAGAAACATTTATTCCATGAATGCCGGGCAAGTAGAAGGCCATGGAATGAGCTTAACGCAAGACTAGAAGGCCCGTACATTATAATTTCAGTATTGCCCATTTTAAAATTTGTCAGGTGTGAGATAATTCACCATCACACCATTATATTCTTTTATACGATTAACGATATCTTTTAAAGTAAAGTGTCACGATATGGCGATTCAATTGTTTGGTGGTCATTTTTAAACTAGACGATTTGAAAATCCCTACCCAACAAATAAATTACCATATTGTGAAGCTCTATGTATTTTAATACAACATAACACTGTGTGATTTGTAATTGCAAGATCAGTCTATTATAGTAGTGAGTCGGCAAACATAGTAAGTAAGCCTATCCTAGAACATACATGTATATAGCAACGATAGAGAGCTGACATGGCAGCACCAGTGTTAGCCTTCTATATACACTCTAACTGTTGATTATGTAACTTAGTATTGCATTGTTTCTGGCAGCCACTTTACATTTTTCCTCAAGTAGTGTTGTGGTCAGCCTTTGAATCTTCAAAATCAAATCTTTGAATGTTTGAAGTTAGTTTTCACGTATTAGACAACTTCAAGCTGGAGTCAGATTGTAAAAATTACTAAATGTCTCTAAACTTGTTACCTGGCTTATCTCTAGCAGTCTCATTTTTAAGTTGAATAAATTCTTACTATTTTATAAACATTCTTCAATTACCTGTCTGGAAACTTATCTGTGTAACAACTGCTGAAAAATGTCTACAGTCGAAGGGTAGACTATATTTCTATCAGCTCCGGTATGTGTGTTCAGTGCATTTGTGCCAGTGTGTTTAGCGTGTGAGTCTGTGTGTATGTGAGAGATTGAGTATGATATCTGCTTGGCTTACCGCAAGCAGACACTGCGCACATATTTTTAAGAGAATCGTTGTACAAAAATGGCTCTGTGATCTTGGCTGAAGATGTTTAAGTCCAGTAGCGAGAGAACCTCAACAACTAGAGACATATCAGCTACAGAAAGTAGTTTGAGGTTGGTGACATTCCTGTTACTACCAGTGGCCATTTTATAGAATTCAACCCCAACCTGTTGTTTGAAGGCCAGATGTTCTACAACACTAGGTCATGGTTGATCATGGCTGGTCATGGCTCCAGACGCATTCATGATGTTCACAGAACATTACTGTATTGACCAATACTGTGTTGGCAAATGCAACTGGATGTTTGAACTGAACAACAACAAACAACAAAAAGCAGCTCAGTGAGTAAAATGTTTAACCATAAGAGTATACTGTACTTACCAACAAAGTTCATCTTCTTTCACAGCTGTACAACGTACTCTCATCCAGCTAGCGGCTCTTTATACAGCTTTATAGTCGCTATGTATGACTAAACTTTTATTGCCGTCATATAACACATTTGAGTAAATAGTTAAGGATAGATAAGTATTCTGTTTAGGCAGAATGGTGCCATCAAAATGTCATTTGATGTCGTAATCTTGTCCTTCATAAGATATGTCTTAGCAAGGCACGCTTTTATTGATGTCTAACTTTCTGAACTCAACAATTAAGATAACATATTTTCCTTGTGCGGAACTTTGATTAAAAATCCCACGCAGTGATCTAGCCGAGTTGGCGTCAAATTCTTCTGTTCAAATGTTTGTCGGCAATGCGAGATCTTAAAAAATCTTAATATATCTTACTGCATATATTATTCAAACAAATGATCTTTCTAAATCTTTGCATCTTCTTGATTTGCTTATGCTAAATGTTTATTTTACTTCGATTAAAGGTTTCAAGATTTTTTATGGTTTGCGTCCTCATATTTTACATGACAGTTACAGGTTCTCAACTCATTTGAACTTATGTGTTATAAACAAATTGCATACAACCGCTAACAGCTATTAAAAAACCATTGCCAGTTGCTTTAACAATCTCCTACCTAATATTCGCTCTTTTAGCAGAAAAATGCATTTTTAACATTATTTGTTAAGCTAGTTATTCGATTTTAGTGGCTAATTGTTGCCATTTATTGTTGTATGGCATAATTTGAAAAACGTTTCTATTGCAAATGAAATTATTGCCAATAAAACAGAATATATATAATATATGGAAATAAGGTCTAGTCTCTGTTAGATTCTGCCCGAAAAGCTAAAGTTAATTTTTTTTAAACATAAACAAAAAATTTTAGTTCTTCTATATCTAAAATATTTAACTTAAAGAGAACTGTGAGTATGACTTGTTGAGTGTATACTCAGCATGTCCAGAGCCTGGCTATTCTAGTATATGATTGCACTACATGCAGCTGTTTATACTATTATCAGTATGTAGTAGTGTCTTTGATGTGAATAATCTTGTAGCATTTAGCTTTTTAAAGGCCAGGGTTCGTTGGAATTGTCCTATGCTGCTACTTTATATATAAATCTTTGTCTATAAACTCCACATAACTATTGCGTGTGAAGCCGTATGTCTGTTAATCTGTAAATAAACTATGCACAATGTCGCCATATTTTTGGCCGATTTCATATAAACTTCGCACGCATATGATTTTGCGCTTTTTGCCAGTTCACCAAAAATATTTGGGTTTAAAACTCGTTTTTTAAGAACCAGCCTATTAAACATCCACATCATTAGAAAATGAAGAAGGAGCCATTGCGTGCATTAAAGACAATAACCTAACCTTTATTTTTAACTTGTTCTTAGAAACTGTTAAAAAGCTGTTTCTGTATGAGTTGTCTTCTCACAACTCTTTAGCATCAATAAAGAAGTGATTGATTTTCACAAGAATGGAACCTGTTAGTTCCTTTTTATAATCTTTAAAAAAAATTTGATTTTTGTAATTTGATGCCTTATTATACCATAGCATGGTAAGGACTATGTAGTGTAGGTGATTAGCTTGATGGTCTGCAGACCTGAAGGTTCAGAGTTCAAATCCTCGGTGAAGCAGGTTTCTTGTTACTAAAGCTCCACAGCTATAACTGGACAGACAAACTACAAACACTAACAATTATATATATAGAAGAAGATTAATTGTTAGCATATAGTTTTTAACATAGTTTTATACAGTGCATTTGTTGTAATGCTTTGTTTATTTATGTTCCCTTCTTATTAAAGATTTATAATCGGTTTAGGGTGTGATCTGAATTAACAAAATACAATAATAACTATGATAATACTAATTTATGGTAAGAATGTTTATTGCAACATAAAATGGTAAAACAGATCAAGCAAGTAAAGGTATGATGTTACATTGCATTCTATATTACATAGTCTGATTATTCCTCTGATTGTAATAATTATTCCTAATATTAAAATCATAGAAACTTTGAAAGCCCAGACATGCAGTTAAAAAAACAATGTAAATCTGTGATGAAATTGCAGCTAGTCATCCTAAAGCTTTCTAAAAGAAATACAATTTAGTGTTTGCTACCTTTTTCAATATTCATTTACATACATGTAAATATCATATGGTTTCTAACCATATAACCAACTTAAATAGAATTAAAATATCTTGGGCAGCTATAAAAATTTATATCATTCATTAGTGTAAGCAGAGAGAAATGGGATGCTGAAAAAAAATTGTTTCATTTTTAGTTTTATTAAAACGCCTGCTTTAGAAGCGCATTCGGGAAATTCAAGACACATCTTTAGGTATGATTCATTTACTTCAAGGGCTGTCAACTGAGTTCTAACAAAGTTCATGTAAACACAAAGTGCAGCTGCAGGCTAAAAAAATTTATAGACTTCAATCATCAGCAGAGTACATAATATGAGTGATTTGTACTTGTCATCTACATGTGCACCCTGTACACATTCGTTATATACTGGTGCATTTGCAGTATGCTTAATACACATGCACCCTGCGCAGGTGGTGTATACGGGTGTATTTACAATATGTCTGATACACATACACCTTGCAAAAAGCTGGCATATACTGATGCAGTTACAACATGTCCAACACATATATAATCCTTGTACACAGATGTTATATACCAATGTATTTATAACAGGTTTAATACGCATGCACCCTGTATACAGTATGCACCTTGTTGGTATATACCGGTGTATTTGAAATATGTCTGGTACACATACATTCTGTACTCATGTAGGCCGTTGCTATAAACTGGTATATTTACATCATGTCTAATACAAAGTATTATACATGATATACCGTGTATACCATGATACACAGTATATGCCGTGTATAAAAAGATAAGATTGCTGGTTTTTGTAATATAGTAAAATAGTAGAGCTAAGGTGTGTTTTTAATGCTCTTTAAGTTTGGTACTACGACTAGCTCTATATAGTTTATTGGTTTTCAGCGTCAAGTCAGGTTTTCTTAAATTGTAGCTTACCACGGTAACTTAAATTTGGCACAATTCAAATATTTTCTTTCAAAAATGAGTAAATGACATAAGTATTTCTTGCAGTAGTATATTGCCAATATCAATATCATATCCTATTGAAGAGTGATGGAGAAAGCGGAAAACAGAGATGCGTGTGAAGGTTAATGATAAAGCCAGTAAAAACCATAATAAATGACCAACAGCATGAAATAGATGAGGTAGATCAAAGTTAAGGCCTCAGGTAGAGGTGATGTTAGTATTTAGCAAAAGGTAACTGTAATGATAAATGTGACACTTTTTTCCAATCGTTACAAGAATAGAAGCAACTGACAAGTACAGCAAATACAACTACCGCCAAAGTTAAGGCCCTTCCATATAACATTCCTCGAGGGTCGGCTCCAAAGCGAAGTGAATCGCAGGTGTACAGTAATCATGTCTTGGAATTTTGTAAGGCCCAAAGTCTTGAGTTGTCATGGGAGTGATTCCAAGAGTGTTGTGATAAACAGGAAGAACTGCTTCTTCTCTTGCTGCCTGTATCTTATCGATCAACATCGCTACAATCTCAGGCTCATCATCGTAGAGGTTGTGCTGCTCACTTGGGTCATCTGTGAACGTATTGTCAATTGCATCAACAACATATGGCGAATTATAACAATAATAACAGCAATATTCTAATAAATGAAAATCGTACTGTGGTAATAGTAAGAGTAATTTGTATAGTAATTATATTATTATGGGCTATAACATTGTGTAATATTACAGCGCTGTACATAATATTGTCATATTTTTTTTGCAGATCATAACTACTAGATAGGTATTTGTTCTTTTTTGAGTGTAGGTGGTAAGTTAGAACAACTAAAACGTTTCCCCATTGTAATATTCTGTTTTTAGGTGTTTTTTGAAAGATGGAAACAAATTAATTTGTATTTACCAGCTAGTTTATATGGAATAATTGATTTGAGATACGGGTGAATTGAGATACGGTTGAATTGAGATACGAGTGGATTGACATACGACCTCGGTCCTACGACGCATTAAGTTTGTATCGCAAGATATCACTGTATTCGAACATGAAAGTACTCGTACTCACTTATAGCCAACAGATTAAATGTTCAGCAAGGAAAACTGACTATGTGCACTGCTGGCTACCTAGCTTCAATGTAACATGTTGCTGGTTTCCTGATGACTACACAAAATGGCAACTGCACAGAAAAGTGAGGACTATTATGCAAACACATATCATGTTGATGGTTACACAGAAACAATAAACTAAGTTAACAATTATATTACAAAAAAACTTGATTTGAAGAGACTAACTTAACCGAGAGTGTGAATAGATTTGGGCTGATGATATCACATGACTAACACTTCCATCAACTTATAACAATCTATAACTGATCTACTACACTGTTTGTTCAAAAACTTAGCGTATCGATATACTAGATCTATCTATTATAATATCAGCCGTACACCTTAACTTACCTATAACATTAAAAAGGCATCTCACAACTCGTTTACCATCAATTATTCTGTGACAATCATCTCCAGTAATGTCTGGTAGGCCAGGAGACTCTTGGGGCTTCCACCATTCAGTAGCGACAGTTGCTGGATCTATGAGGTAGTACTGCTCTCCATAGATAAGCTTGTAGTCTCTCCACCTACAGGAGATTTAGTGCGACGCTTCAGCTCGATTATGTTTATTTCAATATAGCATTAATCTCAGTCTCTACAACTTATGAAGTCATGAAATGTTTAGTTTATGTTACTAGAGAAGCAGTGTCAAAGTTTAAAGATAGCAAATGATAATGTCTTTTCTAGAGCCTTAAAAGTTTTAGCACCTTCACTGTATAACTTGCATTTTTTTGCGTTTACTCGATCCTACAGATGTAGACTGTTAAAATTTTAAATACTATATATAAAGTACCATTTTAAATAGAAACAATAACTATAGTTATAGAATACAATTGTTATAGCATAAGGTTAAAGATTTGACCATTGAATTATTAAAACAATAGATAAAAAGATTTTCTGCACTGCATTATGTTTTTTTGCATAGAACTACCTTTTAGTGACACACCAGTTATGAAAGGAAAAGTGACCAAGTGTACCTAAAAGCACTTATACTAAATTTATTGCAATGCACAAGCGAAACTTACTGAAATATAAAAAATGCATTATATTTACAATATAACTATGCCCAATAAATTATATTTTCTGTATGGTATAATAATAGCGGAATCTGCAGTAACAAATAAATAAAATTTTTATTTAAACTTATAAATCTTTCTAATTGTAGCTAAAGTTGCTCAAATTTTAATCCGTGTTAACAGCTTATCTATCTTTTGAAGTCATCCGTAATACATGTATATAGATTTAAACTGATCCATATTAAGAAACAGGGATTATGTGTATGTCACAATTTCCATTTCCATAACATTTCCATAATTCATTTCCATATAACTTCCATTTCCATACCACTTCCATGATTCATTTCCATATTATTTTCATTTCCATACCATTTCCATAGTTCATTTTTAAATTATTTATATTTCCATAACATTTCCATATTTCTAAAATAAAATTTCCATTTCCATAAAATTATGGAAACATTTATGTATATGGAAATGGATATGGAAAAGTAAACATTTCCATAATACGTTTAGCAATCCCTGTTAGGAAATAAGACTTGGGCTTAGACAATTGGTCTACAGAGAGGCAACAAAAACATGACTGTGTGCATCTTCACTTTGCATTTTGTTAGATTGCCATCATAAAGCTTAAATCAAGCCAACTTTGCGCTTTCTATTCTACTATAGCTAAATATTTTAATACAAGTTACATGTATGCTTTTGTTTAGCTATTTATTAAATAGCCATAGCTGATGGTTATAAAAAAACTAGGTCTGGCAGGCAACAGTGCAATACATACTATGAGAGTGAATAAACCACATCTTGTGTAATTATTCGTACAGGAACATAACACATTTAAAAAAATTATATACAGTTATATAAAGGAGAAAATCTTTTAGTTATTCAAAAAAAGAAGCTATATTTTGATATGAAAGCTTAAAATAAGAAAAATATTTTGATAGTTTTTCTATGTACAATGACAAGAGTAATTTGGTTTTGAATATATCTAATGCTGATAGTCATAGAATGTGTACCTTAAAGATTATCAAGCTTTTGCTAATGATATAGACTGCTTTGATAAAACAGTAGGCTATCAGATAGAAAACTATAAAACCAGTAGAGCAGTTTTAAAAAGGATTTCAACCTCATACTTTTGCTAAAAGTAAATCTTAGAAAAATTTTTTGTTGGACACACAGATTAGATGTGACTTAATGCTGCTTTATTGGTGAATCTTTAATGATTAATAAAATAAATAAAAAAATCCCAATTTGTCATTGCGAGTACATAGCGCATATGTGCATGTGAATGTGTCTGGTGACTTGTTTAAACATGGTGCGTTTCCACATTTTTTGACAGTTTCATCCAAACTTCAGATGCATTTGCTCCTTGTTGTTTGTCAGATGACTCAAATATATTTGGTATTAAAACTCTGTTTTCTGAAACTGACCTATTAAATACCCGAATGCGGACTATCTGATGGAAAATGAAAGATATCCCGGCATCACAAAGCTAGTCAGACATGTTCTAAGTTTTAGAAACGTAGTTCGCTACAAATATAAAGTCAACCCCACTTCAGCCCTGAATTTCTTAAACTTTCAGTTGTTCAGACAACCTTTGGAGTTCAGACGATTGTCCAATGTGGAATGACAACTTTGAACGATAGATGGCTCTTGCAACAGACGATATGAGCAACGTATCTGCCTGAGCGAGTGTACTGTAATTTTTGCTTGTTATTATTTATGTACTGCTATTACTACATATCTCCAAAACTAAGCTGATTCTAGAATGCAAAAAATTCTTTACCAAACTAGCAGCTCTGGCTTATACGCACATAACTTTAATTGAAAGCCAACACAATGATATCGCGCTAACTTAATTTTAACACCATAATTTGAACCTTTTTTAACTCGCCTTTTTTAGTTAAGTAAAACAACAATAATAGTTACCGCTATCACTAACTTTTTTGCTACCAAATAAATCTTTTTACTAAGACTATTAAATATTCGGTCAAACCAAATATTTGACATTGTCGCCTATAAGTTGTCATAACTATTGATCAAATTACTTAGCATAAATACTTGCATTGTTTGATGTCATAAAAAAGTCACAAATGTCTTGCAGAATGAATTCAAAGACTTTTGTCTTTTTTATACTATCATGGTTGACAAGTTAAGCAGGTTCTAAGTCCGATAAGTTACCACTATTAATATAGCTTGCAACATCATTATTACTGTTAAAAATAGATACTGTCACTAATACTATTACCCAATATATAATCATTAGATTCCCATTGATCTACAGTTTGTGAACCCTACGAAGCTGTAACGTGTCTGATTATTGCGAAGGGAAAATAACTATTAAAATGTGCTCTTGCAGAGCAAAACTATTTGTTTTCCATTGGCTCAATGTAAACATGTGATTGTTTCCTTTTGATGAGTCAGAGACATGATAGGAAAGTTATACAGCTACTCACCAATCAGAAATGTGTTTTGCTCTAAGCATGCAGAAGTCGATCTATTTCCACAACCTTTTGCTCTGATAGATACGTATGTACTGTGTGTTACAATTCATAGGGTTGGCTTATATGTAATTTTTAATAAATTCCTTGATTTCAAGGCTGCTTTTTTTGGGCCAGCTTATATGTGGGGACATACGAAGTAGTCTACTGTAATCTATTGCAGGTATAACCATATTTCACTATCCTATGTATGCTGTATATGCATATTGTACCGTAATGTAGTCTAGGAGTATGTGAGCAAAACATATAGGCTGGTTAATGTGTGGCCCAAGTATGTGCTCAATTTTCTATGTCTAGACTTTCCAATGTCCTTCCATAGCACAGTCGGTATTAGTCTAAACAAACGAGGTGCGACTTTATGGGTTTCCAGTGACTTCAATTACTTAGCAAATTATATTTGAAATTCGCTACCTAGATTTATGATTCTAAAAGTATTATTGAAAAGAAAAATCTAGGGAATGAATTATCACCAACCTAAAAGCGGCGTCCTCGGTAGCACACTCAGAAATATCAGTGAAATCTATTGGTGCATCTGATAGAGCCACCAACATCTCTTCTCTTATGTGATATTGTCGCTTCTTTGGACAATTATAATGTGAAAGAAGATTTGCAAGCTGCGACACACCATCCTGTCCTAAAAAAATAACAAACAGTAACTTAAAAGTAATGCTAGAGCGTCAAAAAAAAGATTGCTTGTCACAAGAATAGAACTCAAATACTCTATTTTGCAGCTAGGCCCACTAACAAATTCACCACTCAACCACTATGCTGAAGAGAGAATCAATTGTACATATAATATTACACCTGACAATTTCTCATGATGTACAGGGCTGCCAGCGTACTAGTATATAATACATACATATATATTATTATTATATATACCTTAAGCAAAAGATGCAATTTGTGTCTTACAGAAAAATATTATATTATTAAAAAACCTGACATCTCAACACTTAATAAAAGAACAGAAATTACTTCATCCTTCCTTCACTCAAAGAGTTGTCTTTTCTGTAATTTTAGTAGTAAGCCAATCAGAGCGCAATAGAATTCACCAATAATGTGACATAATGGGATATTTGAAAAGTCACCATCTTGTTATAGTTGAAGTCTACAGCCTGACGATTGTGCAAGCAAGAAACTGACCGTAGCTGGAAAAAGATAAGTTCACTATCTAATAGTTTCTAATTTATATATTATTATATAGGCCTATATACTATAGATACAGTGTATAGGCCTATATACTATAGATACAGTGTATAGGCCTATATAAGGCCTATATACTATAGATACAGTATATAGGCCTATATACTGTATCTATAGTATATAGGCCTATATACTGTATCTATAGTATATAGGCCTATATACTGTATCTATAGTATATAGGCCTATATACTATAAATACAGTATTTGTTTTTTTCTGACAAAAAATATAAACATTAGCTTTTTCTGATTCTCTGCTTGTTTCACTGATGAATGTTTTTAGAAATCTTCTGTCTTACCATCTATTTTAAAGTTTGGAGATTTCCTTCCTTTTTTAGCTTGCTGAACGAGCGTTGGCAGCCAGTCGACCGCATGAACTAGAAAATCTCTTGAAGTGCCTCTAGTTCTTGGATGCAGCCTTGGATCATAATACACGGTGGGAACGCGAACCCCTCCATCAGTGTAGCCATTCTTTCCATTTCTGAGAGGGTATGCATTAGCATAGTATTCATGACCTCCAAATGTCACAGATGGTGTAGCTCCACCATTCTGAAAATTGAAATTTTTGCTAGAGATATATCTGGCTAGTCAGTAAAGTTGCTCAATTAAGATGAAATCAGTAAGCAATGTAAAACGCGAAAATTGGCTTCCTCTTCTTTTTCCTACATAAGCTCTCTTCGCTGATATTCATGATCTCAATGAGCTATTTATAGGGTGCAACTATGAAAAATTAACGCAGAATCACACTATAGCCTTGCCTTCTGAGAGATAATCACATTTTACAGAAACAGAAAGTCGTACTTACATGTGAGTTGAAATGGTAGAAGAAGGGAAGGCTTACAACAGAGTTTAACAGCTCAAAGAGATGATACATACAGCAGAGATAACCAGACCAAAAAGGTAGCACTTACATCAAAGAATTCATATCAGAGATGAACTGGTCAGAAAAGTAGTATTTTCAGCGAAGTTGAACTAGTTAATGAGATGGTATTTACAGCAAAAGTTAGAATGATCAAAGATGTAGTATTTCTAGCAGAGTTGACTAGTCAAAGAAGTGATATTTGCAGCAAAGTTAAATTAGACGAAGATGCAGAACTGACATCCAAAAGTAATTTATAGACGGTTTGAACTGGATAAAGATGTAATAGTTCTTGCATAGTATGACTGGTCAAATATATAGAATTCACACCAAAGTTGAAGTGGTCAACAATGTAGTAAATACGTTTGATTTGATCTGGTAAAAGAAACATAACTTACATCAGAGCTAAACAGGATGATGGTGTTATCAGAGAGGCCAGCATCCTCAAGTGCTTGCATTGTTACTCCTACCAAATGATCCAAAGCCCAGACTAGCCCTAAAACATGGGTATGAAAGATGTATTAGTAATACAATGACAACAGTACAGAATTAAGCAAGTAAATATGGTCACTAAAGGACAATAATACCAACTAAATAATATCTTGGAAAACCCAGCGACATGCTAAAACATAAAACACTATCTCCAACAAGTGCAACTTATGCTTATGGAAGAAATTCTATATTACTTGCAGACCATCACAAGGCGCTCTTAATAAACGTAACGAGCTATTGTCATCATGCAGACACTCATCTGAGTTCTTGCTACGCAATTGTATCACTTAACTATTTGGCCTTTGGCTTCTCTAACCCCCATCATCAGCTTATCTAACTCTGTATAACAACATATTACTGGTGTACGAGATTCATTTTAGACATTTTATCTGAAGAGTGTGATGCTTATTGTACCACATGAAACTATTAGTAGTAAAATGCTCAACTTATAGAGCAAAGTTTTACTTTCACATAATATATATATATATTAAAAAAAATATTAAGAAAAAATTAAACTTTTAGTAATTGCACTATTACTAAAAGTTTACTTTCTTCTTAATATTTTTTCAAATATTTCATACTCCAGTAATTATCTTTTAGGTTTTTAATGTAGAGTTCTCTTTTTATATGTTTTTGCACTTGCTGTTAGTTACTATATATAAATGTATATATATATATTGAAAAAAAATATAAGAACAAAGTAAACTTTTAGTAATTGCGCTACAAATCTGTTTCATGTGATGCACTCATCAGACGCGGTTGGACTAAAAGTTTATATATATTTAGAAGTTTATTTATATAAATATATATTATATATATACTTATATAAATATATATATACATACTAGAAATTCCCCTGTCACACAGCCCACGACCAAAGTGATATTGGAAAAAATAAAGGCTACTGATGGTTGAGAAATGCAATATTGGTAGTCAAATGACACTGCAGTGCAATAGGATAACTGCAATGGTAGCTGTAATGTACTGGGTGTTATTATATACAACAAATAGCAATAATGAAAGGAAATGATTATATGTTTTTATTTTTCCTCTTGCAATAGGAGAAATGCAATATTGGCCAATATTAGAAGTAAAATGCACTGATATTATTAGAACAACCAATATTATTAATATAGTAATACAGTAATAATAGAAAACCAATGCACAATTTTGTTTACATTTCAAAACGCCATAGCTAAAAATATCAAGAAATTTTGATATTTATATAAATTTTTAGGAAATCTATTTAACATAACTATTTACAAAAAATAATAACAGTAACATATTACCCATCATCGATGTTGTTAGTGTGACTTTTACACTTCAATAGTCATCCAAACTTATAATTAAATATTGTAATACTCTCATAAGAAATGTTAGAAAAAAATATCAGCGTCGTTTTTTTTACTTTAACTGCTTTGGACAGTAGTTAGAATACCAAAGTACTTAAAAGTTTCCAAAATGTCAGTTACTTTGAAATTGGCAAAAAAGAAACGATTTCTGTACTTCTACGTTAATTACAGAAACCTTCGGCAATTCGACAATACTATAGACTGATGAAATGTGCACGTTATGTTTTCGAGAAATGCGCACGACTTAATGGGTTCTATTCTCTGTCGCTCGGCGTTTCGTTTGCCAATCTTAACTTTTATTAAACCAAGCTTTTCAAGCGTTTTGTGACGATTTTCGGCCAAATTAATCTGTCTATTTGTATATAATCCGATCAGTTGGGTAAGTTTTAAGAGACTGTCGACAATTTACAAAGACTTGGTAACATATTTAAATAGGCTTATATGTGTTTTGTATTGTTATTATACTTTAATGACTCTACAAAACAATGGTTAAGTTTGTTGATGAAATTTTGAAACTAAGGTTTGCGACGTTGTTGAATAATTTTCGTAAGTTGTGTGTACATGCATTTATCATAAAAACTCTCAAACTTCGCTCCGCTCATTTGGTCGTGGGATAATATATTTATACATATATATACATGTATATATATATATACATATATAATTTGTGCTATATATATATAAATGTATATATATATACATGTATATATATATATACATGTATATATATACTATATATATATGTATATATATATAGTTTGTATATTATATACATATAGTACAAACTATATATATATTATATAGTTTGTACTATATATATATAGTTTGTACTATATATATAGCGTGTATTATATATATATATATATATATATATATATATATATATATATATATATATATATATATATATATATGCCAATGAGAAATTTGTGATAAATCACACTGCTTAGGGTTTAAACAAGTTCCAGGATATTAAACCATAGAGTTGTGAAACTCACCTAAATACTTCCGTCTTAAATTTTGCTCAGGGTCAGTGTCATCTAGAAAATCATGTGAATTGTACATGTCATCTGTGACCTGCGCAAAGACATCACAAGCGAATTAGACAGACACATCTAGTAGATATAGTTGAAAACTATGACAGATGATGATGATGGTTTCAAGTTGTTGTTCTATTGATTATTGTCGTCAACAGAACAAAATATACTATCATATCCAATTCTACAATTGTTGCTAACACTATTTCCTGTTGGTCATATAAACAAAGTGAAGATTAGCCTCTCAAAGATATTTACTCAACGATTGATGTTCAGACATACACCAGTTTGACTGTTAGGTTATGTTCAAAAAATTATGTTTACAAAGATCAGCATATATTACCTAAAACTTTAAAAATCTTGAAAGGATTGCACTGTAGTAAAATGAGTTGCACTGTACTCTCTTACCTCAAGAGGATCATGAGGTGCAGTAGGTGTAATCCACATAAAAAGAGGACTCGGGTCATTTTCATGAGCAAGTATTAGTTCTTCAACATCATCGGCGTCTTGAAGCTAAATTTATAAATGTGGCTACACTAGAATTCAACTGAATAAATACATATAATAGACATATATGCAGACTTTGCTCAAATAATAAATAAACACTTAGCAGTTGGACTTACATGTATAAAATGCATAGAACAATAACTAGACGCTTTAATATTGTAAACAAACTGATATGCGACTGCAATAGATCAACTTTCACAGTCACCCAAGTTATAAGCTAGTAGAATCTTTTTTGAGCATGTTTTTCTTGCTTGAACAGCTTTTGCACATTTATAAATGTCAGTCTTAAAAAAGTTAAAAGTCAAAAAATGAAAGCAAAAGAGTTACATCTAAAAAAGCCATAGCACACTGAATCAGTTAAAATAGTAAGAACAAATATTAAAAACTGTTAGGAAACAAGCTAAGCAAAGGCTCCACATACCGTTAAATGTGTTCCAATATTATCAATGTTCGCAGAACCATCGACTCTCCTCTGCATCACACCTTGCTCAACTAGGAAAAATTGTAAACAGCTTTGTTTAAACACATGTTGGTGAATGTTTATAGTCAAATTATCTATTTATTAACAGAGAAATAAAAGTTGGCTGTTCACTGACTCGCTGTGAAAAGAAATGGCCGATTTATGTTTAATGTGCGTCAGCATAACTGCTGCTAGTGTTAAAGTTCACAGTTGGTGTTAAGGCTACCACTTCACTTTACAAACAACAAGAAAACTCACTCCAGCTAAAATATTCTACAGCACCAGTGCTAACTCCTCTGAACACATCAACTCCTCTGTGCTCTGGTAAACAACTCTCGTTACAATAACCTAGGTGCCACCTAAAAAATTCAATTTTTATTACAATAGTTCCTCTAGTAGTACTAGACGTTTTATTAGTGGTAGTGGCAGTAGTAGGATTAGAAGTACTACTTGTAGTATCAGAAGGAGACCTTTTAGCAGTATCGATAGTCGTATTTGAAGCAGCAGCATGCGCAGTAGTTATGCAAGAAGTTTTAGTTGGAGTAGCTGTAATAGTAGTCATAGGATAAGTAGTAGTAGAAGTCGTGGTAGAATCAATACTAGAAATAAAATCAGTAATAGTAGATTTAAGAGCAATATAAGTATTAGTAAAAGTAGCAGCAGGAGTAATAGAAGTATTATTAGTAGTAATAGTAGTAGTAATATTAATAGTAACAGTCATAAGTAGTGTGGTAACACCTGAAGCCTTTAGACCCTAAATTAGCACATATTTGGAAATAAATACCAAATAATAATAAAATACTAAAGTGAACATAGTAAGTAAGAATACCAGCTCTACTTATTGACCTTAAGCTAACGCTATTTACTGCTAGAAAAATTTATCATCAAGCCAGGTAACACTAGAGAATTGGGTTGCATTAGAGCTGTAACTAATATTATTAAACATGTCCATGCTTATATTGGTGTTTCTGAGGATTATAGAAAAACTAAAACTGATACTATACTATATGTAGGTTTGTAATTCTGCCAATCTAGGGTTAGACTTACTTTCCGACCTGCTTTGTGGTGTAGCCTTCATCTTTCATGTACTCAAATAAAGTTTTGTGCTCAATGGGAAGACAACTCTGAGACTCTTGTATAATAACCAAAAGCTATAAAATATATACTGTATATGCTTTGTAACTGATTAGAAAAATTTCTCTAGAGCATACCTACATTCACACATGCACACACTCGCGCATGCATGCACACACATTCAGACACTTGCACACGCATGGGTGCACACACAAGCACACACTCGCAAATGCATGCGCGAACACACATGCATACACTCGCACACTCATGCGTGCACACACATGCACACACACATGCCCACACATACACACACGCACATGCACACACTCGCGTACACACACATGCACGCACACACGCACACATGCGTACACACAAATGCACACACAAATGCATGCGCACACCCATGCACACACGCGCTCGAACACACACACTTATTTACCCATATGCATGCACAGCAATACATCGGCTGCTAAGTATGCTATAAGTTCCATTTTATATCTAAAAAAACAGCCTACATTTTGCAGCCTGTAACATTTATTGTAGTTTGTTTTCAGCACATAAAAATATCATTGTCATTGCTTGTAATGTTTTTATAAGAAACATAAATAAGTTTACACATCTTGTCTTTGCGCAATTGGTTACAAAATGTCAATTTTGCAACGCTATGCCTCTCACATTTTCTGAAAATACTTCCTATGTAGCTAGTGATGACCTGTCAGACCTTATGAGATATAATTAAGCCTACTAAACACTGAAGTTTGAATACCATTTAGGGTATTTTGCTGTTTATATAAACATGCTTATCTAAGGCACTTCAATATTTTTTAAAAGCAAAATTTATGCCAAAGCTATAG
Source organism: Watersipora subatra (assembly GCF_963576615.1). Lineage (NCBI taxonomy): Eukaryota > Metazoa > Bryozoa > Gymnolaemata > Cheilostomatida > Watersiporidae > Watersipora > Watersipora subatra. Next base: position 3,374,708 of record NC_088717.1, read on the forward strand.
AAACATCAAAAAATGAGTTGATATGTAATTAAAAAACAGTGATAAGTTTTTTTGAAATAGCCATGATATTAGTTTATTTTATTACAACCTGAAGACCATTGTTGGATGGATACTTTCCTGTGAGAAATGCAGAACGAGACCTAAAAAAATGGAAATCGAGTTTAGAAATACTAAAAATGGATCAGCTACAGTAATTCTTTACGCAGTCAAACCGCAATGCGCTAAAACTTTTATTGTGCATAAAAGCTTATGAAAAGAATGTAATATGTACTACTTAGGCCTGCATGAGTTGTTATACTATATGTGTGTTATGTATCATGTGTCTCACCAAACTATTATGGGGTTAAAAAGCTCGTTGTGTATGTATTTTAGCTGTAATTCCTTGCGTTTTAATTCTGATCACTATATTTCTTATCGGTATCGGTATCGGTATAAATAGATCCTGCAGATATTCATATGAATATATTGTGCAGGCCTCAAGTTTGTACAATCAAAAGTATAGACTAAAATTACAACCTCAAAAACAAAAAATAAAAAAGCTTATTGTATGACATATATATCTCCGAGTTTCATATCTCGTATAGTTCTCGGAAGGAAGCTATTATGGTACTTGTTGTTATTTGCGGTTAAATTCATGGGCTGCGAGGCACGCTGACTTCTAGTGGTACAATGATCTTCATTTTTATTTTTACTAAAAAGCTCAGGAAACTTGTGTGATATTGCTCCTGGAGACTCGGAACAGGCGTCTCTGATCATTTTATATAACAAACATTTACGCAAGTTGGTTCTACGTTCCTCTAACGTCTCCAGGTTCATGTCTTTAATTAAGCCAGTTACACCAATATCGCGACCTTTAACATTGCAAATAAATCTTACAGCCTTTCTCTGAACCGCCTCAATCTGGTCAACCTCGTATCTCTTGTACGGGTCCCACACCTGGCATCCATACTCCAAAATAGGTCTAATAAAGGATTTATATGCAAGTAGTTTGAGAGCTTTAGGTGCACTAGATATAGATCTCCTTAAAAATCCTAGCATTTGACTGGCCTTTTTAACTTTGCAATCGATGTGATACTGCCACGAAAGGTCACTAGATAGCCACACTCCCAAGTATAGTGAATGGGTTTCAAACTGTAACAAACTTCCATTTAAAAAATATGGCAACTGGTCGTCAGAACATGCAGAACCTGAAAAACACATCACCTTACACTTTTCAATATTAAATTCTAGCTTCCACCTCTGAGACCAATCGAAGACAGCGTTTATGCTATTCTGAAAGTCGACAACAGTAAAGGAATTATCAATTGAGGCATAAACTATAGTGTCGTCCGCAAACAAACTAATATTACAATCAACACATTCAGACAAATCATTAATATACAATAAAAACAATCTAGGCCCCAAGACAGAACCCTGGGGTACCCCACTTGTAACACAACGACTCTCACTATTTACCCCTTTTATCGTAACTCTTTGAGTTCGCCCGGTTAAAAAATGTTTAATCCAGTCAACTAAAAAAGGACTAAGATTGTAGCGTTTCAGTTTATTAATTAAAAACATGTGAGGGACCTTGTCAAAGGCTTTTTTAAAATCTAAAATTAAAGCATGAGTTGGTACTTTTCTATCCAAAGCTTTTGCAATTGAGTGAATGGTAGATGTCAGTTGAGTCTCACAGGAGAGCCCAGCGCGGAAACCATGTTGAGAGGTGCTAATTATTTGATCTAGTTCGCTATTCAGTTTATGCAAAATGATGTGTTCCATAATCTTGCATGGAATGCTTGTCAGTGATATGGGCCTGTAATTCCCTGGAACTGTTCTGTCACCCTTTTTATGAAGGGGTACCACATTAGCCTCTTTCCATCTTGTGGGAACTCTACCAAGCCTTAATGACTCGTTAAAAACAATAGTTAGGCAGTCTGCAGTTTTTTCGGGCTGTAATTTCAACATATTACCATTAATACCATCTGGACCGGGGGCTTTTTTGATTTTAAGATCGTTAATCAATTTTAAAACGCCCAAGGCTGTAATATCGGCGGCCCAGTTTTCACACTGTTCGACATGCAACAGTTGTTCAGACTGACAAAATTGTTGCTGAAAAAAATCATTAAGCAGGTTTGTAATCTGTGGCAAGTTCTCTGTCAACTCGCCATTTGGTTGGGCAAGAGACTCAATGCTAGATGTATTGGTTTTCAAAGATTTAATATGTCTAAAAAAGGGTTTAGAATTACCCTGTTCCAATGGTGCAAAAACTTTAGTTTTTAGATAGTCATTTTTGGCTACTTGTATACTCTTTCTATACTTCCTTTGTTCATTTCTGTATTTCTGCAACAAAAAATTATCACCCGATTGTTTAAACCTCTTCCAAAGTCGTTTCTGATTACGAGATTTTCTCCTTATACTATAATTCAACCACAAATGTTTTTCATTCCTTATCTCTTTAGTTGGAACCGATAAGTTAATAGCTTGGATAAAGCTCTTTTCGAACATGTCCCATAGTTCATCAATTGAAACACTAGTGGTAACTGCATGTTTTAAATCACGCAAAAGATGATCAAGAGACTGCTCGAATTGAACCAAGTCACATTTATCATATAATAGGATGGTAGTCTTAGCAGCACTTTTAATTGATCTTGCACATTTGATTGAGAAAGCAATGATGTTTTCATAACATGACTTCTAGACATCTATAAATCTAAAGAATTTAGGAATTTTTAAAAACACCAAGCAGAATCTCTTTTAAAAAGGCCAAATTTTTATTAAATGTTTGTGTCAGCCATTTGAACAAAATTTAAAAATGATAAGCAATCATGTCTTTTAAACTATAAGATATTCTACAGAAGACAAGCAATCACTTTTATCAGAAATGTGCAGACTAGGTAATCAATTAGATCATCTTTTTGTTGACGTTCGTTGCGGAGCACATAGAAAGAAGGAAAAAAACTGAAGTTAAGTGACAAGGGGAGTGAAAAGTTTAATGGCAGCTATTACCAACTTACGCGCTGCAGACTGGACTCATGTAAGACTGTGTAAGCTCAATTCCCTTTGCTCTCAGCGCGTCTATATTTGGCGTCCTTACTTTGGGATTATGGAACCCAACATCATTCCATCCTGTATCAAAAAAGAATTTGTGAATGTAACTTGTACTTTTGAAAAATACTAGATAGTACCACAGGACAACCGTAACTTGTTCCTTTGGGAACATATCCGAGGTTTTATCAAAACATATGTTTAAGATTCTCCAGCCAAATGAAAAATGGTTTAGTTTGCTAAGCTGTCAAGTAGTGCTTGCGGTCAAGCATTTCTTTAGTTTCACAGGAAAGCAGGTTCACTGAAAATGAACCTTTGGTATTACTGTATCAATAGCTGCTAGCTCACATGTTTTAATAAATATTTATGAAAGTTTTCTGACAATACAAAATTACAAATCTTGAAAGCAAAGTTTAATGAAACTTTTAAACTAATAAAAATATACCATATGACTGATAGCTCATCCAATTTTTCAAAAAAAAAAATTGCACGACACGAGAATAAGACCCAGATATTCGAACTCCCAGATCTGCGCACTCCCATCTGCATCACTTGACCACCTTTCTACATCATGAAATACTTGTGTACATACTTATTACACCTCACAATCTTTTACGGCACACAGGACTGCCAGCGTACTTAATTTGATATAATATATAACTTTACAGCGCTGTGAAAGTAGTGCTCTTAAACCTTTTTAGCTAGGTAAACTATAGTTTTAATTAATTTCAGCATAGATAAGTTTAAATACCCTCAAAAAACAAAAATATTTCAAATCGGTAGAATATGACAGAAGACCATCATACACTTCTATTAAAGTTAATGCTGCTCTTAGTCATATAATAATGACATAAATTAAAATGTTCCTTTTAAGGAACTAAGGAGATTTAAACTACGAAAAGTCCTGTTAAACCTTAAAATAAAACAAAAGAATTTTAGTAACACCAAATGGCCAAAAGAAACCAAATACAGCAATTTTGTTCGAAGCCAGATATTACACCATTTTTAACCTCTGATGGCAGTGTGATTAGAACACTACTAAGGATCATGAAGAAATGATAGTAAAATAATTTATCATAATAATTTATAATATATTATTTTAGTTTATTATAATAGCTTACTATGATTAATCATAAAACATATTATAATTAACAATAATAATATATTATAACTAATTATAATACTGTATTATAATCAATTACTAAAACATATTTGAATCAATTAAAGTAATAGATCATAGTTAGTTATAATAACATACTATGATCAATTATAAAAATATATTAAAAATAGTTATAATAATATACTATAATTGTTTATAATACTATACTAAAATCAATGACTAAAATATTTTATAATAAATCATAATGGTAAATTATATTACATTTTATTATAACATATTAAAATAATTATAATAATGCGTCACAATTAGTTATGAAACAACAGTGTATTAAGTTAGCTAATTATTTTTAAACTGTAGGTTTGTCAAAAAGTATACTAAAACTAAAAGTTTTTAAAGATTATATTGCAACTTTCTTATGACATCATGTGTTATCAATAGTATCAACAGTAGAATATTATGTGTTATCAATAGTATCAACAGTAGAATATCATGTGTTATCATTAGTACCAACAGTAGAGTATCATGTGTTATCAATAGTATCAACAGTAGAGTATCATGTGTTATCAATAGTATCAACAGTAGAGTATCATGTGTTATCAATAGTATCAACAGTAGAGTATCATGTGTTATCAATAGTATCAACAGTAGAGTATCATGTGTTATCATTAGTATCAACAGTAGAATATCATGTGTTATCATTAGTACCAACAGTAGAGTATCATGTGTTATCAATAGTATCAACAGTAGAGTATCATGTGTTATCAATAGTATCAACAGTAGAGTATCATGTGTTATCAATAGTATCAACAGTAGAGTATCATGTGTTATCAATAGTATCAACAGTAGAGTATCATGTGTTATCATTAGTATCAACAGTAGAATATCATGTGTTATCAATAGTATCAACAGTAGAGTATCATGTGTTATCAATAGTATCAACAGTAGAATATCTATGAGATATTGCGCTTATATTTTTATAAATTTAAGCGTGATTGCTTTTAACTAACATTGCTGCTAACCCGCTAATCTATGATTTGCTTTGGCAACTAGACATTTTTTCCAGAGGCTGTTTTTTGTCAGCATTTTTTGTCAGACAGCAGAAGTCTCTGTATCATTTTTATGCAAAACTTTGTATTTCCATTCAAAAAATTACCACAGCTGTTAATACACATTTTCTCGTTGGAAAACCACTAAAATTAAAATGGTCAAACCGTCATTCAACAAAATAATCATAAGCTATGCTGCTTTTTTCTACAACATAGCCACCTTTTACAGCTTATGATACCTAACTGAAATACTATCTAACATGAACACAATCTTATTCATTGTAAAGATGCCAATTTATCAAAAGAAAGCGTAAGTCAAATGACTTCTTCCAAGAACTGCTTCTTCACTCCACATATGATTTGCAATCACCTCACCCAAGTCATCTGCCATGATATAGACAATGTTTGGCTGCTTCTTTGCTATGTCCAAGTGGAAATCACAAACTGAAGACAGTTGTCTATCAGCACAAAAATTTGGGCGAGCTGCGCATATGCACAGAAAGCTCCCCAGTACCACCAATATTTTGTCTGGTGACATTTTCACAGTCAAGACTAGAGTGACTTTTTCCAAGGTGTTCATCTTCTAATATTGTCACGGGTCTCACAAAGGGAAAGAGCTGCCTCAATGCTCACGAATATCAAGTATCATCTATTCTAATGATACTTATTGATGACGCTGATGCCAAGCCACACCCAAATTAAAAGAAAAACTCACAGCTGAGTTCAGCTGTTTTCAGAGATAAGATTTTCACAGTCATGCTTGAGCTCGTAACAGGACACCTGTTACAAGGTGTTCTGTTAACAGGCGTCCCATTGGTCTGTTATACTGGATAAACAAACTAGCAAAAAACTAATTTCTCAACCCTACCTGTTGTTGTAGAATAAGTGACATTGCCAGTAAAATAATTTGAAACACCATAAAGACCCATTTAGTCCACTAAAATAAAGTAAAAAAATAAAAAAGTTAAAAAAATAAAGAAACTATTTGAATAAACCAAATGATTGAATCTAAACAATCTTTAAAGATGAATTTGAACTAAATTTCAGTAGATTCTATTTCATCAATACTATAAAAAGCTCTTTATATTATATTATAATGACAATACAGGTTGTCCTTATTTGAAAATGAACTCACACAAACCTATGGTAGATTTTATCAAAAAGTATCGATACTTTTTTGCCATTTGTGATCATTTTTGATGTTTCAAGTGATCCGATTGAAAGAATGTTTTAAGATTAAAATCAACAAAACTTAATCGTGGTTAAACATTCAGAAAAATATGTGTGAAATGACGTCACTAGTTAAATGCTATCGTTGCTGCAGTTGATATACATGTAGACTATTGCTTTGCAGTTGCAGCATTAACGGTCTCTATTCTGTCAGCCTCTTTGTAACTATAAATGACATAATCACACTTTTGCTTGATCTGAGTGTTTTAGTTGAGATCAATTTTTGTCAACTTTAATCTTGAAACATCCTTGCCGTCAGATCACCTCGAACGTCAAAAACAATTGCAAACAGTAGAAAACTACCAATATTTTCTGATAAAATATTCTAAAATTATATATAAATTCATCTTTAAAAACTTTTCAATCGTGTGATCATGTAATAGTTACAAATAAAAAGACTTTTCAAATCTTTAAAATGAAAGTTGTTTATCCTTATGTATAAAAACTATAAAAGTTTTTAGGCTCATGCTAAAAGTTTACGCACAAAACTTTGGAACTCTCTCATTGACTTGAAGTTTATTTTCATAAGCAGGTCATGATTGCAATAACCATCGCTACACAACTGACCGAGCTGATCTACGTTACAGCGAGTGACATTTCACTCTTGGTTAACCATGAATAGCTGCTGATTATGAAGTTAAACAACCATGGCTGAGAAAAAAATCTAAAATTCTGGACACTCCGTCTGCTTAACAACCGTGAAATGTCAAAATCTAAGATGATTACACGATAAAATATTTTACTAAATTAAAAAACCAACTAGTTTAGTTCTATGATTAACTATATACCGCTATTTATAAATAGTTTTAAATTTAGAAAGAAACTTTCTTTTGTATGCCATAAAAAATATAATCGAAATGAATGGAATTTAATGGATCCATTAGAACAATGTTAAGTTCGAAAGAACCTCTGCTACTGCTATCAGTACATAATTATTCACCATAGGCAATCTTCAACAACCATAACATAACCATGACCAAAGCTTGTTCATGATTAACTCATTAGATAAAAAACCAAAATTTTATTTGGCAAAAAAAACAAACTATTATTTGGCAATCAAGCCTTATTGAGAGCAGTTTAATATTTTACAAATGCCTGGCTTTGACTGGTTATGTAATAGCTTTTATCTTACTTGACTGTAGACTAGCTTATGGTGTCTACTTTCCCAGATGAGATTTTTCTCTCTTGCAAAACTGACATCTTGTGACAGATTTGCATGCAGGTCATGCTTAGCAGGTGCTTGCCAAGCATGGCGTTGCCGGATATGTTGCAATGGGTGGTCAGCGTTGTTAAAAGTCTCTAGGTAGATGTTTGTTTAAAATGTGTAAGTATAAATGTACACGGTATACAGAAAAGGTAATGAAACTTTTATGAAGAACAGTGTAGGTAATGTTATCTTCCGAGTAGAGTAGAGGAATGATTTAAAAAGCTGAGGAGGACTTAAAAAGGAGAGAGGATTATGACTACTTTTTCTGACTGACACCTGCCAACAATGTCAAGTTTTCAAATCTTTTATTTATTTACTGACAATTCTAACAAATTGCAGTTAGGAGTGGTTTTTGTTGATACGCTGCCAACATGATGCCTGTATGATTTGATGCCACACTACTGAGACAGTAGCTTAAAAGGATGAAGCTCAATAACTTCATAGCTTTTATAAAAATTGTCGGCCTTTGCTATAACAGACAGTATGGGCTCACCTATTTCTACTTCCCAAATAAACTGTGGTACCAGCAATTTTTCAACAAGTAGGTAGTTAAAGGCTCTATCGACAATTAAAATTGGCTAATAAATTGCCTACAAAACCTAAGTTCTCTCTCAGCCAATGTATGGCTGAATTTCCATTTATGCTATAAGTTACAGTGTACATGCAAGTTTGTTAAACTATATAATTTCAAAAATAATTAAATTAACAAGTAATATCTTGACAGTACGTCTTTAAGAAAATTTGTGATGTACTGTGATAAAAGAAGAAGTTGATATGACCTATATTACTATCATATTATGAGGTAGGCTAGCCAAAATCTATGTCTAACAACACTGGTGTCAAACAGACTGTCTGACAGGCTATTATAAAAAAGATAGTATATTATATATATAATATTAAAAATAAATTGATTGAAACCAACTACATAAAAATGTGGAAACACAAGTTCAGGTTTTATATGTTATAGCTGCCACAATAAAGCATAAAGTATTGTAGCTGACACAAAACAACCTTTTAAGTGCTCGTGTATTCAGACTACCCTAACTCAGTCTATACTGCTTGGTTAGTCTATTACTGCTTGGCTATGGCTCTCCCCTCTTCCTCGTAAGTGGTATTGCTCTCCTTCCCCCCTCGTAAGTGGTATTGCTCTCCCCTCCCTCCCCCTCGTAAGTGGTATTGCTCTCCCTTCCTCTCCCTCGTAAGTGGTAAGGCTCTCCCTTCCTCCCCCTCGTAATTGGTATTGCTCTCCCTCCCCCTCGTAAATGGTATTGCTCTCCCTTCCCTCCCCCCTCGTAAATGGTATCGCTCTCCCTTTTCCCCTCGTAAGTGGTATGGCTCTTTCCTCCCTCCCTCCTCGTAAGTGGTATTGCTCTCCCTCCCTCCCCCTTGTAAGTGGTATTGCTCTCCCCTCCTCCCCCTCGTAAGTGGTATTGCTCTCCCCTCCTCTCCCTCGTAAGTGGTATTGCTCTCTCCTCCCTTCCCCCTCGTAAGTGGTATTGTTCGCCCCTCCCTCCCCACCTCGTAAGTGGTATTGCTCTCCCTTCCTTCCCCTCGTAAATGTTATTGCTCTCCTCTTCCCCTCGTAAGTGGTATTGCTCTCCCCTCCCTCCCCCTCGTAAGTGGTATTGCTCTCCTCTCCCTCCCCCTCGTAAGTGGTATTGCTCTCTCTTCCTCCCCCTCGTAAGTGGTATTGCTCTCCCTTCCTCTCCCTCGTAAGTGGTAAGGCTCTCCCTTCCTCCCCCTCGTAATTGGTATTGCTCTCCCCTCCCCCTCGTAAATGGTATTGCTCTCCCCTCCCTCCCCCTTTGTAAGTGGTATTGCTCTCCCCTCCCTCCCCCTCGTAAGTGGTATTGTTCTCCCTTCCTCTCCCTCGTAAGTGGTATTGCTCTCCTCTCCCTCCCCCTCGTAAGTGGTATTGCTCTCCCTCCCTCCCCCTCGTAAGTGGTATGGCTCTTTCCTCCCTCCCCCTCGTAAGTGGTATTGCTCTCCCCTCCCTCCTTCTCGTAAGTGGTATTGCTCTCCCTTCCTCCCCCTTGTAAGTGGTATTGCTCTCCTCTCCCTCCCCCTCGTAAGTGGTATTGCTCTCCCTTCCTCTCCCTTGTAAGTGGTAAGGCTCTCCCTTCCTCCCCCTCGTAATTGGTATTGCTCTCCCCTCCCTCCCCCTCGTAAGTGGTATTGCTCTCCCCTCCCTCCCCCTCGTAAGTGGTATTGCTCTCCCTTCCTCTCCCTTGTAAGTGGTAAGGCTCTCCCTTCCTCCCCCTCGTAATTGGTATTGCTCTCCCCTCCCTCCCCCTCGTAAGTGGTATTGCTCTCCCCTCCCTCCCCCTCGTAAGTGGTATTGCTCTCCCTTCCTCTCCCTCGTAAGTGGTAAGGCTCTCTCTTCCTCCCCCTCGTAATTGGTATTGCTCTCCCCTCCCTCCCCCTCGTAAGTGGTATTGCTCTCCCCTCCCTCCCCCTCATAAGTGGTATTGCTCTCCCTTCCTCTCCCTCGTAAGTGGTAAGGCTCTCCCTTCCTCCCCCTCGTAATTGGTATTGCTCTCGCGCTCTCCCCCTCGTAAGTGGTATTGCTTTCCCCTCCCTCCCCCTCGTAAGTGGTATTGCTCTCCCTTCCTCTCTCTCGTAAGTGGTAAGGCTCTCCCTTCCTCTCCCTCGTAATTGGTATTGCTCTCCCCTCCCTCCCCCTCGTAAATGGTATTGCTCTCCCCACTCTTCCCCCATCGTAAGTGGTATTGCTCTCCCCTCCCTCCCCCTTGTAGGTGGTATTGCTCGCCCCTCCTCCCCTCTCATAAGTGGTATTGCTCTCCCCTCCCTCCCCCTCGTATGTGGTATTGCTCTCCCTTCCTCTCCCTCGTAAGTGGTATTGCTCTCCCCTCCTCCCCCTCGTAAATGGTATTGCTCTTCCCTCCCTCCCCCTCGTAAGTGGTATTGCTCTCTCCTCCCTTTCCCCTCGTAAGTGGTATTGCTCTCCTCTCTCTCCCCCTCGTAAGTGGTATTGCTCTCCCCTCCCTCCCCCTCGTAAGTGGTATTGCTCTATCAACAAATGTTTTCACTTACATAAACATTACATGTTTTATAGTTTTGGAGAGTAGCTGTGGCTTAATGGTCTAGAATGTTAAACCTGGAAACAATGATTGAGATTCAGTTTTCAAAAATGGGCACAATTAGTGACAGGATTGACATCCAACCTTTAATAGCTCTCTGCAACTGGAGATGTCTCCAGTCGTTGAGGTCCCCTTACCACTAGACTCAGACATGCCCAACCAAGATTACAGAGCTGTTGTGTAACGATGTTTTTACAAACACGCACAGCTTGCAGTAAGTTAAGCAAATATCATACTCAATCTTTAAAAGATTGGTTGAGCAAATCAGAGTGCTCACGACAGATTTAGAGCAGAGTGCTGATTTTAGGAAATTTAGTGAAATATTTTGTTGTGACAAGAAAGTCATCTAAGGCAACTTCCCTTTAAAAAGTACTTGGGTCTATAAAAATATTTTTGCAGCACTAATTGGATGAGTTGAAACTGTTTGAGGTGGTTGTCATTCAGACTTTTCTTAAATTAATTTGTAATCTTTATGCCAGTGTTTTATAGAACAATCTAACAAGGTCACTCAATAGAAAACAAGTTGCTTTTTGTCAATAAATGTTTGTACAGTTGATATCTGTTAGCATTGAACTATATAATTACTATGGTGCATCAGGCTTTAGCTGTCATCTAGCGCAAAGTGCTAGCGAGCATGCATTTGTACTGTTTAAAGTGTTCTTCATATTCCTTATGTGATGTTTTTTATAATGACTTATGTACAAAACAGGCTGGTGGAAAATGGAACCATAACATTCTTAGACCAAAAATTAGTCTTTGGTAAAAACGAACACTCTAACCATTTGGCCTTCCTAACAAGTAAAACCAGAAACATTTTTTTAAGTCTATTTTTAGTTACAAAAAACGAAAATGCCAAACATATATTATAACTGATATAACTAATACATATAAAAAGTAATAGTTATGTAGCTTTCCCATAAAATGTGTAGACAATAGTATATATTTTATTGACTCTGCTAGCTCTGCTAATTCAACAGTTACATATTTAATGTTTTTTAAAGGTGCTAGTAACAAACTGGGTTTGTTGGCTCCAGGGCAAAATAGTTGGAGGTGGGCTGGCAGTAATCATGCTTTGGTATTAGCCAGCCTTGATAAGGTTGAGTCGTGTTCTCATTTGTTCCCAGGCTAGTTTTAAAAACAGGTTTAACCGCTTTCTTCTTTGCTGCTTTCAGCTTTGCTAGCAGGAATGACACCAGATCCGGTCTTTTATCATAAATGTTGTTCACTTCATTTGGGTCATCTAAAAATAGTTTGGAGAGTAATAGATCTTTTTCTACAGCTAGTTAAGCATTTGACAGCTTAGAGTAGTTAAGGGTGTTAATGCTTCGGTTAATGTATAAATACCTCTTCCTCTAGCTTAACCATTATTCAGCACAAACTGTCATAATTAAAAATCTGTTTAAGGCTGTAAGACTTAAATATAAAACAAAATTTCAGTAGATTATATTTGAAAGTATCGATATTCTTCTATCATTTGCCAGTGTTTTTGATGTTTGAGGTGATTTGATTGCATGGATGTTTTAGGATTAAAATCGAGAAAACTTGATCACGGTTAAAACTCTTAGCAGAACAAAACTCTTAGCAAAAAAATATGTGCTGAGATGATGCCATTAGTTGCCATCTACCCGCCTCTCTCGGTATTGATATTTGCTATTGCTGTCAAGTTGCAGCATTATGCGTCTCTACTCTGTCAGTCTCTTTGCAACTATAAACGTCATAATCTCACTTTCGCTTGATCTGAGCATTATAATGCGATCGAGTTTTGTCAATTTTAACCCTGAAACATTTTGGCAGTCAGACCACTTCAAACATCGGAAACGATCGAAAATCGGAAAAGGATAGAAAGATACCGATATATTTTGATATAATCAGCTGAAACTGTGAAAGTTCATCTTTAAACTGAACGATTTTATTCAGTAAAATGATGATGTCTTTTCTATAACATAGTTTATTAACTGCATTAAGCCTAGTTTGTTTTTATTATCAGAAGTTGGTTTTATCAGATGCGTGCAAAGTTACACTTATATTAAACTTGTGTAACTGTATAGCAAAGATATATCTTTGTTTAACGGTCACGTCTAGCAGTAAAAAATCAATATTGATTGTAAGCTTACCCAAGGCATCTCACCTGCTACATTAAAGAGACATCTAACCACACGAGTTTTATTTTCCATCCTATGACAGTTGTCTCCAGTGATGACAGGAAGATCTGGCCATTCTTCTGGTTTTGGCCATTCAGTTCCAAAAGAGTCTGGATTAACCAGGTAGTAATGCTTACCATAGATCAGCTTCCAGTCTTTGAATCTAAATCAATTTACAAACATTCCAAACAGACAGACTTCGCAAGTTCCAACTTTTGTACAGTTTTTTACCATGCTCTTTATGTTTCCTGGTTTACTAAATCTGAAGGCAAACTTTCGGGCTTTAGTTATGACTCATACCAACCTGTAGGCGCCATCCTCTGTAGCACAGGGTGAAGGATTGAAAAGTTCTGTAGTGGAAGAGGAAAGAGCTGTCAGCATCTCTCTCCTCAGACCGTATTTCCTCTTTTTTGGACAGCCGTAGTAAGAACCTAAATTGGCCACCTGAGACATGCCATCCAAACCTGAAAACATAAAGAAAATAAAATTAATTAGGAGGAAAAAATTAATTAATTATTCCCATAAAAAATAATGCTTAAATATCAGTAACTGACTGCTGAGTAATGATTGGACGTTGGAGGTTGAATTATATAATTATTGAAATTGTTTCTATGTGTCAAGGTAGTAGCCACTAGCTTTCTCCAAGTTGTCAAGGTAGTAGCCATTGGCTTTTTCCAAGTTGTCAAAGTAGTAGCTACTGGCTCTCTCTAAGTTGTCAAGGTAGTAGCCATTGGCTCTCTCCAAGTTGTCAAGGTAGTAGCCACTAGCTCTCTCTAAGTTGTCAAGGTAATGGCCACTGGCTTTCTTCAGGTTGTCAAGGTAGTAACCACAGGCTCTCTCCAAGTTGTCGTGGTAATAGCCACTGGTTCTCTCCAAGCTGTCATGGTAATAGCCACTGGTTCTCTTCAAGTTGTCAAAGTAGTGGCTGCTGGCTTTCTCCAAGTTGTTAAGGTAGTAGCCACAGGCTCTCTCCAAGTTTTCACAGTAGTAGCCACTGGCTCTCTCCAAGTTGTCATGATAATAGCCACTGACTCTTTCCAAGTTGTCAAAGTAGTAGCCAATGGCTCTCTTCAAGTTGTTGCGGTAGTAGCCATTGGCTCTCTTTAAGTTGTCAATGTAGTAGCCATTGGCTCTCTCCAAGTTGTCACGGTAGGACCTAGTGGCTCTCTCCAAGTTGTCAAGGTAGTAGCCATTGGCTCTCTCCAAGTTGTCACGGTAGGAGCTAGTGGCTCTCTCCAAGTTGTCAAGGTAGTAGCCATTGGCTCTCTCCAAGTTGTCAAGGTAGTAGCCATTGGCTCTCTCCAAGTTGTCAAGGTAGTAGCCATTGGCTCTCTCCAAGTTGTCAAGGTAGTAGCCATTGGCTCTCTCCAAGTTGTCAAGGTAGTAGTCACTAGATCTTCCCAAGTTGTCACGTTAGGAGCTAGCCGCTCTTTCCAAGCTCACTTTTAAATGTCTCACAATCTCCATCATCGGTAGAAGGTTCAAATTAGAAAATGGGTCACTCTATTAATTTGCAGAAACTTTCTTGGCCACTGATACAAAATAGTGTAGAAATGGTAAATATTCTTCTTGTTAGCCTTAGTTTTTGTTTTTGCAGAATAGGCTGAGCTTAAAAAATCCTTGCGCATAATTAGTCGACAAGTAGGTTCAAGTCGACCTAGTTCAAGTAAAACAATAATTTTTTATTAAGTTCAAAGAATACATTTAATGTATTCTTTTTTATGTAGTCTTAAGAATACATTTAATGTATTCTTAGACTACATAAAAAATACTTTCAAGCCAGTACATACATAGTTACAAGCTTCTTAGATTTTAAAAAAGGCATTGTCCAAAGGAAATGCTGTCACAAAATTCTACTCTATCGTATTATTGTAGCCTTTATTCTATCAAAGCTGAACTTTAGTCCCTGCTTTTTGACGGTTTTTCATGCATCTAAAAAAAATCCTTGCGCATAATTAGTCATGAGCCCCACAGTTTTACATCAAGCAGTATAACCTAGTACTGCTTGACGTAAAGCGTTAAGCAGTACTAGGTTGTATACTGCTTGACGCTGTACATTATGGAATCTCTTACTTAGTATAATGCAAAAACTTAACATAAAGTCTCTATGTTCAGTAGAATCTATGTAAAAAAAACAAAGACCATTACAGAGCAGTGTCAAAACAAATAGAAAAGCTGTTATCTTTCTGTAGCCTTTAATGTGGCAGAATAATTGACATAAATTTGGTGAAAATTTTAATGCACAGGTGATTAGGCTCTATTAAAACTTTACCTGGAATTTTAAATCTACGAGTCTTGTCTCTTGGCCTAGCGAGTTGGAGAAATGTCGGCAACCAATCTGTAACATGAACCAAGAAATCTCTTGTTGTTCCTCTTGCTCTGCTCCTTAGCCTTGGATCATAATAGATGGTGCGAACACGTGTGCCGCCTTCAGTAAAGGCTCCTTTCCCATTTCGAAGTGGATAGTTGTTGGCATAGTATTCATATTCTTTACTGAACTGTGCGACTTGATTGGCTCCTCCATTCTAGGTCAGCAAATAGAACATTGCAATGATAGTCTTTAACACAGAATATTTCTATTAAAAAGTGTAGAACCCACCCTTGTGAAAGTTAAATTTCATAATAATGATTGCAACGAGAAAGGAATCTAAAGCATAAATTACAAGTAAACGCAAAGACTAGATTAAGACACTGCGAGAGTGAGGTCTGGCAGGAAGATTGAGCAAATTGCTGCTGTTATACTAAAAATGGTGCCAGCCTGTTTAGTCAAAAGGTAACTCAATATGGCAACATGTAAGTATTTAGACGGTAAAAATTGTAGTTTTTGAATGTCTGACTGTAGAAGCCATTCTGTTAGATATGCCCAAAGGAAAGGACCAACAACAAGCTACAGATTAAAGTACATATGAAGATCACAGATATATTAACTCAAAGCACAAAAATATAAAACATTGTGAAAATACAGCTACAGATAGTAAAATTACAGCCATTGAAATTTACTATGTTAGAAGATTCAGTTATAGACAATCCATCTGTAATTAGATTTCTTCCTGCTGTAGAAGAACTATTTTTAATGCTACTCTACATTTATGCATTACTTAATGATAGCGGTCATCCAAAGATTGGTTTTTAACAAGCCAATCAGCAATAACTAGGTCAAGTGCTATAATGCACCAAGGTGACAATTTTCTTGTACATGTATATCAATATCAAATAAGTTTGAGCTGGCTTGTGATCTGCCAAGTCAAACAATCGAACCACAGTTCTCCTTCCAATGATTTTAACCAGCCCTAGAACTTGGCACTAGAACTAGCTAGGATTGGATGCATCTTGGTCAGGTATGTCGATTCGTTCAGCTCACGCTGATAGATTGCACACATCTAGTATACAAGCAGCGAGATATTTACTGTTGTTAAATTGCTCAGTTTGAAATGAACCAGTTTGTGAGACAAAGATTGTTCTGGAGCACTCTATCTGACTTACTACTGGGTGGCGGTACCACTCAGTGGGCATACCACCCGAGAGACTTTCCGATCAGTAGGCGTACCACCAAATGCGTGCACACTCAGTGGGCATATCGTTCATGTGCGTGCTATTGAATGGGCGCATTGCTTGGTGGGCATAGCACTGAGTGGGCATATCACTTAGGGAGGGGTATCACATGGGTGCCCCAATTTTGGGGTCCCACTCCATGGGTGTGTGTACCACTAAGTGGCTGTACCAATCAGTGGGTATACCTCTAGCAGGCTCGTCACTTTGAAAAAAGAGAAGTAGTGCAGGCTGCAGCTCTTTAATATATAAGAAAGTTTTTTATGACTTTTTATGACCCAATCAAAAAGTCCAAACTTTTGGTTGTCAAAAGATAAGAAGTCTGTATTAATAGGATAAGAACAAGTTAAAAATATGCAATCTTCAACGATTGTATTTAGAGCAGCTCTATGTCTGTGACACGACTTGCTTACAATTTTGTTTGTGGTTTGCGCCTTGAAAGATGTATTTACTGGCTCTGCAAGAAATGTACTAATCGCTTGTTTTCAATGAACGGAGAGCTGCCTAAACTTCGTAGAGTTGATAGTTGCCAACAGATCATGTTGTAAAATTAGAACAAAGGCCTGATTATCATAAGCTGAACTATTAGCAGAGTAAAACCTAGTCAGTCACATCTACAAGACGACACTTGCAGTTTGCAGACATTATCAAAGTTTTCTTTAGGGACCTTTTGAGGAAATTTAGTTGAATAAAGCTAAACTATAATAAAAATAATTGGTTATTGAGTCGATTTATTTAGACCATAGAAGTAAATATGGAAAATTGGTAGATGGGTGACTAGTAGCTGCCTGAACTGTGCACAATATTGTTACTAATGGATATGACAAAATAGTACTACGCAGGTTAAATTAATAGTATTTATAAACATTGTAAAACACTCACAGCTTAAGTGGACCATGATGTTTTTATTGAAATAAATAGTACTTCTTACAAAGACTGTCTTATGTTTATAAAAGATATTTGCTATTTTATAACAATCTAGGCAGTAAAGGGCTTTAAAGAGAAGATGAGCTAAGAGTGAGCTAAGCATAACCAGTCGGGTGACATCTATTTTGTCACTCTATAACAACAATAATAAATAATAATATAATAATCATGAATGCTAGCAGTGAGTTCAACATTTTTCGTAATTACTTTAATTTTCTTTCGAAATTGCTACATTACTTTCGTGATAATAATCCATAAATATGTTAATTAAAGGTAATAGTCCTTAATGAACATGAAGGCACCTCCTTGAGTCTCTAATCAGATAGTGTAGATATTGCCAAATGAAAGTTCGAAGACTGCCAATTGAGCAGGGCAGTGCTTGGAGTTGTCCTGCATTTTAACATTAAATAATACTTCCAACACGCGAGAATTTTATAACGTCGCGGAACAACACTCTTATTGTACTAAAGATTAAAACTCGGAGGCGCACATATTGGCGCAGCTCAAAGAGTGTAGGTATCATAGAGTTCAAGATCTGTATATAGCAATACTTTATTACCGCTTTTGTTATATTTTTAGCAGCACTGTTTCAAGTAAGGTTACAAGGTCACAGTTTTTATAAGTACATGTATCTACACATAGGTCTTATGATTACTAAGAGGCTAGAATGATGACTCACATCAGAACTAAATAGAATGACTGTATTATTATGCATGTCAGCATCTCTGAGAGCTTTTCTTGTTGCTCCAAGTAAGTCATCAAACGCTGACACCAGTCCTAAAAATTGCAGCAATGTTAAAATACTTGTGATAACTTTTCTTTATGATTATTTACTGTTTGAAGAGCTTGTGCTATCGTATTTTACTACACCAAACAATTATGGCACAGAATAGGGACAATTGGAGTTATGCCACCATTTGGGGATTTCTGAGTTTTTGTAACTTTAGTATAATTAGGACAAAGTGATATATCATGTGTCAACGCTGTACTAATACAACTATTTGGCGAAGTCTTTGAATAATAATATTGGTTGTAAAGTTACAAACAAGGGAACGCACGTTCATACACATCATGAGTAAAGATAGACTTGTACCATGCTGTACAACTTATTGTACAATTCAGAGATAAGCTATCACAAGCTCTGGTACTGCATTGAGGAACTGAAGATACAAAATATATACTCAATAAGTTATACGAAACTTAAAAATAAAACAACATTGTTGCTTGCACTGTAGTATATTGGGTGACTTCAGATAGAAATTAAATTCATCAAATGTCAGTTGAACTTTTGCTGCTGTGAAAGCTGCATTTTACGCTCACATAGTTCTTCTCAAAAATAGTTATATAATTCTAAGATTGACCTATTGACCCAATCTTTTTTGTGTGAGCGTACGGCAAACCTAAACAATCTGTTTAGCATTTTATTTATCTACTATCCTCTGCGTTATACGCATATGCTGTTATAAGGAAAAAGACAAAAAAGAAAAAAGAAATTTATTTATATTATCAAAAACTTTTATTTTAAAAATATATTTAAAAATACTATTTATCTTACATTACGCAAAATGAAAGTTGTGTAAAAATAAAAATAGATTTTTGTGAAACTATGGCTTAGCCAGAATTTTAAAAACATGCCTGTAGTATGATGTATAATTGGTAGTATACCCTACAGGATGAAATTATTTTGATGAATTTAATAACTCGCGAGTTCTCGTACAGTCAATTCCGCAAATTATTAGTTTTACTTTTTAACACAAGGGAGAATAACTAAAATTAAAAACTAGCTGTTATGCAGAGTTAGTAAACGTAGCTGAGTTCCCAAATCTTTTAAAATCATCGCCGGGACTTAGAGTCAAGCCCAATGCCAATGCATCACACTCCTTAACAAAGTTTTTCAAAGTTGTCACAAGTTTTTTGGCAAGGCGCCAAAAAGATTTTACCTGCCATTCTTTACGTTAAAAAAACTCACAACTTACCACAAGTTGTTAGTTCACTAAACGTTTGCAAATCGATGAACATTCATAAAAAAACTTTTGGATGCAGCCAAAAATTAATAGCTTAACTTGATCGACATGAATTTCTCAGCTAAATAGAAACCTAAACATATGGTATACGCACGCAAAGGTTTTACTCTATTGCTAGCTGCTTTCACGGATTAATTAATTAATCCGCGAATATGCATGAAAAGAAAATTTTCGCTAAATTTAACTTTGCGAATAATTTCATCTTGTAGGGCAGGGGTGTCAAACTCATTTTCACCGAGGGCCACATCAGCATAATGGCTGTCCTCAAAAGGCCAGATGTAGCTTATAATTGTAACAAAAAGTAATCGAACAATGTAAAATAATTTAATTAATCTTTGATATCAAATAACTCTGACTTTATTACTTAAAGTCGCAAACAGAACAGTTGCACAGCAAAACACGCAGAACACATTTTTCAGAAAAGAACCAGAAAAATTACACAATAACCACTAACATGGACATACTTTCAGTAAAATCAAAATGTGTGAGCTGCTAAGAACATGAATTTGTTTGCATACATACATTAAACCTGCAAACACCAAATAATTGCAACAGCAGCAACACAAAATCAATATATAAGCAGATAAAAACAAAACATTTGCTATTTGCTGAAACAAAGTTAGACTTGCACCAAAAGGTTGCAAAATATACATTGTTTGACTTAAATTACTTATTTATTGCGTACAATACAAAGTTATGAATATCATTTATATATATACAGTTTGTCATGAACATGAAAATCATGAAACCCTAATTTCGAACTTTTCCTTGCGAGTATTATCCTTCAAACCAAAGCATAGCAAATCAACACGCCAGTATAACTCAAATAAACTGTCATGAACATGTTTCAAATAATAAAAATATGTTCAGTAACTCTGTTCTTGACTTTTCAGACTTCATAGGCCGCTGTAAGAATCAATATGATTCTATCGAGATTGAATGATAACTTTAGTCTGACTACGGCTAACAGCCTTAAGTGCATTTTTATTCGAGCATAATGATTCAAATTGACAAAATTAAAAGGTGGTAAAAACTTTGAAACATTAAAAATAATGTTTCGATTTGATTTATGCAGTCTTTCACTCTCTTACCTCTTCTGAATCTGTATATTTACTTCTGGAGTTGAAAAAACATTGATCGCAAACGATAAATTGTAAAGTGACCGAGATGATTTTCAGTTTGGCTAAATGTTGAAATGGCTATAATATTGTAGTTATAACTTTTGCCACAGAAATCATTGAGGCACATTTGTATGTTTGTTTGATTAGCCAGAAAGATTTCTTTCTGACTAATCAAAATTATTCTTATATAATTTAGAAATAACGATACAAGGAATAGATAAATTTCAGAGGCAAGATAACTCGCGTTGGGTGCCTAGCAACGTTATAAATACGAGAGCTAGCTCGAATGAGTAATTAAGCTCTCGCTGGCCACATAAAATGACATGGCTGGTCACACATGGCCCGCGGGCCATGTGTTTGACACCTATGCTGTAGGGTAATCACTAAATGCAAAATCCATTTAGCAGAAATCGGAAAATGCTCAACTGACTTACCTAAATACTTTCTTCGCCGGTTCTGATGCTCATCATTCTTGTTGAGGAAACTATGTACAGCGTACATTTCATCAGTGTTCTGTGCACACGTGTAAACATACCGTAAGAACAAACAGTAGCTTTTAAAATAGCCTTTAGTTCCTGACAAATTAGAACTGTGCAAGGGTTTTCATATAGTGCTTTATTTCAAGGTCAATGAGCAGTGCAAGGAAATAGAGCAAACCATATATAAGGCTTAACTGTACCATCAGAGGATTGTGAGGTGCCGTTGGTGTAATCCATAAAAATAAAGGAAGTTTATTTTCTTTGTGGTCCATGATAACTTCTCTCACATCGACCTTGTCTTGAACCTAAAACAGTGTCAGATTAGGTTGTCTGTTTAGTGTTGTTTGATGAAAAACACTGAGTCAAACCTATAGATTATTACTCATAAATTAATATGATTAAGAGTTAGCTACTCATTACGTTTTAATTAAAACTAAATGAAATAAAAGAATTTTGAAACTTTTTAAATACAAAATCTTCCTATTTGCTAATTCACTTTTAGTTTGATTCATTCTTACAAAAACAAGCATCATAGACAAAAATGGAAAACCCTAGTGCTTTGTCAGCCTTCAATTTAATGTAGCATTACAATTCTAAAACAATATTGTGCAAAAAGTATGAAAGAATGCTGGCTTTTGCATTACTAGAGTCTCTCTGTCGACAATAAAAAGATGTAATCTAGCAGGTAAGAGCAGGTCCAGACATACTGGCATCTTTGGTCTGCTGCTGCAGCCAGTCAGAGAATATGTTTATCTATCTCGGCCTTTGTGTCACTACGTTTCCATGACTCATATGATTCGCATGATTCCCACGGCATGATTCGCACAGCATGATTCACATTTCAGATTCACTATGTTTCCATGATGTGCAGTACTTCGGAGTTGCGCTCTCTCCGAATCATGGAAACCGCGTCTTCGTACTGAAATCGCTGCGCACTGATCAGTGCGAGGCCAGTACAAATTCTCAGCAAAGAAACAGCAATTGGGCAGTGGCTGCGCATAGCTCTCATGCTATGGAGACAGATTCTTTGAGCGCCATAAACTACTACAAAAGTTAACCTGCTTATCTTGTTTTTGCTATTCTTCTGATCTTTTTTCACTTAAATTTAATTATGGTCTGCTCCTACGAGAATGATGAAGGGATTAATTTCCTGAACTTTGTTATCAATACCAACACTTTTTGAAAAATAGGTGGCAAGTCCTAAAGTAACATTTAAATAATATATTACTTAAATAAATATTCATTATTTTTAAATATATTATTTTTAAAAGTTGTGGTAAGGTTTGTAAAAAGTTACGAAGCTGTATTGTAAATAAAAGTATAATGACGACAAAAGCATAAAAAGTCCATTCCTGACGTTCGGTATCCATGGTCGATTCCGCGTCTCAATCCAACGATTCGATTTATACAAATTCTCTTCTCTGGCTAATTTGCTGAAAACCACTGCGCAGCATGTAAATGTACAATTTCCTCGACTTCGGAAGGGCTGCAGACTTCGGAGGGGCTGCAGACTTCAAAGGGGCTGCATCGCAGTACTGCGCATCATGGAGACACAGTGTATGTCACGTGCAAGCTCAGTTACATTGTAATGAAGTGTTTCAATGAACACTTGCACAATGCATTAAATGCCAGCTCTTGACCCCATAGGGCAATTACATGTATTAGCCTAATTAATAACTAGCTAGACAGTATTGTCACGATAAGTTTAGCAGCAATCGTTCTTTCGGAACATTGGAGCATTGAGACTGCTGAAATAAAAACAACTGAAGCGGGAAAATGTTTATAATGGAATAGCCGGCAATATTTGAATGCGCTTGATTCGCAAGTGCTGTTTCCATGATTCACCAGCATGATGGATTCGATAAAGTTTTGCGGATCACAAAACTCGCTTGCAGATTTATGCCGTTTTCATGATGCGGCTAACTTGCGGATTGGTTCTATTTTGCGAATTATGCGCATCATGGAAACACATTGTATGTCAAACTCTTAACTAGACCAGAAACAGGCCATACGCACAGAACCATAGGCCATATGCACAGAACCATAGGCCATATGCACAGAACCATAGGCTATATGCACAGAACCATAGGCCATATGCACAGAACCATAGGCCATATGCACAGAACCATTGGCTATATGCACAGAACCATAGGCCATATGCACAGAACCATAGGCCATATGCGCAGAACCATAGGCTATATGCACAGAGCCATAGGCCATATGCACAGAACCATAGGCTATATGCACAGAACCATAGGCTATATGCACAGAATCATAGGCCATATGCACAGAACCATTGGCTATATGCACAGAACCATAGGCTATATGCACAGAACCATAGGCCATATGCACAGAACCATAGGCTATATGCACAGAACCATAGGCTATATGCACAGAATCATAGGCCATATGCACAGAACCATTGGCTATATGCACAGAACCATAGGCTATATGCACAGAACCATAGGCCATATGCACAGAACCATTGGCTATATGCACAGAACCATAGGCCATATGCACAGAACCATAGGCCATATGCGCAGAACCATAGGCCATATGCACAGAACCATAGGCTATATGCACAGAACCATAGGCTATATGCACAGAATCATAGGCCATATGCACAGAACTGAACAAGACTGACTTTTGCGTCAACTATTATAATCGCAATGATGTGATAGTAAACGAAATCAAGGAAAGCCTAGGCTTTGCTATATAAAGATGTAATTAATAAAGTTTAAAATTGAGATAGATCAATACAAGCTCATGGCAGATGACTTCACGTAATCCAGCTGATTGTTGATCTGCTATCGTACATAAGCCTCAACCATAGAAAGACTCAGTCACCTAAACTGACTGCAAGAGAGACTCAGACTCTTTGTTGGGTATTTATTGTACTTCACTCAACAGGATGTGCAGGTTCATAGTAATCACCGGCAATCCGACCCATAAAGCGGGTAGTATCAGTCTTCTCGGCTATTAAATTTTGATAGCAATGACAAGCACCTGACCTGCTAGTTAAACATACAACATTGTGATAAATTTTTGTTTCTTACGTTTTTAAAGTTTCCACTTGGACTGCCAACACATAGTAAATTGAAGACAAAAGCTGTCTCATCTTTTTGCAGTCTAGCTGCTCTCATTCTTTCATCATTCTCATTTCAGTAGCACTGCTATTTCATAAATTGGACATTACTATTATTCTATGTAGTAAGTTTTTAAAAACTCACTGTTAGATGAGTTCCAATATTTTCAATACTAGGATGCCCTTCTACTCTCCTCTGCATTACCTTCTGATCAGCTATAGAACAAAGGTTATTTACAAAACACCTGTGGCATTAAATGGATGCATGACTAAATGTTTAACTTTGGTAGGTAAGCCTACCGTTGAATTAAACTATTGCTTCTGAGTAAGAGAGAGAACAACTACAAATAGCTACATCAGTTAAAGTAACTTACTGCTTCTGAATTAAAAAGAAGACAACTAGAAGTAGCTACATCAATGTAGCTAAAGCAATGTACTGCACATGAGTTAAGGAGAGGATAACTTCAAATAGCACTATCAGTTACTAACACTAATCACTAACACTTACTCCAGTTGAAATAATCTACAGATCCTGTATTGACTCCTCTGAACACGTCTACTCCTCTGTTTTCAGGTAGACAGCTCTCATCACAATAACCCATGTGCCACCTTAACAAGAGAGTCAATTTTTATGAAAGTAATTCCATTGCCACTTGAGATGAAACTCAATTCTTTTTGTCATAAGCAAGGTGCCACTCGGAAAAGTACAGATAATTATCTTTGGCATAATTAAGACGTTACTGAGAGAAGAGAAAAATTGTCATTTCTGTAACTATGGGGTTACATGAAAGAAGAAAAACTCATTTTGTAACCTAGGTGCCCTTTAAAAAGAAAGACGACTCACTTAACCTAAGTAATACTTACTGAAAAATAGAGAAATTTTTCTCATTTCCACAACCGCTTGACAGGAATAAAAAATTCTTTTGGAAAGTTTTTTTTCAAGTAAAAACCTTTGAACACAAACTTTCTGCATACACAAGTTTATCAGGATTGATGTTCAAAATTTACTAAGAGTTGAGTTCAGATAATACCATCTAGCTATTGGAGACCATGGAGACCATCTAGCTATCGGAAACCATGGAGACCATCTAGCTATTGGAGACCATGGAGACCATCTAGCTATTGGAGACCATGGAGACCATCTACCTATCGGAAACCATGGAGACCATCTAGCTATTGGAGACCATGGAGACCATCTAGCTATTGGAGACCATGGAGACCATCTAGCTATTGGAGACCATGGAGACCATCTAGCTATTGGAGACCATGGAGACCATCTAGCTATTGGAGACCATGGGGACCGTCTAGCTATTGGAGACCATGGAGACCATCTAGCTATCGGAAACCATGGAGACCATCTAGTTATTGGAGAGAGCTATTATTTTCAAATAGAGCATACACAAGAAATGAGATGTTACTATTACTGCGTTTGTCTTGCAATTTTCATCATAATAACGATTTGTATACTAATATCACACTTGCGAAGTTATGCTAGAGATTGCTTTGTAGTATAACTACATGTACATTTGAATTAGCCAGCAGCATTATTATTTCATATTATATTATTACATCATTATACATAGTTGAAGCTTAGATATTTTTTTCCTAATCTGTTGTCAGTATTAATATTGGATAATTAAAACATTAATATATATTATTGTACACGTTATTATATATATTAGTATTATAATATATATAATAGTCTGTACCAGCTCTATTTTTATTATTAGCTATTTTATGTTGATTTCTATAATTTTAACATTAATGTATTAGAAAGTAAAGCTGAGTAGAGTTTGCTGTTTTTTAACAACCAATCATAATCCTGCTTCTGCTAGTAAATGTTGCAACGATTAGTTCATTTTACCGCCGTGCATCATTTTCAAGTGAGTCAACAACTTCCTCAAATTTAAGTTGTAGCAGCAATAAATAATGTTTTCTAAAAGCTGAAGCTTGATCGTGTAGATCTCTTCTTTCATGCCTTTCAATATCTACTTCCCTCCACGGTGTCTGTCTTACAATCTTACACTATATCAAACTTCTTACTCTTACAAAACTTGAATTACCTGCTGCAGCTTTATATATGCTATTAAAAAGTTGAAACAGCAACTGCTTTTAATTTTATAAAGTTCTATCCATTGTACTAAGTAAACAGTTTAACTCGTATGTAGGAGACTGATAGTTGCAATCCCTACCACTCTTTATAAATCGTCAAAAGCATATCTTTCGGCTTTTAACAACAAATGGGTGACTTCCCAGTTATGAAAGCTCTCTTACAATCAGGTTTTTTCAAACTTGGAAGTTTTCAATGAAATTTTTGGTGCAATTTAGCATTTATGGCAGGCAGATGTTTGCAAAAAATATGTGAACAGTATTTAAAAGGCCAAGGAATAGGCTGAGATACATCTGGTAACATATTAGCTGAAGAACAGCAAATAGTAAACCAACTTACTTTCCGATCTGTTTTATGACATAACCTTCTTCTCTCATGTACTCATAAATTGTCTTGTGTTCTAGAGGAAGACAAGACTGACTCTCCCCAAGCATGATAAGAAACTGCAAAAAAACTCATATTCAATAATGCCAAACTATTACTAAAAACTACTAATGGTACAGCGAGTAATGCTAGTAAATATAAACTGGTTTGAATGTCATTATTAGAAACATATTTTAGACTTTTGTATTATTTTATGGTAGGAATATGCCGACTTGTGGCTGGGCTAGCTCAAATAAGAGAGTTGGCCAGAAAACGTGGCGACCCATTCGCTAGGAAAAAAGAAGAAGTTCAATTCATCACCCGGGTAAAGGGACGAGCCTAACCAGCCTGGAGCATATAAATAGAGAGCGAGCACAGAAAAGTAAAAGTGTTTTGCCTTCTCTGAGTATATTTGGATATGACTTATTTATACAAATTAAATGCTTATTAACTTCAAATGTGAGTTAT
The DNA here is from genome assembly GCF_963576615.1 of Watersipora subatra. Taxonomy (NCBI): domain Eukaryota; kingdom Metazoa; phylum Bryozoa; class Gymnolaemata; order Cheilostomatida; family Watersiporidae; genus Watersipora; species Watersipora subatra. Next base: position 3,401,706 of record NC_088717.1, read on the forward strand.
TCTAGAAATTGCTGTGGTGTAATAAAATAACTGGTCAACTTCCTTTACAGTTTGTGCTTTGTGAGTTGTGTCTGCGTCAGGAAGCAGATTAAACTGGGTGGTAAAAAAACAATGTTTCTGCCCATTTGTAAAATCTTAACTTTTTGAAGCTACGTGTTTAGGGAGAGTATTTTAAACTATGACAAAATTTAATGCAATATGTGTTCAATAAAAGGTGTACCCGATGAGTTTATTTATCATTTTTTGATCAACCTAATGTTAAAAGTTTATATTAAATTTTTTCTAGCGCCTGTTCTAACACTTTGGCTATGATGAGCTTGAAGAAAAATTTAAAAACAAACATTTAGTAAAAATGAGAACTAAATTGTATGATTTTTATCAGTTGATTTATAAACTGTGTTAAACCGAACATGAACTATTTTCAATAGCTATTCCAACAAAGCAGAACTTAAATTTCTGTTGTTTGCCACGCTTTCTTTCGAACAAAATGTTATTCTATAAAAAACTGTGATGGCCCGACTGAGATGCACTGTTGCTCATGCTTGACCAGCTACACTATACCCTAGAGGGGCTACCGACAGCGCTACTAAAGTCAGCTACACTATACCCTGGAGGGGCTACTGACAGCACTGCTAAAGTCAGCTACACTTTACCCTAGAGGGGCTACCGACAGCACTGCTAAAGTACTTTGATTCATAATCACTTTTTCAGGGAACTTGGAATTAAATTTTTAAGTTTTTGGCTGTCCTGGCTGTACATTGCTTTTTCAATTTTCAACTTGTTTATATACTTTAATTATAAACTTTTTTGGTCAGAGGTTTTCTGAAGAATAGCCCATTTTTTATGACAGCTGTTCCTGCAGCATTGCTTCACCTTTGAAACCGCTTACCTGTAGACCATTGTTTGAGGGATATTTTCCTGTCATAAACGCCGATCTTGAACTAAAATCAAACCAAATAGTTTTATTCAGAAGTTATAAGTTTTACAGGCATAAATGAAGAAGTCTCAGAGGGAAGTATATTCCGAAGGTTCAAGTTAGCTCATAATACAATAAAAAGATCTATCTATATACACACACACATGCACGAGCGCACATGTACACGCATATGTACATATACAAACACATACATATAAAATAAATATTTAAATATTATTTTATACACAATAATATAAAATTAAATGTTATGTCATATATTATTTCAAAATAATATAAAATAAAAAATAAAAAAATAAGAATATTTTGTTCTATAAAACGTATATAAATTGAAATATGTATTTTATTTTGCATGTTTTATTAAATATATAAAACAAAACAATATATATTTCAAAAGATATATACATGTATTTTTTTATTTTATATATATGAGCTAAATGCTAATAATATAATTTGTTATTTCACCGTAATCACTACACTGACTGCTATGTTCTAATTTTGAGATAACTTATTGTTAATGTAGCGAAGCGAAAAAAAATTAAAAAAAATTGTAGTTATTATAGCTTCACATAAAAATAATTTCATTGAAACAAACCATCGTGTTCCACTTTGAAAGGCCAACAAATCTTGTAACAAAGGCATCGTGACCCTAGTGTATACTATATTAATTAACTATAAAAGGTGCACATTTGGCGTGTACAATCATGAAAAGGATACACAATATATGATAAGAGCAATGGGTGTAATAAAAATGGCTTTGCTTTGTGGTTACATGTGCTCATTAGTAGACTTGTGATTTGAATGTTGGGAGTTCAAACCTAGTATGTAGGGGATTTTTTTTTGCTAAAACTGTATTGATATAAAAGGACGGAAAGATGACAGACAGATGAACACACAGATATACATATATATATATATATATATATATATATATATTTTATATATTCTGCAAATACATATATTTGTGCAAAGCTCATCACATTTGTGATTTGAGCACTCTGGTGCCAGCATATTGACTTTCTTAAAGTCTGCGAGGCAACTTAGTTGTTTCGTGGCAGGAAGTCAACTCTCATTGGTAATGGGATTTGGGATTTGTGTCCCTTGCCAAAGCTCTGAGCTGCACTGATGAGGCTTCAATAGCCGAAACAGTACTGTCTGTAGCATGAGTATTTTATATATATATATATATATATATATATATATATATATATATATATATATATATATATATATATACTAGCTGTGCTACGGGTAGTAAAAATCAGCTTGTAAATAATGAGAAATAATGAGAGTTGTCTGCCACTTGCTATTAGCCTGGCACATTGCCAATTTGGAACATTTGAGTAAGCTTATTAATAAGAGGTAAGGCTTCCAATGACGGTACGCCATGACTTTGCGTCACCATATTTGCTCCCATATAGCGACATATATCGGCTAGCGAATCTATCAAGCTCTGTGGTTAGCTCTGTGGTAGTTAGTACAACATTGAACTGGTGTACAGGAGGTTGGGAGATCAAATCTCCAGTTTTATGGAAATTTTATTCAAAGATAATGAAATAGCTATAGCTGGACATGCCGAAGGACGACAGAAGACAAACTTTCAGAAATATATACATGTATATAAATAGATATGAGACATGTACACATGTTTACATATACACATAAGTACATATATTAATATACGTATGTACATTGTACATTATTTATGTATGTATGTACATATATACATGTATATATATGTATGTATATATGTGTATACATTTACATTACATATATTTATATATATGTATATTCATGTATACATATATATATATATATATACATAAATATATGAATACATGTATATTGTGCTCTATGCACTATAAAATCTATGAATAACTTTAAGAAGTTGTCCGCTCATAATGGGTGCTTACTTGTCTTACATAATGCTTTGTCCCAATCAATCCGCTCCGTAAACGTTCTGCATAAACTGAAACTAGTCCTGGATAAGTTATATTTCAAGCTTTATTCACCTATTCAGACTTTAGACTATATAATGTGTAAGTAAAACAAGTTAATAGTCACTGTGTTCCTACACAGAGATACCAAACCTACGCGCTGCAAGTTGGCTGCATATATGATTGCGTCAGCTCGATTCCTTGTTCTTTTAGAGTGTTAATATGGGGAGTCTTGACTTTAGGATTTGCGTACCCAACGTCATTCCAACCTGTGATAAACAATTACTTTGTACCTAGAACTGAAAATCTTTTGAATATTTTGTTGAAGTTTAATTTTATATAAGTTTAATTTGAAACGATGACTCTTAATTGCGCACTCTGGAAATTGTGAGAACAAAGCAATCTTTTACACTATAATAAAAATGGTATTTGCCCATATCCATTTATTTGTGAGAACAAAGTTAGAGTTAGGTGATGGGATAATAGATTGTTTTGTTCAGGACTTCAACTCAAGACATTGAGCTTTTCAGACTGTCACTCTAGAACCTGCACTAATCAAACTCCTCGTATGATTCGAAAGTAATCATGCAAATAGTTATTCTCGACGTTTCATGATAGAACAAGCAAACAGAAATGATACATATACAAAGTTGAATAGAGACCCTTTATTGATAATTTGGCATGGCACACCTGGCACAATAGACTGCCAATGCAGTAAATTTAACAATTCAAATAGTATTTAAGCCGCTAGTAAGAAAGGCTGGAGATACTTGGCTAACTTGAAGCAATTGCAATAAAATCATGGCTGCAATTAAAGACTTTCTTTGGAACGCAAAAATTGATGTCATGAATGACATTAAACTAAAATAATAAAGAAATTGAGTATAAAGTGGTTTTCTTTTATGAAAAAGTTAAATAACTCCAAAAGACTTTGAATCATTACTGCATACTTTTTTAGTAAAAAGCCTACCTCTGTCAATTTTTTATTTCAGTTTTAACATAGTTTCATGTGGTTGTATGCAGACAGGCTAAGGATAGCGTGAGATCTGTTTAATATATAGTCGGTTTTACTTAAATGGCCAGGAATTTGCCCTGAAAGCTATTTTTTTGTGTGTGCATAATTAATATTTCTGCTCTAAAAACCCTTTTCAATGCCAGATGATTGCATGCACATGAAACAGGAGTATAGGCTAGTGAACTTATCAGATGACAGTCTGAACAAACCTGTTACAGCTTGTCACCTGTCAAGTGCACTAGCGCTAAATCGGCCATTAGTGTCTCCGGCAGTGGTTCCAGTCTAAGTTTACCTTCTCCTAATTATGCGAGGCAGGCTATTTGCTGAAAATGTATTCATAATATCTAAGTATATATAAATATAATCTTAGACAAATAATATTACTAAATATGCATAATATGTACACATACTTCATTTCTACTTTTTTTGGTTGATTTCCCATAAATTTACCTGCATATGCTTTGTACCTTCCATTAGGTTGCTAAAATATTTAGATTTGAATATCTGTCAGATTTTTGAGAATCAGCATATGAAATACTCACGTGTTACCTGATTGAAAATAAAAGTGCCCAGTGGCTGCTAAAATGCATCAACCTTTTAACTTAGAATCACATGTAACTTAGAGAGCTAATACCAGCATAAATGTTATGGTTTATCTCTAAGGCTGACAAGAATGTGGTGAACAGACAGACAACCAGACAGACAAACGGACAGGCAAAACCTATAACCTTATCACCTTAGTTAACTTACCCAAATCATCAGCCATAATATACACGATGTTTGGCTGCTTGCCAGTTTTGTCTCGATACTTGTCAGCAGTTCTATCTAATTTCTGTGCTTGACAATCAAGTTTTTTCTGTTTTGCATTAAGAGTCGTCGCCAGCGAGAGCAGAAGAATGAGCTTGCAAGCTTCCATGTTCGTAGCGATTCAGACAACATTGAATAAACTACAAGCCTTGTAAACTCGAGAAATTCTTGGTTTTCATTGAGTGTTTCTAGTTCTCTCCGGGTTATGTAAGACTATTAGTATTATTATGTTTTCATCACAGAGAATTCAACATTACTAATCCTTTTATCCATCTGATTCTTTGTTAGCTTGTACCGGCATACAATGAGGTATAAATTTAACTCTTACAAAGCTTTTCTTTGGACTGGTTCACACCGAGTCACCACATGTTGGAGTTGTCCTCTCGACAATTATTCTTCGATTATGTGCATTGTAAACCGAGGGTATCGTCAAGGCAACACGGATACGTAGGGAATGATTACAGCTGTTAAACTTTCCTGATAGTTTACTGAGTATCCATGACAATCTGTGCAATGGGCACCACTTCGGTGATCACTGGTCGTCGCGAATTGCTCGAACTATAGTTTCATTGATGACTGTTGCGGATTTAGTAGCGTTTCATCGTTTTGTGACCAAAGTGTATAAGAAGAATGTTATACGATAAACCGTTTGCTGATATAAGCTTGGGTAGGTTTGTGATATATTAGTGTTACTAATATGGTTTGTGATATATAGTGTTACTGTTATTACTGACGATCACTGAAGTATTGTGTGAGTGACACTGACCTACGACGATATAGTGTCAACCAGCACTTAGGACTGTTTCACTCTATCACAAGCCCGTATGCGTTCACATCAACAAATAGTCCATGACATAGTGTTCTCATTGCAAAATTCAATCAATGAAACGAAATATACTAGTCTTGCAGCAACTAGCACTAGCAGAAATATAGACTAATCGATCTAGAACAGTCTTTCATTGATGCTCGACAAAATATCAGAAAGGTTTGACAGCTGCAATGCTTCCCGAAATATGCACATTGTCTCGATGATGTCATTGATTTATGGTGCGCATATTGGAAAAATAATCGCTGAGAGGACAATTCCAACATACGATACAGAAATGGTAAACAGCACTACTACGTACTTACTTGCTAGTTGCTGTACAACCATTTTAGTGCAGACATCACCTCAAATAAATTTGTCAAAAGTAGTGTTACTATTTTTCATCCAAGTCTTTTCACACCATTTTACATATTTATTTTCCCACACTACAACAACTAACTGTAGTGTTGACTTGTAGGATTTACACATGAGCTGTTAGGTCAAGTCAATATACACAAAAACAATTTGATCACTATAATCCATGGTTCAAGTGGTGTCACATCGGCTCAAATCTTTGTTTTCCCATATTAAAACAACTTTTAAAAATAGTTGTATTTGCACAGTATTTAACTTTAGTATTTAAAATAAAAACAAGGACTGCTATTTTAAGCTATGAATCATCATAAGTCTCACATATTGCCTTGCTTCAACTTAGCATACGTAGAGAACACTTAATAGTGTTTTATAGGCTTTGTTTTTTTTAGAACCGTACATCAGTAGCCAAGTCTAGCTATCCCATAATCCATAGCTATCCCATAATCCATAGCTATCCCATAATTTAGCCATGTAAATGATATATTTGAAAAAAGGATGCTAAAAAGAATTGTGTTTATTAAGGGAAGCATGTAGCTTGTCTGCGATACTACTGCCTTTAAGCAACGCATTCAGGACAACCATGACGGTATTGTTACGGGCTTACAATGCCCTAGACCAAACCTCGCTAACAATGCTAGACCGCGAGAGCGTTGTACGTAGAGAAATTCTCAAACCAGTATGTAATTGTTGATTTGCTATGAATAATAGGAGAGGACAGCCACACCTGTTTGCAAACTCTCAAATGAACACGCAAGCTTGAATAGCAGCACGCATCATTAAGTTATTTGTTTTATTGTGTTATGCCAGACATACCCAACCCTTAATTCTTACGTATCGATCATTTTATTTTACAAGCTTATTGGATGAGAGCCACTTTCCAGAACATCTGTATGCTATTCGCAAGTCTGAAATATTTGCATTGGCAGTTATCCCCTCTTTGAAAGCGAGCTGTTCGGTTAGCAGCTTCACTTACTCAATGGCAATTTGATATTTACGTAACTGCCAAAAATTCATAATCTATGTTGAGAGGCTGATTATACAAGATGGTAGACTGTTCACTACATGAAAATATAAGTATTCTTAGAAAACCACTATTTGAAAGCCATGACCTAACAAAACACACCCCTTGACTTGCAAGCAGTAAGCAAAAAGTTTACTGCTTGCATGTCCAGGATCATTAATGGTGTTGGGAAAGGCATCCAGTCGAAAGTTCAACTGTGCTAAATCCTATGCACAAATGGTCACATTATATTTAGTTCCAGGATAAATCTGGCTCAGAATAACTTGCCACACATGCAGCAGAGAGGTTGCGAGTACTGATAATTAAATTCCATTCAAATCTCAATAACTGAATTAAATTCAAATTTAAAAAAATTAAATTTAAAAATGTCAGTCAGTAGTCGCCTTCTTTGATAGCTAGACTAGTTTCTTTAAAAGAAAAATTTCAGAAAGGGCCTATTTATACTATGTAAATATACGAACTTTAAGTGCATATCTAACAAAGCATTTGACTTCCTAAAAACAGATAGTGAAGCGGATGTCATTTTGTGATTTGAGTGTTTTGCCTTGAGATTGCAAAACTGTTGCAAAACTGATCGAGCATAGTCTAATATTTACCATAAGTATTGACACCAATCCATAGTTTGATGTTTATATGGTTAACCGACTAGCGGCTCTTAAATTCTGGGCTAAACTTATATTTTTAAGTGAACGAACAAACTTTACTCCTATTTTAGCTGCTGTAATATTTTTTATGAATATTTTAGATGCTAATGTAGAACAAACAGAACATCAAGTTTATAAGCTATGAGCCATTATTGATGAAATAGTTCAAGGTGTGTTCATTAGCTGCAAGCAGTCAATAGCCTGAGTACCTTTAATTCTTTGGACATTCCACTATAAAACCCTCAATGTGTACATATAGCTTACTATAGTATGCGGACAAAGCTTTTAGCGATTTCAGGGCTGCCAGAACCAAATCGACATAGACTACTCGCATTAAATTTTCATAAGGTTACAGTGACAGAGTACATGTAACACCTTACATGCATTATAAGAGTATGTAAGAAAACAATTTTAAATAAAAACAACTGCGTAGAGAAAATCATATTGTGGAGGGAGGAGTTTGAGTTTTTGCATGTTTTTGCATAAGTTTTTGCTTAAAAGGCAAAACTGATCTAATTTTATAAAAAAGGCTGAGCAAAATGACCTCGGGTGATGCCTCTTACCCATTGCATGCACCTATGCTGCCAGCAAAATTTTAACTCATGCCCATGCTGACGGTACTCAATATATTTTTTAAAGCTTTACATTTATATTGCTTCAGGCTTCATGGATAACTTACCGGTGGAATAAGTCCACTTTTTTATTTCTAAAATGTAACAACACCTGCAGGTTTAATAGCTGTAACTATGGCAGCTGTCAGCTGTAGGTCTGACAGCAGTCTGTCAAACTCGATAGTTGTAGGTCTTTCTGCAAGTTTCTGCAGGCTTCTGCAGCTCCTCTGCCCATAGCACTTCTTCATATACAATACCTGATTATCCAAACTCTTTACTTTGCACTCTGAGAATCTTGACTGCTTTTATTCTATAGCATAGTTCTTACGCGTATCGGTAATATCAGGCTATTCTTAAATGCTATTGTTAATCTTTCATGGAATTCTCTGATTGATTGACGTCTTTTGTGAAAGCTGGTTAATTTCGAGCTATTATATGTCCAATGGTCAACACATTATTATGTTCTAAAGTTCTAATGGAGAGTTCTATAGCCGTAACCATGAGCTGAATATATTACGCCCAAATTGCCCAGGGACTTTGGCTTCATCATGTGTCTGCCGTCAGGTGAGGGGGATACTAAATTGTTTAACAAGGTTAGATGAGTCCTATTGAGTAGGCGACACATTAAATACATTTTGAACATGAGCCCCAACTATACGCATAAATTATGACCATCTGATAACTAGCGTAGACCTAGATATAAGAGTCCCTCGATCTGAAAACAGCTGCATGGAGCCTGTTCACTAGCACCCTGCAACATTATGTTTTGTTCCAATCTACCTATAACTGTAACTTTTTGGCCTAACTCATTGTTAATTTGCAGACACTGTCGGTACTAATCACACCATTGCGTCAGCATGGCAACAGTTTAATACAAAAAGGAATGGATCATGTGAACACATACATTAGTTGCCTCACAAGTTCATTGTGTATGTAACACCAACTTGGTAAAAAACAACTAGGAGAAAAGATGCACTAGCCACTTGAGCCTAAATGGACGCGCTTGCAGAACAAAAAACAACATTTGTAGAAGAGTGGGCTATACAAGTGATGCACCAGCCAGCATCTAGGGTGTGAGGAGAAAAAAACTTATCCATTAACCAGCCACTGCAACAGGATTGAAATGCTAACATATTTCAACCAGTTCTTGCTCGCTGGATATCATATCCTTCCTGTCAAAAAACTGAATCTAGTTCAGCGAAGACCAGAAATAACTGTCGCATGCGCATACAGTTCCATGGAATTAATGGCAAATGTAAAAATGGAGGTATATCAGTACAAACTCATTGGCAGACAATTGCTCGTAATTGAGCTGATTAGAGATCTGCTATCATACACAAGCCTTCTCCATAGACAGTCTTAGTCACTTTGACTGACTGTACAGCATCCATGTTCAACAGACATACTGTAAAATAATAACATACTCAGGTTTACAGCGGACAACTACTCAGGTATATGTACCTGCTGCATAAAACTGCTTTGTAAAGCTATTGGTTACTTTTTCTTATTTTATATATTCTAACCTGCCCTAGCTGACCTCTGATCTATGTATTAAAATTATTAATATGAATTTGGTAAATGATTATAATATAGTTCCATACTTTCAAACATTTTTGGTAAAAAGCTTATATTACATTGGTAACAATGAGTGATAGAAGTTGTAATTCTAAACTTACACAAGCTTTGCTTTGCAAACATAGCTACTCAACGTCATTACAATTTTATTTAAAAATTTGTTTCATACTTTTATACATGTATATTGAATACATTCTATTATTTATGGTTTGTGTTTCCTTTTGAATAAATGCTGTCCATCAGCCGATAGAAATTTTAATATTAATTATACGTATCAAAGTACCTTACACAGTGAAAATGCAGCCATAAATCCACTGATACTGTAGCATCAACGCTTTTATGTAGCTGAGTGATGTTAAACACAACACAAAGTGCAACATCAAGTGATAACCTTCAGTTTCACTATAAATATTTGTCTCATGATACAAAGAATATTTGATCTATGAGACTGAGTTTAAAAATTATAAGACACTTAAATTAAGTTGGTCAGAGATAATTTTTAGAATGCATCCAATCAAAGCCTGATGTAGGCTACCCACGCGCTATTCGACTTTTGAATATTTTTTGCAGTTTTTCACACCCTTCGTTGTTAGACTTTTGTTAACATCTGAACTTGATGAGAGATGCTTATCAAATGTAAGTTATACCATCATAGGCTAATCTATACCAAAATAAACCACAACAGAACTGAAACAACATTTCAAGTACACATGAGTGAAAATAACAGTCTTTGTTATAATGAGAGCAGTGTTCGTCCATCCGTCTGTTTGTTCATCCATCCGTCCGTTTGTTCGTTCATCCGTTTGTCAAAAGCCAAGGTTTAAGGTTGGGATAAAAAGGTTCATCTTTAAAATATTTGAACTCATGACAATCAGGATGAGAACACAACATTCTACCTCCTAGATAATCAAGGGTTGCACGATTTACAAATAGTTGTTCAAATAGCTGTATTCCGTTTTTTATCAGTTTTATCTATCATGGCATACCAGACTTGCAGGGTACTAGTATTAGTACTTACTTATAATAATAGTAGAGTACATAAAAACACATTAAATATCTAAAATAACAAAAAAAGAACTGTCTTCAATTGAGGTTTTATTTTATCTGAAGAGTCTTAGGTAAATCACGTTTCATACTGTGTTGTTTACAACAGAAAAAACTGAGCAGTGCTCAAACCATAGCATTTATTATGTTGGAAATTAATATAATCAGCATCTATCTTGCTTAAGAAATGTTTTAATCTTTTTTCTCATATTGTTCAAACACTTACTTAAAATAATCGGATAACAAAGACTAATATTATTTTGTAAATTTATAAGTGCACTTGGTTGAATGAAAGAATTTGTTGTAGCAAAGTGCTTAAGGAAGAGAAATCGACAAGCACAACTCACCTTGCGCAATTCCAGCAAGTTTTGCAAAACTGACTTAGAACAGCTACACTGTCTAAATACTAACATTTATGCATAAAAGACTTTCTGTTTAGAGTTCGAGTAACGAATAAAAATTTAGGATGGTAACATACGTCAATTTTTAGATATCTATTCCAAATATTAAACTTTCAAAAGAAGATGGTTTTGAGCTTTCAAGTTATATGCAGCCATCATACATTGAATGATATCACCTCTGGTTGGACCATCTCTAGTTTGGATCATCTCACGGTTTGTATCATCTCACGGTTTGGATTATCTCATGGTTTAGACCATCTCATGATTTGGATCATCTCATGGTTTGGATCACCTCATGGTTTGGATCATCTCACGGTTTGGATCATCTCACGGTTTGGTCATAGAGATAATCTCTGAGATTATCTCTATGACCATCTCTGAGATTATCTCCCACGAGATTTAATATTAGCCAAGTATCCAACTTGGCAGCTTTAAACATACAATGCTGAGTTAGGACTTGACTGCTTCTCTTATTACTGTCTACTCACGTGGATAGGTGGTCAGGAAGATAAACGAGCGAGCACTGCGTTAACTCTTTACTCAGGCTTTGTCTGTAAATTGCGGGTATCGGATGACTCTTAAAAATACTTTGACGTAACAAGTGTGACAGTTTTGGCATCTGCCACGTCATCAACAAACTTATTTGTATAGTATAAACAAGCCGCCTGTAACAATGATACGCTTCAGTTAGACTTCGTGACACTTTATGTTTGATGAGATGAAATCTTCACTCTAACATGACCCGTGTCTGTCCATCCGAAGCCAGGGTTAGAAGTTGAGACGCAAGATTGCTGCAAAAGGGATTCAAATTGAGAGGCTGTGACACTTGTTTCACTCATGCACCTTGTGACATTTCTGAATAATTGAGCAGATAGCTACTTTTTGAGTTGTATCACATACCTAGGGCCACAATGAGCATAGAGCGGTAAGAAGCTGTCATATAGAGCTTTCCTTCTGTTGCTAAATGAAGGCTGGGAAAATTAGCCGAACATTACCCTGCAGTTCCATGATGCTGCGACCCTCATCTAATTATCTCTCTTTTTTATCAACAATTATTTTATTCCTCTCCTGTATGTGACTCAGTTTCTCCATTTTTATATAAACAGATAACATAAAAGCATCTTCTCAGAGTTTAAAGCGACATATTTGTTTAGGGAGCAGCTGTGGTCCAGTGGTTAGCTCGCTGGCTCAAATCTCAGTGGTTCAAATCACAGAAGGACCATTGGTGGTGTAAGGCAGGACATACAATTACAATGCTCCTGTGCCAATAAGCAAGTGGTCACGATACATTCTGTATTTGTTGTTGTTTTGAGCAGAGAGTGGTTGTATATAGATTGGTATATTTCTGACAACTGACTGGAGAAGGTAAAGCAGCAACATAAAAGCAACAGCAGATTGAGTAAATACTGAGTAAGCATATGAAACAATGATAATGAGATAAACATGAGTTCAGAGCAAAAAACTGCATAGTTAGGATTACCGTATAACACTGACAAGAGGCTAAGTATAGAGACAGATGAAAAGTCACATTACATTCCAACATTTGTGGTGGTGACCCCTAAATGGGCGAAGACAAAGGAGAAGAAAAAAGTGATACATGTGCTTTTTGTAAAATAAACTTAAGAAACAAAAGGTAAATCAAAAAAGTGTAGTTGTTTGACGTTTATATTTTACATTTCTCATTCTCACACACTTCCACAACAGACAACAGAGTCAAGGCTTCCTTTTGCTGACTTCTAACTATAATGAGGACGTAAAAAATGACATTTTAACACTTGGCTGCTGCCCTCTGGCTGCCAAAGCTGGTGGTTATACATGTATATAGCTGCTGCCTGAAAGAAAAGTGTGCCATTTATAATAGGGCTACAATAATGCAATGTTCAAGAATGAAAACAAGTTTCCTTTGCTTTTCTAACAGGATAGGTTTTTATGATAGGATAGGCTTCTATGATAGGCGCGTATCACTGTTACAAAAGACTACGGTCAACCGGTATTCATAATTTCATTGTGAAATACAATGAAACTTTTCTTAACGGCTGAACACCTGTTGTGCCCTAGCCACGTGTTCGATCAGCATTTGTGGTTTCTATTACACCGCTTGGTCATGTGGTAGACTACATACTAAGGTGCTAATGCTATGCTTAGTGGAAAAACATTCTTTTGAAGAAGGTGTACCAGGTAGTGTTAGTCAACACAGCAGAATGTTGCAATAAATGTTATAAGCAAACTGCGGAGCTGTTATAATGACAGTATTATATTGTATAATTTTTTATTGACCCGGGTAATCATCCTCAAAATGGTACTTTTATTTTCATGTAAAAAAAAAATAAAAAAGATGAAAAAGATGGTATGTTATATTACAAGATTTACTAGACTAAAAACTGTTGTATTCTACTTGTACTGTATTACATAAGATTATTTCAACAATAACATAAATTTTTAGATTTCCATTTAAATTTTGTATTTTAATCTGGCTTGCAAAAAATACACTGTATATTATTATCATGTGACAGAAATGCTTTTGTAATTGTATTGCAGTAACAACTTACACACTTGATGATGATTACAGCAAAAAAATTACATCTGTATTGTATTATGCCAAAGTAAATTAGTTCATATAAAATTAAAGAAAAATAAATTAAACTAAGTTTTCTATAATTAAATAAAACTAGTTAATAAAGTAAATTGTCATAACTTTTACTATACTAAATTTTATTTAATAATACTATAGAGCCAAATATTACCGAGATCTCAATAATGAAAACCAGTCAACCTCAAGTTTTCTAAAAATAATGCAGATATCGTAGATAAATTACTGTGAAAAGAAAATGTCTACAACCAAACACAGGAGTAAATATGTCACGAGCAAGTCAGAAATGGAGTCATCAACTACTTGAGCTTGATTTATTTTGAAATCAGTTTATTTGAATAAAAGATTTAAATCAAAGGATTTAAGCTGTTAACCTGGAACGAATGATTGGGAAGTGTTAAAAGACAACAAATTGGATAGATTCGCATGCATTATCAGCATCAGGATAGAAGTGTGATTCTGTTTAAGGTTTATTCAACACTTGTGTAAATCCTTCTGTTAATATTGGCAGAAGATGCTTGAATGATGAGCTTGAACTAAATTTTAGCGAATTTTATCAGAAAGTGTCGGTATTTTTCTATAATTTGCAATATTTTTATGTTTGAGGTGAGCTGACTGCCAGGATAATTCAAGATTAAGAATGATCGTGGTTAAAACGCTTAGATCAAGCGAAGTGTGATTATGTCTATAGTTGCAAGGACGCTGAATAAATAGAGATGCATAAAGCTGAAACTTAAATGCAATAGTTGATATCAGCTATAGCAACTATATCAACTATAGCAACTATAGCAACTATAGCAACTATATCAACTATAGCAACTATAGCAACTATATCAACCATAGCAACTATATCAACCATAGCAAATATAGCAACTATATCAACTATAGCACCTATAGCAACTATATCAACTATAGCAACTATAGCAACTATATCAACTATAGCAACTATATCAACCATAGCAACTATATCAACTATATCAACTATAGCAACTATAGCAACTATATCAACTATAGCAACTATAGCAACTATATCAACCATAGCAACTATATCAACCATAGCAACTATAGCAACTATATCAACTATAGCAACTATAGGAACTATAGCAACTATATCAACTATAGCAGCTATATCAACTATAGCAACTATAGCAACTATATCAACTATAGCAACTATAGGAACTATAGCAACTATATCAACTATATCAACTATAGCAACTATAGGAACTATAGCAACTATATCAACTATAGCAACTATATTAACTATAGCAACTATATCAACTGTATTAACTATAGCAACTATATCAACTATAGCAGCTAACGGCGTCATTTTTTACATATCTTTCTGACGAGCATTTTAATTGCAATCAAGTTTTGTGGATTTTAATGTCTAAACATCCCGAGTGTTAAGTCACCTCAAACATCGAAAACAATTGCATGTGATAAAAAATACCAATCTTTTCTGATAAAATTCACTAAAATTTTGTGTAAGTTTATTTCAGATATATCCCGGATACAAATGCCCTGGATATATCCCGGATACAAATACCCTGGATATATCCCGGGTACAAATACTCTGGATATATTCCAGATACAAATACCCTGGATATATCCCGGATACCAATACCCTGGATATATCCCGGATACAAATACCCTGGATATATCCCGGATACAAATACCCTGGATATATCCCAGATGCAAATACCCTGGATATATTCCGGATACAAATACCCTGGATATATCCCAGACACAAATACCCTGGATGAATAAGCTTTTATGGCAAACAATGAATGCAGCTACCCAAATACAATATTTGTAGTCCATAGGCCTAAGTTAAAGCAGCTATCTGTAAATTAATGTAATGTTTTAAAGTTTTTCTAGTAACTTAAATTAAATAAGTAATTTGTTTTAGGAAAGCAATTTTATAGTTAAAAAAATAAAACTCTTACCTTGAAAGAAACATGGTATTTAACATTTTACGAAAAACGTTGCGCTGCTGGTTTGATATATAGCAAACAAGGTCATATTTAGTTTCTAGTTTAAGTTGTTAGGTTTACCAAATAAAGAGTTCAATAAATTGTTTTTGTTTTGTTACATTTTGAGTATGTTAAAAGGCTTGAACCAATTTTGTTCTCGACAATCTTTTTAAGTTATTACGGCTCCACATATTAACTGTTTATTTTATCAGCTGTTAAATGTCCATAAAGTTTAGATATTCGCTAGATAAATAGATAGTTTAGTCCGCAAAGATATAATTAACAATTGCAATAATCGATACAGCGTTAAAATGACAACTACTGAAATTGAGGTATACAGAATAAGACTTGACTATTCCAATGTAGAATCATAATATAGAACTAGAAGTTTTCGGCTTTTTATATAAAATGCTATAAAAAGTAAAGAATACACTTTAGCTGTATCTAACATTAGATAACAAAATTTTCTGCCTTAAAACACTAGCAGCTTTATTGAGTCAGGTCAAAGTCACCGCAAGTATCCAATCTTATCTTATTAAAGTTATTAGATGAATGCCACTGTTCAGAACTTTTATATCATCACACTAATAATTTAAGAAAAATAATACACCCATCAAGCTTATCTGGTAACAAAAAAACAATGAATTTAGGTAAGCATTGGTTGAAGTAGTCTTAGTAACTTGATAAGATTTTCTTAGTGCTAACTGAGTTTGAATAATGTATATTTCATTCACAAACATGTCTGCAGATTAATAAAAACTGTGCTATCCATATTATTTAATATATATTTAGTTATATTATTTGTTCATGTTGACTTATTATATACATATGTTCTTGTTCACCTCAAGTTGAGACACACATTTAAAAAGTAGGATTTGGCATTACTGGATGCTAAACTCTTCATCTCCTTAGAATTTGAAGTTTTAGATTACCAAATACTATATCTCTCATGTCCCAAAGCTGACTTGTCTGATCTCATGTCCCAAAGCTGACTTGCCTGACATTTCCTAAAGCTGACTTGCCTGACATGTCCTAAAGCTGATTTGTCTGACATGTCCTAAAGCTGACTTGTCTGACATGTCCTAAAGCTGACTTGCCTGACATGTCCTAAAGCTGACTTGTCTGACATGTCCTAAAGCTGACTTGTCTGACATGTCCTAAAGCTGACTTGTCTGACCTCATGTCCCAAAGCTGACTTGTCTGACCTCATGTCCCAAAGCTGACTTGTCTGACTTCATGTCCCAAAGCTGACTTGTCTGACCTCATGTCCCAAAGCTGACTTGTCTGACCTCATGTCCCAAAGCTGACTTGTCTGACCTCATGTCCCAAAGCTGACTTGTCTGACCTCATGTCCCAAAGCTGACTTGTCTGACCTCATGTCCCAAAGCTGACTTGTCTGACTTCATGTCCCAAAGCTGACTTGTCTGACCTCATGTCCCAAAGCTGACTTGTCTGACCTCATGTCCCAAAGCTGACTTGTCTGACTTCATGTCCCAAAGCTGACTTGTCTGACCTCATGTCCCAAAGCTGACTTGTCTGAGAACACGACAAGCATTTGAGTGTCTCTAAGACTGTTAAATTTATTTTCAGTGGCTATAATGAATGTATTTACTTATATTTGCAATTGACCTTGAATAAGTTTTATGATATTCAACTAAGTAAATGGTTTATAGGAGGAAACTGATAGAAAGCATTGATAGAGTTTTTTAGATTTAGTCTACAAAATATGTGATGTCAGAGCAGATTATCACTTCAACGCCAATAATTAGAATTAGATATAACTGAATGTTTTACCTATCACATTTTACTTATATTTAACTTATTATTGTATAATGTTTTTTTCTAATCTAGAAATTGCGATGATTAAAAATAGAGGTTTTTAAACCGTATTGAAACATTGTATGCAGTTCAAATTTTTTTGACAAAAAACGGCTGTATGACAAATCATGGTACTAAAAAACCTTCTAATTACCATAACCATTGCTATAAATTTTAGCTTATATTTAATATTTTTATATATTGCGCTAATGAAGTAGAATTTTACAAAATAAATGTGTTTATTGAATGTTTTATACCGATTGATACAACCTGAAAAATATATGTACTATAACCGTTAGTAATTCTTTCTTCAAGTTTAATATGTAGATTAGTAATGTGCAAGAAACTATCTTCGCACATATAACACTAATGTTGCTATAGAAGTAAAAACCACAAAGGTGTTTATTATTTTAGCACATTGATATATTTAGCTTGCAAAATAACAAAGCGAGCATCGGCGAGCCTCAGCGAACTTTAGCGAGTTTTAACGAGCCTTAGCGAGCCTTAATGAGCCTTAACGAGCCTTAACGAGCCTCAATGAGCCTAAGCAAGCCTTAAGCCGGGTTCCCATATACGTCGCAAAGCACCGGCGACACACCGCAGGTTATTAGCGATGAAATGGGAACGTATGCGCCGAGGATCGCCGGTAGTTGCCGGCGGCATCGCAATAGTTTAGTGCTGTTCAAATTTCGCAAACGGCCGCAGGCAAAACCTTCCCGAAATGCACTGTACGGGTAAAGGTCACCATTATAAGAACGGCACGGCGAGCGAACATTTTATTTGATTACGCAATTATGTTTACGATATTATTAACGATGTGGCTTTTATGTGAACATTAAACTGCGCCGAGCACCGCAAGTGTTTTGCTGCGCGATATTACCGCCGGTGCTTTGCGACGTATATGGGAACCAGGCTTTAGCGAGCCTAAAGCCTGGTTCCCATATACGTCGCAAAGCACCGGTGACAGCACCGCAGGCTATTAGCGGTGAAATGGAAACCTATGCACCGGGTACCACCAAGGACCGCCAGTAGTTGCCGGCGGCATTGCAATAGCTTAGCGCTGTTCAAATTTTGCAAAAGGCCGCAGGCAAAACCTTCCCGAAATGCACTGTACGGGTGAAGGTCACCATTATAGAAGCGGCAAGGCTAGCGAGCATTTTATTTGATTACGCGATTATGTTTAGTGATGCAGCATATATGTGAACATATGCCGCCGAGCCAAATGTTGCAAACGTTTTGCTGCGCAAGTTATTGCCAGTGTATTGCAATCGATACGAGAACCAGGCTTTAGCGAGCCTTAGCGAGTCTTAGGGAGCATTAGCGAGTCTTAGCGAGACTTAGCGAGTCTTAGCGAGCCTTAGCGAGCCTAGCGACTTCCCATCACAAAAACCAATAAATGCTTGGTCAGAACATACAAAGGCTGAGTTGAATCAAAATACCCTCAATATACATAAATTACAAGGTTGATTCTTGATGGAGTTCAAATTAAACAAAAATTGAAATTCACTTGAGAAAAATATTATTTACATGATCAGACGATTTAGCAGCTAGCTTTTCTTGGTTTAATTTGGGACATGGAAAATATAACCTTTCCTTCGAGTCTCCTAGACATAACAAGAGCCTCTCACCTTGACATTACCTCTCACCGTTTGGTCACAAACTGGGGTTACTTTATAAGGTGACCTGAATGACCAGCTTACATAATTTGGAATTTGTAACACAAATTATTTCTATTCTTCATCAAGTGCAAACTAATCTTCATTAAACATGATTACTTATATGCCCTTTGTGTGCTCAGACTCCTTGACTGACTCCGTAATCATTTGCCTGTCAAACATAATCGCTTTTAGCAAGTTTAGGTACAAGTTTAGATATAAATTTAGAAACACTCGCTGTGTTGTATGATGCGATGGACATAGCATAACTGCAGGATAAAGTTATGGTATGACTGTAGTAATATCTTACCTGCTGCGAAATTTTGTTGGGCCGATTCGTAAGCGGTTGGGCTTTAAATTACGCTGGAAGATTTATCTATCTTTACCGCATGTTGTTCTCAAAGATATGAATATTTTTAGCATGTTTGAAAAACTCGAGACAAGCTTGCGTCTGACACCAAATTCAGGAAAGGATTGAGAAAATTGCTTTGTTCACTTTCTCTGATCTCCAAATCGACATAGTTTAAAGTGTATTGAAATCAAAACTGAATGGGAAGCATGGTCACTGTTTAAGGCCAAATTAGTTAATAATTCTGGTTACACTCTAGCTATGGTGAAGCCAATGGTTGTATGCTCCATAA
This sequence comes from Watersipora subatra, assembly GCF_963576615.1. NCBI lineage: Eukaryota > Metazoa > Bryozoa > Gymnolaemata > Cheilostomatida > Watersiporidae > Watersipora > Watersipora subatra. Next base: position 3,421,552 of record NC_088717.1, read on the forward strand.
GATTTTGGCAGTAGTTGCCATACTGTATTTACTGACAAAAGCCTTTTTAGAGGTACGAATGCCATATTACATCTGGTGGCAATCCTTTCTTTGTGAGAATCTAATCATAGTATCTAGTGACTATTAGCTACAGAATCTATGAAATGCTCTGAGCCACTGATTTATTCTAGAAGAAAGTCTCTCCAGCCAGTCACCAAGAAGAGAGTTGTCTTCTTGGCATGTAACCATTGTCCAATGATATTAAATATTTACTAACTGAAGAAGACAGATAGAAGAAAGGAAAGTCATTGAAAACTAACTGAACATTTAAATCTTTGGTAAAAATAGTCATTTCAATCGATATTTCATGAAAATTAAATTTTAATTAAATCAAAGTGTTATATTATTTTAAAGTTTAATTTAACGATATTTAGAAAACAAATTTATAACCAAAAACTTTAATAAGAGTCAAAAAATAGCTAGCCTAAGATCCAAAGAATAGGAGCAAGTGGGTACAACACTCTAACCTTACTAGATCAACCAAGATCATAGTCTAAAAAATATTTTTCTCTACATGCATATTTTCTACAGAAATATCAGCAGTCTCTACTATAATAATATCAGTGTCTTTTCATCTATATTTCGAAAGCCACAAATAAAGGCTAATATTGCATCATATAGAATTCTAACTCCTGGTACTCTGCCACTGCGCCGACCATTTACCTTTTAGTAATTTATGAATTACATGCACTGTGCACATACTTATTACATGCACTGTGCATATATTAGTCTCTGCGCGTAATCGCCACACTCACTAATCTTTCAAAACACACGAGAATGCCAGAGTTCTGGCCATCACAATGACTTTCCTTCACAGGTTATAAACACGGATAATAAATCAGCTCAATGTAAACTAATGGGATTTGACTGACCAATCATGTTGCTGACAGACACAAATCTTTAGTTTAAAAAAACAATCATTATATTATTTTTATCGACATTGAACCAGTTGAACCGCTGCAAATTTAAGCAATAAAACACTTTGATATCAATCTTAACTAATATGAGAGCCATCTCTATCTGTCTGTTTGTCTGTCCGTCAAGAGCAACGCTTAAAAGTCAAAACAAAAATACGCGTTGCACGGGAAATGATCTCAGATAACAGGCTTTGAAGCCAAGCGAGCAACGGCTGCACCAGTTGATCACTTTGCTACATCATGGAATAGTTGTGCACATAGTTATTACATCTGATGATCTTTCAAGGCACACTAGACTACCAGGGTACTAGTATTAATAATAACAACCATCTTACTACATCATGGAATAGTTGTGTACATAGTTATTACACATAATGATCTCTCACAGCACACTAGACTACCAGGGTACTAGTATTAATAATAACAACCATCTTGTTACATAGTGTAATAATTGTGTACATAGTTATTACACCTGATGATCTCTCACAGCACACTAGACTACCAGGGTACTAGTATTAATAATAACAACCAACTTGTTACATAGTGGAATAATTGTATACATAGTTATTACACATGATGATCTCTCACAGCACACTAGACTACCAGGGTATTAGTATTAATAATAACAACCATCTTGTTACATTGTGGAATAATTGTGTACATAGTTATTACGCCTGATGATCTTTCAAGGCACAATGTATGAGCATCAGTAACTTGAGCAATTTCTGTGTCACAGCTTAGTTTTTAATAAACTTGTTTCAAAGTACAATTTAACTCCGCGATCAACATTAGTTTGACTGAAAGTACAGTGTACTTTGTTTTATAGGTCACAATTTTTTCAGAAGCTCAAACTAATTTAGCCTATTATTAAAAACAACATACCAGACCTCTAATCAGACTGGCACTAGCCTGAGAATGAGCCATGGAATGTGTGCCACTGCTTTTCTGAGAATTTTGCCTGAGCACAGATTGCATAATCTTGGAATCACTGAGATAAGCAAATGAATATTTTAAAAGAATTCAACCAAAAGGTTAGGCCGTTTCTTAGAAATGCTGTGAGAGCAATCATTCGCATGCCTAAAATGGTTACCCGATAAACAGAATTTGTGCGTTCATGCATTTGAGCTCATTGCGTTCTATCTCACCAAGGATTCATGTTATTGCAGTAATTAGGCCAAGCTATTGTGTTTGACAATATCAGGTTTGCATAAAATAAACTCAAACCACTCAATTTACACTGTCACGGGCATCTTATCTTTACATTTTGTTAAACCGAATCTGTTGCGACTCAACCCACGCTTTCAGACGTCACACAAACAACTTTGTTGGCTTCCAGTCTTAATTCCAGTCTTAATTAATTCTCATCTTAATTAAACGAAAAATATAAAAAGTCTGAAAAAACCCTTTACAAAGCAAATAACCAGCTTGAAGATGACCTGCACAGAACTTTAATAGACTTAATTAGACAATATTGATATTATTCTATTATCGACAATTGTTTTCCATGTTTGAGTTGATCAACTGCTATATTGTTTAGGATGAAAACTGACCAAACGTTATCACGGTTAAAACGCTCAAATCAACTGAATGCGTTTTACGTTTCTTATTGAGTTAAAAGGAGTTTAGAGACATTTGAAAGCGAGTATGGCATCTATAGTTGCAACAAAACAGAATAGAGACGAATAACGCTGCAACTTAAAAACAATAGCCGATATCAACTGTTGCAATGATAGCAACTAATGATGCCTTTTCGCACGTATTTTTCTTCTGAACTTTTTAAAAGTGATCAAGCTTTATTGATTTTAATCTTGATGCATTTTGGCAGACAGATTACCTGAAACATGAAAAACAATCACACGATAATAGAAATATTTTCTGATTAAATCTACTAAAATTTTAAGTAGGTTCATCTCTAAAAACAATCCTCTTGCTATGAACTTACTTTCTCAATGCTGTTGTATACTCATTATTTCTGATCTACTGACAGGCAACAGTACTCTATACTCCGCGCTCAGCACTTAGCAAAGAATCTGATTGTATCTGACCCTGAGTAAGATACACCAATAATTGATATGAATCTGCCTTATTGCAATCTCTTTGTTTCCTGTTTTTATTAAAAGCCATAATTTCAAATCTTAATTTTTTCTTAAAGTTGAATTTAAAAAAAATGGTCATCAGTAAATGTGACTTGGCACTAACATTTGTACTTAACAGAGTAACACAACTTCCAATAAAATAACTTGTAGAAATGCAGGGATCGTTAAGGTTTATTTAAATTTACTATTGGGAAAAAGCTTTTAAATAAGCAAAAGCAAGTGATTGTATAAGATCGATTCTCTTTGTATGGGGGCCTTTTATGAACGGCAATCCTTTTTCATTTGCTGCAAATTATAATAATGAGATTAAAAAATAATTAACAAACAAATTTGAAAATCTCAGTAACTTCTGTGTGAATTCTGAAATGCCGAAGAAAACCTTCTGCACAGGAGTTTTATCTGAGTGTTGTTTGAGACCAACAAATTATAATCAATTTCTGAGTTACTTTTTGCTGTGATCTGCTTTTTGCTGTATCCCAAGCCTCTATTTACACGCCCTCAAAACACTCGTATTAGATGACGCTACACAAAGTGAATGGAGTAAAGACAAGCAAAGAAACGGAGAACAAAAGAGCCTCACACAGGTTTTGCCTCTCTGACTGTTCTCCTTGAACCCTCGGAATGATAACGTATATAATTGCTATACATAACAATGGTTGTTATCCAAATTAGGGAGTGGCACTGTTATAAAAAGGAATGCAAAGTTGCATCTAACCAGTTGAGCTGTCAAGATGAGGGCTTGGAGAGCGCTTCTTCTTCTGTCCATCGCCTTTAGTGTCAGCGGTAAAAAAAAGATAGACTGTAGGACCAAATTAGTAAATGGCGTTTACGACAAAACTCGAGACGAGGGTAATAACAAGAAGCCAAATATTGTGTACATCATGGCTGATGACTTGGGTAAGTAATGATTTACCTAGAGATTGGAAGTCAGCTATAGCTTCTGCTGTTTGTTTCACTAAATATACAAATGAATATGTTAAAATTAATTACAGAGCATGCTGCTTATCAGCATAAGTAAGATTTCATTATGCCTTTAAAGGTAGGTTTGAGCAAAGTTTGTATAAATTGCTGACAAACTCTAAAAGGAGATTGAAATTTAAAAACATTTATTGACAATTTTGGGATGAGTGGTTTGGTATATGTCTGTCATGAGTGACAATGTTTGAAACTGCATTCATTTACACATATGGTGACTTGGGACAAACCTTTCAGGTTGGCCTTAGTATTATGAGGGTGTTGTTCAGAAATTGGGATTGATGTTGAAGTCTTTGGATAGATATGATGTTAAAAACTCGATAAATTTTACATTTTAAGTTAAAAGCCAGAGCTGTTAATCGTTTATGTCAATCCAAGTGTACTAATTTACACTTGCTTAACGCTGACAGAAAATGTAGATTATATATTATATATTCATAGTTTTTCTTTTTATGGATGTGATAATTGATTAAGAAGGTTTGTTACTTTTGCGTTTTAAATTTTTTTATAACGGAACATAAATGGTTAATTTTGCTACCATTTTAAACATTTTAAAAATAACAAAACAGTAAAAGTTCATGTTGAGGTTTAATAACTAGTAAAAGCTTTTGTTGCGCACAAAAAGGAAAAAATACTTTAAAGGTGTTTAGCGTTGCATAGCAAGAATTATTTTCAACAAATGTATTAGTAAAATATAGAGCTTAAAAACCTTGTTTTATTTATTAAAATTAGTGCTATTATTATTGCTATTATTGTTATTATTATTATTATTATTATTATTATTATGGGAGGTTTTTATCACAGCCTTTAAGGTTGGTTGCAAATGAACTCGGGCCCTACTGAAGGCCAAAAGGTTGTCACTGCCTTCTACTGTAGAGTCTTTCCCAAAATTATTATTATCATTATTATTACTATTATGTTTTCATTAGTTTTTATATGCTGTGCAGAAACTGAGTACTTTAGAAATGCCTTACAGGTTGTATCTTTTAGCAGTTGTCTAACCTTTTTCACACTGACCTGATAAACCTCAAATAGCGCTACATATGTTGCTATATAGTACTTAAAGATTTGACAATCAATAGTTAACCGTTGGCGCAGACCTATTCATAAAACATTAAAATTTTTTAGGTTTTATGAAACAATGCTGTTTTATTATATTATTGTTTCTCATATTGTAAATCTACTAGCAGTCATTTCTATTATGCTGTCTAATCGTAACAAGCCTCATATTTTAACATTTGAAGATAATTACGGTATGATGATTTGTGAAGAAATGGAATGCAGAAAGCATCGAAAAGTTTTTAAAGTGATAATAATTGGTATGTCATTGTCGTTGCAGGATGGAATGATGTTGGCTATGTTAACTCCAAGGTTCACACGCCAAACATAAATCGGCTGAAGAGAGATGGTATTGAGCTCACCAACTCTTATATGCAACCTTCATGCAGCGCGTGAGTCTCATAGTTTTGCTACTTTGAATATAATTTTTTAAGATTTAAATTAAATTTAACTCCAAATTATGTTTTAAAACTGAATTTAAATATAAAATCACAGTAAACATTTAATTTAATTTGTATTTTAACTTTAAGCAATCAACTAAGATTTGTCATAGTGTAGACAACTCCAAGTTGATTCAAAGTTTATCTTCACGGTACTGTTAACTTGTTGCGTTTTAAATCAGTCTAATAAATTATCTTTAGTGTTTTAATTTTTAGAAAAAAATAACCATGTAATCATGTAGAGTGATCATTCTTAAAAGAAGATGCACTAAAATATAGTTAGGCTACCATTTTCAATAGAATTTTGAGTAGCATAAATTGAACTATATTATAATAACAAGAAATATTGGTAGATAATTACAGTACAGAATGATTCTAAAACCTCACAGCATAGTTGTATTAAGTAAAATCTATACTCCAGAGTGCATGGCAGGCGCTGACGCAAAAATCTTGAAATAAACATTTTTTATTTAGGAAGTTTTGTTACCTGTTTAGAAAACATATTTTTTAATGTTTCTTAGGTCGAGGTCTGCATTTATGACCGGAAAGTATCCTTCTAACAATGGACTGCAGGTAAATAAAATTTTATATTTATACAATATATTTCTATTAATTGATATGCTCGAATGTTTTTGAATGTTCTTACTTTCCTGCATTCAAGCTATTGCTGTCTATAACTATTTGCTTGTAAAACACATACATGTAGTTAGGAATTCTTAAAAAAAAATCAACTCTAACAAGCAGGTGCACTTCTTCCAAGTGCTACTTCACAATTTTCCAGCAACTGCTCAGCAGCAAAATCAGATTACAAATTAAAATAAAAAAAAATTGAGTTTGCTTTATTTGGCCATGTGAACTTCCATTTAGACTCAAGGTCTGTGAACTGTTTGGCTGGGTTGGTAACTTGGGCTATACCAAGCATTGAAATAATATCATCTGCCTCTTCTATCTCACAGACTACATATGCAGATGCCAAAAGGCGTTGCTTATGCTGGCAGTGTTGAAAGGGAGCTATGAATCTTCATTTTGAAATTTTTGTTACATTTTTTGATATTTATTAGCTCCTTGTCGTGATCGAAGAGAGCCAGACTTGTCTTCCCCTTGAACACAAAATCATACACACATACATGAAGGAGGCGGGTTATGTAACTAAACAGGTTGGAAAGTAAGTATTTGACATTTCAGTACAAAATAGAAGAATGAAATACATAGGAGAGCAATCTAATAGCGAGTCATATGTTTGAATGCTTTGTTTACGGTTTTAAAATCTCTGCATGAGTTTTATTCTTGCCGCAAATCTTTTTAGTAGGGTTAGTTAATTATTTTTAAATTTAAATGTTACTTAATTAATAATCATGAATTAATTATGAATTAATCAATAGTTATTATATATGTTATTTAATTAATAATTATTAATTAACACAACTACTTAATATTCACAGCATTTGCACGCAATAAATACTTAATTTTAGCTAAAACCGAGTCTTTGCTTCAACAAAATTTTTTTCTACGCAACAAGTGAGAGCTGCAATGCAAAAAAACAAAACTTCAAGTTTGGCCATAACCTGATAGCCTCTAACAAAACTTTTTTAATTTAGCGAGTATATTTTTGCTTGAACCAACTGAGACATTTGGAAACAGATTATGGAAACATAACTCCTATTTTTCATCTTTTGAAATGCTGTCAAGTATTGGAACAATATACATACAAACTCACAATTGACAATATTTTTTGTGTTATTGAAGTTTTGTGTAGCTGATTGTTGTCTAGCTGACCATTACTTTTTTAACTTTTCTAAAATAATGGCTACGATTGAAAAGTCAAGAAAAAATTTGTCTTTTTGAGTTTATCAGAGGTTGATTTCCTGATTGTGTAGTTGTAAATGTCAACATCATCATACTCTTGTAGATGGCATCTGGGATACTGTGATGAGGCATGTTTACCTGAGAACAGAAATGTTTCTGAGTTTAGAGGAGTCAATACAGGAGCAGTAGATTACTTTAACTGGAGTAGGTGCCTACTGATGTTGTTATTCGGAATTATCCTCTCCTAATTTGTGAAGAGTAAATTACTTCAACTGTAGTAGGTGATTATGATGCAGTTGCCATCTGGAGTAATCTTCTCCTTAATTCAAGAGCAGTAAACTACTTCAACTGGAGTTGGTGCTTACTGATGTAATTGTTTGTAGTTATCCTCTCTTTGATTCATTAGCAGTAGACTACTTAAACTGGAGTAAGCCTTTACTGATGCTGTTAGAGCTACTAATTAGGGTTATCTTCTCATTCAATTGTTTAAGAATTAAATTCATGCGTTCAATATTGTAGCTGACCATGGTGTCATGCAGAGGAGAGTTAATGGAGCTCCAAGTATTGCAAACATTGGAACTCATCTTTCAGTAAGCTTTTATTGTAATAGAACTTGTGACTGTCTGGAATTCTAAGAAAAGCAAAAATCTTGAGGTAGCATTGAACTCGAGACTAAAAGCTTGCAGGCATAAAAACAGAAACAATTAAAACTAAAAAGATGGAGGGGGAGAAAAACCCACTCGCTAATTATCTCTAGATGTTTTGGCTTGTTTTGATTGGCCAATCACATTCATTGTAATTTGAACTTTCTTTTCAGTATTTTAGCTTTCACTATAAACTTGCTTCAATTTTCTTACATTATTTTAGCACAAAAATGTTAGGCAATGTTTTAGAGCATTTTAATCATAAGCCATTTTTAATGAGAAATTCCAACATCATTCAAATAACCAAAACTGATTTTTTTATAAAATACAAGTGCGGATTTAAATTATTTATACTAATAATTAAATCTTTAGCAAGAAGCAATTGTGTTTTCACTTTATAACAGCAGCTCAAAACTTGCCTAATTGTGTTCCTGACCCTTTCTTATTGTTTTACATGCAACTGGAAAGTTAACCGTGTACCTGAGCTTAAATACAGTTAAAGCTTTTGCATAGCTAACGCTATTAATACAATTAAGCTTTATCTTAGCTGTTATTAATACAGTTAAAGCCTTTGTATAGCTGCTATTAATACAGTTGAAAGCTTTCTATAGCTGCTACTAATACAGTTAAAGCCTTTCCATAGCTGCTATTAATACAGTTAAAGCCTTTGTTTAGCTGCTTTTTATTTAATGTAGCGGCAAGATGCTAGAGATGTTAGAGAAGTCATCATGAACCACAAAGGCAGCCCCGACCCACTATTTTTGTGGATATCTACGACAACTCCTCATGACCCATTATTGGTGAGCCTAACCAACCAATGCTATTGTATTTTTAATAAAACAACTCTACCAATGCTTTTTACAGAATCCGCGGAGCAAGGCTGGGCAATATTTCATGTGCTTACGAATTTATAGCTAGAAATATTTTAATTGAACATTAACTTTATTCAAATCATAGCATTTTTTAAATAGAGTTTTTAAATGGAGTTTTTAAATAGTTTTAAATAGTTGGTTACTGTGAAATGTCAACCAAACTTATTTCTGCTTCAGCAATATTTCATGTCAAAATAATTGCTGTATCAGTAATTTCTAAAGTCTGGAAAACTTTAGCTGATATAAATGATACCTCTATAATTGTATGATACCTCTATGGTACCAGGACACTCTGAGTAATATAAAGGTTTGTTAAATACCAAAAACATGCAAAGGTTTATGACCCTTTTTGTTATTCCAGCATCCGTTCACATTTGTCAGCTGCAACATCTGTAAACTTTAAAAAACTAAAGCGTTGCTTATTGTTCCACGAGTAACTTTGGCTTTCAATATTATTAAAGCAACATGACAAGTTATACTTTCTGATTATTTTGGTTATTTATATATAATATTAAGACTATTATCATAATGCTTCTGCAGAACACTGATCAGATGTTTGCTGTCCATGACTTCCTTGATGAAGATGATTTTCATCAAAGTCAGCGAAGGAAGTATTTGGGTAAGTTAAAAAGATTTATTTCAGCAAAAATGTGGATTTATTAAAATATTTGTTAAAATGTTCTTTTTTGTCATTGTTTTGGATATTTATATTATGAATAAAGTTTAATGAGCTATTTTTACACATGATATCTCAAAAGATGTTTTAGTTTTACACTGATGTTTGTCTGTGGTCTTACGTGTTGGGAAACATTAGCAGTGTTATAATAATGTCGTCTCAAATGTACTTAACATGAAACAGAACACAATAAGAATCAAATCGTTAAAACTAGTAGTGGAGAAAAACAGTGCACACAATTTGTTGATTATTTAGAACTAGCAAGAGCTTACCATCCGATTTTATGTGTAAAATTTGCTAATTGCATGACACGAGATATTTCTTATACTCAGGACTCGTCAATGCATTTGACAAAATTCTTGGTGTAATGAGACGAGCTTTGAAGGACGCTGAACTGGACAATAATACTGTAATCCTGTTTACTTCTGATGTAAGTATGGTACCCTTACAAGCAGACTTAACGTTTTGAACCATGCTATGCTCTGAGCGAGAGCCAAGTAAACTCTGAGAACGTAAGCTGGTGTTTTAGTTCAATCAGCTTCAACTTTTCCACATTCAGGTTGAGCGCGAGTCAACCATTTTAAGTTTGTTATTATGCTGAAATCGTTGTTTTACAAAACTTGAAAAAAGTGTGAGGCTTTAAAAATCTTAATAATACATTGAAATTATTTAAAAAACATACATTGAGGCTATATTGTTTTCGGAAGCTCTTTATTTTGCACATCAAGTAATCAACTTGAAATGTGTTTGTTAGAGTTGATTTTTCTAGACCATTATGAGTTCTACTGCTTCATTTTCATTTTGACAACAAAATGAATCTAAAATAAATACATGACTTTTTATCAATTTATCAAGAGAAATTTTTGAGTTGCCATTAAAACTATTTTTAACAACGATTGAAGCAAAAGATTAAGAAAATATAGAAACAAACTGTACACTCTTGCGCAATTCAAATAGCTTGTTAAAATATGTTTATCTTGTGCAATGACCATCAACATAGAGTTCAGCATTTATACTAATAGGCCCCCTACATACACGAGGCTAAAATCTTTGCAGTAGCCGAATGTTCAATATTAATATACATGTATATGTTATTTCTTTTACCATATGCGTAGAATAAATAATAATATGAGCCTGAATCAATTATTTGCATTATTTCCAAATTTGCATGGTTGTTAATAAATAATGGAAAAATAATATTTTTTCAGTAATTTTTATCATATTATTATTTTGATAGTAATGTTGCTAAGAATATATGTCGTCGAGTGATTTTGACGACTTTGATAATTTTGAAACATTGACATAGAGAATTATCTACAAATGAACAGAAAACTTCTCATCAATGAAATACAATCACAAGCTTTTTTCAGTTTCCGTTATGCGTGTTTCTTGAAGCAATATATTATAATTTATCTTTGCTTTGTTTTGTTTTCTAGAATGGAGGGGCCAACCAGGCATCACAGTTTGGTTCACATGAAGCTTATGCAAATAACTACCCACTCCGAAACGGAAAGGGATCCTATGTTGAGGGTGGAACCCATGTACGAACCATTTACTTTGATCCGCGACTCCATGAGAAAACCAGGGGAACCGAGCGAGACTTCTTGGTGCATGTCACTGACTGGCTGCCTACATTTGTTCAGCTTTCAAAACCCGGAGACAAAACTCGCAACTTTAAGGTTCCTGGTAAGCGTAGTTTCTGTTTGCACTTGTAGAAATAAAAGCAGTCTATCTTTGAGATATTTGTTTAACAAGCTGCATTGAAAGGCTTTTCTTTAGAAAGTGTGGATGCTCGATAAAGCATTCCACTTTCAAATAAATGGCTTTGCAATGAGATGCCGAGTTTCTCAGCAGATAGCATGTAAATTAGTGTCATAATTAGCATGCTGATAGGCTATTAAACTGCTTTGATGTATGCTCTCAAGCTAACTTCTGCTAACTGACCCGACTGTGTTGACTGGTAGTTGATGTGTTGGATGGTAGTTGAAGTGTTGGATGGTAGTTGATGTGTTGGCTGGTAGCTGATGTGTTGGATGGTAGTTGATGTGTTGGATGGTAGCTGATGGGTTGGATGGTAGTTGATGTGTTGGATGGTAGTTGATGTGTTGGATGGTAGTTGATGTGTTGGATGGTAGTTGATGTGTTGGATGGTAGTTGATGTGTTGGATGGTAGTTGATGTGTTGGATGGTAGTTGATGTGTTGGATGGTAGCTGATGTGTCGGCTGGTACACGTAGTCGATGCGTTGGTTGGTAGCTGATGCGTTGGATGGTAGCTTGTGATGGTTTGGAGCTGAAGTGCAAGCTAATGCTTTGGTAGATTACCAGAAAATAGGGTTAGCTGTTATAGATCACCATTAATCTGGAGTAAAAGCACTTCTACTGCCTCATGGTTATACTTGCGACTTGAGTCAATCTGATAATCGTGTTCACTTTTTATGGATTCAAAACATGTTTGTCAACTTTGACACTTGAGATTATTCTCTATAACTTTAAAACTCTCATAGCTTTCAAGTTATAGAGAACTTTGTAGCCTTAAAGCTATAATTTTTTATGACTTCAAAGCTTGTCTTTAATGCTCTTTCCATTCAAATTTTGGTCAACTCTTTTCTTATTAGATGGCGATGGTGTGTCTCAGCTGGCCAATCTTGGCTCTAACTACCTTTGTCCACGAAAAAGGAAGTACAACTTAAGGAAAGAAATTCTAATAGCTCTGTCAGATGCTACCACAGATATCTTCAACCCTTCAGCATGTGCTACCGAGGATGGAGCTTACAGGTTAGTAACTGTGCTTTTCAAATTGATGTAAGAAGATTGCTTGCACTGGTGTGGATCTGATGCAAAACTAGCATCGGCAACAATATTTGCCATTTGAATAAAGCCATTAAATAGCAACTCTTTTGGTGAGTCAGTTTGAATTGCTCACTTGGTTTTACCAACTTAAAATTATTCCAATAAACTGGGCATTTCTGAATGTCGGCTAAACGTATTTAATTAACTTCTTTGTCTCTCCTTGCTGCATTATTCACTGCAAACTCCACAATAAAAATCCATACTTAAAGTTAGTTGACATAACATTTGTGGATAAAACATGTACCGCCACCTTCAGTCTCTCCATGTGCGAGTATATAGTTTTAGTATTACTAATACCAGCCTTTTTAAAGCTCCTAATAAAATATGGCTGTTCGGTTTTGATTCAATAAGCTTAAATCCAAGTACAAAAATAGCTTACTTTATCCGCCTCTTATTTGTCCTGATGCATTTGAACATTTTTATGAAAACCATTGGTGCAATTGGTTGACGACAAAAATATGCAAAATCATCTATTTTCAGGTAAATAGAAACACATTAACCCAAGAATGGAAAAGGCATTATAGAATACAAATTATTATCGGAAGTTCTTAAAAAATCTGAGAACGATTGTAATATGACCGTAAAATGTAAAAACCATTTGTACAGATGCAATGAACACACTCATATACATAGCCTTAGGGACAAGCCATATTCATATAAAATAACTAACTGTACTACCCGCCGTTGACCGGGTAATAAAAAAGTTTTTGCACAAAAAATTTGTTTGCATTTTACATATAAAATTTGCCATTCTAATTTTCAAACTATACACATAATGAGAAAAGTGTTTTTTGTAGTTGAAATAAATTAAGAAAACAATAAAGGTTTTTGAAGTTTATCAACTTCAAACTCAGCTTCAAATTCAACTTTGTAACTTACAAACTTCATATCATGAGGAAAATCTTTTGTGCAGGTCAGATAAATTAGAAAACAAAAAAACATCTGTGAAAAGGTTTAAATGTGAAATAATCAGCAAGTAATATCTAACTTAAGTCTGTTTTGCTACGATTACAAAAAAAGCTGACTTGGAAATGATACAATTGATACGAACTGAGAAAATAAAATGAAAATTTTGAATATGTTGAATAGATAATAACAATTCGTGCATAGAAGTGTGCATGCATAAAGAAGTTACTGTTCTGGCATAAGCTATCTATCACAACTTTAAATACGACGATACTGCTACCTCTCGACATTAGTACAAATGTAAAAATGGGATATCGGACTGTCTTGGGAAGACAAAAATGGGAGTCGTAATGTAGAGGTTATTCCGACTCACCGTATTGACCTTTACCGCAATTTAGCAATTGAACCGTACAAAAAACCAGAATAGAAGGTCACGAAAACGCGAAAAGCATCGCGTTTCATAAAGTTAATAGAGTTTTAATTAATACATCATTTTGTGTGTGAAAATGGCAAAGGATGTTCACATTATGTAGTAAAAGCAAGGTATGGGAAGAGCTCTCGTGCTCTCAGAGACAAGGAATTGGATAACACACCGCAGTTGCAATTTTTTGTGTGTTCAATTCCAGCGAAATGCAAAACTTTAATTCCTAAATTTTAATATCTATAGCTGAACATATCGAAAGACAGACAACAAACTTTGAGAAACATTTGTAAATTCAAAAAAAATATAAATTATATTATACATAATAATCTATATATTATAACTTATTATAATGATAGTAATATATCTTATGTATACTATTATATATACATTATATCTTTATATTTGATTATATATTATTTCAGTATTCATAGTACGTAATAATGATTTTGTACAGATTCAAGGACTGGAAACTAGTTTATGGTGAGCAGTACTACCTAGTTGATCCAGACACTCTTGACACTGAGTGGCCAAAACCAGAAGAATGGCCAGACCTTCCTGACATTACAGGAGACAATTGTCACAAGGAAGTGAATGGCACAAGAATAGTCAGATGTCTTTTTAATCTAGCTGGTGAGGAACCTTTCATTCCTGTTTGCTCATACATAAGACACGACTTGCTAACAGTCAGTTCTTAATCTGTTTTCAGTTAAATTAATCCTTGATGCAAGAACTTGGTTAGCCGGCGTAAAGTCACTAATGATTTTTAGCAAAAAGATAAGTTTTGTACTTGAGCAAATAAAACCATTTAATCAAAGAACTTGTAATTTAAAAAAGCTAAGTTGAAGTTAGTTATAGTATGAAAACCATTTGGTTGTTAGTGTGCAAATTCAATTTTCAAGAAGTAAAATATGTTTTATCAGAATGTTTAAAAATAAGAACACTTGATTCTTTTATTTTACATTTAGACGATCCGAGCGAAGTGAGGAACCTGTATGATTCACATCGACCTATTGCTGACCAACTTCTTAAAAAGCTTGTAGCAGCAAAGCGGAATGCTGTTAAAAATGTGTTCCAAGTTGGACTTGGGGCAAATGACGTCACTACCCAAAGTTTTGAAGGCTATCTCATACCGAGGCATGACTACTGTAAGCCGACATCGGACTACTTTGCTCTTGAGCCTATCGACCCTACGTGCTATTAAACACGTTGACATATCAGACATCTGACAATTCTATGTTTCCTTTCATAAAGACTTGTGTTAGTTTATAATATTTGCTTAGAATTGCATTCTTTGATTTTATGTTCACATCTTTTCGTATTACTTTTTGCTAACATATTCAAAGAAACTACTTATCTCTTTGGCAGAAAAATAAACATGCGATGATTAGCTGGTTATACATTATTATATTATAAAGATTTAACTAAAGTCTGGAAAGCAGAGGAAAGTCCGTAATGCATATGTAAGGAAATTTGAATTTAAATTCGCAAGCACCAATACTAGCAAAAACTTGATCTTTCTTACAAAAAAATCGATTAGTTTTGTGTTTAGGCAACATATCTATTATTGACTAGCTTTATGATGAGCTCCTTAACTACATGTTATTATTGACACACTTTGAGATAACAGCAAAAAAATAAAAAATAGGAAAAACCAAAAATTAAAGTCAGCATTGAAAGACAAAGTTTAAGTTAATGATTCACAAATATATAATAGATATAAATATATATATATGGTGTATGGTGTGGTGTATGGTGTAGTGTGTGTGTGCGTGTGTGCGTGTGTGCGTGTGTGCGCGTGTGTGCGCGTGTGTGCGCGTGTGTGCTTGGGTGTGCGCGTGTGTGTGTGTGCGTGTGTGTATCAGAAACTCAACATTCAATATAACATTGGAAAATATTAGCTCAAGCACCACCATATACAAACGAAACAAAACAATGCAAACTATGTGTACTAAAAAAACACTTCATAATATGCAAACCACACTCGAGCACATTGAATAAAAGAAATGAATTGATTGACATCTAATTGCATACATGCTAGGAGTTATCTTCTTGGTTAAATTAGCACTAAATCACATGATTAATACAGCGAGCCCATTTCTAGCATTTCGGTACATTCGGTACAGCTTTTCATTTTAGTCCAACCGCGTCTGATGAGTGCATCGTAATGTGTAATCATGTTTTTGAGGTCTTATGTAGCCTAATGATGTCTAAGGTAATGGTGCGATGCTACTAAAAGTCGAAATAAGTGATGCTATTGCCATGGTATTAAAGCTATCAGTTTAACAGTATAGGATTCACGGCTTTATTGGCTTTTCGGTGCTATGACATATAAGCCATACGGCAACTCACTGACGAGCGCTTTCTAAAGTGTTGTATCAGCGAAGCGATTGTTTGGGAGCTTTATGATAAATGCATATGTGTACACAACTCACGGAAATTATTCATCGATGGTAGCCGCAAACCCTTGTATCGAAATCTCATCAACAAATTTAACCATTTTTCAATGCAGTCATTTAAGTATAATAACGATACAAAACACATATAAACCTATTTAAATATGTAACCAAATCTTTGAAATTTGTAGACAATATCCTAAACCTTACCTATCTGATCAGATTATACATAAATAGACAGATTAATTTGGCCTGATATCGCTATTAAAACCTTGAAAAGCCTTTTTTACTCAAAATTAAGACCGGCCAACGAAATGCCGAGAAGGTCGTGAGACATACAGTAGAACTATCAAGTCGTGCGCATTTCATAAGAAAAACGTGCACATTTCACCAGTCTATAGCATTGTCGAATTGCTGAAGGTTTCTGTAACTAACGTAGAGGTACTAAAAAGTGATCGTTTCTTTTTTGTCGATTTCAAAGTAACTGACATTTTAGACACTTATAATGAGTACTTTGGTATTCCAACTGATGTCCAAAGCAGTGAAAGTAAAGGAAATGACGACAACATTTTTTTAACGATTCTTATAAGATTATTACGATGTTTAATTATAAGAATAATTATTCGATTTTATAAGATTTAATTATAAGAATAGTCATTCGAATTTACAATATCGAAGTATATACAGTGACCGATGTTGGGCAATATGTTACTGTTATTTTTTTAAATAATTTTGCTAAATAAATTTTCTAAAAATCTAGATAAATATCACAACTTCTTGCTATGACGTTTTGAAATGTAAACAAAATTGTGCATTGGTTTTCTATTATTACTGTATTACTATATTAATAATGTTGGTTATTCTAATAATATCAGTGCATTTTACTTCTAATATTGCATTTCTCCTATTGCAAGAGGAAGATATAAACATATAATCTTTTCCTTTCATTAGTGCTGTTTGTTGTACATAATAACACCCAGTACATTACAGCTACCATTGCAGCTACCATTGCAGTTATCCTATTGCACTGCAGTGCCATTTGACTGCTAATACTGCATTTCTCAACTATCAGTACTCTTTCTTTTTTCCAATATCACTTTGGTCGTGGGCTGTATGACAGGGGAATTTCTAGTTTAACATGGCGTCATAGGCAGGATACTGTGTTGTTATATTATACCAATTGAGGAGTGTTATTATACTGTGTTCTATTGTATCATTGAAGGGTGGTAATATTAATTGATAACGCTATTGTGTTTCGTAGAGTTATTTGGGTAGTCGATTGTTATTTATAGGTTTGTGTTGTCACGTTGTATTGCTAGTGGAATAGCATTATCGTAGCAGTGGTTCGTTGAGTTGTTAATTGTTAGGTAGAGTGAAAGTGGTTGTTGTTATAATCATGTGTGAATATGGCTGCTAGACAGCTAGTGTTAGTGCTTTTCCTAGGTTGAGACTAGATAGTGAAAATGCCTCTAGTTTTTTCAAGTCTTGGCTTAGTGAGTTTGAAGTTGCGTGTGAGCTTACTTCAATGTGTATGGGTGATACTGAAAATGGTGTCCCACTCTTTGGGGAAAGGACTATGTTGTTACCTTTATTGAGCGCGATTGGTAGCAAAGGAATGGAGTTATTCAGAAGCTTAGTGTTTGATATTGCGAACAAAACCGCTGATGCTTATCAGACTGCTTTAAATCTTTTGAGAGGTCATTATGAGAGAGAGATAGAGAGAGAGAGGAGAGTCTTTTTGTGAGAGCAATGAAGTTTGTTACAGTTTCACAGGCCTTGGGGAAGAAGAGAGGGAGTACTTGGTGAGAGTGGAAAAGTTAAGTAGAGATATTGATTTTTGGGATGGTAATGATGATTTGAGGCAGCGCTTCTGTGTAGCTTTGCAGTGAATGGTTTGCGTGATTCAAGTGCTAAAAAAGAGTTAATGCATGAGACTGACCTAACATGGAAGCAATTATCTAACAAGTTGAAGGCTAGACATTTAGATAAGAAATCAGAATCTATTAATATTAGTGCTAAGAGATATATCAACGTAGAAGTTGACATTGTGAGAGCAGAAATTGAATCTAGTGACAGTAGTCCCGTTGCACCTGTTTGCCTAGTTTCTAGGAAAAGTGAGAAATCTCATGATGAGCATTCTAGTTTTAGGCTGTCTAGGAGAGATAGTTCAGGCAGTGATAAGTCTGACACCTTTTCACCTGGGTGAAGAGGTAGGCAAAGTTATAAAAGGTCATCACTTAGGCGATATAATTCTCCTGCTAGAAGTATTATTTGCTTTGGCTGTAACAGAAAAGACATGTTAGGGATTTTTCAAGTGCTAGGTGCTATGTTTGTTCGGAAAAGGTCACATTTCTAAGGATTGTCCTCACAACAAGTTTAGTAAAAGAAAAGAGCCTAGATGTGATTGTAAGAGATATAGCAGCAGTGGTAGTAGTAGAAGCCCATCAGGAGATACGTACAAGTCTAGTAGACAAAGCAGGAGTTTTAGAAAAAGTCCACATAGTAAGATTCACTAAAAGCAATAATGATAAGCTATTTAATAGTGACATTAAACAAATTTTGAAAGTAAATGGGAAAAATGTTGAGTTTACATTTGATACAGGAGCAGAAGTTTCTACAGTAACAGAAGAGACTAGTAAAATACTTGGTCTGGTTTGAGTAAACCTGTACATAGTTTATAAAGCACAGATGAATCTTCTCTATCTGTAGCTGGAGTTTGTAAAGTTGAGATCAAAAACACTTTTATAACGGTCGACATTTTCGTGTATGTTTTAACAGGCTCTAGGAAAAATCTTTTAGGATTACATGAGTTACATCAGCTAAAATTGCTTGATGTTAAAAGTATGTGCAAAGATGATTTTGACCATATAAGGGAGTTTCTTGACATTTTTTCAGGGTTCACGCACAACTCCTGGTACTTTTAAAATCAACCTGAAAAAAGTGGAACTTAAGTGTTTATTAATATCCTGACCGATTGCGTCTGGTCTTGAGAGTCAAGCTAAAAGAGAATTAGACATAATGTCAGCTAGTGGATCAATATCTCAGTTTAGTGCTAGTTATGCCGGTGTAGTAAAGAAGAATGGGAAAGTCCAGAAAGTCTCTAACTTGAACAAAGTTAATGGGTTTTTAGACGAAATAGAATGCAACAATTTTTTATATGAGAATAAAGTTGAGGAGAGAAGAAAAAGTATTAGGTTAAGGAGAAAGAGGTTACAGCGCATATTTGAGTAGCAGATAAGAGAGTTAGAGGACCCGCTGTGGACAGCGTTTCTGCCGGCGCCCATGTTTTAGCACGGACTGCTGCACAAAAGGCTGATGGACTCAGTTCTTGTAACTCAAACTTGGAGGGCGATTCCAGGGAGGGAAGCTTGAGTACGGAGAAGGCCAGGGTGGAAACTGTAGGCGTTGCTAAAAACTCCCTGGAGGAGTCTTTGGAGACCTCAGGGTTGTATAAAAGCAGCGAGCCTGCGAGCATGATGAATGCCTGCACTGCTCAAGAGGATTCAAAGACCCTTGACCTAGCTGCAGAGGAAGAGTCCTTGAGAAGCGAGAGAGATGATAGAGCATTTGGAATAAAAGAAAATTTGTAGTTTTAACTTTAGAAGTGTGTAGCTTGATGGTTTGGATTTAATAGTATTGATAATGATAATATATGAAATTAGGAGTTTTTAAGGTGGCCTTTTCCTAGGAGAAGGGCATGGTGTGTAATTATGTTTTGAGGTCTTATGTAGCCTAACGATGTCTAAGGTAATGGTGAGACGCTACTAGAAGTCGAAATAAGTGATGCTATCGCCATGGTATTAAAGCTATCAGATTAGCAGAATAGATTTCACGGCTTTATTGGCTTCATTGGAGAAGTGCTTTGTGTAGTTGAAATAGATTAAGAGAGAAAATTAAAAACATTGAAGAGATTTCAAACTTTGTCAAACAACTGTATTTTTCAAATTTCATATCATGAGAAAAACATCTTTTTTTGCAAGAAAAGGAAAGTAAAAGGAAATAGAACAACTGTAGAGCTTTTCAAACAAATTCCATACGTACATACGTACATACATACATATGTACATACGTACATACGTGTGTACGTACATATGTACGTACATACATACATACATACATACATACATACATACATACATACATACATAGGTACGTACATACATACGTATGTACGTATGTACATACATATGTACGTACATATGTACATACATAAATACGTACATACGTACATACGTACATACGTTCATACGTTCATACGTACATACGTACATACGTACATTCGTACATACGTACATACGTACATACGTACATACGTGTGTACATACATACGTACATACATACGTACGTACATACGTACATACATACGTACATACATACATACATACATACATACGTACATACATACGTACATACACACGTACATACATACATACGTACATACATATGTACATACGTACATACATACGTACATACATACGTACATACATACATACATACATACACAAATATGTACATATGCACAATCATACGTACATACGTACATACGTACATACGTACATACATACATACATTATACATACGTACATACGTACATACGTACATACGTACATACGTACATACGTACATACATATGTACATACATACAGATGTACATACGTACGTACATACATACGTACATACATACGTACATACATACGTACATACATACATACATACACAAATATGTACATATGCACAATCATATGTACATGCATACACAAATATGTACATATGCACAAACATACGTACATACATACACAAATATGTGCATATGCACAAACATATGTACATACATACACAAATATGTACATATGCACAAACATATGTACATACATGCACAAATATGTACATATGCACAAACATATGTACATACATACATATCGACACAAATATGTACATATGCACAAACATATGTACACACATACATATCTACATACATACATATCTACATACATATTTATGTACATTCATACAAACATATGTACGTACATGTGTACTGAAATATGTGCAATTGTATGTATGTACATACATATGTATATGCCTATGTACATATGTGCAAACATATGTACATATGTGAAAACATATGTATGTACATACATACAAAGATACATACATTTGTACGTACTCATATACATATGTTTGTACATACATACATTTATACATATGTACATACATACATACATATATATGTATGTACATCTGTACATACAATCGTACAGACCTACATACGTGGGCACACACGTACATATTTATGTATGTACATATGTACATACTTACTTACATCCATATGTACATACATACGTATGTACATACATACGTACATTCAATGTATATGTATATGTACATATATATATATATATATATATGTTTGTATATATATATATATATATATATATATATATATATATTATTACATGTCTATATAGATATATACTTCTCAAAATATGTGGATCCTGCTGTCATTCTGGCTATAGCTATAGCGCAAGCTGATTTTTTCATCGAAGCGGCCACGCGTTACGATGCCTTTGTTAAGAAATTTTTGTTGTTAAGATATCTATTGTTTAATTAGTATATCAGGAGTCAAGGCCAATTCTTTTCATGTGGACAATTGTATTGAAATATTTTGGAACCAAAGTCAATGCAACACGATGCTTCTTTGTTTTTGTTGTTAGGACAAGTTTTTTTCGGCTGACGAAGTCAACAATAATTTATTTGGATTTGGAAGTTTGGCGACTAGTGTACCGATTATACATTTTTTTAAAAGACACACACATGTCACTGAACTCGTTATGGCAAGTTATCCGTATCTGTGACATCCGGGGTTCATTATAATAAACACAATTTGCTAATGTAAATAGTAAAATTTATGTTAAAAGTTCACTAAAATACATGATAAAACTCTCTTCAACTATGTGTTTAGCAATTTAATATCATTCAGGTTATCAATTAGCATTTAGGTTGCGCATCTGTCTCGAAAGTATGAACTTTCCACGTAGTACATCGATGTGCTATATCTTGCAAATCACAACCACAAAATGCACTAAAGTCATTTTAAGTATTTATAGTTACTAGTAGCCTAGTAGTTAACATAGTATTTTAGTACTATTTTTAATGATGATGAGTTTCACCAGCAGGTGGTTACATTAGATAATGACAATTGGTTTTTATACCACTCCACTTACGTCTATAGCCCATGATATTTTTGCATGCCAATTTTCCCATGCCA
Organism: Watersipora subatra; assembly: GCF_963576615.1. Lineage (NCBI taxonomy): Eukaryota > Metazoa > Bryozoa > Gymnolaemata > Cheilostomatida > Watersiporidae > Watersipora > Watersipora subatra. The sequence continues at coordinate 3,443,915 of NC_088717.1, forward strand.
ACACTGAAACGAAATGAAATCATATAACTGTGTACCAAAGAATTTTTGATTGTAATCGTAGTGAAATAGACTATATTTAACCATTACTTTCTAATGAGTTCCCTTTTATTGTTATGGATCACAGGCTTGTTCACAACAGGTAGATTATTTATTTCGGAATTTGAGCAGTCTTAGCCTATAGCTAAATTTGTAACTTTATCTCTTGTTTACTTAACCAGAGTCTCTTGGTAGACCTAATCCAGTCTTGCCAGAGTTTTGCCTACAATCAAGGGGCTAGATCCTGCCCACTATACTCGTTACCAGATAGGCTACTCTAGCCACAGTCTAGCACTAAGTGCTATAGCAAATAGGCCTCTCCAGTCATGGTTTGCCAATTATTGAGGGGGCGTGCCCGCCCACAGCTCAATAAAACGAACTTGGGGATGAGGAGTACAGCAGGAGTACATGCAGGAGTACAGCCTGGATCCTGGCCAGTACTTTTAGTAACCTAATCTTATAATAATTTAGAGTCTATGATTTGCCCAACTCTAGACCATGTACATGTACATAGAACACTGCAAAGCCGATTAAATTTAACTTACTAAGTAAGGGAAGAGTTGGTTCACACATATTCTGATTCTATTTCACCAGAGCAGCTGCTTATATACATCTCATTTTACTCTGATTGGCTGGACTGCATCATCAACTGATAGCCGATCAAAAAACAAAAAAACAGATGCAGTATTGACTAATAAAAATCCAGTAATTCTAAAAACAGCCAATCAGAAGAATGCTCCAAACAGGATACAGTTAATACTTAAACAGGAATATAGGTGACGCTTTGGGCTAGTAACGAGTACACAACATGGCTACCCATGTGCTACTAGTATATAGAGTTGTCATGGCGATCTTCAAACCTCCGTAACTTAAACCATAACTGTCACGAACAACTTTTATCGTATTTACCAGGTGAATGAGACACGCTAATTCCCATTTTGTACTCAAAATAAAGATTAGTCCACTAACCTTCAAGGTCATTTAGGCTTTTTTAAAACGTTTCAATATCCGTTTCGAAAACAACACAATCGGCATTACAAGCTCCGCCCATAAATATGTGACGAAACCTAGCTTTTTCAGGAACGGAAGTTAGGAATGTTTAGTTCGATTTAGAATAATAGAGATGGGTGTCTTAAAACCCATTATTATCTAAATCCAGCCTGTAAAATAATTTCAGATTTTTATGAAAGGTATATAAACTATTTAAAATTGCTCGTAGCTTGTTACATGGCGTTTAAATGGGCTGGACGCCGAGGAAAATGAGCTCAAAAAGCGCGGTTTTACCACAAGCTAGCGCTGTTATCGCGCTTTTTAAATATGCAATGTTAAATAGCTTATCTACCTTTCAGAAACGACTGAGTTTATTTTTAATGCTGAATCTAGATATTAATGGATTTTAAAACAACCATATCTATTATTCTAAATCGGTCTAAACATCCCTACGTAACTTCTGTTCCTAAAAAGCTAGGTTACGTCTTGTATTTATGGGCGGAGCTTGTTATGCCGATCGTGTTGTTTTCAAGACCGATATTAAAACGCTGTAAAAAAGCCTTCATTACTCTGAAAGTTAGTGGACTAATCTTTATTTTGAGTACAAAATTGGAATCAGCGTGTCTGATTTACCTAGTATATATGATAAAAGTTGTTCGTGACAGTTATGGTTTAACATGGTGTTCAAGGCGGCTAATTTCTTGATCAATCAAATGTTTGTGGTCAGTAGCTGGAGTATCCTATTTCTGGTACTGTGGGCTGCCTTTTGGAACTGTTTCTTTTCTTCCTGAAGTTATCGCGGCATGGCCTGAATACGGGTGACCAGCTGGAGGCTGTCCTAATAGAGTGGTCCGGCGGCCTGGAATAGGCTCCCAGGCCATCTGGTCTGTGGCTAAGTCGTCGTATCCTCTTGCTGTTTGATAGACCCAATCACTGTATCGTTCTGGCTTTTTTCTGGTACGAGACGAATGATGATTTAGATCTTCTGTAGCGGTGATGGGGTTTTCCACGGCTGGGGGGACAATGCGAGGTGTTCGGAGTCTAGGTCCATAGTTAACTCACCGAGGCTTTCTAGAGGGGAACGGTTTATTTCCTCTCTAACTTTGCTTTGGAGAAGTTCTGCAGGAGGTCCTGAGTTCGAACCCTCATGCAAGTTTTCTTTTTCAGCATTGGTCTGTAGAGGTGCCTTTCCCATTTTCTCGAGCTTATTAGCAGGACTCATTTGGCAAGAGAACTCTATTAATTCTTCATCAGGGTGCGGACAGTTTCTTCGTGAGGACCAAGCCCTATTGGCTCCTTTCATATTTGGTCCTCTTCGAGCCTCAAGCCTTGCCGGAGCACGGCCAGAGTTTCCTTGGCAGGCATGATAGGGTTTCAACCTAGACTCGTGTTGAGTCAAGGTTTGGCCCTGTCTGTCCAACACATAGGTGTGGTTGGGCCAGGCGGTTATGACTTGGTAGAGGCCCTCGAACTTAGCTTGTAGCTTAGTGTTTGCCCCCCCTTTGCCGCCGCCTGTTTACCAACCACACCCAATCCCCAGTTGCGAAGATCGGTGACTTTTCTTAGTCTGCCTTCCTAGTTTCCATCTGCACCTTCCTGAGGGCCTCATGTGCTTCTTTCAGCCTCTGCAGCACGTAGTCGTTAGCAGATTGTATTTTCGTAGGAGGGGGTGACATTCTAACTGGTCAGGCAGACGCAACTTCTTGCCGGACCTCATGAAGTTGGCTGTCTCGCCTGTCACTGTGTGGGGGGTTCCCCGGTACGCTCGCATGAGCTGGGGCAGGAGCTCATCCCATTCCTCCTGGCCTCGTTCCATCAACATAGCTTTCAGAGAGTTGCCCAGGCCTTGATTGTTCTTCTCCACGATTCCATTTGCCTGGGGATGGTAGGGAGTAGTCCATGTCTTGCTCACCTTCTAGAGCTGGCAGAGCTCCTCCATCAGTTGACTCTCAAATTGAGCACCTTGGTCAGTATAAATTTGCTCTGGAAGCCCCAAGGTAGCAGGAAACTCCTTCATCAAGGGCACTGGCCACAATTTTGGCATGGCCTCCGGAATGGCAACGGCATCCTGCCACCGGGTAAAGTGGTCCGAGAGCAATAATATCCACTTATTGCCCTTCAAGGTGGTGGGGAGGGACCTATCAGGTCGATGGCAACCTTCTGCCTGGGTCGGCCAACGTATAACCGCTACCCGCTTCCTGCAAGCTTAGTCCCTTCATGCTTGGTGGCCTGGCACATCTCACAGCTTTGAACTAACCTGCGGAGAGCGGCTGTCAATCCAGGCCAGTACCATGTAAGCTGGAGGCAGCTTACCATCCTCCCCACTCTGGAGTGGGTGATGGTGTATGTCTGCCAGATAACTGGCTCCCTCATAGCTGAGGGCACACGGCACTCCACCGGGTTTGCCTATGAGGAGCCACTCTAGCTTCCAGCACGTCATCCTGCCTGATTCTTAAAGATTCTCTCCTGCTATGCAGAACCCTGAGCTCCTGGCTCTCAACTCCAACTGTTCCGAAGGCACTTCGGTGTGGCTCCGAAATGCTCGGTACATTATAACTACGGCACTCTTGCCTTCGCTCTGCAGCTGAGCCAACTGGTTAGCTATCTGAGCTGATGCCTCAGGTCCCAGGGTGACCTTGATCGACCTCGAGCTGGCCCATGGCCCCGTGGGTGCAGGATTCCAGCCTGTATGATCGGTCATCTCGCGAGTGGTCCTGACAACCTCTGCCCAGATCTTACGTAGTTCCTGGTGACGACTAGTAGTGCCTTGGGTCATCACCTGCTCAATGTCAAGAGATCCCAGGATGGCCTCGACCGGTCAGGGGTTGACCTTGGCTGTTTTGGTGGAAACAGGGGGTTACAACTGTGTACTGGCTGCTTCGCGCGCGGGCTTGGCGATCCTCGACAGAAAATGGTTTCTCCCGATAACCCTAGCCTCATCCTGGTCTTCTTGGTTCAACTCCGGCTAAGTTTGACCCCCATTGTGGTATTTTATCTGGGCACACTGTCGATAGTCTTTGCAGGTCTGTCTGCTTAAGCAATTAGCATTGCCGTGTTTTAACCCTGTGCGGTGTTCAAGCTTGTACTTGAAATCGGCTAGCACCTCTGGCCAACAAGCCACCTGGTAGGAGGGCTCCTTCCTGCAGCAGAGCCATCGCAGAGAGGTGTGGTCCATGCAAAGCCAAAACTCTTGTCCGTATAAGTACGGGCGGAAGTGTTTTACCACTTTGACCACTGCCAACAGCTCTCAGCGTGTCACACAATAATTTCGCTCCGAAGAGGATGAACGTTTTGCTATAGTAAGCAATCACTCGTACCTTATCGCGATACTGCTGTGAACGCACAGCTCCTATGCTGCACCCGCTAGCATCTGTGTCTAGGAATAAGGTATTCATCAAATCTGGATACCCCAACACCAGTGCTGTGGTGAGGTTGTAGCGCAGGGTGTCCAATGATGCCAGCTTCTCACTGGTCCATCGCCAGGGCTCTGTCTTCTCTACCAGTCGGTAGAGGGGTTTCGCAATGGTGGCAAACCTAGAGATGTACTGCCAGTAGTACCCGATAACACAAGAACCCTTGCAGTTCCCAAACTCCAAGCAGGACTGGCCACTGCTCCACCATCTTCACTTTGGCTGGGTTTGTGGCAACCCTTTCGCTACTCACTATGTAGCCCAAGTATTGTACTTGAGACTGTAGCAGTTCACACTTTGTTGGTTTAAATTTGAGTCCGGCTTGCCGCAGCCACTGGATCACTTCCTCCAGTCGTTGGAGGTGGGTCTCAAAATCAGGTGCAATGACAATCACATCATCCAGATACAATTGTAAAGTTTGCCAGTAGTGGAACCCGTGCAACACCCTCTCCATCAATCGCTGGAAGGTGGTCGGACTGGAAGTCAGTCCAAAAGGAAGGACTCTCCATTTCTGCAATCCCGAGTGAGTAATGAAGGCGGATTTTTCACTGGCATCTTCATCCAGCGAAACCTGCTAGTATTCGCTGACGAGATCGAAGGTAGTAATATTTCGGCTTCCAGCTAAAACATCCAGACTTTCGTCTATTTGGGGAAGGGAATCAGCGTCTTGTTCTGTTACCCCATTGAGCCTTCGGTAATCCACACAGAACAGCCATTTTTCATCCTTCTTCTTTACTAACACAATAGGCGAACTCCACGCTCCTCCAGCTGGCTCAATCAACCCTCTGACTAACAGGTCCTGTACCTGTCTCTTGGCCTCCGCTTCCTTTTTAGGCTTTAAGCGGTGAGGGGGTTGATGAATAAGTTGGGTTCCGTCTTCCACAGGTATGGAGTGCTCCACGAGCGGTGTTTTACCCATATCGTCATCTCCAGTGCTAAACACTGATCCATACTTGGCCAGTAGGGTAGCCAGTTTTTTAGCCTGTTCTGCATTCTGGCACTAGGGTCTGGCAGCCTGGTAAAGTTCCTGGAGATGCTGAGGGATTCGTGGCTCGGGCTCGACTCGGGTGATTGGCACAGCAGGGCCTCCCTTGAGGGGAGGGGCGCCGGTGATGGAAGGAAGTGCTTCCACACTAGTGTAAGTGCCTATGGCGGTTCCTGAACAAATGGTCAAAGGTTGAAGATTTGGATTACGACACCTAACCAACACCTTTCCATTTGCTCCGGGCTCATTCAGGCTTGTAGCTAAAGGCGGGCCCTCAGAGTAACTTTCTATTATCCTAAGTGGACAGAAATTTTGTGTGGTCAACCTACACCTGACCGCAACCTCTGTCCTAGCTGGCACAACTAAGCCCGTAATTACCTGGACGTTGTTCTGGAAGAGCTTCCCCGTTCAGTTGGCACAAGCCAATGGCTTCCCATCCACCTTCACCACGGGTCGTGCAAACTCCATCGAGCATTGGTGTGCCATAAAGAAAGGTATGCCAAGAATTGCGTCTTCACTAATCTGACTGACTATGAAGATTTCTTTGATCTGCACTTTGCGGAGTTTTAATGGGACCTGGATTACACCATAAAATGGCAACCTGGTCTCATCAGCGAGCAGGCCATGGGTTTCACTCTTTTCCAGTCGTTCTCTTATACCCCGGAGAAGTCGGTCAAACACCTGTTTTTTCCAGCAGGTTAGTGGTGCATCCGGTGTCCAACAGGAAACGCATTGCTCGACCTTTGATTTTTTTGGGAGGAAGTAACTGGTAGAGTGTGGGCGCCCCAGCCGGCGTGCTTGCGCAGGTTTTCTGTGCTTGAAGGAGGCTGCTTGAGGCTGCTCCATTCGTGCTGGTAAAGAATATGCCAGGACGAGTCTCTTGGAATGGCGGGGGCTGTCCTCTGTGAGACAGGGCGCCAAGGTACCTGAGAAGAGGGCATGGTGCTTACTTCGGGAGGACTCATGCTCGACTCTTCTAGGTGTAGTGGTTGAAACGTGTTCCGGGTAGCTGTGGGGGTTGCTTGAGGTGGGGTTTTGGGTCGGCCTGACTTTCTCGAATAGGTCTATCTGGGTGAGGCCTTCGGTACTAAATCGGTACTTCGTTTTTTTTCTGGTTTCCGCAGGGGCCTTATTGCAGCTAGTAATGGGTGCTACTGCTGCAGCCTTCCTCCGTTCCCTTACTTCTTCCTTTTTTGACTGGGGCACTCCTTTCAGAGATTTCCCGTGCCTCCACACCCCCAAAAAATAGCAGGCTTACTTTCTGGAGGCTCTGTTGGCTTCTTTTGCAGCTGCTTGACCTGTTCCGCCAGCTACTTTACTGTGGATAGCAGTATATTCAAGATGTTCTGATTGACACTTTGCACTGCACCATGTTCCATTATGGCTTCTGGGTCTTCTATTGTTTTGCCACAGCCCAGAAGGCTTTGCCCAGAGTCAGTTTTTTTCAGATTTGATCTGAAGAAATTCTCCTCCATCCCGTACTGCGTCTGTGAGAGTCTACGTGGGTACAGCTAGGAAATGCCGCTGTAGGGCGGGGTGGTTCAGGGAGTTTGAGAAGTACTCCTTTGTCATGTTGCTTTTTAGCGGTTCGGGCAGTTCTGCACAGGCTATGTAGACTAGCCGTTCCATTTCCGTTGCGTGTTCCTGCAAAGAGGTTTCGGTTCTTTTCTTTAAACTGTTCAATTCTGCTCAGGCTTGTCAAAGAGATAGTTCAAATCTGGCTCGGATGGCTTCAAATATGGCCGCCACCCCGATTGCTCTTTTGCAAGACTCTGCCTCTCTCTTTAAAGCCTTCCTGATGTGCAGTGTGCTTGCCGCCTCGGCCCATCTATTTGCTGCTGTGATTTCTATAAATCTGGAAATGAAGTATCCTGGGTATCCGACGCCATTATTCTCAGGCGTTTTGAACTGGGGCCGTGTCACAGTGTGTGCTCACACTGAATGCTAATGACTCTACCAGCCCTACAGTAGCCGAGTCAGCTTATCCTATTATTATAAGATTACTTATGCTAGCTATGTTTGGGCTAGCTATGTATGGCAAGCTATGTTTGCCAGTTGCTTACACACATTCTATGCATACAGTTCATTACAGTTCATACAATATAACATTATTAACTTACAATTCCTGGCTTTATGATAGGCCGGTTCCGGGTTCCGTCTTGATCTGAAAAGTAGCCTAATGGCATCAGCTAGTCGGTCCGTGTCCTGGTCTACACTCCTTGTCCTTCTTTGAGACATGACTTGAGCTTCTTTCTGGGTGAGGTGGACCGTTATAGGCGATCACGGCCTGACTTGGAGTGGTTAAGCCTTGTTGGCAGTATCGAGCGCCTTACAGGGTGAGGGGTGGTTAGCGTAGTGCCAGTCATGAACCCTTCTCTAGAGTTTGCTAGATAACTTGCTTATTTTAAAACACCAAGATTCTCTGCAAATGTGGGAGATAGCCGTACGGCTATCTTGGCCAGATTCAGAACCCCCGGTGTTTGCCGTACTACTCCAGTTTTCCTCTACTGAGGTGGCTTTGGCAAGGAGGGAAGGGAATTTGATTTCTAAATTTTTAAATGGTGTCTGCTGGATTTGGCGCAATCCCACTGCTGCCACCAGTGTAAGGGAGTTTGCCGGCCTTTACTTGACACGATCTAGACTATTTCATAAAGAAATAAAATGCGTGTGATTTCATTCCAGGTTTTATCATAGAAATAAATTACACTAGCCGAGGAGCGTACAAATATTTGTTCCGCCCAACTGAGTGAGCACGCTCCTTTATATACAACAAACTCGCCCGCTCCGGCTAATGGAACCAAGCAAAAACCATATAGCATTAGTAATAAACAGAATCGCTAATCCGTTGGCATGGTTGTAATACAGCGATAAATAACGATATTGTATATGGGCAAATTAACAACGACATAATAAAAAGAACAACACAGAATGCAAGATATAACATATGAAAATATCTACATGAATTACAATGTCATGGCCTCCCATCCACCACACCACCACCTATAAAATATGATTGATTATGCTTATAAACGAGTATTAAATTTTGGCAATACTATCTTTAGAAGTGTGTTGGATCCTGCGACCAACACGTAGAGGCGACTAGGTCGGCTTGCTCTACCGGTCTGCATTCACTCTTCACAGGGGCTGTGTAAGGGTTGCCCGTGACCAACACGCGGAGGCGACTAGGTCGACTTACACCACCGGTCCACATCAACCACCTTACAACAGGAATTGCTCCCTGAGTGGTACTATACTGGTTCGACAAGGTCGACCTGAGGTCGACGGGGTCGACAGTGTTTCTGTGGCTTTACTCCCAAAGTACAGTCCATAGACTGAGTCTTGGAGTAAAGTAAGTGCTCAGTGTGATTCTGTTATTGCGCAAAGTAACAGAAGAGTGTGGGTTCAAATGCAAGGCATGTGTTGAACAACGTAAATGAGCCGAGGCTCTGCCTTAAATACAGCTGAATATGTAAATAAGGTAGCAAAGGCCAGCCTCCTTTAGGGGCGTGGTTATATAAATGAAAAAGAGAATACAACTCCAAATGATATACAGAAAGGGAGATGGCAACATACGTTTCCATCACACACGCCGCCCCTATAGACGACCATCGGCTATATAAAACCAACCAAAAAAAAGAAAAGAAAAATAAAATAATATGAGAGAACGCCAACTAGCTACATCATACCAAAAGAAAAGAAAAATACAATAATATGAGAGACACCAACTAACTAAAACATACCAAGAAAAATAAGGATAAACAATGTCTTTCGTATCTTTCATGGGGTCGACATTCTGTTCGCCAGGTCTTCTAGACGGCGAGCCGTCCGTCGGAGATCTGACCTTGACTTTTGATGGCTTCTCCTGATTGGACGGCGCTGGTATCATAGTCGGTCAAATACGCGGGAGGCCTTCTTATTCGTTGGGGCCGTGAAGCGTTCCCAGCCCCGGTATTACTAGCCTGGGCTCCTATATTTCCCGTGGTTCTTTCCTCCTCGGTTGTCAATTCGCCGCCAGGGTCGGGGTCAGCCATCGAGTTAGGGTTGCGTTCCCCTGGAGAGACCAAGGAATCTTCGCCGGGAAACCGAAGTGCTTCCAATCTTCCCGGCGACTGGGGTATTGATAACTCCGTTAGTCGGCTAGGCAGGAGTGGTTCTAGAATAGCGGCATCCGGATTATGGTTTCCTCGTGAGACTCGTCTTCGGGGTTGACCTCTCATGTTAGGACGTCGGGCAGGCTCGACTTCAACTGGGGCTCGTCCTTGTTGCACTGGACTAGGGCGACAGAGTCTTAACCTTCCTTCAGCTTGAATGGATCGCTGTCCATACCTTTCTATTTCGTAAGTATGATTTTCGTGACTCCTTAGTACGCGATAGGGTCCCACATACTTGGCCGCTAGTTTCGGATTTTCCCCTCTTCTCCGCCGCTTGCTTAGTAACCACACGAGGTCACCCTCATTGAATAGCGGAGGCTCTCTCACATCGGTTGACACAATTTCCTTCTGTCTATCTCGGAGGAGAGTGTGGGCTTGCATCAACCCGTCGTGGACAGTCTGGACATACTCGTGTATGCTTGTAAATGATTCCAGCCTGTTTCCATACAGCAACTGGTCAGGAAGACGAAGCTCTCGACCCAACATCAGGTAATTGGGTGTTTCCTTAGTGGCGGAGTGCGGTAAACCTCGCAGCGTCCGCATGATTTGTGGCAGTAACTGATTCCAATCTTCATGTCCTCTGCCCAGTAAGAGGGCTCGTAGGGAGTCACCCAATACACGATTATTTCTTTCAACCACACCATTCCCTTCGGGGTGGTACGGAGTGGTCCTAGACTTATCGACTCCCCACAAGTCACATAGCTCTTGGAATAAAGAGGACTCGAATTGGCTCCCCTGGTCGGTGTGGATAATTTCGGGCAGACCGAAGTAGCTAAATATTCTCTCGTCCAGGACCTGAGCTACCGTTGGGGCTGTAGCGTCGGGGATGGCCAAAGCATCTGACCACCGAGTGAAATGGTCAGTGAGCACCAACACCCAGCTATTTCTTCGAGGGGTCTGAGGTAGGGGTCCCACCAAGTCTACGGCTAGGCGTTGCCATGGCCTCCCGGCGTACAGCCGTTGTCTGTTCCCGGAGGCCGGCCTTTTCCTGTTTTGGCCCTCTGGCAAACTTCACAAGAGAGAACTGTCCTCCGGATATCTCCAGCCATGCCCGGCCAGTACCAGTCCAATTGGACGCGTTTCAAGGTCCTCTCCACACCGCAGTGCGTTTGCTCGTGGGCTTTCCACAGGATTTCCTGTCTCAGCGTTTGCGGGCATACCACCACCACCCTTTCTCGCCCATTCTGAGTGAGATGAAGGGTCAATACACCTGACTCGTCGAGCTGGAGCTGGTGGAACATCCGGGCCAATCGCTGCAGCTCGGGGCTGCCTACTTGCAGCACGGCCTCTTCTATTCTCTTCCGGTTCCTGATGGCCTGGTAAATTATCCCTAGGTCGGTGGCGGGTCTCTGTTGTAATGCCCGTACTTCATCTAGCGAAGTCTGCACCACTGTCAATCGTTCTGGGACCTTTGGGACCGTGCTTTCACCAGCTCCCTCAACGACTCCGGTTTCACCTGCCATCTTTATGGCCCGTAACCGAGGGTCTTGAAGCCTTCTGGGAGGGTCGTCCAACACTCCTGGTGACCCCGCACCGCCTGGCAGCCGTACTGGGACTGGACTGGCTGGTGTGGGAATCGGGAGGCCGGGCCCTAAGGCATGTCCGCTGCTGGGTAGTCGAGGCCATTCATCTTCATCCAACTGGCGGATGTTGGGGCTGGGTGTTCCTGTACCTCTTGGTGGTTGTACCGGAACCTGGTCCACTGGCACAGCAGTTTCCCAATTTGTTCTTGGGGTTACTAGAGAGTCACACACTTGTGACCTCGTTGGCCCCTGATCTCGCTTCTCAATGGCAGCACACTGCCGGCAGTCGACGCACTGTCGTCGACTCAATCCATCGGCGTTCCCGTGCTTATCGCCTTTTCGATGGATAATTCGGTACTTGTGCTCGGCCAGGCTCTCCAGCCACCGGGACACCTGGCAAGAGGGTTCCTTCCTCCGGTGCAACCAAACCAAGGAGGCATGATCGGTCCGGATTGTAAATTCTCTGCCATATAGGTAGGGCCGGAAATGCCGGACAGCCAGCACAACTGCCAGCAACTCTCTTCTAGTTACGCAGTAATTGCGTTCGGCGAAGGAGAGGGTCTTGCTATAGTAGGCTATGGGTCGCTCCTTGCCTTGCTGGACCTGGGATAACACAGCCCCGGTCCCTACGTTACTAGCGTCGGTATCTAGCACGTAGGGCAAGGAGGGATCGGGATATGCCAGTACTGGAGCGTGTGTCAGTGACCATTTGAGCCTAAGGAAAGCTTCCTGTTCCTCTTCCTCCCACTTCCAGGGGACCCCTTCGCTTGTCAACAAGGTGAGAGGTTTGGCGATCGAGGCGTAGTCAGGTACGTATCGGTGATAGTACCCAGTGGTACCCAAGTATGACCTTAACTGCGTCACATCCTGGGGTGCTGCCCATCCACTGATGGCCTGAATCTTCTCAGGGTCGGTAGCCACTCCAGTGTCACTGACTATGTGGCCCAGGTACTTGACTTGGGTCTGGAACAGACTGCATTTAGAGGGCTTTAGTTTCAGCCCGGCTTGTCTCAATCGCTCCAACACCTCTGCCAGCCTAGTGACATGACTAGAGAAGTCTGCTGACATGATGATGATGTCGTCCAGGTACAACAGCAAGGTTTTCCAGTGTAGCCCTTGGAGGACGCGCTCCATTAGCCGCTGAAAGGTAGCCGGGGCGGAGGTCAGTCCAAAGGGGAGCACCTTCCACCTCCATAACCCACTGCGTGTGGCGAACGCTGACCGTTCCTGGGCCTCGGCGGAGAGGGGTACCTGCCAGTATCCGCTCATCATGTCCAAGGTACTGAAAAACCTGCTGCCGGACAAGGCGTCCAAACTCTCGTCAATCCGGGGGAGGGGGTAGGCGTCCTGGCGAGTGACACTATTAAGTTTTCTATAGTCTACACACAGTCGCCACGCCCCGTCCTTCTTCCTCACCAAGACCACCGGAGAGCTCCAGGCCCCGTGAGCGGGCTCAATCATGCCTTGTTTCTCCAGGGCCGAAACCTGTCGTTCGATTTCGGCTTCTTTCTCGTGTCCTACTCGATATGGGTGTTGACGGATGGGTTGTGCCTCTGGAAGGAGGGGGATCTCGGGTTGTACCAGGGTGGTACGCCCCACGTCCTCGCTTCCTTGGCTAAATACATCCGCATAACGGACCAAAAGGTCTTCCATCCTTCGGTACTCGGTAGGGGACGAGCAATGTGGTGCCGCCTGTTTGAGCAAGTCCAGCATGTGGGGAGGTACGTTAGAAACAGAAGGGGGAGGTTCCTTAGAAATCTCGGCTTCTCCCTTCGCTGTCCAGCGGACCCCTATTTCGTCCGGCCCGACTCCAGTGTATTGTCCCATGACCGTTCCTGCCGTCACGCTGACGGGATGGTCGGTGGGATTCATGCAGCGGATGGCCACTCTCCCCTTCTCACCGGGTTGATGTAGGCTGGCGGCCACCGTATAACCGTTTCTTATTCCCTCGATTAACCCGACTGGTTGATAGGATGAGGACGTGAGACGTCCGGCAACCAGGACCTCGGTTCGAGGGGGAAGCGTTGTGGCTCGCATTATTTGAACTCCACTTGTCAGAGGTCGACCCTCTCGGTCAGTACAAGTCAACTTCTGTCCATTTAACACCAACGTGGGTTGCTGGAAGTTCATCTCACAGTGGTGATCAACCAAGAAGGGCATGCCCAGGATCGCGTCCTCCTTCAGGGCACACACCACGAGAGATACAGTAACCTGGACACTCCTGACTCTGACTGGGAGAGTGATGAGTCCGTGAAACTGCAGCCGGGTACCATCTGCCATCCGTCCATAGTCCTCCCGAACCTCCAATTTGCTTTTGACATCCTTAGGTAAACGCTCAAAGACATGTCGTCCCAACAAATTAGAGGTGCATCCGGTGTCCACGAGAAACTGGACGGGCTGACCTCCGATGCGACCTGGCAAGAAATAGCTGCTATTATGCGGCTTCCATGATTCGTCTCCGTGCGTTCGTCTGGCTTTGCTCATCCTCTAGGGGCCTTTTTTGGAAGGCCAAGACGGCTTTGGCCAGACGTACGTTTCGTCCTTGGCTTCTGAGGGTGGGAGACCTGCACACTCAGGTAAGGGTTGATACTGGTTATGCAAGGGGACCGGTGGCGAGCAGGGGGGGAGCCTGTGTCGCCTAGTCCGTCGTGGCCGTTGCCACTGGCCTTGCAGGGGTATTTTCGATCCACAGTCAGTACTTCCTCCTACTGCTGTGGATGGTAATCGTTTCCCGACCTCGTGGCTTGAGGTGGTTGTCCTTGGGAGGCTTGAGGGCACCGGCGTTGGATGTGCCCTGTCTGGCCGCAACCCCAACAATTTGGTCCCCTTTTCTCCACTCCCCGTTGTCCCAACAGATTTCCTTCCCTTAGTCCATCCGCTAATCCTTTTATAGCCATCAGGACGTCATTCAGGGTGGCTGATGGGGGATCCGAGTGGACGGGGGCTACTGTAGCAGGGGTAGTCTCCTCCTCCTCCACTGTCATTATTATGGGTCGGGCACCAGGCCGAGGAAGAGTGGGCTGGATTTGCAGGAACTCATTCCCTGCCTGCACTGCTTCCTCCAAGCTCTGGGCCTTCATTGCTAAAAGATGGCGTTGGAGGGGCGTGTTTCCCAGGGTCAGGGAAAACGCATCCATGGCCATACCGGACTGGTAGGAGTCTGGAAGGTCAGCGTACGCGATCTTCACCAGACGCTCCATTTCTGTGGCATGTTCTTGGAGGCTCGTCTTTGGTTCCCTCTTGAGGTGGAGCCTACTCTTAGCCTCTCTCGGGGAGAGCCCGTACTTTGTGCGTAAAGCCGCGAAGATGGAGGCAGGTGAGTCCCCTCGACTACAGCTTCTGGCTCCCTCCTTCAGTGTCTCACGCAGGTGGAGGAGAGTGGCCTTCTCACTCCACTCATTAGCTTCCGCAACCTCTTCGAACTGGGAGATGAACAACTCTACATCTTCACTCCCATCGAACTTCGGTGGCTTGAAGCTAGCTTCCTTCTTGGGTATTTGTAAGGCTCTAGTAATAGCCTCTGTTAGTTGACCAATCTGGTCGACTTGGTGTAACTCTGCCTCAGCCAGATCTCTGGTAGCACTCCGTCGGCTGCTTGGCATGGTTACAAGGTTTATCTTAGAAGTCCGTGGTCAAATCCCACTGCTGCCACCAGGGTGTTGGATCCTGCGACCAACACGTAGAGGCGACTAGGTCGGCTTACTCTACCAGTCTGCATTCACTCTTCACAGGGGCTGTGTAAGGGTTGCCCGTGACCAACACGCGGAGGCGACTAGGTCGACTTACACCACCGGTCCACATCAACCACCTTACAACAGGAATTGCTCCCTGAGTGGTACTATACTGGTTCGACAAGGTCGACCTGAGGTCGACGGGGTCGACAGTGTTTCTGTGGCTTTACTCCCAAAGTACAGTCCATAGACTGAGTCTTGGAGTAAAGTAAGTGCTCAGTGTGGTTCTGTTATTGCGCAAAGTAACAGAAGAGTGTGGGTTCAAATGCAAGGCATGTATTGAACAACGTAAATGAGCCGAGGCTCTGCCTTAAATACAGCTGAATATGTAAATAAGGTAGCAAAGGCCAGCCTCCTTTAGGGGCGTGGTTATATAAATAAAAAAGAGAATACAACTCCAAATGATATACAGAAAGGGAGATGGCAACATACGTTTCCATCACAGAAGGAATAAAATACAAAATAAAATGCAAGAATAGTATTACTGAAAATAATAATAAAATATATATATATATACACAAAGTACCAAATGGTACATTACATTTAAACACTTTTACATTTTTTATTTTTCTTTTAATTTATTTCAATGAAACACTTCTTTCAAATTTTAAACTTTTGTTGTTCAAAGTTGAACTTACAGTTGTTTGAAAACCTTTACAGTTGTTTCAATTATTTGTAGTTTAGTAGTCCTGCACAAAATCTTTTTCTCATAATATGAAGTTTGTAAATTGTTGTTGTGTGACTAAGTTTGAAAACCTTCACAGTTGCTTTTATCTTCACTCTTAATTTATTTCGATTACACAAAAAATTTCTCTCATGATATGTAGTTTGTCAGTTAGAGTGGCAAATTTTGCTATATTTTAAATACAAATCAATTTTCTGTCCAAAGACTTTTTTATTATCTGGGCAATGCCGAGTAGCACAGTTAGTCTATATATATATATATATATATATATATATATATATATATATATATATATTTCTTGAAGTATGTCATCTGTGGATCTGCCTGTTATTCCAGCTTTAGCCATTAAAATCAAATACGCTTTCATATACCCCATAGCCGATGCGCATGCTAATTACGATGCCTCTGTTGAGAAATATTTTTTGACTTAAGTATATGCAACGCGATGCTTCTTTGTCTTTTTTATTAGAGCTAATGATTTACCTCCAACTTAAAATTTGGCGATTCGTGTATTGATTTATATACATTACCAAAATATATATGTTGCAAAGATATTTTGTAGTTCACATACTCGCTATTTATTTCACATCTACATGTATTTGGTCTCTTAATTTATTTCCGCTGCTCTGAAGAATTTTCCCCGGCCACTTTACGTTTTCTTAATTCCGACAATAGTGCATTAATTTAAAGGTATTTCTACGCTAAATGATGTGTTAATTAAAACTCTAAGAGTTTCATTGACTCTATGAAACAATAGTTTTTTGTCTTTTTCGTTCTAGAGGTAATGTGTTTCTCGCAAAACGATATCGACGATAATTTCTTTGGAAGTTGAAGTTTGGCGATGATATCTCAGTTCAGCCTCGTCTTTTATAATAAAAATAGTTCGCAAACAGATGATATACAGTGATAGAACTTTAGTTAAAAGTTACTACAGTGCATACGAAAACTTCTTTCAAGTATGTTTTTAGTAAGCTAAATTCAAATACCGTAAAACCTCTAATTGAACGCCATGGCGCTCTATTTTTCAACCCTCTTTTCATAGTGGTGGCCAATTAGAGGTGGGGTTCAATTTGAAAGTGGCGATCAATTTGTCAACTAGCTAGTGAGAATTTCAGGAAAATATTTTTGGTAAATTTCCCGGTAATTGCTAGTAATCTTTTATTTTGTTGATAACAAAAATACCTCTATTTGCAGGCATGCCTATTATGAAATAAAATGGAAACTGTAAAAGTAACATGAGTACAAGATAGCAGCGAACAATTCATATTTAGTTTAAGAATTTTTGTGTAAGAATTGAAAGAAAATTTACATGAGAGGATGACTTCAAATAAGTTACGCGGGATAACTGATGCAAAATAAATTGATAGTATATACAAGTGTTTGTCTGAACACTAGATTCTCTAAAATAGATATTTATTGTGGAACGATTGATGGTTAATTAATAATTGGATGACTATCATCTGTCTGTGTGAGTGTCATTGGTGTTCACCTTTATGGTCTATCTGCAGTGTGTTAATTATGTTTCTAATTGAATCGGGCACTTTCATGTATGTATAGTGTAAATAAAATTTAATTCATGATAACATCTGGCATATAATTGTATTACAAAAAGTACAATACAAAATAGCATTATGATTACTGGTGAGTAATAAAATATTCACTATTTAAAATCAAGTGACACATCACTATTACAATCATCTTCGTCATTCTCAAAAGCTTCTGTGTCAGCGTCGAGTTGTTGAATTATTCCATGTGCATTGCTATTGCCAGCATTAGCCCAGGCTTGTTTGAGAAGAACCGGTTCGGTGCTAATGGAGTCATCTGATCTAAAGCAATGAATCTTTTTATTTTCAGTTCCGTCGAGAGCGTTGGTTAACCCACATCCTTTAAATGACTTGATGATTAGTTCATCTGGTAATTGATGCCAAGCATTGACAATTCACTTCAAATATACCTCCATTGATAGGGCTCGCATGTTTCCGGACGATGTGTAATTCTTCTTGCCGTGCACCATCCAATCCTCGTAAGACTGCCTAATGTTATTTTTAAACAGGACGTTCTAGTAGATGTCAGGTGCCTGGATAAACTTCATGAAGCCTCTTGGAATAACGGTCGTATCAATCCGGAGCTTTTTTAAGTGTTTCTTTGTGTTATCGCTGATGTGACATCTGCACGAGTTCCAGAAAAACGAGTTGCTCTCCAAACAAAGAATAGCTTTAGATTTTTTGCAAAAAACTCGCAGTCAGATCGACATTGAAAAAAGAGCGACCGGCCCAACACAGACAGAGAGTATGTTTAAACTTCTTGACGATTTCTTTAATTGGTCGCTTGTTCTTTAGCAGTACATATGGTCAACATTTGAACTCATCAGATCTAGCTTTCAGCATGACAGTAACATGTAGCTTATCGTGACCACTCATCTTTACAGGAACCTCTTGTACTCCCTTACTTTCAACAGTTAGACTGTTCGAATAATCTAAATAGGCAGCAGTCTCGTCAGCAGCATAGATGTAGGTATAATTCGACAATTGACGCTGCTTTTTGACAAATAGTAAGTAATTAACTATTTTCTCGGCGTACTCATCTGGCTCTTTCTGGCAAGTAGTTGTTGGATGGCATGAAACTAAGTTGGGATGAAACAAAAATTTTTTAACCAGCCATTGCTTGCTTTGAAATCTTTATCTGTTGCAAATGTGAGCGCCTCTCTCTGAATCATTGTTCGACTGACATGAAGTTTCTTTTGATGTTGCTGACGAATCCAGCTGATGAGCTTCTCGTCCAAGTCTTTGTCATGCAGAGGACGTCCTGCACCTTGCAGTTCTTTGCTTGACGAGATAGCATAAGACGTTTTCAACTGTGCTTCAAGTTGTGCTTTTTGTTTTGTCCAATCTTTTACACATGACCGAGAGACCTTTTTATCTTTGGCAGCCTTGGTTTTATTATATTTCTCAACGTACAAAGCAACATCCAGCTTAAATTGCTGATCATATTTAGTTCATTTTAATGGAGTAATCTCGTCGAATTGGCTACTGCTTAACATGTATGCTAAGTTGTCGTGATGCTCTGCGAAAGTTTAGCAACTATGTAAATATGCGGTTGGTACATTTTAGTTGAATGCAAAGTTCTCAATCTAGTAGGTTTATGTGCGCATGGTCTACATATAAGTATTTACCACGTGTTTGATTTGAGATAAATGTGCCGTATATTTGTTAGTAAATCTCGAAGCGTGAAAGTTCATCGAAGCAGCAATAGGTCCACTTTTCTAATTAATGATCAATACTTTTGATCATTAATTAGAAAAGTGGCATTCAAATGAAAGTGGTGTTCATTTGGAGAGTGGCGTTCAAATAGAGGTGGCGTTCAAGTAGAAGCGGCGTTCAATTAGAGGCTTTACGGTAAGTTAGATTCAGCGTATATGTTGCATGTCTGTCGTCAAGGTAAGAACTCTGCATGTAAAACATTGTAATGTTATGATTTTTGTAGATCATACCCACAAAATGCACCAGAGTTATTGTAGGTAATTATAGCTACTAAGGTTAAATGTTGTTTTGTTAATATTTTCAATTATGGTGATTATGATGATTTTTAACAGGCAGTGATTGAATTAGATAATTGCTTTGGGTTTCTATACCACTAAGTGTCTATACTATATTTTCACCTTATGATGCCAACACTGAAACGAATTAAAATCATATAATCGTATACCAAATAATTTTTCATTTTAATCATAGCTAAAATGAAATTAGCTATAATTAGACAAATTATATTTAGCCATTAATTGCTGATTATTTCACATTTATATTTAAACACATTTACAGTTTTATTTCTTCTCATAATTTATTTCCGCAAAAAAACTTTTTTCATGATATGAAATATAAAAGTTGTAGTTGTTTAAAAAAGCTCGAAAATCTTTACAGTTGTTTTCTATTTCTTTTTAATTCATTTGAAGTGCTTAGAATTATTTTCTTATGATATGAATTTTAAAAGTTAGGCTTCATTAAAATTAATTTAATGGTAAATGTTATATATGATATGTTAAATAAAAATTGATTTTTTGTCCAAAGACTTTTTTATTACCCGAGCAACGCCGGGTAGTACAGAATGTATATATGTGTAGATATATATACAGTCAAACATGGATAACTCGAACTTCACGGGACCGAGCAAAAGTGTTCGAGTTATCAGAGCGTTCAAGTTATCAGAGCACTGTCACAAGTCCATGTATTTATTTATTTATTTATTAGTAGATACATGTACATATACAAAATATAATATAAATCAAAAGCATAAATGGCTTGTTTCAAATTAAATGCTTCTAATGTAAAGTTTAAAACTTTTTTATCAAAAAGTATAGAGATTTTTTTATCATTTGAGATTGGTTTGTTGTTTAAGGTGATGTTATTGCCAGGACGTTTTCTAGATTAAAATTGGCAAAACTTGATCGTTGTTGAAATGCTCAGAAGAAAAGACATCTTTTACTTTTAAGCGTTTTAACCAAGATCAATTTTGCCGATTTTTCTTGAGGTTTATGCAAAGCTTACCTCACTTTTCCTTGCTTCCGAAGGGCCATCGCTAAGTGGATGTTTGGTATAAATCAAATTTCACCAAACCTTTAGAAAAGTCGTTGACAAAAATATTTTGCCGATGGTGGTAATAACGATGCCTATGAATTACGAAAAGTTGAGGTTTACCTCTATGACTTGAAATTGAAGCGATTTTCTAAAGCGATAACAACCGTTTCGGTAGCCGTTGGGCAAAAAAACTGTTCGAGTTAACAGAGCTAAGGTCGAGTTATCTAAAGCAATTTATCATTCCGTGGGAACGGACCAAAGAAACCGTTCGAGTTAACCATGTGTTCGAGCTATTCGAGGGCGAGTTATCCATTTTTGACTGTATTTCTCAAAGTTTGTTCTTTAGTATAAATGTATATATACTAGCTGTACTACTTGGTGTTGCTCGGGAAATTGTTGTTTTTCAATATCAGTGGCCTTAAGTCATTTCCACACCACCCAAGAAATAGACAAATGGCGCACTACCCATTTTTAAGGTGGTGGATTTCCCAGCAGGCACATAAACCACTGAAAATGTATACAATATTTAATAATTCAAGAATTTGTTTGTTTTACATGAAATTTATTGCATGACATGACAATAAAAATAAAAATTCTCTAAAATGTTTCATGAGAAGGGCAGTTTGGGCGAATCAAATTAGTTTATACAATGAATAAGACACCAATAAAGGTGTTTGAACGTGAAATAATTAGCAAGCAATACTTACATCTAGTATGTTCTACTACAACGATTGTAAAAAAATGAATTGATAGAAATATGATATACAAAATGAAAGAACCAAAAAACAATGAATGAATTAAATGAATAATAACAATGAAAGGTTACTGTTGCTGTCGAAGATATTCTTGAAAATTTGCTGGGCATACCGCTTTTGTATCACTGAAACGCTTGAGGGTTAACAATGTTCTTTGTCTGACCGGTTGGCGAGAGAATGTATAAGCCATGTTTACTGCCTACTCAGGATAGGAAAATAAACTGTTCATGCGAAAAGCAAGGTGTTAGTAGGTGAATACCAACAACTTTTAGTGATGGAATTTGAGATTTTTTGATAGTCAATGCAAATGAAAGCCGAACAGAAAATTGAATACTTTTAAACTGAAATTAGTGGAATTCTAGGAATAAAAACTTGTTCACCCATCGCAGCCCCAGGAAGCAGTGTAGCAAAAATAAGATTTGGTGAGAGATTTGTGATGATCATTCTTGTTCCATTACAGTGTCTAGATTAATCCAAATTTTGAAGAAGCATAACTGGGGCACCAACGTGTAGTTAAAGATGATGAGGAGGCATAATGACAGGCTGTAAAGAGTTTAAGAATTCTGTAGGATAATTGACAGAGTCATTCTTTTCAACAACACAGTTTATGCTAAGGAATGAAGTTGTAGTCCTAAGAATTTTTTCAAGAAGTAAATCATTTATGTGGTCAACAGTGTCATTTTTAGGAGCCAGAATTACCCTTTTTCAGCCATTGGTGATGAAGATAGTTTTTCTGAATATTGGGGTAAACTTTTTGTAGTAAATTGTCTTCTGTGTGTACAATCAACCCGCAATTTTCAGGAAAAGATATTGGCCCATTGTTAACTGGTAGCTTTCCCTCACCGATATTTAAAAGTTGTACAGAAAACTCCGAAGCGTCATCCCGTCTCAGATTCACTCTCAGACTTGTCATTAGTTTACACACTTCTACACATATATAAGAATTCCTTAAACAAGCTTTGAGTTCATCAGCTGGAGTTTTTTTAGGCATGACTGATAGGGTTTGACGAAAATCTCCAACAATGAGTACGCATACACCATCCATCAGTTTGTCACTGTTATAAAGGTCTTTCAGTGTGCAATTCAGAGCTTCCAATGTAGCTTCATATGTCATAGCGCATTCATCCCAAACAATTAGTTTTGTGGTTTGTACTATTGAACCAATCTAGTACCTTTGCGATCTTGCAAACAGAAGTCTTCAGACCTCCTATATCTAATGGTAGTTTAAACATGGAATGAGGCGTTCTTCTACCTTCCAATAACATAGCGGCTATACCTGAAGATGCGACTGTCCGTGCGACTTGTCAGTTAGATCTGATTTTAGCAAGCAAAAGATTGAGCAAGAAAGTTTTACCAGTTCCACCGGGAGTGTCCAAGAAAAAGATTGTTTCATGTTCACCATCTACAGCTTAAAAAACTTTTCTATAAACCTAAGTCTGATAAAATGCAAGGTTTGGTTCTGTGCTGCAAACAAATTTATTTAAGTTTTCTATGACATATTTTATTTCTTGTAGGAACTCTGTCTGTGAAAGCATGTCTAAATCTTTGCATGGCGATGTGAATCCGAGTTTCTCTAGTCTCTTGCTGAAAATGTTAATGACTTTGTCTTCTAACAAAATCAAAGCTTTGTTGAAAATCTCGTTTGTAAAATCTAAAGAGATCTGCGGTTAAAGTTGATTCAATTGTTGACGTACCTCTTCACTCATACTTTTTCTGTGATCTAGCCATAATTGTTTTGGGTCAGACAAATTGCACCTAGTAAGAATAACAGCATATAGATTACGAAACGGAGAAGATGAACCTGAAACTAAAGCTTCCTGAAGAGTATTGTGCCACTGTCTGTCATCTTTCGGTAATCCTCGTTTGAGACATGCCTCTTTAAATGTTGAGCAAACGATTCCGTTGACAGTTTGAAGCTTTTGAAACAAAATAGGTCTTGTAACTTTGTGTAGTAAAATGCGCAAGTGAAAACACTCTACCTTTGTTAGATGAGTGGTATACACTCTTCCCAGCGCATCTGATGCACATATGTGAGGCCAGTTTTTAACGACCTTTCCTTGAGTTTTGGATTACCGCTTGTTCTGTGCTGTCCAGGTGTAGTTAGTAGGCATTTTTATGATATAGTAGAGTTTGAGCAAACTCATCGCTTTCGCATACTTTAAAAGCGTCTGTTAAAGTAGTCCTTGGCGGTTCTTGTGCACGTTAGTCGATGTTGTCCTCATTGAAGTATACTCACTGTCTATTCACCAGATGTACACTAAGGTGTGTTACTATAGGATGTCTCTGATAAATTGGCAAACCTTAAACTCTCTAAACAGCCATGATGCTGGAAATATATCTACCCGTTTGAAAGGTAGTCACTTCATCCCTGTTATTTTCTATTACAAAAGCTGCTTGATCACTAACTTTGTGAATGTATTTGCCAATGTACTTCATCGATTTAACTGAATGACAATATTCCACATTCAGATGGGTGTTGAAAATTCTCAATAGAAAAGGGCAGTATGGCACAATCTATCTGTTGTCGGATTCTATTTCTGTATCGCGATGTTGAATTCTTGTAAAACGTCTTCCCATGCCTAATGTTCGTCTTCTATACTGTGGATATCCATCATCAGCAGTCAGAGTGTCATAAATAAGTTCTCACGGGTATTGTTTGATGCATTTTTCATCTTTCATGCAGAGAGAAAGCGATTGAAGTTGCCACATGGTCCATGTACATGTATCATTTGGTTGGTAACAATGCTGTACAGAGTTGGATCCTTCTCTTTATCTGGAATTTTTGCGGATATTATTGAGTCGATTTGAATTGAGCGTGTTTTTTCTACCAGCCATAGAAGAAGATGACAATGAGGCAGACCTCATTTTTGGCATTCAATTGAGTAAAGGAAACATTGAACATTTCCAAAAAAGTTTCCCTTTGCTAGCGAGTTGAGCAGTAGTTTTACTTTGAGTGTAAACACTCTAGCTACAATGTCATGTCTGTCAGGAGCTGCTTGCCCATCTATGAGAGTTTCTTTGATATCCGTCCATTTTGGATTGCATGTTAATGTTAAGGAGAGATCTGGCCTTACATGTTGTCTCACATAAGTAATAGCATCTTGGAAATATTCATGCATGTATCGAGAGCCACCAGTAAAGGAAGAAGAAAAAATGAAAAATTGGCCAAATTGGACAATTGGCAAAATGATGATCCAGTGGGTGCATCATCATTTTGCATAGCATCTCTTAGGTGAATGTAGCTGTCAGCTCTAAGTCTTTTTTGATTATGCCTAACATAAGACAATCTTTTACTTTCAATTTTTTCAAACATGTCTGTCAAAAAATAATGGAGCCCCTGTTTGCATCTGTGCAAGTGGTTTGATCCTGTGTTTCATATCATTATCCTAAAAGCATAAAAATCCAGGGCAGATACTGTCTTCCTTTGTACTTCATTACCTGTATTTGGGTCCACCTGCCTAATTGTAAGATGATATCCATCTTGTCCTTGCCAGTATATGATTGGGTACTGTAGTGCATTGCAGCATATGCGTTTCAGAAACTCATGTATGTCCTGATTGTCGCTTGTGTAACACGATATCTCTTTTTATCAAAGTTCTGTCCTGCAATAATAATTGCTGGTTTGTCTAATTTGGGTGCATTATATCTCTGTTCATGTCTTCCAGCTGTTCGATGATCTGCACAAACTGCAATTTTCAACTGTCATCTGTTAGACTTTCCATCGATATTTTAAATTCATGAACGTAGTTGTTGTTGCAGTGAGAAAGGTGTTGCAAATCCTGGACAATGCTATGCCTGACACTTGAGACAATTTGACATATCTGATTCAATTCCTCATCAGAATCCTCATTAAAAAACTTGTTGCTTTCAGCTGCAACAAGAACTAGTATAGCTTTATTTTGTATGTACACTAGTGCAAAAGCGCTCCATGCAAATAATAAATCTGTCTTTGTACATTAAAAATGGGCCCGAAACCTTGCTCGCAAATTTTTCTTGAAGCTTCAAAAGATGTCATCTGAAAAAATAGTTATCTTTGCAAAAACTACAAAAAAGTTGGCAAGAAAATGCACTATATCTAAGCATTAAACCTTTCAATGGTTCTAGGGGTTTAGCAATTATTGGTAGTTTGGCTTTTCCATTGGCGCAACACATGCCTGGAGCTTTGTTTTTCAACTTGATTGCGTGACAATTGTGAAAAACTTTATCCATATTTCCTAGCAAGCAAAAAAATCACTCTCATAGTTAAAGGAGCAGTCATATAAAATGCTGCATTAAAATTTTCTTGTTTTGATTTACATCTTCTTGCAACAGTTCCATTGCGCTCACATACCTGCCTCCTTTTGTGTTGTTTGTCAGTCTCCAAAGATCTTATAATTGCAATCTTCTCTTGATTACAAGCTTGTCTTTGCGCATGTTGTTCATCCGTCTCCAAAGATCTTACAGTTGCAATACTTTTTCGATTACACACTTGTCTTTATGCACGTTGTTTGTCAGTCTCTAAAGATCTTATAATTGCAATCCTCTCTCGATTACACGCTTGTCTTTGTGCATGCTGTTCATCCGTCTCCAAAGATCTTGCAGTTGCAATACTTTTTCGATTACACACTTGTCTTTATGCACGTTGTTTGTCAGTCTCCAAAGATCTTATAATTGCAATCCTCTCTCGATTACACGCTTGTCTTAGTTGATGTTCCTGATCAGTCTGTGATGCTCAAAGTTGTGCTGTCTTTTCTCTGGCCTTTGCTAAGCATCCGGTTTCTTTGCTGTTCAGCTTCCAAGGCTCTAGCAGCGGCTTTTCTCAGCCTGTCTTTTGTCGGTTTTTTTTTCTTTCTTCTGATGAATCATTGCAGGTTCTTTTCTTTGAAGGTATTACATGTAAATAGTATGTAACTTCTGAGAATAATGTATTCAGCAGGTTAATTAGAAAAAGTATGACCAAATATGGTGGTATTTTGTAGTCCAAACTTTATTACAACAATGTTTGAAAAAAATGGTTGAATGAAAAATTAATATTAATAATAAAGATTGAGAACTAAGTAATAATAACAGTAATGGAAAAATGAATGTTTAAGCTTCAAACATGAAATTCCAAATATGTTTAAAAAAGCAAATTGAAATAGTAACGATAATGAAACAAACTTTAAAAACTTAAATTATAAACTTAAAAAGTTATAAGAAGTTTATAAGTGTAATAAGAGAATGTAAATCTGTATATATGAATGTAAATATAAGAGAGTGATGAACAGCTTATACTTGTAACCTTATACGATAAAATCTTACATTCAATTATACAGTAAACCTTACAGATAATCTAACAAAGAATATTACAGTAGTCTTACATATATTTTTTTTGTAAAATGTGAAATTAATTACAAATTGCTAATTGGTTGGGTTTAGAAAAAAATATGTGTAAGCTAATACACAAAGCAAGCACTGATAGGAACTTTTGTGAAACACGTATAACGAACTCAATATTCGTCTGTTGAGCAAAGGAAATTGTGCATGTTAATATACTATATCGATATTAAAATAAACATTAAATCAAAAAATTGGAAAATATTCGTGCAAAAAATGAAACTTTTTAAACCGAACTGCTTGAAGAAGTTATTTCAATTCCAAGAAATAACGTAAAAACCGTGAATAAATAAAAGAAAAATATTTTGTTTGTAATTAACAATTGTGGAACATAAGGTACCAAATCATATAGTTCTAGAAACATAATATAGCTGAAAAAAAGTCTTCTGAACAGCTGGAATAAATTAGTAGAGAACTAACTAAATGTAGATGTGAAATAAATAGCAAGTATGTAAACTACGAAATTTTGATACAACGTATATCTTTTGGTAACGTATATAATCAGTACAAAACTTTTTATATATATATATAATATATATATACAAAAAAAAAATATATATTATATATATATATATGTACATACATAATTTATATATACATATATCACTGGAAATAGAAATTCACGAAAACGCGAAAAAAAGCATCGTGTTTCATAGATTTAATAGAATTCGTAGAGTTTCAAATAATACATCATTTAGCGTGTGCATACGCTATATGGTATATGATAAGGTCTCTTATCAATATGCCTTGTATAGCTCCGTGGTAGAGCGTGTAGATTTAAGCTGTATTGTGGTTGCAATCTCCGTGAGTTCATATCTATCAGAACGCAGAATTTTAATTCCAACACTTTGATAGCTATAATTGGACAAACCCAGACCCAGAAACACAGACACAGACACAAACTTTGATAGTGCATATATATACGTGTGTATACACATATGTATATGTGTATGTGTATACATACACATACACATACAAGTGTATGTGTATACATATATATACATATATATGTATACACACTGTGTTGGATCCTGCGACCAACACGTAGAGGCGACTAGGTCGGCTTATTCTACCGGTCTGCATTCACCCTTCACCGGGGCTGTGTGCGGGTTGCCCGTGACCAACACGCGGAGGCGACTAGGTCGACTTACACCACCGGTCAACATCAACCACCTTGCACAAGGGATAGCTCCCAGAGTGGGTTTTGTACCAGGTCGACCGGAGGTCGACGGGGTCGACGATGCTTCTATGAATTTATCACCACAGCACAGTCCATAGACTAGGTCTTTGGAGTTAGCTATATGCTTAGTGTGGTTCTGCTATCGCTCAAGGTAACAGAAGAAGTATGGTTCCAAATGCAATGCATATATTTGAACAACATAAAAGAGCCGAGGCTCTGCCTTAAATACATTCAATTATGCAAATAAGGTAGCAAAGGCCAGCCTCCTTTAGGGGCGTGGTTACACAAATGAAAAAGGGAGCACAACTCCAAATGATATAAAGAAAAGGGGATGGCAACATAACGTTTCCATCACAACATACATGTAGTTCTTCATAAATGCTATAAACCAAATGATATTAGTACTTGTAAATGCTCTATTCATAAATTCTGACCTACACTAGCTTAGAGAACAAATATAGGCTAGGTTAGTTAACTGAAAAATTGTTATAAAGCATTGATATAAACTTTCACGCTTTATTAAATTCATGTAATTTATTTCTTGACACGATACATAAAAGGCTATAAAGACAAAAGTTTTGTGCTTGTAAAACTAATTTAATGATTTTATAAAAGGCCTTAAAGCAGCTCACCATACTTGTAGCAATCTCTTTTAATTTTAAGGACTCACAGTAGTTTAATTTTGATAATGTAAACTGTGTTTATCCAGCTCTTAGAACTTCTAGCATCTTTTTGCAAAGGAGCACAACTCAAGCAATTGAAATATGTATTGTGTTTACAGACTCAAATCAGAAGACAAAATAACCGAAATTAGCAACCATTAAAAAGCAACAAACTAAAAATAGTGTGTAAGCTGATCCTACAGATTGATTTGGCTGGCTGTTGGCATAATCTTCTTCGAGGATAGGCTGGTAACATTTCGGATCATTTGGTAGCAAAGGGAAGTGAATAGAAGGAACGCAATAGTCATGTCTAGGAACCGTGTAATTACCAAATGGTTTGCTTGTAACACTTAAGTCTGTCAGTGGCGGTTGATAGACTGGTTTTACAGAAACCTTTCGGGCTTCCTGAATTTTCTCAAGTATGGTTTCAACGATATCTGGCTCTTCATCGAACAGATTGATAGTTTCACTCGGATCGTCTGGAAGTAGAAAGATACTTGCTTAAATCGTATCTAGTTCGACAATAGAATGTTATTTACACGTACCACTCCCTGAAATTCTAAATGGGTAATGAAATTAAAAATCAGTTAATACTCCAGATTTCTTACCTGACCTGGGGGAGAGTTTATGACTAACAGACAGACAATAATGCTGCATTTGTGATTGAGAAGGCTATTTGATAAATTTTGATAGCTCAGGCGAACTTCTCAGCTGAGTCCTCGCTAAGGCTATATCGCTACAGTTTTATAGGCATCGACTATGATTTATGGTTCATTTTTGATTCAATTCATAATTTTTAAACTTGGCTCAACTAATTCTAGAAAAATAAAGTACCTATTCAGAAGGAGGTGAAGTTAGTTCAAAATCACATTTTCCTCTTTAAAAATACGTTATGAACTTTTTGTACACATGAACTGATGTTCTGTTTAAACAAATATTTCAAAAAAATTATAATATGATAAAATTATCTAAATAAGCTAGTAAAAAACATAGTTTTTGAGTCATGCTGCATTCAGCCCATATGTCAAGTGCAGGTACCCCCAAAAAAATATAGTTTTTGAGTCATGCTGAATGCAGTTCATATGTCAAGTGCGGGTACCCCATGAAAAATATAGTTTTTGAGTCATGCTGCATGCAGTTCATATGTCAAGTGCAAGTGCCTAATGAAAAATGGTCGAATCTGAGAGAAAAAACTGACATTTGCAAGAGATGCTGGCATTAATCCTAAAACATTTACTACCCGCTGCCTTTCAATTTTTTAGGACTTTTAGCAGGCATATAATTGTTCTTAACTATAGTATTAGTATATAATAATTATTTATACTATTTGTTAATTATTGAATTTTTCTCAATCATTTAAATGAAAATTTGAATGTAGCAGTTTTACCAACATAAATGGTATGAATAGTAATAGTAATTTGCCTAACAAATCACCAATTTTGGAAGACTAGTTATTAGAATGGTTTTAATAAAATAGAGTTTGCACCAACCAGTTTCATACAATTCTCATATACTGTCAGCCTGTCTCTCAGTTTTAGTTTAAGCAAAGGCTATTGAAATTTGTTAATTTTTTGCTCAAAGCAAAGCTTTGCACAATTTTTTATATTATGTTTTTGTGTACTAGCAACTTTGACCAGTAAACTTTGGTAGACTTTTTCAGTACTAGGAAGAATCTTTCAGAAACCTGAAAGATTTCTGACTTCTATCTGACTTCTTGCAGAAGTCTGATAGATATACTAGCAAATGATGGCTACGCAGCGGTCTAACAAATTGATAGTTATAAATAACTCAGACCGGGTTTGAGTTATTCTAGCAAATCTAGTCAAGTGTTTTTTATCACTATACAGTAGAGGCTCGTATTACAAAAACTTTCACTTATATAACTCCACTTAACACAAAGAATTGGCGTAAAGTTTTTGCTTTGCATTACATAGGAAATTTTATATAATATAATGTAAAGCCTCAAATCAATTCAAGTTTTCAAATTCGATTTGAGTAACAAGGGTATCACAGTTAGCCTTAAACGTACCGTTTTTTCTCTTGCCGAAGAAGAATCTCTATTATATATTACGATCATCGGTCTTATTAGTAAAAACGTATTTCTGTTTTACTTTATTTTAGGCATGTACTACAGCATGTTTTATTAATTTTTATTTACAGCAAAGATGTGGGTGAAGAATGAAAAAAATAATCTAAAAAGTGACATTAAAGTGACCTTAACGTAGCGTTAATATATTGTAATCATGGACTCTATTCAACTGGAAGGGATAAGAAAAAAGGGACAATTCACCTATACAAACCAATAATACAGCAGTTACTGTAGAACCATTAAATTAAAAGTCTAAGTTTAGTTTTGCTTATATGAAGAGCTAAAAGGGTGAGTTTGAGAAGAAATTGGAATGAATAGGCAATTTACATATTAACGTAAAATCCATAAAACTTAAATGCTCCTTGAATGTATTATTCACCTCGTAAACCATCTAATGTATTTGACTTCATTTCTTTAGCATAATATAGTTCAATTTTTAATCTAGACTGTAGCAAAAATGGAAAACTGTGTTTAAAAAGTCATTGGAGCAATTTTTTAAAGAAATTGAGTGTTACCCTAGCACCTTACCAATGACGTTGAAGAGGCACCGGACTACCCTCTCACCATCTACCATCCTATGACACCGGTCACCGGTGATGTTGGGAAGTTCTGGAGATTCTTCTGGTTTTGGCCACTCTGTTGATTTGGTATCTGGGTCTACCAGAGAATAGTTTTTGCCATAGATTAACTTGAAATTTCTCCACCTAAACAAATAGGTTAGGACATTCGACTTTTCACAGCAAAAGTTGTCGGAGCTGTCTGCTCTTATAGCAATTGTTGTTTGGAAAGTTGAGAAAACTCAAATATAGTCGCAGAGATATGCCAGAAGATTTTCACATTTTATAAATTATTAGACAACATTACACAGAGCAAAGTAAAAAATTCAAATTTATTTAAATCATCTTTTTTTATTAATAACTACTGAATGCCAGGCGTTGCCCGCGTAACAAAAAAAGTACTTGCACAGAAAATTTATTTACAATCCAATCACACAATATTCACCATTTTAACTTTTAAATGAAGGTATTTGGTTATTTCTGTGTGCATTATAAGTTAAATTAAGTTTATGCTATAAATGTATATATACATATATTTATAGCATATTGAAGAAATCTGGGCACATACTTTTTTACTAGTATTTCAAGCAGTTCAGCTAAAGCATGAAGAGTGCCTATTTTAACTGATCGCAATTAAATATTGGTAGGTGTAATAATTATGCCCACAATTATTCTATTGAATGGTGTGGTAGCCACATGGGGTAGTGGTTAGCACGGCTGTTTGCAAAACTGGTAAATCTGAGTTCAATATCAGTGAGAAGAGTTTTTTTGTGTGTGTATTTTAATGCTATAACTGGACATATTAGAGATGACAGATGACAGAAGACGGACGAATGACGGACGAACAACAAAAAGACAACAAACACATGATGGACAGACAATGAATGACAGACGGCGTTCAAAAGCTGGATGGATGATGAATGATGAATGGACAACTGACGGACAATGGACAGACAATGGTGAACGACAGACGGATGACGGACAACGGACGGTCAACAGACGGATAATAGAGGGATGATAGACGAACGAAAAATGGACGACAGACAGACAACAGACAATGGACCATGGATGAATGACGAATGGCTGGACAACTGATGCGTGATTGACAAACGAATGACAGACGATGGATCGTTGACTAACAGATGACAGACGGGCAACAGACAGACGACAGATGGCGGATGGACGACAAGTGGATGACGAAGGGACAAACGACAGTCAAAAAATCTCTGCTACGAAAATGTTCTTATGCTTCTCAGTAATGTTTTTACTTGACCTTTTGCTTTTGTATTAACAGTTACATGCCAAGGAAGCGTTGTTCACACGAGGGCGACAAAGTATTCACTTTTTAGTTCAACTAGCTGGCTACGTATGAATTGAAAAGTTACTGTGAATGCAAAGCCTGTTTAGTTTAAAAAGTTTTGTTTAAAGGAATACAATTCAAATCTTGGAAATATCTACCTAGTGTTACTCTGAATTGTTGATACTATACGATATTAATTCAGCTGGCAATTCCAAAACCATTCGAAGACCGAAAATGCAATAGATTGGTCCCGATCTTAGAATTGAAGCATTTACTAATTCCTACCTGTAAGCCGCATCCTCAGTGGCACAAGTGGAGTAGCCATGGTGGGAAGTTCCAGCCTCTGTCAGTCCTACTAGCATGTCTTCTCTCACCCTGTACTTTCTTTCTAGGGGCCGATCATATGCGGACTGGAGATTGACAAACTGTGATACCCCATCAATACCTGAGAGCAAGTGCAGCAAATGTGTAATAGACTGATGACACGCTCAGGAGATATTTGAAGTGGAGATGAACAAAAACAGCAAATTGCAATCAGTCTTAAATGCTTAAAAAGAACTTGCAACAGAAATAGAGTTGGTTAGGTTTAATCTAAATTGGTGCAGTCCCAAGAGACTCGTGCAAAGAAATAAAACACTTCAGACTCTCACTTTGCTGTACTGCCAAAGTAGTTGCCACCATTTTTTGAGAGATTTCAAATGCAGTAATGATCAAAATTTTAGTAGGAGTGTAGTTTCCTTTTATTTTGTCTAATATAATGCTTTAAAAACTGAAAATGAAAGAACTAATTGGTTAAATCAGAGTTTGAGTAAAATAAAAACAGTATTAGTTGAAGCAATAAAAATAGAAAATACAAACCAACAACTTTGCAGATTAACCTTTGACCTTTGACATAAAACTTTGTTTAAACATACCTCTTTGGTTCTGTATACAGTAAACATAGATGTATGATTAAATGATTAGTGTTTGCTAAATGGCTTTAAATATGAGCATATGACGGCTCTGGATTTAATAAATTTGTAAATTAAACAAGTACCAAGATGATGAATCCAACGTAACGTGTAACCTTTGGTAGCCATTAGTTTTATAGGAGAGCTGTTGTTTGTCATCATGCCAAACAAAAAGACTTAAATATGTTTAAAAAACAGATATGGTAGTGTCTCGCTTTCTTCCTAGAAGAATCACAAGGTTCACAGACTGAACTACCCATGTTCAGTATCTACTGTGTCACAATACCCAGTTATACACAGAAACTTTAATATTACAAAATTAAAAGTGGAGTAATATTTCATTTGTTACTATAAAGGCTAACTTTTAAAGCCAAGGCTAACAGGAATCCTTATCATGAAAGAATAACTCCTTCTCTGTAACTTAATGTCTCTAGTTCTGAATTCTCACACGTAGGTTTTGATAGAGGTTGTTCCATAAAAGAAAGGCGTTGGGGCTCACTTTTAGATTTGTAGTATGGTAAACAGAAACCTCGCGTTGGAATGTCATCGGGAAACCTGCAAAACTTACTGTCCGCTTACAGCCATTGACTTTTTCTTTGAACCATCCAATTTTTTTATTAATGAACATATACATTAGAGATCAATGCAAATAGCTGACAGAATGACTAAAAAATTTATATTTCCACCTTGGCAATTGTTCACAATTTTTTGAAGCACTTTTCATGGAGTGGCTCATATGTTGTATTTTTATGAGTTTTATATAACTACTTCACAATTTGCCTAAACAAATTTATTAATGTTTTATCAGCACCTTGGCAGTATATTAGTGAGCAGTAAAAACTACCTGGTATAGAGGAACACTGGTCAGTTTTTCCTTGTTTAGCTATTTGCACCAGGGTAGGCAACCAGTCAGTGACATGCACTAAAAAATCTCTTTTTGTTCCTTCTGCTGATCGATCCAGCCGTGGATCGTAGTAAATGGTAGGAACACGAATACCACCCTCGGTGAAGCTACCTTTTCCATTCCTCAGAGGGTAATTGTTAGAGAACAGTTCATATGGGTAATATGACGAGCTACGACCTGCCCCACCATTCTACAAATAAATTTTGTCGTTGAATCATTCATGCTTCTAACTTAGCACCAGACTTCTTCAGATGCTTAAAAAACGATGTATTGATTCCCGATATGACATTAAATTACTTTTCAAATAAGTCTTTATATATTTCTCAACTTAAAAATATTTCCAAATTAAATTAAAACATTAATTTATTAGTGGCTTAACTTATTAACTTATACGACACCGTTTTTAAATTAGGGTACAGTAGAACCACTAAATACATTGTCCATAGGATAAAGTTTTTTAATTAGAGTACAGTAGAACCCTTAAATGCGTTTTCTATAGAACACAGTTTTAGAAATTAGGGTACAGTAAAACCCTTAAATACGTTGTTTATAGAATACAGTTTTAGAAATTAAGGTACAGTAAAACCCTTAAATACCTTGTTTATAGAATACTGTTTTAAAATTAGGGTACAGTCGAACCCCTAAATATTTTGTCTATAGGATACTGTTTTTAAGGTTACCATGGTGATCATAGTGC
Source organism: Watersipora subatra (assembly GCF_963576615.1). Lineage (NCBI taxonomy): Eukaryota > Metazoa > Bryozoa > Gymnolaemata > Cheilostomatida > Watersiporidae > Watersipora > Watersipora subatra. The sequence continues at coordinate 3,478,446 of NC_088717.1, forward strand.
TTTTCTGGCCCTTAGTAACTACATTTTCCTGCCCTACAGTTTAGCCAAAATTTACTAAGATATGCTGATACGCTATTGACCGGAATCCTCCCACAATACATGAGAGAGATCTGAGACACTATCCATTGTCCACAGCCAGCTATAGGAATAATTGGAAGAGTGTTGCACCATGTTTATTTTATGCGAGTGCTTACGATATCATATTTACATTAGACCCTTTAGTATTTATATCGATCTTTAATTTGTTAGCCACAAGTCCCAAAGTATTCAGTAATGGCAAAGGGAGAAGGGAGAAGATGATTACAATAAAAACGAAACTAAAAATTATAAAAAAATTCAAAGAAGGGAGAACGAGAGCAAATTTCATAGACCAAAATAAAGAAAGCTAATAGTTGGTTTGAAAATCTTGCTAGATTTAGTGCACAAAACACCCAGAAGCGACATGTAGACCATTGGTTGGCGAGAGCTTTGAATTACTAGACCATTTGATGAGTTCAGAAAGTCAAGAAGGTACACTAGTCTAAATAAAACAAAATTCTCAATAAAAGGTAAATTTATTAAAATCTATAACACGATCAATTGCAAACATATTTCTTCAAAATGGCAACAACACCAGGATCAATTGAAGAAGTGTACAACAACAGAATATTCTTTAGGTGTTTGTCTGTGAGTGGAAATCACAGCTATGAATTTTTATCTTAAAAAAAAGTGCTCACACAAGCAGTGTGACCAAGCACTTGGCACAGACTGACATCAATAATAGCAGCTAACAGCAGGGCAAGTGATGCTGGAAAACAATGAGAGTGCGGCAAGAGGAAAACTTAATGTTGAACTTTAATCTTTTCAACACATGCTTTTACTGCTAATGTTTTTGCAAAAGCTGCCACAAGTTAGGTTGCACCGGAATACTGGCTAAGTCATGTTCAGCCTAACAGTAGGAGTTAGTCTACCCTGATAGAGATGATCATTTCAAATTTATGAGTACACCTACAACTAAACATATTCCTATCAACCACCCCAGTTCATGATAGATTGCTTCAAATTTTGACATGACTACTCTCTAAACTACTATAATACTAAGAAACACTTTCTAAATTTCAAAGGTACATGTAAAAACAGATAAAAGTGAGATTCAAAATTTACCATTTACTCTAATTAATGCGCCCAAAGCTGTTGGCTTTACAAACATACAGTACTTACATCTGAGGTAAATACTATAATGGTATTATTCTTCATTCCAGCCTCTTCAATTGCTGTTACAGTTTCACCAACTACATCATCCAATGCTGATACCAGCCCTGTTTTAGATAAATAGCTTTATTAAGACAGGTATGAGAAAACTTGCGGTAAAGCTGTACAACTCGTTATAAAATACGTAATACTTAAACAATTCAAAAGAATAGTTCACATTTTATTTGGGTGAGTAGCTTGGCAGTCTAGAGTGCAGAAATTATTGATAGGTGCGCCGAGAGTAAGAATGTACACAAGTATTCTAATACAGTAAATGCTCTTACAAAATAAACAATTTTCTTTGAAAATGTTTATGTTATAGGGATTTTATGTTGTACAAACAACAGAATACATGTAAATTGCCTAATTTGCTCCAAGATTTTTTCAAACTCACCCCTTTGGTCTTTCAAAAATAGAAAAAATGAGAGTTGACTTTTTAATTTAATGGCTGTATCATAACTGTAGTATTATTGGTTTCTATCAACAAATTTTCTGCTTTTCTTATCACTTTCTCTTCATTCATGTCGATGATTACGGTAATTTTACAATAAGTTGAGAGGAAGACACACCTTCCATGTCAGTTTACATCAAATTTCGCTTTCGTTCTCGGCAGCAAAGTCAATTTTGCAAAAAGAATTAGAAAAAGGTTTTATATGTCTAAAGCAAAGTAAAACAAAAATAAAGCCTTACTATAATAAGAGTGATGTTTATCTGTCTATCAGGCCATCTGGATTAGTTTTTGACAATATTCCAACTTGTTACATTCAAACTGATAAACAGACACTCTAACACCAAATAGTTTCACAAATTAATTGTGCTTTGTTGACACAGCTGATGATTTCTCATGGCGATCTAGACGTCCAAAATACTAGTATATTTAATGAAGATAGCATTACATGCTTACAGAATACTAGTATATATAATAAAGATAACACTATATGCTTACAGAATATTAGTAAATTTAATAGAGATAACACCATATGCTTCCAGAATATTAGTAAATTTAATAGAGATAACACTATATGCTTACAGAATACTAGTATATATAATAGAGATAACACTATATGCTTCCAGAATACTAGTATATTTAATAGAGATAACCCTATATGCTTTCAGAATACTAGTATATTAGTAAAGATAACACTATATGCTTACAGAATACTAGTATATATAATAGAGATAACACTATATGCTTCCAGAATACTAGTATATTTAATAGAGATAACCCTATATGCTTTCAGAATACTAGTATATTAGTAAAGATAACACTATATGCTTACAGAATACTAGTATATATAATAGAGATAACACTATATGCTTCCAGAATACTAGTATATTTAATAGAGATAACACTATATGTCATTTTCTCTCTAAAGTGTGACAAGAGGAAACGCAATATTTTCAAGGCCAATCTTGATATGCGTGTTATTCAAATCTAATTTGAGAACACCTGCCAACTTCACACTATTTATTAAAAATTTTTTTTACATTGCACAAAGCAGAACACTTACATAAACTCTTTAGCTTTTTGGAACTTAGGTTAGAGGAGGTAGACATTATAGAAGTGTCTATTGTAGGCTAGAACGGGACAATTTGCCCTGGCCTGAAAGTGTAGGGCTGCTAAGCTGAATGTTATAAGTTCAAAACCAGTATGATGCAATCGTTTTCACAACTTCCAGCTGCAGCTTTGAAGAGACGAACAAAGGAATGGACACAGGAATATCTAATGAGACTTGATAATGTTCACCATGAGCAGACAACTTCTATATGTTATGCATACATCCTTAAAATGTGCAAGACATGATATCTGCATCTACGTTTGATGACATGACACTACATTACTGTACTAGTTCTGTTAAGTTGTAATGAATTAATACTAAACAAATCCTACTTGATTCGAGTTTTGATAATGCTGTGATATAAAGATTTTGAGACAAACAGCTTAGAATAAAGTTTAATGAGAATCCATAAAGACAAAATGCATTGTTATTCATATTAATTAGCACAAGTTTCTTATATTAAAAAATGAATATTTCATACCTAAATATATTCTTCTTTTGTTCTCATCAGGGTCTTTAGCATCCAAGACATCATGTACATTAAACATGTCTTCTGTACTCTGTAAATAGAACATATAAGAATCACAAAACTTTTATAAGTATGGAACAAATAACTACGTGCATAAGATATTCTATAAATCTAATAGTACTATAACTCTAAAGAACTTTACATGTAAGACCTTTATCGTACACAAGTCATATGTACTCCATAAGCATATCAGACGGCTATCATGTTCACTATGGGAGTTTAATACCATGAAGTCATGAAGGTCATACATTCCATATTATACAGTTATGTGTTAGAAAATTAAAATATAAAAGTTGTTAGTGCTCCAATTATCATGATTTTTAAAACATATCAGGGTATTTTGTAGATTAGATAAGAATAGATAGATACAAAAAATTGATATGTAATTTGATAATTCTTAAAAAAAACATAAAAAAGTATTTCCTTCAAGCTACAATAGCCACAATAAAGTTGACATAAAATTAAGGAGATGATAAACAACAATGTCTAGAGATGCCAGCAATGATGTTCAGAGATGCCAGCTGAAGGTACCTGTAAGGGCTCATGAGGAGCGGTCGGTGAAACGCACATAAACAGTGGCTTCGGGTTATCTTTATGGTTCAATATCATATCTCTCGCATCACTTTTGTCTAGTACCTACAACACCAGATATTCTGTAACAAGAATGTACTATGAGCGACAACTGGTTAATTATTTACTACAGAAATAATGTCGACTCCTAAATTTTTAATATAAAACTCGTCAAGTTATAATCACCACTACTACACACCAACCATTTCAGTAAACATTTTAGATAATCCAAAACTCTACCCAAAACTGCTCCAAAAGAGACACTTGTTATCAGTTTTCTTCTGACACCTTAACTCAGAGTCAAGTCAAAACACTTGACACTTTCACTAGCTATTAGGACTTTCGGAACATCATAAAACACATTTTCTGCAGTTAACTCTACAAAACTATAACACGAATTTTGGAAGAAATTAAACGTCAAGTCGCTTACCATAGCTTACTGTCAAATGACTTACCGCCAAATGACTTACCGTCAAATGAACACCGATGTTGTCAACACTAGGCTCTCCATCTACTTGCCTCTGAACCCCATTTAACATTGCTACAAAACAATATTAGAGGCTATAAAATTGTAATATAAATATATAGTTCTAGCAAAGATATCTTTTATCTATTCATTAGCTGTTCTTGATCATTCTTGCTCATTGATCACACTATGTAGCTGATGAAAATCATTAAACTGTATCATAATTCTTAAACCTGCAATGAATGATATTAATTTTTTGACTATGATTTGCTTTTTCCTAACTAACAATTTTATATTCTCAGAAAATTCCAGAAACATCCAGAATTAATCCCAGAATTGTTTCAGTGTAACATTGTCGTAAGATTATTTGTAGACAACTTTTTAATGTTCCAACAAAATTGTGGAAAATACTGGGCTGGAATGTATTTCCCACAGTGTTGTGAGAAATACATTGCTGGAACGCTCAGCAAATAATCTGGCACAACATTCATACAATATTGGGAGAATGTTATGTAATATTCCACCAAAATTCTTTCCATGATGTTGCCTCAAAGCTATTAATTAGCATCCTCACAATGTTAGGTGTACAACATCAGTGGTATGTAACTGTGTAGACATTTTTAAACATTTTGATAACATTTCGCAGAACATTTTTCTAACATTGCTTTAATGGACTGAGCATAAACTTCCGAAAACACCTCTTTCTTAGGAGTTAATGCATCTTCAAGGTATAAAGGTAAATGCGCAAACAGTAGAATACTCTACTATGTGCATTACCATTCACAAGCAAGTTTCATAGCTATAATCTCTTCTATATTGTTTTAAAGTTAGTAAATCATAAGATATAATAGCATGAAATAATACATATCAACGCTATAATATAGCTTTAATAATCATTGGTGAAGTATTTATCCCAGTTGCACGCTGACACTATTGCACTCGAACGTAAAATGCGTTCTAATATAGCCTACTCATTTTTGCGATAATTGCATTGAGGTACAAAAATTGAAATTTGTAATGATTAATTTCTAATGCCTAATTTGTTAATTTTTTGCCATAAATCAAGTGAAATTGAAATAATTTTTCTTCATTAATTGGCTTGTTTCTATGCTTGTAATAGAAAATCTGTAACAATATTAATGTTCTTTATTGTAAATAATTTTCGAGTATCAAAGGGCGACAACTTCAAAAAAAAGATCATGCGTTCCTGTAATATGCTAGCAAAAATGTTACAGGAATAAAATTTGCTAAAGTTATCATAACATTGTTAGCAAAAATTATTATTGACTGTCCTAGCAATGTTCTGGGAAGGTTACTTTGGAATGTTTGAGCTTAAACCTGCATATAACATTGACATGCGATGTAACTAGAACGTTGCGATGTAACATCATTTTACCTTCAAATGAGTGTCCCAGCAATGTAACATGTCACTTTAAAATGTTTGAGTATCTATATAACATAAGCTTGTCTTAAACTTTAAGGAAATTAATTTCTCGTAACATTACTACATGTATGTCATTCACTTAAAAGTAAACATTATGTCACACAATAAAATTCCACTTACATTGTAAGTCATTGTTATGTAGATTATATTATTGTTACAGTAATAATTCTTTTACAAAACACACAAATCCAACAAATAATTAGATGCTAAATAACTTAATATTCTTAATATTATTTAATAAGTTTAATATACCACAGAATATTAAAATATGTATGTCAAATAAATTAAAAATTATTTTTTGCTATTTTGACTGCTCATTACACCATTGTTTTAAATTTTCCTAATTAAAAATCAACTGAAAATCTTTGGTTGTTTTAAATTCAAGCAGATTTGCACCAAAAATTACTGCTTTGAATAAACTATCAAAAAAATTTATCTTCCGCAAATCAAGGAATTTACAAACTCCAGTTGAAGTAATCAGCTCTTCCTGATAGTATTCCTCTGAATTCATCTATCCCTCGAGCTTGGGGAAGACAACTCTCATCACAATCTCCTAGATGCCATCTAAAATAGAGTTTAAAAAATATAAAATAAATTTGAAAATAACAAAGAAAACTTACTTTTATTTGTATAATGTTCTAATAAATTTATGGTTCTGGTTGTTAGCAAGATTTAAATTGAATAGCAGAATATTTAAAATTGACCTGTAAAGGGAAAAAAAGATATTCTCTGGTTCTCAGGCATTTTATTATTAGTAAAAGTACCCAATTAATTTAGAGTATTCTTCTGGGTACCCAACTAGTTGTGACATACATACTGTGTCTACTAGTAAAGCCACTGGTTAACAAATTCTAAAAATCCCTGTTAAAGACCATTTTAGAATCCAAACCATAATTAGCTAAATCATTTTTCTACAAAGTCTGTGGTTCCGCAGCTTCAAACGTGACGCCAATTTTTAAAGAAACGTTTTGTATTTATCTGATATCTCTTCTGCTAGAAGCTGTTAGTTATCTCCTGTAGTCTGAAATTTGGTTCATATTGTTATCCTCATTTTCTATACAGTGATAGTGTAGCTACACCCGGGTGCGCCGGTACCGAAGCACTGCTTACGGTTGACAAGCAGTTCACGTTTCCATTGGGCGCTATAGTAGAGCAATGGTTGTTTGACGCCTTATGTCAAGGCTGTATCCTTAAAATGACAATAATGCCAGTGCGATGCCATTGATTGCTAAGGCCATTTTTCTGGCACAAAAATGACACATGACACTGGTGTTACGCGTTCCGTAAAGCGACACTGAATTACGATAAAGTGAGAGTGACATGGCTGTTTTCATTATGGTATTGCAGTGCCACATGGCATCGTGTTGCTAATCTATCGCTGTATAGAAACTTAGTTCCAGTTTATCAGCAAGTTTAGCTCAATTAGCGAATGGTTCAAAAACAAGTAAATTGTTATATTCTTTTTGATTTTTTATGAAAAATTTTAAATTACATTTTTAATTTTTATAAATTGGTTAAATTAGTCTAAACCTTTATGATAGCGACTCTTTAGAAATACAAATCAATAACTTTTTATGCTATAACTTTAATATTATCATGCAATAATTGTCGAACTGCACCAAAGTTGCTATACCAAAGTTGGATAGAACAGTGGTACAATACTCACTTCCCCAGGTGCTTGGTAACGTAACCCTCTTCTCTCATGTGGTCATATATAGTCTTGTGTTCAATAGGGAGGCATGACTGACTCGCGCTCATCAGTACTAGCAGCTGCAGTATAGACAATTAACAATAGTCCGTCTCTATTAACATTGTATCACAATGATATATCTTTCTTTTCAAAGAAATATACCAGAAATTTAACATCTAATACTATTTTGACAGACATTCGTGTGCAACATTTTAACCAAAAACATGAACTATGATATAAGTCAGTCTTTTTAAACCATATATGATCACCTTTCCATGTTCACACAGGTAAATACACCGGAAGTTAAACAACTGATTGTGTTTAGACAGAAGTGTAATAATCTAATCACACAACTCCTACTTCATTTTTAATGAGTCGATGTTGTAAACAAACTAACATGTGTTTTACTTATGACTTTATAAATCAGCTCAACAGAAACAGAAATACACATATCTTGCAAAAAATGATAGTTTGAACAGCTTAAAAAAATTGGTAGAAAAGTGGCGCTAGCAAGGTGCTCAGTGCATGTGATCAGAAATGTTGAGCGGATAACTTCTCAAAACTTTACAAGAAGCTGGAAGAAGCAGTTTCAATTTCATGCATAGCACCAGAACAAACAGTTGTTAGACCAAGGCTTGCTTCAACTTGTGAAATAACTTTAAATGTTACAGAAAGATTAGTGTTCAATTTATTGAATAAAATCAACAAGACTTGAAAAACTTTAATGTTCATACTGTTTCAAAGTTTAGATTTTTGGTTATAATTATGAAGTAAAGACAATGAACATTAATAAAAAGTACCTGCAGCCCATTGTTTGATGGATATTTTCCTGTCATAAATGAAGACCTTGATCTACAAAACCAATTATGGTACAAAGAATTATGGTACAAAGAATTATGGTACAAAGAATTATGGTACAAAGAATTATGGTACAAAGAATTATGGTACAAAGAATTATGGTACAAAGAATTATGGTACAAAGAATTATGGTACAAAGAATTATGGTACAAAGAAAGGTGAAATGAAGGTTTGGAGTACATTAAGCGTAGCTCTTCCGCAATATGCTGAACTTAAAAAAGATTATAAATAGATAAATAGTAACCTAAACAACGAAGTGAAAGAGCAAGTTCTTGAACTTTGGATGCTAGAGAATGGAGGAGAATGCTGCTGAGAATCAGCGGTGAAAAATGCCAACTATGGAAGTTTAAACTCACGCGCTGCATGAAGGCTGCATATAAGACTGAGTGAGCTCGATACCTCTTGCCTTTAGTTTATCAATATTTGGTGTCTTTATCTTGGAATTCCGAAATCCAACATCATTCCAGCCTGGAGAAGAACATTGCGGTGCTGAGTCATGATTGAGTTACATAAAGCTAATTAGATGAGCAACAAGGCTTTACTGAGCTGTCATTGACATTCCTTTATAGCTCAATTGCTTCTAGAACCGCTCCCCCTTGACTTACTGATTGATGTTATACTCCATTATTGGCCTCCAATCATTCATGTTGACAGTATCCTTATTCATAAATTCCTGCAACTATTTGAAGTTTGCAAAGGTCAAAATTGTGGAATCTAAAGTCTTTCTAATTTATCAACGAGTTTGACGGAAAATAAATCACTTTGGACACAAGCGCAAGTTGTTGCCTAAAGTCGATAGACTGCCCAATTTTCATCAGTGCAATGCTTTCTTCAGTCTCCCAGGAACTTCACATCAACTCAAAGGCTAAGATGTTGAGATACTTGAAAGCAAAGAAATCCATTATTCTATTACCGAAAGCTAAAGACTATATTTCTATCATTAAATTAAAGCTTTTGGATACTTGGGCTTTTTCTAGCTATAAAGCCAACAAATTGCTATATGAATGAAATCCTATTCCGTATTCATCAGTCTAATCTCAAGTTATAAATAAACTACTACTGTTATTAAAAGAATGGAAGAACTCAGCATTTCAAACCTTTGAAATAATCACATTATAAACCTCAATTTATTGAAAAACATAACATTAGAGTAAGAACTCAACTAAACCTAGAGAGGCAAGTCTTGTTTGAATTGAAATGATATTCCCATATATCACTCCCTCATTAGACTTATGCAACCTATTCATATACAGTTTGAACTACTACTACTACTACTACTTGTTAAGGCTAGTTCACCCTGTATCGACGTATAATGGAGTTGTCCTTTTGACAATTATTTTTCGACTATGTGCAGAGTAAACCGATAGTATCGTCAATGAACTGCAAATACCATGAAAAATATTGCAGCTGTGAAACCTTTCCGATAGTTCGGCGGGCAACCACCACAGCTTGTGCACTGTGTGTCACTTCGATGATGATGATTCGTCGTCGCGAAGTGCTTGATCCCCATTTTCTTTCATGACAGTTCATGACAGTTCGGAATACATTGTTATTACAAGCGATCACCAAAGTATTGTGTGATCAACAATGATGCATGATGATATATGTAGTGTAAACCAGCCTTTACACTGTATATACAGAAATCAATGTGAGTTCATATTGATTTCAAAAAATGATCTTTTGAAGAGTTTTGAATTTATATATTTAAAAAGATTGCCCTTTTTTAAACTTGAATAGGGAGTCAAGCTGATATGAAACTGGTTAGGTAAGCTAACTATCGTAACATTTTTATTCAATAAAGTAACATTTTGCGTGACAGTAAAATTTGTTTTTAATAAAATAAAAGCTAAGTTTTTAAAAAATAAATTGAATAAAGGATGAAGTTACACCAGCAAACCAACTAGACATACATCAAGTTTTGTCAATTTTAAATTGCTGTGATCTATGTAGCTGACTTGTGATTTTATTCGCCGATTACTATAACATGATAGGAGAGTTGTGTGCGAATGGGCTCTAGCTGTATTGAGATAACAACAGATAGCTTGTCTTCAACTAAAAATCAACTGATCTTGAATATGTCACTTATATCGCAGCTATTTGTTCTGTGATCATTTCTTGACAGGCCATCCATGACTAAACAATTATTACATCTTTAAAAGTATCAGATCAAAAGTTTTAATTAAACTAAGAGTAACTCGATCATTTATTGTATATGGTTGCTCATTGCACTGCCTGAACAACAAGGATATGTTTGCACAGTTAAAAAACCACGCCATTTTCACATGGTGACCGCTTTCATAAAACCTTTGAGATATTAGTTATGTTCAGCAAACTGTAAAGTATAAATTTTGTAAGTGACAGTGCCTTGAAAGTTACAGAATATAGTTCAATAGTTTATTTTCAAAAAAAGGTCTTATGCTTCCTCAGAACAAACAGCTAAGAACTTGCTTTTTATACAAATTCAGACTAACCAATGACTTGAAATATTGAGATATTTAAAGGTTTGTATCAGCCAGTGCTTCTTAGCAGAAGCAACTTATGATTCGTAGAAATAAGTAAAAACGTAAGTAAGTAGAAGGTAAGTGAGTAAGTAGAAGGTAAGTGAGTAAGTAGGAGTTAACGAAGTAGAAGGTGAGCGAGTAAGTAGAAGGTAAGTAAGTAGAAGGTAAGTAACTAAGTTGAAGGTAAGTCAGTAAGTAGAGGGTAAGTGAGTAAGTAGAAGGTAAGTGAGTAAGTAGAAGGTAAGTGAGTAAGTAGGAAGTAACTAAGTAGAAGGTGAGTAAGTAAATAAACTGGTAAACTCAGTCAGCTTCTATCATTTCTGATAGAAAGCAACACAACTCCATAGTTATGCAAACTTTCATCTGAGTTGTCTTACATATCGCTCACAGAAAAACCAACAAACATAAGCTGACATCTTTAGAATTTACTTACCCAAGTCATCCGCCATAATATATACTATATTAGGAGGAGTTGTATATTTCTCTCTGAAGGATTTGCACTCAGAGGCCAAATCAATAGACTCTGATGAAACTATAAACCACAAACTAATGTTTGTAGCTAGGAGTATGTGAAGTGCTATCAAATAATTCATATTTAGTACTTGAAATCTCAGAAGGCAAAGAATATGAGCGCATGTACCACGTAAGAACACAATTTTAGTTGAGGCTTATATAAGCTCCGCCTTAGATGCTATGATGTATATCTGCAGCCGGCTAAGTAATCTAAATCTATTGGTTTAACTTTGGAATGATAGAGTTTCAAGTACCAGCATGTGTTTAGTGAGGCATCATTAGGGTGAATGCTATATTACTCGAGCGGCGAGAGCTTGTCAGAATTTTAAAGATGGAGTCGCACAAAACTTTAGTAGATGTTATTAAAAAGTATCAGTATTTTCTATCATTTACAACTTCTTGCCACGTTTGAGGTGATCGGACTGTCGGGATGTTTTAAGATTAAAATCGCCAAAACTTGATCGTGATTAAAACTGTCGGAAGAAAAAAAATGCGCAAAATGACATCACTAGTTGCTATCGTTACTGCATTGATGTAAGCTATTGCATTCAAGTTGAAGCATTACCCGTCTCTATTCTATTGGTCTCTTTAGAACTATAGACAGCACAAACACACATTCGCTTGATCTGAGTGTTTGAACCGCGATCAAGTTCCACGAATTTAATCTGTAAACATTCTGGCAATTAAATAACCTCAAACCTCAAAAACAATCGATTATGACAGATAAGTATCATCAATTTATAATAAAATTTACTAAATATAATAAATAAAAGTAAAAGAAAATAGCAAGCTCTTATTACTGAGGCATAATTAAGTGAAGTGTATCAAAATTAGAAGAAAGGATATCATTTTGCTTTTCCTGTACTTCTTGAGTTCAATGTGGCGCATAAAACTCTTCGCACCAGAGCTACTGGCATTCATGACAGAGTTTCAAGATATTCATATTCTCACAAACAGTAAAATTGTTTGTGAGAGTATGAATACTCTTTTTGAGAGTATGAATGTCTTGACTTTGTTGATTTTCTTACATAATCAACAAGGTTAAATTATGTAAGAAAATTAACATTTTTCCAATTTTTAATAGCATGTTTTAACGTGGAGTTTTCACCAGGTTATTTATTATACGAATGTATTGATAGATATAAGGTAAGGGAAAGCAACTTCTTAGCTCGGCTGTTTCCTCCTACTGATGAGTTTGAAAAATACCACTAGCTGGGTCATCTGTAACAATGCTGGAAGGTCACACATACTTTGAACAAATATAACATAGATAGAACATGAAAACTGGTCGAAACTAATAACATAAGCTTGCAAAGCATTATAAAATAGTATAGCAGATTTCAGTCTATGCCATCGGACTTGCTTGAGACTTGAGAAAATATATTCTTACTTGTAGCTTGCTCATAAAACAGAATTGTTATAAAAGGTTCGAGATGTGCGAAGATGTCTCGTGCGCGTTTGAATAGTTCATCCTACTAAGTAGCTAATTTAGTATGCTACGCAACTTTCTTTGTAACATTTATCTTACTACTGTCTACAACAAAGCCTATTTTACTTCTCAGCTAGCAACTTGTAATAATGACTTTAGAAAACAGGATCTGCCGGATTTAGACGTCATTTTGTCAATCGTTAATTAGGAATTTATCTTGTTGATGCAGGTGCCTATAGGTCTGTGCTATTTATGTAGTGTAAGTGCCTAGATCTGTTCTCTTAGTGTACCACTTCTACTAACGCTTGGAGAGAAAGATAACTAATCTTTAAAACTTTTTGTTTAAATCATTTAAAAATAAAACAGCTGATAGTATAAAAGCCTGCCTAAGTTTGACCGTTTTACAGCTGCTCTCTCTGTATTTTATTAAAATGTATTTTAAAACCAGCAATTGTTTTTAGGTGTTTATATTTTACATTGTATATTTAAACTGTCCAAAACAACTAAAGTTAGTTATTTTATGTTGTTTCTAGTTTTCATTGACGTATGAATCATCTGTCATATCATTCCTTTAGCACAACTTACAACATTATGACTTTTAACTTCATCGAATAATATAATTTCAATTAGAAAAAACTTGCTTATTGCCCGAATGAGAGCATAAAATAACCCTCAGTTATCAAATTACATTCAATAGAACTCGACAAAACATAATCAGTTCACAGGAATTCATCATTTAGTCAGCTTTGCCCATCAATGTTCAGCGAATAAGTAAAAAAGCAACTTTTGTTTTTTGAGCTGACACATTTATCAATTTAATAAGCATTCATGTAAAGAGTGTTCTAGATATAGGAAGGATGATTATTAATCTAATGAGCACTCATGTGGTGCGCAGAATGTTCTAGAATAATGAAGACATGTTCTTTCACTTGTAATCTTTGTAGAAGTTTTTGCAAAAATACAGACTTATTTTCAAGCAAGGAGCTGTTTGAATTATGACATACTTAAAGATTAGCTGACTACTTCATAAAGATCTTTTGAATATTTCTTCATGTTTAAGGATCTTTAGCAGATCTGCCAGTTTTACTAAATATTGCTGCTTTTCAGTGCTTAAAACTGTATTCTGTATTACACACCATGAAATACATCAATGTGTTACACAATTTGGTTTAAAGCGCTAAATATAATCAGTTGATGCATTCAAAAAGAAATTGTTTGTATAAATGTTGAGTTTACTAACAACTACAAACTACTTAAAGCTACAACTTCCAGGGTTGAACAACATAGTTGGATCACATACATGTAATCGATAGAGAAATAATGTCAACAATGGAATAGAATTCTGTGAAATACATCACAAAAAAAACGACTGATTGGTGTTCTCTGATAACCTCCTTCGATTAGTAGCAAGAGGAAGGATTTGGCTCGAGAGCGAAGAAATCAGAAGTTGGGTTGCAATAGTCGTGTCTAGGAATGAGGTAGTCTCCCATCTGTTCCGTCGTTTCATCGGTAATTCCGAGTGATCGCCTGTAGACGGGCTTCACCGACATCTCCTTGTACTTTTGAATCTTTTCAATCAACATCTCGACAAGCTCTGGCTCCTGATCATAAAGGTTTGTCTTCTCACTAGGATCATCTAAAACAAAAGAACTTTAGTCCAAACGCTTCCATGAGAAATAACTGCAAAATACTTTTTTAACTATTATTGAATAATGAACACATGAGAAGAGACTGAGAATTCTTGTTTTTTAATCAGTTGATAATAACTTTTTATTCACTAGTTGGTGATATAATATAATATAAACAATAATTTTCTATGACTTAGATTGAACAGAGACTAATCAGCAGAAATCCAATATAAACTAGATGCTATAGAACATTTGACTTACGTACTCCCAACTAAAATGAAGGCTGGTCAGATGGTTTAAAACAGAACTGTACACTTACGTCGAGTAGCTGGTATAGATATATACGCGTGTTTATCTGATAGAAGTATATATGCATGCATATCTGATATGAGTGTATATATTTTTATATCTGATATGAATCTATATGCATGTATAACTGATACAAAACCATGTGCATGTATACCTGATATAATTATATACGCATGTATTATAGCTGATATAAATATATATGCATGCATACCTGATATAAATATATATGCATGCATACCTCAGTAATTCAACCATGATAAATAGTCACAAGCTTGTTGCAATTTGGTTTCGGTTTGTAGCCATATTTGATGAAAAATAGAATTATCAATGACCATTTTTTGTTCTAGTTTTTGTATCTTCAGGAGCTCCTCAGCATTATTTTGAGATCTTACCCACAACATTGAAGAGACACCTGACAACACGTTCACCATCAATAGTTCTGTGACAGTCGTCTCCAACAATCGCAGGGAACTCGGGCCATTCCTGTGGCAAAGGCCACTCAGTTTCAACTGTAGCAGGGTCTCTGAGGTAGTACTGATCACCATAGATCAGCTTGAAGTCTCTCCACCTGTGAAAGATCAAATTGACATCTTTTTTTACAAAAGCATAAACTGTGATTTGATTGAAAGGCTAATTGTAATAATGTTATAATAAATTGGTAATTAATAGTTTTTAAAGGCAGAGCTGGTAACAATCTATGCTATGGTTATGTAAGGGTTTAGCCTAAACCGCTAACATGCGGCCGACTACTGGGCTTATATAAGCGTTCAGCCTAAATCAGCAATGGTGACAGACTATCAAATAGTTATATAAGGGTTTAGCCTAGACCAGCAGTGGGTGACACACTATTTTTAGCTAATGTAAGAGTTTAGTTTGGTTATAAAAACTTGCTTTGCTACTCTGGTGTACAGTAAGAGTGTTAGCCACTGGCTGCCTGATATAACGGCTATTTTTTAAATTTCCTAAAGCCTTAACTTATATAAGAACAATGTCATCATTATTCTCATTTATAAACCTGAGACTGACTGATTACTCTTGCAAGTTCACATAGTTTTAGAACTTTAAGCGTAGATCGAGAGCCAAGGAGAAGAAGTGAGACTGGAAACTAGATTTTGATATAAAATTGATATAAAATAAGTTGATATAAAATTTTTAATTTGTTCTAACTGGAAAATATTTTATAATTAGTGTAATTGCAATAGTTAGAACAGTCCAAACCAACAGGCAGTGCTCAAAGTATAGTTTTAGTAATGCCTAAAAAATGGGCTGTTTTTAAATTCAATTGTTCATCTTTTAGAAATCTTAGGTATTGTGCAAACAAATTTCAAACAAACAGCATTCAGCATTTGTTTGATTGTTATGATCATTTTCCTGTATACTTTTAATGAGGCTGCAAATTTTACGTTTTCTTATGCAGCTCAAAGGCAAATAAGCTCTCAAGTTATCTAAAAGTAGCACTACAAACCTGTAGGCCGCATCTTCAGTTGCACACGTCGATGGATTCACTACGTCTCCAGTCGCATCAGACAGAGCGACGAGCATTTCTTCTCTCAGGTTGTACTTCCTCTCACTTGCTGAGTTGTACTCCGAACCCAAGTTAGCCAGCTGTGAGACTCCGTCTAATCCTTTAAACAAATGGGTTAGATTCATCATGGCTCTAATAAAGCGAGAGTTGTCTTACCAACACAAGAGTTTGATAAACAAAGATTGATTTCAAAGTCAAATTGAAGTAAAGAAAATAAAATTTTCTTATTATCTTAGTTTTGCTAATAAAGTATAACTTTTAAAAATGGCAGTTGAACATATATATTTAAGGAATAAAATAATTAATTATGTAGATTTTATAAGAAAATTAGCAAATGTTCAATTTTATGGTAGTTTTGCACTAAATTTCATATATAAGTTTAATACCCAAATCTTAAATATACAGACAGTTTACACAGATTTTTTATTGTAGCAATTTACCGTCAATCTTGAAGTTCTTCTCCTTTGGGCCGGGCCGGGCGAGCTGAATGAAGGTTGGCAGCCAGTCAGTGACATGTATCAAGAAGTCTCTGGAGGTTCCCCTAGTTTTAGGATTTAGTCTTGGGTCATAATACACCGTGGGTACACGCACACCACCCTCAGTAAATGTGGTCTTTCCATTTCTAAGTGGGTAGTTATTGGCATAGTATTTATGTCCAGCAAATGATACAGACTCACAGGCGCCACCATTCTACAAATATGCAAAAGATACAAAGCTAGCACATCTAAAATTGAAAAATGATAAGCTAAAATTACACATATATAACTCATAATACACATGGAGTAGTATAGAAACTCACATCAGATGTGAAAAGTATGATAGTATTGTCTTCCATGCCAGCCTCTCTCAATGCCTCTACAGTAGCTCCAAGAAGCTCATCAAGATGGGACACTAGACCTGTTATCATAAGAATTTAGTAAACTGACAGATACTTCAAAACACAATTTAATAAATAAACCTTGTCAGGGGTTTACTATATGCAAATATATATATGGTGTTAAGAAGGCTTGAATTTGAGTATTTTATGAATAATACAGAGCGCTCACTCTGTTAATCACAGCTAAAAGAATTTAAATTGTAGTAAATCTGTTAGACTGGCAAGCAACAAGCAGCTAACAACTAACTGAAAAGTGTTTGTGAAGCTGTTATAATGAATTACATCTTTATAACAGTCAAATTTTGCAAGCTTCCAAATTCATGTTTATAATAATGTTGGCAATATATTTATTTTGATTTATTACTATATCAAAGTAAATATAAATAAACAATATATAAAATTAATGTATCAAAATATATTTATTTTGATGCTTTAAAAAGTGTTTTATAAAATATTGGCTGGAACCAACCAAGTTATTTTAATGAAATGCAATTGTTGGAAGTCAAAAGTTCATATGGGTTAAGAGTAATTAAGATAAATACTCAAATAGCCAATAGGTGTGACATATTATTAATCAGCCTTGTTGCATTTTTTCTTTTAAACTGGTAAAATAGAACTTGCCTAGAAATTGTCTTCTGTAGTGCTCCTTTTCCACATCCGGGCTCAAGAAGTCATGCACATTATAATGGTCCTCAGTAGGCTGGAGAAAATTTACAAAAGCTATTAAAAATCTTGCCAGAAAGTCCACAAGACCTGTTAAAATGCAGGCTGGACAGATGAAAGCAAACCCTGTTAAAAATACTGCCAACAGCACCTGGTGCCAGTGGTAAACTACCTACATTGCGAACAATATAATATTGCTACTGGCTACACAGAAAATGCATAGATGAGGATTTATAAGGTTATAAAACCGGTCCAATTTATGGCTCGTCCAAACTTTTAAACCTCTTTCAGATCAAAAGATTTCACGATTTTTAAAGAAATAATATACTACTGTTAGAATAATTTCTTTTGGCACAAATTGGTCAAAATCAAAGTCTTAAAAGTTACACATCTAGATCCAGATTTCAATCACCACATTGCGCTGTCATCACGCTGTCATTGCGCTGTCATCACGCTGTCATCGAGCTTTTATTGTGCAATGCTTATCTGAAGTATGAAGCATACCTCGAGGGGA
Source organism: Watersipora subatra (assembly GCF_963576615.1). NCBI lineage: Eukaryota > Metazoa > Bryozoa > Gymnolaemata > Cheilostomatida > Watersiporidae > Watersipora > Watersipora subatra. The sequence goes on from NC_088717.1 coordinate 3,496,751, forward strand.
TCATGAGGTGCTGTTGGTGTGAGCCACATAAATAGTGGGGCTTCATTGCCTTGATGGTCCAAGATCATCTCTCTTGCGTCGGCTGCATCTTGGATCTAGAATTATATGATTTCATTTCTTACTCTTTGATCTATTTCAAGCATTTTTGGATGTACTCAAAGCAGTTTGCTGGAAAAACCTGAACAGTAGAAAAGGCTGACTCTGTATGTTGGTTCTAATGTAAACATAGACTTACTGTCAGATGTGTTCCAACATTATCCGTGTTAGGCTCTCCATTAACTTGTCTTTGGAATATTCCATGATCAGCTAAAACACACAAAAGCTAATTATTGTGCATTTTATGCGCTAGAATAGATAAATAATGTGTTTGATGACATATGAAAACATTTTGAAAAAAACGCCTCCGTATTTCTACTCACTCCAGTTGAAATACAGCACAGCTCCAGTGTTAACTCCTCTGAACTCATCTACACCTCTGCTATGGGGCAGACAACTCTCATCACAGTAACCCAGATGCCATCTACAATGTTAAATCACATGATTCTAAGCGTAGTATTCTTTACAAAAAACACGCACAAGGTTTTGTAAACTTCATTGTCTAATGTTACAAATTTTTGTAAAAATCACGAAAAAAACAAATAAAATTGTTCATGTAATTGGCATAAAAAACTGTTCATTATTACTTATATGTATAGTTATTACATAGATAAAAAAATATATGATAGTATTAATTTGTAAATTATTGATATAAGATATACATGGTAATTAGAATGATAATTATCAGTAAACAAATTTTACATGTCAAGTGTGTTGATAGGCTTCGGATGAAGTATGTGACAAAGTCGCACATGGAGTTAGCATGAAACATAGAGTTATCATTGAACATAGAGTTAACATGAAATTGGAAGGTGTACATAGGAAATACTTCCGACATATTGACCTTTACAGTCTCGGATAGCTTGAAGCCAAATTTAGTTTAGCATTTTTGACTGACATTTACTAGTATACACCCGAAAAGGATGACACTACTGTATGTACTAGTGGAGACAATAGTGTACAAGTTTTTTGATGCCCATGTATTTAAACTGTGTTAGGGAGAGTTCAAAACAAACTAAAAAACTTTTAGTTGAAGCGAAGTTAAATTTATAGTTAGAGTTGTAGTTAACTATTAAAACTGCCTCAGAAATAAAGAAATTGCGGCAAGGCGATGAAGCTCGATTTTTCATTTTCTTTGTTGGGTTCATTTTCTTTTTTACACATCCTTCGACAGCTTGCATCTTGTCTTTTAAAAAAATTCTTTGTTAATAATGATATACGAATCTGATAGCTGAGAGTTCAGTACAATAGATCGGAGGAATATTAGAGATGATGAGAATAGATTATAATAGAATAATGAGTACAATAGATAAAGCAAAGAAGCTTATAGTCATGACTAATCTTAAACAATTACAGGATTAAACCTAAAAAAACTTAAATATACTCACTTTCCTACTTGTTTGGTTACATAGCCTTCATCTTTGAGATAATTAAAGAGAGTTGTGTGCTCAGTGGGGAGACAAGTTGGGGCTTCTTGTATGATGACCAGAAGCTGAAACAAGAGAAAAATTATTTTAACCACAGAAACTAACATTTTAATCAAACCACAGACTTCATACCAATTTCATTAAAGGTATTTACTAATATTTATTTATATTTACTGTTAGCAAACAGCCAAAACCATATTAAAAAATAATCTCACTAAAATTTCCTAAACAATTATGTAAATAGAAATTTTTAGCATTTCATATTTTATGGTTGAAATTTAAGGATTACTTGACTTGGTATGTTTTTAAAAACAGCATATAAGTTGAAAAAATTCTTTCGATGGCTTTCCTTAAAATTTAATATAAACATAAAATAAATAAATGGATGTAGTATGACACATTTTAGCTTTCGCATACCTGTAGTCCATTGTTGGATGGATACTTTCCGGTTAGGAAGGCTGACCTTGACCTACAATGTAAATCTTCAGTGTCAACGAAACAATCAGTTTATAAGTTTTGTAAAATGTTTAAAAGTTGGCTCTTAAGAACTTACTATAAAAATCAAAACATAAAAAAACTACATAATTTTTCATTTTTTGTATATATTTTATTACTTTATGGTCACTAACTTTATTACTCACTTTATTACTTAATTACTTTATTACTTAATACTCAATTTATGTCATACACAAATCAAGGACAACAGTTAATCAATCAAATCAGAAAAAATGCATGAAAAATGGTTTGTCATGAGAAGTTAAAACACTTTTCTCTGTTAATAGAACAGATATTAGTTAGAAGATTACTAAAAAAGCTGACAATAATATTTTCAAAATAATTGTTTGTTGTTTGAAGTTGTATGGAATTTGTTGCTATAATGTAAACCAAAGTGAGTTGAAAACCTGCAATTATCACCCAAAAATGAGAACAAAAACCTTGAGAGATTTTGGAACCTATAATTGACATGAAACAAACATTTAATATAAGCTACGTTAGAAAATGCAAAGTTTTGGTAAAATCATTAATTGGAATAAGATATTCTGGAATATTATATAAGTTTACAATTAGTCAGAAAGCTCTTTTTATAAAGACTGTTTTAGCCAGCAGAAAAATGAAGTATTCCATAAAATTTTATTCTCTCCTTGGTGTGTCATTCAAATTGCTGATGATCATAGATCAGTGGCAAAATTGTAACCTAATGATATATATTTAGTTCATGTAGCCTTAGTTCTGGTATCAGCACGTTAGTTTAGCTTTGTTGCTGTATGGCATTTAGCCTTAATTAAGGAGAGGGTTTGTTCAATAGCAACAGACTTACGCGCTGCAGACGGGCTGCATGTAGGACTGAGTTAGTTCAATTCCTCTCGCCCTCAAAGCATCTAGGTTCGGAGTGTTAACTTTGGAATTGTGAAATCCAACATCAAACCATCCTGAAATTGTAGTTATACAAATAAACAAGATTTTAGTAGCTTGGTCGTAAAATTCTGTAGTTGCCTATTTGGAATTGTTCCCTTCATAGTTATTTATTCAGCGAATCAACCGAAGAAAAATTTAATTAAATGTTGAATTTAAAAAATAAAATAGTAGTGCTTTTAACGAGATTTACAAATTAGATTTAAAATGCTGCGTTATTTGGAAACAAACATATTTAACAAATTGAAAGCAAAAACATAATAACCAAAACACAGGCTTCTGCAGCTCACAATCATGGAATGATCTGCTATTTTTCATGTTTTCTATATTTTCGTTTTGTTTAAAACTTTCTCAAGCACAATATTATAATATCTGCAAAAAACATTTAATATTTGCTAATTTAAATGCATACATGTTTAAATGAATTTGGAAAACAGTACGAATACAAGCAAATAATACAAAATCACAATAGCCTAAATTTTAATATGATTTTCGCTCACACAAAGTTCTGTCTACTGAAAATTTTACTGAATAATGTATAAAATATTTCTCTTACCCAAATCATCCGCAATCAGGTAGACAATGTTTGGCTGCTTGCCAGATGCATCTCTGTAAGAGTCATCAGCTGAGTTGATGTCAACTTTCTCGGGGGTCCCACCCCATCCACCCCATCCACCCCATCCACCTCTCCCTCCTCTTCTTCCTCCTCTTCCTCCTCTTCCTCCTCGTCGACCTCCTCCTCGACCTCCTCTTCGGCCTCCACCTCTTCCTCCATAGCCTCCATAGCTGCCCCAAGCCTCACACAGTGCTACAAGCACCGCTAAGAGAGCCAACGCCTTGAATGTGTTCATTCTGATGTGTCTATGCAGAATGCTGAAAACTACTGGCGGGCTCCCAAATTTATACCAATTGCTAGGAGAACTGGGAAGTCATGTGATCGGTTGAAGAGGCCAGTTATGCTGGTTGTCCCACTATGCCCACTCTAATGTTGTTGTCCTATTTAGTAGCCAACATGTACCATCTTCTGTGATCTCATTTCTACTACTCTGAAGCCATCATAACAAACATAACACTAGTTTAAAATACTTTATTGTCCAAAAAAGTCTTTGGAAATTTTCAATTTTGGAGATTAGTTGAGTTACATAGGATAAACGTATTTACTGTAATCATGCTGTTAAATACAGTGTTTGGGTAAAAAAAACCATGACACTTTCCACACCCCAGATGGAACAGAAAAAATTATTTCAATCAAAAATAAGTTTTTCCTTGAACTACTTATACCAGTTTGTCATACTTTTGCTTTAGTCAGAAATGTGACCATGTAGCTTACTATCTGCCTGACTGAGAAAAAGAACCTCAGGCTATAACCAATGCTTTATCACAGCAGGTGTTTTGCAAAGTGGATTGCTGCAACATTATTAAAGATAGCGTTATATTTTTATAATAGCAAAACTCGGAATAAAACTAGATATATGCGATAGTTTTTGGGCCTAACAATTTAGAAATGTATTGCTACAAAATGTATACCTACTCTATGCGGCTTCCTATCAATGTAATCAATACAAGTGCCCAGACCGTTATGTGGGCCATAAAATATTGCCTTGTGTGTCAATAAAGCGCTGAGAATAGGAATGTGCACAATAATTCTAATGTCCTGAAAGATGATTGGCACCAGAGGGCGCTAGGTGGCAAATGACGCGAGTTGCAATTCGTTGCAAACCAGTATCTTTCCCATCTTTCAACTGCGGCTTCCGATAGCAGGACTGACAAGGTTCTGTTCTGTCTGTCTCTTTGCAGCTATAAATGGCTTAATCGCGCTTTCCCTTGGTCTGAGCGTCTTAGCCACGATCAAGTTTTGCCAATTTTAATCTTGAAACATCCCGGCAGTCGGATTATCTCAAACATAAAAAACAATCGCAAAAGGTAAAAAAATACGATACTTTATGATGAATTCAGCTAAAAGCTCTTGCAAGTTTATCCTTAATCTAGCCTGCCTTACTATAAACTTTACAGTAAGCTCAGCGATGCCTGCTATTTCATTCAGTTGAAATCAGATGACCCACAAGTTGGATGTTTGAGAAGCTGGTTCTCGAGAACTAACTGAAGTTTTAAAATACAATATTTTAGCGACATTGCGGAAGGCATTAAGCGTATGCCTGTGAAGTTAGGATAAAATTGGCTAAAAATTTTAAATGGTATACATAGCATTTACATAGAACACACAGACACACAGACACACAGACACACAGACACACAGACACACAGACACACAGACACACAAACACACAGACACACAGACACACACGCACACACTATGAAAACGTGGGATTTATTAATGCACATGTAGATCAAAATATGAAAAAGTAATAACTGTGTAAAGTTGATGCCTCATTTAAGATTGGTTTTGCCTATTTGGAACTAAGAAGTTTTTTCTCAGAATTCACAATTTCATTGGAATCCTTAAGATTAGTGCAAGGATTATAAAAGCTTGATCAAAATACAGTTTTTGCATCTCATAAAATTGTTAAACAACTGAGAATAGAGTGATTGAAATGCCAGTGGCTGCTATGCATTGATGGTTTGTATTGCGTAAAATAAGGTGCATTCTGAGAAATGCTAATGATTTGACTATAATTATGATTGCTGCTCGATAACAACTTTTTTTTTCATTGCAACTTTTCAGCAATTAAAAAAAACCTATGCAAACATAAAATATTAGTACATATAGTCTCACGTAATCTATTTATGGCCACTAAAGATGAACTTATCAAAAATTTTAGTAGATTTTATTAGGAAATGTCGGGATTTTTTGTTGTTTGCGATTATTTTTGATGTTCGACCTGATCTGACTACCAAGATGTTTCAAGTTGCAACTGCCAAAACTTGATCATTGTTAAAACGCTCAGAAGGAAAATACTTACAAAATGGCGTCGTTAGTTGTTATCGTTGCAATAGTTGATATTGGCTAATACGATCAAGTTGCACGGCTACACATGTTTTTATTCTGTTGGCCTCTTGGCAACTATAAACACCATAATTGCACTTTTGCTTGATCTGAGCTTTTTATCGAGATCAAGTTTTATCAATTTTAATTTTGAAACATTGTGACTGTCAGACCACTTTAAACATCAAAAACAATCACAAGTGATAAAAAATATCAATGATTTCTGACTAAATCTACTGAAATATTGAACTAGTTTATCTTTAAATCTTTACATCTTTTGCTTGAGACATTTTAATCTTTAGACTGCTGCATAAATCTAAGATTCATGTGAGTACATCTATGACTTAAGGGTCATGTGAGTACATCTATGACTTAAGATTCATGTGAGTACATCTATGACTTAGGATTCATGTGAGTACATCTATGACTTAAGATTCATGTGAGTACACCTATGACTTAAGATTCATGTGAGTACATCTATGACTTAAGATTCATGTGAGTACATCTATGACTTAAGATTCATGTGAGTACACCTATGACTTAAGATTCATGTGAGTACATCTATGACTTAAGATTCATGTGAGTACATCTATGACTTAAGATTCATGTGAGTACATCTATGACTTAAGATTCATGTGAGTACATCTATAACTTAAGATTCATGTGAGTACATCTATGACTTAAGATTCATGTGAGTACATCTATGGCTTAAGATTCATGTGAGTACATCTATGACTTAGGATTCATGTGAGTACATATATAACTTAATAATCACATATGTACATCTATGACTTAATATTCATGTGAGTACATCTATGACTTAAAATTCATGTGAGTGCACCTATAACTTAAGTTTCATGTGAGTACATCTATAACTTAAAATTCATATAAGTACATCTATGACTTAGGGTTCATGTGAGTACATATATAACTTAATAATCACATATGTACATCTATGACTTAAGATTCATGTGAGTACATCTATGACTTAAGATTCATGTGAGTACATCTATGACTTAAAATTCATATAAGTACATCTATGACTTAGGGTTCATGTGAGTACATATATAACTTAATAATCACATATGTACATCTATGACTTAATATTCATGTGAGTACATCTATGACTTAATGCGATAGTTTTTGTATAGAAGAAAGTTTGTACAAATGAGTTGAAAATTTCAAGGGATTTTGAATATTCTCCTGAGATATCTGACTAAATTCTAAAGGTTTTTTGTAGCTAAAATAAAATCTAATATTGACCGTGCCTAACAGAAAGATTTTGAAAATGTACTTTTCTGCAGTGTCCGCTGATATGGCATGTATCCATAGCGTCAGACAAAAACATACCGGACAGCAACACCTTGCCAATCTGTGTGATAGAGCAGCATTATCCAAAAGGTGATTTTTCTAATAATAATTTTAATTTAATATTCATTACTATTTTTCTCACAGTCTAATTTGCTTTGATTGGCATTTCTTGGCAATAATAATTTATCTATCTCTGTATTTATTACATTAGCTCATAGAAGAAGCTTATGAATGTACAAACAGAATGTGGAAAAATGTATGTGTCTAGGATCCACTCCTTATAAACACTGCCATTGAATGAGAAACATTCACCAGACTAAACAAAGGATCAATCGCTATTGGCCGTCTGACCATTGAGTCTGGAAAAACAAGCATCTCAGTTTTCGTACAACAGTATGTGTTGCTGAAGCCAGTCTTCTGTTTTTTATTCGTTATGGTGTTAAGACCTGGGCTACCTGTCTGCCAAAAAGTGGAAGACGAGTGCCTTTCGAACCCTCAACCTCTGTTTCAATTTTGCTAAAACCTGAAAAGAAGGAATGACAAATAATAAGATCTTGAAGACGATTGATTCTAGATCATTGTCAAGTAGGTTGAAGTTCTTCAGACTCTGTTGGGCTGAGCGTGTCAATAGAGTCTCTCAATACAGACCTTCTCGTCTTCTGCTTCCCCGAGTGTTGGAAAAAGGCAAAAAGAAAAGCCTTACCTCCACTTCAAATATATTATGAAATACGACCTCAAAGGCTTTAAAATCTGTCCCATTTTCTGACCAACCTTCTCCACAGGTCTTGGAAACTGGAGGTCTAGACTTTATTTATGCTTGTAGTCTTGTAGACAGTGAAGCCAACCTGAGAAGTTTACGACACAAGTGTCCAAGGCGCCATAGATGTCAAGCTGTCAAGCATTGTCACTCGGAATAGATGCATGCCAATCTATTAATCCTTCAATGTCTTGTGTTCTTACTAGCCAACTGCGCAATCAAATTTCAATGATTTTATATACTATCACCTAATTTTTAAAGCATATTCTAAAAACTTAACTTTTAAAACTGCTTGGTAACTTCTAACATTTTTGAACAGAAACTAGTTTATAGTATCTGTCTTTTTAAAAGACTTCAGGTTCAAAAATATATTAGTATTAAATATCTGTGGTTTTAATTTTAAAAAGTTTCAAAAATTGAATTTAATAAAATCTATACATAAGTGCACTAAGTATAAGCAATGATTTGTCTAACAGGTTTACATTTTGACTGCTTCAACGGTCGGTGGTCCAACTTTCAAATTTTCAGGTTTACAGTCTAGTCAAAGCATTTTGTCAAAGCTTTAAAAATTCTGTTTTGTTGGTATTTTCAAGCTGATTTCTGTTGCTAATCGATAAGTTGATGTTATTATTTAAAATGGTATACAGACAAAAGTTTCACACATACCGTACACTGAGATGATAAATTTTGAGTAGCCCTATAATCATGGCCCTCTTTATACAAGCGTTTGCATAAACCGACTAACGATGCAAATCCCATTAAAGTAAATTGTATATAAAAGTTAAAAATTAGAATAGTTTTGAAAATACTAAATATTACACATAGTAATAAGCTCTTTGTTTGAAAATGAAAATGTTTTTAGCTTTTGTTGTAGTTACATTTTGAAAAAGTGCAACTTTGTAAGCATGGATATGCAACCATCAAAACTTGCATGCTTTACAAACTTTTTAAAATAAAACATAAACGGAAATTGACTAGATCTAAAAAGCTAGTGGCTGTAAGGTTTTATTTTTGCAGGTCACTTTAATTACCAAAAACCCAAATGTACTTTTTAGTTTGAACAAAATGAGTAAATCTTATCATTTTAAATTCATACCACTGAGAAAATCTGGCACAATAGGCTGCAATATGACAAAGGATTTTTACTTGATGAATTATATATTTGTATTTAAAAGGCGATAGCCTATTCATAAACTGAAATATATAACAAAGCCATGCAATAATGGAACAGGAGCTCAAAAGATAGCTAGCGGGTCATTAATTATCTGTGGCACATTCTTTCTACCCATTGCGTATGCATAGCTCATTGGTATGCAAGCATAACTAATGTAATTCTCCATTCACTAATTACTCATAAACTCCATTTCTAGTTGAGAGGCCAAGGCTGCGGTATGCAATGGCTAGAGTTAAGCATAACCTTGTTATAAACCAAGTAAAAGATCTCGCTATGTCATCTGAAAGATGCATATCATACCCTCCTCTCTCTTTATAATCTCTGAGTAGTGAAAAAAGGAAAATTTAGCTTTGCATTTTATAGCAAAACTATTTAAAAGCACAGAGTAGAAAACACTATAACAGTCTGTCATACATAGGTATATACTGTAGAACTCTAAACTTTACACATGTAGAACAGACAAGTGAAGTTTTACAAGAAAAGGCACACCGCGAGCTTGTCTGGCAGAGGTGATTGTTCAGTTGCAAATTCTTGCTAACATGTATTTTACAAAACTGCCGAGCTCTAGAACTTGCAATACGTACATTGCTGCTACAAATCTGTAAAGAAAACTGTCTTCTTTAAAAAAAAACTGAAAACTCTGTGACCATTTCCTGAAATAATTGTTAGCTAATGACACGCAAGCATGTATTGCAAGTAATTTTAGCTATCAATAGAACTAACAGCTATCAATAGAACTGACAGCTATCAATAGAACTGACAGCTATCAGCTGTCACTTGAAGCTTGCTGTCAGTGCTAGTTCTGCATCTCCTTATTCATGGCAGTCTAAAATTAACTGCTGAAGAACAAATATTAAATATATAAGGCATACTATAGCCTAAATTCAGCTTCATAAAGTTACAGATTTATCTCCTACAAGCGCTGTTTTCAGTCATTCATATTTTAATTGGTTGGTTGCGAAGTGCAAATGATTTGAGAAAAAATTCAAATCATTTTTTAGAGCTGCACTGACCAAATTTTTGTATTTCCGACTAATTTTTGCTATAATAAAAGCCGTGTCTGTCTGTTCATCTGTCCAATATCATGGTTGATGGTTTGAATAAAAGACTGCAATATACAAAATTCACCTTGATGGACAAGACTCTAACACTTACACCAATCAAACGTCTTTAGGCAAATCAGAACAACTACGCAGATAAATATTCAACCTGGTTTGTCGGCACATCTGAGCATCTTTCACTGCCTACTTGTCTGTCAGGGTACTAATATTAAAAAAAGCTGATAATGTTAATAATAATAAAAACTAATACTAAAAGCTTTTGCTTAAAAGTTTAATGTTGGTTTGATGTTTATCCCAGTGGGCCATCTCACATTGTCTCATTATGCTGGGCGCTATATATAATGTAGACTTAAGACTATCTTGCCGAACCATTCAGGAATGCTGCTGGTACTAGCAGATCGCAATATTATTGCTTTAGCCTAAGGCCCTGTTCTGACGGCTCAACAACCAGAAAAACTTGACGCCTTATGCTCCCAATGCGAATAGGTTCAAGGGTACTTTATCTGTTGACATAATACCAAAGCATTTGAGGAATTTCAGGCATACTGCTGGTGCACTTATTTAAAGAAATGAACTGGCATTAACGACCCTCATCGGTCTACCGCTTTACCATCATTTCATAAGCTGTTTGTAACTAGATTATTCTAGTCTCTGTATAGGTGGAGGCGTCAGCACCATAAGCTACACCCTGGAATATATATTTGGTTTTTAGCTACTTTGAGAATTTTAAAGCCAGCTGAAGGTTACGTCAAAGCACAGCAGTTATGAGTGGCTAGAAATAATCATAAAAACATTTAAACTTTCATTTTTAAAACCTTTATGGAACAAGAAGTGTAGAAGCGGTCAAGTCATTAAAATTCTAGTAAGTTGCTACCTTTGAAACTAACAGTAAACCTTATGGGTTTTCGTTTTAAATAATTGTTTTGGCAAAGATTGAGAGCTGTTTGCTTTCATAGAAGAGCTTTTAAATGACTTGCTAAAAACAGTAACCTCTAACGTTTGATACTTTTAACCCCTATTGCTGAAGTTTAGATTTGAGATGCCATTTAGATTTGCCTTTTACTTGGCGGGCAAATTAGACTATTGCTATTGTGAAAGTTTCTCTGATGAAAAATTTAGCAATCTAGTAGTGTTTTGTTCAGACTCAACTAGGCAAAAGCCAAATTTGAATCAAAGTCGGAGTAACTAAGATAAAAGCGTTTACATTAATTGATTATAACTTGAACACTTTAGTTGTATGAAAACAGAACACAAAGTGATTTAGTTTTTTATACATCTTTAAATAATAGATAAATATAAAATTTATTATCATTGATCAATGCCGTTCAAAAAAATTGACTATAAGACAAAAACATAAAATAAAAATAAAATTAAATAAGCAATAGTAAAGCAAAATTATATGTCTTGGAAAAACTGCTGTAATGTTGTATAAGACAACCCGAAGTGTATTTGTTGTGGTTTTATTGCTGCTGAATCAAATAACTCTGCATTTAAAATTTTCTTTTTCTCACATAGGATGCTTTTGGCATACAGAGAATGTATCCAAATAGATTAATCTTCTGTTTTGAAATTTGGCTGCATTTGAAAGGAACTAATTTTACTCAATATATAAATAGCATATATTGAACAAACATAACTATCTGTAAAGTATTATTGCTCAATTTTCAGGTTATAAATTTGAGATGAAATCACTTTATTTATTTTAGCCTAAATTAATGAAAATAACCAGCGATAACTATGTTTTTATGACATACTTAATCCGCAAGTTGTCATAAGCCACAGGGCGAAAACAGCAAAGATCAGCAAATCAACCGAGTTTTGTTAATCACAGATTCTTATAGAATATTTTATGCTTGCTAAAGTTGGAAATGGCACTTGCGAATGATGTGCAAAAATGCCCGGCAAAGGAATGCTTTTAAAATTTTGCGCAAGAAAGTTTTGCGCAAGCTGATTCATTTTGAACATTTCCCACACTTCAGTTGTTTTTACTTTGATTTAAGCAGTTCTGGAGGAGCCGCGATTAGCTCTGACATAGAGATCCTTGAAATGTTCATTGAAACAGTCATCAGTCATCACATGGCAACTCAACATATGCCCAACTTTAAATCTGCATAATATGCACCACTGAAACATAAGTTTAGTTGACTCAAAGAAGGAATGACTAAATATAGCGATTATGTGTTATGTTTCACCTAAAGGTCACATTAGTAGCAGTCTAACAAGGTCAAGTGAGGTCAATGAATATTCTTTTATATCAAATCATTACGTACACATCCAATTATCGCATTGACAAATGGTTGCTACATATAGGCCTACTCTTGAAGTGCAAACAAACTAGGCGATTTTGCCACATGCCTCTTTAGGAGTGTGGAAATATTGTTGGCATGTGCGCACGCTTGAGCGGTTCACCAGCAAATGATAACGCGGGAACATTCACAAACTACCAGTAAAATTCTATATTATTGGTTTCTTCGGAGTTGTTAATAAATTCAAAGTCAGTATGGGGCCTTCTAGGCAACGATGTAAACAACTTTTGCTTTTTTTATTAAACCTATCGCACTTTCACGAATTGTTCATTACAAGAAGCCAAAGAAAAAAAATATTCTTGTATTTTTAACCGTAATATTTTTGATTTTTATTTATAGTTTACTTTATAGTAGTTTTTCATTTTTAATCCAATAAATATTTACCGTTTTCAAGATGGTAAACCTGCGCAATGTTTGACTCCCAAACGGTAGTTTTCAAGTAGGTTCTTTGCAATTTCCATGTGTTGTGCTATACAGGATTGGGTGTGGTCTTATTAAATCTGTGGACAATACAGTGTTCTTTTTGATGATGTTTCAATCATACCAAAATGTACCAAAATTTTTGAGTTTTTGTACCAAAATAGCAAAATTTTGTTGCTGTACGTTGGTGAACATCAATACAAAAAATTACTAGCCATGGAATTGTATTTTAGGAAAAACCAACCAATTGAAATGCATCTCAGTCACGATGAAGTTGTATTAGAGAATGTCTAGCATTATTGCTCTGCATGAGCTCGCTGAGCGAGTTCTAAATATCTAAATATCGCCTAATGTGTTTGTACCTTTAGTCTAGTAAAATAACCAATGACTCTCATGAAATTACACCAAGTACTAATATGACAGAGCAAGTCATGCCATGCTAATGTACAACTAGAAACCTGGCCATAGTTATAAATGCTTCAGCTCTTGAAAGCTTATTTGCCTACAAAGTTTTTATTCATTGGTAGGCAATGCCACTGTAACACTGTAAATAGTTGCTATGAGCCAACGTATTTGACAATTATTCTAAATTGTGAGTTTTTAGTAAATAAGCAGCTTTTTCAAATTTCAAAATGTTACCTAGTTCGCATGAAGACAAATCTTCAATGAGGCTTATACACACTTTGTTTGGGCTAAAACAATGGATACTTTAAGGTTTTGAGGCAATACAGCAATGATAAGTTGCATAAAATTGTTATAGAGGAGAATAGATATGATTGAGTAAGTATTTGCTTTTGTTGCCTTCCTATTGGATGAAACTAGATCTATGCTATTGGTCAATTTCTGTTGAAAAAATAGGTCATTTTTTGCAGTTTTGTAGCTTAGGGTAGTCGTGGTACATGAGGCCTCCAAGTTATGGGCTAGATCTGAAAGACCCAGCAATTTAAGGTTGAAAGCTTGCTGAGAGCTTTTTGTCAGATCGGCATTAAGCAGGGCTCAAACCAAAAATCCCATGGTTGACAGTCAAAGACGCTACCACGAGGTCACCCCGACACCCTACACTGGTGATCTACAGTATAGCCTAGTGTAGATCGCCATTTTCGTTATTTTTGGCTGAAACAGTGTGTCAACAATAATGCCCAGAAAATATTTGGTGAGATTTGACACCCCAGATGACACTACTGTTTCCTTTGGCCCAAGGTTTTATCTTTTTTTAAGGTTTGATTCAAGTGTGTCTCCATGCAAACTTGGCATACAAATTTAACCTTGAACAAATCAGAGGCAATTTGACAATACGTACTGTTTTTAAATTACTGGACCACACTTGAGATAACTCAGAAATTTTACTATGCTAAAATAAATCTACCCAGAGCTATCTCAGCATTTCCTGCTACTAAAATGAAATTGCTCCAATAGATTTCCAGCTAAAACCAAATTAAATCCATATTAATAACGTCACAAGAAAGTTATTTCAACAATGACTGTTTCATAATTTCTGCTTTTTTTCTTATTTGAGCCAAATCCAACAAACTGCAATTAAAAAAGTTCAAAAGAAACTGGCTTTTGGATTTCCAGAGTCTCTTAACAGTACAAAGATGCAGACCAGAATGTAGCAGCTGGTCCAGTAATATAGCATTTTTTATATGTCGCAGCGCTAACCAGAAAAAATGGGTTTACCTACTCCAGTATTTTAGTGTGTATGTATATGTATGTATATTTTTTTTATTCGTGTATATTTGATTAAAATAACTAGAGTGCTAGAATAAGTTAACTGCACTTAATACATTCCAACATTCTAGTTTGAACCCACCAACTTTTTCAGAGTAAGGAGAGCTGTTAACAGTTGTGACTACTTATCCATTTTATATTTTTTCTTATATATACATAAATAATTTATATATACGTGCTACCATACAGTATTTCAGTGTATAGTAGCACTTTGTGTAACTGAATGTTAATATAAAGAACAAATACTTCCATATTGTTTGATTTGTTGATCGGTAGATTACATCTAACAATCGTTAGTAAAATCATTTGAGAAAACCAACTGGAATCCATTTGACATATTTGTAGCTCTCAAAAAACTTTTGCAAAACCAGGAACTATGAGCAATAAATTTTAGCTTGTATTTGCAGCAAATTATAGTTTTCATACAATTCTTAAACAAAAGATATTACATATATGTTTAAATCTAAAATACATCACTAAAAATACAATGCAATAGATTTCAAAGAGTAATTGGTTATGTAAAATAATTATTTCCACCAAGCTATTTGACGAAAATTTACAATAAGTGTGTTGTTGATGATATGCTGATTTATACTAAAATATAAAAATGCTTGGTTCAAATTTCTAGCAACAATACTCATTAACGTCCCATGAACGAGCCACTGAGCTCACTAGCTCAGCGTCTGGTGATTAGGCTTTAATGATTCCATATGAATATAAGGCATGTAAAAAGTTCCAGGTTTCTACAGACTTATTTAGGTGATGTAAGGTGACCTTGACATGAACTGATAGCAGGAGCTAGTAGCAGGATGGGTCTGCTCCTATCAGAGGTGAATCTACTAAAGGGTCACAGTAGTTCTCTTGTGGTACCAAGTAGTTACCCCATTGCTTTACAGTGTAGTTGGTCTTGCCGATGTCAGGTCGATATATCGGTTTCACGGATTCCCACTTCGCTTCTTGAATTTTCCGTAACAGCCTTGCCACAAGAGCCGGGTGTTCATCGTACAAGTTCTTTGTTTCACGCGGGTCATCTAAAGAAGTTACCACTTTTAATATTATACACTGTGAAATGATCATAAATAATATTTCTGTTTTGTGGCCTTTTCTTGATTTATGTGTTAGTAACCATCTATGACAGTTATTTGATTCTAACAGCTGTTACAGTTAAACAATATCTGTCCTGAGATGGGTCACACATAATTGAATATTTTTCATTGCGCGCACTTTTAAACCTTCAGATAATAAATACACTTTACACCAAGTTAAATAAATATACACCAATTTTTGCTTTTGTTGTATCGAATGCAAAAATATAAAGCTTTTATTTAAAATCATAGATAACTATTTTGTCGAATTTTTAATAGCGCTTCGAAACTGAAACTGAAAATTTGAAAGTGTTGTTTAATTGCATTTTCTTATGGTAATTCTCAAAGTGAAATGAATGAATGACTAACTTACTCTATCAAATAGATAGTTGAAAATACTTTAATTATGCTAGCTTAAAAGAAACTATAAAATGGTTTATAAAATTCTAAAAATGTTGTGTTATATAAAAAAATTACAAAAACAAAGGTTCTAATACCGAGCAGTTAATTTAAAAATGTCTGATAAACTTTTCCTTTTAGTGAATAGCCAAATAACTTATGTAAACCAGCAAGACTCTGGTATACGCTATAGTGCAACCAAACAAGGAAAATTATAACAGGTTTGTAAATGTTTCTAGTTTTTTAATGAAAACAAAGCCTTCTAAATCATATCGTATTAGTGAAACCCACAAAATGTTGTTTAGCATTCACCTAATGCTGCTCATCTTCCACAAAAGTGTAATTTATAACCTTTTTAAAAGCGGTGTTTGTAGAGCAAAAACAATCATTTAAAAAAAGGCTTTTTCATACAAAGCCAAAACTTCATGCTTTGGCAAATCTCTTGATGGATTTTTATCAGAAAAATTCAAACTTTTGGGCACATGTTTTCATAAGATTATAACTTTCTTAGATAGTAACAACAAGACTTATTCATGTATTATTTTTGCTAAAATGCTAGTGAATTATTTATGTACATGGAATGGAAATTACAAAATTTTTTTCGAGAATCTTTACCATCAAATTTATATAAACTGATACTGGTACACTTGGCAGTACTGTGCACCATGAGAGATCGTCATGAGTAATCAGTATGTGTGCACAACTTACCGGTACAAAATTACGTCTCGATTAATTAATTTGGTAAAACCTAATATTTGCGAGTACAAATCGTCATAACTTTTGTACCACGCAGTCTATAAAATATGTTTTGATACAAAATGAATCACTATAAAATACTACATTAGCTGATGCCATGAAATTTGCCACAAATGTTTTGGAGAATGAGAATGAACATTTTTCTGGCAATTTTTGAAAAACCGTGAGTATGTCCAAGTCAGATGGTTTATCAATATTATTACAGTTTACGGCATTATTATTATTACTTATAGAATATGAATAACTACATGTACTTTTGGTAGTACTATTGTTTAATAAAAATCCCCAAAAGTCCGTAGATCTAAAATTCGTAAAAGTTTGCACTTGCAATGCATTTAGCAAGACTAGTCATTGCTAACAATAAATTGCGATAAAAAATAAGTTTTTTGTCAAAGTGAAACCATGCTCAGAATGGGTTGTAAACATATTTTTTATTGGTTCAAAACATGCAAATAGTTGTTTCCTTTTGTTTAAGCACATATACATGTACAATATTCATTTATTAACTAATCACTAATCAGAAACGATTTGTACGAAACCTGGTAAAGCCGCATAATGCGGCTCTTGGCCATACGGAAACGTTTTGTTGAGTCGTACTACATGTCTCGTAGAATAAAAGAGTTAATGGGTGAAGTGGTAAATGACCAAGAGTGTAGTAATATTGTGATTGTCTATGAATCTGATGCCTCAGACTTGATTCTCATGCGAAGGGGATCTTTTTTCCTAACACTTGTGGTGTGGCTGCAGGCGGACGGATGAATACTGCTTCTATTATGGTATAGTTTGTTGACTATATCGCAATCTTAGCTCTCAAGCATCCATAGCTTACCAATAACATTGAAGAGACATCTGACAACCCTTTCACCATTCACCATTCTATGGCAGTTATCTCCTGTTATGTCTGGTAGTTCTGGTGACTCTTCTGGCTTTGACCATTCTGTGTCAAGAGTATCTGGATCCACTATGTAATATTGGTAGCCATGGATGAGCTTGTAGTCCCTCCATCTTTAAATAGGCCCAAATTACAATGAGACAACTTTGAAGTTGTTTGCATTCGATACTGCACATCGTAGCACGGTAAAATTTTCACACACAAATGCTAGGTTGTTCTTTGACTGTAGGGTCACTTTTGTAAATGTTATTTGCTTTTATCAAGCTATATCAAAAAACTATGTTATTCTTCAATATTTTTCACATGTTTATTCCTTCCAATTCCATATTTGCAAGCTTTGAATAGCAATTTGAACAAAATGATTCGACAACATATTATGCATTCTCTGTATAAACTCATGAACTAAAGATTTATTATCAAGTTTCGTAAATCATGGAATCTTAAATAATTGAACTTGATAGCGACATTCTCTGTATCAGTCTAAGAAGGCTTCAAAAATAGTAAAATCTTGAACAAGTAAACCTGAAAGCTGCATCTTCAGTAGCACACTTTGGTGGATTCCTGTATTTGATCTTATTGTCAGTGAGCCCAACTAACATCTCTTCTCTTCTATTGTACTTTCTTTGTTCTGGACAATTATAGTTTGATCCCAGGTTGGCGAGCTGAGAGACTCCATCTAATCCTTATTGAAAAAAGAGCAAATGGCAACTAAAACAAATAACTTTTTAATAATCTGCGTATCAATATCGTATCTGTTGATGTTATAAAGGCTTATAGATTTTTATCTCAACTTATTAAGTTAGATCATTGTGTAAAAAGTAAATTAAATACTTGTGAAAAGAGAAGATGATTCCAAACATTTAAGCTAATATAAATTTAGTCATTTTAGCATCAGATGAGCTTTTTATAAGTAAATATGCTAAGCTGTATTGAGTTTCCTAAGCTTTACAGTTAATGAACCTTTGGCTTTTAACTCTTTTCAAAGATGCCATTGAGAGTTAAAAGCCACAATTTAGTGTATCAGAGGCTATCACAAATCTAATTTTTCTGTTTTGTTCAAGCACCTAACTTGGTTCTATATTCAGTTGTTTTTATGGGTGTTACCCAACCTACAGAGCAGCATATGCTTTTCAAGTGGCTGCTCTTTTTTAACAAGGTTCAGATTATAAACCTACCTTCTATTTTAAAATTGCTGCTTCTCCTTCCCTGCTTTGCTAGATGCACAAAAGTTGGCAGCCAATCAGTGACGTGTATTAAAAAGTCTCTCTCAGTGCCTCTTGTGCTTGATTTTAGTCTCGGATCATAGTAAACTGTTGGAACACGTACTCCGCCATCCATGAAAGTCAACTTTCCATTGCGAAGCGGATAGTTGTTTGCATAGTATTGATAGCCAGCATTCGCCGACGATTGTGACGCTCCCCCATTCTGTAAATTATAAATAGTTCTCAAGCTAAATCTACCTATATAGTTATGGAAGTCTGATCTTGTAATTTTGTGTGATATTGTTGCACTGACCAAATAATATAGGCATTAATTAAACAAATAAACTCGTTTGAGTTGGTAGACTGACGCTCAACTACCTGTGGTGATTTACCGCTTCTCAAACTTGTCAAATAATCTTTAATATGGTCAAACTGGTATTCTGTGACATCAAAAGATTTTTGCATGAAAAATGAGTTACATCCTCAGACAGCCAGAGCTCTAGGCATTACCTACAGCTTATTTAATATGAAAAAGCAGATACGCCTCAAGCAATGCCGGGCTCAGTTGGCAACCTTAAACCTTTCGTAATCTGTAAAAATGTGCAACGATCTATCTGATTAAAACTCAAGGATCTGTCTTTGTATGAACAGTTGCCCTTAATAAACATGTTCACGGATTGTTGTCGCGAAAGAAGTATAACAATTTATATTGAAAATAAGGGAAATCTTGAACCAAGCCTGATTTACTAATAATAATGAACAACATTTTATTGGAGAGAGAATTTTTAATGGATAGATAACTTCTTTGTATAAATTATATGTAGCAAGTGTCATGAAGATATCATCAATGTGTCGAAACTGTCTTTTTAAAGCCTCTTGTCAAGTTACATCCATATGCTCATTTTGCCTTGCACATACACTTACTTTGCACATACACTGACCTTGCACCTACACTTACCTTGCGCATACACTTACCTTGCGCATACACTTACCTTGCGGATACACTTACCTTGCGCATACACTTACCTTGCGCATACACTTACCTTGCGCATACACTTACCTTGCACATACACTTACCTTGCGGATACACTTACCTTGCGCATACACTTACCTTGCACATACACTTGCTTCGCACATACACTTACCTTGCACATACACTTACCTTGCGCATACACTTACCTTGCATATACACTTACCTTGCACATACACTTACCTTGCGCATACACTTACTTTGCACATACACTTACTTTGCGCATACACTTACCTTGAGCATACACTTAATTTGCATATACACTTACCTTGCGCATACACTTACCTTACGCATACACTTACCTTGCGCATACACTTACCTTGCGCATACACTTACCTTGCGCATACACTTACCTTGCACATACACTTACTTTGCACATACACTTAGCTTGTGCATACACTTAGCTTGTGCATACACTTACTTTGCACATACACTAACTTTGCACATACACTTACTTTGCGCATACACTTACCTTGCACATACACTTACCTTGCGCATACACTTACCTTGCATATACACTTACCTTGCACATACACTTACTTTGCACATACACTTACCTTGCGCATACACTTACCTTGCGCATACACTTGATATACAGAATTGGATTTTAAACTTTATGCATTTGAGCCGCCCCTTGCTTATTTTAGGTTTTTATTGAATTTTTAGTGCTTACAAAAAAGAGGAAACATACATTTATAAAAACATGCCACCAAAATAATTGAATAAATTAAAACAAAAAACTATTTTGGGAAAAATTAACAAAAGTTCTTTTGAATTGTTTTGTTATAAACGTGTACAGGTTGTCCGTAGTCCTAATACAACCGAAAAAACTTATTACTAAGCCAGTTGTTGAGATATGTTAAGCAGATTTGTTTTATTCCTCTCAGTGATTAGTAAAGTATTTTTACATAATTTGATGACCCCTTTACATGGGCACCATTAGCTAAACGAAGCCCACCAAGACGATATTCCAGTTCTTGTCATGTTCGCTGTAAGACATCCTCATCAATAGTGGCAATGGCATTAGAAATCCTTGTTTTCAAGTCAGTTAGGGTATGAACCTTTGTTTTATAAACAATATCCTACACATAACTCCACAGAAATGTGGTCTCCAGTGATATGTGACCATTGAATTGACACCTCTCTTCCAACCCATCAGTCAGGAAATGTTTCATTGAGAAACTGACGAACATGCAGTCTCCAATTTGGTATTGCGCCATCATGCTGGAAAATTATGACTGGTTGCACGCTGATTAGTTGTGGTGCCACATACTCAGAAGATCTAAGTAAACATAGCAGTTATTGTTGTCTCATGAAAGAAAAATGGAACTCTGTTGAAATTCTTGGCAACCACTTCTCTGTTTATCCAACACCATCCAGATCTCCATAAAGTTTTTGTGCCATCTGCGAATTGAAGAACGTGATAGTGGATTTTTCCCGTACATAGTTCTTTAGTTTTACGGAGACTGCACATCTGACTTTGTCTTAATGATACGCGTTGTGCCTTCTGTTGAGGAGTATTCATCCTAACCTATCCAGCTTGCCTTCTGTTACTAGAATGACTGTAATTTCAACTGTCTAAAACCACGACTGCAAGGGGAAAGGAAATTTTCCCCTTTGCCCTCACTAAAAAACTTCACGAATCACTGATAAAAATAAAACAACTCTGGTTAACGTATCTCAACAACTGAGTTACTAATAAAATTTCTATGTTGTGTCAGGGCATTACGGACACCCTGTACATACAATTCTTGGAACTATGTCAACATTTTGCTTGCTGAATTTTAAAATTTTTCCGCTAGGTTCACAGTATTATTCGCTAGCTATTTTGCTGAAACACTATTTTCAAATATTTGTTGACAACCCTAAGCAAATTGCATACCCAAGTAATAACAAGTAAAAGGAATAACAAGTTAGATGATATCTTTTGCTCAACAACGCATGTGAAAATGTCAAATCTGGAAAACATGAACCAGTATAGTTCACATTCAGTACTCCAGCTGCGCAGAAGTACCACGATACTAAAAATAGCAGTAAGGCAGCTTTACTTGTCTTACTTTTCAATGTTGAATATAAATATACTTACATCTGATGAAAAGATTACTACAGTGTTTTTATCAAGTCCGGCTTCCTTTATCGCTGCGAGAGTATCTCCTAACAGATCATCAAATGCAGATACCAGCCCTACATTAAATTATGTTAATTTGGTATTGTGTTGCTAGATTAAACAAAAGGGAAATAAGAGCCCGCGTGAAATCACAATACCGATAATTAGAGAAGTAGGGTTGACACAGGGGGACTTTGAGAGAGGATGTAGCATATGTGTGAGTTTTGATGATTGTAATAGAAATAACTACGAAAGGAGAAAACTGCAAGCATATAAACAGAGGGCTAACGCGTGATAGAAATGTAACAGAAGGCTAGCATGTGATAGCAATGTAATAGTGGGCTAGCATGAGATAGCAATGTAACAGAAGGCTAGCATGTGCTAGCAATGCAATAGAGGGCTAGCATGTCATAGCAATGTAACAGTGGGCTAGCATGACATAGCAATGTAGCAGAGGGCTAGCATGTGATAGCAATGCAATAGAGGGCTAGCATGTGATAGCAATGTAACAGAGGGCTAGCATGAGATAGCAATGTAACAGCGGTCTAGCATGTGATAGCAATGTAGCAGAGGGCTAGCATGTGATAGCAGTGTAAAGCCTGGTTTCCATATGACAGCGCAAGGTGCGCAACAAAGCGCACGACGTCGAGCGTAGGTCGGCGGTTGTGATGTGGAAACGTCAACGCACGATGATCTCGCGACGTGCGTACGCTGATCGCAAGGATCCAACAGAATGGATCCTTGCGATGAGTGCGCGCGATGATGTATCCCACAATACACCGCTCGACCTTTTCAACCTATCCCACAATTCAAATGAAGGGCTGTTTTCCGAAGAAATCTGTCTCCTGTACGAAAGAGTAAGCCTGGTTTTCATATGACAGCGCAAAGTCGCAGCGGAAGGCTGTTTTCTGAAGAAATTGGTCTCCTGTATGAAAAAGTAAGGAAATTACCCACCCTGTCCAATGCAAGCATGACACCTACGCGCGCTATGGAAACTCCTCATCGCAGCCCAAGCAATGCATTGCGCACGATCACTGGGCCACACACAATCATTGCGCTATCATATGGAAACCAGACTTAACAGAGGGCTAGCTTGTGATAGCAATGTAACAGTGGGCTAGCAGGTGATAGCAACGTAACAGAAGGCTAGCACGTGATATCAGTGTAATAGATGGTTAGCATGTGATAGCAATGTAACAGTGGGCTAGTATGTGATAGCAATGTAACAGAAGGCTAGTACGTGAGCGTTGTTCAAATCAACCAAAATACATAAAATGCTCAAAATTATGGAGTAAATTTTAGCTGGTTACTTCAATAGAGTAAATATGGACATCTTAATAAACAATATACAATTTGCATGAGAGTCATGCTGTGTTTAAAGATATGCTACAACCATCTGAAGTAAAGCAACTGAATTATGAAAGCTTTATATTTCTGATGGAAACTAAACATCAAACTATATTATTTTAAGAAAACTAACAAAAACTTGTTTGAAATTCAACTAATGGTGCTCATCTTTCACCAAAAAGTTGTTAATAACTTTTTAAAAGTGTCTTTTGTAAATGAAAAACAATCATTTGAAATAAAAATTTGCTATCTTTTATGTAAAGCCAAACTTTAATGTTTGGCAAACCCCTTGCTGAATTTTATTTAGGAAAGTTACCATTTTTTTGGCAACTACTCTCATAAAGCCACAACTTTTTTAGATATTTATTATAAAAGAAAATTCATGTAGCAGAAATTTAAATTCCTATTCCACCCTAATTACTATTACAAACTTCTAGAAGTTTGAAAATACTAAATTTTTACAATCAGACATTCTTTTACTATAAAAACTAGGTATCAGCTTTCATTTTAGGACTGAAGTTTTTGAACTGGCCCTGATACTCTAATACTTTTGAGGGAAACTATTAGTTGCGATATCAATCAATGCATCTTAGTATTAATTGTGAAACGATTCACTATTAATACTAATAATAAACTAATAAATTCAAATATAATAATAAAGTGCTTTATGGTGAAACATAAAAACTTTAAATGAGAATCAAGGAGCTCACTAGTTGGGCTCGTACTAAAAATAAAAATAGGCATAAGCATGGCTGGTTACCAAATTCAACCTGCTGAAAATGCTTGAGAAATTACTTTCAGAGTCATCAAGATTGCACATGTACTTCTGTAGCAGCTAAAGAACTGAATATATATAGTGCCATAAGTTTAATCATTTAATTAAATTTAAAACGCAAACTTGTACAAATCATGGAGCATACAGATTGGTTCTTAAAGATTGTAAGCCACAATTTTTAAGATCACAAAAATGTGCTATTCTACTCACCCAAATATGTTCTTCTGCTTTTTGTCTTGTTTACTGTAGCATTTAGGAATTCATGGTGAACATTAAACATTGCATCTGTCACCTGAAATAAGGATAAAACATTTTGAGATGTTTAGTGAAATTATCCACCGCTATTAGCAAGACGAAATATGAAGTTTTAAAAAATTATTAGAAAAAATGAATTTTATTACTTTAAATCAATGTGTTTATAGAAATAATATTGACTTTTAATCACAAACTTACTGTCAAACTGCAAATTAAAGTCACTTTTATTGTTGCTAATTTTTCTTTAGCTAGCTAAAAGATACTTGGCTGAATCTTGCAGCTGTATGTTACAACTAATTTCCAGTGCTTTTCTCACATGATTACAGTTAATGTCTTTACCTGCAAGTATACGCAGCTTATAATAGACATACATGTATGTGAAAGCTGAAGTTATTTAGATATTGCTAGTTAATAGAAACTAAATACTACTTATAAATTGACCAAATACTCAAGTTGGAATAAAAGAAACTCATAATAACACAATAAAATATGATATATAATATAATATTTCATAATGTACAATAAAATAATATATCGCAATTTAATATGATAAACTGTAATATTATTTACTATAATAGAATAAAAATTAATAAGATTGATATGATAAAATACGTCATAATAAGAATGATGATATACAAGGTCTGATCCAAAAGTTCCCGAAATGGAGTTGGATACACTTGCATATTTGTGTGATGGAAAAACCCATTGCACCATTTGCTCGGAAACATCTCCGGAATGTTGTCACAAAATTTCAGCTTGCTATGACAGCGCATTCCCATGTGAGCCAATGATATGTCAATGTCTGTCAGGTGCTTTTGGCGATTTTTGATAAATTTATCGTCATGTCTAATCCATCGGAACAGCGTATTTGCAGTAGATTTTGTGTGAAATTAGGGAAAACAATTACTCAGACAGTTGAAATGTTAAATATTGCTTTTAGAGATGCTGCTTTAAAAAACACAAAGTTTTGAGTGGCACAATCGTTTTTGTGAAGGTAGAGACAGTGCTGAAGATGATACGAGGTCTGGCAGACCAACGTCGGCAAGAACTTGCTCATCAATTGACAGTGTGAGGTCACTAGTCATGGCAGATCAATGTTGAACCATTAGAGAGATATCTGGAGAGACTGGGCTTGGTTTTGGAACTGTTCAAAAAGTTTTAACTGACGATTTAAACATGAGACGAGTCGCAGCAAAGTTTGTGCCAAGCTTGCTAACTGATGACCAAAACGAGCTCAGGATGCATGCTTGCAATGATTTCCAGGAAGCTTTCAGAATTGATCAAAACTTTATTTCGAAGGTCATAATATCTTTGTTTTCCCTAATTTCACACAAGATTTGATGCAAATACGCTGTTCCGGTTTATTAGACATGACGATAATTTAAAAGAAAAGCCACCGAAAGCACCTGACAGACCTTGACATTCTCATTCTCATTCTCATTCACACCTTCGTGTTCTCACATGAGAATGTGTTGTTATAGCAAGCTGAAATTTTGCTACAACACTCCGGAGATGTTTCCCAGCAAACGCCCCAATGGGTTTTTCCATCGCACGAATATGCAAGTGTATCCAACTTCATTCTGGGAACTTTCGGATCAGACCTCGTATGATATAACAAGATTGATAATATATGGTATAGCATATTATATAAAGTACATTAGATTATTATAGTGTAGTATAATATAACAAAGCAAGTTTCATTTAACGTATCATATAATGGACATATAGATGTTGTTGTGCATGCTGATGGCTAAAAACTCATCGCTACTTTTGATGAAATGACTAAATATACATGTATGTATAATATACCTGCAGAGGATCATGAGGTGCTGTTGGAGACACCCACATAAAAAGTGGTTTTGGATTGTCTTTGTGAGCCAAAATCATCTCCCTAGTGTCTCTGGCATCCTGCGTCTTTACCAATAATATAACCAACAGTTTTAAGTAGAACACCTCCTTATAGTATGAGGAAAATCGTTGACCAAATGTGCCAGCATTTAGAGTAAGAAATACTAGACTAACATTTACTGACATCACAAAGCGGTGATCCACAACTCTTCTATCAAAATAAGAATGGTAAAAATGAAGTTAAAAATATAATTGAACAGTAAGATCAAGCTCCAGAATTTAATGTCTTATGTTCGACTTAGCATGATATTTGATTTTTTTCATTTAGAAAACACTTAAAAATAATACTTTCTGCCTAAAGGCATTATAAAAATTATTGTTAGAAATACTGAGTTATCTTTATATTTTATACTTTTTTTGTTTTCAAGTAGCAGTTTTTAAGTGTTTCAAGTAGTTTTTTAGTGTTTTCAAGTAGTATAAATAGATTTTAAACAAAATATTACGGTAAAAATAACTAAATTGAAATTTCAAGTTGTTTCAGGTTAAGAAAGTGAGGTGCTAAAAGGAAATTTTGATAAAATAATCAAAATTAGAGCGGTAATAAAAGTGGAAATAATTGCAATAATAACAATTATTATTATTATAATAATTATATAATAGTAATATAATAATACTAACAGCAATAATTGCGATGCTCTATTTGAGATCAAAGAAGCAGAAATAAAGCTACCGAAAAAATTAATATATTACTAATTACAATATTCATAACAAAAATAACAATAATTCTAATGAAGTGTCTTTTATAATTATATTCATGTCTCTAAAATATTTATTTAAGCTGAGTTTTAATAAAAATTTTTTAAAAAAGCTCAAGCTTTATTTATAACAAAGTCATGTGTTTTTTATTTTATAGAATAAAGTAATCTAATAATCTATAGCTAACATATATTCTAGCTATGATGACTTATACAAACCAGTGCCATTAATATTGAACAAAATTATTTAAAAGTTTATTATTTGCAGTTTGTTATTTAAATTTATTTATTGCATTATACTACTAAGCTCGGTCTAACCCAGTACAATGATATATTGTTGCACATACTGTCATATGTGTTCCGATGTTCTCTGTGGTAGGCCTGTTGTTAATACGCCTCTGTAGAACACCGTACTCAGCTGAAAGAATGCATATAAACAAATAAAAAATGTACTAAATTACTCAAACAGATATGTGGTGTACACGCATGTAGTTTATATAGAGTGGCTGTTGTACTGTACTGTAGTGCAGTTTGAAAAAAAATATTTTAAGCCGATGTTGAAAGATGTTTCCAATCAGCTTTCGTTATTCAAGCACCATAAATTTTTCTTTGCAAGTACCTGAATGCGAGAATCTTTTATGAGCGGAATAAGTGAGCTGGCCATCAAGCACCCTTAATCTCAGTAGTAGCCAAAATTGAAGCTAGAATCATTTTGTTATCAGCTTGTTCAAGTTCATTTGAGATTGTTCAAATCTATTCATGCTAGAGGGCTTTTTCAATCTGTTGGGTTGCATAAGGCTACAATCTAAGATTTTTTAGAAATGCTAGATGCGTGTTATAGCACAGCTTGAGATGCTCTAAGATATACCTACAGAAAGTTAATCTAAGATTATTTTACGTTACTATCTGTATATATATAGGCCTATATATAAAACTAGCTAAATGCCCACCTTTTTCCGGGTAATAAAAAATCTTTGGACATAAAATTTATTTGTATTTAACATATACAACATTTACCACTTTACTTTTAAACTTCATAACGCGAAAAAAGTGTTTTGTGTAATTCAAAAGAAATAGGAGAAAAATAAGACAAATGTAAAAGTAAAATAATTAGCAAGTGAGGACCAGGTAATCTGTTTTGCTACAATAGTTATAAGGAAAAATTATTTGACACTCATACAGTTATTACTAATTGAGAAAACAAAGTAAAAAACATGAACATGTTGAATTAATAATAACAATGATTACATAGAAGTGTATATGTATAAACAGGCTACTGTTGTAACCGAGGCTATCCATTCACTCTTAAAATACGGTGATACTAGATCCTCTCGATACTGGTATAAACGTAAATATGAGTTATTGGAGTGTTTTTGTTGTATACTTTGTCTGACCAAAGGGAGAGAAAGTTTAGACACAATTCTTACTTGAGACAATACAGCAATTCATTTGTAATAACTTCAAATTTAATAGTTCTTAGTGATAGCCATGAGGAATAATCGGAAATTGGAGCTGGTCATAGGACATTTGAAATTGAAACGCCACATTTGAAAATTACAAATTAAAAAATAGGTGATGTATTTTGAGATAGCTTTTCAGGTTTTTAAAAAAACAAAATAAATGCAAAAGGTGATACCAATTAATAATAAAATTTGCATTCCCATTTAGCAATAAGGATACGTAAACAAAATTGCCATGCACGGTATGAATGACTTAGGTCTGTGGTTAGATGTGCATGTTTTCAAACTTGCGGTTGCAATCTAGGTGAGTTCAAATCTAGTACGAGGTGCACTTTTCGTGGCTAAAACTTTATTGCTATAGCTGAACAGACCAGAAACACGGAGATTTATATTTATACATGTAGATGCAGTAGATGAGGGCTGATAAATATGTTATGCTGTTTTGCTCCTCAATTTCCCCACTTTATAAGTTTTAGATGAATGTGATTTACCTCTTTCACTACTGCAAGCCTATGTTTCGGCTTGGGCTACTTTATCTTTCTGGCCAGAAGCCGATACATCGGCTTTTAAACAGTCTGTTAGTTTATTTATAATTACTCAGCTTTCGCTTCAGATAGACCAATAAAATCTGGCCTCCATGAAAACAAGCTTGTTGCTAACAATATACACAGATTAGTAGATCTCTCATTAGCGGCTAACTGATTTTCAAACAGAAAGTTGCACGGAAATAGCACGGAGAAAAAAGAATACTGCGATTGCTTAAGCAGTAGAAGCTTCTAACATTCTTAGCCATTGAGACTCCAGTAACTCTATATCGAGTGATTCTGACTTTTCTAGTGCATGTATTTCACGTGAAAAACTGTAATAGAAACTGAATATTAAAGCGACAGTCAAAATGCAACTCTCGAAATTGCTAGCAAAATATTGTTGGTATAGTTTGTAAAATCTTTTACTGTTTTTAATTGAAATTAATTTAACATTTATTTTATTTCCTAATAAAATATCTTTTTTTCAACAAATTGTTTTTTAAATTAACTGGATATCTTCATTCTTTCCCAAGTTATTACAAAATTAGTGACATTTTGTCAACATTTTTGTGAATAGAAAAAATAAATTCGGTAGCAAAAAAGTTAAACTGGCATTCAAGTATTTTGAAATGTTGTTCTATGAGTGTTTTGGTGCAATTAAGATCATCTCTTAGTTCCACTAAGAGAAGACAACCCTTGAGCATGAGCCTATAATTTGTATAGCTTTTTTTTTCTATGCCGTAACAGAACCTATACAAATTATCAACCATGGTTCATAAACTCACTCCAATTAAAGTAATGAGCAGAGCCAGTATAAATTCCTCTAAACTCGTCTACTCCTCTGCTTCCTGGCCTACAGGTTGTGTTGCAATATCCGAGGTGCCATCTGAAATATATAAAATCTAGTGTAATATTTTTCTATCCACAATAAATCTATTTAGACAGTAAGTCAGACATAAAATTCAATAGTAAGTTCTCACTCATCGAGCAAACAGATACCTGATATAAAGTAGTAAGCTTACAGTTAGTATTCTAAAAAATAATTGAAACATTCAAGTCAACAACCGTTTCAAATTGAAAAGCAAGTAGAGATTTTCCCATGTGCTTCAATGTTTAGAAATTGTCCAAAACAAAATGTTATCAGATCTGTGAAAGTTAGTGGTACTCACTTGCCAACAAATTTAGTGACATATCCCTCCTCCTTCATATATTCAAAGATGGTTTTCTGCTCAATGGGAAGACAACTCAAGCTCTCTTCTAATATTACAAGTAACTGCAGAACAGTACAGTCACAAGTTACCAGCCAATTATAAATGAACAATACATAGCAGTAACTTTCTAACCTATACAGTAGCAAGTAGTGTAAAAAGTTTTTAACCTTGCAGTTGAGATTTTCTGCTTTACACCACTTCAGGCTACTTGGCACTACCATAGAAGAGACACTCGATTCACTTTAAACTAGCAATGTACTAAATTATTCACCAGATTTAAATCTTGCTTATGTTAAAAATATATATATTTGTATATATATACTACATAAATGCCCAGTGTTGCTCGGGTAATAAAAAAGTCTTTGCGCAACAAACTTATTTTTATTTAACATATGAAACATTTTTTACCATTCTAACCTTTAAACTCCACATAATGAGAGGAGTGTTTTTGTGCAGCTCGAATAAATTAGGAAAAAATAAACAATGAGTACATGGAAGTGTGTGTATAAAAACTTTACTGTTGCAGCAGATGCTCGTTGTATTCAGTTTTGAGGGATGGTACTGGTACATCTCCATACGTGAAAACGTAAAAATGAGATATTAAACTGTCTTTGTTTGCTACTTTGCCTGACCAATTGGAGAAAGAATGTAGAGGCAGTTCTTACTACACATAATACATTGGTCAGCGTAAAAAGTATTTAGCCTTTACAGGTTTACCGAAACTAGAAATTGGAGGGTAACGACATGTTTAAAATGGAAACGGCACATTTAAAAACCGTAAACTTAAAAAAAATAGGTAATGGGTAATGGTGAAAAAAATAAACTTGTAAAAATTTCTGAAAAAAATAATAGTAGTAAAAGGTAATATTAATTAATAATAAAAAGTGCATATTTAGCGTATGCAATCGCTATTAGGATAAACCTATATGTATGAGCGTTAGAAATGATAAGAACAGTTACTGCTTAGCCTAGTAGTTGTGTGCACTTGTTAGTAGACTTGCGATTATGAATGTCACGCGTTGAATTCCTCGGTACGCGGATTTTTCATCGATAGATTTTAATCACTATAATTGGACACAGGGGTGGAAACAAAAGACAAACAAACACTGAGATAGGAATATTTATATTTTATAAATCATATATATTTGTATATCCTATATACTATAGATATTTATAAATGATATATACATGTATGATATATATCATATACATCATATATATCATGATATATATCATATGATATATCATATACATCAGATATATATGATATATATATTATATATGTATCATTTATAAATGTCTACATTATATAGGATATACAAATATATATGATATATAAAATATAAATATTCCTATCTCAGTGTTTGTTTGTTTCTTGTGTATATATATATTTGAAAAAAAATATTAAGAGAGTGTCAAGTTCTTTTTTATATGCTTTAGCACCTGCTTTTAGTTACTATATAATAATATAATGAATATATATTTTAATATTAATATTTTTTTAATTATATGTATATATACATGTATATATTTAATAACACCATTAATAAATACATTGTAGCATGCTGATAAAACAACTTCTCATTTGTACTAAATTGGACAAAAGCGCTGTCAAAGCTGTAGTAAGGAGTGAGAGAAAGAAAGCATCATCACTTGCAATTTTGAAGTAAATTCATTTGAAGTTGATTGCAGAAAGGTTTTGCTACTTCACACATCTGCTTTCGATCAGTTACTACACAAAACACCCGTCATAGTAAAACTCCTCTAACCATTATTTGTTTAGTTTTGCTTAGAGCAGCAACTTCTAGTTCGAGCTACTCTGAAGCATCTTTTTAACTTTCTAAGAAGGAAGGGATACCACAGAAAGTATTTCCCTATCAAAAGGAAAGGAATACCAAAATAATATCTCTATTGGAATGAGGATGCATATTCATAAAGTTGGAGTTATCTTCTACATGGTATACATGATTCACACTTATGGCTTTGTCAATTACCTGTGGCTGACTCCAACAAAACATTTTTAGCATACACTGAACATGTTTGTTTTAAGGCATACATTCAGCTATCGTAATTTTTTAAAATATGTAAATTTTGTTTTACTAAAAAGATTCGACACCCAAAATTCAAATTTCAATCATTATGCTGCCAGCAAAGCAAGGCTAATATGGGCGCTACTTATGTCAATGTAATAATTTTTCAGTGCATTTAATATTTTTAGCTTTAAAATTTGTTGGCTCATTAACTATGTAAATAAATCATAAATAGCGAAGTATTTAAAAAAAGCTATGCAGAAACCTAATCTACAATTTTAGATATAATACCAGCTAATGATATGATAGTAGGCTACATGAACCAATATATTATTATTATTATATTATTACTATCATAATACCAGCTGATGATATGTGCATGAACAAGCAGACGTGCTGCCCGACTAAAAAGTGCTGCTTGAAATTCCTAATTTTAGTTCTTTTATTCTGTTAATTTCCAAACAAACAAACAAATAAACAAAGATATAAATATACCAAAGTATAAATAAGCAATATTTATCTATGACTAGCTGAATGTCCGGCGTTGAGCAGGAAATTTAACAATTACCCAATGAATTTGAGTACCCTAGGACACTTATATTTCGTTAGCATTTAGTTTCGTGAGTAGCATACAGAGTAAAATTTTGCTGCAACTTAATTTCGCGGATCTGATGAGTGCGAAAATATAATAATGTGAAAATAAATGCAGTAGAACAAACATAATTAGATTTCTCAAGTCCAGTTTACTAGTAAAAAAAATTTTCAATTTGGGACTAGTTTGTATTTGTGAACCGCGAGTAGAAATGTGTGGGCGAGATCGACAATGCAACTTGATCGCTTGCTGCTATTTGTTTCTTGGACTATCAATGATGTCAAGGTCCCTCTCGCCATGACTGATGTGGTACCAATATTAGATCTCAAGTATTTATAGCACGCGGTGGCCATGGCCCAAGGTTGTTATTGTTTTTGGTTGGTAATAAAATTCATCGCTACAATAATTATTATTCGATTTTATGACTTTCCCTACCAGACTGTCATCCTCATCCGTTACAAATTCAGTGACTAAACTAATATCATCATCTTTCTCATTTGTCTTGGCTTTTCCACAGGCCCGTATTCCATGGGGCGGCTGGCCGGCTGAGCTACCCCAACTTTTTAGGAATTTTTGGCGGCTAAGTACAGTCAAACTCGAAGAACTCGCCCTCGGATAAAATGTAAAATTTTATCATGAACACTTGGTTAGCTCAACAGATTTGTTTGGTCTGTTCCCATGCAATGATAAACTGCTTTAGATAACTCGACCTCAACATCATTAACTCGAACAGTTATTTGCCCAACGCAAATAACCCAGTTTTTATCGCTGTAGAATATCACCTTATTCGGAGTCATAAAGATAAGCGTTAACTTTTAATAGTTCTTGGGCGGCATTATTATCATAATCGCCAAAATATTTTTGTTGACTTTTATAAAGGTTTGCAAAGGTCAAGTTTTACCAAACATCCGTCTGGCAATGGCCCAACGAAAGCATAAAAACCTTCGGATGAACTTAAAATAAAATCGGCAAAATTGATCTTTGTTGAAACGCTTAAAAGAAAGAAGATGTCTTTTTTCTGAGCGTTTCAACTGCGGTCAAGTTCAGCCTATTTTAATCTGAAAACGTGCTGGCAGTCACATCACCTAAAACAAACAAATCTCAAATAATAGAAAAAATGTTTATATTTTCTGATAAAATCTTTTAAACCTTTATGTGAGATGCCCGGTTGAGGCCCTACATGAAAGAAACCTGTTGAGGGGGCTGATACACCCCCTCCAAACCCCCAGATGCTCATAACTAGTGGCCTAACATTAGCCAGCCCAATTTGCAACCAGGGAATACAGGCCTGCTTTTCCAAAATAACTTGTTATCTCTCCTTGCTTTGCCATGCTGCTCAGTCGGGCGTATTAGCTATAATGAGTTCAGCAGAAATTTCCCAATGAGCCCAACCACACACAAAGGTTACCTGCATTTCTAATATGACAATTTTATTGTGGATATCAATGAACAAAGCTATTTAATTTCGTGTTTTCGCGGTTCGTTGCGATAGTTTAGTTTCGCTCATGAAATTTTCGCCGAAGAGGGTGACCCCGCGAAAATGCGAAAGTTAGATGACGCGAATACATAGGTGTCCTAGGGTAACTTATCTGATAAGCCAGTAAAGGTAAGCTCACCTTTACTAAAACGATTGCTGTGTTTGCAGCCGGCTTCATAATCAAGACTACACGTATCTGTCAATCAGGCTAGTTAATGACCCAAAGAGCTTCAAGCATGGTCATTGTACAGCTTGGCTATCGTAGTGTAATAGATTACATTACTAGTCTGCTGCCCAGAAGGTTCCGAGATCAAATCAATTGTGATGAGGATTATTCACTCTTAGATGTTAATCACTATAATTTGACAGAAAGCTTAAAAACCTTTTCATAACCTTAAAACTTCAACATATTTATTAAGATTTGATGTATTGTCTCTTATAAACTTTTCCATTGTCAATAATCACTGAGTATCATTGTGTTCTCCAAAGAAAATAATCCTTACCGTATTTCTCTTAGAATTGTAAAAAACATGATTGGAAGCCTATGCGTAGGAGGTCCGAGTGCACCCTATGTTGTAGTTGTCTTCCTTTCCATACACACTGACGCTTGGGTAAAAATTAAAGCAGTGAAAGGAAAAATCTCAAACCAATATTTGTCATAAGTGCTTCACAGAAAGTAACAAGTTTTACCATTTGTAATTAAATTTCAATGAAATGAGATCAATTATTTTGAATATTATTAATTGAATTGACAAGAGCTTAACTTGGTATTTCTTGAATTATGATGTAATTCATATATGTAAACCTTGAAGTTTGTTCGTCTGTCAGTCCATCCCTTTGTCCAGCTATAGTGATAAAGTTTTAAGAATGAGAAACTCGCTGCAAACTGGATTTGAACTCACAACCTCTAGTTCTGCAGACAGCCATTTATTCGAACCCTACACTGTCCGAGTGGCTACATCCAGGAATAATATGAACATATACTTGGAACACATGCCAATCTCTCATGGTTTACATTAAACACTGCTGCTGGCGTACCAAAATAAAAATGCATGCTCATACATGAAGATACATTAAATACTTAAGCTCATGTAACCAACAATACTATTGCAATCAGTATAGATCTGTAGTAGGCACTGCAGCCGGTACAGTATGAACTACACAAAAATAAACACAGTAAACATAAATGAACAAACACCTCCATTTAAAAGTTAAAATGGTAAATGTTTTATATGTTGATTAAAAGTACATTTTCTGTACAAAAACCTTTTTATTACCTGTGCAACGCTGGGCATTCACCTAGTGTTTCTATATAATACAGCTTTTGCCTGCTATCTGTAATTGTGGATATGCTGTACAATATCGTGTTTTAAATAAAATATACTGTAGCATCATCTAGCTGTTTCATTGATAATGTTAAGAAAAATAGTATCTACTACAGCTATTGATCTTGTGCATAAAAGTGCTTCAGATCTCTGACATGAAGTCACTTTGCCTGACTAAATTACGGTTTACACAGCATTTGAGCCAATAGTTTACAGAAAACCATGCCTTAAAAAGTTAGTCCAGCGCAGTATACACTTCACTTGTCAAACCTTTATAACTATGGAAGAAAATATATTGTTATAAAATGCATTGTTTTTGGTTACTTGTTTCGTCAACTTGAAACACAGCAATAAATACTTTCATAGCATTAAAACTAGTAAATTATATAAAACGCCTAAGAATGTACAACGTGACTGCTCAAAATATATCTAAAACAATCAAACTTTGACATAAAAAAAATTACATGTTCCAATAAAACTATGCAAAAAATAAATATAAAACCTAAATTACTTGTGCAACCAAATTAAAAAATTATATATAAGTTATAACCAGTAAACCAAGTTTTTATTGTTGTTTTATCATAAAAGAGGCTGAATTATGCATAATTTTGGTGTGATAGAAATATACATGTACAGTGTAACTTACACTAGAGAGGTTGAATCATCAACATGTAAACGTTCTTCTAATATTTTGTTTTTTGTGTGATTAGTTTCAACAGAACTTTTGACTTTTGTTTCTCTGTTTTGAAAAATCTCAAAGTCTGTATGTTGAAAATTACTCTGGTCGTCAAAACAGACAGTTGTTTAAATTTTATTTTACGTGCTGAGAAACTTCAGTGTGAAAGTGATAAAAAATTTAAGTTTCAGTGCAATATAATATTGCTCTGCTAACCAATCATCTACTGCATTACATTTTTTGTAAATGAAGCAGTAGCATAATAACATGCCTGACCTGGACTGCATTGTTGGAAGGGTACTTTCCTGTCACAAATGAAGCTCTTGACCTGCAATATAGTATCATTTCAGAGTTTGTTGCGGTGCCAGATGGAGTTTATTGACACTTTCCTAGCAAAAGACGTAGGAAAGTCTAATAAGATCATTTTGTAATAGCTCCACTAATAAACAAGCCCTGCAGATAGTGAAGTGGGCGTAGTCAACTACCATACAACAAAATTGGCTTCAATCGAAATTGGTCTAAATCTAACAAAGCTTTGTATAATACATTAATTAGACTTTGGTAATCTACCACTAGGAAATGTTGGAAGATAGTCATATCGAACTGCATGCTATTGCATATTTCAGGTTATAGGCTTTCTGGCAACTCAGTAAATTTTAACTGTTTCAGCGGAAGAAGCATATACAAGTAAGTACTCATACTGTCATTCACCAAAGTTTTAAGATAATATTATACAAACCTCATAAAAATGTGAAAGTTTAGACTCACTAAAAGCAACAAGTTAAGATTATTTGAATAAAGCTCTATGTGGGTTTTAAAGAATTTCAAAATAGCTGCATAGCTTCAGATTTAGTTTGAATTGCTGATGACTTTTGCTGAACATTAAAAGTTTAAGAAAATACAAATATTAACCGCTATTGAATTATCGCTAGATGTAGCTGTGATGCGAGAAAGAATCGGAACAGCAGTAAGTTATAGTAACAGTAATTGATGTAAAGTAAAAAATGTAAAACTGCTCAAATAAAAACAGCCAAGTAGATTTATTGTTCATAGTATATATTTTATGTGTAATATTTTTAAAGATGAAATTTCACAAAATTTTAGTAAATTTTGTCAGGAAGTATCGGTATTTTTCTGTTATTTGTCTTGTTTATGATGCTTGAGGTGATCTGATCGCCAAGATGTTTCAACGTTAAAATTGAAAGACTGGATAGCAATTATAGGCAATTATGAAGTGACGATTATGGTGTCTATAGTTGCAGGGAAACTGACTAAATAGAGACGCATAATGCTGCAACTCGAAGGTAATAGATGATATCAACTAAAGCAACTTATGACGTCATTTCTCACATATTGTTTTTCTGAAAATATTAGTGGTGATCAGATTTTGTCAATTTTAATCTTGTAACATCCATGAAGTCAGACCACATCAAACACCAAAAACCTTAGCAAATGATAGAAAAACACCGATACTTTCGATAAAATTTTCTAGAACTTTCTGTAAGTTCATAATTAAATGCAACATGACTAATTCCAAAGTATACTAGACTGTCAATTAAAATCCTGTGCTAGCTAAACAAATAGTTGCAAGAAGATAACACTGTGATTATACTAGTAGTTAGTTAGTTCTACCAAAGCATTCCAATAAAAGAAAAAAGCATTTAACTTTCAATGAGTTTTTGGAATTTAGTGCTCAAGGGCATTTTATCATTTAGTTACATGTAAAACTAGAACTTTTTCCAATTACCTATGCAAGCTGTAAAATGTTTAAAAAGATATATATTACTGACATGGTTATGAGTTGGAGATTTGTTGTAGCCTTAGGGTGGCCATAAAACTGCAGTTATTTTTTATTGATTGCTTGCCATTATATGCAATTAATAACATTAGCCTGGTTCTTAGGCATATTCTTAGCCTTAGTTTTACTACCAACATGGTATTGGTCCATCAAGAAACACTCAATAAATTTGATGAAAGGTTTTTAATATTCAGCCAGTTATCACATCCTTTACCAGGTGTAGAGCCCTCTTTGCTGCATATACTTTGCACTCTCCCAAGGGTAAAGCAATATTTATGATGCTTGTGTTAGCAT
This sequence comes from Watersipora subatra, assembly GCF_963576615.1. Lineage (NCBI taxonomy): Eukaryota > Metazoa > Bryozoa > Gymnolaemata > Cheilostomatida > Watersiporidae > Watersipora > Watersipora subatra. The sequence goes on from NC_088717.1 coordinate 3,535,229, forward strand.
TTCCATGACATCTTTTTATTTATGCCACGACATCCGACGGAGGCAAACAGGCAACTATTTTCTGTAAAACTGTTATATTTTGTGTTGCAAAATGTATATTGGGTTAAAGCGTTTTAAGGTTCTCCTTGGGTTTAAGCAGAACAAGTTATTTATCCAAATCTTGCCAACGACTGACAGCAGTGGTCACACAGAGAGGACGAGCAATAAGGAATAATGAGTAAATAATGAATGGAAACAAAAAGACATACACCGGGTGTAATGGTTAATGGCGGGTGTAATGGCTAAATAAATGAAAAGATATTTAGTATCTCAACAAACAAGTCTGGGGCAATGAAGATGTCAGGTCAAAAAAAGTTGCAGTACCATTTTTCAACATTAACTTATTAGAGTGATACAGTTTTTACTTTGGATTGTATTACTTTTCGAGTTTTGGAAGAACAAATCAACAACTTTGGGTAGAGTGATATTTATTTCGCCTTCATCAAATTCTTTTTGAATCGGCTTTTTAAAGACATCAAAATATCAGAACGAGTTAAACAAGGGACTATTTTGTTAAGTACATATAAGATTAACAAAATTCTTACTTATTTCAATTTTGTTACTTTTAAAGTTATGAGAAAAACGAAATAAAACTTTGGATTTTGAAAAGGGTTTTGGAAAGCAATAAAAATAGCTTCTCTAGATGCTAATAATTTGTACCCCGCTACAGAAGAGAATTCCAACAGCATAGCAAAATGTGCTAGGGTTTCATATGTTGTGCACCAGCGTATAGATGAAGTATAAGACAGTGGATCAAACTTACACCCTAGTGATTTCGATTTAGAATGTAGGGCTGATGATTCTGATGATCGATACTTTTGGACACGCTCGTCAATATTATCATTGTAACCGCAACAATTAGTAGGTGATGATGATGCTGGTAACACATAATTACAGTGATTACAATTAATTATTATGATTTAAATGCTGATTTGTTTTCAATTATTAATAATTTTACAATAGTAGCTCATAAAGATGAAACAACTGGTTTTTGAGTTATGACCAAAATAACGAGCGCAAAATATAACGACCATTTTTATGAAATTAATTTCAAAGAGGGGAAATTCTGAAAGAGAACTTGCCCAACAAAGGGCAAGTCTAAGTTTTAATAATGCTGGTGAGAGCAGACATCCAGTCTCAAGACCTACCAGATTTGGATATTGCTTCCCAGCATGCACCTTAACCACTGCGCAAGCCACTGATATTTCTTTGTATTGGAATCTGAATGCTGTTTGCCTATCTCATACACATACTCCTGATTTTTAAAGAACCCAAAAGCATCTGTATTACTTTTAACAAGCAGTCATTCCAAATAAAACTTTTGTTGTTGTCGCGAGTTATCCTTTTACAGGTATTCACAACTCTTAATTACTGAATTTAAAGATTTGGTTACTTTACTAAAGTGAACATCTGTTAAAATTAAAACTAATAACATTCTCAGCAATGGTTTTTTTTAAACCAAAACAATCAGACTGTGAGATGGAAACATCAAGACATAATTTTCCAGAGTACAGCGGAACATATATACTTACGCACTGCACACAGGTTGCATGTACGACTGTGTGAGCTCAATCCCTTTCTTTTTAAATGAGTCTATGTTCGGAGTTTTCACTTTAGGGTTTTTAAATCCAACATCGTTCCATCCTGAAAAAAATGTGCCCATATAGGGACGTCTAATCAGACGCAAACATGAGTAGATCTTTTCACCAATCTGTAATTCTTCTCTAACCAGTACTCTGAGCTACGTTAATCTGTTAATCTGTTAATCTGTTGTAAAACTAGCAGCATATAAAGAAAGACACTTAGATTCTGTTGACAGACTTTAGCTAAAAAGAGAAGGTTACTATTAACTCTTTCACTACCGCCTTAAATTCTGACTGAATGATTATTCTGCCCGAATTAATTCAAATGGATTTTCGAAAAATCGATATACCGCTAGTATTTATGCAATGTCTCGAGAATAAAGGAAGATATCGTTTTACCGTAAAATGCATCTTATTCAGAAATTTCTTTTTACAAGATAAGTATAAAATTGTTCAGTGAATCTCACTCTAGCAAAATCTCTGATGCTTCCTTTGCATTAAAGAGTGCGGTGAGTTTATAATTGCCATGACGATAGCGATTTGGTTCTCTCGGCTTGCAAATAGAATAGAAATGGAATTGCTCAGCAAAAAGATTTTTAATTGATTGCACGAGATTAGCAACAAGGTAGTTTCATTGGAAACAAAAATTCATTGGTCTAGCAAATGTGTAGGCCTCATAATAAAAAGAAAAGTGAAACCCTATTGATAAGCCGATACATCGGCTCACGGTCTGATCTGTACTTCTATTACCGCGAAAGCCGATACACCGGCTTACTGTAGCGAAAGAGTTAATGTAGGATACTTGACTACTGACATAAGTTCCTCCATATTTGTGCCACTCTTAATGCTGTCAATTTGCATGTAATTACTATAGTTGTTATCATTGCTGCTATTGTTAGTTAATACAAGTATCTCAACAAAAACAAACTCTAACAAGAGGGCACAACTCATAGCCCATAATGTGAGAGGTGAGAAATTTGTAGTTTTGTAGCATGTACTTTGGTGCTCGCTTGAGAGGCAAAAGAGCAATATTGGAGTTGTTTCCTTTCTAGCATCACCTGACTGGCAATGAAGTCTTAAACACTATAATTTAAACTGGTCTGGTGAAAGAAGGCAACAGTTTGTAGAGTAACAGTGAAGGAAGACTTCAATCACTAAGAAACCTGGGACTACCGTGGGAATCAAATCAGCTTTTTATGAATAATATCCTGTATTTTGCTTTTGTTAATAATAAGACAAAAAAATTATAAATATTTTTTATAATGTTTAGAGGCTAGGAAAAATAATTGCTTTTGGCAGGACCCAAACTCATGGTTTTTGGCTCAGCGGTACAGCAATCCACCACTTGTACCAATGAACCACCTTGCCACATTTCTGAATAATTGTGCTGTGACTTTTTATACCTGAATATCTTTTAGGGCGCTTGGGTACTTTCATTTAAACGTATTTAACTTTTGGAACCCTGGCCCTCCTAGTCAATTTCTGTCAGTATCCCTGGGCAATTTTTTTAATGATAAAAAGTTTTGAAAATTTTATTAAGTATAATTAAATATGCTCATAATCCAATAGTAATTGGCAAAACACTGTTAAAAAGTCAAGCAATGCACAGCAAAATCACCAAACGGAAAACAATGTAGCCCATTTGACAAGGATTTTTGGTGAACCATTTAAATTCGTATGACTTTAAAAAATTCTAAAAATCTTTACAGTAGCATCATACTAATCAAGCGCATGTTCAGTTTTCTGAATAAAATAATCTGCAAAATTATAGTTAGTATCATATAATTCTTCATCTGCATCACAATCATCCAGGACGTGCCAAAAACGATTGTATCAATTTTTTCACGACATTGTCCCGATAAAACTGTTACTATAGCAAGTAAAATAGATAAAGATATTTGAAAACAGTTAAAATGGAAAAAAAATCTCTGGTCTAACACCTTGTGCAACAATTAATTTGATTGGTTTATGCTGTTCCTTAGAAAAAACATTTGTAAACAAAGCTATGTGGATGCCGGTATTCCGGCCAGTAGGATTTCTGATACACCCTTTGAAATTCCGGAATACTGGCCATTACGATGCAAAGGATTAAAATAGCTGTGAGACAATAACTAGCTATCAATGATCCGATTCAATTTAACAGTAATTCAAGGAGTTCCCGAGGCCCCAACATAAGTTGTAGCAATGCCAAAACTGATCTTCAGGTTAAAAATGTCTAATATTACAAAATAAAAGCTGTACCATTGTTGTAGTAAAATTCATGATGTCTACATAGGGCGGGATAAGCTTTGAGTTGAAAGTGCACCCCACTCCATTTCCTTGCAAGCTATTAAAATATATTATCATTTCATCATTACTACTTGGTTTTGGTACAAATTGTATGACCGCTCTGTTTTTACAATCAATAATTGGAAAATTTTGCATTTCTTGGTAATTACTAGCGCTTTGCTCAAAACTAAAGGCAGCAGCTAGTAGCTAAAGAAAATGCTTGTGCTAAATAATTCATGCTAGAATTGACCTTATTGATTAGAATTGTCTCTTTTCTTGTTGTCACGAGAACAGTTAACAGTTTTGAATAGACCTTTTTCAAGTTATTTTCAACTAAAGTCAATTCTAACAGATTCTACTATAAATTATGCACTGTCATCTACATAATACAAAAATGTTCAAAAAATTAGCTGGTGGGCTTATGCAAACAAATTCTTCAGAGCAATAAAACGTTGAGTCATTATTTTCAAATAAACAGACATTCAATTGAAAATCATATATTTAGGTCAGTTTTGTCAAAACAGGCTTGGCCTTGGCATACTTTTTAGATCTTCTTTAGACTTTAAGCAAAAGAGCAAACTGAACCACTTCAAACATAATCACATATAGCCTCTAATGGAGTAAGTAGTTGCAACTGCTATATCAAAAGTTACTCAGAATGAAGTGATCAACTTGGCAATGCTTAAACAAAGCTAAAAGGGACATCACTGTGAGTGCTGTCACTTTGTTTTGGTTCAGGTGAGCTGTTGGTCTTGTTTAGTAGATGGCGATAAATTTTTAGCAAGATAGAAATCAGCTAAGATCTGGTCAATTTAAACTAATATAATATCTGATATAGATCTGACTTCTAGAAAGAATAGCTTCTTTCTAGCATGAGGTTTATGGGTGTGACATTATCTGCCATTTTTGGGAATTAGGAAAAATTACAGTTTTTAGCATAATATAATATTTAGGAACTGCTCAACATTTAATTTTTCAATAATTTTAAGCCCATTCCAAATGTTTCTTAAAAACAAAGTTACGACAAATAAAATTTGATGTGATCAGTGTGTACTAAACGCCTGCATGTAAAATCTTCTGGTCTCAAAGTCAAAAACTTTCTTCTAATGGTTCATTTTTTTAGTTACTTGCCTAGTAACGATAGAATAACATCAAAAGACTTTTGCGACAAAACCCTGTTTATGATTCTCCAAAATAAAATTTAAAAATCATTTTGAAACAACTTTTCAAATGTAATAGAAGTAACCATATGAAAATGAAAGTTTAAAATTATAACTTAAAGAGTAATGGAACTAGTTATAAAGCTTTTTGGCTCAATCATTGTCAAATTTTGGTTAGCTTGTGAAAAAGCAAACTTTAATTGGTCTGAAGAAAGTAAAACTACATAGTCAATAAATCACATAGCTTTACTGAGTAGTAAACCAAATTATCAAATGCATATTGCAAATAATACTAGATCATCAAATCTCTACAACTTGCAGATTAAGGCAAAATAGCTTTACAGCATTTAAGAGAATCTTCTTACTATGAATTTTGTGTTGACCAAGAAAGGCAAATATTAGCTGAAAACAAGCACTGTTACCGATATGGTTGAAACTCTGTATAAATCAGAGCTGGTCTCTGCAAAAGTTCTCATTTTGTGTTCTCGATCATCAGATACAAGGAAATGTTAAAAAGATCTATAGGTACTGAAATCAGTTAACTCATCACGGTTGTGAGTCAATAAAACTAGCAGACTCTGTAAACTTGGCTGTCATTTCATATTAAGTATTTATCAAAAACAACCACAGCTCATAGAGTTGATAGAGTCAAATTTATTGTGTCTGCAGTAATCATCAGCAATCGATTTGCAATGAATTGAAACGAATTGCCAGCCGGTTTTAATCAAAAGCAGATATCAATTGCGGTTTAACAGTTCCTAGTACTAAGACAGTATTTGCTAGTACTTCGGTGTGTTCAGAGTACATGCCTAGCGTTGTAAAAAAAATGCATTTGTTAAGCTCTACATCTACATTAATGTATTTTGTATTATATTTACTTTTGAACAAAACCAAAATAACCACAAAAGGTATATAACTACATATTCATGTAGATGAATGCATCGTTGACTAACTTCCTATATACGTATTTCTTCTAAAAACATTGATTGAAATATCACATTTTAAAATGGCTAAAAATCTCATCAACATCGTTTCTGCAAATTGGTTGAATTAACACATTAATATGCTATATAAATTTAGCTGATTAGGTATTCAAATCCATTATAATGTTTCAACTTGTGACCCGTTTATTTCTTTTTGCTCACACTGATAGCTTAGCAGATATTTGTTGATTGGCTGTTTGACATTATATACACACATGCACGCGCGTACACTTGCACAAACACACACCCAAGCATGCACACATACAGGCATACAGGCACACAGACACATGCACAAACACATGCGCACATACACACATACACGCACACACACACACATGCGCGCACACGCACACACATGCACACATATGTACATGCGTATACACACGAGCACACAAGAACACACACATGCACACAAGTACACATGCACACACACACACATTCACACGTACACACACATGCACGCATGCATGCACGCATGCATGCACGCACGCACACACACACATGCACACACGCATGCACACACATGAACACACACGCACACATATGAACACACACGCACACACATGAACACACACGCACACACACATACGCACACACGCATACGCACACACACGCACACATGCACACACACACACATATGCACACATGCATGTACACACACACACGCACACACGCACGCACGCATGGACACGCGCGCGCACACACACACTCATACACTCACACACATGCACAGCCATACACATGCATATGAAGCACACACTTATGAAACACACATTTATGAAACACACGCACACACATACATATTTGGTTTATAGCCAAGTATCTAGGAGTAACATGTAACATCTGTTGCTGTACAGAACATGTCCTTGACATTTGTAACCTCAGCAAGAAATTTGGTAGTATCCATACGTATATATTAAAGGATAGACTGGCACCAGGTTGGCTCTCTACCAATTTGAACAGGATGTCTACAGAGTATTTGCTTGCATTCCTCTAACAATATTTGCCTGAAAAAAATTCTTGTGATAAAAACACAGCAGGTAATGTCAGCTGACACACTTTTGTTAGATTCGTGACCCAATTAGCTGGTGGGCTTATGCAAACAAATTTTTCAGAGCAATAAAACGCCGAGTTATTATTTTCAAACAAACATCATTTAATTGAAAACAACATGTTTAGGTCAGTTTTGTCGAAACAGGCTTTGTCAAAGTGGAGCTTGTTTGCCTGTTTGTGGCCACGTTAAGAATGTAGGAAAAAATATTACATTCCATGTGAATTGAACCTAGGCATCAGACTCAAAGGCAAGTATGCTACCACTAGACCACTCTGTCACTTCAAGGGATAATTATGCATTTAGGCCTATTGGTTTCTCACAACAATCTCTCACAGTGCACAGGACTGGCATGCAAACTAGTCTATATAGTAATAACAAATTCATAGCTGAGATCAGTGATGACTGATGTTTTTTTCTATAAACCTGCGGCATGAAAGCGATGGAGTCTTGCAGACAAAATCTTATAATTCAAAAGTAACTTGATAAATTGTTACTTTTCAACTTTTTTCAACTCTTATTTAAGTAATTATTGTTATTTTAAAATTGTGATAAAACATTATTTCAATATTTTAGTCAATTTAAAAAAAAGCAAAAAGATCGATAAATATGTCACTGTATTTGCCAATTAGAGTGAGTTTTGACAAAACTATGAGGTGGTTTTTTAAAACTTGTTTAGGAAAATTTTTTTCCATGATATAAGAAGTTTCAGCTTTGATGTTACCATAATAGAAGAGTTTTAATGGAACCATTGGGCAATATAAAAGGTTAAAAACTAAGCTTACTGCAATAATCAGTATCACATTATTAAATAACTACAAAAATAATGCTACAATGTACGAGTTTTTGCTATGAGAATAATGCTATGAAGTTCTACTTAATTATACCTTGATAAAATCCCAATGTTACTGGTCCCAGATGACAATGTGAATATACGTCAAGCAATTCTTCCATGTGCAGACAACACTATTTTGATGTGACTTATATGTAGATAATAGAATGCTCAACAATATCAAAAATTAAAACCTATTTACTAACTAAAAAAGTAAAACCAGTCTTATTTATTTCAAAAACTTCTACGACAAATCAGACTCATTTTGTAATGCAAAAAAGCTCATCAATTCGACTGATTTTGGTTGTAAAGCTATTTTCCTCCTAGCAAAGATGAAAAACATTTTTTGATTATACATGTAAAAGTTTATTTATAAAATTAACAAAACATCAGCTATAAATTTTATTAAACTATTACGAGCATAGATGCCTCACCATGCACAAGCTGACTCCAATTTTGTGTGCCAGCTCATCCTGCAACATGAACAATTATAAGTCTAGCACTAACCACTGTGTGGTAAGTTTTAGCACGAAACCTCAAAAACTGAACATATATACATGTACATGTATGTAAAACCATTCTTGGTCAAAATCAATTTTTTACAAATAAAAATGTCTGTGGAGAAAGGATTAAAGATACTTAGATAAATCGTCATAATGCTGTAATAACGTTAATATTTGTGTATTGGACTCACATATTAGATCATTGACTACAGGCTTATGACCTATTAGCATTTGACCTATAAGATAGGTCATCTCTGCCCCTTTTCTGCCTCCTTTAAAATGTTATGTCTAGCATTTCATTTAATGCGCTAGTGTTTAAATGGTCGGCCTACAAACAGCATTTTTACTTGCGTAATATTAAACGTGTGAAGTATTTGAAAATACATAAAAAAATTGCAGAAAGTTGAAAACAAATTACTATTATTACTGTCTACATAAAACAAATAGAAAAAAAACAAAATATGATTATTTTTCAGTAGTTGTGTTGACAAGAATTGCAATGAATGATGAAAAAAGAAGTAAAATTAAGTGGTAAGACAAACATTTTAAGTACAGACATATTTGCGGCTCAAAAAAGGAAATCAGTTGCAAACTATGTGCCTTGCCTAAAACACCTTGTGGTGAAGGATTTGAAATCAATTAAAAAAAGCTGCAAGCCTTTTTGTGAACAAACTTTTCTAAAGTTGAAAGCTGTTGTTACTTTTTCAATATATTGCAAGTGTTTTATTGAAAATAGGTATTAATAGCTATTTGACATTGCATTCGCTGCTACAAACTCCTTGGGTTAGGTCTCATTAGTTTTTTAGCTAACGTTATTGCAGCCACCTGGTGGTCTTTATTCTGTCATCAACATATTATTTATCTCCACTTAGCCACCACCACTCCTGGTAATTGTACAGCTGTCATACCCAGTATGAACTGGTTTGATGTCCTTGTTATTACTCTTTAATATCTTCTTTTTTCTGATTTTCCTTCTTATTAACTTGGAGTTCAGCTGAGCTACAGTTTAGTAGTTCCATAGATGCTTTGCTATCTCATGTAAAATATTTCTAGTAAACAACATGTTTTCAAGTTTTCAATTACTACCAGCCAACTTCTGCCTCTTTACCAAACCCAAATTGTAATGCATCATCATTTGCCTGTAAGACATTAGATGATATGACAGAAATTTTGTTATGAGTTGCCATACGCAACAGAGCAATTACAAGGCTTACACACATACACACACAACCTAGCCCAAACAAGTGCACAAGCCATGATGGTGCAACTATTTTGTGGTTATGGATGCTTCAGCTTAGCTAAAAAACTGTGAGAAGACAAATATAAATAGAATAGGGGTTAACAGCAGGCTTGCCTGCAGTTAACCCCTATTCACCGCAGAGTGAGTAGGGGTTAACCAATTACACACCGCAAGCAAACCGCAAGGGCTGACTGAAAACAAACTATATTGCTGACAGAAAAAGCTCAAACCTGAGGGATTTCTCAATATTTACTACTCACATGCTGATTTATGATATAGTCTGCTACTCGTGTCTAAAGATGCAAACCAGCAAATAAGCACAGCAAGTAAAACAGAACTTCTCTCAAAAAGTTATATATTCATAGCAAAATGGAATGAATACAGCTCATATTGGCTGCTGTCAAAAGATAGTAATTAGGCTCAATGTATTTGATCCAGCTTTGTTATTGTTATTGTTATTCCCAACTCAAATTCAACGGAATTTGAAATTGCATTTTCTAAAATCTTTTAATAATTACTTTCATTACATACAAGTGATTTGCCACTTGCTCATGATTTTTTAAAAACAAATTGTTTCATATTATTTACTTATGTTGCGAAGTCTGCTCAGAGATATTTTACTTTCTCCGTTCAAGCATAGGCGCAGTGAATCCCTATCTCTGCATGTAGTATTAAGTTTATTGCAATACTGAAATTATTCTCACTTCAATGAATCCACTTGAATTCTTACAATTTTAAAAGCTGCACAACACAGAATCATGGCTTTCTACTAGCGACTGTAACCTTAAGATGCAGTCAGGGTATAAATATTAATTTTCTTAACCGCGTAGCAGAAAGTTTAAGGCTTATCTCAATGTCTACCAAGAAGTAATATCGCCTGTAAAATTGTATGAAAAAAGCCTTTATAAGAATTATAGATTTTTTCCTATATTTTAGTACATAATTTAATGTCATTTACTAGAATAATACAGTTGGATTTAATAATATTTTTAATGTATGAGGAATACACAAGTTATTAGTATGAGCTCTTCTTATATAGACTGAGGTTTGAAATGCAGTGTTAATCGTTGCATAGGAAAGCCTATACCACCCGTTGCATAGGAAAGCCTATACCACCTGATGGCTAAATTTAAAGTTAATTTAAGAAAGCGGTAACTGAACTACCACAAAATATTTTTTCTGAAGTTTGTTTTTGTTAATTTGCTAAAAATATTGACATTCATTAATGGTCTTGCTTTGTTATAAATTATTTTTTAGCAGCTAAGGGCTTGTCACATAAACTCAACACCGTGAGCCTAGTTAGTGCTCAAGTTGATACCTAACTTCAAAAAAGGAAATCGCGTGTCTACATTGTCTAAGAAGAAAGTGAAAAAACGACAGTCGAAACAAAAGTAATATTTTAATAAGTTCACTCAGCATTTACACGAGTTTAAAAAACTGAGGGCTCTATAAATTTTCCTGTCTTTAAATAACTGTTTAAATCTATTTAAAACCTAAATATTTAACTTTTATCATAAGTTTTCAACTTTTAGCTCAAAATTATTTAATGTGGAGCCTACAGTTTTCTATTTTAAACACCTATACTCAAGTTTAGGAACATAAAGTGAACATACCCATGTCATCAGACATGATGTAAATAATGTTAGGCTGCCGATTGTAGCGGTCTCTGTGCTGATCCGATGGAGAGTTGAGGCAAGCATGATCACAACCATTTCGCCCTGATCCACTAGAATGTCGTGCAAAAAAAATCAACAAGCAGATTTGCAATGCTCTCATGTTGCCTGATACAATGATAGTAGCGTCAGCAATGGAAGCAAAGTATTTTAACAAGCATCAGCTACCGTATTTCTTAAAGTAAAAGCTGGTGGAATTAAAAAGATGGTTATCACTTTTTACTGTAATACTGGTTATTAGCTTATCACAAAAATGTTAAATTTATTTTTAAATTTATTAAATTCACACACAATACTGGTTGGTGGTCTTTTTTTCTTATAAATAAATGTATTTTGGTAGCTCCCTTGTCAATGACACAATTTTTTGCACGAATATGGAAGTTGTTCTAAAACAGTCTACCTGTAAGAAACTAGCGCACGTAACTTAAGTCCTAATTTTTAAATTTATAGAACAGTTGTGAAGAATGTTATTAAATACTTAGATACATCAAACAACTGCCATCGACTAGCAACTAATTTGATCTGTAGAAGGTTTATTTGGGGAAGGCTAGTAGATTTTTATTTTCCATGCATACATAAAACATGCGTTGGCAGTTGCTCATCCGCAGTTTGGTAGCACACTAACAAGTAGGTATTTAAAAGTTAAACCATAACTGTCATGAACAGCTTTTATCGTATTTATTAGGTAAATCAGACATGCTGATTCCGATTTTGTACTCAAAATAAAGTTTAGTCCACTAATCTTCAAAGTCATTTAGGCTTTTTTAAAGCGTTTCAATATCCGTTTTGAAAACAACACAATCGGCATTACAAGCTCCGCCCATAAATATGTGACAAAACCAAGCTTTTTCAGGAATGGAAATTAGGAATGTTTTGTCCGATTTAGAATAATGGAGATGGGTGTCTTAAAACCCATTATTATCTAAATCCAGCCTGTAAAATAATTTCAGTTTTTTATGAAAGGTATATAAACTATTTAAAATTGCTCGTAGCTTGTTACATGACGTTTAAATGGACTGAACGCCGAGTAAAATGAGCTCAAAAAGCGCAGTTTTATCACAAGCTAGTGTTGTTATTGCACTTTTTTAAATATGCAATGCTAAATAGCTTATCTACCTTTCAGAAAAGACTGATATTATTTTCAAGACTGAATTTAGATATTAATGGATTTTGAAACACTCATCTTTATTATTCTAAATCGGTCTAAACATCCCTACGTAACTTCTGTTCCTAAAAAGCTAGGTTACGTCACGTATTTATCGGTGAAGCTAGTTATGCCGATCGTGTTGTTTTCGAGACCGATATTAAAACGCTGTAAAAAGCCTTCATTACTCTGAGAGTTAGTAGACTAATCTTTATTTTGAGTACAAAATCGGAATCAGCGTGTCTGATTTACCTAGTAACTACGATAAAAGTTGTTCGTGACAGTTATGGTTTAACATGAATATGAATCTTCTAACCAAAGCTGCTTGCACATAAAACAAAGTTAAATTTTATTTATTAGTGCTTAAATACTGAACAAACTATATAATAGATTATTTGTAACTTTTTAGTGGTAATTCTAAAGTCATTTTTAATTAAGAAAGCTTTCATGAATAGGGTTCTATTAATTTTTTGAAGTTTTTTGTTACTTACTGATTACCAAAGAGCAACTATGTTGGTAGATATTTATGGAATTTTGATGAGCTAATAAAATCTGCAGTTTTCAAAAGCGTTAGATTAATAAGTTTCTGTTTGCTTAACCCTTTCGCAGGCGAGTTTTTGGGCTATTTGAGACACCCTGGGCAAATTAATTTTTAACAAATCAGTTAAAAAAATCCTTGATATACTCTTATTTATGATCTTGTATATGTGTATTATATTTTTACGACACAGGTAAATACAAATAGACATGTTTTAAGTCGATTCTTCATATCACTGTTTCTCTAGCTATGGTACTTTTGGAAGTATTTGCCCTTGCAGAGGCCTACACCGCAGTCTTAACACCATGTGCTTATTTTTGTTCCTCTATAGCCTTTGGAAGACGTCATGACAGTAAAAGAAAGTTGTTGCCCTATGGAAAAAACATTCAGAAAGCAGAAACAAAAGCAGAAACAAAAGCAGAAACAGTTACAAACAAAATTTCCAGTTTTGTTTAAAGTCGTTTTTATTCAGAATTTTTCGTTTGTTTAGTATTGCAAAACAATTGTTTTTTTTTTCTCAAAACGGCTTATTTTTTTGTTGCTAACAGAGACCAATCCATTGTAGTTTACTATTAGTGGAAAAATTAAACATAAAAAGGCAATAAGCCAGCCAGAAATCAATTTATAAAACACATTCATATGGCGACATAACAGTCGCTCTGCTCATTACCATCTGTATTGCAAAACGACAATAATGTCGCTATGTCTGCAAAAGGGTTAATAGTACAGAATTACAATTTTTTCAAAACAATTGCTTTACGGAAACATAAAATATAAATATAACATTGCTTTTTAACAAACATTGGTTCCGCATTATTTTTTACTATAAAAAGCCGTTAAAGAAGCTCGCCAATATTGTTCATTTTGAATTCATAATGGTGTGCATATTAGTACCTGTACAAAAACATCGATTGTGTCACAGAGTTAACAGTTTAACCTGAAAGTTTGTCACAATAAATTTAGGATGTTGTGTTATCATTTCTATAGTGTTTTGCTAAACACCAGTGTGATAAGTCTGAAGGTATGGCTCACCAGTCTATTTTAAGAAATGTAGATCGTGAAACCTATAAAATGGATAAAAGTATTCTAACTAGTAGAATATTACTACATAAAGTAAAAACCATAGAATGTATAAAGCATCACGTAGACACATATAACTTGCAGGAAAACAGAAAAATAGTATAGAGTAGCAAGCAAAATGACATATTATGTATAACATCTGTTTCACTAACCTTGTGCCTCCGTAATAACATTACTAGCATACTAGCATCACATTTTTTAGTCTATTCGTTATTTGTAAAAACAGCTGTAAATATGCCAAAGGCAAGTCTTAGACGTTGGAACTAAGCTAAGACAAGCCAAAGAAAAATAACGACAAAAAGAAAATTTGGTGACCCAAAAGCAGTGCTATCATTGGTCATCGTCATCAGACCATCGAAGGAAACCAGTGTAGAAGAAAGGCCAGTTGTCAACAAGTCACCACTCATGGTAACCAGAGTGCACAATTTCAATGCCCAAAACAGTCACAGAAATGTGAGGCAATGCTTATTAGGCTCTTTACAGTTTCTTCATAACACAGCAAGCCTTTAGTTTCCTTCATATTCAGAGATCACAGCGTAATATCTCAGCCTACAAAATGACAGTTTTCACTGACTTGAAAAACAACTGTTAAAAACTTAGTGCCTATTGCCATTATTATTGTAATTACTACTGTTACTATTGTTACTACTAGTGCCCTGGCAGTTCGGTGAGCTGTGAAAATAGTTAGGAATCACAATCAAGCACAGATAATAAGTACATAGGCCTACATGCACAATAATGCAAAAAAACGTTAGAGGGCAATGCCTAGCACAAGTGGTAGTGTGCAGTGTGGTGAAGCTGAAAGTCAATGGTTTGAATTTAGTATAATATGACCTGTTTTTCTCAACAAATTTACTCGATCTAGCAGGGTAAGTGTATTTAGAGCACCTGCTACGGTATCTGGCAAATGACTGCACTGTTTCTTTATTTATCAAGAGGTAATTATGGGTGACCTTTGGTGAAGAAATTGACCACAAGAATGTTACATTTGATGTTCAAAGGAATGTTTTCCGGTCAACAGCCGTTGTCTAGGCTGATACAATTTTGATGAAGTTGAATGCTTCACCTTAGCATTCTTGCCACGCTTATCACTAACATACCTTTTGCTAAACGAGCATGACTGTATATGTACCTACGAAAGTCAGCCAACAAGTAGTAGGAAATTTGTCATAAAATTTTATTACAAAAAGATAGTGTAGCTGCAGCCCTAGCGAGATCAGCACACTTGTATTTTGAAGGGCTGCATGGTGGTGTCATTATTTGTGTATTTGGTTTGGCTGCCTAGTATTATGTTTGCTGTTTATTTGACCTAGTTGATGATTGCTTGGTAGACTGCCAAAACTGGTCATTATTGCGCATTGCTCTAACTTTAAAGTATGACAATCACTACGTTTCCATGATGCACAGTACTTCGATGCAGCGCCTTCTAAAGTGGAGGGGATTATACATTTACATGCTGTGCAGTGGTTTTCAGCTAATTAGCCAGAGAAGAGAAATTGTATAAATCGAATCTCCGAATGGAGACATGGAATCGATCATGGATGCCGAATGTCAGAAACGGTCTTTTTATGCTTTTGTCGTCATTATACTTCTATTTTCAATACACATTCACAAGGTTTTATCAACCTTAACACAACTTTTACAAAGTAATATATTTTAATAAGTATTTTTTTGAGTAATATATTATTTAAATGATACTTTAGGACTTGCCACCTATTTTTCGAAAAGTGTTGGTTTCGATAACTAAGTCCAGAAAAGTAATCAGCTCATCATTTTTGTGGGTGCAGACCATAATTAAATTTAAGTGAAAGAAGATTGGAAGAATAGAAAAAACGAGATAAGCGGGATAACTTTTGCACTAGTTTATAGCCATCGATTAATCTACCTCTACAGCTAGCAAGAGAGCTATGCACATCCCTGCGCAAGTGTCGTTTTCTTGCTGCGAATTTGCACTGACTTTGCACTGATCAGTGCGCAGTGATTTCAATGCGAAGACGTCGTTTCCATTATTAGGAGAGAGCACAACTCCAAAGTACTGCGCATCATGGAAACATAGTGAATATAGTGCCAACTCTGTCACATTTGATAAAAGCAACAAATGAATCAGTAAAATTCTATTGCTTACCAATTGCAGACATTATTTTAGCGATTTATTAGCTCTAATTTTATACTTAGGTGTACTTGCTTACATATCCACAAGACCGCCACTGTATAAAAGCGAGATATTATTTCAAGACATCAGTAAAGAATGACCCATAAAAAAGTACGTTCAAAGCTTCTGGTGAAACTTACACCTGTTTTGTTATGGAGAGTACAAGGTATGTTCTTTCTCTGTTTTGTATAGCCAGTATATATTACTCAACTACAAGTCAATAGTTCCAGCAGAATGCTATAGTTTTGTAAATTTCAATGCTTTCTACACCTGGTATTTCTATGCAAATACTGCACTTATATTGTAATATATTACTGATTATAATTTGCTGCCTACCGGCCTGTCAATGAATAGTTTTGAATTAATGAATCAATGAATTAATTCTACCAATACATGTACTATCTTTTATAACTGCCTAAAGAGGGTTGTAAACACTTTTACCTATTTATATATTTCTTAAAGTTTGTGTGTATGTATGCATCTGTGTATGTCCAGCTATAGGTATTAAAATATTGGAATTTAAAATTCCGCAAAATGATGGATTTGAACTAATGGAGATTGCAACCGCAAGCTCTAAATCCTCACATTCTACCACTGAGCTATACAAAGCGTATGGATCAAAGGCACTATCATATACGGCATAGTTTATGCACACGCTGAATGACATATCATTTGAGCACTGGGCCCACACGTTGCCACTGTTATAAAGATTTTTTGCCCAACTCTAAAAGGCATGATGCTTTTTCGTTATTTTTTCGTTAGTGCTGTTTTTTTCCGCCACACAATATCAACAATAACTTATCTTAAAATTAAAGTTTGGCGATTTGCGTACTGATTATATACGTTATTAAGAGGTAAACTTTGCTCGCCATGGCAAGTTGAGCAGTATACGTTATGGTAAAAACGGACTCGCAAACTTCTTCAAGTATGTGTTTAGCAGACTAAATTTATTTCGATTTAGTTTACTTTAGATTTAGTTCGATTCAGCATTTGTGTTACGCGTCTGTCTTGAAGGCAAGAACTCTCCACATAGCACATTGTAATGTTATATTATTTTGCAGATCATAACCACAAAACACACAAAAGTCATCGTAGGACCCTATAGTTACTAAGGTTAACATATTATTCTGTTACTACTTTTTAATGTTTATGATTTTTACCAGAAGGTGATTGCATTAGATAATTACTATGTGTTTTTATATCACTCTATGTACGTCTATAGCCGACGATATTTTTGCATGCCAACACTGAAACTAACTAAAATCATATATGTAAATGTATACCAAACAATCTTTGATTGTAATCTCAGCAAAACAGACTATATTTAGCTATTACTTGATAATTATTTCAAATTTACATTTAAACACCTTTACAGTTTTATTTTTTCTCCTAATTTATTTCCACGAAACTCTTCTTTCAAGCTATGAAATTTAAAAGTTACAGTTGTTTGAAAAATTTTGAAATCTTTTACAGCTTTTTCATTTTTTTTCTTAATTCAATTGAGCTGCACAAAAATACTTTTCTTATGATTTGAAGTTCAAAAGTTAGAATGGTAAATGTTGTATAAGTTAAATTAAAATAAATTTTCTGTCCAAATACTTTTTTATTACCCGGCAACACATGGTAGTTCGTCTAGTATATTATATAACCGATGTAAATTTTGACTACATGATGAAATGTTGTCTGCTGATTCCTTAATAGAATATGCATAATTCTCTTGTAGTTTTTCTATAGTAAACATTGGCCAATAAAGTTGCATCTATGTGCAATCAGTTCTAGGTGAAATATATATACATATTTTGTTTGCTAGTCAAGTATATGCTTATATATATATATATATATATATATATATATATATATATATATATATATATATATATATATATATATATATATATATATATATATACATATATATATATATTTATATTTATATATAAATATATAAAAATATATATAAAATATAAAAATATATAAAAATATAAATATTTATATATATATAGTATATATATATATATATATATATATATATATATATATATATATATATATATATATATATATACTAGCTGCATTATCCGTGTTCAGGAACAGATTTACGTGAAGCAATAGTTTTATTGAGAGTTGTCTTTCATATTGTAAAACAGCTCCAAATATGCAATCTACTGGAATTTTTGTGCTGATCAGACTACATACACATATGCAGTCATACATGTCAATAATGTTGAGAAGACCAACATTATTGACATGTACGACTGCAAATTCCTGCCGTACATGTCAATACCTGTCAATACCTGTCAATTTGATGAGAATTTACCAGGTACATGACATGTACCTGATAAATTCTCATCAGATAAAATGCTTAGCATTTTATCTGCTGAGTGTTACACACCTTTTGTGTAATATGAAACTTTTAGTAGTTTTTACGCCTAGCCAAATTTTAATAAAGCTCTTACCAAATACATGTATATAGTAAGCTCTACTTTATTATCGAGCACTTCATGCTGACTTTTAGCCTATACTTTATTATATGTATATATTGTTATGGAGTGAGTTTTAATGCATAAGTTTATTGTACATCTGGTCAGGTCAGCTATCATATCTAGACTGGTTGGCAAAGGATATAGCAAAACAACGTCAGGACAACATAGTAATAAAAACAAACAGCTGCTGAGTGTGGTAAGATGATTCACACATAATGTCTAACCATTGACCTAACTGCATACATGTATGCAGTTAGGTATATTTATATATCCAAATGTATAATACTAAGAACTAAAATCAGAAATTAATAAACTATCAGAAATTTATCATACTTAGAACTAAAATCAGAGTGCTCAATATATATATATATATAATATATATATATATAATATATATACATAGTTGCATATACTATATAGTATATGTTCCCATAGTTGGCAGTCAGACAAGCCATACCATAACTTGCGTATTGATGAGAAAAATGTATGTTCCCATTTTGCACATGTTTCTCTTTGACATATACAGTTGACGCTCCTATAACGTATACCTCCTATGACGCAAATTCCAGATAACGTAAAAACTTTCTGTGAGGTTTTTGCTTTCTGAAATGTAAAAAATTCTATATAACGAAAGTGTCAAGTCGGGTGAGTTTTCAAATTTGATCTGATTGTTAGTTTATTTCGCCGCAATCGCAACAGAAAATACGCCTTCTGTATACCGCTATATATAACTTTCGTGACATTCTAATTCATCATTGTAGATCGTTGAATGTGTCAACAAAAAGGCGAATAAGATGCGCATTGTTCATAAATACAAAGGCCATCGATTGGTTCAGGTCTTACAGCGTCTACCAATCTTAATGTCATGAGTTGGAGTATCGTCAAAAAATTAGCTTTATCTTAACCTTGACTCCTGGGCAGGGATAGACGCTGAACAGGTAGAACTGCTTTTTATACTAAAAAGATTTTGTTGTTTTTTTCTTATCGTAGACGTATGGAATATTTGTTATTCGTCATACTTTGCAGAATAGACTGCTGTTCAGAAAAAAATAAGCGAATTGTTGTAAATGAATGTCAAAAATGTGCATTCTCGATTACCTTGTTGTAAAATTAATGTACCTCAATCATGGTCTATAAAACTAGTGAGATTGATCATAAATAGGAGAAAAGTTGTCAATGTAAACCAATAATTCTGCAGTTACAGTACAGCTCACAAATTAAAAGAGTTAAAGGTTGACTTGCAACAAAATTCACATTACAGTTATTTGGTATCAAAAGAATCGCCATGTCTTACTCTGTTGAGTTGTAGGTGCCCAATATGTGGAAATGTGATTACAAGCTCTTAAAAGCTCAAAAACGAAAAGCTGCCGTAGATTGGAATCTCTTGATTTCGATGACGTATCCGCGGAGTTTGGTTATTGTCTTGTCATGTGATGTTCTCGCGTGAATTGAAAGGCCAATAAAAGCTCAATATAAAACTTATCACAAATTAAAAGAGTTAAGTGAAGGTTTTCCTTCCAGCATTGCCAAAGGGGTGAGTTTGAAAAGATCTTGGAATGGATTAGGCAATTTACATGTAGCTTACTGTTCTCATAACGTAAATTCCCTATAATGTAAATGTTCTTAGAACGGATTGTTTACATTATAGGAGCGTCTACTGTATTTAGGTCCTCAGTTTCGTGTTTCAAATGTTAACACAATATTTAATCTTTCTGGCCGGTATTATTATTTTTTTCACACTGCATGTGCTTGTTGATCAAATAGCATGAATAGTAACCAATATGCATGGACATCAAAGTGTACCTTGAATATATTTAACAACCACTAGCAAGTTTCTTTAGAAGCAGTTGGTATAGCCCATAACTTGATTAGTAATAATATAACAGAGCCTTATTTTTAATATAACACTTAGTATGACTGTTAATGTAGCACTTAGCATAGTTGTTAATAAAGTAAATAGCTTGGTTGATAATATAGCAGATAGTTTTTTCTGTTAACATAGCACATAGCAAGTCTGTTATTATGTGATACTTTTAGTGATTTAAAGTGAAAGTAAACACATAATTTTAACAATGTTTTATATGATTGGTAATGCATGATACTATGTTAATTGAATGATAAAACAAAATTTTAGTAGATATTTCTACTAGTTTAGCAAGTTAAAAGTTGAAAATATATTTTCGGACCATCACTGATTCTTAATGCAGCCGTTTCCGGTAATGATTTTTTTACTTATTCGTTAGTAATTCAACGCATTTAATTTTTTTTAACCACAGTCAGTTAATTACGATGGGTAGATGTCTCTTTGCTAGTTGCGAATTGGACACTAGAAGTCGTAGCATAACCTTTTTTAGAGTTCCGGTCTCTCAGTCGCCAAATTTAGCAAAACAATGGCTGTCTAAGGCAAAGCGTGCCAGCTTAACTTTTTGTAGACTACCTGCTAGTGCGTTCGTGTGCATTAGGCACTTCCATAAGAGCCAGCTTTATTCGGCGCAATTTGGGACAACTACAAGTTTAAGAGTGAATGAGGGAGAGGTTCCATTCCCTAATGGTGTTGTACCATGATACAGCAAGAGAGCATCGTCAAACAGGAAAACCTTGACCGTAAGTAATTTATGAAGAATTTTAAATAAATATTAATAAAAAATATAGTTATTTTATAATACAAATTAATAAATATAATAAATCAAAATATGTAGTACTGTACATTAGTACAAAGAAATGATTTGATATGACTGGGTGACAATGAGACTCAGGTTGAGTTGCATAGGCTACTTTTGATGTTAACCTGATTCGCTTGAATTAACTTGGTTAACGGAGTAAAAGTTAATAAAGGAATTTAAATTTTTTGTTTGGTCTGAATTGTCAGAAATGCTCTGATTGTTCATAAAATATATGACTAATATTATCATAACATTTGGATTGCATTATTATTGTTATATTCATGCTACCATTACTAATATAAGCTTTACGGATCCCTTGAAGCGATTAGCCCACATGATTATATTTTTAGTATTTGCTTTGTTTTGTAACATTGTTTCTTCAAAAGAAAACCTAATTTTTACAATCTAACTATATACTAATAAATTGCAGATTTAAATTAGGCCTCAGTTTATTATTGATTGTGTTGGCATTTATTTTTTCCTCTATAATTTTAGCAATCATCCCATGCAAGTATACAAACCATGTTGCTAATATTCACAGGAGCTTTCCAGGACACAACGATTCATCCAGTGCTCTCATGAACCAATTGATCCGTGAGTAATGAAAAAATATATTATTTATACCCAATGTTGGCATAAAAGCTGTATGTTGAATCTAATAATATATTCAGAAATATCAAAGCACAGGGAGATGTGTAATATAATATTTTATATATCACTTAGAATGCCTTTGGTTTGTGATATAAGATAATGTAGTCATTTGTTGCATAATAGTAAACAGAAATTGTAGAAATGGTAAATATTCTGCAGCTGGTTGACATTTGAATAAACAAAAGCTTTGCAGATTTATAATATCTTGAAGAATAACAACGAATAATTTGATGTTTACAGAGAAATGGCAAGAAAGGTGAAATGGTTAATTCCAGGAAGTGCAGGGCACCAAGTCCTTTGTGATGCTTTAGGGCAAGCGAGACTGCTAAACACATTGCGCCTGTTGAACCATGGTCAACACACGGGGGCTTTAGAAAACCTTCACAGCCTCATATTAGGTTATGCACCAAAGCGAATAGACATTGATCCCCCAGGGTATTTTGCAAGAATTAAACTAGCAGTGATAGATCACAACGCGAATGTGAGAAGATAAGTTCTGACTGGTAAGCTGTATCTGCAATAAAATTATACATGGATTATACTACTCCTTAGCAAGGATACAACTTTACAGCTTGTACAACATTAAAGATAAATTTATGCAGAAATTGTAATAACGCAATTGATAACTGGCTTTAAATTTTAAATATTATAAAATTATTTATTAAAGATAGCGATGGAGAACTGAAAATGACAGTATATTACTCTAAAGAAACTAAAGGCTTTCGCACAAGAAATTTATATGCTGAAAAAGATTTAAATTTTGAAGAGAGCTTTTGAAGATTATCTGTAAAAAATTTATAGGATCAACTCCAAAAGTACATGCAGTAAGTCATACCTAAACTGTAAAGTAATAAAAGCACATTTTCGCGTCAAGATGTTGGTTCAAATAATTACTATCACTCAGTCTGCTGAATAATGCATGAACATACAGTCAACATGCAGTCTTAAATTACCCTAACACTGTACTGTGCAACATTCTGAAATTATTATGATGGTGTAATATACAAATATTTGAATTGTGGGACAGAGCAGCTCCACTTTCAAAAAATCTTATAAAACCAGATAGTAACACAGCGAAAGAAATGCTTAGGTCAAGATTTACATAAAAGTTAAACTCAATCCCTAGTTTTATCTGAGATATTTTTTAATAAATTTAATATAACAGGCTATTCAAATTATAAATATTATACAGTTCTTTGTATAACACGATTTAGATTTATGTAATGTAAGCTGTTACATGTGGTGTTTTTATGTCACGGCGCAAGTCAAATGATTGAAATATAATTATTTCTCAAACCATACATTATTCACTTATTCACGGTACAAGTCATGAAGATCAGCTAAGTAACGTTGCTGGCAGATTCAGTTAAAAGATTTATAAAAACTATATTTTGCTCAACTCACAACCGAATTTACATTAATTTCCTTCATCCATAATAAAAAGCTCTACTTAATCTGTGTCATTTTTATCTTGATCTTCTGAATCCACATTTTGAAGCCTACATAACTCAAATTTGGATCAGGTCACATTGTGCGTATGTAGGCAACAACGCATGAAGGAATAACTTTCCGGTTTCTTCTTCCAAGGTACCCGTAGAAGAAATCTATATAGTTTCTATAAGCATGGTGTCTGTAGTTTAAATTGGTCATGTTAGTAAACAGAAGAGCATCCCCTCTGAAGCCAAAATACCTTTGATGCTTGAACCATGAGAGTTGTATCGCAACTTTCCCCAATATCTGAAGTATTAGAAAATTAGACTGCAGAATGCAGCTATTTAAACCGGGAATATACTGATAATCCTGAAAGCTTGTATTAGCCAAATTTTCAGTGTAGCAACATACTTTTTCAATAGCTATCGGCAAGTCAGAACAATTGCCACACTTGCAAAATTTATCTGGAGTTGGTAATACATCAGTGGAGGTTGTTGTAGGTGAAGCAATTGTAGTTGAATCAGTGGTAGCAATAGTAGTGGTCGTTGCTATACTAATCGTTGTTGAACATGACGATGATAAATCTGACTGTCTGTTTCGCTTGCGCTCATTGAATAGTTCACCACTGATATATTTATAGCTTTGCCCATCTTCAACTTCGTCATCAATTGGGTAGCTTCTATAAAGAGTGGTTGTTTTTGCTGTGGGTCTTTTAGCCATTGTATTGTGAACGTAATAGAACAATGACAGAAATTAATTTAAGTTGAAATATTTTAGCGATACGTGTATTAGCTATGACGGTCAAAGACGTGTTCTAATTGTGCACTTGTTTCCGGATTGTCACAATTGTGGGAGACGTGCGATGTCCCTCATATTAGATCACAATTCAAGTCAAATGCTACGTGTCTTGTGATTGGATGATTGACTGAGAATCAGTGTTCCCAGCGGCGAGTCCGTTTCACACCCATTTTCACAATGGCGTTATCTATCTGGTTTTTGCAAAATATGCAATTGAAAAAAGACTCCGTACTCAGTTATATGTGAATGCAAGGGCATTTTTTGTTTTTAAAATGTTATTCTGAGTATTTATCTGTTGTAAAAAATAATTTATATTTTGCTAAACACAGTAAATTACACAAAAAAAATAGGGTAAAATTTGGCCTTCATCAGTACATTGTGTTTACTTTCCCTTTGAATGTATTTCATAAGTTGTTTTGAAACAAAAAAAATCTCTTTTTCTCATAAAATTTTTAGTCGTCCAAGGAAAGCCATCCACACTGTTTTTCAAGCACCCCATGACTCTAAAGCTAAGCCTGTATAAGGAATAAAATATCTAAATACAATCAAGCCCTAAACTACGATCACCTCTAAAGACCATTTTATACATGCTAAACAAAATTTGAAAAAAACTTTTGTCTCACCAAAGAAAAAATCTTTTGATTCTGTAATGCCAAGACTTATGGTATCGAAAAAAATGTCAGTTACAAAATTAAAACAAATACTGTATTAAACTATATTTAGTATAATTTAAGGCAAATTATGGTAATTTATGACAAGTAGTTTTATTGCTCAGTTTGCCACCAAACCTATGAATAGGAGACCTTGTACTGTTATTCATATATCTCTAAGGCAAAATAAAATTAACAAAAACTTTTAATTATTTCTATCTATGCATTTAATTTGGGTTTTCATATAGTTTTTTGTAATTTGTTAGCTTTGACATTAGACGCTATCATTTGAAACATTTATCACTATAAATACAGTGAATCAAAAGGTATACTATCAATTATAAAAAAATTATTTGCTCCAACATATGGCTGTTTTGTCATATCAACTAAACAACTTTGTATCTTTAGACTGGTTGTGCAATGATTTCAAATCTTAGACGACAAATACAAACAGTGCTGAGATCAGCATTTATGCAGAATTGAAAAATAATCTTTGGAATTATTTTCTAAAATCTGTATACATCTAGCCCTATTTCTGTCGAAATCCCAACAGCAGAACCAATGACATTATTATGACAATGACATGATCTATGAAGGTCTGTAAAATTATTAACAACAATTGCATCAACTTTATACTTTATTATGAAAAGCATCATGTATCAGCAGCGTTTACAACTAAAAGTCGTACAAATATGTTTGTGTATGCGAAGGAATACATATATTTGACTGCTGATGTTTCAGTATTTATCATGTTACCGGTCATTCAAAGTGGTAACAACATTTATGGCTTAGTCCCAACTAATAGCAGGATGGATCATTAGGCTGCAGAGGAAAGTTGCTCGGAGGGTAGCAGTAGTCATGTCTTGGTATGATGTAGCCATAATTCCAACCTTGAGTGGTAGTTCCAGTGACTCCGTATGAAGTTCGGTAAACAGGCTTAACAGACATTTCTTTATAGGCTTGAATTTTCTCTACTAACGTCTTCACAATCTCTGGTTCTTCGTCATAGAGATTATGTGTTTCACTTGGGTCGTCTAAATACAAATAGGACAAAATCTAAAAAGTTATCTGAATAGACTTAAAGCTCAAGCCCAAAGCTATCTAACAGATGTGATGAGGTAATCTATGTATATAAATCTCAATGTTTCTTTGTCTATTATTTATCTGTCATCAATATGTCTAGTTATAGCAATTAAGTTTTAGGAAGAGATTAGTTTTAAATTTTAAGGCAGCAAGCTTATCCATTATGGCCAGTGATTTTCAACCACTGTACCGTGGCACACTAGTGGGCCATGAGGGATTGCCAAGTGCGCTGTGAGAAATTATCCAATGTCACTTTTTAAAAATTTAATTTTTACTAAACATTTATTAATCATTTTTTGTAAATATTGTCATTGTCCGGTGTCCTTGACATAAATACTGGGAGGGTAATTTACCGTAAAACCTTTGTAAAACCTTTATTTGACCGCCTTAGCATTCTATTTTTCGATCCTTCTTGGTAAGTTAACGTCCAACATAAAATTATAATATAAGATAATTCAATGAACAACCAAGGATAAAATATCAACCAACATAAAATTATAAGACAAAAGGTATAATACAAGACATACATGTATAATACAAAATAACATGGTGATTACTGACATGTAATAAAATGTTTAATGTTGAAAATCAAATGATACATCACTATTGCAACAGTACTCGTCATTCTCTAGAACTGTCGAGTAGTTCTAGAATCACTCTAGAATCAGCGTCGAATAGTTGAACGTCATTTTACATTATTTGTAGTGCCATCATTAGCCGGCGCTTGCTGGAGACACTATAGTCCAGTCTTAATCGGGCGTCTGACCTGAAGCGATGGATATTGTTATCCTCAGAGCCGTTTAGCACGTCAGTCAGTGCAAATCCCTTGAACGACTTACCGATCAGCACCTTCAGATTCTTGCTTGCTCGACGTGTCTGCCGAAGTTTATACATACATTCTCGTAGTGCTCTGAAGTTTAACACACAGCTTATATTGTAGGAGCGTTTTAATTGAAAGCCTGGCACCATGATCTAAAGTGCGTCTATTTATGTGTTTGATGCATGGTCAATGAATTTAATATTATCCCACAAACTCAGTCCATCGAAATCAAACTGGTCGTTTAGTACAATATGCCTAGTTCAGCACCTTCGATTACTAATTAGCGAGATGAATGTCAGTGTCGCTCAATTATAGGGGGTCTTAAAATAGAGGGTGACGCTAGAATATTGGCTTTTGTGTTGATCTAAACAGGCCCAGGTTTCACACTGACTGAGTATAAATAAATTGAAAACCTATATTGTGATTGAATATACTGTTCAGAGTGTCATTTCATAACATTTTTGGTTAGCAGTGTGCCGCAAAATTTTTCAAATGCAAAAATGTGCCCTGGCTCAAAAAAGGTAGAAAAACACTGCATTAAGCTATATGTCCAACTGAGCATGTAGTTATTAACAATAGTGAAGATAGCCATTACATTGGTTAAAATACACCTACCAACACTGTGTCACATGTAATGATTACTAGCTGGCCTCGCAGCTTACGGTATCCCTAGCTGAATGCCTGGTATTGCATGAGTAATAAAAACAGGTTATAAACAGTTGCAGGTAATGTAGCGTAAAGCTAATGTACTAGGTATGATAATGTAGGCAAGGTAATGCTTATAAGCTGTTTTAGTACCAGTGCATTACAGGGTACTCAGCTAATCAAAGATAATTTCTATTTAAACAACTTGGAATTAAAAAAACTCGCTATAGAAATAATGCAAGGTTACTTAATTTTAAAATTTAGTTTTTGAAATGCTCTAAAATTTTTGATGCTCACTTTGAAAAACATAGCTGTGAAAGTGTTACCAGTTATTAATTCATTTCACCTGATATGGCCAAATTGGATGCAACATCTAATAATTATTTAAAAATATGATTGCTAACTGCTTTAACAATCTTTCAACTAATAATCATGCTTTTAGCAAAGAAAAGTACTTAAAAAATATATACTATAATAGGTATAGCCATAGATGTAGTATATATAATAGATATAGGGTTTATTATATCTATGGATATAGCACTACCCAATGACTACAATATAGCCAGCAAAGAAAAAGAAAAAAATGATCGTTAATAATATAAACTATTAATTATTGATACCATTTGATACCATTACTGATCACTTGATATTATGGGTTCATAAAGATCAAAGATAGTGAAAGTGGCGGTCAAATGGAGGTGGCGTTCAAATAGAGGGTGGCGCTCTATTTTTCAACCCTTCTCTTGTAGTGAGGGTCCAATAGAGGTGGCGGTTTAAATAAAGGTGGCACTCAATTAGAGGTTTTACTCAATTAGGTATATGTAATTATAATGTACCTATATATGTATGTATATACATGTATATATATTTATAGAAAAACAAATGAAGTAAATTTAGATATATTTATTTTTCAAAGCATAACCTACCGACTACATTGAAGAGGCACCTTACGACTCTCATGCCATTAACCGTTCTGTGACAGTCATCTCCATAGATTGCAGGGTACTCAGGCCATTCCTGTGGTATGGGCCACTCCGTTTCAACAGTAGCAGGATCTGTGAGGTAATACTGGTCTCCGTAGATTAGCTTGTAGTCTTTCCATCTAGGAGTAAAGCATTTAATTTGAATGGTCATGATACCACAGCAGAACTTTCAAGTAAAAGTTCGGAGGGGAAATCAATAGAAAAGGTCGGGCAACCTTTTTGGGGACATGAGAAAACTAGTTATTAACAATTTAGCAAAAGGGTACCTTGGAGTTGCTTACTGCCACAATATACTTGGTGTTGCTTACTGCCGCAATATACTTTGAGTTGCTTACTGCCGCAATATACTTGGAGTTGCTTACTGCCGCAATATACTTGGAGTTGCTTACTGCCGCAATATACTTGGAGTTGCTTACTGCCGCAATAGTTTGAATTTTCTTTGTTTCTACTAACTTTATCTACTCAATTAATGTGTAGCAAGTTTGCAGTTGATTCCCATTCTTCCTTAAGGCGGTGTTCAAACAACTTCATGATTACTCACTCAACGCCCTAATAAATCTTTAACTACATAGCAGCTGCAACGGCTAAGCCAAGGTCACTTTGGTAGAAAAGGTTGATAACAAAATTTTGAAATGAGAAATATTTATTCTGCTTGATTTATTTTTGTAAAATGATTCTGCTGCTAAATTTATCAAAATGATAAACATTCAGTAACTGTATCACCACTTCATCAAACAAGTTTTCACAATGCTAGTTGGTGTGCTAAACTTTGATTATGTTTGTATCACACCCTCAGTGTATTGATTTTTTTCATCAATTTTTTCTGACTCATAGTAGTGCACCTATGACGCATATATCTGATTTATACTTGATGGCTATCCCTTTAAAGTCCTCCTTATGTCTATGCTGTATCATAGACATGCTTATAATGTTAGCCCTAAATTTTCAACAGTTCAAATTAGCATACAGATGTTATATCAAATTTATCAAAATGTATGAAAATAGACTAAAAGTAGATACATGACCAATTTTATATGACTCAAACTCCCTCCTCAACTCTAAGAACACCATTAGTTTTAAAAGAGTAAAAACATTTTAAATTTGTTAAAATGATCAACGATAGATTTAGAACAAAAGTTAAAGCTATAAATCTCTATTAGGCTGGTACTTTGGCTGGTTTCATTGTGTTTAGAAGCCTTGGAATATAGATATCAGGTTAAAATAAAAGAACCGTGCTAACCTGTATGCACCATCTTCAGTAGCACACATCGATGGGTTTTGTACATCCCCAGTGGCATCAGAAAGTGCAACAAGCATTTCTTTTCTTAAGTTGTATTTTCTTCTCTCTGGCAGGTTGTAAGTTGAGCCCAAATTTGCCAATTGGGAAACTCCATCAGTGCCTTTAAAAAACCATAGCTTTATAGAAATTTGTATGTTACTAGTGGCTAGTCTACCACATTGATTAATAAAAAAGAGTGCTTATGGAAAGTGTGCAAAAAGTGGTCCATAGTCAAAGCACCTCTGCCAGGCCATAACAGATACTCCTTCCAAATTGAGCTGATTCACCCGAAAGGTAAGTTTTAGAAAAATCAATAATTTATACAAACTCAATCAGAATATTGTCCCAGTTTCTAATCATTACCAAATTAAAATAATAGTTTTGTATATATAATATTTAATAATTATTTTAGTTTTTATATCGTAATTATAATATATTTAATAAATACGATATAAAAACTTGATACATGTTATATCTTTTATTTTTAAGACAAGACTTGCTAAGTTTTTATCTATAATAATGGCAAGAACTCATTTATGGAGTGAAAATGTATAAAATTGCAGCTCTCTCTGCTAGTGCCAATGTTGATAGCAGGCCTGTATTCCCTGGTTGCAAGTTGGGGCTGAAGATGTTAGGCGACTAGTTATGAACACCTGAAGGTTTGGGGGCGGTGTAAGCCCCAAATGGGGTTCAGGGCAGCATCCCGAAACTCTAGACCTTTTAAGCATCAACAACCCTCAAAGTATGCATAAATGCAGTCAATTGTAAGCATCAAAATTTACATAAATATATTGCTTACGGTTCATGGTAGACAAAAGTTTTCTTTATTCAATGAACGATATAAAACTCATGACACTACAGATTTCTGCAAAGGACATTGACAAAACAAGAGCTATTGCTTCTTTATTTCAATAGCTCTTGTTCTGTCAATGTGTCCATGGCAGAAATCTTTCACAACTGATTCTGTATCTATCTCAACATCTTTATATGTGTAATATTAGAAGATTATTTAGACAGCCTGCCCCATTATAGTGCACTCGTCGATGTTTCGATTCGCTTCAATGCAGAAAAGGATCTCTCACTCACTGCATCAGTGGCAGGCAAAACTAATACTAGATTAGTGAGCATCTCCACTTCATCGCTAATAACTAGTAGTTGAAAATTCCAAGTCAATGAGCTTAGATTGCAATTCTTAGTACTCGGCCGCCAAAAAGTACTAAAAAGGGAACACAGGCCTGATTGATAGAATACACTATTCTTGGTTTCCGAAAAGAAAACTTAATCTGAAAGAGTCACTATTCTCAGCTGCTAGCTTATGGTGTGGAGGCATCAACTGACAATCTGTTATCAGCTGATTTTTAACTCTGCTAAATTGCTTTGCAACAGAGCACTTTAACCGACCTACACAGCCTATTGATATTATACATATGAAGATACTAGTTGCTAGCACATGCTTGCTTGTTGGTGGAAAAACAGAAATGCATGCGATCAGCTCTGTCTGGTTGCAGCTGGCAAACAATCACTTGCAAATTGATCCTGTTTAATTGTAGCTCAGCAGACTTTTTGAAACATTTTTAGCCAGCTAAAACCAAAAGTTTAAAAAAAATTTATTAGTTGATCAAATTTTTGGTAAAATCTACCATAGTCACTAACAACTGATAAGTTTTTTATAAATTGAGTATACTATTTTTGGTTCTTAATTAAACCAAATAAAATAATGTTGTTACAAATAGTGTGCTAGTTTAAACAGCTGAAACATTTATAAATTTTTACACCAATATCTGTTAAATATATTTCAAAAATGAAAATAATTACTTCAAAAATGTTCATAAAATATTTTAATATTATTCATACCTTTTCAATTTTCAATGTTGTCTCAGTTTATCGCCTTGCTTTTTGAAACTATTTAATATTGTCATCACGCTGCACACATTTTGAATCACTAATTTCCTGGCATAAAGCTAACGGTAAAATTTTGCACTATCAATTTAGTAGTAAAGTATCATTCTTAAATCAGGCATGCAGATAGCTCTAAGCATCTCCTGACAACCTCACCTTTTATCTTAAAGTTACATTCTTTGCTGCCCTTTTTGGCAAGCTGAACAAAAGTGGGCAGCCAATCGGTGACGTGAATCAAGAAATCTCTTGATGTGCCTTGTGTCCTTGGGTGTAATCGAGGGTCATAATAGACTGTGGGAATGCGTACTCCTCCCTCTGAGAATGTTGTTTTTCCACCCCTCAGAGGGTAGTTGTTAGCAAAGTATTCGTGCCCTCCAAATGACACGGATTGACTGGCTCCACCATTCTACAAATTTACAAACCATTGACTGATATTGCCAGTGCAATATATGGCTTTTAATGTAAATACTATAGGAAACATACGGTACAACTAATTGAAAGTTTTTGAAACAAATTCCACTTACGTCGGAGGTAAATAGAATGATGGTATTATCAGCCATTCCCGCTTCCTCCAAAGCTTGCATTGTTGTTCCAAGGAGAGCATCAAAATGAGCAACGAGCCCTGGAAAACATAAAATAAACAACACACATGACTAACATTTAACAATGGAAAGTACAGCGCTTGCCGTATTCTACGGAGCCGTCAGTGAATTTGTTATGTGTGCGGTTTACTCTTTTTAGTTGACTTAAATATTAAGACTTTGGCACAAAATGCCCTAAGATTTCGAGCTTAATTGGTGAAAATAGAAGCTGCCAGTCACCGATGAAAGGTAGGTTAACCAGCACAGCGTTTTCCTCTTTTTAACACTTCAGGTTGTTTGACTTTAGTAAGAGCTAACTCCTCTTTTTATATATAATGTATATATTTCTCAAAATTTTTCGTCTGTCTGTCGTCTGGTTTCTGTCATCTGTGTTCGGTATGTCCAGCTATAGCTATTAAAATTTGGGAATTAAAATTCTACATTTTGCTGGACTTCAACTCACGAAGATTGCGAACGCAGTTGGATAATCCAGCATTTTAACCAGGATATCTCGGAAGCTCTTCCCATTGCCCGCTCTTACTAATTAACGTATACATCCTTTTATGTTTTCACACCAAAGTGACGTAATAATTTAAGCTCTATGAACTCTTTTAGCTCTATGAAACGCTATGCTTTTTCTTCCTCACCGTATTAAGGGTAATTTGCTTTTGGCAAAACGATATCAACAATAGATTTTCTCGAAAGTAAAATTTGGCAATTGTACTGATTACCACGCAATAACGATTTTTTGTTGCGTTTTCTCAGTTTGTATCAACTGCATCATTACAAAATCATCTGTTTCGTAGTTTACATACTTGCTATTTATTTCACATTAACATTTATTTGCTCTCCTAATTTATTTTCGCTGCTCCAAAAACTTTTTCCTAGCCACACTAAGTTTTCTTAATTCTGATAATAGTGTAATAATTTATAGGTATTTCCACGCTAAATGGTGTGTTTATTGAAGTTCTATGAATTCTATTAACTCTATGAACACGGTGCTTTTTCCGTCTCCACTGTACTAGAGCTATTTTGTTTTCCCCAAAACGGTATCAAAATTAATTTTTCTTGAAATTACAATTTGTCAATTATATCTCAGTTCAGCGTCATCCGTTAGTGTAAAACCGTGTGCAAACAGTTGATAAACAGTAATAAAATCTTAGTTGAAAGTTTACTAAAATGCATACGGAAACTTCAAGTATGTATTTAGTAAGCTAAATTCATATAAGTTAAATTCAGCATTTATGTTACACTTCTGTCTTGAAGGTAAGAACTCTGCACATAGAACATTGTAATGTTGCATTTTTGCAGATCATATCCACAAAATGCATCAAAGTTATTGCAGGTAACTGTAGTTGCTAAGGTTAACATATTGTTTCATTACTATTTTTAATTATGATGATTTTGAAGATTTTTAACAGGCAGTGATTGCATTAGATCATTAGTATTGGTTCCTATACCACTCCATATGTCTATATAGTATTTTCGCCTTTTGATGTCAACACTGAAACAAACTAAAATCATATAATCGTATGCCAAATAATTTTTCATTGTAATCATAGCTAAACAGATTATATTTGGCCATTGCTTACTAATGATTTTAGATTTACATTTAAACACATTTGCAGTTTTATTTCTCTTCCTAATTTATTTCAACAAAACACTCATTTCATAATATGAAATTTAAAAGTTGTAGTTGTTTGAAAAAGCCTGAGAACCTTTATAGTTGTTTTCTTTTTCTTCTTAATTCTATTGATCTGCTTAAAAATATTTTCTCATGATATGAAATTTGAAGGTTGGGATAGTAAATGTTGTATACTGTATGACAAATAAAAATTAATTTTCTGTCCAGTCTTTTTTATTACCCGGGCAATGCTGGGTAGTACAGCTAGTATTAACATAAAATTGTTCTTCTGTTACTGCATAGAGGTTTCAATTACTACAAACTGCATGTATGTCTAACTTTGCTACAAACTCATTCAAAAACTAAAACTATTTCTCTGAGAGACAACCATATGCTACATTGACCGCCAACCAAAATGTAATAATATGCTTTTATACAGATCATCCCTATATGAAAAATACATCCCTTTTGAAAAAAATAGTCAAATTTAATCTATACTTTAGAAGATATGAGATACTCGTACATTTATCTATCTTTAACTTTGCCATGAATTGACTTTCATACATGCAATATCGATATAAGCTGGTGCTATTAACACTACCATAGATATACTGTACTATAGATATATTTCAGTATAAATATACTCCGCCATACATATACTCTATCATAGATCTACTCTACTATAGATATAATCTATCATAGATATACTTTTCCATGGATATACTTTACCATATATATACTCTACCATAAATCTACTCTACCATAGATATGCTCTACTATAGATACATGTATACTCTACCCGTGAGAGAAAAAATATTATGTAACTTACCGAGGTACTCCCTTCTATAGTTTTCCTCTTCATTCGCAGGATTCAAGAAGTTGTGTACATTATACATCTCTATTGTCGGCTAGCAAATAGGCATGAGAACTAATGGTTAGGGTGCATACTTTATCGTCAGTGGTTTAGTAAAGGCAAGTGCTAAATATGTACTCAATCTATACAGAACAGAAAACTTGCTTATAATTTTGAGTAAGCTACTTTCACAATTACTTCACATCATAAGTTGGTTACATTTGCTAGACTGCCAAAGTCACTTTTGCTTGTAACACTTTTGTACTACTGATTTTATCGCTATTCAATAGCGCAAAATCAAGACTTGAACAAGGTTTTCCTAAATTCAATATATTGCAGTTATTGTAATAGACTTGCAATAACTGCAATATCTTGCAATAACTGCAATAGACTTGCAATAGCTGCAATATCTTGCAATAATTGCAATAGACTTGCAATAACTGCAATAGACTTGCAATAACTGCAATAAACTTGCAATAACTGCAATATCTTGCAATAACTGCAATAAACTTGTAATAACTGCAATAGACTTGCAATGACTGCAATATCTTGCAATAACTGCAATATCTTGCAACAACTGCAATAGACTTGCAATAACTGTTGGAATGTAATGTGACTTTTCATCTGTCTCTATACTTAGCCTTTTGTCAGTATTATACGGTAATCCTAACTATGCAGTTTTTTGCTCTGAACTCATGTTTATCTCATTATCATTGTTTCATATGCTTACTCAGTATTTACTCAATCTGCTGTTGCTTTTATGTTGCTGCTTTACCTTCTCCAGTCAGTTGTCAGAAATATACCAATCTATATACAACCACTCTCTGCTCAAAACAACAGGTTATGGGCCCAGCGCCTCCGGACTGTGGAATAACATAATCTACATAGACGATTACATAGTAACCACTACCGTATTATTACATCATGGCTTCTGGAGATGAGAAATACACCGTTGACAAGCTGGATGGCTCAAACTGGACTACATGGAAATTTCAGCTCAAGCATTTACTGTTAGCAAAGGGTCTATGGGGTTACATAGACGGTAGCACTACCCTAGCAAGTGATGCAGATGAAGGAGCTAAGAAGAAATTTCAGGAAGGGTCGCAGCGAGCCTTTGCATCCATCGTAATGGCAATCAGTACCCCGCAGTTGTATCTTATCACATCTTACGAGGAGCCAAGTGAGGCCTGGAAGGCACTGTGTAAACATTATGAAAGAGATACATTAGCTAATAAGCTTTACCTTAAGAAACAGTATTTCCGCACACAAATGGCTGAAGGAACATCAATTACACAACATGTAAAGAATATGAAGGAAATGACAGATAAACTTGCTGCGATAGGAGCAGCTGTGGCTGCAGAGGATCAGGTGGTTACTCTTTTAGGGAGTTTGCCTGAAAGCTATGCAACATTGGTTACGGCTCTGGAAGCGCGTGCTGATGATACCCTGGACATTAACTTTGTTCATCAGGCTCTGCTGAATGAAGAACTAAAGCGACACGAAATGAAACCTCAGCAAAAAGTCAAGAGTGAAAATGATGCAGCGCTAGTGGGAGCACAAAAACCTGTGCAAGCTAACAAAAATCGTAGACCTCGTGCCTGTTACATTTGCAACTCACCTCAGCATCTGAAATACCAGTGTCCTTATCGAAAAACTGAGCACATGAATAACCACCAGGCTCAAATTGTGGGAGCGCAGCAGCCTGAACAACATGACAATGACAACAGTACTAATAATACTGAATGGCTGTTTGTTGGCAATGGTGGAGCTCAAGCTAATAATAAGCAGTGGCTGATAGATTCAGGGGCTTCATCTCATATGACAAACCAAAGAGAATTGCTTATCAATTTTAAGGTGTTTGAATGCCCAGAACAAGTCAGGCTAGGAGATGGGAGAGCTGTAGAAGCAACAGGTTGCGGTGATGTACATCTAGACATGGCCTTCAAAGTGAGTGCAACAAAACCTGCTACGCTTACTCGAGTGCTCTATGTCCCTCAACTATCATGTAACCTATTCTCGGTACGAGCTGCAGTGAACATGGGTAGTACCGTGAAATTTAGTGGAACAAAATGCTGGATTCGCAATAAAAATGGACAATTACGTGGCATGGGTATTTTGGTAGACAAACTCTATGAGCTAAAATGTACGCCGATGAATAAATGTAGTGAACATGCTTGTGCTGCAGAATTATCTAACATGAACATTTGGCACCAGCGGTTAGGACATCTGAATGAACAACAACTACGCACACTCATAACTCGACAATCAGTAAATGGTATCAATATCTCCAAAGATGCTGAGAAAACTCTATCCTTCTGTGAAAGTTGCGTGGAGGGAAAATTAGCTCGCAAACCATTCACAGAGTCTCACACACAAAGTAACCGTAAGTTGCAACTTGTTCATAGTGACATTTGCGGACCGATGCAAACTAAATCACTTGGTGGAAGCATTTACTTTCTGACCTTTATTGATGACTACTCACGTTGTTGCACTGTCTATTTTCTAAAACATAAGTCTGAAGCTCTTGAAAGATTTAAAGAGTTTGAAAATGCAACTGTAAACATGACTGGCGAGAAAATTGTAACACTGAGGACAGATAATGCTGGTGAATATCTGTCAACTGAGTTTAAGGAATACCTAAAACAGAAAGGTATCAATCATGAACTCAGCGTTCCCTATGCGCCACAACAGAATGGCATCGCTGAACGGATGAATAGAACACTTGTAGAAGCAGCACGTACTATGCTAAAGCATGCTAGTTTGTCTAATTGTTATTGGGCTGAGGCAGTTTCAACAGCTGCCTACATACGTAATCGTGTAACAACAACTGCTCTAAATACAAACGTTACACCCTACGAACTGTGGTATGGTAAAAAACCTGATGTCAGTAACTTTAAAGTTTTTGGTTGTGTAGCCTATGCACATGTAGCTGATAGCCTCAGGCAAAAACTTGACAGTAAAGCAATTAAGGTTAGATTTCTTGGTTATAGTAGACAGTCGAAAGGCTATAGATTGTTTGATGTCAAATCCAGAAATTTTTTGGTTAGGCGTGATGTTGTCTTCAATGAAACAGACTTTGTACTTGATTGCAGACAGCCTCAGAGCAACAATATGGACTTTGATGTAAACTTGCCAACACCTAGCACACACTGTAGCACTGATGAAAAACCTGGACAGCACCCATGCCGTAGATCAGAGCGAGAGCGAAGACCACCAATTCGATTTGGCACTGATGAATTTATTAACTCTACTCATGTTGCTTGTCTGGCTAGCGAAGTTGCAGAGCCAAGCAGTTTTACAGAAGCAATGAACAGTGATCATAAATTGGAATGGAAAGCTGCAGCAGATGCAGAGTTCAAATCCCTGATGGAAAATGAAACATGGGATCTAGTGGAGTTGCCTAAAGACCAGAAACCAATCGGCTGCAAGTGGGTCTTTAAAGTTAAACAAGGGAGAGATGGAAAGATTGAGCGATTCAAAGGGAGACTTGTAGCAAAAGGCTATTCACAAAAACATGGAATCGATTACGAAGAGACATTTGCTCCGGTGGTGCGATTTTCTTCTATCCGTACAATATTGGCTCATGCTGTAAAGAGAAATCTGCTAATTCACCAAATGGACGTGGAAACTGCATTCCTAAATGGAGAGCTGGAAGAAACGGTCTATATGTGCCAACCGGAAGGATACGAACGACCTGGAAAAGAAACATTGGTTTGCAAATTAAAAAAAGCATTGTATGGCCTCAAGCAATCTCCTCGATGCTGGAACCACGCATTCAGAGCATTCGTTGAATCTATTGGATTCAAGCAATCCGACGCTGACCCTTGCATATATATACACCCGACTACACAAACACTGGTAGCTGTGTATGTAGACGATTTAATTTTGCTAACGAGGACAGAAGAGGAAATGATTAAACTGAAAGACAATTTCAAAACACGCTTCAAAATGAAAGATATGGGAGCAATACATTATTGTCTAGGCATATCAATAGAGAGAAAGGGAGGAAAGCTGGCGATGCATCAAAGGGAATACATCAAACACATCATAAATAAATATGGGCTAGCTGATGCTCATACTGTTACAACACCTACAGATATCAGTGTAGCTCTGTGCAAAGATGATGGAGTCAGCAAACCAACGGATCGCAAGCTATACCAATCAATGACAGGCAGTTTACTTTATGTGGCTCTTGGAACAAGACCAGATATAGCACAAGCTGTGGGAGCGGTCACAAAGTTCAATGCTGACCCAAACAATGCTCATCTAACCGCGGTAAAGAGGATATTTCGGTATCTGAAAGGAACTATTGATAACACATTACAATATTGCACATCAAGTGATGACCAAATAATTGGTTTCTCAGATGCTGATTACGCAGGTGACCATGATGACAGACATTCTACTTCAGGGCAAGTCTTTATGCTAGCTGGTGGCGCCATCAGCTGGTTGAGCAAAAAACAGCCGGTGGTAGCATTGTCTACATCTGAAGCTGAGTACATAGCCCTATGCTCAGCTGCCCAACAAGCTGTTTGGTTAAAACGACTGCTTGCCGAACTAAGACCAGGTGAAGAAAAACAACCTATTCTAATAAATGAAGACAACCAAGGAACTATTGCTATGTCCGCCAACCCAGTCGCCCATTCAAAAACAAAACATATTGAGGTCAAGTACCACTATGTACGAGAAGCTAAAGATAATAAAGAGATTGTCATAAAATATTGCCCCAGTGACATGATGACAGCTGACATAATGACTAAACCATTACCAAAGCCAAAATTTGAGAAACTGAGAACCGCCATGGGTGTTTTGCAATAGATTCAGACGTGCTACAGTGTGTGCTGGAATGATGACAAGTCAAATTAGTGGGAGTGTTGGAATGTAATGTGACTTTTCATCTGTCTCTATACTTAGCCTTTTGTCAGTATTATACGGTAATCCTAACTATGCAGTTTTTTGCTCTGAACTCATGTTTATCTCATTATCATTGTTTCATATGCTTACTCAGTATTTACTCAATCTGCTGTTGCTTTTATGTTGCTGCTTTACCTTCTCCAGTCAGTTGTCAGAAATATACCAATCTATATACAACCACTCTCTGCTCAAAACAACAATAACTGCAATAGACTTGCAATAACTGCAATAGACTTGCAATAAGCACGCTACCTCACTGTTGTAATAACTTGTTTACATGCAAAAGTCAAAGGAAATTAGTTTCTACTTATTATTAAAAATAAATATCTCTAACTATTCTATAAGCCTAAATATAGAGCTATTAAATTTGATAACCTTTGGACAAGAACATAATTGAATTTTTCAATATTTGATTAGTTTAGGATCAACAAGTCTAAAGATTCTTACGGGTTGAACTGTAGATTTACGCTTGAGCGTATTATAGCCAAAGGGAGACAAATCTAAGTTTTGTCTCAGATGGCAATGTTAAAATTATAAAACCTATATGACATTTCTTTTGGAAGTAAAACATATTAATTGTGAAGTTATAAAAACTTTAAAGACTTGCTATTAAGCTAGATAGCATTTTACTCATCCAAATGATGTGATAGCAAAAATCTTAAAGTTTTGTATCAGGTAGTGGTGAAGTTATTGATTGGTGAGAGTGAGTGAACAAGTGATTGGTTGAGTGAATTAGTCAGTCAATCAGTAAGACTATCAGTCAGTCAGACAGTCAGTCATTCAGACAGCCAGTCAGTCAATAAGACAGTCAGTCAATTAAACAGTCAGTCAATCAGTCAGGCAGTCAATCAGTCAGACAGTCAATCAATCAGACAGTCAGTCAGTCAACCGGAAGTCAGTCAGTCAAACAGTCAGCAGTCCATAAGGCAATCAATTAGACATTCAATCAGCCAGTTAGTCAGTCAGACAGTCAGTCAGTAAGACAGTCAATCAGTCAGGCAGTCAGTCAGTCAGACAGACAGAGAGTCAGTCCCTCAGTCAGTCAATCAGTCAATCAGTCACTCAGTCAGACAGTCAGCCAGTCAGTCAATCGGTAGGTCAGTCAGACAGTCAGACAGTCAATTAAAAAGTAAGACAGTCAGTTGATCAGTCAATCAGTCAGCCACTTATACAATTAATCAGTCAGTCATTAATTTGGTCAGTCAATCAGTCAGTTAGTCACTCAGTTAGTCAGTCAATTAGTCGATCAGCCAATCAGTCAGCCACTCATACAGTCAATCAGTCAGTCAGTCATTTGGTCAGTCAGACAGTCAAACAGTCAGACAGTCAGACGGTCAAACAGTCAAACGGTCAGACAGTCAGTCAATAACTCTGTCAGTCAGTCAATCAGTCAGACAGTGAGTCAGGCAGTCAGTTACATAGTCAAAAACTATACCAAAATAAATTATAAAGCCCTGCATAGAATAATTTGACATGAATCCACTAACAACAGCATTTTATCTGTACATATTATGCTAATACTTGAGTTACAATCATTGTTGATAAAGTTACATCAGTCTATCCTTTGACATCATATACATCAGTCTCGTCCTTGGATTGGCCGCAAACAGCTTTTGCATTTGGTAAATACATGTTTGTGGCCAATCCAACGACGAGGTCAAAGGTTCATTGCATAAGCTTGTCCTGTAGCCCTTATATATCGAATTTCGATATTCAAAGGTCTACATTAAATGCTCGTTTCTACCCGCAAAGTGTCTTTTGAAAGTT
Organism: Watersipora subatra; assembly: GCF_963576615.1. Lineage (NCBI taxonomy): Eukaryota > Metazoa > Bryozoa > Gymnolaemata > Cheilostomatida > Watersiporidae > Watersipora > Watersipora subatra. Next base: position 3,576,599 of record NC_088717.1, read on the forward strand.
GTGTATATATATTGTTAGAAAAGGTGAGTGTTTTAATCGGTAAAATTTTTGGTTTTTATTTTTTTATTTGTTATTTGATGTATATTTTCAATTGAGAGCATTTTTAATAGTGAATGAGATGATGTTTTTTTGTAATATACCATTCTCTCTCTTTTCTTACCATCGCCTATCGCAACGCTTAGAGTACCCATGCTTTAACTACATGTACAAACGACTATCGTGATTGTCAGTAACTCAATTCTCCTTAATCTTACCCGATCTGCACTACAATACTTTTCTCACCTGAAGAGGGTCGTGTGGAGCTGTGGGTGTCAGCCACATAAACAGAGGATCCACTCTGCCTTGGTGTGCTAAGATCAGCTCTCTCACATCAATTTGATCCTGTACCTGTTGGTGCAAATATATAATATTTGAGTAAACAGTGTGCCAGCCTTAGAATGACAATAGGAAAATTACATGTAGGCTTTTACGAGCTGTGATGGTTTCTGGATGACCTCCGACTATGAGCTCTACAAAAAGGCTCTTTTTGCAGAGCAAGAAAAATCTCAATATTGTTTAATATAAGTTTATTGTTCAATATAAGTTTAATGGTTACAATGACTTCTCAGATGACTGAACCAGCTTTAGCTCTACACGACTAGCCAAAACAAAGAACATTTTCAGGTTAAAGATAACTTAAGTTGACAGTTTTTTTTATGAAAACAATGCCTTGATGTGTGCAAGTAAAACAGGCAACTCCTCAGCTATTAGTTTTGGCAAAGCTTCTAATTTTAGAACAATTGTCTGTAGCATTGGCAAGCAGAAAATTAAAAATTTTTTTTTAAATATTTCTGCTATATATTGCTAACTTTTGTGTTATAAATGCTTGTCAAAAGATTCCCTGTCTAACTTTAGTTGCTAGCTAGCGAGCACTAGTTTAAGATCCTAGACTGAATGTAAAAAAATGGTCGGTCCCTACATCCTATAATAGTAGTCATTCTTGGGCTACCCTTTTGTATTGAGGCTATAGAGTTATGAACAAACAGAACGTACAGTAAGGTGATTTCCAAGTCCGTCGACATTCGGTTGTCCGTTCTTTTGTCTTTGGTACACCCCATGATCAGCTGAAAATAAAAGTTGACAGTTACATCTTATAAACAAAGTTAGAGTTTTAATAAAACTTAAATCTTCAAACTACTTTAAGCGGATTAAAAATAATTGAAATAAAAATAGTTTTGCTTGGATTTTTGCAAGGAGGCCATAGAAACATAAAATTATATATATATAATAGTGCAATCAATCAAACAATTCTCTTCTCAATAAAAAAGCTAGTCAGATAGTACTAGAAATAGTTTTTCCAGATCAAGTGCCTCATTAGTTTCATTGTTATGTTTCAAGAACTGATTGGTGTTGAATCAAGTTTTTGAGTTAATTTGATTGAATAAAAAAAATTTAAAAATACTCACTCCAGTTCCAATAGTCTACGGCTCCCGTGTTAACTCCTCTGAACTCATGTACACCTCTGCTATTAGGAAGACAATTTTCGTCGCAGTAACCCAAATGCCATCTAAAATTATTAGAACAATATTCAGTCGATATATTATTATTTTTTAAGGATAGGAAAAAAATCTTTTGTTTTACTTATTTTGGCTAACAAAATTTTTTGCGCTACAAGGAACGCTCCAAATAGCTCAAACCCTTAACTCTGCCATGTTACTAAAAATATTCGTGTAACTGGATGCTGTAATCTTTCAGGCACAAACGGAAATTGAATGGGCCACTTTTATATTAACGCGCATAATGTGCGCAATTGTGATAAATTATTTTCACAAAGTATTATAAGCTTAGAATTAAATTTTAATAAAATACGTTATTCTTTCAATTCATTTAAACCTCTCAAAGTGAATGCAATAATTAGTTTGCTAAGCTAGTATCATCATTACTATTATCATGCGTTTATTCTATATATAGACTCCTTTTTAAAGGCATTTATGTTAAGCATTTGTATAAATAAATCTTTAATATATAATATTTAAATATTGAAATATTTAAATATATATGAATATTTAAATATATAATATGTAATATAGATGGTATATAAAAACTTGTTAAAATAAGACCGTAAGTTTATAAAAAGCCAAGCTTAAATTTTCATTCATATATTTCTGAGAAAAAAACAATAATAAAATCTCCTTCATTAGTCTTTTCATATAATTTAGGTTTTTGTATAGTTTTCTATAATTTGTTGGTTATAATGTTAAATGCAAATACTTGAAAACTTTGTCACTATATCTATATATGTATATATTTCAAAGTTTGCGTGTGTATGTGGGTGTATATGTGCCTGTGTATGTCTACATGTAGCTATAGCTGTTAAAATCTTGGAATTTAATATTTCACATTTTGATGGATTTGAACTCATAAAGATTACAACCGCAAGTTTTAACCACTGAGCTATACAACCATTAAGCTAACCACTGCAAGCTACCACTGAGCTATACAAGGCGTATTTATCAAAGACACTATCGTATCCGGTATAGCGTATGCACAGGCTAAATGAAGTATTATTTGAAACTCTATGAATTATATTAATTCTAAGAAACACGATGCTTTTTCATGTTTTTTGAGCTTCTATTTTTGTTTTTTGTAAGGTTCAATTGCTAAATCTTCAATTAAAGCCAATTCTTTTCACCCAGACAATTGTATTATCTCCGTAGAAAGAGTTTCGAAATTTTCTCTTATGTTTGGTCAGACAAAGACAGTATGATATCTCATTTTGACAATTGTACCAGCATCGAGAGGTACCAGTATCGTAAAGTATTCAAAGTTTTGATGGATAGCTTCAGTGGAACAGTAACATTTTTTTATACACACATGCTTGTATGCAAGAATTGTTATTATTAATTCAACATATTCAGGATTTGTATTTTGTTTTCTCAGCTCGTATTAATTGTACCATTACAGGAATCATATTTTATTGTAATCGTAGCAAAAAAGACTTAATTTAGCTGTTACTTGCTAATTATTACATATTTACAATGCACATCTAAACCCTTTTATAGTTGTTTTATTTATTTTTTGATTTATTTCACTTGCAAAAATCATTTTCTTCATAATATGAGGTTTGAAAGTTACAGTTGTTTGACAAAGTTTGAAAACCTTTACCGTTGTTTTATTTTTCTCTTAATTTATTTCAACTACACGGACACACTTATCTTATGATATGTAGTTTAAAAGTTAAAATGGCAAATGTTGTTACATGTATATGCTAAATACAAATAAATTTTCTGTCCAATTACTTTTTTATTACCCGGGCAACGCCGGGTAGTACAGCTAGTATACATATATAAATATATATATATATATATATATATATATATATATATATATATATATATATATATATGATTCTGAAATGAACCAAACACTTCACTACATGTATGAATTACTAATAATTACTATTATCTGCTCAAACATGACTGCTTCTATACATTCAAAGTAAACTTAAAAATTATTTTTGTATCTTTAGACTGATTGTGCAATGGCTTCAAATTTTAGATGCCAAATACAAAAATTGCTGAATTCAGCATTTATACATGACTACAAAAGTATGCCTTCAAATTTTACTCCTGGGATCTATAATTATCTAGATCTTTTCTGTCAACTCATAAGTCATCTTGATTTCAAGGAACTAACAGTACTGGATGGTAAACTGCAGAGTTGAGATCTGTAAAAGCGAGTACAACTCACTTGCCAACTTGCTTGGTTGTGTATCCTTCTTCCTGCATGTATTGAAAGAGGGTCTTGTGTTCAATAGGCAGACAACTTGGAGCCTCTTGTATAAGGACCAGAAGCTAAAATAGTGAGAAATTCAGCGTCTCAACTGCCTAGGAACACAGGCGCAAAAAATGATAATATCTATAATAGAAGTATGTCAGTTCCTCACCTGCAGTCCATTGTTTGATGGATACTTTCCAGTCAAGAATGCAGACCTTGAACTAAAATATATATGTGAGTAGCCGCAAAAGTTTGAAACACAAAAATAAAGACAATTTCACACTAGCAAGTAAATTTTCTAACTAATAATTACACCATGTTTACTTTAGCTTATGTAAGCAGCTTTATAATATGTTTATTATGTATGATTCAGCTTGGGATAATTTCTTAATTTTACCACAAATTTAAAAGCATGATTAATTTCTTAAAGCACTTCAAAAAAATTTTATATACAGTAGATTGTATTAAATTTTAACAAGATTAATCATACTTCTAGATGGCATCTGAAGCAGCTTAGAATGGGGTTAGCTTACAACCTGCCTGAAAAGAAGAAATACAACTTAGGAGAAGATGCGCATGCTTGTTGCACTTTCCGATGCCTCTGTAGGCGGCCCAATCAATTGATGTGATCTTCTGAAGATGCTGCCTACAGGTTGACTAACATTTTCGCAAAGAACGATATTGTCAAATACGTAGTTAGTCAATAAAATTATTTGAGCTTGAATTTTACAAATATTGATTGTCAGATAGAAAAATTTCTGTCATAAAATCATATAAGACAATATGCCATTTAAAACTTACGCGCTGCACACTGGCTGCATGTAGGACTGTGTGAGTTCAATACCCTTTGCCCTCAACGCATCTATATTTGGAGTTTTAACTTTGGAGTTGTGGAATCCAACATCATTCCATCCTGTTATTTAAATATATTTTAAGCTGCCAGATCTATAATGATGTAATGATGCCAACTAAAAATTTCTCTAAATAAAAACAGCTGTACGAACGCGAATATAAAAGTATTTTTGATTGTCGATCATAAATCTGTGATATATTAAAGTACTGCAAAAAGCCAATAGGTGTGCAAACTTGTTTAAAAAGGTGAAATTCTTATTATTTTCATTTTTTTTGGAAAAATTATTTTAAAATTTTATTTTTAAAAAAGTATTAAAAATAACAAATAAAATTTAATTAAAATTTTATTTTTCTGCAAACAAAACATTTTAATCTTTTAGCAGGTAATTGGTGCGCATGAAAACATTAGGTATTTAGCACTTTTGTGTTACAGGTTGTGCTGGAGCTGGTCATACTCAAACATTCAATTTATCTTCTTGCCGTGGAACTGATACCAATTGTGTATAAAAGGTCTATAATTTTATCTAAACTGGTTGGTTAAGTTTTGAGGATGTCGTTGTAACTCCTCACATACTGGAAACACCCAGATAGTTTTATCTGCAAATATTATTTCTAGCAATATGCATAATATTTATTGGTCTTTAGAAGTTAACGTTTAGCTGCTTAAAATCTACTCAATGCATCTATTTTTAAAATGCTAATAATGCTTTCTGCTGCAACATAACAATTAAGCAGTCTTAGCGCTAAAAGAGCATATCAGATGACATAGACTACGTTGCAGTTTGCTGCAGAAATTTCTCACCCAGATCGTCAGCCATGATGTAAACTATGTTTGGTTGTTTGTTGTTTCTGTCACGGAAGTAGTCACATGCGGAGTCAATGTCCATTTGCCAACCTTCTTCATAAAATGGGTCTACGTATCGGCATTCACTGAGTGCTACTGCTGCCACAAGCAGCGCAAGTATTTTCAGTGTTCCCATTTCGAGGCAAAGGAAAGCAATGGAAGCCATCTCAAGGAATATCATTTTATATTTTATTGTTTTCTGAATGGGGGCCCTTGGAAACTATAAGTGATGTATGGTAGTTGATTGGCTGTTTATTAGGTCAGCCAACCATTACATGCTGGTATGCAAATCAATCACAGCTCATATCTATGCTATGAATGATTAAGAATGCTCTGAATTATATTATCATGTTTATATATGGCACCATACGTTATTATATAACAAAATTAATTGTATGTTAATAAATAATCTGAAACGATGTGATGTTGCTATTAAACTTTGTATTATAATGTTAGACCTAAAAAGGATATCTTTCAATTTTTGTGTGATGCTATTACTCTATTTTAAAGTTGTCTTATCAGACAAGTGCAAACAACTTTGAAGTTGAAGCCAACTGCTTAGAATGACCTCTCAGTTATTATTACTTTGAACTTTAATATGGCACAACATAAGTATTTTAATCATTTTTATAATGCACTACAAAGATTTAAAGATGATTTTGCTATACTATGCTTCATCAAATCAATATCTTAAAACAGTAGCCATTTTATTCTGTGCTCCTTGGTATGACAGTTACTATAGTAGAGTAGATCTTGAATGAAAAGTAAAAAAAGGGGCAAGCTCTCTCAGTCGCACAATTACATAAAACTAGAGAACTATAGTTAAAGACCTAGTTTTATTTTTAAATAGCTTAATAAAGTTTAAAAGAGAACAATAATACCATTCTTCAATTCTTATTCCCAGTACTTTACGCCACACAAACGTTTTATGCTTCATCGAGTCCGGGCTGTGTTATTGTCAATTTTTGGTGATGCTAGTTTTTAGTAATGGTTTGTTGTGAACACTAAAAGTGCAAAAGTTTTTTGAACACTAATTTTTGTGAACGGTAATTTTTAAAAGTTCAAAATGTAGCTTTTAAAAATACAGTAAGAATAGGTACAATTAGCAAATAATTCGATAAAAATTGGGGTTAAAATGCCAAGATAATTAATTCATTTAAAATGTCTAAAAAGGCTAATACAAGGCAACAGCATTATTCTGCGTGTAATACACTACTATGTGATATGGTATGCCACATCATGGCACTATACAATATTGTTTAATATCAAATGTTTCGATTTGAAATTCTATGGTCTGATATGATACCATAAGAGACAATGTAATATAACATGATACAACATGAGATGATAAAATACAATATAGGGCGATATGAGGTGGTATGATACGATATGATAAAATATGATATGATATGACATGATACGATATGAGCTGATGAACATTATATGATAGTATGATACGATATGATATGATGTAATACTTTGTGTGTAAAATAGATGGACAGTCATAAGTTTTTATAAACTAAAAACGGGTGAAATATGTTAAGCAAGGATAAAAGGCAACCAGCACTTTCAATGTCATTTCTACAAAGAATGGTCAATTCTCATAGAAGCAAACAAGAAAATATACACTTTATAAATACCGCAACATAACCTTGTGATACATTTTTGAGAAGCAGATGTTTGTCAGATTTAACTGTATATCAATGAACAAGACAAATGCCCCTCTTGGAAATGTTGTTTTAATGATGAGAACCTCAAATATGCTACTCAAATAGCTTGCAGAAAAGTTGAGAGTATTATGCTGGTACTAAAATCAAAGCTGACGTCAGAGCACTATACAGCCAATAGTTTTGATCATGAATGTTGCACTGAGAGAAGTTTAGTCTGGCTAATATACAACTCTGCACAAAGCTCAAGAAATTTAAAAATAATGCACAAATTTGCCTCGTTTTTGGTAATTTTGTATAAATTCTAACATCTTAAAACAAGGAAGCATTGCTGGCCATCACAATATTTTAGCTGGATTAGGAGTCTTTGTGTGCTGTAAGTAGTTCTCTAAACATGAAGTAAGCAATTTGCAAAGCATTAAATGTAAGTTTTCTTTACATTTCCGCTCTTGTTCATATTTTAATCTGATTTACAGAAGGAGCATGGCTGAGCATGCGCGCTGTTTATCGACCTCAAGCAAACAAAATTTTGTAAACTAGTTTTCTTAATTGCAATCTAAACACCTAGCCAAGGAAGTCTAGACAGAGATGTGAAACCAAGCTTAGAGCTTCACCCGCTAAATTTCTAACTATAAATTGTATGGTTGCAATAAAGTTTAAAAGCTGTAATGACAGTCTCATTGCTGACCCTATCTAATAACTTTTTTACCGAAAACGCTGAACTGAAAAGATAATTTTACATCATGTTTGTTGATAAATTAAAATGCAATCATTATGTTAATTATAAAGTTAATGACAGTAGATTCATGATAGAGGAAACTGTATAAACTCTCACATTATTTTAAAATCTTTCATATGCATACAATGACATTAAGTCTGTGTTTAGCCATTTTTATGCTGTTAAAAACTCAATTTATAGTTCAAAATTGTTATTTAGCAACCAAGAGTGAGCCATTATTTCCTTAAAACAGCATCAGGTCAAGGGAATTCAATATTAAGTAGAGTGGAAGCAACTATGAACTGTTGCTTATAAAAACTTTTTATATAAAAATATTGCACTTTCATGTAAAACAGTAGAATTAATAATATAAGCAGATTACTAATACTTAGCCAAGTTAAACGTGGTAAAGATGAAAATAGAAAATTATTCTGTCTGGTTGAGAGCTTTTATGGTTAAAGACAGTGCTAAAGATGCAGTTATAAAAGTAGCGATTGGTTTATGATAGTTCAAAGAAAGTGAAATATAGTTCGTCCTATTTCATTTAGCTCTGTTATTTGGATAAAAAAATGTTGTGAAAAGTATTCATTGGAGTTTACATATAATGCATTTCTTTATAAGAAGATTTTCTGAGTGTACTTAATCATTTTCGACCAATAGAATCCTTATAAAGCTGCTGATACTAAAAATAGCTCATTCAACCTTTTCATCTCTATTTAACATAAATAATTAGCTACAGCAGGTATGGCGCTCTTGAACAGTGTAAGTACGACAAATGTACCTGCGGTATTTGTTGTACATATAATAACATAGCGGAGATATAATAACATGACAATAAGAGATTATTTTTTGTCAATGCGCTTGAAAAAATTTCATTCTAAAAGATTACCAGCATTTCCAATCTCACACTCTCATTTATTATTGTAAATTTTTTTGCATACCATATCTGAAATTAGTATTTCATTTCTATTTTTGCATCACTCTTAAATTATTTGACTGTTGTTGCTCACCAATAGGTGCTATTGGGATAGTATATTTACAGTGATTCTATGTTACAGAGTACCTGAATACAACTGAATATTTTATATTAGTTTTCTTTCTTTAATTAAAGTTTTAATAAAAATTTATTACAGCTTCAATTGGTTCATACTGAAGTTTAAAACGCTTTTACAACACGAATATTCTTAAATCTATAACATTAAACACAGATCGTTACAGAGTAATTTACTATCCTACCAAGAGCTATCAAGTCAGTAAAATAATCCTTGTAAAAGATTTTGTTGCCTGAAATATGCATAAACCTTTTGATGTAAACAAAAGTTATCAATGTGTTTCATAACATGCAAGAAATCAATGAGCGTTTGATAAAGTTTTGCATAAAAAACCATCAAACAGACTCATTTTTATAGGCATTTTTATTGTTCATTGACACCGAACGAATCAGTGAGAAAATAAATATGACAATACTAGCTGTAGTACCCGACACTGCCCAACTAATAAAATGTTTTTGAACAGAACATTGATTTGTATTTAGCATGTAACAACATTTGCCATTCTAACTTTCAAAATTTATATCATGAAAAAATGTTTTGTGTAGTTGAAATAAATTAGGAGAGAAAATAAAAACAACTGCAAAGGTTTTAAAACTTTGTCAAACAACTGTAACTTTCAAACTTCATATTATGCAGAAAGCTTTTTGTGCAAGTCAAATAAATTTAAAAAAGCTAAAACAACTATAAAAGGGTATAAATCTAAATGTGTAATAATTAGCAAGTAATAGCTAAATTAAGTCCGTTTTGCTTTGATTACAATAAAAAATGATTTGGTAATGGTACAATTAATACAAACTGAGAAAACGAAGTAAAAATCCTGAATATGTTAATAATAACAATTCTTGCATAGAACTGTGTATATAAAAAAGGTTACTGTTCCACCAGAAGCTGTCCGTCAAAACTTTGAATACAACGATACTAGTACTTCTCGATACCAGTACTTCTCGACACCAGTACTTCTCGATACCAGTACTTCTCGATACCAGTACTTCTCGACACCAGTACTTCTCGATACCAGTACTTCTCGATACCAGTACTTCTCGATACCAGTACTTCTCGATACCAGTACTTCTCGATACCAGTACTTCTCGATACCAGTACTTCTCGATACCAGTACTTCTCGATACCAGTACTTCTCGATACCAGTACTTCTCGATACCAGTAGTTCTCGATACCAGTACTTCTCGATACTAGTACTTCTCGATACCAGTACTTCCCGATACCAGTACTTCTCGATACCAGTACTTCTCGATACTAGTACTTCTCGATACCAGTACTTCTCGATACTAGTACTTCTCGATACTAGTACAAATGTAAAAATGGGATATCATACTGACTTTTTCTGACCGAATGAAGAGATAATGTCGAGGCTCTTCCCACGAAGACAATATATTTGCCTGCGTGAGAAGAATTGACCTTGACGTCAGATATAGTAATTGAACTTTGCAAAAAAAATTTCTTAACAGGGGCATCATAACGTGTAGGCGAATCGATAAAATAATCAACGTGGGCTATAGCTATAGCCGGAATGACACACAGATCCACATACTTTGAGAAATACGTATATATAGACACAAAAATAACCACACTTTTGAATTGCCCATTTCCTTACTTTGAAGGTCAATGATTAATTTTCAACTCTAAAGTTGTTTAGTTTAATCTTAAAGCGGATGACATTATGAGGCCTAAAAACCTCATCGTAATTGTATAGTGTGTAGTCACTGTTAGAAAATTACTAAAAATAGTAAAATATGAAGTTAACAACTCAAGTAACTGTTTGTTGTTTAAGTAAAGTGTGAACTTTATTAAAACTGTTGGTTCAATTTGATACTACAAGAGATAAGTCCAGCAATGACATGGACCTTTTCTTTTTCAATCAGATAGTATAACAAGCTGGTTTTCGGAAACCAGGTAAATTTTTCAAACAAAATATTAGCAACATCTTAGAGGAAAATGTTAAAGGAAAGTTTGGATTAAATCACCCAAAAAGCTAGAAACTCAAAGCGTTTTTTGGACTAGGAAATATACACCATGTTAATGTTGATTTATAAACAGCTATAAATGTACTATAGAAATAGTACATTTAGCCATTACAACTAGAATCAACTGACCTATTATTATCTGATAGTCATTCCACATAGACTCAAAGATATGGAAGGAATGCTGCTGGTAGCTATGATTTCTCCTGGTAATATTTATAAAAAAAACTAGGGCACGATCCTTAGCGTGGTTTCTTCCCTTGCTATACCCAGAATTTATGATCATATGAATAGACACAAATTCTTTCTGCTTTTTGAAGCTAAAGACAAAACTAGCAACTGTGGAATTAGAAGGCTAAAGCTCGCGATGACAATAAAAAAGTTACTGGATGCTGGTAGCTATATCACTGGTGGTCTGTACACTACCATGAGATGTAAACTTTGCAAAATTTATGTACCTACTACTTTCTCAGGGTGTTGTACTAATTTTTAATGATTGACTTAAACTAATTTGTTGCTAGGATATTCAGTTAAATATTATTGCTGTATTTTCATTTTACTTTTATAGACAGAAACCTTTATTTAAATTTCTAAAACAGAGCACAATTATTGGGTCATCTTTTGGTTTGATGACACATGTAGTTTATAGAGCCATATAGTATGTGCTACCAACAAGTTTCATAAGATTCTGGAGTCCTTTGGCTTATGTCCTCCTGTACCTTCTCAACAAATCTTACATAATATATGTTGACTTATATCATTTTTATTAGCGCCTGTGTGTTACTCAAACAAAATCAAAAATTTATTTCAATTAGGTGGCAGCTGCCTCCCTTTTGTATAGTGTGCAAAAAGAGAACTTTCTAGAATAATATGAGTCATAAACCAGTATGAAATTAATAATCTTCTAATTACTTTATGATGATTACAAAACAACGCTTGTTGATGGGGTAATACAGAATTTTAGTTACTAATGACTGCAATTTTAGATCAGTAACTAAGAAGCAAACAGGATATGGTATTACAGTATTAATGTCACTATGCAAATGCTTGACAGCATCAATTGATTTGAGCAGTGTAAACATAAGCACTGAAATATTTATAACAATTTTTTTCGAAAAACTATCATTGAAAACGCCGTAGGCTGTTTTAAATGCTTTTTAGTATTTAAAAATTATTTAAAACCGGAATTATTTATATTCAAATCCAATTGGAAAGCTGCTCATTCGCTAAAAACTTTATTCAAATAATAATAATAATGTGAGCATTTTTTCAATAATAAACTAGCACTATTATTTTCAAAAGTTCTGTTGGGCCATAGCTAAGCAAAACAATCTTCTAACAGGCTTTTCGTAAAGCATATCTACTTTTAGGCAACAACACTAAATTTCAGAGCAATTGAAGCATTAGTTTTCTTGAAACTGGCTGCTTAAAGCAACAATGTTCATACCTAGTCATGTGAAGACGTATTAAGAAAATTGTATGTTATTGTTTGAATTAATGGCTTTTAAACTTTGCATGAAGAACAATTGTGTTAAAACTAAAAAATTCAATCCTGATTTAAAAAAAAATGTAATTATTTAATGCTTATTTTTATGTTTATTTAATGTTTTATTTAATTAATTATTAATGTATAATTTAATGTAATGATAGAAAAGCTTTATCAACCCTACAAGTTTGTCTGATCTAGCTATCATAGGTGAGCTGTGAGAGTTGAACTGAAGCCCTCATAAGTTTTATTAAATATATTTGAAAGTATTATAAACTTATTTAAAACAAAAATCACCATAAGTGATATATGGTATCATACTGTTGCTAAATTAAACACACACAAAATTGTTAAAATTACCAAATTGCTTTTTTACGTCATCAAAGTGCTTTGATTAAAAATTAAGTACATTTGCCAGGTTGCAATTTTTATCATGGACCAGTCTGACAAAACAGGTGTAAGTGTGATTTTTATGCAAAAACAGAATAGTGTGTGATTGATTAATTTACACACAAATTACATAGCGATATACTTTTAAAGTGAAGCACATATAAATGTAGATCACAACTTGTCACAAAAGGAAAGCAGTAGAGTAATTGAGAAAGGCGTTTTATTGCAATCTATAGTTGAAGAGCCTAGAAATTTATATAAATTTAAAGTTTTCAGCTGTTATGGAAATAGTTTACTAGTAGGTTTATTTGATGCAAGCTTTGCTAAAACATTATTCAAGTGGAGGAAATTTGTTATGACAGCACTTTTCATCTTCTCATGAGTTTCTGAATTGAATTCAGTTGTACTAAAGCAAAAATAGCAATGTCTCAATAGGTTTATGCAGTCTACTGTGACTTGTTAAATGTTACATTAGTGAGATGAATTCTTCTATGACCTGAAAATATTTAGCGGCACAAAGTGAAAATTTCGATTACAAACGAGTGATTCATGATTGCTCTTTATTTGTATTTGAAAAGATAAAATGTCTTCAACGTCACCAAATTTCAATACTTTCATTTCAAATATCATGTTCTAATTGCGGTTAAATTGATTGTTTAACTGTGTTGTACAAATCTATTGAAAGCTAAGAGAACTTGGGCATAAGATACATTATAATTATCATTGCATATTATTGCAAATTTTGCATAAGGTCTTTAAAAAAAGCGCATTAACTGTGCACAGTAAACAATCATGTTACTGGAGTTGCACGGTCTTAATTGTTTTCTATTGCAAGAGAAGACAATAAGGAAGCAAAGCTTAAAAAATTTCATTTTTTTTTGTTGTTATAAAATTTACATAAATGATTGAGTTTAGTTTTTAATTAAATACAACATTAGGTCAAAATATTTAATGCTAATTGCGATTTTAAACAAAAAAACTGTAAACGTGAATGAAACAGCAAACATAAAAGGATGCTAATCATTCACTTTAAAATGATGCTGTCTGAATTTTTTTAGTTCTGAACAATTTTCATCTGCTTTTGCAATGATTGTTTGACTATTTTGGGCCAAAACATTGCTGGGTAGAATTGTATAAACAACTACAGCAAAAACAACTAGGTATGAATTTCAAAGGGTAATTTTATGATGCTGAAAAAGTTGAACATAAATATTACTTATATATGAGCAATCTTTATTGTGGTAATCAATAGTCATACTTTACAATATGTTTTCCACAAGGTACCACAGCGAGTAAACTAACTAAAGAGCGGTGTACAATAAAAAAATAAAAAGGAACGCAAAGAAACTATAGTCTAACTAAAAAACTAGTGCATAGTCTAACTAATATAATAATATTGGAACTGAATGCATAAAATATGTAAAACGCAAGCTTGAGAATTGATATGAGTATTGTTTAAACAAAAGGTGAACAATTAATAGCTCTGTAAAAATAGTATGCATATCTATGACAACAATTTTCTAGTTATGAAAACAAAGTGTAATATAAAAATGTTAAAATATTTAAGGCTATATGGTGAATGATATTATTGGTCAGAGGATAGTAGGTGTAGTTTGAGTTTTGTTTTAAAAGATTGCAGAGGAAGAGTTCTTAAATGATTGCAGAGATTATTAAATGAATTTAGCAGGTTACTGTTGAGTTTGATGTGGTTTATGGCACCAGGTAATTTGAATCTGTTTCTGGTTTTGTGACCATGGTTTACGGTTTGAAAGCTACAGCTGAGATATTTAGGGCAGTTATCGTGGAGTATTGAATGAGCAGTGAGGCAGGTAAAGCAATGTGATAGCTTAGGTAAGGGAATAACACCGGTAGTGCTTGTTATTAAGTTGTTAGGTGGTAAGTGATGGTTTTTATGGGTTATGTTCAACTCTTTGCATATAAGTCGTAAAGCTTTTTTTGTAAAATAAATAGTGTGTTGGTATATTTTACGGGTGTTGTAGGGTAAAACACATGTAGGCCATATATAAGATAGGAATAGATAAAACTATAGTAATATAGTCTGGCAGTATCAAAGTTCATAAGATGACGAATGTTATAAAATAAACGTAGGTTAGATGATATTTTATTTGAAATGAATTAGATGCGGTCTATCCATGATAAAGAGTCATTGATGATAGAGCCAAGTAGTTTAGAAGTGGATTGTCTTGTTAGGGTACTGTCGAATATAGAAATTGTCAGAGGGAAATTCAATGGTGGATTTACTAAGATGTAGTGAGATTTCGAAATGTTAAGAGGCATCTGATTTGCCACACACCATTGTTGGATAAGTCTTAGGTTTGAATTTATTTTAGATTGGAGGCATGAAGGGTCAGTTTTGGATATACAGAATGAGGTATCGTCAGCATAAGCATGAGGTGTGCTGTAAAGTGGTAATTTAAGTAAATCCTTTATAAAAACTTGAAACAGTGTGAGTGCAAGAATTGAACCTTGTGGAACGCCAGTAGCTATAGAAAGAGCATCTGAGCAGATATTTTTTATTTTCACACATTGGTGCCGTCCATTCAAACATGACCTGATGGTGTCAAGAAATTTACCAGTTATTCCTGTTTGCTATTTTTGAAATAAGTATATTATGATTAACCATGTCAAAAGCTTTTTGAAAGTCAAGAAAAATAATGACTAAAGTATTTTTGTTTTTGACCATGTTTGGCCAAGTGGAGTAAAGATGATGAATGGTAGTAATGCAGGAGTGGTTTTTTTAAAATCCTGACTGTGAGCTGCTTATAGTTTTGTTACTATCTAAGTGTATTTGAAGCCCAGTAAGTATATGTCTTTCGTAAATTTTAGAAAGTACAGGAAGTACAGATATGGGTCTATAATTAGATAAATTATTTTTATCATCACCCTTGTGTAGTGGGGTAACTATAGCAGTTTTCCATAGTTCAGGGAAAGTTGCTTCCTTAATAGCTTTATTAATGATATCTGTGAGCGGGATGATTATGAATGGCAGTGATATGCGAAGAATTCGAATTGAGATATTGTCAATACCTGTGGCTTTGTCTGAACGAATGTGATGCAGTATGTTTACTACGTCGGTTGTATGTATAGGTGAAATAGTATCTGAAGCATGTGAATAGCAATGCGAATTAAAAGTCCAACTGCGTTCGTTTTCGATATTTAAATTTCTAGAAACGTTGACAAAATGTTTGTTAAATGCATTACCCAATGAGCGTTCCGGGGTATCAGTTTCTGATGACATATCTGGATTAGTGTTGTTTCTGTTAGTGTTGCGCATAACTTGCTACAGCTTCTTGGTTTGCTTATCGTTTGACTCTGAAATTAAGTTAAAAATATAAAGTTTCTTCTTTTTACGTATTAGATTTGTTGTGTAATTTCTGTTTTATATTCGTTCCATAACTGCTGACTTTTGAGTTTATTTTGCTTTTCCATATTTTTCAGAATTTCACTGTCCAACCAGGGAGGAAGAGTTGAGGACTTGACAAATCTGGTCTTGGTTTTTAAGTGATGCAAGATAATCGAGTTTAGTTTAGAAGTAAATGAGTTAAGCATAGTCTCAACGGAAGGTGATTGGTAAAGAGTTAGCCAGTCAGCTTCTTTTAATTCTTTTTGTAAAGCTTGAATTGAGAAGCTTTTCCAGTCAAAATATGTTAGTCTTCAACGTGTTTTAGGTCCTGTAGTTGAGATGCCTAACTTTCGAGATGCAAAGATTAGATAATGATCACTCGTACCAGTTTTGAGTACACCTGATTAATGAATGTTATTTGGTTTTGTTTTGTATATGTGGTCAATAAGTGATTGAGATTTTTTCTGGACTCGAGCGTTTTGTTTTACTAACTGAACCAGAGCCAGTTGTTTTAAAATATTATTCCATTTGATATTGGGAGCATTTAGATTTATATTAAGGTCACCTAAAATGATAAGTTCATGACAGATGTATTTACAATTTATTATATAATTTTCAAATGTGTCTGACCATGTAACAGGAAAATTGGGAGGCCGGTAAACAACTGAGGTGAGAAATGGTTTCGAGTATGGTTGAGAGATTTTAATAGTAATAGATTCGGGTAGAATGTTATCAAGATCAGGTAGCGAGATGAAGTCAATAGATGAGTAAATATAGGTCAAAACACCACCACCCTGCCTACCTATTCTGTCTCTACGCTGTATTACATAACCAGGAATATATAACAAATTACTACTTATTGAGTTGCTTAACAGTGTTTCAGAAACATGAAAAATTTTAAAATTGTACTTATTGATTAGATATTTTACATCATCCATTTTGTTAAGAAGTCCACGTATGTTTATGTGAGCGATGGGTAATCCGACAAATTTAACGAACATTGTTGTGTTTATTGAGGTTTGTGTTGGCATAGAGATGCTCTACTCTGAAGATCATGTTTAAGTTGGAAAGTAATAGGCTATTTTTTACTGCTTGTTTTAGTTAGAGTTCATCTTTGAAAGTTATTTTCAGTGTACGTAGTGGTTGCTGGTCTTTGAAAAGCCTAGAAAATGGGGCACCGGAATATTTATTTTGTATAGCATCAAATATTTCTGAGTCAGGTATATCCTTAGGAACTCCTTTCACCATACCAATATGTTCTAATGAGTCTTTGGGGTCGATAGTCATTCTAATAACAGAGCCACCAAAACTATCGGCTTTCCAGTCTCTGGTGATCTTAGCTGCTATCTCTGCAGAATCGAGTTGTACTATAAATCTCGGATTTGACGAGTGAAATTTGTATCTGTTGACCATGTATTATCAGAGGACCATGGTTAACAGATAAAGTACGCCGTATCGTGTCTTGATTGGTGTGTTTGGATAGATTTTTGTCGATGTTTTCTTCACTGGGGCTTATGACAATACAATTTTCAGGTTTAAATACTTTAGTAGATGTTTTACTTAATTTGAGTTGACTAGCGTTGTTTCTGCTGGCTAGAGGTGTAGTAGTATCAGGGACATGACTACTATTGTTTCTGCTAGCTGGAGATGTAGTAGTAGCAGGAACAGTTGTAGAGTTTACTACAGGATTTCTATTGGTATTACTATTCCTGTTGATTAGCGAATATTGGAGTGCAAATGGTTGTGTGTGAGTGTTATGATTCGGATGTTCGTTTTGCATGGTGCAAACATTGGCATAAGTTTGATTTGTTTTTTTCATCTCAGTAAGTTGAAATGTTAAAGAGGTTATTTTGGCTTCAAGCTTTTCTAGTTTTGTACAAGTAGATGACGGTAGAATATTGTTTCGTGGTGGCAGCTGACTTTCTACTGTACAGATTCTTTCTGTCAGCTGACTGACGACCTTTTCTAGCTTTGAGCAGTTACTACAGGAGTTAGCATCAGTAGATTTTGTAGTAGTGGGACTATCTGGTAGGCTAAAGCTGTTCATTGTAGAGTTGAGATTGAGAATAAAATCGTCCTCAATATAGTAAGCAGGAGGGTTAAATTCTGATTTGGCTAGCATAAATTCCTTGGCTTTAGCTAAAGTAGAAAAGCCTTTGAAGCACTGTCCACTATAGCGGTAGACTTGCTTTTCAGCTAAGTTTCAATTGTCATAAATACCAGGCTTGTGACCGTTGGCTACCGCATAAAACTTCGTACTCCTAGATTTTTCTTTGATATCATCTATATTATCGTCAATCATTTCAATGCCCCCAGCCGGCGTTTATAGAAAAACGTACTTATATTTTCAAAATTGATATTGGCGATAAAAATTTAAACTTGCCTTCATGATCGATCTTGACCTCTTTCAAAATAAACTTAAATCAAATTTTGGTAAATTTTATCAAAAAGTATCAGTACTTTTATATCGTTTGCGATTGTTTTTTGTTTGTTTGAGAAGATCTGATTGCTAGGATACTTCAAGATTAAAATTGATAAAACTTCATCGCAATTAAAACGCTCAGCAAACATATATGTGCGAAATGACGTCACTAGTTGTTATTGTTACAATAGATGATATCAGCTATTGCATTCAAATTGCAGCACTAAGTGTCTCTATTATTGCAGCACTAGGTGTCTCTATTATTGCAGCACTAGGTGTCTCTATTATTGCAGCACTAGGTGTCTCTATTATTGCAGCACTAGGTGTCTCTATTATTGCAGCACTAGGTGTTTCTATTATTGCAGCACTAGGTGTCTCTATTATTGCAGCACTAGGTGTCTCTATTATTGCAGCACTAGGTGTCTCTATTATTGCAGCACTAGGCGTCTCTATTATTGCAGCACTAGGCGTCTCTATTATTGCAGCACTAGGTGTCTCTATTATTGCAGCACTAGGTGTCTCTATTATTGCAGCACTAGGTGTCTCTATTATTGCAGCACTAGGTGTCTCTATTATTGCAGCATTAGGTGTCTCTATTATTGCAGCACTAGGCGTCTCTATTATTGCAGCACTAGGCGTCTCTATTATTGCAGCACTAGGTGTCTCTATTATTGCAGCACTAGGTGTCTCTATTATTGCAGCACTAGGTGTCTCTATTATTGCAGCACTAGGTGTCTCTATTATTGCAGCATTAGGTGTTTCTATTATTGCAGCACTAGGTGTCTCTATTATTGCAGCACTAGGTGTCTCTATTATTGCAGCACTAGGTGTCTCTATTATTGCAGCACTAGGTGTCTCTATTATTGCAGCACTAGGTGTTTCTATTATTGCAGCACTAGGTGTCTCTATTATTGCAGCACTATGTGTCTCTATTATTGCAGCACTAGGCGTCTCTATTATTGCAGCACTAGGTGTCTCTATTATTGCAGCACTAGGTGTCTCTATTTGTCAGTTGTGTTGTACTTATGAACATCATAATTGCACATTTGTCTAATCTGAGTTCAATCAAGTTTTATAGATTTTATTTTTGAAAGATTCTGCCAATCAGATCACCTCAAACATAGAAAAAACATTCGCAAATGATAAAAAAATTCTGAAACTTTTTGATAAAATCTATAAAATTTTGTATAAGTTCATTTTTAATAATAAAATGGGATTTATAATGACTACCTGGTAAACTTGGAGCTTTAAGTTCATATTTAAGTTAACTTGACCTATTTATACAACAACAAATCAGTAATCATCTCTTCAACAAATGCAAACTATAATATCAGACTTCAAACAGTTTCATTAAGGTTTTAATAATGAACATATTTGCTTACATTATAGGCTTACATTTTCTGCTTACCTATAAACTAGTACAACTGGCTGTCCCGTGCACCATGGGAGACCATCATGAGTAACCAGAATGTGAGTAATTATTCTATTAAGTGTTAACGTGACCTAATAGTGAAAAGTTTAGCACGCCAGTCTGTAAAATGGAGGATTGTAGTTGAATTCTAAAAGTTTTTTGTTGACAGCTGTTGCATGGGTTTGAACAAACAGATAGAAGCGACTCTTTTTATAGTAAAAATGATACAGCAGACAGTCACATAATGTAAATTCCAAGATATCGTAAAAATTAATGTTAAGTTTTTGCTTTGTACGGTGTAAAAGATTCTATATAGGTATTGTAAAGTGTCAGGTTGGTCGAGTTTTCAAGTTAAGTTCAGTAACTTTCAGCCCTTATGTATATTAAACGAATGTCAAATCACTTCTCTTGAAACTATCAATCTCTTTTTGTGCCTCGGCTTTTCCTAAAGAAAAAGTAGAAAGGTGAGCATTTTTCTATAATTATCCCCAACCTTAGGTTTTTATAAACTGATATTCAAAAAGAATAATGGTAATTTCATTTCTTACAGTTGACAAACAAGTACAGAACACAGGCTAGCAATAGCTTTGCAAGATTCCATGAGAAGCTAACTCTCAGGAAAGGCAGACCTACGTTTGTCAATTAATGTTATATTAAAGGCCAGCTAGTGCATAGCTTGACCAAACAATTTCACCAGTCTTATTCGCACTATATAATGTATACTATAATATATTCTTCAGATTATCGATGAATTAAATTTAGCTGACATTTTCTGTCAGAACTAACAGTTCTAAGAAAAGCAAGTTACCATAAAACATCTAATTGAATGCCACTACTAATTGAACGCTCACCATATTTAACTGCCACTGTGATAGGAAGGTTGAAAAATAAAGTGCAATGGCGTTCAATTAGAGGTTTTACAGTTTTCTCTTTTTCCCAAAGTATCGTAGGGTATGTCGGCCTAAGCAATTCAGAGAACTTCATAGAAATAAAAGAGGCTATTTACCATAAGTTTTTTTGGTGTCACCAAAGAGCTTTGAAAGTTGAAATAGAGAAACATAAAAAGTCGGCTTTTTGTTAAAAATAATAATTTTAACGCACAATTTATGAAATTTATGTTTTATTGAAGCTGGTGTCTCCAGTGACATTAATGACACCACGGCATGCATACAAACCATTTGGTATACCAGGGTTGGTCTCGCAGACTGCTAAATTAAGATAATTCAACCACAAAATATAACAATCAGGTATAGCAAAGACTTCAAAACGATTTTGTAATTTTGTGCCTCCGTGTGACTGGCAGGCCCATGATGTAAAGGCATCTTCTAGTTACTAGGGAACACATCACTTAAAAAGGAGACATTTAATATACTAAGTACCATTAACACTCCACAAAAATTAATAAAGAATACCAATTATACCATTTTATGTCAGACTAACATTAGATTTATATAACAGCCAAAACAGAATAAGATATAAACACCAATAAAATGACACTTGCTCGACAAAACAAAGCAAAGCGGTTACATCTAGTAAATGGCATTGTTAACCAATTTTTAACTGCCTGTGATTATTAATGAAGGAATAAAGTTGAAATTGGCAGTAAACAAATTAAAAATAATTTACAAGGAAAGGATATAAAATTTTTGTCAAAAACCTACCTAACGAAAATTCTTTGAAACCGAACATAACAAAGATAATGAAAAGAGTCTTTGCTTTTTAAAAGAGCAGATACAGGAAGTTGAGCATCAACTATCTTTGCAAACTTAGCAGATCAATTGTATGTATGTAAGTACAATTACTTGCATATATACACGTATGTCCAACTAAGACCGCAGAGAAACTGAAGTTGAATTGCTAACAGAGCTCTTAATAAGTCCATTATTTTTTAGAAAACATTAATCTGCTTGTCCTAGATGCTATTAAGAACATGCTTTGCAAACTTGCCTTTTCTCTTGTAGTCAGCCGAGGCAACTAACACTGTCTATGGTTTGAACTTGCAGAGATTGTCACATTTATCATTTATTCCATAAAGCTGAATGCAAATTATGAAGTGATTTTTGGCTTTTGCTGTAAGAGAATTGCTCTATAGACAAAAATGATATGATATACAGCTTGCAAAAACAGATCAAGACACGGCAGCATTTCCACGCTGTTGCAGCAGCTGGTCAATATATACGGGTATGCTTTTTTTATACTTGTCCTCTAGACACTAACCTAATCTGCCTAAGAACAAATGAATCTTACTTATTGACCCACTAGATTGGCTCGAATGGCCTTCGGTTTGTTTTGATTAGAGCCATTAACCTGAAGGCAACCGAACAAGAAGACAAGTTCAAATAAATCACTGTGACGAAAATGTATTCAACCATTTAGTAATACACTTTAAATATAAAGCTAGAGAAGACTATATGATTAAAATAAGCCATTATTAAAATCAACATTAAACATAAAATTAATATTAGTAAAATAACACTAAAATTTAAAACTGTTTAGCTGATCATTTCAAAATACTTCATAGATTCATAAAAAGGTTTATATTTGAAAGCCGCCAAAAAATTAAAATATACATCTCATTGTCAGCATTCTATGTTAGCTTGTTACAAGTTTACTAAAACAATTTCATTTTTCAGCGATTACACTTTTATCATTTACTGTTTCCAATTGACTCAGCCTTTAGAATGTTTTAAATTTATGAGCAAAATATTTTAGAAGGTAACAGACAGATATATTTATAGTTAAATCGGGTCAATTATTGGCTAATGCATAAGCAGTTCTTTTAACTGCCGAAAGTCACAAAAGTGTGGCACATACACATGGTATTTTATTACCTAGTTTGTCTAGATAACATATGGTTTTATCATTTATTATTGGTTGCTATTACTTTAGAAAATCTATGTTCTGTTTGAAGTTATCTGCACAATCACTATCTACTTATTGCCTGTAAGTATGCAAAATGACTGAAATTGAAACAAAAGTCATGAGAACTTGATGAAATGGCACAGCGGTAGTCAACTGGCGCTTTTATAAATTAGTTTTGACCAATCAAATTTTTTTAAACAAAAACTCCAAACTAAAATTTCCTTACAAACTTTGCAACTAAATTACGTTTGAAGCTGACCCGAAGTATCAAGGTAAAAGGTAAAACGAATTAAGAATAAAATTTGCTTTTGCAGTATTCTACTGATAAAACTATGAGTCATAGAAACTCTGTCATAATAAATCTACGCAGCACAAACAGCTACCTCAAACTACGTGGTGCAAAAAAATAAGATTTTTCCAAATTGTAAATAATACTTTGACAAATAAAGAAAGTTTAGGTCTGGGGCACTTTTTATCATTCACTAATCAATTAGCCATTTTATCTTGCTAGCTTATGTTTTTGTTAGCCGCATATCAAATAATCTTAACAGCTTTTTATCGTAAAAAATTGCTACACAAGAAAATTTAATTTCGTTCAAAGGTGTCTATGTATTTCAGCAGTGGTTCTCAAATAAATTTTAAAAATATCAAAGAAAGCATGGTAATATAAAATATTTTTGCAAAAATAAATTGTTGCAATAAAAAGAAGTTGTGGTAATGCTACTTTGTTTCCAATGTGTTCAGTTTTCTTAACTTTTCTAATATAAAGTTTGGCTTAGTTGTTAAGTCTGGTTTCCATACAATAGCTCAATAATTGTGCGTGGCCCAGTGATTAGGCGCAATGCATTTCTTGGGCTGCGACACAGTACGTGTTACCATAGCGCGTGTAGGCGCCATGCTTGCATTGGACAGGGTGGATGATTTCCTTACTTTTTCGTATGGGAGACCGATTTCTTCGCAAAACAGCCCTCCGTTGCGACCTTGCGCTGTCATAAAAAACCAAGCTTACCCTTTCGTACAAGAGACTGATTTTTTTGGAAAACAGCTCTCTGTTTGAATTGTGGGATAGGGTAAAAAGGTCGAGCGGTGTATTGTGGAATATATCATCGCGCGCACCATCGCAAGGATCCATCCTGTTGGATCCTTGCGATCAGCGCACGCACGTCGCGCAATCGTCGTGCGTTGACGTTTCTACATCACAGCTGGCCTACTCACGACGTCGTGCGCCTTGTTGCGCGCCTTGCGCTGTCATATGGAAACCAGGCTTAAATATCATGAACTATCATTTATTTGAGGCTGTATGCACAATATACTACTCATCATTCCCAGACTTTAATACATGACCAGCTAAATGGTTAGAGCCTTGAAGGAATCAATGAAAGAGAATACATGGTTTTGATTAATTTTACCATTTACACATGTGGCTTTTTATATAAAAAGAGAGCTTTGCATAGTTTACATTCTGATGTCACTGAAACCTATTGAAGTGAACATCACATGAAACTAAAGGTAGAAACGAAATAGAGTATTGGTGTTCCAGTAAAATTGTCAGCTCAGAAACTTCGTAAGTCTAGCGCTCGTATCGTTTCATGTATTATTTAATTTATGTATTTGTTTAAATTTGTGTGTTTTAAATATTTCAAGTTAAAAAGAGGCTTCTTAGTAAGGCAAAGTAAGTTATTGATAAGAATTTCTCTTTTTCTAATAATTTGAAGAAATTTTTCTAATTCTGTTTGAGGCTAGTCCAGGTGTTCACTTTACTCTACATACCAGCTCACTTCTGTTACAAAAATATATGTAGATACAAGAAGAAGATTAGAAACCATCAGTTTCTTTGAATTTGCAACTTCTCTTTGAAAACGCTTACATATATTTAACATGAATGTGTCCTTGAAGATATAAAAAATAAGAAATTAGGAGTATGCGTAGAATGTAATTTGCGTTCTTTGCACCAGTTTCTGTATACTGCTTCGGCTGGCACTCCGCAAATTTATTTGGCTTATAAATATGGTTTTTAATCACCTTATCAGGTTAGCTTGCAGATTTTCAAATAAGTTCTGATCCTCCCATAATCCTTACCCCACGCTACTTTGCAGCAGTGCTAGAGAGAGTGTAAGATAGTATTTCTTCCATAAAAATCTGTCACAAAGTTTTGATGAGATCAGACAAAAACCAGAGCCTTGCCTATCTGAAAAAGCTTACCAACCTATTTACTAACAAAAAATGTAAATAATCCTGTTAACTTTTTGACAAAATATTTAGAAATGAAATAAATATATCAATGGCTTTAAATAATTGTTTAGTGTTCTACAGGTTAATGTAAAAAGCTTAAAAAATACTTTGCATACAGATATAAGGATAGGAACTGATAGGCTGGATCAGAGGTCAAATAAAGTTGGCTTGTTTCTCAACAAGATGACTAGTGATAATATGGAAAGCGTAAAAATTCAAACTACTCTTTCTGTCACAGGTTAGTTTGCTGTGGCCATCTGCAATAGAAGTTAGTCCATGCAGTCAAACCGATACAGGCTAATCCGTTTCATGGCCATCTGCAATAAGGATTAGCAAAGCTAAAAGCTTACCTTAGCCCTTGCGTCCTTAGACGAGTCACTTAGCTTGCCAAAACATTTAGAAAAGTCTAACTAAAAATATTGAAGCACCCAACACCAAAAAATTTTGTTTGCAAAGCTGCACATATACACAATCATGTTTGAGAAATCTAATATCGCATACGGCAAAGCAGCTGTTTATTTAGAGTCGAGGGACACATGAAACAGTTTCTCTTTTTACAAACACGGTTGAGCACTTGGATTATCTCCTTGAGCTGTAATTAATCTGTTAAGAAAAAATTTAGAACTAAAATCTTCTCAATTTTTATGCTAATAAAATGTTTGCTCAAGCTTGCCCGGCTTGAAATGATTAGCTTGTCTAACACAAACTATACTAAATATGTGATGTGTTTACACTCAGTAAGTAGGGTTAAATATTACTTCATAGCTCTGAGGTAATGCTTTTAATGATAATATGGTATTACAAGTTCATTATGACGTGAGCAGCAAATTGGTAAACAACAAAAATGAGTTAATTCAATCAGTGCAAGTGCTATCATCTTTGACAGCATGATCATGAGCAAAAAACTTCAATTTTAAACTATTGAACAAAAACTTAACTCCTCAAATGAGACTTGATTTGGCTTGTTTTGCTATTTAGTAGCAAATAATACTACAACTAATAATAATAATAATACTACTCTACTTTATTTTTTTCAAATTGCCTATTCCCAAATATCATATTATTTTTCCTAAGTTTTCAAAAAGATTCTATTAGAAACTATCACTAACTTTTGTAATCTAATACTATAAAACTTAAAATGAACACTATCAACTGTTCCTATGTAATGAGGCTTATTGGATTTGTTGAGGTCATCGTACTAAAAACTTCCATGAAAAAATAAGAGGATAAGGATTATCTGGTTTTGGAAGTCGAGTCAATCTAACGACAGTTTAAACATTGAGGTGGCCGACATTCCTGGAAACACTCTGCTTTATTAGGCAGCAAGCCTGCAGTACACCCTTATGCTACTTTACACGATCAGACGAATGCTTACGACGTGGCAGCAGAAAGTTGATCTCCCCTTTACTAGGCTCATAGCCATTTTTTCAATTATTGCATATCCTAAGCTACACGCAAAAAGCTGCGCGATCAATATGTGTTACCATGTGAACAAGTTGTTTATAGTACGTTATTAGATTTATGCTTGCCTAATGAGCGAGCAAGCTATTTTCAACTTGCAAACAATATGTATACATCAATTGTACAAACTAAGCTTACACAATGAAAAAGCCATGTTTAGCTTAAGAAAAGCCTTGCTTACCATGTAAACAGAGCTATGATTGTCATGTGAAAAATCTATATTCACCATGTGAACAAGCTTATCACACGAACAATGGCAGCTATGGTTGCCATGTGAACAGTTTATATCCACTACATGAACAAGCTATGGTTGACACAGTTTGTTCAAATGAGCAAGCTATGGTTGTCATGTGAACAGTTTATATCTGCTACATGAACAAACTATGCTTACTAAATGGAAAAGCTATGCTTACTCTGTAAACAAGCCATATTCATCAAATG
Organism: Watersipora subatra; assembly: GCF_963576615.1. Classification (NCBI taxonomy): domain Eukaryota; kingdom Metazoa; phylum Bryozoa; class Gymnolaemata; order Cheilostomatida; family Watersiporidae; genus Watersipora; species Watersipora subatra. Next base: position 3,603,536 of record NC_088717.1, read on the forward strand.
TACAAAGATATGCTCACTGTATGAACAAGCTATACTTACTTTAAAAACAAGAAATAAACGCGCTACGCTTATCATTTGTACAAACTGTGCTTTCCATGTGAGGAGTTTGTGTTAAATGGGCTTGCCATGGGCACCAGTGACTTGTCTTTTGTAGAAAAGCTACACCATCTTTCATTGAAACCAGCACGAGTAGCCATTTTACTTAATGCCCTATGTGAGTACAGTATGTTAATTGGTTGTTTTTACAGGGCTCTGACTAACCAACATATTCTATAGAGAAATAATTCCCAGTTATGCAAATAATTTTATACGTTTTTGCTACACTGTTTTATTCACTGTTACAGTGTAAAGAGTAATCGTCAGAAAAGTCAGGAACCATTAGTAACAGAGCAATTTAGGTGATGTTACAAATTTAAAATTTGATTGAAAATGATGTACTTCAAAATACAGATTTCTGATTGTTCTTTTGTAAAAGAGTCTGATCTAATGGCGTTTTATCTAGTTTGTTGATTTAAAAAAGGATTTTTGCATAATTTAATTTGACTTTTAGCAGAAACCTTTACAAACAGCTATTTCACATTCAAGTGTACACATAGTGTGTCACATTAGGTCAAAATATCAACCCCAACCAAATTTGTCATACTGATTAATTTTGGACAGCAGAAGACCCTTGCTAATTATATCCAAGTGGAAAAGCACACCACTCCTAGTGTCTTCGAAAAATCATGGGTCAAACAGACCTATGTAGGAATGGTTACGGACACTACATCATGTGGTGATGGAGTCAGTAAATATGTTTTCTTTCCAATGTACAACATTTTCATAGAAAAACAACCCTAACAATGCATAGACATTTTTCAACGCTATACATCCAAAGTGATTTTTTCCCATTTAGGAGATTGTAATTTGCACACCCAAGGAGTCGAAGTGTAAGGATCTTGCATAATATTCATACGATTTTAAATGTTGAAAGTTTACATTAACTAGATGGAAACACAAAATCTTTATTTTTTTCATTTAACTATTCATTAACGGTAAATGAACATATGTTTATCCTAAACAAAATGAATTATTGCAATGCGGTTACTTTCCTTTAAAAATTTCAGGCAGTAGGCATAACTTGTCTCATGGGTATGGACACTACATAGAATATGATTACAGGTATTTGTTCTTAAAGATGTTATAAACGTTCTGAATCACAACCAGGTTTTCAGGAATGAAATATCTGTATCTGCCATCTTTCTCTGGGCAAATTATTGGCATGCATTGCAGGACAATGTTCTTTGGGTGAGTGTCTACATCTGGCTCCTGCGGAATTTACAAGTCACTTTAGCAGACGATAACTACATCTCAGTTTGTCGTTAATTGTTCCCGATGGCTTCATTTCAGAAATTTTTTCTTTCAGGGTCTGCACCACTTCATCACCTGCTGTCTTTCTCAGCACTCCTGCTAGCTCCAGATTCTTTTTAGAAGTTGGTGTTAAAATTCTTCGGAACACTGCTAGCTTTTTTTGGGGTGTGATAGGCAATGCCTTTCTGGCTCTTCTCACAGCTCTTTCCGTTGTACTTTGGGAGTTGTATCCAGACTTACATTGATCTTCTGCATTGCTGTTGCCTCTTCCTAATATTTTAATTTTCATTCTCCATTGCTTTGCTCTAAGTTTCGCAACATTGCGTTCCAACTTCTTGATTTTCTTTTTTTCAAGGGATGTTTGAATTTTTCTTTTCTTTGCCGCTGCAAATGTAGGTGTCTTTTGTGCATTTTTCTTTGCTCTGTACCGTTGTATTTCTAGTCGCTTTTTCTCACACAGTTCTACCTTTAATTTGACGGATTTTTCAGCCTTCTGTCGTTGCTTCTGCCTTGCTTGCTGCTTTCTCAATCTATCTTTTTCTCGCTCAGAAGCAAGTCAAGCACCTCCTTCTTCCTTGAGCTTTGCACGTCTTCTTTGTTGCTTTAATGTGTTTTTACTCACTTCAATATTTACGTCGGGCTGCGTCCGACTTCTTGTAATTCTACCCATCTAAAAATAAAATATCACTCATTTTCGTGATAGGGAATTGTATAGTACCATCACTCATTTTCGTGGATGGTTCTATACAATTCTCATCTCATAAATCTTGTCTCAAAATCTGAAAGCTTTTACATGCAAATAAGCTGAACTGAACTTACCTTTTCTTACTGTGAAGAAGTCTACCACTGACCCAACTGCTTTGGATGCACACTGAGTTATGATGTTATGTACAGCACAACGTAGGACACAACAACGGCGTAAAGATATACTTAATGACATTTTGGTAGTGTCCGTATCCAATGACTGTGGTTTCTATTATTGGCATGTAGCTTGAACAGTAATGTTCCCCAAATCAGTAAACTTTGTGTTATCATAGGTAAGCATGATAAACTAATAAAATCAAACATTTTCACATAAAATAAAACACAGAATTGGAAGGTTCTGTGCACCGATAGACAAAACTAATAATTTATGTATACCTGAATATGCGCATTTGCCAGTAAAATCACAAAAAGTCCATACGCATGTCAACACTTTTGTTCATTTTGACTTAGGGTTCGGTTTCCCTACAATTTAGTCACAGAAATGGATAGCTATAGAACTTCAATTGGCAGTTTAGGTAAGTTTCTTATTATATGGGTACGGACACTACAGGGTTACGGACACTACAATCAGGGCACCTGAGCCCATATATATCAAACAATATTACATTGATGGTTATGCGATCTGGTACATAAAGCGAGTGCATTAGAAGGTGTGTGAAGATAGACTGTAATCATCCTTGTAAATAACCATTTGGTGTAGGATGGCGGGGGTACGGAAACTACACTATTTTGAGTTGGAACACCTGTATAGGTTCTTTCTGCCGTTGTGAGCAACTCAAACATCGAACTTTCAAATCGTTTTTTTCCTCATGCACAGAATTTTGTGATGCTTGTGACTGAATGCAAACCAAAACATATTATTTTAGACACACTTCTTTAAAATTTACTTTTATCTTGAACTTTAAAATTCATAGGATTTCATACTGTCTACCTCAAACTGTAAATTCTGGCCTACCCGACCCAAACATCATTTCACCAAAAAATATTCAATAACAATAGTATGACTAGGGTCACCGTATTTGGGCCCCATGTGAATTATACAGAAAGATTGCTCCAGAACAAATTGGACTACCTGAAAAAATGGCATTGAAAATATGTGTCGCACAAAAACTTTAAAAAATGCACCTCTTTTGACCTTGTATCGGTCATAAAATCGCTTTAAGAATACATAGAGACAAAATTCTTTTTTCACCACAATGCCCGGAATGTCCTGCACGCCATGAAATACAGAAGACTTAAGATTAGTAAAAATCAAATTGGTCATATTCCAATACTGTTTTTCCAATATGTTGTGTACACCTGATTGTGAAATAGCCGAAAACATTTTATTAAATTACAAAATGTCTAGGAAAGTTCATGAGAAGCTTTTTATAAAACAGATTCACATGTTTTTATGTATTTTTAATTTGCATTTGCTTACCAACATGTTGCGAAACAGTTTTATGTTGGGATTAATAAGCGACTGATACAGATTATTGACTAGAACGTTTATTATTTTCCACATTAGCACCAGTGACTGTACCTTAGCTTCTGAAAATATAACACATTTCTAAAAAAAGTGTTCATTTTAGGTATAGATGTTTGCCAACTTCATGAAATTTCCAAAATAAGTTTCAAGTTTACTGAGATTTTAAACAATATAGAGGACAGAGTTTGTGTTACTCGCATTTAAAAACATTGAAATAGTTGCTGTTATTAACAAGCAGTCCGTAGTTTTTGAAACTGACAGTTATCATCTTGTGATAAATATTAAACTAAACTATTTATGCTTAAACTCACATTAATGACTCACATTTTTAATTCATGCTTCCACAAAAAAGAACACATTCACGATGTGACTATTTCATGAAAAAGTATACGAAGTTCGGAAACTCAGGAATTGCTTTAAATCTACGGGCACATTAGCTAATAATCTGTGGCTCCCAGTGTGTGGCCATTAGAACAACTTTCACTGAAAATATTGAGAGCATTTTAAATCCTGCACTCCTGATTATCATTGTACAGCTTTCTATTTTGAACCATATTGTAAAGGATCTGACTCCGGTAGCTGAGTCAGCTTTACGTCCTAACAAGGGAGTCGCAACCTGGGCTACTGGCTGACCTTGTCCGAGGCCTGATTGACCTGCCGGTGGCGGTCAAGTCAGTCCAAGACAAGAATCTAGTAGTCAGGCTTGCTCTGAAACCAAACCCCCGGACTGCCTCTAGATCTCTATCCCAGGCTAGTCTGGATCCACTAATGGCTGGTCTTAAGACTGGATCTCTAGTGCCATGGCACACCTGATCGAGTCTAGACAAGGCCGTGGATCGCCTCCTAGCCTTCTTAGAGTCACCCTGGCAGTTCCGTCTGTTGGTTGCACTGAGTCTGCTTATACAATCGGTGAGCCAACCAGGCAGGCGTCAATAGAAGCAGTTCGTATGAGTATATAGCAGTTTATTATCGATATCTTTAATACAAGTATGCACAAGTATGAGTGAAATCAAGCACACCTCTGCCTGCCTACCGCGCTGGCTTATATAGCCAGCGCCTATCGTTTAACTCCGCCTACTGATCTATTTATAGCACAAAGGAATTGCCAGATACAACATGATGGTTATGTAATCAAAAAGGCAGTTCAGTAATACAAGGGCAGTTCAGTTATATAATAAAAGGGCAGTTCAGTAATACAAGGGCAGTTCAGTGATACAGTTATATAATAATAAAAGGGCAGTTCAGTAATACAAGGGCAGTTCAGTGATACAGTTATATAATAATAAAAAGGCAGTTTAAGCATGCAATAAGGGAAGTTCGAGAGGTTCGGCTAAACGACAGTGCGGATATATATGTGAGTGCAGTAATTAGTACACAGGCATGTCCCGGTCCTCCACAATATTTGAAACCGAGGTTTCGCTTTTCTTTTTGTAGAACTCCCAACTTATTTGATTATTTTTGCCTGCTAAAGCTGCTATTGTAAGTCTATTTCAAGTGACTCTAAAGTGAATGTACTTAAATACAGATAAACATTTAAAATATGAAAATATGGTTTTCTCGCCTCAATTACAACTGTTACACATATGACTGCCAATTTGTTTTGTTAATTAATGCATCAGCTGATGTACATTGCCCATTGATACTATTAGGGCAGAGATATTAGTTATTCGAATTGTTTATCAGTGCATGCTAACCTGCTCTGTGTAACAAAATGAAATGGCACAGGGTTTGTTCTGATCAGTTGCTGCGACTGAAAATTTTTTTCGCTAATCGAACAAGTTCATACTGCAGTTTGCCTGATTTCTTAAACAGTTTATTTAGCCAAAAATAGTTTTGTTTTGAAATATTTCCGCAAATCCATTGGCTAATATACAGGCAGCTTAAGGCATAGTAGATTGATGCTGAAAAAAATACATCTTTATGAGAATTTTCAAGCAGAGAAACAAATATACTTCTTGAAGAGCTTTTAGATAGTTTGATATGATTAAAGAACTCTCAGCACAGCTGTCCTCAAACTTCTGCTAAACAAGCTTATGTTTTTAAAACTCTCAACCTAAAGTGTTTTTAAAACGCTCTTTAAATTTTATAAATCTTTTTCATTTTTTGTACAGTTTTGTTCTTTGCGTAGCGCTAAGCGTTATCATTATTAAAAATTAGTAAAAATTATTATTAACAAATGTTTGTATTGTACTAGCGACCAGCTGGAGTGAATAATATATGAGCGTTGATTTGGTAACAGACGCTTGGAGTAGGTTTATTTGATGGCCATTCATGCCAAACATGTTTAATCACCAACACTTGCGGAATACATGACACATTCACGGAAGCGCTGATGACGTGGTACAAAAATGAACAAAAAGCAGAAGGAGGAACTAAAAGAAAATGGTTGTTTTGTACTTTCTCCTTATTTTTGCATCTTCACAGTTAACGCTGAACTTACACATACTTTTAAAAAGCTTATCAAAAATGTTGGTATGTTTTTATCATTTGCATATGTTTCAAGAACATCTTGGTCATCATAGCACATCATACATTTGATGTTGCAGGAAAACTGGGCAAAATAGAGACGCATAACACTGCAACTTGAACGCAATAGTAAATAGCAACGATAACAACTAGTGACATCATTTCGCACGTATTTTTCTTTTAAGCATTTTAGCTACAGTCATGTTTTCTCGATTCTAATCTTGAATGATCTTAGCACTCAGATCACCTCCAACACCAAAAAAATCTCAAATGATCGAAAACTACTAAGGGTTTCTGATAAACCTTACAAAAGTTTATGTAAATTCATATTTGCCCTTTTAAAATTAATCAACGCTTTGCTAATTCTTGCTAATTCTTTGCAGTCCATTTGCTAAGAGACTGTCTATACATGTTTTAAAGGTTATATTTTGTCACTGACCACCTTAGAAAGTAACCAAAACACTATATTTAATCAAAAATGCATTTTGGGCCGTCTTTACACTGTGGCATTACAAATCAAAAATACTGACAGCGCGATAAATTAACTATTGGCTATGTGATAATTAGATTTAATGTCTTCAACTTTTGTGGTTTTGTGTGTAAAAAGGCATGCAGATAAATATTTTTAATTTTCTAGATGGAATGTAGGCATACCATATCAGTGCCATTGTTTGAATAATTTTGAACACAAGAGCAGTCTTTTGTTTCTAAATAAAATTGTGATAAAGTTATCTGTATTTGTCTGAATCATCGGCAAGAAATATCAGCTAAATACATGATATATTTATTCTAATTCAAAAAGTGCATGTAAAATATTTTATATTTATAGCATTATGAGTTGCAGATATTAAAGTGCTTTTCTTACAAAAGCCTTTTTAGTAACTTGTGCTCTAAAAGTTATAAAACCTGCAGTATATAAATGTTCACTCCATCGAGGTGATGAGCTTAATTTATCAAAAATAGCCAAGATTTTTTGTCTTTATAACTTGGGGTCTGCAGCCTGATTCTATGTTTTACATTAAAAAAAAACTTTTCACAAATTGTGTGTTTGAAACTGTTTTAATGCTAGCAGTAACTGACATTCTGTACCAGTACAAAAAACTGAACTATTTTCAGTGCTACACCTTAAAATCAATTTTTTAATTCACAGTAATCACCAAAAAACAGTCCTAAGTTTGCTGTTAGTAATAGGCCTACACTTATATAACACACTTTAAAAATAAGCTTTAATTATAGCTCTAAAAAGTAATCATGCTTGGATAGTTGGCATCAAGCATCGTTATACATAACTTTATAATCAAGCCAACAAACTGACATGAACATTAGCTGGGGATTTGTAGAATATGCCAGTTTAAATATGTAGTCACTAGTCTTTGCTGGCACATGGTATATATGAGTTTTAATCAATTTCGAGCTGGCACATGATATATATGAGTGTTAACCACTTTCAATAGCTGTTAAGATTTTGGTGATCTGCCTAATTACCTGGTAAGGCGCGGTAGTTGTGACTAAGAAATATCTCGAGCATGCTACTCGTGACAGACGCATGCCAGCACACAATCTGACAAACGGTTTTCTTACGTAAAAAGAAAAAGTGATGTAATATTTAAAACAGGAAAAAAGTTGCATTATTAATAATGATCTTAACATTGTGTCATATTTTCTATTTTAGTCATCTTAAAATACATCATGCCTTTTGAGCAAAACCCTTTTACAACTTTAGATTAAAGACCTATTTCACATGACAAAATGTTGAAAAAGTGCTAAAAAGCTCCCATTATTCAGAAGTAGCTTTGCTCAATGAAAAAAATCCAAATTCTTTTCTTATTCTTTTGTGAGTAACTTGGCTATAGGAATTAAGTAAAATTGATCATTATTTGTAATTGAGTCGGTATGTAGTCTATTACCCAAAATTGCCTTTCTGTTCTGTCCAAGTTTTCAAATCAGTTCAGTCAAGAGATATAAACTGAAATCGTTCTTTTCCATTGCTAGCTGGAAGGTAATTTTACTCAATAACTAATCAATTTTATAAGATTAACCTGTGATTGGGAATCCAGTGATTAATTGATCTATCAGGCAGGGTTCAAAGAAGGTAGGATGGCACAGACAAGAACTGAGGAGTTAACCAGCTGAGTGTGCAACCAAGTGTGAACTAATTACAGAGCTGTGGTTTATATTGCGCTGAGTGAACGTGCTGGACCTTCAGTTTTTGAAAGGAACTCAAAATGAAAGCATTAACAGTGTTTCTGTTGCTTGTTTTATGTGCAGGGGCTGGAGCCAAGCGAGGCAAAAGCAGAAGGTGCAGCCGCAAGTCAATCAGCACTCCAGTAGATCGACAAAGAGACCGGCTCAATCGGAAGCCAAATATTATATACATCATGGCTGATGATTTGGGTAAGAGATTTATACAGAAAGTAAGAATCAGATAGTAAAGCCATTAAAATGGCAAACAGTTTATTAAAGCTGAGTTAACATTTTAGATGAATCAAACCCATCAAAACAGAAACATAGAGTAGAACATGAGACTATAATTTTTTGAATTTTTAAAACTTTCATGTAACAACACAGGGCTCCAATTATTTTTGCAATATGAATCATTAAGAGTAAGTAAATCTTTAAAAAATCTGTTTAAGTGTGCAGAATTAATTATGTCCTTAAAGTTCTGCCACTGAAACAATACCAAAGACTGTTGTCTAAGTTTACCCTATTTTGCTTTTACAGAAAAATAAAGTGAAATCTTTAGAGTAAATTTGACTGTACTTGCATTCAAATTATAGGAGGCTTTGTGTTTTTGTTGGGTTTCTTTGTTTTTTGAGCAGTTGATATTAAAAACTCAAAAGTTTGCTAACTACATTAATTGTATATTAGTATGAGATATCTACATGTAACTGTCATTATAATATGCTCAAGTGTTTTAGATACAGACATCTTCTGTTAGCTAGATTTAGTTTCTTTGACATCAGTAAAATTTATGAACAAACGTAGTATGACTGCAGCGACATGTAGCACTGAGTATTCAACAATTGTTCAAGACTTAATTTGCAACAACTTAAAATATACTTTCAAACAAATCTATTATGAAAAAACACAATTAAATGAAACAATCGCTTAAACCTTCTAAGCGTATATTTTCCAAAATTAGCATACTCTACCACTTCAGTCAATAAAAAAAGTGTTCAACTTTTTTCAGATTTTTGTGTGATTAACTTGGCTACATGAATTAAGAGAAATTGATCATTATTTGTAATGCATCACAATTTAATTGTTATAGAGAAATTATGGCATTAAGAATAAATCTACTCAAAACATGTACTCAAAATCTCTGAATTGGAAATGGTAAAATTAATATGAATTCTCAATGTTATTGTTCTTTAGCATTATTACTTCAGTCTAACTGAGATAGTGCCAGTCAAATGAGAGTAAAATTAAAAATCGCATAAAGCATATTGATAATTTGTTTCTATTTTAAAAATTGATTCTAGTTAACTAGCTAAGAGTAACTGGGGTGCCAGCCATCACAGCGTAAATCACCTGGAATACAATTTTTCTTGATTCATCTAATGCACGCGCTAATCTGAAGAAGCATTTGGCAAAACATGATTTAACTTTTAGTCTAATCTGATAAGAGCTAATCTTGCTTTATGGTAAGATATTTAGGGATAAGCTGCCTTCAGGAAGCAGCTTAATACATTTTTGTACAGGGTGGCAACTCGGGTGTCAAATACAATAAGTTGTTATGGGTGCTTGCTGAGTGTAAATTGCCTAACACAAAACTAAATGGAAAAAGGTTATAACACGCTCGAGCACTAAACTTTTTTCGTACAAATGTTAACTTAAGCTTGAGTTGTGAGTGGGCTAGTCTATAAAACTGTACAGTGTAATCATGGTATCATTCAGTGTAACATACAAACTTTATGAGCTGCTGTCCTTTAAAACTAGTTATAGAATAACAAACTTGTTGATAACAGCATATAAACTCGATAAACACCAAATAAACAAAATAATGCAAAACTTAAAGCTAAAACAATCAAGCGATAGACAAAATTAATAAATAGGCTATGTGCTTTTGTTTGTTAGGATGGAATGATGTTGGATTTCATAATCCCAAAGTCATAACACCAAACATAAACGCGTTGAAGGCCAAAGGAATCGAGCTCACTCAGTCGTATGTCACCCCAGTTTGCAGCGCGTAAGTTTAATTATTTGCTAGCTGAGTTAATGCTTATAGCCATTCCTACAAAATTAAAGAATCTGGGATATATCTGATAATTATTGTTCAAATGAAAGTTAGTTGCTGAATAACAGTGAACCATGGCTTCTTTTAAAATAGCATTGAGCTAAAAGTAATGTAGTCAAATAAAAGTTTTTAAACAAGCTTAGATGTTGATATAACTTATTTGAACGTTTTAGGACAAGGTCAGCGTTTATGACAGGATACTATCCATCAAACAACGGACTTCAGGTAATGTAATTTTCAAACAGTCACAAACTTTTAAACGACTGTCTAATGACTTTTATTCAGTAACAAATCAACTTCAATCCTAAATCAAATTTCTCTTTCGCATTGATCGGGGAAACTGTAGACGCTGTTTACCAAAGACTAAATGTTTTACTCTTTTGACAATAGCATAATAAAAGGAGTTTCCTAAATGTTGATTTAAATATTTATATATTTAGTCACGTCATATGTCAGTTTGGTAGCCTAACATCTGGCTAGCATAATAAATGCAATCCAGTCATTTATAAGAGAATCAAGCACTCTACCTGCACTTCCTTAACTGTGGCTAGTGACAGTTAGACAGAAAATTAGTTAGTGAAAAGAACAATTTATTGAATTCTTCTTAATTACAAAATTATTTTTCATAACAAAATCTTTAGCAGTTGATTTTGAAGTAAGATATTAGCTAAACACTGGCCTCTGCTAAACTTGCTTTTAAAACTCTGTAGCCATATTATTTCAGTCTTACTGCCACCTCACTGTACTAGTAAGTGATGAGTTGTGTTCACTCCTAACCTTACTCTCTTGCTGCACCTGTATATGTCAGCCTACTATTGGATAGATTCTGCCAAAACTTTCATGAACTGATAAATTTTGAAAAACTTTTATTCTTAAACCAGCTGGAAACATTTTGAAAGATTGCCCATACTACAGATTGGACATGCTTTATTTGCAAGTTACTGTGTGATTGAAACAGCCAATCAGAGCAGACCATGCACAGTTCTATTTTTTAAGCAGTAAAAACCATTGCCCGGTAATAACCAATAGAATGACTAATGTATTTGTGAGTGTTATATCAAAACTCTCACAAATACCAGTGATTGGCCCGGATTGACTGATGCGCTTATTTGTGGCTAGTGTACACATGACTTCAAAGCCTGGTAACATATCAATGAATATTTTACAGCTTTTGGTAATTCTTCAAGAATCACAGACATGTCTTCCAGTAGAATTCCGCACAATATATAACTACATGAAAGATGAAGGATACGTTACAAAGCAAATCGGCAAGTAAGTATCAACTTTTAAGTACAATTTACAGTAAGTTAAAATATTATGTTTTAAACCAAGTAGAGAAGTCATACAAGTACACATATTGTATTTACTTTATTTTGGTTCCACATAAATCGATTTACTAGAATAAATTGCTCAGCAAAATATTGTTTCAATGGCAAAATTTGGTAGGAATATTCTATAAAATGCTTGCTAGCAACAAAATGAAGGATAAAAATTTTAAGAAAGAATGTAGTTTATATGTCATAACTTAATGTAGCTTTACAAGATGGTAAATCTAAAAAAAAGTAAAAGAAAATTTTGTTTATTAGAAACTGATCTTTGATAGCTGTTAGGTATTTTTTGCCGGACACTAAGCGTTGCTAGGGAAAATGTAACATGAGGCTTTCAGAGACTTTTAGCATTGAGAGCTATTTATTTTTTCATTTTTCTCACCTGAAAAGTGTTTTCCTGGTCTGCCATTTTTATAACATTGCGGTGAATAAGTGGTTAGATAAAAGTGCATGCAGTCATGTATAGAAAAACATTTTGCACAGCAAAACCCAAGATACTTTTATTTCTTGTGCAATATTTAAAAACTTTGAAAATCAAACATGTGGTAGCATGTTTTATGCTAACATGTAACATGCTAACATTTGGTTGTCTATAAGCTTTGCTGACTTCAAAAGCTTTTTGCTAGTTTGATTTTTTAGCCAATCTTTACCATACCAAGAATCGTGCCCGTCCATCTGTCTGTTTGTTCATTCATACGTCTGTCTGTTTGTCTGTCTGTCAGTCTGAAGCCACACTATAAGCTTTAGAAGAAAAATTTTATGTAACAGGAAAAAACACTAATATTTGAATTCAAAGTTAAGTTTGCTACCACTACACTATTTAATCAGCCTTTTCACATCTAAGAATAGTTGTACCTATAGTTATTACAAATGATGAGTTGGGATTGCCACCACACTAGCTCAGCGTACTAGTAGTAATAGAAAATACCATGTGATAGACTTTAATTTTTTATTAAAGTTCATTGAAAACATCTATTTTTACTATTTTAACATTTATGATATAATATATGACACCAAATTTTTAAACAAGTTACTCAAAACAATTCTACAAGCAAAAATATTGCTAGATATCAGATCACCTTAATATGTAAACATAGTGTAGTCAAGTACAGTACTAATACATAGGGCTTTAGCTTTAGAGCATTAATAATGATAACTCGTATCTGTCATTGATCAGTGCACCTGTTTTCCACAACTTTGCTAAAAAAATTAACAGTTTTTCTTTAAAAATTACACCCATTGCCAACGTATCTCCTTCTTCACCAACTTTATTTTGATATGCTGGCTTGGCAACTATCTCAACTTTTTTGAACTGGCTGTCTTAAGAGTAAAATGAGATTAAGTTAAAAACATTTTCAGCGTATTAAAACTAGTGTAAGAATTTAAAGAATAAACACTGTCTTTAAATAGTGTAGCTAATAAATTGTCAACTCAGAGCTAATATTGTTTTACAAACTCATATTCATATACACTCGGTGGAATTTACAGATGGCATTTGGGTTACTGCACACCAGAATGCTTGCCAGAAGCTCGTGGTGTAGACGTATTCCGTGGTGTCAGAACAGGAGCAGTAAATTATTTTAACTGGAGTAAGTATGAACTCTTCCACATATTTGGTAGCAATTATTATACATATCAGGTACATCCCTGCCAAAGGAATTTTTTCTGAAATCGCAAAATTAGACTAGTATGTAATCTTATATAATTATAGCAGTCGGGGTTTTAGTAAACTATTAAAACAACGTTTTTCATTAGTAAATTATATGTAGTTTGATGTAGCCATGCTTACCTGTAAATGGCTGCGATATTTACCTGTAAATGGTTGCCATATAGCTTTGAGTATGACTCGTAAACCGTTCATCAAAGTGAATTTTAAGCTGAAATACTAAAAGATTTGGATTTTGTCTAAAAGCAGAATCCAATGAAATAAATGCAATGTGCTAAAAATCTTTTGCAATTTCCAAAGCAGATTTAGAGGTCTATGCAAATCTTACCTGTGACAGAGTTTTTCAATGTGCAACTAATCCCAATATTTAAAGGGCTGCTTATAACTTGATGAACGAGTTTGCAACATTTTGCATGCAAATTCAGCAAGTAAACTTATTAACTCATTACAAAAAATGCGGCAAAAATACCAATTACTATTTTTTATACTACCTGTTTATTATTTTTCACTATATGACTCCATCTGTTTCAGCTGAAGCTGGTGTTCTGCAAAGACAGGTGAATGGAGCACCAAGCACAGAGAATATTGGAACACACCTCACTGTATGTTATTTCTGTATTTAACCTGAAGTTAAGAACTTCAAGTTAAAGCCTTGAGTCACTTTTAGGCTAGCAAAATAATTGTTACAGATGTCGTTGATGCATAAAAATAATCGGTAAAAATTTAGAATGTTACAAATTGTTTAAAAAAATTTTTTCTTTATAATGAACAGGTTTTGGAAAATTGGCATTAGATTTCCTTCAGTATACCTATCTGATTTGCAAAAAGATTTTTGTTTTTGCAATCGTTTAGCCAAAAGATTATTTGCAATCGTAATTTCTTTTACCAATTTTTAGTTACGCTAACTTTTATCACTTTATCGATTTGGTGTAAGTAGTAAAATATGTGTGGACATATAGTTAGGAAATTTCTGTTTTTAGTGAAGCCATGAAATCCATCAATAAACTTTTGAAGTTTTACAATATATGCTTTTTTTGCATCAAGTTAATGATATGCTCAAACAGCAAACAAAAGATATTGAAATGCTTATTGTTTAGAAATAAACTGCCTCATGTCAATTTACATCAAACTATTTTGCTAATTTATTCTTTGATTTTGCCTATTTTATTTCATAACTGTCAGGTATTTTTGTTTGTCTTAAACTACTAATAAATTAAAAATGCTCTCAAATTATTCGAGCTCACAAGAAACTGTAAAATATGTTGTGCAAAAAACTTCTATTGCTGAAAACCTTCGAACACAGATTTTTGACAGTTTTTATATGAACAATTTTAATAAATCTTGTTTAGATTCAAGATACTCGTGACATAAGAGAAGTCATTCTTGACCATGCAAACAATCCCAACCCCCTCTTCATGTGGATCACGACTACCGCACCGCATGACCCTCTGCAGGTGAGATACTGTACAGTAAATAATAGCTGTACTTACATTCCGTACAGTGACTATACCATAGGAGTAGGTTTTCAATGACCTAGACCATGCTTTGTGTTTTCTTATTTACATATATAATAGTAGTAATATATATAGTAGGTGTTTTCAAAGCAATATTAATTCTTAAGCAGCAGTTTTGTTAACAGATAATTGACTGTTTGATGTGTTAGGCTGAAACTGACAAGTCTTTGTTTTATTTTAATTAAATGCATTTTTGAATCATTTGTAACCAAATGAGACACTTTTTGTTATTTAAAACTAAATATCACTTTGATAGTTTTTGTCAAGCATGAAGTTATTCAGCTACATAACAAGTTATTTAAAGTTTTTAACGCCACTTTAAAAAAAATAGTTCTTTTTGTAACAAAATTTCTGTCAAACTGCTGTATTACGCCACAAGCCAGAACAAATTTTTAGTTTCTATGAACTGAATTACTTTTAAAAAAAAGAAAAACTACTCTGTTTGAGTTGCGACTATTTGGAAGCAGTTATCTTATAGTAGTACTTATCGCTCAGTCAAGTCCATCTTTCGACTGTAGGGGTTTTTGAAACAAGTTTAATCCACTAACCAGGTTTTTTAATACAAAATAAAAACTTGTTTAAAATCAAGTTTTGAAGGCATAAAATAGTGCGGTCCAAACCCTTTAGGTGTTTGACACATAGTTTTACCAAACTTGCTATTGTATTTGACTATGTTTTAAGTCAGCAATCAATAGCCCTTAAAGTACTAAATTTAGCAGATATTCTTATTTACATTTATGTATTTGTGTAAACTTTTGCAGACTACACCTGAGCAGTACAATGTGCACTCATTCCTGAATCCAAATGATGAATTAACAAACAGCAGAAGACTCTACTTAGGTTTGTATTTAGAAACTAAGGAGAGCATGAGAAGCCACCCACATAATTGCCTCCACATTTTCCCTTTGGGAATTTGCTATAATGCTGAAGGCTTTGCTTTACATGCACTTCATGTAAAAACACAATAAATAAAAATCACTCAAGCACTAAAGATCACTAAAAATCCACTAAAATTAGATTGTGCGAACACTCAGAATGTAAAGAAAAAATTACTTTTTTATTGGTTTTGATATACAAACAACAAGGTTTTATTTAGTGTTTAAAATTCAAATTTACCAGATAATTTGTTAAACATGTTAAAGGTAACAAAGCTATAGAAATTTATTTTTATTATTGAATAGAAATAAAGCTTCATTTAGGTATGTTACAATATATAACTAAGTAGCCAATGATGCAATGGCTAAGATTTCACAAGCTCTTAATACATTATATAATTTATGGCATGCATTGTCATTGATGTTCTTAATACGGAGAAATTGATTATCCTAAAAAGATGATTGTAAAGTTTAACAAAGCATCATCTTTTAGAAATTGACAAATTATCATCATAGGAATATTTTTGTTTACTAGGATTGGTGTCGGCATTAGATGATCTAGTTGGTGGAACTATGCAAGCATTGCAAGATGCAGGAATGGCTAGCAACACTGTGGTTGTCTTCTCTTCAGATGTAAGTTAGAATTCTGTTCAAATCGGGAATTTTGAACATAATAGTAATCTAATTTAGCGCAGTTTATACACTATGAATTGTGGATGATTCCATAAGCTAACATCTGCTATTTGCTGTAGGGTTTTGGATGACAAATGACAAGTTGGTCATATGAGTTCCCATAGTAATAGGACTAAATTGAATTCTAGGTAAACTAGTGTGCAAGGAAAATTTCCAGAATATATAATGACACTAATGTTACTCGTTTAGCTAGGCAGCATCATTCAATTAGTGAAATTAAAAAATAAAAGGTTTCTTTGCTAATGTATTTTGATAAGTGTCCAAATAAATGTTGGTATTATTGCCAATAAAAGTGTGAGTAAATATCAGGTTTATGAAAACAGAACAAGCAGAGGGAGTGTAGGTATAAATGCTGATAAGGAGTTTTAAAATCAACAGTGTCAGAATGATGAGTGCCATCGAAGATTGTCAAAATGAGTGCCATCAGGCCTTGTTAGAAACAAGTGCTGGCATGGAGTGTCCAATGAGTTTCATCAGAGAGTGTCAGAATTAGTGCTGGTAGGAAGTGTCAAAATGAGTGCTGGTAGGAAGTGTCAGAATGAGTACTGATAGAAAATGTCAGAATGAGTGCTGGTAGGAAGTGTCAGAATGAGTGCTGATAGGCAGTGTCAGAATGAGTACTGATAGGAAGTGTCAGAATGAGTGCTGGTAGGAAGTGTCAGAATGAGTGCTGGTAGAAAGTGTCAGAATGAGTGCTGGTAGGAAGTGTCAGAATGAGCGGTGACAGAGGCGTTCAAGATGACTGTCGGGAAACACATCAACGTAGTTTTTTCTACAATTAGCAGAAACAAAAACTTTTGTAAAGAGCTTTATGATTTTATTATAGTAGATTTTTATTTTAGTTCACAATAAATCCCAATTATGTGAATGTTATTAGCATAATTTCTTTTAGAATGGAGGTGCATCTCAGTCAATTACATTTGGTAACAACGAAGACTTTGCCAACAACTACCCCTTAAGAGGAGGTAAAACTACGTTTACCGAAGGAGGTGTACGCACTCCGACTATATACTACGATCCAAGACTGAGCCCAAGTACTAGAGGCACCACAAGAAACTTTTTAATTCATACTGTTGACTGGCTTCCCACGTTTGTACAAATGGCTAGACCAGGAAAAAAAAGGAGCAACTTCAAAATACCAGGTTTGTTTCAGAAGCTCAGCTTTATGTTGGCCAGTAAATATATATGCACACTGTGTAGCTATTTTCTTGTTTCAGTAGGACACACCGCAAAGCATTCAACAAAATAAATTATATTCAATACAAATAGCTTAAAAACCCATAGAAGCAAATTTAGAAAAAATAATTTTTATGTTTTGTTTGTAGATACACTAAATTGGTTTTAGTGAATAAAAGATTTAAGTTTTCAAATGACGCACATGATATTTACAACTTTGAATGAGAATGAGCCCGTTGTACATGTAGGTATAGATTTCAACAATACTTTTAAAAAGCTCACAAGCTGGCTGTAGACAGTACCAATTTATTAGAATTGTGAAATTCAAGCAAACGTGAGCAGTGAAACAATTTGTAGGAAGATTATGAAGTAGGTTTTGCGATGATTCATGATTTAATGATTTAATTATTTTAGAACCTCTCAGCTAGAATTTCCACATATTTAAATTTAATAAACAAAATTTTATATTCCCAATGTACATAGGTATAGAATACTAAAGCTATGCAAAATTGTTTTATTTGTATTATTCATAGGCGATAGTTATATATGTTTGATTCTACCCCCAAAACAATGCCACAACATAAATATGCCAAAGTCAACAATAATTGCAGATTAATAAGTTAAACGCTTATTAAAGGCAGTCTACCATTTTGCCAGATATTGATGGAGTGTCCCAGCTGGCCAACCTGGGCTCTAATTACAACTGTCCAGAGAAAAGAAGATATAACATCAGAGATCAATTTTTGGTTGCTCTATCTGATGCCACAGGCGATATTGTCAATCCATCAGACTGCGCCACAGAGGATGCTGCCTATAGGTACGTTAACCAAGAAAAACAGCAGAAACATACTAAAACTAAATAACTCTCATTACAGATTCTCTCTGAAAACCAGCCAGACATTTTTTACTTTAAAGTAAAGAAAAATGAAAAAATATGCTTAGGAACAGAATGTAGTTTTCTCGTTCGCTACTGTTGTTCGGTTGATCCAAAACTTAGCCAACAATGGTAGCCAGTATCTGCTGACACCTTATGCAATAGCAAATGCTTGTAGCTCTGAGTTCTCACATGCATGATTGTGACTTTTTAGCTCTTACTAGTAAAAATCACAAGTGATAACTCTGCATTTATTTAAAAAAGTTAACGTTACAAATTGACAAGGTGTTGCAGTATGTCTTTTTTTCAATTTTATGATCTTTTTAATACAAATATAACTGATTAGTATCAAATCTGTCTTTGTTAGCTAAATTTTTAACAAGTATAAAAGTAATAAAAATAAAGAAAAATTAATTTTGATAAATACATATTAAAATCATTATGCATAAAATATGGCAATAGTTCCTTTCCATGTTTTCTTTTTGTTAAGCTTGTTTCAACCTTCAGGAGTTTGTTAGTATAGAACTATAAAGTTTTCTTTCCCACCATAATCATTTGTATATATTTAAAATAACAGTTTGCCAATAGCTCTACCTTATATCCGCTTGGCTATAGTTATTCATAACATAGCAGAGAGAATTATCTATATGATCAATTACTTGGCACAGGTGGAGAGACTACAAACTGATCTATGGTGACCAGTACTACCTGCGAGACCCTGCTACTGTTGCCACAGAGTGGACTATACCAGAGGAGTCTCCTGAGCTACCAGCCATCACTGGTGATGACTGCCACAGAATTGTTAATGGACAGAGAGTAGTCAGATGCCTCTTCAATGTCATCGGTATGAAATAGCTACTTGTTTCTTCTGTTGATAAAAGGGTTGTATTTTGTTTAAATATTTGTCTTAGCATATTTAGAAGATGGCATATTGTTTCTTGAACCATTTGTGAATATTTTTTGCCTTTCCTTTATTGAAGCTTTTAAAAAACTACAACTAAAAAAACTAATGGAAAACTAAAACTAGAAAACAATTTTTGTTCGGGTAAAATCTCTTATCATTCCCATTTTTGTTTATAATAATCATGTTATACAAATTGCTTAGCCCAAGTAAAAATACTTTCTGAAGTATAACGATATAAACATTTTATTGCTAGTAGCAAGCATTAAAAAATTATCTTTAAAATAGTTATCTCGGATTTACTTAAATCCTATTATTTAGAATAGTTCTAACTAAAGATGCAAAGTTTAAAGAATAATCTTAGCAAAAAGGTTTTTGCCTTTGAAGTAAGTTTAGATATTAAAAAATCGTTGAAGCTCATTAGAAAGAATGTGCAATAAGTGTGAATAACCCTTCAGTTACCAAAAGCTTGAGCTTCTTTGCAAGATTAGAGATTAATCAGAGCTGTTTCTTGAAACTCATTCTACTAACTATATACACTGACAGTGACGGGTTACTGTACGATTACACAGAGGCTTAAAGGTTCAGATGGTTTGCTTGAGAGTTAAATGTTGTCAGTGTCAACAAACTGTAGGCTTGCTACCACCAGTAGCACTCGTGTTGTCAAAACTGACCCTCTATTTGGGTTACGTAATATTTTATTGGCAATTATTTAAGTTGCCTCTTTCCCACCATCAATTATTCTAACTATTTGTTTGCTGAAGTATTATTGGCTCTGCAATAAGGTGTGGAGTCGTGCAATGATGCTATTTCTTGAAATAAAATTATTGTTTTAAAGATTATCACAATTATTTAAAATAAAAAAGTACTATTTTTACTTAAAGGTGTTTTATTCTTGTTTTTTCATTATGTTGAACTTATGTAAAAGTGATGGTAGCTCGTAACCTCATCTGAAGTTATAAACTTTTTCAATTTTTTCTTCTTCCATGTGAACAACTGCTTATTTTTTGATTAATTCAGTCTATGAAAATTTTGGTGAATCTCGGAAAGCTATATAAGGTTTTAGCCTATGCAAATCTTAAAAAAAAACCTAAAAATAATTAAATAATATTTGATTGGCATGTCATTATTTGTTCAAACAAACTAAAGCATCAATTTAAAGCTGTGTTGGTAAATATATAATATGGCTTTCAACCTTAAAATATTTTCTAGAACTAGGTGCACGTCTTTAGTTGTTGACGTGTTTCTGCCACTAGATTCAGACATGTCTAGCCAACATCACAGAGCTAATTTTCTGTGCAATAATGTTTTTAAAAACACAGCTTCTGCTTGCTGGAAGCTAAGCAGACAACATAGTCAACATTTGAGGACTTTCTCACACTTATTATTATTATTATTTTACATAATAAACATACATATAATGCTATATAGGCATATTTTTACATCTTTGCTTTAATTAAAAGACTAATTAAGAGGATATTCTTGCAAATATTGTACCATATTCATGCTATTGTAATAAAAATTCAATTTATGTTTCAAGTTTTTTTGGGGATGTAACTCATAAATCGTCTGGCAAAAGACTATGCAGTCAGATTAAGTTTAAACTGGTTAAAGATTCTATAAGGTTTTTAGTATTTTTCCACTATTACTGGTACACTATAACACAGCTACACTATACACTATAGCATAGCTTTATTCGAATAGATCTGTGAATCCGTTTTTTAACTTTGTAAAAGACTTGAGCTCAACAGTGCTTTTTAAAAATCTTTCAGCAGAGGTACATATGAAAGCTCCAAAAGCTCTCTAAACTATTCTAACGTGTCATGTCATATATAGTAACTCATTTAGTTAACACGATGAAAGCTCGATGTGGCTTATAGCCTCTTCTTGCAGCAGTATCAAAAGTAATATCAAAAGAGACACAAGTTTTAGTTAAGACGCAAATAAATTATCATGCAAGATAATCCGCAAAGATTAAGCAAAGTTGTTACTGCCACCATTTACCCGTGAACATCTCTATTTCCAAACATTAGCAAATCTCTTATTTATGATGGATATAAATTATGCTTAACTGCTAGATGAGCCATGGAAGATGGGAGTGAAGACAGTCTTCGACTGATACTGGGTGACTAATCCTACATGAATTGGGCAGTACACTTGTTGCAGTTACATACCTTTGGTAAAGTGGGCGGCTGTATCGGGTTCTATGTTCTCTTTGAGTAAAGTGAACTTACACAATGTCTGTGGATCCTACCAGAAATTATTAGCATTATTTCATTATTTGCTATTTCTTTTGATGTTTGAAATGATGTGATTGCCAGAGGGCTTCTAGATATACTGTAGTTTGGTAAAACTTGCTTGCATATAAAATGCTAAGAAAAGAAATTTTCGCAAAATGGCGTTGTTAGTTGTTATCGTTGCGATAGTTGATATCGGCTGGTTTTGTTCAAGTTGAAGCATTTTGCGTCTCTATTTTGTCAGTCTATTTGCTATTTGCTATTTGCTATTTGCTATTGTAGATGTCATGATTGCACTTTTGATTGATTCAAGCATTTTAATCAGGAGCAAGTTTGGTTGGTTTTAATCTTGAAAAATTTTGGCAGTCATACCAACTCAAACATAAAAAAACATTGCAAATAAAAAAATATATCGATATTTGCTGATAGAACCTGCAAAATTGTTGCATAAGTTCATTTTACTATATTGAGTACCTATGATGAAAAAGGGCTATAGGTCAAACTTAAAGAAACAAGTCAATTCATAATCTGTTTACTGTAATGAGAACTGTATTTGTCCGTCTGTCTAAAGCTACGTTTTTTGGTTAAGCAAAAGATCCTTCAGGATTTTAACTCACAACTTTCTGAATGGCGTACCAAAACTATAATAACTGCACCATTCAGCTGTTCAATAGAAACCTTAAATAATTGTATGTTTAGGTATTACCCATAACGATCTCTCATGGTACATTACCCTTCCAGTGTACTAGTGAGTAACAGCTGAACACTGTACACTATATATACAGCTGAACACTGTACACTATATATACAGCTGAACACTGTACACTATATATACAGCTGAACACTGTACACTGTACACTGTATATATGCCCAACATAGCGCTTATGAACTCAATTTTTATCTTTTTAGAGGATCCACGGGAAACAAAAAACCTGTTTGATGCCCAACCAAGAATTGTAGAACGACTTCTTAGGAAAATTCAAGAATTCAAAGAAATATCTGTTAGACCAGTCTTTCGACAATCACTCGGGGCAAATGACTTTACTACACAACCTTTTGGAGATTTTATTGTACCCAGACATGACTATTGTGTTCCATCAGTCAACTTTCCTCTTGTACAAAACGCTCCAGTTTGCTTTATATAACCAAGTTACTTGAGTTTATAAATTATTACAAAATGTGCCCATACAATACTGCCATATGCGCTGGTCATGGTTTTTTTGTATGACATTTATCTGGTTTTGCAAATTTTTCTATTTTAAAATCTATTTGGACAAAAATTTAAACAAAATTATTAAAACTTTTAATATAATCTTTCACATTGTACCACCATATTTTATAGCAGGTGAAGCACAGGTGAAGTTTGAAGCGCTGAGACACGGGCTTATTCATGTAAAAGTAAATATAATTTTACAGGTTGTGGTTATTATATTACTCTGTGATGAAAATTGCTTACTGATATGTTACTAGTGATTCTACTGATACATTTCTAAGCATAGCGATAAGGCAACTACAACAGTTATTAACTCCATATAGATTCAAACTTTAATTGAATATATTTATTCTTATGGGACAGTTTTAGAAAAGGTAATCACAGTTTTATAAATACAAAAATAGACATCGGTAGTAAAACAGAATTTATTTTGAGCTTGCTAAAGAATATTTATAATCTTGATAAAGTCTTGAAAAGCTACTTGCCATAGATGGCAAGTAACCTTCACATTTTAACAGATGATCAGTTTTTATCTGGGTTAGCTATTGGAACTTGGTATAAAACAAATCTATTTATTAAGATCAATGATTCAGCTTTAAAATCATTCATTGATGGTTTTAGAGATAGTTACTAAGTTTATAGAACTTAGAAAATGAACAATTGTAACCATGAAAAAACACATACAAGTCTGTATTTGGTGAGCTCAATTTAACGGAGTGTTTTATATCAACCAGAATTATATTAATGCAAAGGACTTTAATAGATGAAATATGAGATGCATGCACCATCAAACGTCCTAGGCATTTAGCTAGATAACTTTCAAGAGGAATTAGTTTTGTAACAAGTTTTAATGCTCTGATAAAAGTGAAAATCTTTGTCAATTATGTTCAGAAGCAACAGCTAGTACTCATATACAATATTATGAGTTCAGAGAGTCAGCTATGTACAGTTTAACTAAGCTAGAAATACCTATCTTAGTATCTTGACAAATACACAAAAATCAGCGTAAAATTCATAACGGTTGTTATATGCAGTACACATTTTAGAGTTAGGTTGCAGATATAATAAGTATAGATTATAGAGCCTTGATGGTATGTACATTGTATTTAGCTTGCAGATTATAGTTATAGATTATAGATTACTGATTATAAGACATAGGCTATATGTTAAATATTATATCTTATAAAATAACAATTTTATGCTACAGATTAAAATTTAGTGCGTGCAATTTCTAAAAAGCTTTTATTCTTGCTACTTTAAGTTTCTAAACTTTAATTGCAAAAACAAACATTTTTGAAAAATAGTATAACTCCAAATTTGAGCATAGTTAAGCTTCATGTATGAAGCATGTTTTTATGCTTGATTTATTTATCAAGGCAATACTTTATTGTACCTTATGGATTTTAAATTGTATGCTACATAATATGAATTACAAGTTCTTTATTATGTAATATAGATTATATACAATGTACATGTATTATAAAAGAGATTATAGATTTCAATTTGTAAATGATAGACGATAGATTATATAAATCAATTGTTATATGTAACATATTCTAGACTATCGTTATAGGCTGCAGAGATAGACTAGATAAAGACTGTAAGTATACATAGAGTATTATAGAGCACTATAAGTATATTATAGATATACACTGTAGACTATGAACTGTAGAAGTAGGCTATAATTAGAGACTATAAATATACAGTAGACTGTAGATTTAAAATATAGATATAGACTGTAGATGTGGACAGTAAATATAAACTTACATGCTTTAGATGCTGAGTTGCAAAAAACAAACTCATTTTTAATCAGATTTTACTATTCACTTTTCAATGTTTGTGAAACTCAACAAAATAATCTGTAATTAGAATCACCTTTAAGTTTTTGCGTAATTCTCTTCACTTAACTTTGTTTTTTCAGGCTCAGTTAAGCTTTGACCTTTCAACTACATGTATAATTATATTACTAAGTTCATGAATTTATAAAAACTGTTAGAACATGATATGCTATGATTGATGCAGACATCAAACAGAGCAGCAATGAAATAGCCTTATTGTGAGATGCAATGCATAAACTAATAATATTTTGGGTATGTTATTATAATCAATAATTATGTATAATAACAAAGTATTAAAAAAATATTGCTGACTCCCTCTGTGAGTACTTCTTCTTCTTCTTGATATTGGTTTACATGGGATTTAATGAGATGAAAGGTACTGTCTTAAACAAGCTGATAGCTGCCAGACAAAGTTTTTATAACTCAAAACAGCTTATGGACTTGCAAAACTCCCAAAACTTAATGAGTATTTTGTTTTCGTATAATATGGACATATATCTGTCACAACCAATGTGTTTTTTTCATTACAGTCAGCTTTCCTAAACTACAAAATGCTCAACATAAAATTTTGATCGAGAAAGACCAAGCTTTATTTCTAGTGGCAAAACTTAAATACCTACATATTTTTGAAACAATACAATGTTCTGCCATATCTCAGAGTCTAAATTATCTTCAAGCATGTAGCTTCATGTGTTTCAATTCTGTGAATTACATGATATTTGCTATACTAGGGTTCATGTCCGTGTGTAGCCACAGTCAGAAATTAAGATAAAAAATCACTATAAGCTGGTTTTAAACTCGAGACATTTGGTATAGTGTATTGACACCGTAACGCCTGCACCAATCAATCACCTTTGTACCTTCTCAAAATAAATTTGCAGATCTGAATTCTCTGTGTTTTATCATCACACTTAGTAATTTTTCACAACATGCATGACTGTCAGGGTACATGTGTACACAAAAACAAAGAGAGTAGTATTAAAAGTCAACCAGGGATATTATTGATTTTTATTAAATACATTTGATGACTCATCATACAAACTTTAACTCAGATCTACTACCAGAGCATGAGGTATATACAATACTGTTTACGTCACACTGAAAACTAAATACAAATAGCAAATAGCTGTCTATTACAAACACAGTCTAGTGATACTAGGCTCTCAAAACTGGCTGCTTCAGTGAAAATAGAATTTCTACGGAGTAAATCTGTCGAGTAAATATGGTCATCCATCATTGAACTTTCCTTATTGTGTGTTACTTTTCCTGTGTTACTAATAGCTTTGTCCCCTTCTCCACTTATTTGAACGACTCATGTGCATAGTTCGCATTCTAAACTTTGTAGCTACGTGTTAATTTCTTTAATTCTAACAATATCAACACATTATTCATTCATGTACCACTAGCAAAGCTTCTCTATTCATCTAAGCATATTTACAATTATGGTCATGATTCAGTCATTTTTCCATTTTGGCAAATGCTAGTTGGTTGAGTTCAACAGACATACTTGTTATTTTAAATTAATTATCTTAGTATCAGACAATCTATTCATTGTTGACGAATCAAATGCACTTACTGGTGACTAGTGGGTGCATGACTGTAGATTCTAGTTAGCGGTTGAGACAGTGTGCATAAAACAGAAAAAAGTGTATTTGCATCGTTTTATAAATATGAACAGTAGCTGCTGGATAATAATTTCTGAGTCCGATTCTCCAGCCATGGTCCCTGTTACATTCATGTTGAGCATTGGTCATATCAGTGGTTTTCTAGTCCATGAATTATAGCATGCACATGATTTAACAATTAGCTTTCCTTTAAAACACTAAAAACTTTCTCTCTTCTCTCTCTAGTCAGTCAAGGTGACTAACACTGTTTATCGTTGTGGCTTACATATAATACTATATCTCAAATCAGCTCAGTTACAAGCAGTCATCTGCCATAAGCTTGTATAATTTCTATATTTTCTATTTATTTCTTTGATGCATTGGCAAAAGTTCAAGCGATTTATGGTTTTTGCCAGACCAGGTTCACTTTCTTGACAGGAAGAATATGTTATCCAGAACAGGTCCAGATATGCTAGCATTTCCATCCCATTGCAGTAGCTGATAAATAGGTTTATTTATCCTTGCACTCTAGATGCTACCAAAGTGTACTACGTGTATAGCTTGGCATTTTTACATATGTTGATTTTGGTTTTGGCAGGTATCTAGTTCACCCTTCCCATTTGAACAGGAGTAGAAAGGTTAGTCACGTTGATCCGACCCATGCACAGGGCATACAGGGTTACATGTATTATTGGTAGCATGAACACAATTAATTGGTCATTCCATAAGAAGCTGAAGAGCTCATCAAAAGATTGATTGAAATATAATTGGTTACAGTCTTTACCCAATTAGACATGTTCAATGGCTAATTACAAGACAATCAGACGATTCAACAGTAGGCACACATCCTGAAAGCTTAAGATAAGTAAGGCGTGTAAGGTATTTGGTGGTCATTGATATTGGTCAAGGGCAATATAATGCATAACTGTTAAAAGGTATGTCACTTACCTTATGTGTTCTGCCAGATCTCTCATGTGGTTGGTATCAATGCAACTCATTATGATTGCAGCCGTGTTATTCTAGCGATAATTGTAAAAAAACAACTCAACTGTCTGCATAGAAGAAAACTCTGACTCATAAACATAAATTATTTATTAAAAACTTGTTAGGCTCTTTTTCTTGATCTTTCTTTGTCACATAAATTCTCTCCCTTGTTGTTGAAAGCTCTGCGCAACAAATGACTCTGGTTTGTCAGTTTTTTATGATTCTATGACCAGACAATGAACCGAAACCTTATATGGTTAGGTTTTTTACCATTTACTCATTTTGGTGACAAAAAACTATGAAACCTGTAATTGATCGTCATGGCGCTCTATTGTTAAACCTTTCTTCTATAGTGGCAGTCAATTGAATGCAGCATTCAAATAAAGGCTAGCATTGTATTTTTCAAATGGCTCATCAGGATTTTGAAAAGATAAATTTAACCCTATTACGGGCAAAGCAAAGTCACCTATATTTTGTCCTCTCTCTTTCCGGTGGAGTCATACTAAACATTTGGAAAGCAATAAATCTGCTAACTATCTCCAACTTGTCTAAGATCTGTTAATAAATAAGCTTGAGAACCAGAGAAATATCTCTACTAGTTGATATTTATTTCATGCAATTAACCTGCTAGGATATGATAGCCTGCATCCTGCTTTGCAATTTTTTTGAGCTTTCGATTTTTATTTCATTCTAAATTTGAAGACATAATTTTCTTTTATATCCATATTTACCAATGTTTCGTAAAAACTCATTGCGCTCATTAATATGCTTGCTACAATTTGCAGGCAAAACTAGCTTTTCATGTGCAATAGAATATGAATTACAAGTGTCGATCAATTGTAAGATCAGATTACCCCAATGATGCTATCAAAAAATAGGCTACAAATCTGCGAAATTTATAAGTTATATAATCATAATTTACCAAATGCGACAAATATATATTCATGAACAAATGACATAAATGAACCATACTTATATTACATGCAGAAACAAAAATTAACGTTTATGAAGCAAAAATGTTTGCATCGTTTGCTAAAATAGCTGCGTTCTGATTGTTGCTTTAGACGGAACAAACATTTTTTGGTTGTCCAATACTTTCCACAATGTCATCTGGCCTCAATTCTTCTTCTGCACTGCTGAACTAGTCGAAATTAGCGTCAAAACAATTTTTAGGAGAGTAAAAATGTTACACAGTGCGTTTGGCACAAAATTAATGAGACTACTACTCGAGGTCACTAAAACGCTCACTGCAAATAAATTCAAATTGATAATACCCAGTTAAGCTTTCCCTAGTAGAAACAAATAAATTCAGAGCATTTCATCACACTACGACGCTACTATATTCTAACTACTATTGCCAATGATACATTAGGTTGTTCACACAACAATGATGAAATAATAACACTTTTATTTATTTTAGTGCCTTGTTCATTAAATAACTGAACCTACCAATTGTACAGATTCCTGCTGCGCTGGTGCTGACCTCTTCCTAAACAGGAAAAAACTAAAAAAATTTTAGCATAGAAAATATTATTTTACTAAAACCGGTTGTCCTTCTTGCGACCTGTGAGATAGAAGATTTTGTTGCTGTTTTGCAATGTAAAAGGATGTTAATATTATCGATAATTTAAAAAATTTTGATTGGGTATCCTGACTAAATTAGTGCAATGAGTTCACAAAGCGTGAATTGAAAAGCGACTGCGACTTGACAGAGAGTCTACTTTACCAGTTTCTGTATTGAGGAGCTGATCGCTAGTTTTAATGGAAAGACTGATAAAGTGCAACTTCAAATCATTGAAATGGCTAAGTGCAGATTAGTCGGCAGAGGTAAACTCTGATTCCATTCCAAGCATGAAAACCCAGTAGTTATACAAGATAATCCACACTTTTCACTTCAATCTACACACTTAACTAGCCAGCTAAACAAGTAGCTTTAATCTGCTCAATTAACCCCAGATTATGTCGACCATTAAAAGATTATTGGCTATAGCTCATCTGCTGGTAGGAATGGTCTGTATGCTTGCATTCCAAGTATCAGCTTTCAGGCTCGTCTCTCAATCTCTCGTAATCCTCGCTTCTTAATTTTCTCTTCAGTGTCTCTGCTGGCATTATTGAACAATCTAGATACCAGCCCTTCCCTCATTCATCACCTGTGAATATGCCTTTGCATTCTGTGTCAGCCAAATATTTTATAGAGCATTATTTGACTTTTTCAGACAAGATGATGCCGCAACTTTCTGCAAGCTTGAAAGACCACTCCATCATTAAAGCGATTTCTTCGAGTCCAAGTTTTTTAACCAACTTTTTCACTACATTAAAATTGATTAGAGCTGAATTTTGTGTCAAATCGGCTTACCTGTAATTTTTTTATCCACATTTCACTTGTTTATAGGCTACATACATGTAGTTAGCTTAACCAAATGTTTTAGCATGTGTTCCTGGTTTTACAATGGTCAACAAAGTGATATACAAAACTTAGAGAAAGTTCTATGACACCGTTTCTTGTTTCCATCAATATGTAAGTTTATCTTTATAATGCTTACTAAAAATGTTCCAATTACTACTCCTTCAATGTTACCAAATAAACATATCAAATAATTTTGCTACACCAATGCAGGATGATATTTAATTATAATGATATGTTGACTTGCTCGGCTACTGCAGAAAGTGACTAGTTGAGCGTTAACAGATATCACAGTATCTCAATATAATAATTGTGCTCAATAGTTTGATGATTGTATATTCCCACGACCAAACAAGAGAGGAGTGATTGTTTGGGAGATTTATGAAGGAGGCATATGTGCACAAAACTCACGAAAATTATTCATCAACACCGTCGCAAACCCTTGTACCAAAATCTCATAAACAAATTTAACCATTTTTGTGTAGAGTCGTTTAAGTATAATAATGATACAAAACGCATATAAACCTATTTAAATATGTTACCAAGTCCTTATTATTCGTAGACAATATCCTAAACCTTACCCATCTGATCGGATTATACACAAATAGACAGATTAATTTGGCCTAAAACTGCAATAAAACACTTGCAAAGCTTTTTTAAATCATAATTAAAACCAGCCAACGATACGCCAATAGAAACATGCGACAGTTTAATCATAATCCAGTAGAGCTAACACAAAGGATATCAACAAAACGTTTAACTTTCAAATTATCGCAAGTTGGCGCAAATGATGTAACCAAGCTTCTACAAAAAGGTTAATCCAGACAAAGCAACCGGATTTGATAAAATTTCATCAAAATTAGTTAATGATGCAGCAGAAGCTATTGCTCCTGTAATAACTGAGATTTTAAACTCCAGTTTAACAACTTCTCAAGTAAAATAAAAATAGCTAAAGTAAAATAGCTAAAGTTAAAAAAGGCTTAAATAAAATTTGCTCTAATTACAGACCCATTAGTTTGTTACCAGTGCTAAATAAGATAATGGAAAAAGCTGTAAATAAACAGATTATGGAATACCTTGAGGGTAGTTTACTGCTTAATGGTGGGCAATATGGTTTTAGAAAAAGCGCAGCACCAAGGATGCACTAATTAAATTGACTAATAATGTTTTAAAATCCTTAAACGATGGTAAATGTGTTCTTGGCATCTTTCTAGATTTTAGTAAAGCCTTTGACACAATAAATTATAACATACTTTACTCAAAACTCCACATTCTTACATGTAATTTTGACACCACCGCAAAAAACTGGGTCAAAAGCTATCTAACCGAACGTAAACAACACACTATTATTGGTAACACTTTATCTTCCATACTAGAGTTAACATGTGGTGTACCTCAAGGTTCCATTCTTGGTCCAACTCTTTTTTTAATTTACATAAGTGATTTAACACATGTCACCAACTTTTTCACACGTTTGCTCTATGCAGATGACACTAATCTCTTTTTCGAATCCTTCAACATCAAAGATCACATAGACAGTTTAAATAACGAACTTCTCGCTATTCAAAACTGGTGCACTTCTAACAAACTCACCTTAAATGTTGATAAGACTAATTTCATGTTACTAAAGAACCCCAAAAAAAATGTCATCTAGCTAACACTCATTCCTTTTTCATTTTCAACAAACCAATTTGTCAGACAGATCACACTAAATTCTTAAGTATTTTCATTGATTCTAATCTCACTTGGAAAAAACACAGAATATTTACTAAAAAATTGAGACCCTTATAAGGCTTACTCTTACCGCACATCTGAATATTTACTCCGCAAACCTCTGATTTTATTATACAATTCCATGGTTAATTCTAAACTATCATATTGCATCGAGGCATGGGGCAATACACCTCCCACCCATCTTACAAATTTAATATCACTTCAAAAACGTATGATAAGGACCATCCACAAAAAACCTTGCCTCACCCACACCAAACCTCTTTTCAAATCATCATCTATACTACCTATCAATTCACTATATTCATATCGCATTCCACTTTTAGCTTATCAAGAAATTCATTGTAATTACATCCTTCGCACAACACATCAAACCTGTTTCTCAAATTCCTGTCTAAATCTACCACAATCTTCTTCCCGTGCAAGCCATCGCAGGGTGGATTTCCAACAAGCCACTTTTTGGAATCAACTCCCTAAGTCTATCAAAGGCATAGACAAGGTGGCCAGTTTCAAAAGAGAACTCAGGTTGTATCTTTTAATATGTAAATAAAACCGATGACAACAAGCCCAACGCTCCGACTAGCTATGCTATTGCGTATTATGGGCTTTATCACTCCTCTAGCTTTTTTTTCTTTTGCTCAACTAATTTTGTTGATGAAAATAAATCACAAATCACAAATCCTACCAGAGACCTGGGAGTTTGAGCACTCAACCGTTTTTGAATCAGTAGCCCATTTTCAGTGCCTTG
The DNA here is from genome assembly GCF_963576615.1 of Watersipora subatra. Classification (NCBI taxonomy): domain Eukaryota; kingdom Metazoa; phylum Bryozoa; class Gymnolaemata; order Cheilostomatida; family Watersiporidae; genus Watersipora; species Watersipora subatra. The sequence goes on from NC_088717.1 coordinate 3,635,608, forward strand.
CCCTGCTACAGGCAGCGCGGACCTTGTTTGATCGGGTGACGTTCGAGCCCGCATGGCTTTGACTATTGCACTTATCATAGAGGTTGTAGACAATATACAGGCAAGGATCTTGTCTAAGGATTTACCAGAAGGGTGCAGTTGTCGGGGTTTGAACCTAGGACCTAATGATCACTGTCCCAATACCTTACCAACTGCACTGTGCTATATATATAATGTATGTTTGTATATAATTAGATAGGATAAAATTTCAACTCGTTTGAATCAATTTTATTACTAATAGTTTCATATTGCAAAGCAATAATCATCAGATAGAACTACTAACACTAACAGGGTCTTATATATACATGTACATGTAGATGGCAATAAAACCATAGTTCTTAAAATACCAGAAAGGATTGCTAATATGTAGGATTGAAATTAGCAAGCATTGCAATTATGCACAAAGTATAATGAAATAATGAAATACAGCTTAACAATTTAAGCATTTGAAAGTTCAGTCTCAATTTTAATATTATTGTTTCCGCTGAACGAACAGGTGAATGCTGTTAAACGACAAAGATTGCTAAAACAGCTAGCAATAATTTTTTCAAAACAACTGTTAGATGTTATGTGCAATTTTTTCATATCACGTAATTTGAAATGAATTAAAAACCTGCAAATGCTCCGTAAAAACAAAGAAACAAACCATGAAACATGTTTAAACGTTTAATTGACGTAAAACAAACATTTAGCAAAGCTAGAGAAAGAAGATGCAAATATTTGAAAAACCCTTCATTGCTATAACATATGCTGGATTATGATGAAGATTTTCAATTGTTCGGAATGCTTCTTTGCAACAAAAATAAATTAATTGCGACATGCCTTGTGCATGTATCTATATATGCATATAAATTTGTATCAGTGTATAATTATATATAAATATATTTTTACATTCATAAATGTAAATATATTTGTGTAACAAGTTTGTTGGGTCTAATTTCTTTAAAAAGCTATCATTTATGTTAAGTTTTAAAAAGAATTAGAAAGTTATCATGAGTTCCTGTTCATAGAACAGTGAGTTATAGAAATTAGGGAGAACCATGATATTCTACATCCTCACAGAACACGGTATCGAGAAAATACAATAAATGAGCTGAAATTATCCATAAAACTGTTCTATTATAAGTAGAAGCCTAATTCTTTTGAAGGTTTATGTGCCAGAAATTAAACTGGTGCCACACATTATTATTCTTTTAGATATAGTTTGGTCATGTGACCCTCTTTAAAAGATTTCTAAAACACGTGTTCCAGAATTGAACCGAGATCGGTTATTTAAGCTTGAGCAGCTGAATGGTGTGAACCCAGTAAGATTTATCAAAGAATGGTGAATGCTTTTGCTGAAGGCAATCAAAAGCAAATACTTTAATGGTAGGGATGTTTCATTGCATAGAGCGTATGTTAAAAAATGAAAAAAAATTGTAAGCATCTACTTGTTTTAGAACTATTTTTATAATCCAATTCATCTTAGTTATTAATCGGTCCTAGTAATTTCAGAGGCATTTAAAACAGGGTGCTGAGTTGCAAAATTTGGTGAAATGAACCCTGCAGTGTAGTTTATATGTTAACAATAATATATTTAATTATGATCTCTCTTAATAGCAAATAAAGTTGATAACTGCAGATCCGAATATCACCAATTGAAAAACACAGTTTAATCAATTGTTTTACTGTCTCCATCAAAATCAAAGCTAAATTTTTTTCTGAATAAAGTGTTTCAAACCTTTAAGTAAAAACTGCTCATTTCTAGTTTGCACTTGTTTTACATGCAGCGCTAATGCATAGCTCAGACTAAGCATCAAAAACATAATTGAATTTGGAATCAGCTGACTTTGTATGCAGCCTTATACATCTGAACATCGACCGGTCACTTTGTTAACAGACGCTGCAAGTACTAGTGTGTCTAGCAGTATTTTATAAGATGACCTGTACAAATGTAAGCATAACCAGACACTATTTTTAGCTTTCATTTCCGCCCAGCACTCTTTACATCAAGTTAAGGTTTGTAGTGTGGTCTGAGAACCTAACGTTTGCTAGTTGGAGGTGAATGACGAGCTGGCTCTGCCATAATACCTCAAAGTGAGAATGTTAAGAAATGTAAGAAGCTCGCTATTGACATGTACTTATATTTATTTGGTATAGTATTGACTAAACTATAAAACTAACAAAAATATGTTGAATAAAATAGATTTTTGACTCTAATTTGGAATGTCAATGTATAAAATAGTGAGTTTAGAATATTACTCAGTGTGAATAATAAGTCAGAAAGTCTAGTAACAGCTCGGATCATTCGACACGAGAGGAAACTGTACTGTTGGAGTGCAGTAGTCGTGCTTTGGAACTAGGTAGGATCCCCAAGTTTCCACCGTCGTGTCGTTGGTTCCAAGCGAAGGAATGTAAACTGGTTTCACTGAATCCTTTTTAGCGGCTTCAATTTTCTCCAGCAGTCTTTCTACCATCTTTGGTTTTTCATCGAACAAGTTCACAGTTTCACTCGGGTCATCTATTATGATAAGTGAAAATATTATTTATCTCCTTGAGAACAGAGTTTGAAGAATTTCAGAAATATATCTTAAATTTTTATTATTTAGAACGGTTTACATTTGTTAACTTTAGAGGCTCTAAAAAATTTATTTAAAAACCAAAATTATAAATTTGATAGCTCATAAGCCATAAATCTGAAAGGCAAAACTTCAACTAACCAGATTCTATGTCGCTGTCACAGTTGATCAATAAGAGTTGAGGTTACTATCATCGTTGCAAATTTCAAGTTAGAAAATCAATGTTTCAATGGCAAATGTTTAAGTTAGAAAGTTTGTGGATCATAACAAAACAAACTTTATTGCAATAAGTTGCTACCTGTTTATATTATATTTTATCCTTTCCATTGTATTACATGAAATCGTACTATATTTATTATATTATTATACTTAAATTATTTTATCTAATATTATATTATATCATATTATATTGCTGTACAGTACCTATGACATTGAAGAGGCATCTGACCACTCTTTGTCCATCCACTATTCGATGGCAGTCGTCACCAGTGATATTTTTCAGCTCAGGAGACTCTTCCGGCTTGGGCCACTCATTTTCAAGGGTAGCTGGATCTCTCCCGTAGTACTGTTCACCATAGATCAGTTTGAAGTCTTTCCATCTAGAAAAGATCATAATATCTGACTTTGTGGTATGCTAGTAGCCTAGGCATTATCTGTAATGCCTCTCGAATTAATATATATTTGTTAACAATTGAATTACAATTTTTATCAAAATGGTTGCTGAATGTTTCAGAACAAAAAAAATTTTGATTTTTTCTATCTGGTGTTTTGAATCATACGTAAAACATTTTTGCAACCGTCAAACTGATAACTTGACTATAAATCTTTATTATGTTTCTGCAGTTTACCATTTATAAATTTTATATGAGTCTAGCAGCTAAAATGCTATAGCACAGCATACCATTTAGGAACTCCCTTTTATTCCTGGCAGCATTGTTAACTTTCTTCTCTTTACTTTACTTTGTGACTGAACTTAGAACTGGCTTCTCTTTGAGTCAATTCTTTCAGACAAATAGTGATGATTATAACTACGTTTACAAGCCTCAGTAAATTGAAATCAGCTTCTAAAAACAGCTTAACCATTGTTGAACTCGTATAATCTTTATACTGTATATCACAGTTAAGCCACAAGTTAAACCAAAGGCTAGGCTTTGCTTTTTCTGCTCACATATGTATATGTTCCACTTTGCTTGTTAAAAGGTTGATCAGCTCTTTTGCTAGAAGTTATCTGCTCAATTTCATACACAATTATTTTTATTTTTCACTCGCATATACCACTTTTAAACTTAGCTTCACGACTCAATTTATTTTTTGAATTGAATGCAAATTTTTTAGTGCCCCTGATAAAATAGAGAGTATTTATAATAGCTACATTTATAGGATCAATCAAGAATTTTAACAATGTCAGACTTTTTATTTCAGCTCAAGATTACGGCATTTTAATTTTAAAAAGCTAACATTTTGCAGTGAAATCAAGTTTTATTTGAAGATGGTAAGCATGTACATTTATACTAGCTGTGATCCACCCAAAAAATTACCAATCATTTTCCAAAAAATTAAGAATTCAACTCTATTATTATAATAAGAAAGTAACTGTGACAAAGGTGGTTTCGTTAAGAGCTGTCTCCTTTTTAGACATTTTCAAGGTTTGTGCAATACAAGCAAGTAAAGATGACACCATGAACTTTGAGGGTTTTTATGGAATAGATTGAAAATTGAAGCATGCATATCCTGTTCATGACAATTAAAAGTAATTTTAGTCTGTGCACCTGAATGCTGAATCTTCAGTAGCGCAGTCTGATGGCGTAAAGACATCCTGGGTTGCATCTGACAGAGCGACCAAAAACTCTTCTCTGAGGTAATACTTTCGCTGCTTCGGACATGAATATGTTGAACCTAAGTTGGCTACTTGAGACACTCCATCAAGTCCTACAAGTGGCCAATTAGAGATGAGCAACCACTGTGTTTAGATGCAGCGTGGGTGAGTGTTGTTGCAATAGGAAACTGAATGTTGGTGAGCCAAATCTGAAGCTGAGCCACCAAGGGTTCAACATCATAGTTTTATTTATTTTATATGTTGACTACTCTCAGCAAAAATAAGATCAGCTGCAACAGCAATAATACTTAGAAAATTATTTTTCAAAATTGCACTTTTAAGAGCATGAAACTTAAATGATCAATGCACTAAGAGACTGCACAAAGAGAATGCACTAAGAGACTGCACTAAGAGAATGCACCGATATTGATAAAAAGCCAAAAATGTAGCAGATAGCCTTGTAAAGCCCTAGTGGTATGCAAGTGCATTGGAGTCTTATACATACAAGGGTCATCTAAGGAATGCTAAAACCATGAAATTTTCCCTTTTCATGCTTCACTCCTGACAAATTATGTCAGAAGTGAGGCGAATAAAAAAGCTATTACGCACTTGTATGTTTTGTATTTTATTTCAAAATTATCACTGACTATATCATTAATACTGATATGCTATGAATTAGTCTGAAATTGACTCATCAGCAATACATTCAAGTTTTTTTTCACAGGCTGACTAAAAATGTGAATCTTTACTATAAAAAGAGCCGTGTTTGTCTGTTCAAATTACATGCTTACAATGTTAGGGAAACAACTGCTTTTGAAACTCGAACTCAGAATTTTCATCTTGGTAGACCCACAGTCTAACACCAGCTCCAATCAAACGGTTTACCTAATTTTTGAATAATTGTGTAGTTATTTATAACACTTGACAACCTTTAACGGTGCCGAGCTGCCGGGGTAATAGTAATAAATAGTAATGATAACAACAATAAGATTTAACAAGAAACCTCTAGAGCTACAAATATATACAAATTATAAAATTGACTAAAACGCAGCTACTAAAGCGTTAGGTCTTGTAGTTTGAATGACATCAGCTACCTGCTAAACCATTCTTGCACTAAATTTCCATTATTGCAGTAAGAATCCTAGTGAGAGTCTAATTGCTAAACAGTAAATAATTTAGTAATTAAATAGCAATGTTTGCTTAAATATGAATATTTGTAAGTTATTAAAAATGCCTGGCGTTGTTAAAGTAATATAACTTTTGAAAAAAAAAATTAAATTTGATTTAACATCTACAACATTTATCATTTTAAGTTTGAAATTTCAATTTATGAGAAAGGTGTGTTGCGAAGATCAAATATATGAGGACAACAAATAAAACAACAGTAAAAATTTTTAAAATGTGAAATAGTTAATAAATACTACCTAGATATAGCCTGTTTTGCTATAATGGTTACGATGAAAAATAATTTTATACCGATACAATTTATATGAACTGAGATAACAAAATAAACTCATTGTATTCAAAGTTTTGGTGAACTATACTGGTGCCTCTTGATACAGGTATCAAGGTATAGCAGTGAAACGTATGAGGATACTTTGTCTGACAAATAGAGAGTGAATGTAGAGGTAATTCCTAATCAAGATAACACAACCGTTCATGTAAAAAGTATTTGGCTTTTACAGAGTTTACGACTGACTATAGGAAGTATTGAAAATAAAAGTCTAATGGTACATTTGAAATTGAAACGGCATATTTTAAAATTGAAAATTCAAAAAAATAGGTAAGGCATTTTAAAATGGTTTTTAAAAAAACTATATAAAACAATTACAAAAGGTAATATTAACAATAAGAAGTACATATTTAGCGAAGACGCAAGCGCAAGGTGTTTTTATTATAGAGAGTAATAAGAACACTTAGTTGTTGCGCGCTTGTTTGTAGACTCACGATTCTACCGCCATGCAAATCTTTCATTGCTAAATTTTAACTATTATAACTGGACGCAGAGACAACAACCCAACAAAAAAAGACAAGCAAACATTGAGATTTATATAATTATATATAAATGTTTGTGCTGAAAACAGGCTCATTTTGACTCATTAAGCAGTTAGCTGACAGACGATAAGCTCTCAAACGATTGGCTCACGAATGACTGGCTGACAGATGCTCAGTGCACAGACTGGCTAGCATAAACATTGATGGACAAATAGGTAATTGCGTTGCTCTCTTTAATGTAACGATCGCTTAGGCGTTTCTCTGTTCCGCTACTTTCATTTTGCTCCTTGCGCATCATTTCATGACAAGTAGGTCGCTAGACACTAGCACATTATTTAGAAGCATTGCAGCTGTCACGTATCCATAAGAGCCTCTCTGTTTGAGTCACGACTAAAACTAACTGTAAATACTTTAATAGGTAACTAAAAAAACATGACAAAAAACTTAAACCAGAAGCTTTTCATAACGCTAAAAAGTTATGTGAAAATTTTTGTATCCAAAGGTAGAAAAATAACTTTTTAAAAAAACTTGAATATTTGCTAGCTTACTACAAACTTTTAGCAAACCATTATTACCTGATATCTGATATCTTCGACCACGATTTGACTTTGAACCAAGCTGAACAAAGGTTGGCAACCAATCTGTTACGTGAACTAAAAAGTCTCTCGTTGTTCCCCTAGTTCTGCGGTGTAGCCTCGGATCGAAGTACAAGGTTGGAATTCGAATGCCCCCTTCAGTGTATGTCGCCTTCCCATTTCTCAAGGGATAGTTGTTAGCATAGTAAGTATGGTGCCCAAACTCAGCCGCCTGGTTGGCACCTCCATTCTAAAAAATTGTGCAAAATAAAAAATACTTATGGCATATCAGAGGACTTGACAGCTAAATAATACTTATGGCATATCAGAGGACTTGACAGCTAAATAATACTTATGTCATATCAGAGGACTTGACAGCTAAATAATACTTATGGCATATCAGAGGACTTGACAGCTAAATAATACTTATGGCATATCAGAGAACTTGACAGCTAAATAATGAAAAGACACTTGTCGGTTAGTTTATTTTTTTTTAATCAACTCAGGCACTTGCTCTTGACTCAAGTACATTATCACCTTGACTGGTTTACTACTTCAAAAACCTTCAACCGGTTCACCGGTGAGTACTAAAACCGATAAACTAAAACTTCTTTTTGTAAAAACAGCAATTTTGAAATTTCTAAGCTAAAGCACTATTAACAAATGGAACAATATTTATTTATGTAGATAAATATGCAACCTATCAAATACTTACATCAGAAGAAAATAGAATTATTGTGTTCTTATCCATGCGAGCATCTTTCAGTGCCTTCCTTGTCTCTCCCACCAGATTATCCAAAGCAGAGACCAAACCTTTTCAAGGTAAATTGGTGAATGAAGTTACAAAAATTTCTGGAAATATTATCACAAAAGCAAAATGTATTAAACTGTTATTTGTTGCAAAACACCATTTTTTCCTACAAAATTTGGTTGTCTATGTTAAACAGCTTAATGTTAACAGAGCAATTGCTATATTTGCCGATATCCAATGTATCCTCAGAAGTGACTATTGTGTCGGATTCAAATCTGCCTAAGGAAAATTTTTGATCTACCATTGGGCATAAACACATTCCTTACAAAATAACTGCTCAGCCAAAGGAACTATAATAGTGGGATCAAAATATAAGATACCCAAAAATTTTCTTCTGTAGATCGAATGCTCATCCGCCTCATTGATGAAGTCGTGCACCGCATACATAGCATCAGTGTTCTGTAATTAGCATTAGTAACTTGACAACCTTTCATTTCGATAGATCACGGTGGATTATCTGACAGATTTTGATAGCTTTATATATTATTGTCTTAATCATTGATGACTTGAGCAGCTATGCCACAAGTGATGCTTGCTGTCAACAAATAACAAGCATTGTAAGCTTACTAGTCACAGTTTAGAAAAGTTTCTGCCATTAAAGACAAACTTGTACAAAATTTTATCAAACTTTATCTAAAATTATAATTATATTTTCATCATTTACACTTATTTTTGTCTTAAAGACAGTACAATTGCCATAATGTTTCAAGAGCAGAATCCATAAAACTTGATTGCCGTTCAAATGAGCGATCAAATAATAGAATGCAATTATGACATCTATAGTTTCAAAGCAGCTGACTGAATAGAGATGTATAACACTGCAACTTGAACACAATACCTGATATCAACCATAGCAACAATAACAACTAGTGACATCATGACACACATATTTTTCTTCAGAGCATTTGAAACGCAATCTGTATCAAATTGTTTCGTCTTTCGTATCTGCATTGATTTTAATCCTAAAATATTTTGGCAGTCAGAATCATCTCAAACATATAAAACAATCCCAAATGATAGAAAAATATCAATAATTTCTGATAAGATCTAATAAAATGTTATGTATGTTTATTTTTAATAGCTCATAATGCATTCAGAAAACATTTTTCAAGAGTTAGCAAGTCTAAAGGTGCTAAAATATTTTTAAGTAATTAGAGCAACTGGTTTAAAACATTTCTCTTGTATCTGTTAAAGTTTCAACTATTTATAATATAGTTGAGACTAATACAAATTAAGCTACAAAGGAAAATCTACTATTACTCACTAGTAGTATATACACAGACCCCTTTTTAATCCTTATTCTTACCTGAAGAGGATCGTGTGGTGCTGTTGGAGTCAGCCACAAGAATAATGGCTTGGATTCTGAAGCGCTATGATTGGTTATAACTCCTCGAATATCAATCGCATCTTGGACCTAACAAATAGTTACGACCAATATTTAAGCATATTGATTTGTCTATGTACAGACTTTGGAAAGTAAAAATTAGCATTTTAAAAATACTTCAAATTTTAAGATAGAAAATTTTGATTATAGACTAAAACTTTTTAGCTGCAAGCTTTTTATATATATGCAACGGAAATTAAAAATATAGCACAATAATAAAGCTGTAAAATGCTTAACAAGCAAAGACAAGCAAATGTATTTGAGTTTGACAGATAAGTTGCCCATTTTAAACTGTGTCAAGATAAAATAAAACTCAGAAACTTTTCAGTTTAGTATTTTTCTGTTCCCAAAACCTTTTTGATGTTTGCTTTTTTATTTGGCGTTACCATATGATGTAAACAACTTTCACAAAAATTTGGGGCTATTGAGGTTTAGGCATAATTAAAGTTTTACGACATTAGCAAGTTAGAGTTGTCTTACTCCTGACAGGTTCTCTAAAACAAAGTAATTGCTTTTGCTAATTCATCATCTGTTAATTTCATGAATTTATGGAAACTGTGTTTGCTGTTAACTTATTAATATGATTTACTATGTTATTATTTCTTTAGTAATTTTTTGTTCTGTACCTTTGAGTTGTATTAGCCAGGGGCGCTAACTACATTAAAAATATTTGATAGAAAATATAACGCTTGCTCTCTGAAAGTTGTTTGAACATAAAAGGTTTTGAAGTATGTACATTGCTTAATCTCAGTTACCTAAATAACATTCATTGACTATACTATTAAAATAAGAATGCTTTCTGATATACTGTTTGTATCTGTATGCAAAAAATGGTTGCAAAAGGTTTGATAGATGGTTTTTGAGCAAAAAAAATGAAAACTTGACATTTTTCATAAAGTACAGAAGTTGCTTAAACTAAATTGTAAACAATTATAAAGGCTTTACCGTCAAATGAGTGCCAACACCATCATCATTTGGTTGTCCATCAACGGTTCTCTGTAGGATATCGTGGTCAGCTAAAATTAAATGTTCAATTTACATAAAATTCTTAGATAGTTTTAGTTCATAATTAAGTTATAACACTTAAGTTTGCTATATGTTGATGTTTTTTTAAATACTGAACCAGAAATAATATGTAATTGTAAATATAATTTTCAGCAATGCTGTAGTTAACAGCCAAAACGAAGGTGTGTCATGATTGACAACAATAAAAGCTTAAGTCAAAGATTTTAAACGATTTTGAAATCATTAATTTTAATTAAACACAAAACTTCTTAAATTTAAAAAATTAACTATTTTCTTATTCAATGTAAAATTTCATGAGATATAAATAATTTGATACAAAAAATAACAACCTCGCATTACTTTTCTATTTGCTCGAGTATGCGCATAGTTCACCAAAGCATTAATTACCATTTTTAAAGATTTACACTACAGTCTGTATCCTGGTCAAAACAGCTACAAGACTTATTGAATTCTGATGAAATTGATACACTAGCAGACTTCCAAAGGTATTTTTACCGATGTTCAACTTACTCCAGTTGAAATAGTCAACAGCTCCAGTTCTGACACCAATAAACTGGTCAGCTCCTCGGGATTCAGGAAGACATTTTGGGTGGCAATAGCCTAAATGCCACCTAAAGCAGACAGAGACATTTATAGGTGCTTAGATAAGCATTCAGATACCCTGTCAGCAGCAAATCAGCTCCGAAACTGTTGAATGCTGCAAAGGTTTCGATTTAAACTAAGTTTAACATTTAGCTAATACATGTAGATACAAAGCATAGTAAAACATGCCTGTAGTAACAAAGAAAGAGGGAACAATTGGTTTTGAAAATCTTTTTGCTCAAGAACAACTGCTTTAGACTAACAAAAACTAAACCTGCTTTGTTTCCTTCTGGCTACGTGTCTCCAATTACTGAAATACGACTCTCCGAGTAGGAAACGTAATGCTCAAACTTACTTTCCGACCTGTGCTGTTACGTAACCCTCATCCTTCATGTACTGAAATATCGTCTTATGCTCTAGAGGGAGGCATGTTGGGGCTTCCTGCTGTATTACAAGCAGCTAAAATAAACCCTAAACAGATTACGTTACGTTATTAGGCTATGTAAAAAAAAACGTTTTATAATTGTGAGAACAACAAAACTCATATTATGTTTAAAAGTAAACTTTTAAAAAACTGAAATTGATTTGGTATCTTATTTTGTCATCTTTACTTTTGCATAAGAATAGGTTATTCTTCATTTTTATTAGTTTTAAAATTAACATAACATAAAAGTCAACTTGCATATGATCACATATCAACTAGTAAACGCCAAAAAGGTATATTTATAATTATTACAGTGATTTTCAGAGGAAATTGCTAAGTAAAAAACAGAACGTTTGAATTTGATGTTATTTTTTTGCTTTAAGAGTATTTTAGGCCTTGTAAGCAGTTTCAGAAAATAAAACTTTCCTGGACCAACTATCATGCTGGTCATTCAGCTGAGTAAAAAGGAAACTTTATGCAACTTCTAGTTCATTTGTCCTTCTGCTGTTGTCAGACTCCAAGCTATCACACACTCTTGTGCTTTATGTTGCTACAACTACCTGCTGCCGAGTGTCAATATTACTGTCATCTAATTAGAGTTAGAGAATAATTATGTACAGCGAGACAAAATAATTGGTAATTCAATTAATACCTGGAGTCCATTATTGGAGGGGTATTTGCCTGTTAAGAATGCTGACCTTGATCTAAAATTGTAAAACAGATAAAAAAATGACGGTACTGGCTTTCTGAGACAACATTGAGGTTTTCAAAATAGTGAATACTAAAATAAAACATTACATCATGTCTCTAAATCAAATATCAGTTTTTTTTCTTCCTATCTTCTAGTCTCAGCAAAAGAACTTTCGCAACATTGTCATGATCACACTATATGTTCTAATCTTTTCTACTACAAGATGTCTTTCTGTCTATCTACCTGTGCAGCACTATGGTCAGAAGCTAATATGAAGGATTTCTCTGTACAAACCCAAACTCATGACATTCAGTTTATTAAACCGTCACTCTAACACCTGCTCTAGCAGATCACTTTGCAGTATTTCAGCCGAATTGTGCAAATAGCTATTTACTCCTGACATACCCGACACACCATGAAATACTGGACTGTCAGATTTCCGACACTATTATTTCAGAATAAATGGGCGAGTGTCTATTCTCTGTGTTTAATGATATAATAGGCTAACAGAAATAATACAAGCAGGGCTTGAAAAATGATCGTTTATTGATAATCTTTTGTGGTACACCTGATTATATCCTATGGTACACCTGATTATATCCTATGGTACACCTGATGATCTCCTATGGTACACCTGATTATATCCTATGGTACACCTGATGATCTCCTATGGTACACCTGCTGATCTCCTATGGTACACCTGATTATATCCTATGGTACACCTGATGATCTTCTATGGTACACCTGATGATCTGATCTTCTATGGAACACCTGATGATCTCCTATGGTACACTTGACTATATCCTATGGTACACCTGATGATCTCCTATAGTACACCTGATTATATCCTATGGTAAACCTGATTATGTCCTATGATACACCAGATTATATCCTATGGTACACCTGATTATATCCTATGGTACACCTGATTACATCCTATGGTACACCTGATAATCTACTATGGTACACTTGACTATCTCCTATGGTGTAGCTGATTACATCTTATGCTACACCTGACTATATCCTATGGTACTGAAAATCCTTAGCCTAGTTGAAAAGTAGGCTCTCACCATTGTAAAAAGCTTTTTTATGAAGGAAGCCATAGGCTGTAAGATATGATGACACACGCATCAACCGAGGGTGAAAAGAAACTCCTTTAAAAATTATTTCTGCTCGGTAGTCAACTCTGCTACTAAAGCTATGACTTCAGTATTTGTGTGACATCATGCGTAAACAATAGTGTTAGTATTGAGTACACCAAAAATTTTCAGTTTTCAGTTAAACAGAGAAAGCCCTTTCTATCTTCGGGACATCCAATGTGAGAGACGCAAGTATTGTTTAAAAGTTAAATTAAGTCCACACAGTGGTAATTTCAGTTTTATAGTATTTGTTTAAAAGCTGATAATTTCATTGTAACAAATATCATCTTTTGTGAGAAGATTTTTAATTAATATTTCTACCTCTCCAAATTAAGTTAAAAACCAAAATAACCATTAGAAACTGTGTTTTGAAATGAGTAAGGTTGGAAACCCACGCGCTGCACACTGGCTGCATGTAAGACTGGGTTAGCTCAATTCCATCCCTTTTCAGTTTGTCAATATGCGGGGTCTTTACTTTAGGATTGTGAAATCCCACGTCGTTCCAGCCTACAAACACGAAAGGCATCATTTACTAAATGCATGGTCAGAGCTGAGGTAAAGTAACTCCAGTCACATTGTGTCTAATATACCAGTAAACTTATTTTATTAATATTATATATATTATATATGTTAATAGTACTAATATTTTATTTTTACATTTCAGCATTATAATAGTTTCTAGCAAAAAATGTGCTATTTCATTTGTAACGAAACTCCTTTGGTATTTAATATTATCTGTATTAATTAATCATTTTGTCATTGTGTCTGTCTGTTAGTCTGTATAATCTCGATGTGTTTCTACAGTTTTTGGCTGATTTTACTCAAACTTCCAACACATGTTTTCCATACCTTTCGCCAAATCATCAAAAATATTTGGTGTCAAAGTTTCTTCTGACTTTCGAGAGCCATTTCCTTAAACACTTATTTGATTAGAATATCAACACTGTGCCTTCGCCACAAATTAAGGACAATTGCACTCAATGAATGCTTTCATTAATTGTTGCCATTAAAAGCGGTGTAGTAACTTGCATTGAAAATATACATGCATGCTGCTAGATATTAGGTTAAAAATGAAATAAATTCTTAGCAATGTTGGGCTCAATGTTAGTTACTAATAAAAGTGGTGATGACGCTGCAGCCAAACAAATTTAATTTTTAAAATATTGTTACTGAAAAACTCATAAGGTTCGAACCATTTTCTGATTTCGGTAAATAAATGCATAGAGATTTTAAATAATGAATTCTTTTTAGATAACCATGCAATTAGTGCATGAGCTCAGCCAATAAAAGATGAAAGCTTTGGAGAACTATAGCTGAGAAAAGCTTGCACCAACTGATCTTGTGTAAGGTCACAAGGTCACAATGCCATAAAGTGAATTCTTATTGACAGAGTTTAAATGCTTGGCTCTTATTGGATTAAAACTATGCAAAGTTGTTAAAATTAGAAAGAATTAAAACAACTGATTTAACCCAATATCTAAAAATATTTCATTATGAAAATATGTTATTTCAGTTTGAGTGAGTAGATGTGTCAAATTATTGTAATTGCAAGAGTGCAGATGCTAATAAAAGTTGACGAGCAGGGCAGCTTAACCTATTTGCCTCTCCCTAATCAGTATAACATCAGGCAAGATTTACTGCATATGAGGATTGTTGAAAATAAGTATTTCATTTTGAAATTTGAAAAGTTGTTAGCATAAACTTACCCAAGTCATCAGCCATTATGTACACGATGTTAGGCTGCTCGCTCTTTTGATCCCTGTTTTTGTCTTTTGGAGAATCAAGTTTTCTGTTGTTGCAGTTACCTCCTTTCCTTGCCACCGCTAGACAAGCTAGCATTAGGAGAATGACGAATCTTAAAGATTTTTCCATGATTGCCGTTGTAAGAGTGAAGCTCTCAGGGTGCTTTCAGTGCTTTTATAGTACACCAGCTGGTCATTCATCCAGTTGTATGAGTAATGGCTTAGAGGCAGTCAACCTCACGGTTAGTGATTCCATTAAATCTTTTATCTCGGCTAGTGCCAATATAATATGAATGCAAAATATTATTGGAAAAATAAATCAATAAATTTGAATACTTTCAAGATCTTTTTAGTTAGCCACTAAACAACATAATGTTTTTTGCTGACGGATTTAGACTACTTTTCAATTTTTTTAAGCATTTTTAGCTTGTAAGACTAAATTACTTGTAGTATTATAGTGTTATGTTAAATGTTTAAATAACAATTAAATTAAAGGTTTTTAGTTTAAGAAAATAATCCTGATACTATGGACACCCACCTTGTATAGAATAGTGTTTTGTGTGAAGTCATTAAAATAGATTAGTTCATATCTAGTGCAGAAAAAAGCATTTACGGAAGGTAGTGCATTGATATTTTGCATCAATCTTTTAAATTTCAATTCATTCGTTCTAGGTCTGCTAAAAAGACATGTGCACCATGCAATACATGTACATGCATTACATGCATTTCATGTACCATAAAACGCATACCACAACACCAACCCAATGAATAAAACAATACTTTTTACAAATATGTACTGCTTGAGCAGTTGTTACCATTAAATCCTTTTGCGAAATCTTTTTGGTAAGTCTTAACTTCAAAAATATTTATATAGCTCTTAAGAGCTTATACAACTACATGTACTTTTGAATTTGCTTATGGAAAACTATCACAGCTTAAAATGTCCTCACAATTCTAAATTTGTAACCCTGAACCTCAAAACAGGAATACTTTGTGTGAAGATTACTCCATAAGCAATATTGGCTACAAGGCAATATTCTACTAGACACTATTGAAACTTATAAACAGTATATAATATTCATTAAAGTACAATAACATATGTACTTTAATTTGGCTGCTAGGCAACTACATAGCTAACTAAAAGTCAGCAATAAATACTATAGTAACTGACGCTGATGTCTAAAGCTCTTGAAGAACTAAGAACTGAATTAAAGACGAACTTCTGAATAGATTTAGTCATCATTGCTACAAACAAATGGTGCGATAAATGACCAGTTTTTTAACCAACAATAAAACCTATTTAAACATATGATAACATATATGATAAGATACATGTTATAACATAACATATAAAATATATGTTATATGTTAGATAACTTATATGATAACTTACAAAGTTTTATTGAGTGCAAAAGCTGTTTTATTGTAAAAGAAAAACCTTTATAAGATTAGCTGCATTTTTCTAAACACCTTTGGCGGAAAAACTTACAATAAATACTTTAGCTTACTAAATATAGTATAAAAGCATATTGCATGAATCTTCAAAAATATTAACCAGCAAAAAATCTAAATATATGCAAAATTAAGTCAAGGAGGTATTAGCTAATAATATAATGTTATTATGACTTAGCTTTCACTTTAAAGAGAGTTAAACAAGAAAAGGAGACGTGAGACAAGAAGCGCAGTGTTGTGGTGATAAACATATTGAGCTTGTGTAACCTCGGCTATAAAAGATTTAAACTCACATAACATTTTTATATTTTTCTTTTTGATATGTTTTACATTTTACTTTTAATTACTTGTTTTTCTATTCTCATTGCAGTCTTTTTTGACTGAGTAGCTTTTTAATACAAAAAAAGTTTGCTTACGCTATTTCGCAATTTTCTGGCTTTAGTTTTTAAAATCAATTCAAATTTTTTTATCACCTCTGCTATGACTTACACTAATTTTTCTGGCATTTATAACTTTGAATTAAACAAAGGAAGGTGTGGAGCACTGCTATTTGCATGCATTATTCAAGCTCTAAGAAACCAAACTATGGGGTGTTGAACTGTGTACATATGAGCTGACTTTTGTAGCTACAATATTTAAAAAACTCTGTATACCATGGATTGGAAAATTTTTTTGGCTTCAACAGAAATATTTTTTAATTAAAGTGATTACATTTATATCATAAATGCACTTTTCAGATTCTTGTGAAAATATACCGGTACAACTCTATTAGAACCCAGCACATTTTAGAAAGCTGCCACAATTTATGTCATCATTACGATATTCCTTGTGCCAAAAAATAAAGTCATGTTGCAAGTGACCTTTAACTAAAACCTATTTTCCAAATTACATACAAATAATAAAAACATTATTAAAGCATAAAGAGCTTCTAATGCTACTTAAGTTGGTGGCTTGGTCTCCGTGTGAATTGGCGTGCAAATATTAGCATGTGAGAGTATCTTACATAAGATTGTTTAGCAATGCCAAAATTGGGTACAAAGGAGCTCGTTTAATACCGCGTAAAGCTGTCATTGAACCAAAGAAAATGTAACATTAATAAAAATACATGTAGTACAGCAAAGTAACAGCTTGTGTGGGTAAGAACAGAAAAATATTACAGCAAGGCTTCAGCTCGCATAAGCCAAAGCAGCTGATATCTTTCCTACATTGTCAAATGATCAATTCATGCAACATACGGTAGGTTTATGACTGTTTATTGCGGACAAGGAACCGCATCACTTAAAGTTTAACAGCCAGAATATATTAGAAAATGAATTTCATTCACCTCTTTCATTGATTATGAAAGAGGTTGAATGAAATTTGTTTCTATAGGTGAACAGGCTGAAATTTAAAGTGGCTCATCTCATTTGCCAATCACTGTAATATAATTGATTTAACCCGGCCTCTGCTCAGGTAATTTAAAAGAAGCGGAGTTCAAGTAAAGGTTGCTACACCAATATTCTATAGCGGCTCAAAGTAAAAGTTTATTGTATAGCCAGGTCTCTGGCTTATCTTTTATTCAATTATAGGGGTCAAGATTTCTGTACCAAAAAATATTTATATGATATTTACTTCAGTAATACAATGTTTCAATCGCTAATCAACAAATCATTTTACATCTGACCCAGTGTTAGCTTCTGTCAAGTTTTAACATGCTCATGCGCATGAAGCTCTTTAAGAGCACAAATAACTGCTATGCATTCTTAATTCCATGTCGACCTTACAAAAACATGCTTCATTTCAATTTTAGCTATCATCTGATTTTGCCTGCTTTGCCGGCGTACGCAAAATTATAAATTTTCAAATCTTTTTCAATGTTTAAGAGCAATCAGCCAATAAAAACTTTAGACAGCGCTGTCTACAAAAGTGAGATAAACTGGCATGCTGCAAACACGTATCCTACGGTGATAAATTGCCAACTGACTCATGAAGACTTTGCGTGAGAACTGTATGGTAAAAGACCTTGAAGTCTCAAATACTTGTACAGATTGTCTATGGTGTCCTATTACCTCACAATCTGAGAGTCACCGTTGCTGTCAGTCTGTTGAAAGGCAAGTTTTGCTACTTTATGTATATTGTACAAGCTGGCTTCGCAAACAGCTTTCAGTCAAATGATCTTTTACAATAGAAAGAGTTTCAAACAAGCTCTCTACTTGTTAAAGCGTTCTTTTCAAGAATTTTCAAAGCTTCTTTGGTGGAATAATAACACAAAATTGTTATAGTAGGAATAGTTATGAAATAAGTTTGTAAGCTTTCATTTTTGTTAAAAATAATAATATAATAATATAGTCACACCAAAGAGATAATTTTAAGCTTTATAAGTGAAAATTTCTTGCCAAAGAAGGAAGTGAAAGCAAAGCAATCTAGGGCTGTTGCTGAAAGTAATATGAAGTAAAATTCGAAAATCAGGTTTTCAAATCAGATATGCTTGACACTAAAGTAATCAGCATTCATTGACTAGAGTAACTTTGGTTGTATCATCACCACTGAAATGTTAGTGTTTTTCACAACCACTTGCCATTTTAAAATTAACATAAATTATTGCTATACTGCTCTAGATTAACATGCTAGCTGGCTCACAAAACAGTAAAAGCTAACTTTTTATTCAATTCTTAACGAAGTCTTCTGCTTACTCACATTTCCTAAGCCTGATCAATTCATGAGTCTTGTATTTTCTAAAAAAAATTATCTTTTCCAGATTAGACATTTCCCAGTGAGAAAGGGACACTGCTGTTATGAATCATTTCAGCTAATTTCTCAAAGTTTTCAAATAGCTTCTGCTGAACTTTCAAAATGTGTTAAAATTCAAATGCATGCAAGTCTTCCGATACAAAAAAAACTACACTTTTACATTGAGTCAAACTCTAATGCCTGTTCTGGTGAACCATTTATAAATATACCAAAAATTATTATCGCTGCCTCCTTTAACTGTGTCCCACCCCTTCTCATAACAGAACCATATATTTCAAATGCTATAAGTAATACAATTTATTTGATTTTATTGATTAACTGCTACTTTTTTGTCTTTATTTTGTTACTTTTATTTTATGATTGTTGAATAGCATTTGGAAATGGAATAGCATTTAGAATAGCATTTGAATAGTAATTTGGAAACAAATTTGTTTTTAAAACAAAAGTAATGTCAATAAAGTTTTATATATGGTATGCCTAAACTATGAAGAGCAAATGTTTAAGTTTCTACAGAAACCCTTTCAGGAATTTTGTATACAGGATTAGCATTTCCTTAGGGAAGATTAATTGCATCACTGTACAACACTGGTGCAGCTGATATTGTCATCAGAAATGCTACTGGAGGGCTTGAACCATTGCTAGTGCAACCTTTATATATGCGAGCGCTTTATTTTATCACTTAACAAAAAACTTCGACAAGTAATTCTCTTTAATAAGAATAATTGTAATAATATAGCAACAATGCGCGTTCAAACCTAATGAGACAATTGAGCTGCCAGCTGAATAATGGCTATTTGTGGGGGACAGACATCTTATTTTATTTATCATCTGATACATCTGCTTCTTTTCTCATAGTCAGTTCAAACATCTGACTAACTTATGTGTGAGTATAATTCATTCAGCCTTTTTAAATAGTTTTAGAATAAAAAAGGCTTTTCAAATTGTCTTTCGTATTGTCAGTTGAATAATTTGCTTTACTCAAAACTCTTTAAATTTTTATACTGATAACAACAAGGTTTTTTTGTGATTTTATTACTCACAAAGTTCAGCAGAATATATAAAATTGAAACTATATATATAATGCTTTAAATACATAGCTGTTTGCAAAAAAATAAAAAATGCAGTGTTGTGTATAAAATTATTTAAAATACTTAAAAGTGCTAAAATTAATATCATGATAATAAAGTACCTTAAATAAAATAAAAGTTAGTAAACATAAAAACAGAAGCTGACTCTCACTAGTAAAAGTCATCATAATGTTGCTATTAATGAGTGTTTATACTCAGACTTCCAAACAACCCGGGTCGTTAGAAGCTAATGGGTAATAGACAGACGGCTCACAATAGTCGTGTCTGGGTACAAGGTAATTGTTCCAAACTCTAGTTGTGATGTTGCTAGCCCCAATGGATGGATGAAAAACAGGAACTACAGATTGCAGTCTGTAGTCTTGAATTTTCTGCAGCAACTTCTCCACGAGTCGTGGGTGCTCATCAAATAAGTTTGTTGTTTCACTCGGATCATCTGAATAAAAAACAACCACTGTTACTAAACATGCTAAAAACTAAAAATGGAAATACCAAACAAATATGAAAATAAAAGAATTGTGGAAAAATGTGATGTTAGTAATCATTTGTTTTTTAATTGTTTTGTACCGTTATTTATTTTAATGATAAACTGTTTTATGAGCTTGCCTACTGAAAAGTGTGTGCCCAAGGTATTGATACCCGCTATACGCATATAAAAACATTTTCAACTTTAGGTACTATAGCAAGCTGCACGTTATCTTTTTAAAACAGAGAAATATATCATGAAATGCAGGTTTACCACTTGGATTATCCTTGTTGGAACCCTTAAACCTTTTTGGAGTTATCTTCTTCTTTGTTCTATTGAACAGCATTATTTAAAATTTGTGTGGAAAAAGTTTTTTGTCGGTGTCGAATATTTGTTTTAATTTAATTATAGTCTTGAACGTGATGATAAATACAACTGGGACATGTTATGTAGAGAGATAGACTAACGGAGCTGCCAAGTTTGAGCCAGTGTATTACCATAGCTGTCTGTGCTTATCTTCATGCAATAGACAAAGAATAACCCCTACATATACTCAAATCTAGTATAATGAGCTTTGTAATACGTAATAATTCTTTTTAAACAGTTGATCAATATTATTTATTTATTGAGCCTCTTCATTAATATGTCAAGAAACAGCATAACATTAGAACAAAGGACTTCTGAATAAATGTTGATTAGAACTGACCACCTGGTTACGTCGACATAAAACACAAAAATTTAAAACCTGCCACAATTAATTCAGAATATTGGGCTATGTTTTGCTAAAAACCGAACTAGCTAGTTTTTTCAATTAATAATTTGCAACATAATGTCACGGTTTTCCAATTTTTCAATTTTCTGTCGAGGATGAAAATAAAAAATTGTAAACAGCAGCCTATAGTATTTTCTGCTTGTAAAATCTTTTAACACTGAGCTTTAGATTTTTCTGATAACTATATTTATATATTATAGAATTATGTTTTGTGTTTTGGTCCAAACTGCAAAAAACTATCCGGCTCTTTTTTTCATAGAAGTTGATTTGTGTGCAGAATTTTCTGCCAATTACAAAAAGCTTAGACTAAAGCTTTATCACAGAAACTTTAGTTTTTGCATAAAAAATAACACGTGTAAGTCATCAAAGCTTTTTTGCCATGAATAATTTTTGCCAGAATGCTAAAAACATCTGTAGTGTTAGAATTACAAAAAGGATTCTGTAGTTAAAGTATAAACTCTCTTTTTTCTCTTCAAGTAAACTCTCCAAAAACAAACTTGTGCTAGCGTTTACGTGTGAATAACCATTTACATGCAAATCATGTTTTTAATGTCTAGAAGATCAATGCTTTGTGATGTATATGTACACACATAATAACTTACTTATGACATTGAAGAGACACCTCACTACTCGCTGGCCATCAATAATTCTGTGGCAATCATCACCTATGATATCTGGGAGTTCTGGAGATTCTTCTGGTTTTGGCCACTCGGTGTCTTTAGTTGCAGGATCTGGTACATAGTACTGCTCGCCATAAATCAGTTTAAAGTTCTTCCATCTAGTTTAAACAAATTATTAATGAGTTCAAAAACCAATCAGCTAAACAGATACTGATAAAAACATGTATTTGGTTATATTATAGTCAAGCTTATTGAAAGGTTTTTGTTACTTAAAAAGTTGCTATTTCAAAATTTGGCCGCTACAGTGAACTTAGTTTGTGAGCAAAGCATTAAACATGATAGTGGAATGCCTTTTTCTCTTTCTTCTATGATAAGGTAAATTTCATGTCTTTCTACAGTAGACCCACACTCTCCTCTCCAACTCAACGACTGTAAATAATAATACCGCATGACTGCAGACAAAGCCTTGTGTCAGATTGGCAGGACAGTCATAAATTCTCAATGTTAAAGTATTATGATTATACTCACAATACCACTCCCAATCCTTGGCTATGTACCAAAAATTTGATAGGGTTCAATATTTTGTATCACCACCCTACTTTACTTACACGTATGTGATTTGAGTGGTCTTATTTAATAGCAGCATTGAATCGAACATACCTGTAGGCGGCATCTTCTGTTGCACAGCTCGAAGGGTTGAAGGTGTCTTGGGTGGCATCACTGAGTGCAACTAAAAATTCCTTTCTTAAGTTGTATTTTCTCCTATCTGGGCACTGATAGACTGACCCCAGATTGGCTAGCTGAGACACGCCATCTATTCCTGTAAAGAGCAACTTTAAAATAAACTTCTACTTGAGGAAAACATTTAATATTTGGTTGTTTTAAGAAGACTGTATAATTCTAGCTCTCGAGTTTAAAAAACAGTTTCCAAGATTTTAAAAGTGGATCCAAATGACAATTAATACATGTATGATAACTTGCTTGCAATACTTAGGCAGCAGACACTTTTTGTACTGTTGACATCAGCAAACACAAACAAAGCAGCGTTAATGCAAACTATGATTATAAATTTAACAGTTTTTTTGCCAGTGAATTTGCTGGCAAAAAAGGCTAAAGGCAAAAAACAAAAAAAGTCTTTGCTGGTTTTACGATTTGTTGCCTTGATGTGTATATTTAGTAACTGCACACGGCATTGTTGAAGCACACTTTAATCATAACCAAATAAAATTTAAAAATTCGAATTTTTTGCAGCCATATTTTGTTTCCAAGTCACAAATAAACCATGTGCTTTGTGACAGATAAAAAACCTTTTTGATATGTTTAATTTCACACAATATTGGCCTAATAACTAAATTCAGTTAAATTATGAAGCCAATTGTTGCGTTTTCATTCCTCTATTAAGAACTGTATTTTCATTAGTTTTAGAAAAAACAAGGATGACACTAATAGAAAACTTTTTAACTTGCATATAGCTTGGATTTACTAATACAAAGCTGTATCCTGCAGAAATGTATTTTAAACAAAATTGACCTTTCATGGGAACTTTCTAGAAGTTCTGGTTTTATTATCCTGCCAATACAATTATAGTAATATTACTTTCCTGTTTTTCTAGAGCGATTGACTGCGATGTTTGCTGTCTGAGTATAAACTAAGGTATTGCATACCAAACTTGATGAGTTATACCTTAAAGAGGAGATTTATCAGTGCTGCGCTAATTGTTCCACAGTCTAGATTACATTATCCCAAGCTCATTACAGAGCTAGGCTTTGCACTAAAAATTTAGCATTTCTCAATAGACTATCAGCTGAGGCAGTTGAGGGAATGCAACTTCCACTTTCAATTAGTTCAAATGAATGGTGCTTACCTTCAATCTTAAAGCTTCTCTTTTTTGGTCCGGACTGAGCGAGATGAACAAATGTGGGTAACCAATCAGTGACATGCACTAAAAAGTCTCTAGTGGTTCCTCGGGCGCTCGCTTCTAGTCTGGGATCAAAGTATACGGTAGGAATACGTATTCCTCCTTCTGTATAGGATGCTTTTCCATTCCGGAGAGGATAGTTGTTGGCGTGGTAGTTGTGATGAGCAAATTCGGCAGCCTGATTTGATCCACCATTCTGAAAAATAAATAATGATAAAAAATAGTTACGAGTAAAAATGGACAGATATCATAGTAAACAATTACAGATATGTTAATAAGAATATTCAGGTTATTATTGTTGGTTTTAGGGTCAAAACTAGTTACTTTCTGTTAGAAAAGACATCACTTATGCCTGAGTACAAGTGCATCCTTTCTCACTTGCCAATGCAAATAGGATAAAACGTGTTTTTAAATCGACATAATTGTAGGCTTAAAACGCTACTCTAATATGAAAATGTTTTGATTATTTCCATATCATACTGTACGTTTATTGCTGAAACTATGTAGAAACTTTTTCAATATTCTCAAAGATTTACAAAGACTTACAAAAATCTAGCAAAATATCTCTACTCAATAGCTACAATGTACTATGTCTCTATAAAGCGACAGATTTGCTGTTGGCTGACAGGTTTGGTGGATAACTATATCAGCCAAATAAAAAAAAAAGTGTTCCTAGCTAGATCACAGCTAATTCTTTTAAAATACGTTTGATTGGCACATTGGTAAGCAGAATTAAAAATCTGCTAAAACCTAGATGAGTTTCATAAAAAACGGAAATTCGCCATTTTAAAGATAATTATACTGCAGCACCATTGTAATTAATTTACAGACCAGAATCAAATATTATTATCTGTAGTTAAATGCAGATCTAACAAAAATAAAGCCTCAGCTACAATGTGAAGGACTTTGAACTTACATTCAAAAAATGCATGTATTTTGAAGAACTAATTTTTTTAAACCTGCTCAAATGGTATAAATTTGCTACGATAAAAGAATGCGCAGAACTACTTTCTCATGAAATTAAAAGTTTATTTTTGAAAACATAAACCTAACAGCTATCTGTGCATGCATTTTATTTGTTTGACCTCTCGCAAAGTCCTAATAAATGATTAAAGTTAACGAAAACTCACATCGGATGAAAAGAGTATGATTGTGTTGTCAGCCATTCCAGCTTCTTCTAAAGACTGCATAGTAACTCCTACTAGGTTGTCTAGAGCCGATACCAATCCTGTCAAAGTAAATCTTAATTGCGAATAACTGTGTAGTGCTTAGCAATGATATGTGCATTTTTAGGCAAATTGTATCATTTTTACCGAGTCTCACAAAGTATTTTGTATAAGAGCACTTTAAATAGGTGTCAATCTTAACTATTTGGCTATATGTTAAGTAAAAAACATTTAGTATGGCTTTTTGTAGTTACAACACGCTTTTTAGAAATAATAAATATATAAAAAAGCTTTGCTGACCTAAATATGACCTTCTGTCTTTTGTTGCTTCCTCGCTTGGGTCGATAAAATCATGTGAATTAAACATCTCGTCTGTAACCTAAAAAAATATCAAAATGTTTTTATGTCAAATGTCAAAAGCGAGTTGTAAGAAAATAAAGTAATTGAGTATTTATAAATATAACTTTTATATCTAAGCAACTGCTGTGTATAAATGAAAGAAGATAACTCCTATTTTGAAAGATAGCTTAATTTTAATCTGAACCTAATGTGGCATTAAAATTATTACAAAAATTTGGAAGTTAAAATACAGTAATAATGAGTATGCATAAAAGAAACAAAGAAAAGTTGTTTATTCAGTTGAATCATATTAGGATATGTATTTGTAGCTGTTCTCTGTTGATTTAGTTTAGCAAGACATATATAGCAAAGAATCAACCAACCTGTAGAGGATCATGAGGGGCAGTTGGTGTTAACCACATGAAGAGTGGGCTCGGGTTGGAAGCATGGTTAAGTATCATTTCTCTAATGTCATCTGTGTCTTGGATCTATCAAAAGTAATTTAAAAACCTATGTGATTCAGTTCACAAAGTCACACAGTTCAACTTGAAAAGTCATGTGATTTAACTTACAAAATTATGTGATTCAATTTACAAAATTCTGCAATTCAACTTTCAAAATCATGCAATGAAATTTAAAAAGTCAAGAAATAAAACTTAAAAAGATGTATGGCTCAATTGGAAAAATCATGCAGGTTGGCTTTAAAAATAGGTTGATGCTGCTAGATTTTAATAAACAGTGGTTTTGTATCTACTAATCTTTAATAAGTTCTAGAGCAGTTGTTTAGCAAAAAAAATGCTTGCAAATAAAATACTTTAAAGATTTTGAAACTTTTTGTTTGCTCCGGGTGTTACCAATCTAAACTTTTACTAGCACTGATAGTTTACCAGCTTTTAATGTGTCAATAATTCTTACCAACAGTGCTTAAATTTATAAAAATTTATAAAAATCAGAGCAATACATAGCTACATGCAAGTGACTTAATTCACTTAAAACTTACAATAAAAAATTTAATTTGCAAAATTTGGTAAGATAAAAACTATAGAAATAGTTGGTTACATATATTTTAAAGGATCACACCTTATTTATTTGTAAAAACCCTTGCTGCTAATTTTCACTTCAGCTATAATTAAGTCATAAATTTAAAAAAAGTTTTCTTTCTAAACAATAGCTGTTAAATTAAATTCAACTTTTCAAGATTTTTCAATAACAATTTTAGGATTTAAAGCAGTGGCATGTGACTTACACATGTCTTTAAATAAAAAAGACCATTGCACAGCATTTTTGCAAAATAGCATATCAAGAATCAAGTAAAACATATACTTTAACTGCGCAAAACAAAATGAAGATTAGTATATTGTGAACCCTAAGGCACCGCAATCACTTACTGTCATGTGAGTTCCTATATTCTCATCACTAGGCTGTCCATTGACCACTCTTTGTAAAACCTCATGGTCAGCTAAAATAAAACGGCAAAAATGCATAACAACATCAAACAGATATTTAATGCTGAAAATTTTTAGACTGTTATACAGCTGGGCTTTAACAAACAGTTTTCTTTTTAAATTGATAATTTTTTTAACTATAGCTACTCTAGTTTCAAAGCCTTTAACAAAAATGATTAAATCAACTGCCCACTGTTAAAGTTTTTGCACAATAAAAACTTCAATTTTCTAGCATCATTTGCTAGAATGAAAACATAAAATAGAATATTCCAGGCATATTTTTTAAATTTGATAGCAAACAAAACCTTTTGGAGTTATCTTACCTTTTCAAAAAACACTTGATATTTGGTTGACGCTTGCAGTAAAACATTTACAGGCTAACTAATCTACATATGTAAGGAAAAACTCACTCCAGTTAAAGTAGTCTACCGACCCAGTCCTAACTCCCCTGAATTCATCTACTCCTCTGTTCTCTGGTAAACAGGCTTCATCACAGTAGCCCAAATGCCATCTGAAATGTAGAAAATATGCATGAAACCTTTGTTTAACAATCAAATGTTTGTTATATAGATTTTGGATTAGTAGAAAATCTCAAACCCATTAAGTATTACTTTAAAAATTCACAAAAAATAGTTTGAATTCATAATATGACACAGGTTTAAAATATTTTTGCAGGTTAGTGTGACATAAATATTTAGTGTAAGCTGCTCGTTTTGACAAAAATTTTTAAATGGATTCTCTCCTATTTGAAACAAAGTAATGCGAGTAACCTCGCATATCTTGTTTTGAATGAAACACAAATGGCTAAACAAATATTGGAAAACAGACGTATTTGGAATATATAAAAACAAAAATTTACTGGAAGGGCATTCAAAGAAGAGTTTAATGTTTTCACCCAGCAGCAACACATAAAACACTTTCTGATAAGTTGTGACTAGTTATAGAAAAATAATCTTAACTTGGAATATTTTTGCGATGAAAAATAAGCTTTCTTCATGATCACTATCTCTTCCTGGACTCCCGCAGACAACAGCTTGCACTCTCACAGGTGCAAGTACCAATGAACAAGAATAACTTATTTAAACTAACTTGTAAAAGCTAAAAACTTGAAAATAGCACAATTACATGTACTAGTCGAGTTTGATGTGTAATGAGCTGCTCATGGTTTGACATACTTCATTTGATTACTAATAGTTTTCATATGAACCGTGCACTGTATCCTTTTTACAAACTTAAGTAGGTCATGATGGTAGCCACCAGCCCGCTGTTAGAATCTTTACTCAAGCTTTTGTTATCCCATTTATATGAACAGCTAAATAAACAGAAAGCATAAAAATTGTAACAGTTTCAAATGGCAACATGAAAATCATACTTACTTTCCAACTTGTCTTGTTACATAGCCTTCATCTTTCAGGTATTGAAATATTGACTTATGTTCTAATGGTAGACATGACTGCGCCTCTTGCTGTATCACCAACAACTAAAAACCACCAAAATTATTGAGACTTTGAACAAGTTAAATATGCTTTGTGTGTCTTTAAATTTGAATGGAGTTGATCACAATTTGATAATATTCAGGGTTCTAGTCATTCTCAATAAATTTAAAAATATACTAATGAAAATATCACAATATTTTATTTAACTAACCTGAAGTCCATTGTTAGATGGATACCTTCCTGTCATGAATGATGACCTTGACCTGAAATTTTAAGGAATTGTTTTGTTGTTGGGCAGGAAGCTAACTGTTTGCTATCAGTAATGATTTAGCAATTTGCTGGCTCACTTTAAACTATTTTATAACAATTTTATTTTAATCCTCAGCAGCAATAAGATGTATAAGTTAGTCATTCCATAAATGCTGCTAAAGGACTTTCAAGCTAGAATAAATTTTAGATAACAGATTGTTGCTGTTTGGTGATCAAATGGGATTGTACCATGACCAGTTGCTACAAATGTATGCCAACTTACGCGCTGCAAACCTGCTGCATGTAGGATTGAGTCAGCTCTATTCCCTTATCTCTAAGGGCGTCTATGTTGGGTGTCCTCACCTTAGGGTTGTGAAAGCCAACATCATTCCATCCTGAAACACACTGTATGCATTTTAGAAACGCTCTTGCTGTACATCATTAGCTTATGGGCTTCTTAACCATTACATAAACCTTTATGAGAAACAATGCTTAATAGCTGACGAATACTACATGATGTTGCTAGATCTAAAAACAGGTTGGTCTAAGAGGTTTGGTATGATTAGCCCGAAGTCAATTCTCTACTTGACCAATTTTTCCAAAAACATTTAGACCAACCGAATCATCCAATATAACATTAATTTTATTGTGGATCAGTCAAAAATTGATGAAAAGAAAATAATAGATATACAAAAACCTAAATTAGAAACTTGCATTTAGTACAAAAAATTAAATATTTTATTGGATTAATTGAAAATTCAGGTAATTTTTGTGTACCAAAAACAAACTTTAAAAATTCAAAAATAGACAAAATGTAATATGATAAAGGAAATTATAATTACAGTGCTAGCTCAAAATTTGAGATTATAGGGCATAATAAATAATATGATTATAGGGCATAATAAATAATATGATTATAGGGCATAACAGGCTCATAAAAAATCTAAAATATTGTTATTGTTCTTGTTACCTTCTTACTCATCTTATTAATCACCTTATTATTATTGCCTTTATTGCTAGAACAGTCCAGTTTTTCCTCTTCATGCTCAATATATTAATATATTTAATGTATATATAAAATTTACATATGATATTTATATTTATACCAGTAGATAGTTTTCTAATAATGGATTCAATCTGCTCTTCAATATGTTTTGTTCCTTTTGTAGTTCAGATTAGATCAATTGCATCGTTGGACTAGTTGGACCATTTAAGAAGTTGAATTTAGATGTGTTAGAACTGGGCCAATTATCGTTGGACCGAATGTCTTGACCGGCATGGTGTAAAACTATATGTTAATTGCTTTGCACTTCGGCTTTATCCGCTTTTCAAAACAAACTAATAAAATATTGTAAGAAAACTATCTCTTAGCAAATCAGTAAGCTAAGTGACAACAAGCACTCCTACAGTCATCAGCTTATCCTTAATCCTATTCCATGGTCGGATGATACCAGATTATTCGCAGCTATAATCTGAAAGATTAGTCATCTTTCATAATAATTGCAGAGTTTTTGTTTTTTTGTCAGGCACTGTGAAACTCAAACTGACTAGAATGTACATGTAGCCTATTTTTGCTCAGTGGGAGCTGCGCCTGATTGGTGTAGAGCTTCTTGTTGTCTACTTAATCATTTTACAGTAAAAACAAGATGAAAAGTTTCTACAGGATTAGCTAGCAATAAGTCGCAGGTATTTTTTAGTTACTGAGATGTTATTGCAAGGTTTTGAAAACAAGTTTTCCAAATGAGTATCTAAATATCTTTCCTAGTTTATTCAGTCACTAAATATATGTTCTTTATTAAAATATAGAAGCATTTTTTCAGCATCACAGTTCTTGGCGCCCATTATTAAAAAGGCCTCTACTAAGTTCCAGCTTTTTGAGATTTAACCCGACCAAAAAAATAAAAGTTACAGATCATTAAAGTTTTTTATACATGTATCTATCAAATGCACTTCTAGTAAATAATTTTTTATTTCAAACTGTTGGAAGGTAGCTAAACCCTAATGAGTGGGTTTGCTTTTTATTTATTAGTATTTCCCCAAAAGGTTTTAGTCATGCTATTCAATCAATTTTCGGACAAAAACATTTATATGGTGTAAAAAACCCAAATTAGGTCAGTCACAGTCAAAAATTTTGGTGTTCATAACTCATAAAACTTTAATTTCACAACAAATTTGGAGTAAAAACTAGTACAATGACAAAACTTTATCAGTAGTTCACAAGTTCACAGATGGCAGGAAGCATCCTTTTCAATCTTTCATACATTTATATCTGTTAGGAACATATCACACTGTTCGATGCTAGACTCCAACCTTAATGATTTAGTGTGAGTAAAATTTTTAAACATAATTATCTGAATTTCATACTTTACTGACATATTGTACAATTACTCGCATACGTGCATGCCTATTTTACATCAATTAAATCAAGTTTGATCTTTTTTGCAATAAGCATACAACACTAAAATTATATGTAATGATCTCTGAGCAAACTAAGGAAAAATACTTTTAGGTTTAAAAGTGAGCATATATATGTCTTTTACAAACATGATAACATACCTAAATCATCAGCCATAATGTAGATAATGTTGGGTTGCCTTCCATCTTGATCTCTTATGTCATCTCTCGGAGAGTTGATACGGGCTGATCTGCATGACCTGCCTTGAGCAATTGCTGCACTCGCAGATAGTAGAACAGCTAAAGCAATTCTAAGAGCATTCATTCTGCAGCTGTGTAGTGAACTAACTAGTTTCCAACAGATTAGACCCTTAAATACGTCTGTGGCATTGCGTGTTTTCCTGAATTGAGCTGCCTAATGACTCGTGCAAGAGGCAATTGCATCATCTACCATGGTAACCTTTTATGGTTATCACTGTTAAGCCAAAGGCTTACTCATTCTAATGACATCGATGATCATACTATTGTTGTCGAACTTAGCATGTTTGCCCTCTCTTGCCATTATTGATCGGAAACAGTTCCCTGTCGTAATCTAAAGAAACTTCCTCAAACTCAGACTCTTGAAATACTTCTACTTAGAGTTCTGATTGTGCTCAATGAGCTGATCTTGCTCTTTCCGTTGTACGCAATCATCACAACCAGATAGTTTCTATCATCTTATATAATAGGGAAGAGTTGTGTAAATATTTTGATTCATAGTTACTATATTTGAGTTTTAGAAGGAAATTCTATTATACCATTACATCCAGACTAAAACAACAAAGCCCTGTTGCAATACACTCATATCTGCCTAAATAAATCCTTTGTCATAACTGCAATAAACTTTTGGTGAAAGATTTCAATGAAAACTTGTTATGTGTGAGTAAGTACAAGCTAATAGTTGATTGGAGGTAAGTAATTCCATAATCTGATTTTAATTTGACAGGTGAGTTTAAATTTACTTAAACTAAATTTTACACTATCAGTATGTTCTATGCGTTTGCTGAAAATACAGATTTAG
Organism: Watersipora subatra; assembly: GCF_963576615.1. Taxonomy (NCBI): domain Eukaryota; kingdom Metazoa; phylum Bryozoa; class Gymnolaemata; order Cheilostomatida; family Watersiporidae; genus Watersipora; species Watersipora subatra. Next base: position 3,667,522 of record NC_088717.1, read on the forward strand.
AGTCAGTCATAGTTTGTTACTACAAGACAAATTGTAGTTTTTTTCAGATGCAAGGTCAATATACATGTAGGTCACTTTGGTTGCTTCTGTTTGACATGTGCTGGCTAAATCCCTGCTAAAAAATTATGTACTACATGTATATAAACATCTGTGGCTGTCCATATGTAGCCAAGAGGGTCAGAAACAAAAATGCTTTTAGTGAGATTCAAACACAAGTTCTTGTTTGATAGACACCTGCTCCAATCGACTTTCTTGGTTTAATTTGGAATATTTGTGTCATTACTTATTACACCTAGTGATTTCTCATGGCAGACTACCAGGGTACGAGTTTACTTGTAAAATTATGATGTCAATTATGAAATCATAGTACTAGTACGTTGGTGGGTGTGAGAGATTGGAAGGTGTAATAACAGTGTGCACAATTATTCCATGAAGGTGAAAGGCAGTTAAGTGGCGCAGATGTTGGTGCGCTTGGCTGGAGAGTTAAATATTTAAGTTAGATTCCTGTGTGGTTTGATTTTTTTTTCAAATACTTGCAGTGCAGTCTTGAACGAACGAATAGACAAGCGGGCGTGTGAGCAGATGAGTAAATACACAAGCTCATGTGGGAGCGAATGAATGACAGTGCTAGTGTGGTTGTTGTAGCAGCTAAAGGTTTAGTAATTAACCAAAACGCAGTGTTACAAATGCTAATACAAATTTTTTTTTAATTTTAAATTATTTTTAAATTTTATGTTAGATTTTGAATCAAAGTTATATAAAATTTGCATTATTAAAATTATGTATATATACGCTATTACCATTAATACCTTAGATTATATTTTATTATAAATATCAAAACTCTAGATCAGTATAATAAACTTGTGGTGCTCTTTAAAAAATTAAATGAGTGTAAAACTGTGTACCTATATGGTTCTAATAAAACAAGCAGCACATCCCGTCGCTGTTATAAGTCAGCATTCATGTGAAAAGACACCTTGGCCTGAGTTTGGATGCCGCTGTTTTATACAAAATCACAAATCTTATAGTTATAATTTTGCTGAATGCATAGTGAGGAATTTCCATAAATTCTATACCACTTTAATTAGTAAAAAAAAATTCATTAATCGGTGACTTTTTCAGTGCTATTAACTTTTCGAAATCATGAAAAGTTTTCTACATTTAATGTAGTTAGCAAATAGTAAGCAATCTCAAAGATCGCTAGAATACTAAATGTAGTAGAAATTTTGTTGAGACTGTTTCCAAAAACACTCATACCTAGAGTGTTTGCATCAAATGAGACACCCTGTGGAGCAGCTATATTTAGTTGACGTAAGCAATTATAAACATTTGAACCCATACATGCGTATTATTAAATTTTACTTTATTATTACTATCTGTTAAGTCTCAATCACGCTAGGCAATATGTAGCACGATATCACGCAACATGGCGCCAATCTGTACTGGAACTTGCCCAGAAAGTTGATGCTAAATGATAACGCTAGACTTCATCTTTCATTACTTTATTGCGCATGAGATGCATTTTGATCGGTTGGTTTTTTCAGAGTGCAGTGTTCTAGCTGTTAACTCTTGCGCCGATGCTAACCAGTGTACAACAACAAAGTTTTTCTATTTTGTTGCAATTAAAACATTAACAAAATTAACACTGAATTGTTTATAGGTTTAATGAGCGCACACTCAGTCCTGTATGATACAACAAACAAGATTTACAAGAAAACCTATCTTAGAACCAAATTTTAGAATTTAATCGTTGCGCAGGTTGACCATCTTGAGAATGGTAAATATTAATTGTATTAAAAATAAAAAAACTAGTATAAAGTGAACTATATATAAAAATCATGAAATATTACTGTTAAAAATACAATAATAGTTTTTTCTTATGTCTTCTTGTCAGAAACAATCCGCGAAAGTGAGATAGGCCTAATAACAAAAACGGAAGTTGTTTACGTTGTTGCCTAAAAGTTGCCAAAAACTTCAGCAGCTTGATGTGTCAGTGATCCTTTGACCTGACTAAAGTTACCAAAGGTAATCTGTGACCTGATTAATGCTAATTATTTGAGGAAAGTTGTAGATGTGCTTCATTACTTACTCTTTAGAATTACTTGACATGCCTAGTGATTACATTAACATTCACAAGGTTTAATGAAGGTTGAGAAAAGTGAGTGTCAGGATTAAAGATGATCCCATTTACTAAATTATTCTCATATCTACAACAGTAATATCATAAACTAAACACCGTCCAGAATTCTTCCAATTTTAAGATCTATTTTTAATATATTCTAGGATACATGGAAATATTGCTACACTTTGCAAGAAAATAAAACTGATAAATCATGCTGTGAATAATCTCTTCTCATTAATTTTCAATTTTCCAACTTATGCTGAGTAATCTGACAGGAATTGACGCGTTCCTCTGATAAGCCAAATTTGCGTAGCTGAATCTCCCAACACGTTTACTTATAAATGCAACAAATAGAAACAGGAAAGAGTTGCGTTACCAAATGTCGTGATCAGTATGAAACAAGAAGTTATTCTTGCAAAGTGAAATCATGCATTCTACTAACTGTATACATGACAGATGTCAATACATGACAGATGTCAATATATGACAGATGTCAATTTGTGTGCATTTGGTTAGAAGCCACTTTTGCATTAGTAAACTGGTTGCCCTTGTTTATTGCCAATTGTTTTTTCCTTTATTATAACTAGTTCTCAAACAGATCCATATGCGGTGAGAGATTCTCGTCCATAACAACTACTATGTGTAATAAGTATTAACACAACTATTTTTAGATGTGGAAGTATGGTTAAGTGGCACAGATGGTGGTGTACTTTATTAAGAATCTGGATATCCTGGTTTGATTCTCATGCAGTGCAATGTTTTGTCCCAGCACTCTAAGAATGGCTTCAGATGGTAGTGTTTTAGTAGTAACTCACTTGACTAAGATTAAAAATATCTTAGTTTGATTCCAATGCGGTACTATCTTTGTTCCCAATGAATTTAATGTGGCTCGGGATAAACAGATGGACATGGCTCTTATTATAGTAAATAGTGCTGTATGAATAAGTTTCACTTATAAAGCCAAACTAACAAAAAACTGTTGGAAATATACAATAATGATGCCATCGCAGACTTTTTGGTCCAGTTGCCCACCACTGAACTATGACAGCTCAAATGCATGTAGGTGGGATTACATGTAGCCAATCTAACAGTCTTAAGGTGGCAATTCAAGGCATATAAATAGATGTCAGCATTTTGGCTTATAAATGGTAATTCCTAATTACAATAGCTAGTTTGTGGTTTTAATATATTCTCTGATGCTATTAATGCTATAAATAAACAAAAGCTTCAATTCATAATTCAACTTCATAGAGATTTTTCACATAAAAATGCAAACCCCGATCGGCAGACTTGAGTTTTAGAGGAACTTTGTAATACATAAAACTTTGTATGAATCATTAGCTGGCGAAGTCTTGTCTCTCATGTGAGCCTTAAATTGGTTCGTTAAGCTTACAGCGATGTCACACCAAAAATCTACAAAATCATCATTTCACACAGGTTTGGCAGTGGTATCTCATAATCTACTATGGTACCAGTCTTATGCCTGCCAAATCTGACGTAAAGTAGTTTATGTGAAACTCTATTGGCTGTGGTAAAAACCACAAGCAAGGAACTTGATTGAAATTGGTTAGAGCATACATTGTTTCCTTGTAGAGTGGGAACAATGCCAGTTCCTCACTACCTTACTGGTAACTTGTTTTTACACAGATGTGGAATTATGTAAGATTGTGGGATATACGCTATAACTTTGATTACCTCAGATTGTATCTCGTTATAAATATTAAAACTTTGAATCTGTATAACTTGTGACATTTTTAACTAATTCAAATGATTATAATCCTGTGTAGTTATATGGTTCATACAAAAAAAGACACGCATCCCATGTGACGTTAAATTCATGTTAGAAAAGAACACTATTTTTTTATACTGCATATAAAAAAGTTAATTGCTACAGTTTTACATCTACTTTAATTCTACCTCAAGTGACACTGCTAGCTCTATACAAACCGTCGATAATACAACCAACTTTTGACAATCCTTGAGGTGGTTATAAAACACGAAGAACTTATGATTCTCAAGCAATTTGATACGATGAAAACTTACAGATTCTTTAAGAGAAGTTTCTAGAAGCATCTGGTTGGGGCTGACTTGAAGGTAAGGGTACAAGTAAAACTTATTTCGTTTCTTTATTTACACATATAATAGAAGGTTTAGGTATTTATATAGCTGAGAGCATTGAAATGATTTTGCTCACTTACTTAATTATGTATAGATGTTGCAATTGTTAAAGATTTTTGTAAAAAAACTCCTTTGATTTTTTTTGAGTGTATGCTATCGAGTATGTGCTTGTTATGTGGAAAAACTTTTGAGATTATTGAAAATAATTTCCTAATGAAGCGGATAGTCAGGATCACTACTAATACGTTCAAAATTATTTGCACAATTACCAAAACTAAAAGCATTCTACAGTGGTAAGGAAAGCAAAGTTATTCTATCTCTATGGCGCATGTCAGGGTAAATGATTCTTGATGCACAACATTGAATCTGCCTTTTAGTTTCTTTACATGCAGATGATGATTTGGTGCCAAACAGGTGCACCCTACAGCAGTAATAACCTGGTATTACATTGTACATATATAAAATGTTTTCAAATCGTAAAAAATCCTTACAGTCAGTTTTCAATGGTTCGAGCCACATAAGGACTATTGGCAGTGTTAGTGTTAGGAAAGGCATTCAGCCTTTTTTGCTAGATCACTCCAAAATCGGCAGAGCTTGCGGTAGAAAAACCTCGACAGGAAGGTTCTTCCCAGCATATTAGTTGGTTGCGAGGAAAACCATAAAAGTTACTTAGAAATTTTTTAATCCACAATAAGCTGTCAGCTAAATTCTTTAGCAATTTTCAAACTTATCAAAATGTTTTTAATTGTGGTCTACAAAAGCTGACAATTTTTGCTAACAAATTAACAAAAAGTCATAAGAATCGGCAAGCTAAAAATGATATAACATTATTTTATATTTTAGGTTTTAATTCAGATGTTTAACCTGCTAATAAAATGAGATTCTATGCTTTGTTTGCAGAATCTTAAAGCATTTAATCACATGATAAAACACCATAATCAGTTGAAATTTTCAGTTCAGTCTGTCACTGTTCCCACATATTTTGCACCATAAATAATGACAAGGAACGGCGGAGTTAAGTATTGCGCAAACGTCTTTAGCTAGCTGCTAGCAGTGAAAATCACAAATAGTGCAAACATGACCAAGAAGCTGAAAAAAATATAAAAAAATTTTGTTGTACAATGTGCATCAAAGGGGCTGATGAATTCTGATGATTTTCATGTTATATGTTAAACAGTGGTAACTTCATTCTAGATATGATAACTTAAAGATAGAAAGGCACCGTGAAAGAGGGTGCAGTCTAGCAGTATTTTGAGTTTTTTGTTTCTAAAAATAGCTTTGAGCTTTATTTTATCTCCTTTGTTGTATATGTAAGAGTTTAAATATATTTTTTATCTTTTAGATCAGCCAGTTTAATGATTCTTACACAACCTTTGATATCAATTACTCAACATTCGACATCTATAATTATCATTTTCATGAGGAAGTTTTGTGTTATAGATGTAATGCCCTGTAAGCAATAATAAGGCTGGCTGTTTAAAGAAGGAACAGTCTTTTGGCAGCTTTAGTGTGAATGGGGTTTCAGAATAACAGTGTCAACGAGCCTGCTGGTCAGTGTACCGTTATGATACTTGTCGTCCTATGTAGTAACATTTCGATCTTGTACCAAACAATCTTTTTCACATGATCGGTTGTAACTGAGACTGAACACTCAACTGCTAATAAAACAGCTACAATAAACCAAATATGAAGTTCATTTACATATATATCAAACTATTTGTTTATTAAGTTTATTGTAGTTTATGAAACATAGTCATTTTTCCCCAGACCCTTTAGCCTCATATATTGAATTCAGGCTGGTATTGATAAGAATGTTTTCTAGGCTAACAAAGACAGAGTATTGTGACACGTCAAAGTCTCTTTGGTCAGATATGCACAAACTACGTAACATCTGATGCAAAACATTGGCAAAAAGCAGAGTAATTGGAAATTTTTGTTTGTTCACATGGATGGTTATTTTTATATATAGAATTTATGAACGATGAATCAGCAAAGCCTATGTACAAATATAACTCAACACATGATTTTAAACAAACTGAGTGAGCATTGACAAAACATGAGAATTCTGGTCATGCAATAGCCTAGAAAGATTGCACAAGAAACTACACATTGCTACGACATTTATGGTTTGTTTCAGTAAGTCTTTTGCTATTATACATTTGGTAACAGAAGTGTAACCAGAATTTTATAAATTTAGAACATGTCAATTTGTTTGCTGCAAAAACACTTTATTTACACTCAATCAGCTAACTTCAACATGCCATCGGATTGTCATACATTTTCATATAATTATTATTGTTTTTATAGTTATGCCAAACAAGCACATTTGTACTTTAAAAAGCTCTGACTGTTTTCAGGTTCTCTATTGGTTCACCCAAAAAAATTCATATTAAATTATTGAGAAACTGATCATTGATGGTATAAGGTTTAGTCCACATAGTATGCCTGTGCTTTGAATTGACGATTATTGATCCATCAACGATCCATGGCCAAATCGAATGAAGCCATTTTTGCATATCCCCGAAGTTTTGTGTTATACACAGTGTTTGGATACCAAATCCTACTAATAATGAACTATTTGAAAAGATTTCAAGCCTCACATTATAATGATGGCTTGACATCAAACTTCTCATTTACCCTCATCAGACCCTGTAAGGATTGACTGTTACATCTCTCTCTAAGTACCCTGATTAGAGCAAATCTATTGTAAATCTCTAGTGAGAGCCATGTAGTGCAAGAGATACATCATTAGAATTTTAATATTTTACATGCAACACATTTTAAACCTCCAGCAGTAGCTACAAAAGCATTCTAAATGCTTCGATGTGCTTACGTGCTAGGCTTTATTGTTTGATATGAAGTTAGTTAAGGCAAAAAGCAAATCACAACTTCGGAATACATACGATTGATGCATTAATTGATTTGGTGATAGCCCCTACAAAGCTTGTAGTGGTAAAAGCAAATACTTATTGTCTCTCAAAGTAGACAGACTAGGTAATCTAAGGCTAAGATACAAGGACACTATGTAAAAAAACCTCAAAAACCAAAAAATCTTTATTGGATCCTGTCAGAGTCTATCAGAGCAGATACGTTGCAGAGCCAATCATCATTACCCAATATGAACAACTAACTACTAGTACAACCAACCTTTTGAGTCAAGCATGACTGAAATTTGCTAAAGATGTTGAAAGTTTAAAACTTTACTAAAAGTTAGGGCTAGAACTACAGGTTGGTTGAACAAGTGGTAAAAAGTGTCAAAATCTGGCTCACCATCAATAAGAATACTTGATACTTAATTGCGTGTTCTAACATTAGTCGATCACAGAAAGGTGAAACTACATGTGTGCAGTTGGTGTATGAGAATCTCTAGGTGTATGAGAATCGAAACTTATGTAACATCAGTAGATTTATCTGGGTAATCACATGTCAGAGTAGGTATATTAAAGTAATCTAACGATGTATTAGCGGTAAAACACTTCAGGCCATCATTGACCCTTATTTCTGGGTATTTCCGCTTCTTGGCATACGTTACAAGAAGCGTATTTCTTGTCATTTGTGCAAAGAGCAGCCAAGGAAAACTTCTTTTCATGATTTATTAGAGATTACCTTGGCTCCAGCTGGTATAATCCAACGTAGTCCAGATAAAGTCATTAAATCCTACACGCAGGCTGCACACAAGTTTTATTATTGACAACTAAATCAAGACACTGGCTTTCCAGCATGACGTATTTGACCTACATCCTCACCTTTAGGTATTGTTTAAGTTATAAAATGACAGTTTGCGGTTTGTTAATCCTTGACAGATGGTGAGCTCTAGGTTTATTTACCTAATGAAAAAGTTATACTACAATAAGAAGATGTCCTTAGTAATTTGGTTTATCAGTAGCTCTTGTATAGTCAAACGAAGAATTATTGTATTTCACAATAAGAAGAATAAGTACCAGAGGTCATCGATAAACTGCTAGCTGCTTTTGTTAGAGAATTCATTGCTTGTTTGGTGTATGACTTTATAGCAAACATCATCGCTAGGTTGACCAACTTATACATGTACCAAGATACATTAATTTATGACAGACTCATTTAATTACCACATAGTTTATGAATGCAGGTGTACCATTTGGCTTGTCAACAAGTGTTTCATTTTTAAAATTAACTTCAATAGAATTTAATAGGCAAACTACATTTGTTCAAACTGGTTAAGCAATAAAAGCAATATTATGCACAATTAAAAATTTGTTTTTGCAGAAATATAACATAGTTTTTTGTTTTCATGCTCCGATCACTCTGGTTTAAATATATGATTTTTAGAACGAAATTGTACATATATAAATATATAAATATATATATATATATATATATATATATGTACATATGTATATATATACACATATATATATATATATGTATGTATACATATATATATAAATATATGTATACATATATACGTATATATATGCATATATATATAATTATGGAAAAATTGTTTCCTCACCCCGAATACACCGTATGGGTGGTAAATTCTGCACTAACTCGGGTCTCCTACCACGGACCTGGGAGTTTGAGCACTCACCTCAAGATCTTAGCTGTTCCCAATAGCGCACTTTTCTGCAACTCACCTGAGTTGATTGCTGTTGGTATTTGGGCGAGCCACATTTTATGCACCGGTGTTATTGCGCCCAGTGCCCCAATGACTACTGGGATTACAGTTGTTTTTACATTCCAGCATTTTTAAATTTCTTCTCCAAGAGGGAGATATTTCTCTACTTTTTCTTTTTTTTGCTGGGTATATTGTAGTCATTGGGTACTGATATATCTATTATAGAAGCCCTCTTGTTCTCCTTGTCTACCACCACTATATCTGGTTGGTTTGAAAGGACATGCTTGTCAGTTCGGATGTAGAAGTCCCAGAGGATCTTAGCGTGGTCATTTTCATTGACCTTACCAGAGCTTCCCACCAGTGTTGTGGTTTATTAAGGCCATACTCATCACATAGACTTCTGTACACAACACCTGCGACATGATTATGCCGCTCAGTGTATGCGTTTCCTGCTAGCTGCTTGCATCCACTGATGATGTGTTGGATGGTCTCAGGTGCATCTTTGCACAGTGCATCTAGAATTGTCTCTAGTGTGATAGATTTTCGTTTGGAGTTGCCTTGTTGGGAGCAGTTGCTCTTGGGCTGCCATGATTAGCGACTCTGTATTGGCCGTTAGGTTTCCTTTGTTCAGTCACATATATGTCTGGTGAAGATCGCCAACCTTAGATATTTGTTGGTGGTAAGCACCATGAAGAGGTTTCATGTGCCAGTCACTTTCCTCATCATCAGGGCGTAGATCCGTTGTAAGAACAGCCGATTGAAATTCAGCTAGCAACTTAACTGAAGTGGCCATGGAGGCTGCATATGCTTTGATGCTTTGCTCCTTCTCTTTCACTGTCTGCTGCACGCTTTTGAGTCCCCTACCACCATCTTTCCTATCGAGATACAATCTAGTAGTATCAGATTTTGGGTGGAGTGCTCCATACATGGTCAGCAGTTTACGAGTTGCTATATCTGTTTCTTTGATGGCTTTCTCAGTCCACTTTATTATGCGTGCTTGTCATCTTATTACTGGCAGTGCGTAGGTATTTATTACCATTACTTGGTTTTTGGCATTGAGCTGGCTTCGTAAGACCTGCCGAAGGCGTTTCTTGTATTCGGTAATGGCTTTGTGGCGTACCTCGGTTTCGTGGTTGATGTTGCTTTGCATACTCCCCAAGTACTTGTACCCTTCTTTTATATCTTTGATGGTACCATTTGGCATATATATATATATATATTATATATGTATATATATATATATATATATATATATATATATGTATGTCTACCAATATTTGTCTTCTTAGTCAATTATGTTACTAGTCACATGTGTTACAACAGACCCCCATGACCAGAGCCAGCCAGCCCGCTGGGAGGAGCCTTTCTGTCATAGAAGGAGGCTAGGTTGGCAATAAAAGAACCAGCAGTTTCCTTTACACATGACTCATTCATATGAAGATATAAAGTGGTTTGGAATTGATTAAATGATTTGATGATTTTGTTGCGACTAAATAATTTTGCATGATTACTCTTCAGATCTTTTATTTCGGTTTAAAGAGTTATTTCTTTGAAGAACCTGCCCAATTATTGCTTACAACACATTAAATCTATAACCTAAAACTTCCTCGTAGAAATAATAATTATAGACGCTGAATGATGAGTAATTGATATCAAAGGTTGTGTAAGAATCATTAAACTGGCTGATCTAAAAGATAATAAATATATTTTAACTCTTACATAAGCAACAAAGGAGATAAAATAAAGCTCAAAGCTATGTTTAGGGGACACCAAAACCAAACTACCAGTACACTGGACTCTCTTTCTAAGTGCCCTTAGATCTTTAGGTTATCATATCTAGAATGCAGTTACCAATTTTTAACATATAACATGCAAACTATCAGAACTAATCAGCTCCTTTGATGCACATTGTATAAGAAAAACTTGATTTTTTAAATTTCAGCTTTTTAGTAATGTCTGTACTATTTAGGATTGTCACCATTGGCAGCTAGCTGAAGAGGTTTACGCAATATTAAACTGCGCTGTTTTTTGTCATTATTTATGAGGCAAAAATAGGTGGTAACCCTGACAGACTGACAACTGTATTATATGTACGCGTATTGCTCAAATTTAAACTTTTTAGTTAACATTTAGTTTTCTTATTGTTTGATTTTCTTGTGAAGAGTAAAGGAACAGGCAGTTTCCTTCACGCATGACTCATTCATATAAACATCTGAAGTGGTTCATTGATTTGATGGTTTTATTGAGACTAAATAATTTTGCATGTTCTTTTTTCAGGTCTTTCATTTGAGTTTATTTTCTGTGTAGTTAGATAACTTAAAGAGCTGAGAAGTTTTTTGTTGGGAGCCATTTTGATTGCTTTACCCAGCTCACCCGCTACTAGATAGCAGAATTAAGGCAAAACATTTTCTTCTCCCAACTAACCTTGTTTATTAGACAGCTTTCAACACTAATGTGATTGAAACTGATTTATCGAGTTAGAATTATAACATAACAGCCTATCATAGACTCATGAGCTTATCTTTGACTAAAAAGATGCATATTTTTTGTTATTTATTATATTAAGAAGAAATATTATTTTTACTGCTTTGCTAAGCTTTATGATTTTCATTGTCTTTTTCTTTACAAATGTAGCATAAAATTATAACAGTAGCAACTATTTATCAACTGAAGTAAATTTAGTGAATATAAATTAAATTCAATTTGAGTCAACATTACCTATCCGCCAGAGATGCCAGCTAACAGTGGCTAGCAGGTGCTAACAGGTGCTAACAGGTGCAACAAATCAGACTTTTAGTTGGTACTGTCACTGCAAACAATTATCAACCATGTCATGATTGTTATAAACTGCATAATAACTCCTAAATTTTGTAAAAATGGAAGTATTGTCAAATCTAAATCTGCAACAGAAAAACATTTTTATTTTTGTTTTGAATGAAAGATCCAGTTTATTCATGTTGTTGACAGGCAAGTTAACTTTAATTTTAATGGTTTTAGTTCAACCTTAAAAATACTTAAAAGCATGATGACCTTTGACCAAAACTTGATAGAAAAATATAGTAGAAGTTAAAGCTTCCTTATAATTTAAAATTCTTAACACGGCTGTCAAATTTATGTGATTATTAATACTTCTATAAGATACATTGCAAAATGTATCCAAGTATCACCAGGAATAAATTAATCTCTTTGTAAAAAGATATTATGTCATGGCAGCGGGCTATGAGTTGGCTATGGGCAACTTTAGTCTCTTCAGAAACCCATAAACGTTTTAAAATCAAAACTGTTGTCTCATTTTAATGGCATGTGATCATATATTGTGCGTCACATTTCCTCATCTGATAACATTGTCTGTTCTCAATGCATTTGTTCCATTGCCGAAGTTCCTTGTCAATTAGGTAATACTGTCTAAATTTATATGACTTCTAAGAGTTTGGATTATTCACACAAAGCAGTGAGTAAGCACTAGCACCGAGTCATAACAAAATAGTTGTATTGTGTCAGTTCAACATATTCTAAAAAGATGATGGTCGAGATTACTAAATCTAGACTGGCAAAAATATTTTTTAATTTTTCACCTGCAGACAATCATTAGGTTTTTTTTGAGCTTATGGTAAAAAACGCAATAATCTTCACTATAATAAGACTCATCTTCGTTCGTCACATAGGCATGTGATGTTAAATAAAATATGATATTCAATGACATCGATCTGTCTGTTGTAATAGGACACTATAAAACAGTGTTATGCAAATAGATTTTTTTTCAATGCATGCATGTAATTCACTTTGGTTTGCTATTTTTTGTGTCGTGGCTTAATTTTCTTAAATGGCATTGACTTGTGTAAATAAAGTTAATATCTATCCAGAGCCACACTAGAATGTTAAGAAAAATGGTTGCTTTCGATGGGATTTGAACTTACAATTTTTACCTTTGTAGGTAGGCACTCTCCTACTTTCACCAATCCCAAATATAACAATACTTGAGCAGCTAGTTCTTGAGCAGCCAGTTTTCACACCTGACAATATTGCGCAATGCATTAAACTTCTAGAGCACAGGGTAAAATAACTACTGAAGAACAATTTTATCGATTCTACTCAAGATAATATCAGTAGAAAAAAATAAGCTGACAAAACAAGGAAATAAAATAATGACGGTTGGTCAACACAAACATTGCCAGATTCCAAATTATTCGCTGATTGATGGTTGTGAAAAGTTGTTGAAATTTATTTTGTGACACACTTTGAAGTGTATATAAACTGATAAAGTAGTTTTAGTAATTTATTGGTTTTTGCTGATGTACTGAAATGCCAAATTGTTAGAGAGTTGGCACTTAAATGACCAGCTCTTTAGATTGAGCCAGTTTGCTTAATCTTCAGGCATTCCTAAAACATTTTAATGCTGAATCAAACCCTAAAATTAGTAAACTTCATGTGGTAAACAAGTAGCTTGACAACTGACAAGGTTAGCTGGAACCGCCGGTTCCTAGCCACGAGCAAGTAGATCAAAAACCCTCATCCCAGCTTTAAATGTCTTTGCTATGTGTACATCATATCTTTTGTGTCTGGCCGAGGTGGTCTAGGTACATAAGTAATGACATCTAATATCAGATTATGTTAACTTTTAATGCTAGTATTAGTAGCTAATACCATTTCTAAGAATAACTATTCAAACTTCCAAGAACTACTACTCAGATGTTTATCAGCGGTAGAAAAGGTAGGTATTGTTATCCCCTTTATTAAACAGTTTTACTGAGATCTACAGCGTTGCTCTTCTAATAATCTTTAGGTAAAATATTTTAATATTTTAGCAACTATTGATTGTTCAATAGACTTTAATCTCTAACACTTACTGCAGAAACTAAGTGCAATCATAGGCATCACTATATTGTTGATCAAGTTCAAAGGCTGCTTTTTGTAGTTTTTATGGATTGGCATCACCACATATTGTCTGCTCACAGAGTCTTTTTTGCACAAACTTCTTGACTTTTTTCCTGTAAAACGAACAATGTCAAGTATTTGACATGACTTTAAGTGCTTTTAGAAAAGTAACTTGAGATCAGCTTTTGCCTGATTTAAGTTGATAGGCAGATTACCAGCTGGTAGAGTACTTTTGACTGTAAGCTATCTTTCTGAAGTATTTTTGTGTTTTTTAAAGGATGTGTACACTTACTGTAACTTCTCAAAAAAAATTTATTTAATAGCAATCACAAAGACATAACAGAAACAATTCTTAGAATTGCTTTGATTTAGCAAGTGGTTAGTTACTAGCTGCTCACCTGTTTTGCATGTTGATGTTTCTGTTAGATCTATCGGATCTGTTAGCCAACCAAGTTAAACCTTAAAGTATATTTTCTAAATATTTTTTTAATTTTTATCTTTAATGGAAATAACTGTCTCTTCAACATTTATAAATAAGATGTTAACATTGAACAAGTAGTTATAACAATTTTGTAAAAATACTAATATATATGACTATTACACTAATGCCTGTTTCTCTGTGTACTCAGACTTATGTTTCTGATGGTATCACCAACCATTTAAGAAAATGCTTTTTAGCCACTATACTTAGGGAGCTCTCGAATTTTCTAAACAAAAATGGTACCCAATTGAAATAAATGGCAGATTTTGAAATTCAGTAGCTTATTCCTCACGATTGTAGGACACTAGCAGCTTTTGACTTGATTGACACAGATGACAGATAAGACAAGCGGGTTGGATGAAATTTATCAACAGTGGGTCAGTAAATGTGTTAAGATGCATCATTAAACACTGTGATCTAATTTTTTTTATAAATATGTTAACATAATAACCATTCTATGCTTATAACAAAAATTTTAACACTAGCTAAATGTTAACTAACGGTTGAACTAAACCACTGTAACCAACATAATCTGCTCAAACTTTTCCTTGATTTGGTCACAGGTCATCAAGTGAGTAATTAGTATGTCAGCCACATATAGCTGCAAGTGGCGCAAAAAGGGCAACTGCAATATTATGGATATGCATAAAAAGACTAAGCCGATGATCATCGCTTGCCAGATTTCATGATAGAAAGGCTTTTGTTGTTTAATCACGCAAGGTGCTTTTGAGTGTGCATAGAGAATTCCAAAAGCATCGAAAATATGCATTAAGATAATTGATCTTAAAAAGCACTAAGCTGTCAAGAGCAGCCTGGTTGCATCTATGGATTAAGTTTATATGTATATTTGCCTTTGTTTGTCCATCGGTATGCCTTCTATAGATGCTAACTTCCTGATAATAAATTGGTCTGAAATTTTGGATCTACCACACCTGAGGAGCGTTCGAGTAGAAAACCGCATGAATAAAAATGATAATAGTTACTATTTCGTAATTGTATAGGCTGCTGATCATAGACAAAAATTTAATGATGCATATATTCAAAGAACAATAACTAAATTTTACAAAAATTTAGCGGGCGTAAACATTTCCACGCTGTGCTAGGTCATACACAATTAGCACACTTTTTTTCTAATATTATGTCAAAATGAAAGAACCAAAATTAAAGATTCCTGTTTTATTTTTTAATTGTACAATGCTGTGTAAGTCTGATTGTTTATATGAAAATGAATTAGCGCTTTCAATATCTCATTCTACCTGTAAATTAAATTGTTTAAGCTTCATTTTTGTCTCTCAGCTCTGTTCCCATTACCCCTCCTTTTTTGATGTCTCAATAATAACTCTGAGTTCATCAGTTTTGTTCTGTTGAATTGAACTCCAGCGGCCACAACCATCTTTATTCTGAGTGTGTAACAGCCTGATGTCAACAAGATTTCCATGAAGCGTTGGTCAGCTAGTAACAGAAAATAGCTCTATTTATATTAAATTCAATTAAATCAATTATCAAATGATCATTTATGATAAATTGGTAAACCTGGATTTGAGTCTGTTAACTTGTAATAACTAGCTATAAACAACTCGAGCCCTCAGTTACTGTAGTTATATTCTAAAATGTTAAATCGAAAAACTCAGCTTCACTTTTACCAGTAATCACTTTTCATCTAATTAGCTTTTTGTCGAGCAGATTTCTGTATAAATAGTATCATAAAAAGACTTATGTACTAATGACAAAATTCTCTAAGCACGCTTATTACTATTAATAATATGCAGATATTGATTGGTTAAAAATTCATTCCAATGCATTTATAAAAGAATATTATAATCATAATATTTGTAAAAATTAGCAACTGAGTTTAGTCACTAAAGTTATTGCAAAGTTTATTGAAATAAACCATAAAACTTATAATAATATTTATTCTAGTGTAAAATGTATTAGCAAAACTGTGTTTGTAACTAAATGCTGCTTTAAGACTCCTACAGTTGACATCTAATTGGTCAACTTGGTACTTGGTCATAAATCAAATGCTGTTTTTAAGTTGTTTGGTTAGTAATATTTAGTATAATATACATTTTATTTTTTGTATTTACTTATATTTTTTGCATGACCATAGCTTGAAACGCAGTATAAATTTCTATATTGATTTTAAGTGATTAAGTTTATAATTAACAATCAATAATTACAAATGGTGAAAAAAATGACAAATCTTAAATTGTGTCACATGTTTGAGGATGTTGAAACCTTTATTTTAAACTATTCATTGGCTACTTGTACAAAGTACTATTTCAAAACAAAAACATAAAATATATTAAAGCCATCAGCAAGCGTTCCTGATCACAGCTTCTAGTTAAATTTCACATATTAAAACTTACATATAGATTTTTGAATTAAGTTAAAATAGTTGGGATATTCATCAAATAGGCATGTTTAAAGAAAGTTTGTGCTTGTACTAAACTCAAAGACTGATGTTCCATGGTCAAAGTTTATAGAAGTCAGCTAACTGAATTTGTCGCTAAATTTGAGTTGTGAAAGAAATTAACACTTGAAAATACATGCCCAACTGGATAAAAGCTAGTCAAACCTATCAAGATCAAACGCGGGATAAAAATGCATATTTTGTTGATTTCACTTAGACAATCATATGTAGAAAGAAGCCAATCAGCAAATTGTTAAAACATCCATAAAAAAGATTTAAATACCAATGGGCCAAACTTGGAAATAAGCCTGATCGATGACTATAGGGAACCTTCAGGTTAAAGAAAGAAAAAATCTGCTACGTCACCAGTTATTTATAAAAACAGCTGCTACAGCGCCAGTTATTTATAAAAAAGCTGCTACAGCGTCATTTATTTACGATGATTGACTATGTATATACAATAGTTCGCCTAATGCTTGATAACTGAATGACACTGATGCATACCCAAGCCCTAGGTGTGTCACAAATTTTGATATATATATATTTATCTGTAAGGGGTTGTGTCTCTATCTACCTGCATTATTTCTGGCAAAAGATACATAGCTCGAGAGTCTACTCATCATTGGCAGTAAGGTCACGGTATCATCAAGTTCAAACTGACTTAAGAGTTTTAACTAGAAAAGATTTGCAATCTGAGTTGGTCGATACATGTCATTGACTTGTAGTTAATCTCATGATGTTCATATCAAAGTAAGTTGGAATACGTTGTTGTCTAGCAACACATATTGTAAAGATAAAACAACTACGAAATCAAAGCATAACAAATGGCAATGATAACCCCTTTCATGAAACTATGAAATGGTAATAACTACATGTTTTTCCAAGATCTTCAAAAGAAATTGCGTATTCAGCTTTGAGGCCGAATACACAAGTAAACTTTCTTGATTACTACCAAAGGTAATTTGGATTGATTGCTATCTGATATCACAAAAAGGACAACACTGAATAGGTTTTAGAGCCCACAAAAGAGTTGTTGTAACGAATGCATCTGACAAAGGTTTTGGTCTGTTTAGGTATGCAAATACCTCATCCGTAAATGTCAGGAGTTCAAATCATTGTTACATTTAAACTTGAGGTCAAATATTTCAAGTTAAACTTGGAAGCATCGTTTGTTTGGTAAAACAATGGTGTGTGACTTGGCTTGCTTTAGCTTATATGCAATATTTCATTAGCTACAATATAGGATAGAAGATAAGATAAGATCTGCCATGCTGTGACATAAATGAAAGATTTTAACAAATTGTTATTCCAACTGGCAAGTTGCATTCAAAAGTTCCAAGAATTACCAGCCTTTCTGCCTCACTGAATTCATGATGGTTTGTTTTTTATTTAGTACTCAAGACTAAGAACTGATATTGATGGTTTTTACATGTACTTTTAATCCAGAAAAGCAGATTAATAAGGCTGAAAACTAATTTTTCATGTTATTACTTCTGCGCAAATAAACTATTTGTTGTTGCTGATTGAAGGTTTTAAAATTTTTCATGGCACGTTTTTGAATTTTTAAAGTGACAATTACAGATTTCCAACTAATTTTAGCTTATGTGATATGAACAAACTGCATTCAAATTCTAACATTTATTTTGAAAAGATCGATTGAGTTCCTTTAATTAAAAATGCTTCACCTAATATCCGTGCTCTTAAATATGTGGTTGCGTCAAATTTGAGTTAATTTTAAAAGAAAGTATTTTTTGTCTATCAGTTAAGATGTTGTTTGTTGTGTTAGGCAATCTCGTTCTCAAAATATTTGAAGATTAAAATAGAAAAAAATTGATCGCGGTAAAAACGCTCATGCCAAAAAAACATGCCCAGATGTGCCCGAAATGATGTAACGCGTGGTACAACCTGTCTCTATCTCTCGTATTGACATCAGCTAATGTGTTAAAAGTCCAGTCCTACACAGCTCTATTGGCATATACTTTATTTTGCATTAGCTCATGTTGACTAAAATAAAATTTTAAATTCAGCTACAGATACATTATTATGAATGTTTCAAACGCCTCTAATAAAAGAAATTATAAACTTGTCATATTAAATTTCTTTAAATGTTGTGTAAGCATCTGAGTACCGACTACCAATTCTACCGGTTTATGGTAATTAGGTCGTCGAGTAAGCTTATTTTATCACGCTTTTGTATCAGCTAGGTTCTCAGTTGCTACACGCACACCGGCAACTAGCTACTAAACAAAATAGGCAAGCCGCCATCTTTGGAAATAATATGTTGGAATATATGGCGAAACCAACTGCATCCCAAAAAGTCACGTATAGTCTACGTTATTTAGTCATTATTAGTACAGTTTGTAGAAAATTTCACTGGTCCATTCGATTAGTTAATTCAAGGACAAAACAAATGGTTTTATGAGTTGACCGAAATAGTGAACGCATAACGTCAAGTTCGTTGAAATCAATTAACCTACTGATTCTGCCAAAGGATTACTAAAGCCATTATTGCACCTGGTTGGCGGTTTGAGGACTCACCTGTTTACAATTAGTAGGGTAGGATGGCGCATAAAAGTTTTTAATTTATTATTTGGTCCGTTGAAATTGAGTCAAGCTATTCAAAACTATCTGTCAATTCAACTTTGATTACACTTCATAAATCCATCTATTAGAGAAGATTTCAGTACATATGACAACAGGGCTATAATGTATTCAATTTGCTCTAAAAATCATGTTTTGCATTATCTTCAACAATAATATTTTATTATATAATTTTTACAAGCAAAAGTTTTTTTAAATTTTGTCATAAAGCTTTTATTACAATATCCATCAAAGTTGTGGCCACTCATATAATTTTAGCTCATACAATAGGACAAATTCATCTACTGCAACAAACTCAAACAAAACATCATGGTTTATGCAGCACACATTCAAGTCCCTCTTTCCCATTTATGGCAGTTTCCACACTGACAAAAATGCTTCGGCGGTGGGACCACATAAACATCCTGTAATCAATAAAACAAATGCAATAAATATATGTCATTCATAGATATGTCATTTTAACGCGTATCTACTGAAAGCTTTCAAATTGGGTGTTAAATAAATTGCGAGTGTAATTTTAAAAATGAATAAATTTTTAACAAAACACAAGTACGCCAAGTCAACGATTCGAAACTTTGATTGTGTCGATCGAGTAATCTATTAAAGTGTGTGTGTTAGTGTTTTAATTAATTTAGTAAATATCGATGTCGATGCAATTTAATAATAGAGTAAAATCCCTAAATTTGAGATCACCGACATTGCGTTTTACGAGTGATAACATTTATTATGACCTATATAAAAACTTCGAGCTTATGATCGGCTAATAAAGCAATCTTTCATTTATCGCTTGTGGACTCTTTTCAGATGTATCACTTGTTACATCACTAATGAAGCACTCGGTGGAATCTGAACTTTTTAAAAGATGGCCTCATTCAAACGCGTATATCTTTGGACGGGATTAGTCTACAAATACAAAAATGACATCACATTGTAGCTGATGTTTTAGCTTTTTATTGGTCTTAAGTTCATTAAATCAAATTTTTTGACGCAACCACATCTTTAATAGAGAGAGGTATTTAAATACTATATGTCGAAGCATTAACTTGATTTTATCGACCAATTGCAATTCGCCTCAAGCTGACTTAAAGGATTCCTAAAATATGAACAGAAGAGTGTTTATCTGCCATCTGCAAAGCTGCTTAGCTTAAACATGGTTGCAAAATTTAAGTTCAGGGTTTTTTGTTGATTTGGTTGCTTTTCGCAAAGAAAGCTTTTAAAACATCATTTTTACACCATTGTTGAAAATTTCTCTCTTACCAATACAAAATAAACCACAACTAAATTGTTTAAACTTAGAACAGGAAAAACGAAGCATTCCCTGCATCACAATACGCAAAAAATCAATGTTGTGCAGAAAGACGCAAGCAATTCGTTTAAAATTTATATAGCAAAAGAATTCTGCTGCATCACCATAGACCAAAAGAAACGGATATCACGTAGAAAAATGCAAATATTCTTCCAATCATCTATCTGCAGTTGCTTTTTTTTTGGGCTTGTGCCAATATTATCGCGTTTTACAATCAAATCGTAACTAGTATCCTCAATTAGCTGGATATGACCAGTGACGTCATTCAAGTGCCGGCTGTGACTACGGCTGTAACAGGTTATGGCGTCTGCTGCAGCAAGAAATGTTGAAACATAGGTTTCATGGTTTGTGTAGTTAATACCTGCACCAACTTCCACTTTGTGAGCTTATAGAGTGACCAGAATAGCTAGCCTTTAAGACCAGCCATCTTGTAAAGATGTGCGCACAATATGTTGTAACAATTTAGGTAGAAATGAAGGCATCAATGTCCTCAGCTCTAAGTGCAACTTTCTGATCTTTTTTCTGTTTTTGCATTGTTAGCGTGATTAAAAACTAAAGTGAAAGACTCGATCAATTTTGAGAATTTTTTTGTAATCAAATGAAAATAATATTTGTTGTCGAAACTAGCTATGATCGCATATTTTAAGGACAACTCATTATGGTATTATAAAAAAAAGTAATTAAAAAAAATTTAGAAAAAATCAAGATGCGAAAATGACAAACTAGCAAAAAACAGGAAGGCAGCCATTTTGAATAGCTTGAATGAGGAAAAACCCGTTAAAACAAAAGTTTCTCAAGTATTGTTAACTTTGTAAAACTGTTGCTCTAGGCCTGCAGAGATCTTTCCAATATCAATTCCCAGTAAAACTTTTTTTTGAAAAAATAAATAACTGCCTATCCGCTAGAGATGCTAGTAATAGATGCAACATATCTCACTTAGAGTTGGTACTGCTAGAAAGGATAACTCTCATATGTTTCACATTTGTTGTAAACTGTAATGTAAATCCTTAATGTTGCAAAATTGAAAATATTACCATTTCTGAAACTGCAACAAAAAATCACTTTTCAATTTTTGCCTTGAATGAAAAATCCAGCTAATTTATGTTGTAAGCATTTTGATGCAGGCAATTCAACTTAAATTTTCATATTCCTAACTCAACCAGACTTAAAGGCAATGAACTATATAATTGTGTTTTGTGTTTTGTAATTTATTTTCATCAACAAAAATTAGTTGAGCGAAAAAAGAAGCTGGAGGAGTGATGAAGCCCATAATACGCAATAGCATAGCTAGTCGGGGCATTGGGTTTGTCGTCATCGGTTTTATTCACATGTTAAAAGATACAACCTAAGTTCTCTCTTGAAACTGGCTACCTTCTCTATGCCTTTAGTAGACTTAAAAAGTTGGTTCCAAAAAAATGGCTTCTTGGAAATCCACCCTGCGATGGCCTGCACGGGAAAAGGATTGTGGGAGGTTTAGACAGGAATTTGAGAATCGGGTTTCATATATTGTGCGAGGGATGAAATTACAATGATCACTGGTTGATAACAGCAACCGTCCGTCACGTACCACTGTTGATGACAGCAATGTACACTACTTCAGCGAGGATGATTGCCTGTCGAAGGATTGCTTAATAAAAAAAAATTTCATGATGGTTGCTGCCAGAATATTAGTTCATCATTTCAGGTAACACATTGTACATTGAAAACCCTATGTCGCAAACTATTAACTGACGTGAGCGCAGATGAATATGTTGTAGTATAAACAATAATATAATAATGTGTGAGCGCTGACATCCTGCGATATAGTGTAGACCAGCCTTTATAAACGAATTCTTGCTGTTTCTGGCTGCTATTCTTTGCTGCTGTACCATGCTACTTGAAAAAATGTGTTTACAAAACCAGTACCATTTTTCTTGCTTCCTTTCCAAAAGAACAAACAGGTTCACAAGTAAAACTCCACATGGTCAAGGTCTAGTGTGTCACAGCATTAAGACACACGCAACAAACTTGTAACATATAAATATTAAAAGCTTATTGATATTACTTTTTGTTAGCTTAAAATATAAATTTTATAAAGAATATATGCAGCAAATTTAACCAAAAATCCTTCTATAATTATAACTAAAAATCAGAGAGAAATCGATAAATCTAGTTCAGTGCAAATCTAAGCTGTGATTGAACTAGACCATAATAGATTATCAGCACTGCTAGGTGGCTCGAGCCTATCTATAAGTTACTTTTTGACTTTGTGTGCAGCTCATTATAAAACCATTTGTATGGTGCTAGCTGATGCATATCAATTCTCTTACAAGAGGAGCTTATTGGAAGCTTCCTGAAATGCAAGTCATGGAATGATGTTGCAGTATTTCAAGGCAGGAAGATACTGTAAATGAAATAAAACAAAGGAATATCATCAGCCAAATGTTGGAATTACTACAGCTGCGTGTAACCAACTAGCCTTAGTTTATGGGTCACGTTTCCTGTGTAATCATGTGTTTTAAATCACAGCGATGAAGAAAAGGTGACAGTGTGAGTAAATATGTCATTGATAAACAATAATATTGTTATTCATTGCTTATTAAAATACAGATTGATGGCTGGAAAACGATTAATCCTCTTTTCTTCTAATCTGGTAGTAATCTGGTTCATAACCAGTCACACCTTATGTACTTTATAACTAATAGTCATCTGGTTCATAACCAGTTACACCTTATGTACTTTATAACTGATAGTCATCTGGTTCATAACCATTCATACCTTATGTACTTTATAACTGATAGTCATCTAGTTCATAACCAGTCATACCTTATGTACTTTATAACTGATAGTCATCTGGTTCATAACCAGTTACACCTTATGTACTTTATAAATGATAGTCATCTGGTTCATATCCAGTCATACTTTACGTGCTTTATAACTGATAGTCATCTGGTTAGTAACCAGTTACACTTTATGTACTTTATAACTGATAGTCATTTATTTTCACCAGTCATACTCTCATGTACATTATAGTGATGAGGTTTATAAAGTTGGCGCAATTAGTCCATGCTGTTATATCTTGTTTCACATTACAGCATAGCACCTAAATATTTAGTTTTCATTCTCTCATAGTATGAGCATGCCTGAGTAAAAGTTAGTACTTTCTAGACACAAAACGTACTTTGATGTTAGATGTCTCCTAACAACTAATGACTAGTTTTGACTAGCTCTATAGCAATGGGCTTTCCCAATTACTGCAAGTTTATTGCCTGTAGCAATAACGTCCAACTCAGAGTCTAGAGTTCAGTTGATGGTTCACAATGAGTTAATCCTGATAAATAGATTCGAAGAAAACTACTATTAAGGTATTTATGGCTGTTTAGTGGTTAGTGTCAAAACAAAAAGGCTTGTTTAGCGGTAAGAAAATATTGACACCTAATTAGTAAATTTCATTCAAAGAAGAAGTTATCAATCTCTGTGAAGCAACCGAAGGTAGTGAAGACAACTTCCTTCAATCTCATGAATCATTGTAAAAATTCCAATGTTAAAGTATACGTAAGATTAAAGTAACAATTATTTAGATTTTTTTATAGAAACAGGCAGCATGACCTTCAAGAATGCTTTGCATGAATTCTGCAGATGAGTGACTATGCTTTACTATTTTCTTTCATTAGGCAAGCAATAGTTAGTTATTCACTAAGGAAGTGTATACCCTGAGCCCAGATTTAATTTTTGGAAAACTCAAAGATGATTTTTCTCGCAAAGAAAGATTTTGATGCTCCTTTGAACAAGAAAAGCTTAGTACTGAATAATAACTGCAAGCTCCAACAAAATGTATGGCTGGTGAACATCGTGAGCATATACCATGGCTAAAAATATCAATGTCGCTAAGCAGCACCACTTTTGACACTGTTTGACCAATGAGAATAGACTTTGGTCAAGTGAAAGTCGTGGCATTTTTACAGCGTTGTTAATTGCTATCATAGAAACATCTTATGCATGCTACTACCTTACAAAGTAACAAACAATTATTAAAAATAGTAAACCATTTATGTAGCTGATTGCTGAATCATTTATTGGTACAAGAGAGGAAAATGCTACTTGTTAACAATGAGAACTAGTCAATTTTAAAAGAATATGTACTTGAAGAATGAATTAACAAGAACCAAAACTTTTGGGTTGAGTTTATGTAATATTGGAAAAAAATTGTCTCAAAGTATCTCATGAACATTTCTAATCGACACCAATAGCTTTCAGATAAATGTTACTGGTCCAAATATTGGTCCAGTAATGTATTGGTTTAAACATCAATAGTTGGTTTTACAATTATCCAAGGTCGTCGTCTAATCCAATTGGATGGTAATGTCTACTCAAGTACAGGTCTTCTACCAAAGACCTGGGAGTTTGAGTATTCACCTCAAAATTTTAGCCGTTTCCTATAGAGCACTTTTTTGCAACTCCCTTCTGTTGACTACTGCAAGTATTTGCCTAAACAACATTTGATGTTCAGATGTTATTGCATCCACTGATTCAATGGCGGCCAGAGCTACAACTGTTTTTACATACTTCCACTTCAATGTTGCTTCAATGAGTAGAAAATAGTTCTCCACTTTTTCCTTTTCTTTGCTGGCTATGTCGCAGTAATTGGGTGCTGCTATATCTAATATAGTGGCACTTTTTTGTTTTCTTTGTCCACCAGTCCAATATCTGGCTAGTTTGCCAATGCATGCTTTCTAATGCGGATATAGATTTGACAGGGAAGCTTAGCACGGTTATTCTCCTTGACTTTCTCTTGAGCTTCTCACTTGTGTTGTGGGTTATTAAAGCCATAATCATCGCATAGACTTCTGTACACTATACTTGCAACATGATTATGCTGTCCAGTGTGAGCATTTCTGACTTGTTGTTTGCATCCCCGATGATGTCATAGACAGTCTATGCTGCATCCTTGCACAGTCTGCATCTAGGATCATTTCTAGTTTGATAAATCAGTGTTAGAATTTGCCGAGTCGGGAGCACTTGCTCCATGGCTGCTAGGATAAGCAACTCTGCATTAGCTATTAGGTCACCTTTGATCAGCTGCACATATTTGGTAGAGGTTGCGGACCTTAGATACTTGTCAGTAGTAACTACTATAGAAAGATTTAGTGTGACAGTCGAATTCCTCATCACCATTGCGCTGTCAAAAAATTGCAAATTATTGGAAAATACCAATAATACTCGATAGGCTCTATTAAAATCTTTTTGTAAATTCAACTTGAAGTACTAGATGAGAAATTTTCCAATGTTTCTGTCACAAGAAGAATGTTCATGAATATCTAGTTATATAACAGTGTGGTAATGCATGTGACCAAGGGAAATACATACTGCAGCTGTTCTGCACTATCTTCTACATAGTAAAATTGTTTGCTTTCTTTTTAAAACTTAGTACTTACGAGAATAGTAAGCAAAATCTTTATTATTTGAGTGCCAAGCGAAAAAATTCAAAAATCGCCATCAGCAAATGTGTCTGAGAGTGAGGATTTATAAAAAAAGTAAGTTTTTTTGTTGTCAGCCAAAGTTAGTAAACTTTACACACTGTTTACTTTCATAAGCAGTAGGCTCTCAGCAATTAAACCCCTAGGAAATGGTCACTATTAGTAAAAAAGACATTTGATATGTTTCTGAAAAACTGTTGTTGACACAATTTTTACATTTAGTCAAGGGATAACAGTTTCAATTTATGAAAATTAAGAACGCATTTTTCATTGACTAGAAAGAACTGCTGCCAGTTGCTGTATCATATTCAGTTAATATGTATTAGGCTGTTTGGCAAAAAGTGGAGTTTTTTACTGTGATTGCATTGCTTGACTAGTTGCGGAGCTTTCAAATTATAACTTTTAAGCTCTTGCCTTTTCTACATCAATAAGTAGCTTGTCTAGAAGACAATACCAAAGTGAAGCAAGAAGGACTAGCAATCACGCATAGACAACTTGTAAGCTGTCTACATGAGTTCTAGAGAAGTTTAGGTTTTTCCATATCTCACAAAAATGTCTTCTGTAATATCTTAGAACATTTGTACTACACAAATGAGTTTTTAGCCTTGATAGATTTTTAAATGTCGACAAACGACCCTACATCGGAATCAATGCAAGATTATTGTGCGTCACACTCATGGTATTTGCTATGAAACAGGTCATCATACTTATCTATATGTTAGAGACAGCGGGTATACATCAGAAAAGCAGACTACCATAACTTGGTGCTCCAAATACTATCAGATGGTTGAGAAGGAATTAGAAGTAATCCTATCTTATAATAAACTATCAACTCAGTTTCTATGTATGATTTGGTTTCTTCACCTCGCCATGCTTTAAAAAATGTTAAAATGTAGGCCTTTTTAATTAGATAACTGACAGCTAGCTTGGAAAGAGCAGAGAAAGCGCTCAATCAAAAACAATTAGCTCATTGTCATTAAAGTTTAACCACTTTCCAATGCATCACAGGCACACTGTACATATTTTTAAGCATCTTGTTGCAGTCATATTTTAAGTGTACCAAGAAAGTTAGGTGCTGCTGGAACTATATTGTATTTTATTTTTAGTTTGTTAAAAGAGTAGCTTCACTTAAAAATATGAAGCAGTCAGCAACAGTTTCATTTATTCAATTTGCGGAAACTTGGTAGCAGTATTTCCACTCAAAAAGATCTTTGGCAAAATCTTGCCATGGTAGTATCATATATCCTTGTTTCATTATTGTTGTTGTTTACTTTCAAATGATGAAGCGCTACGTATCGTGCCACAACATGCTTAGAGGATTCATCCTTGCTGACAAGATAATTACAAATACAGCCAGCAGTATGCTATGGACACGTGCAGCCTCCACTGCTAGCTGTTATCTATTTATGAACTTTAGAGGTTATGAAACGTTTTGGCTGGCGTCCACAATTTTACTCAAGAACTCTTTAAACAATTGCGCTGAGAGATGTTAAATAGATTTTTATTACTTGATAATTTGATTTGCTAACTGGGTATTGCCCTGAAAGTTCATGACCTTAACGATTGAACATTGAATATAAGTCAGGCCACAACGTGGATACACAATTGTATAAGTTGTGTTTTGATCAGTGGGACAGCATGAAGGTTTGGGTGTTTTCTGTGTTATCCTTAGCTCTATGCACAGCAGTAAAAAGGCGGAGTACGTGTGATAGACAATGTATTGACTCCCCTCACGACGCATGGAGGGAGAGACAAAATAAACAGCCTAATATTGTTTATGTTATGGCTGATGATATGGGTGAGTAGAGTTACAATATTACTAACTGTCATCATTCGTTTTTTAAGTTTGATAAAGCCTTACTCTTTTGCAGTTTTAAGTTTAAATATATGTAGTTCATTAACAAAGAAACTCTGACAAAGAATTTTGAATTTTAGGTTACACTTTCTGAGTAAAGGTTGTTCATTTTTTCATAGATTAAGTCAAGTTGAAACATGAAGTTTAGTAATACTTTCACTTTCACTTTGCTACTTTCACTTTGCTCTGTAAAATGTGTTACACATTTCAAATGCTCTCTTCAAGCAAACTGATGTCCCACAGATGTCCAAGTAGTTGTTGTTGCATTTTGTAATTTTATATTACCAGAGAACCTTATCATAGTTTCTCCTCCTTATAGTTTTATGCTCAAAGGATTATTTAAAAAGCTATAATAGGTGTGCTAAAAGGTCTGCTTCAAGAACCATCTCCTGTTATAAAACAACCAAAATTACAGGGTGGAATGATGTTGGATTTCACAACCCAAAAGTGAAAACTCCCAATATTGAAGCGCTGAGACTAAAGGGAATCACTTTAAGTCAACTGTATATGCAGCCTGTTTGTAGCGCGTAAGTCGATTTTACAATACTCCTGTTTAAATCCATTTTTTAAATAAATGGCTCATCATATCCTGTAAAAATGAGCCTCTTTTGTGTTAGAATGTCATTGATTGAATCTTCCTCATGACTTGTGACCTCCGTGACCTCCGTGAACAAGGAGTGCAAAAGTATTGAGTTAAAAAAGCTGAAGTAAATGTGAAGCCAACGAATATTAACATTTTGTAATTTTTACTGCATTAAATCAGTAGGCCATTTGCCGCAACAACTCTTCTAGCTTGATCTAAAAAGGCGGAATTGATTCTGGTTGCTTATAATTTAGAGAGATTGCTTATCAAAAGAATGGCCCATATTTTACTGATGTTGCCAGTTAAACAACTGACAATTTTAGTTCAGTGCCCTTTTAAGCCCTGTCAGACTTTTACAATTCTAAAATTACTAGTTTCAGAAATTTTATTTCTATGTTAACATGGTTATACTAGATGTGCAAAAGCATATTTTCAAAACAATATATAGTAATTTGATGAAATTAGTTATAGAGCCTAAAAACATTAAAACAAGTTACAAGTGACATTAAAACAAGTGACATTAAAACAAATGTTTTAAATAAAACTATGTAAAGACCAAAATACATGTAATGTAACAAAAAATAGTAAAGCAGTAAAGTAATAATTCCAAAGAAGGGATTTTTCTTACTTTAGAAAGACATAGGATTAGGGATAAAAGTGGTAGCTGATAAACACTACGTAACTCACTTGAGCTGAGAATAGGTCCAATTTAAACTTGGTCTATATTAGTGCTGTCCACAAGTGTTTCTTGGCCAATGGGTTTTTTGGGTATCGGGTTAGTTGATACGGTTTATATAGTAAATTAGAACATTATAGCCTGTTTGTAATACTTGTTAAGATATTCCGTAACAAAAGTTTGACTGCAGTTTTTAATAAAGATCCTAACTTATTATCACTTAGTGTTCAAGAGCTGGTGGTGCTTTTAATGCAGATTATCTTCCATATTATACAAATAATAGATTATAGAAATATTACTTCCCCTTTTAAACATAAGCCATTTTAAAATATATATTTTTGTGCACACATTGATAAATTTTTTTAGAAGTTGTAACAAAAAATTTAACTGCAGTTAGCAGCTAGATTTTACAAAATGCTGTATTTGATTGTAATCTCAGATACCGCTTTGTAAAATTGCAGAGTGGCAACAGGCGTGGCCTCAGATACCACACATGTCAAACTGTACATGGTAGTGCAAACAATTCAAGAAACTGAGAAACATAGATCGTAAAACGTCTATAAAAATCTGCTATCAAATATTAAGCTTGAAATCATGTGCTTCGATAATGGCTGTGTGGGAAACTGACAAATGAAAATTAGGCATATTACAAATCAATTATGTTTCTTACATAATGATATGAAACCATACTTAGTCATTCTAAATAGTCTAATCATTATTGTAGGTCCCGCTCTGCTTTGGTGACTGGAAAGTACCCATCAAACAATGGAATTCAGGTATATATGTTGTGGCTATTGCATTAGGTGAAAGGACATGTACTATGTAAGATGCATGGAAATCATTAACTGGTAGAACACTGGAAGTGAATTTGTTTACACAAGACCAGACACATTTTACTGTGTTGAAACAGCTGCTCTATTTAAGAGATAAGGAAAATAATAGAGTGCTTTATATCAGTAAGGTTTGGCCAGTGGAGTGACCACCTGTATAAGATGATAAGCCTGATCTGAAAATAGCCCTTAATTTGAGATTACAGTTTCACAATAACTAACCAAAGATGGTCTCAGAGCTTACAAAAAAATGATTACACTATTTGTTGTTTCAAATGTTATAATTAACTTTTATTATTGTGCACATTTGCTAACTTCTTCAAACAAACAATTATAACAATATTCATAAAAGAAAATAGTTTAAATAAAAAACCTAACAATTAAGTTAATAACACATATATGTAATTGCCTCCTCTTACCATAACTAGATGCTAGCATGCGCAAGTCTAGGCAACCATGAACACAGCCATATATACAATGAAAAATAATATAAATGTTGGCTACTTGGTCTGTGCATTTTATTGTGTCATAGTTTTATAAAAGTTGAAACACACAAAGTTTCAAAAGATTCGAGTGGGGAACAAAAATGTTTATAATCATTGAAAAGCTTTGATTCCTAACTGCTGTAAATTATAACCAGCATTTCCTGTTGAAAACTTGTTTAAAACTAACTCGAGCTTTGTAAAAGTCATTCACGCCCTGTATATCAACTTTGGTGTGTAAACATTTGCATGTTAACAACTTGCTCACTTCTATTTACCATGGACATTGTTTTACAGCTTCAGGTGGTCTCACGTGAAAGTCAAACCTGCCTACCACTAGAACACAAGACTATATTTGAACACATGAAGGAAGAAGGTTATGCAACAAAGTACATTGGCAAGTACGTACTGTTTTATATCAGCAAGAATATCAATGTGTACTTGTCAAATACTGAAGGGTTGAGTAGGCATGAACTACTAATTATGATGATTAGTGATCTAAAAGTAATTACAAAGTAATTTTATGTTGCAAATATAATGTTACTATATTATAATATTTATGTTATTAGCTAAGAATCATAAGATTATTAGCTATTGGAGGAGTATTTTATCAAACAGGCTACAAAATACAATTGCTTTACATCGATTAGTAACATGTTAAGCAGGTCTGGTTCAAAGGATCTACACAAAATGTACACAAAAGATGATAATATTTATATTATTTCTTATTTGTCAATACATCATGCTATGAATCTAACAAACAAGTAGAGTATAATTTAGCATTTATGCTAAATTATAATAAATGCCACTTTTTGATGATGCTCTGAAACAAAACGGAGGCACTATAAGGCAATAGTGGAAGTACATAATTTTGTGATATTTTTAAAGCTTTACGCAGAACATTTTAGTTGTACAGCTACATACATAGTTATATTGATGTACAAGCAAGACTTATAAGTATTCAAGAAAATGTTGCATGTATTAGTATGTCAATAAAAAAATTAGTTAAAAACTATAGGTTCTTTTTTCTGATCAAAATTAAATTATTTTAGCAGCATTGCTACAATGATGTCTAAAAACTGTGATTGTGCCTGCAAAATTATAAGTTATAGATACCTTTTGACAAATATCGACAAACCTTTTAAATCTGGAAAACTTGATTGGAGTAATATATGGTAATGTCACCAAGGGAACAAGAGTTGTGCCTCTAGGGCATCATTATACTTATCCATACATTGCTCTGCTAGACCGGAGTAAACTGTAACAAAGACATAACAGCTACCATGAAGCAATCATATATTGAAAAGACTCGCTATTAAGCTAACTAAAAGTGGCTCCACTTTAAAAAGTAAATTTAAAAGTGTGTTTTTGGGCACATATAGACTTTTTCAGAGAAAAAGTACGAAAAGAGTCATGACACAGGAAGCATAAGAGCACTTCATTCAATCCATTTATTCTCTTTTAAGGACATTACTATTTATACATATTACTCTGGATTAAAAATAACTCTTGTGGCTAATAGGTCGATATTCACTAGCTCTAACCTAATTAAAGAAAACTACCTTTTTTTAAAAGGGCATTTTTAGTTTAAACATTCAGTGGACGTAAAACTCCTACGATGTAAAAATCCATTCCGAAAACGTTTATGGTAGAGAGCGCTTTGGGAACTTTAGGTTATACGAACAGTACAATCCATGCAAACTGCATAATCTGTTCCAAAATGGTTACAAACTTACCCCTTCAAATAAAAAAAAACTAAACGTAACTTTTTAGTTTGATCACTTTCCAGTAAGTGTTGTATTATTTGTTGCTACCAAAAACCTTTCACTGTTTCTTACCAATTTCAATTGGTGTAGTGTTGATGATTAGTGTTGATGTTAAGTTTAAATACGTTGTTAACTCTATAGATTGTTAATGAAGTTATCAGTCTATTTAAGTTGACATATTCCAATGTCAATTTAAATATATTGTTTCTTTTTTTCATAGACAACAAAGTCTATACTAGGAGGAAAAAATTTGGATGTTTAAAATTATTTAAAACAAAAAAGTATAGTTGCAATTGTGAGAAAGGCGTATGTATGTCTGTCCATCCATATTTCCGAGGCCAGAGTATGAGTTTAGGATAAAATGTTGGTTTCAATGAGACTTCAACTAGTGATATTCAGATTGGCAGACCAAGACTCTGGCACCTACACTAATCATCCACCTTTAAATATTTCTGAATAATTGTGCAACTACATGTTCTCTCTACTTTATCAACACACCTGACAATCTCTGCTAAAATGTCAGATTGCGAGAGTACTAGTATATATGATAGAGATCTATCTCCCTGGACGTCATTTTCTTTTCCAAGTATGACGAAAGTGAAAACAATAATAATATTTTTACAGGTAACTATGGGACTCTCGGTATTCAAATAAATTTAAGACCTTTCACCAATTTGAAGCTTTACCTTATGTAGCATCTGCTTTATAGGAGGCTTGCATTATGGTAGCGTCTACTGTGTTGTATTTACAATGCTAGATTATGAATATACCTACTAATTACAGGTGGCACCTGGGCTATTGCAACAGAAGCTGTATGCCTACTAACCGTGGAGTAGATGAGTTCAGAGG
The DNA here is from genome assembly GCF_963576615.1 of Watersipora subatra. Classification (NCBI taxonomy): domain Eukaryota; kingdom Metazoa; phylum Bryozoa; class Gymnolaemata; order Cheilostomatida; family Watersiporidae; genus Watersipora; species Watersipora subatra. The sequence continues at coordinate 3,700,532 of NC_088717.1, forward strand.
AATTTACACAGGATCTGCAGATTACTTCAATTGGAGTAAGTGTTTATCAGAGCAGTGGCTTGCAGGCATTTGCGTCTAAAAACATATTTACGATAAGGCTATGCATTAATCTTCAGTATTAGAGCAATTCAGTTTCACTCTTTGATTTGTTCTCTTACTCTTGTCTGTGCACAGCTAAATAGTTTTGAACATATTAAACTGTGCTGCCTAACAATATCGGATTGCAAGTGGATGAAAGCGACACTATTTAAAATGAGTGTGACCACATACACTGTATAATTTTTACTATAAAACACTTGCGGCTGCTGCCAACCTCAAAAATGTTAATCTTGTTCAATGGGTCAGCTCACATTTTGATATATAAAGGTTAATGTTTTCCTGGTTAGTACTAGTACACATGGAGTTGATTTACTAGGAACATGACAAGCATGTGCACTGTCATGCCAAATAGGTTGTAAAATAATTGGTTAATACAATGCTGAGGCTGACACAAACGTATAGTATTCTCTGATTCTGTGTAAATCTGAGTTTTAGAAATCTTGTTTTTTATTTTTGTAATAGACTTTTCCATGCTATGTATTTTTTTATACAAAACAAAAACACAAATGAGCAAAGGTGCATCAGTTGACAAAGCTTAATTTATAAAAAGTGCTTAATTATTTTTACTTTATCGGCTTGATATTTAATAGTGACTTTTGCTATAGAAGGTTTGCTAACTATCAACAGGGTGATCCTAAGAACCTCACTTCTGAACAATCCTTTCACCACCTCAATAACTGCTACTAGTAGCTAATAACATTATTTCTGATGCATGTTACAGCTGAATACACAGTCCTACAAAGAAGAGTTGATGATGAGCCAAGCGCAGAGAATATTGGAACTCATTTGACAGTGAGTTGATAGTTATTCATTTATAAATATTAGGCACAGCTCTGACTGGTCTAAGGCTTAGGTTGTAACAGCTCATAAAGTCACCTATAGGTACAGGTACCTATGTACCTACTACATGTATTCAATTTTATCTCTTGATTGTGATAATACTTCAAGAGGTTTGAAAATAAGCAGAATTATGTTAACATATTGAAGAAAAAATTGATAACTTTAGGGTACATGTGTGAAGATTCAATTGCGCTTACTCATGAAAACTTATATAAAGCTTTAGCAGAATAGGCTCTAATATATTAGGTAGAAAACAATTACCAAAAATAGGTATTGTTTAGGAAATTTGTCTTTAAAGTTAAAAAAATATTGTTCTGCCATTGTGCTGTAACATTGAGAGTCTACTATGGTAGTTGTACATTGCATTTTAAAATTTGAGCGACCTTTAAACAAAGTTGATAATTATACGGAATAGACGTATAATGCTAACCGAAATGACATTGAGCTGCAATTTTGTACGTCAATGTCATTTTTATACAATCCTTAAAGGTTGACTTGCAACAAAATTCACGTTACAGTTATTTGGTATCAAAAGGTTCGCCATGTCTTACACTGCTGCGTTGTAGGTGCAGAATATGTGGAAATGTAATTATAGGCTCTTAAAAGCTCAAAAACAAACAGTTAACGCAGCCATCACGAAAACGCTGCAAGTTGGAATTCCTCTTCAAAACGGCTCAAATTTGATGTAGTTGAACGCGATGTCCTTCTGTTTACACTTACATGCAAACTCATTTGTCGAAATAGTCTCACAAATATACTTCATGCATTAAACAAAACCATATCTATTGTTTTTACGCATCTATTTTATTGTCATTGTAATGCTGTCACTTTGAGCACTGATATCTCACAACCTACCGTAAAATTTCATTTAATCTTTAACCATAGCTCGAAGGAGTGCATACGTTCTCTGATAAACATGAGGAGCCTGTTGGTCACTGTGATAGTCAAAAATGTTGCAGAAATTGTTCGCGCCAGTTGGCAGAAAGTATGAGTCGCGTGATCAGATTATGACTAGATGATTAGACCAAGCTGAAACCAAACTGTAAAGTAGCGAGCATCTATATTTGATACGGGCTTTCCGGTAGAACCCGCAGTTTTTGTCATAAACTAGTGCTTTGAGGCATTTTATATTGAGTCATTTATTCGTCTTTCAATTCACATGATAATATCACATGCCAAAACAATAACCGCGTCGAGTTGAGTACTTCATCGAAATAAAGGGATTCCATCCTATATACAGCGTTTTGGTGATGGCTGCGATTAACTGTTCATTTTTGAGCTTTTAAGAGCTTATATTCACATTCCCACATATTTTGCTCCTATTCAACACAGCAGAGTAAAACATGGCAAACCTTTTGGTACCAAATAACTGTAATGCGAATTGTGTAGCAAGTCAACCTTCAAAAATACCTTTTAAAATAAGGCTTTTTTAAATGTTTTTTGGATATGTTTGTGTAATCAAATTCTGTAATAAATTATGTGTATAATAACTCAGCTAAAATTAGCACAACTTTAAAGCTTTTATGCTAGTTTTGCTATTAAAATTCATATGACAAAAGGTAACTTTGCTGCTGTAAAATGGAGAAGCTTTCTAACCTGTATTTTCTATCAGCCTGTGTACAAGTATAACTAAGTACCTCATGTGAAGTATCATTAAAATTGATTGTACTGTTTATTTGACATCATGCACTGAGGTAAATCATAGCCATTCAGTAGGTTATTTTTCATAAAGAGCCAGGCTAACAATAATCCCAACCCGGTTCAACAAGTCTCCACCAGACTTTGTAATCAAAAGACAAATTTTTTACATGAGGCACCAAAATAATATTAATATATTTGCCACAGTTTTTTTTTAACAAAACTACTAATTTTTAAACCTCTTTAGCTTCTAGAGACACAAGACCTCAGAAAAATGATATTGGATCACAAAGACAAGTCAGACCCTCTATTTATGTGGATATCACCCACCGCTCCACATGACCCTCTTCAGGTGAGCTATGTAAAATACTCCGTCATTTAGTGAGGTACTCAAACGCATGAACACTGGGTAATATGATATGCACTATTTAAAGTGAAATCTTCAAAAAAAGTTTCATTAAAAGCTTGGATTTGGAACTCCTGTTTATTCTCATGGCTTATTATGAGTAAGTGGCTTGCTTTCAACAGCAGCGGGTAGACACAATTATGCAAGTGAATAAGGAAATAAGAAATTGTTTGTTTTGTGTTTAAAAATTCCCAGTAGTGAAAAAAGGATTTGCAGAAATAAAAATGACAGCCAGTAGAAACAATTAAGTACAAAGTAATGGCTGAAAGTCAACACAAACTGTTGTTGGCCATTCAACAGCAGCAGGTCCTCTTAAAATAGTTTTAATTAATATATGGTATTCATTATGAATTTGATTATCGTGAGTTGAATTCTCTTGCTCAGAGTTGAACTCCTTTAAAACAAACCTACCTGTAGTTCTGTGCAGATTCTTTTATCACTACTTTCAAACTAGCGAGTTGTTTATCCTTAGTGTAAGCATGTCATTTGTACTACTATTTGCAGTAGTATTAATATGATCTACAGCGGTAAGATTGGCATTATTATTTTAGATTTTGTTAAAGTGTATTTTGCTCAAATTTACTATTAAAATGAAGAGCATATCTACAAAATTTCATCTCATCCATGTTTGTGTGACAATATTTGTAGCCAACGAAAAAGATGTTTGATGTTCATGACTTCTTGGATGCAGAAAATACAGAGACCAACAAGAGGCGGAGATACTTGGGTTAGTTCATCATTTCTGCATAATACTACTATTTATTTTAAACTTTTTTTGATGACAACCAAAATTAATCACATAAATAGATTGCTGCCTGAAATATTTTATAAAACTTTCAAAAAATCTAACAGTTGAAAGATAACCAAGAAATAATCTTTCATTAAAAATTAAAAAATAAATATGGATATCTAAAGATGGATAATAAATACAGAGAAAGTTAGTTATGCTTGATAGGTAATTTAGCATTTCATTTAAATTTTGAATACAAAAAATTCTTGATTTATAGAATGTAAAAAGAATTAAAATAATTCATTTATCTGGGCCCAGACATAAAAGGAAAACTTTCACGCTAATTACCACTTCAACTGTTTTTGGCTGTGATGAGTTACTAACTACTTGCTTTGGTTGCATGTAGGACTAGTGTCTGCTTTTGATGACTTGCTTGGTGAAACTGTAAAAGTCTTGAAAGAAGCAGGAATGGACCAGAACACAATTATTATTTTTTCCTCAGACGTAAGTACCCACGGGAAATTTTGTTCAGTCTTAACTACGAGTGAGCAACTCCGAGGTTAACAAGTTTGAGTTCGTAAGAACTTGAGCAACTCCTAAAGAAATGTGATATATGGAATAGATTTAGTGTAGACTGAGGAGCCGTCAAGACATGTTGTTATATCGTATATAACAAAAAATGAACCATATACATGTACGCCTATGGTAGTGAGATCTGTCATTAGTCAGGTCTGCTTTTTTATTGTTGCTAGATTTTATTTGACCAAATTAAAAGTTTCCAACCTATGAGCAAAAAATTGAAATGGAGCGTATTCTTTATAAATGAAAATAATAAGACCATATTAAAACAAGAAGTCGTCTGCTCGTGCACAAATATTGTTCACAAGGGCACGCAATTCTGAAAAGTAACTGCTAAAAATAAAAAAGATAGAAAGATGAAGTCAATAAGATATAATACATATAAACACTCATTTTCTAAGGTCACGTTTAGATTTGTTATGTGTACCCAAAAGGAGATTGTGTAAGACGAGAAATCAAAAAAAATTTTTCATAGCATAAAGTATAGCTACTATCATTTGCTTACTTTTGCTCGCCCTCATAAGCTTGGTGTTCTCTTTTACATAGAATTTTATTTTAGAATGGTGGAGCTTCTCAAAGTACTGAATCCTCTTTTTATGATTATTACGCTAATAACTACCCTCTCAGAAATGGTAAATTTACATTCATGGAGGGAGGAGTGCGTGTACCCGCAGTATATTATGATCCCCGACTACATTCAAGGACAAGAGGAACTGAAAGAGACTTTCTTATGCATGTCACCGACTGGTTTCCTACATTTATTCAACTTGCTAAACCAGGAAGAAAAACGAGTAGCTTTGAAATTCCAGGTAAAAATACATATAATTTATGTATTTATGGTGTTCGCAACCGGCTACTGCTAAAAACAAAGCTTCTTATCTAAAACATGCATCGTTTTCTTTTAATGCTTATGTAGATAATTTGTAATGTAAGATGAAAACATTCAGTTTTTGACTTTAGTTTCAGATCATTTGTGTAACTTTTACATGTCCACAATCACTTTTATACCCTGTTGCCTAGCAAAAGAGTACTGCTAAAATTTGTAAAACAATATGGTTCTGCTCCTTTGGTGACCAATATAAAATAAAAATTCAAATCCCTCTTATTAGAGATAGACGGAGTGTCTCAGCTGGCCAACTTAGGATCAACCTATGACTGTCCGTTAGAGAGGAAGTACAACAGGAGGGAAGAAATGTTGGTATCTCTCACTGATGCCACAAACCGTTTCATGAATCCTCCGAACTGCACCACAGAAGACGCTGCTTACAGGTAGGCTAAGTTTTATTGTGATTTGCTAACTCTAAAATGCATATAATTGTTGAAGTAAATAAGTAAGATTATATTATCTAAAGTTTTCACTTTTTTAGATACCATTTAGCATAATTAAAAGTTCGATAAATAATATTTATTTCTCCTCTTTATAAGTTTTTATTTAGAGAAGTAAGTTTATATAGAAACCAAAGCCTAACAGTTTGCATGGCAAAGTCAAATTCACAAAGTGTCATAGTCTATTACTCGTTCACTGGATTGATGCCGATAGCAGAGTATTGGGGAGCAGACGAAACTCACTACGCGCATCTCCTCTCCTCATGCAATGTTTTTGCTGTAGATGGAGAGACTACAAGTTAGTTTATGGAAATCAGTACTACTTAGTTGATCCGTCAGGGCTAGAATCAGAGTGGCCAAAACCAGAGGAATCCCCTGAACTTCCTAACATCACAGGAGATGACTGCCATAGGATAGTGAATGGCTCTCGGGTAGTCAGGTGCCTTTTCAATGTTATAGGTAAGGGATGTGCAAGCTGAAATGCATCATGGATCAAATTTTGTAAAAAAGATAAAACTAACAGAAAAATATATATTCTTTGATTAATAAAATGTCACTAAATATGAAAGTTAACAGTGCTGATAGAATTGTTATAAAGGCTTCCATAAAGGACATGGGAGTCTCTAAGTAGTTGAGTAATAGCTAGGGAAAAAATAAACGTTTACATTTTCAGATAAGCAGATTTATTGAAATACTATGTTATATGATGTTATTTATGCTGCAAATTTGTAGTTTTTTGGACTTAGTTCCTATAATTTCACAACAATTGTATGATTCAATTAAATAGTTGCTGTCTGCAGCAAAGACTGATGTTCAATTCATTAGAAATGTTTATCACATCAAAATTTATTGACAGCAGTCATTATACCTTCTACCATTGGTAGGTTTTCTACAGAAGTTGTTAGTAGAATTGCTGATCACAAGTCAGACTTCCAAAAAGGACTTAAAGGTTTTGAGTCACTTTTCATTCTTTCAAATGGTGAAAGATGCCAAAAGATGCACATAGAGATTATCTTTAGGAATTACCTTTAGTTTTGTAGCAGCAGCACTTATAATATAAGTTTATAATAAACACATCAAGCTGTAGCATTTCCTTTCTTTGTGATTATCGTAAAACTTTAGCGACTCCAGGTTCTAGGTTATATAATACCAAATACACACATGGGGCTACATGGGTAATAAAAAGGTTTTTGCACAGAAATTTACTTTTAGTGAACATATGCAATATATACTATTGTAACTTTTAAATGAAGGTGTTAATTTGTTTCTGTACCGGTTTATTTCTACGTAGCTCATACTGTACTGGCTGCAGCGCTTACTACAGATCTAAACTGATCGCAATAGCTTTTCTGCCTGTGTGAGTATAGGCATTTTAGCATATCGTTCTAGCATAGTACTAAATGAAGTGTTTAGCCTGAAGCCATGATAAATTGGCATGTACAATGAGTATGTGAACAAGTTATTTCATAGCATCGCCAGAGACAGTGTAGTGTATTGGATAACTGCTTGCTTACAAAACTGAAAGTTCCAAGTTCAAATCAAGTGCACAGCGAATTTTTCATTCTTAAAACTTTGCCGCTATAGCTAGACACACAGACAGACCAAAACAGACTAATTATGAGACTTACATGTATATATATATATTTCTCAAAGAATGTCTCTACGTTGGTACTCATTCCGGCTATAGATCTTAAAATCTTGATATTAAAATTCATGACAACTTACTAATCCGGACGCCCTACCACTGAGCTAGAAAGCCATAGTGGTCGAAGATGTTTTAATATAACAGATAAACAATGCGCGTGCTAATTATCTTAGCCTTCAGCGTCGACGAGTTACGATGCTTCTGTTCAGAACTATTTTGGGACCTAAATATATGCTATGTGATGCCTATTCGTCTTTTTTCGTTGGGGCTAATTTGTTCGGCCCCACGATAGTTAATCTCGAACTTATAATTTAGCGATTTATGAGCTGATTATGTACGTTAATAAAAGATCTACGTCGCTGAGTTTAAGATTATAAGAATTTAGACAATGACGTCATAGCTGGTTAGTCGCTTAGCTTTCCATAGCAAGTTATTTGTATCCGTTATACGGTATATCCGGTATCCGTTAAAATAAAAACACCAAAGATATAACTAATGTTAAAAGTTTAAGATTTAATAAAATGCATACTAAAACCTCTTTCAAGTATGTGTTTAGTAAACTAAATTCATTCACGTTAGATTCAGCATTTATGTTATATGTTTGACTCAAAGGTAAAAGCTCCCCACGTAGTACATTGTAATATTATATTATCTTGGGCACGCGGACCATAAGCACTAAATTCACTGAAGTCATTGTAGGTACCTATAGTTACTAAGGTTAACATAGTATTTTGGCACTATTTTTAATGATGATGATTAGTACCTATAGCCTACGATATTAGCCTACACGTCAATTTTTGCATGCCAACACTTAAACGAACTGAAATCATATAATTCTTATATCAAATAATTTTGGATTGTAATTGTAGCAAAATAGACTATATTTTGCCATTACTTGCTAATGATTTCACATTTACATTTAAACGCCTTTAAATTTTTAATTTTCCTTTTAATTTATTTCAACGAAACATTTCTTTCAGGTTATGAAATTTTAAATTTACAGTTGTTTGAAAACCTTTACAGTTGTTTTATTTATTTTTAATTTAGTTGTCTTGCTCAAAACCTTTTTTTCATGCTATGAGGTTTGAAAGTTACAGTTTTTTGACAAAGTTTGAAAGCCTTTTCAGTTTTTTTTATTTTCTCTTATTTTATTTCAACTGCACAAAACTCTTGTCTCATGATATGTAGTTTGAAAGTTAGAATGGCAAATGTTGTTATATGTTAAATACAAATCAATTTTCTGTCCAAAGACTTTTTTATTACTCGGCAACGCCGGGCAGCACAGTGAGTCTATATATATATTTCTCAAAGTATGTGTGTTGATACACCTTCTGGTTATAGATCTTAAACTCTTAGGATATAAATTTTGTACCGAAGAACATTCGATCTCGGACACTGCCATTCACCAGACCGACGTGCTATCCACTAGACCACAGAAATTTAATTGCTAGCTTGCCAATATAAGTTAGTATATGAGAGAAAATACCCAACAGATTTGTGTACGACACGGGTCATAGCATAACATCACGAGAAGCTGTTCGCTCACATTATTAAACGTACTGGCCGCTATCTTCGCTCACATTATTAAACGTACTGGCCGAGCAAATCTCACTACTTCTCATTGTTTATAAGACAAAACACTTTTCTCATGACATTGTAGTTTGAAAGTTAGAATGGCAAATGTTGTTATATGTTATATATATATATATATATATAGATATATTCAAAGACTTTTCTACTACCCGGGCAACGCCGGGTAGCACTGCTAGTTTATCTGTATTTGTGGAATTGTTCTTCAAATAAAATCTATCATAAAAACAGTAGCACATTGTTACTCTTAAATGTTGAGTTGGTAAAAATGGGCTAGAGAAGTTGAAGAGTTTAAATATTTTAATTGTTTTTAAATCATAAACCATAGTTTGCTTTGAGTAATAATAACACACTGTAAGATGGTCTCTCTATCAGCTACATGTAAACATTTCGAACTTATTTTGTTCGTTTTATTGTAGATGACCCAAATGAGACGAAGAATATTTATGATGATGAACCCGCTATTGTCTCAATGCTAATAGAAAAAATAGAAGCTGCCAGAAGAGTTTCTGTAAAGGCAGTCTACCATCCTCCTCTTGGTCCAACTAACTTCACAACTCAGCAATTTGGACCATATCTTATTCCTCGGGATGACTATTGTACACCATCTATACACTTTCCTCTAGAGCTTGCTGACCCAAAATGCTATGAATGATTCATGTTCTGACTAGCATTCAGCTATAAAATAGGTAATCAAAAAAAATAGGCCCTATCGTTCAGAATTTGTTGAATAATTTTATACATGCTTTAAAATTTTGCACAAAACTTTTAAATTGGAATTATTTGTGGATTTGCTTTTACTTTTTGAGTAATTTATTATATAGAATAAAAAACAGAATAATAAATATATTTATTTTAACATGGATAAGTTTCCTGCATGTGTGAGCAATCTTTCGAAGACCAAGTATGATGTCTGCCTAACTTACTGCAAGCAGAGGCTGTGAGTATTTTTAAGAGTATTGCTGTACAAAAAATGTCTCTGTGAGTTCGACTGGACATGTCTGAGTCCAGTGATAAGGAAGGCTTGATGACTGGAGACATACCAAATTATAGAGAATAATAAGGAGAGAAGGTTTGATGTCATTCTTGTTACTACTAGTTGCCTATTTTGAGAATTGAACCCAAGCTGTAGTCTGCAGGTCAGGCAATGTAGACCACTAGGTCATGGCCACTTGCACTTTCCAAAGAATAGCCAATGAAGAATTGAAACTTTTGTAGCACATTGTATTGAATGGCTAAAACCAACATTGATAGCAACTATTAGGGTTAACCTTTAGCACTTTCTGGTTAACCCAATCAGTCTTAGAACGCTCTTTATAGCCCTTAGAGTAATCTTAGTGCCAAACAATTACATTTTGTGGAGTTGTTTTTAGTCAGGGAGGCTTTGTACCCTCTGTTTATCACTTATAAGTAATATGCATGACTTTCGCTGTCACTTTCTTGAGAGTTTAGGCAAATTTTTTTTGGAGACTCGTAACCCTGATTAAGTTTTACCAGTTTTAATGTTGACACATTCTGGCCGTCATATCATTTAAAATAACAAACAAAATCTCAAACGATAAAAAATATAAACACTTTCTGAAAAATTTTTATAAAATTTGACGAGAGTAACCCTCAAGCATACTGTAAAGAGCTACATTAGTATATCTGATTTGAAAGACCGACCATCTAAAGTATGCTATTTATCAGTATTTCTGACTAGACCCTGTAGTCTAGTGTGCCATGACAGACCATCAGGTGTACCGATAGCTGCACAATTATTCTGAACTGCTTCAAGTTGTCAACTGGTGCAGCAGTAGGTAGAGTGTTCGTCTAACAAGCAAAAAAGCAATTATTGTTCCAATCTGGCAACAAACTAATAGAGCTTTTATTATAGTAAATATTTTTTTATGCATTGTATTTTGGATTTAATGGTGCATTGCAAACTAACACAAAATGCAGTGTTGATTTTACATGCATGCATATTTATGGCAACAGAGATCAATACAAGAGGCAAAATGTGTCAATCGGTAGAGTGAAGAGTTAATTTCTGTAGCTTTAGTCATCGTTTGGTAGGTAGATGAGACTCTCCACAGCTAAATAAGATGAAGCTGAGTGCTGAACACATGTTGTGCCACGTTGACTAACTTACCAGTTCTAGCAATGAAAGTGGTCATTGAGAGCAGACCTCAGACTTGCTATTTACACTCAAGCTCCGAGTGACTTGATACAAACTGTTTTATTTGGGTACGTAAAGATGGCCCACATGAAATAGTTATTCTTGATCGGTTTACTTAAAACTGCCCACTTTGGGCTACTACGTATTATCAATAAATATCGCTAAACAGATGACATCAATTGACATAAAAACTTGTTTCTTCACAAAACTAAACAAATAGACAGACCATATTTTAACTTACGCTTTTTAATATTGTAATACCATATGCATCAGTAAAGCATTGTAAAGATTTTTAGAGTTATCTCCCTACGTAGGCCTACATTATACATATTACACAATATTGACACTTAATAGAGTACATAACAATATGTATTAAAATGTTTACTATTATAAAGGAAACCGCCGGTTCCTCTCCACAAGAATAAATGCACCGAGTTGTCAACAATGAGAATATATATTTGCGCTGTATATGCACAGATATAGGGCCTATGAAGTCAATGTGTGGGCATACAAAAAAGCAACATTCCAAGGGACTGCCACTATCTTTGTCCTTCTTGGCTCATCTGGGCTCCTTATATATCATTTCTCTCTAAGCTGACTCTGTCTCCTTTACACTCGGTTGATCTTGCAAGCGGGACTCGGCTCCAGTATAGAAATCATAATGAGGCCGGCTTAGCCAAGTCAACTATAACTGAGATAACTGAGCCGGCTTTGCGCTTAATGACCGAGGCGGTCCTAATTATTCCAACTCAGCCTTGTTAGCCGACTCGGTCCTGTTAGCCGAGCTGGCTATTATGCAATCGCTCAGCTGATAGTGCATGCCGCTAGCTAGTGACTTTTCAGTCAGAAAACTCGTTGTAAGTCCCTGGCTGGCTTCCAACACACCCTCCTCTATTTGGGCATAGTCATTCCTAATGACTCGTGGCAGTGGAATAGCCAGCTGAAAATAGGGTCGGTGTTGCTGGCCTAGTGCTCCAGACTTAGTCTGTTCCTGGTTGATTGATAAAAGGCAGAGCGCTAATCAAGTGTGACTTGACATGAGCCTCTCCGTCATTAAAAACCGAGTGGCTCAAGAAGCAGCCTGGCCAGGCTGCTTCTACTCTCCTTGCCTTAATACTCTCCTTGCCTGCTGTTGGGTGTCAAGGCCGATACCCATGTCCACTCTCCATATCGGTCAATTGCCGAGTATCCTGAGCGAGTCGAGGGTTGTGCTGAGTGGCACCAAGGGCTCTTTGCTCCGGGCTCGAGGGCTGGACCGGCTCTACCAGAACTATGCATTTCTGCCCTTAAGGGCAGAAATGCAATGTCCAGGTAGAGCCACGGAATTCCACGGAAATTCCGGAGGCAGTAGAAGGGCAAAAATTCCTGCTGCCTCCAGAGTTTTATCAGCTGAGCATCAAATTCTTTGCTAGGCATTTGGTTCTTGGCTTCAGGCCCCCGCTGTAGCAGCCTGATGATCGATGAGACAGGTAATGAAACTGACTGTAGCTGCAAAGATAAGTACGACTATTTGCTCTAACTAGTATATATATTTATACATACATGTATATAGTAAAACCTTTAATTGAATGTCGTGACACTCTATTTTTCAACCCTTTCTCAATAGTGGCAGTTAAATAGAGGTAGCGTTCACACAAAGGCTAGCGTTGTATTTTTCAAACGGTCCATCAGAATTTTGGGAAGATAAATTTAGCCCTTTCACAGGTGAAGCAAATGCCACATATATTTTGCCCTCTCCTTCTGGTAGAGCGAGATTAACCCTTTTGGATGCAATAAATCTGCTAACCTACCACCAACTTGCCAAAGATCTTTTCATAAATATGCATTGAGAAGCTGAGAAATATCTCTACCAGTTAATACCTATTGCTTGCAATTAACCTGCGATGATATTATAGTATAGCCAGTGTCCCGCTTTGCAATTTGTTAAAGATTTCCATTTTTTTTATTCTAAATTTAAAGACATATTTGTAATTTATATTTATATTTACCAATGTTTCATACAAGCTCGTTGCACTCATTGATATGTTTTGCAGCAAAAACTAACTTTTTGTGTGCATCAGAATAGAAGTTACAAGCATCGATCTATTGTAAGATCCGGTTGCCTCAATATTGCTATCAGATAATATTGCAAAGGGAACTGCCAGTTTCTTTTACTTTTATATGACTGTCAAATAATAACACCGTGAATTAATTGGCAATGATATGTATACATGTACATATATATTCAATAATTAAATAGATACATATACATGCATGACAAGCAAGAAGCATACTTGCCATGAGCGTGTGCACTACGACTCTCCCTTTCAAACTAGTTCTCCCTTTTTGTATTTTTGATCGCCCTTTTGACCGGTCCAAACCCGGAAATGCGGTCTTGTGAGGATGGTTCATCATCCACCTAGTGGTCCTTTATTCCCGTGTACGTTCCCACTGTATTATAGGCTCGAAGGTGGAGGGGCAGGTCTATCAGGTTGAGGCACCATGCCACGGTGCTTCTTTTCGGCCCAGGCCGGTTTAAGCTCGTGGCCAGTGGCGGCCTATCTAGACACCCTTCAATCACTTCCAACGAGCAGAAGTTCAAGGTTGTCACCCTGCAGAGAACGGCCATTTCAGTTCTGGCTGACAATGCCAGACCGCGAACTGCCTGGACATTACTGAGCAGCAACTGGTCGTACCTGTCTGTACAAGTCAACGAACAACTGTTCACAGATACCACGAAAGGCTGAAACTCTATGGCACACTGATGGACCACCAAAGAAAGCATCCCTAAGATAGTGTCCTCGCTAAATCTGGCTCATCGCAAAACCTCCTCGGTCTTTACATTCTGAAGTCACATGGGTAGCCCTACGGCTCTTTAAAAGCACAGCCTGGTCCCATCTGCCATGAGTCCATGGCTGTTGCTTTCCTTCAACAAGTTCCTTGTAGTCTGGGGAAGCTTGTCAAATAGCTGCTTGCTTAGAAGGTTGGTGGTGCACTCGATGTCAAGCAGAAACTGAATGGGTCGTTCCTCCAACTTCTTGGAGAGGAAGAAGCTAGTGAAGTGGGGTCAGCTCAGTGCTTGCACCCAAGGGAGCTAAGCCGCCAACCCAGAGCAGCGTTCTAGGATGTTTTCAAGGTCTGATCAACCTGTGTATTGTGGGTTGGCCCTACCGCCGTTAAGGTAGGCTTCTGATGACGTGCCAGGCTGTCAGCCTTTCTCTCGGTCCCCTCCATACGAGGCTGCTCCAAAAGTGTGGGCCTCGGGCATGACTCGGAGGCCTACACAGCTTCTACCACACATTTTGGTTTGCACAGCCTCTGTGAGAGTGGCCATAGGCATAGCCAGCAAGTGTTGCTGTAGACCAGCAAGGTTGACTGAGCTACAAAACAGTTCTTTGGCCATGTCGGTCATGTAAGATGCCGAAGGTTCCCATATGCCACCCAGACCTGCCTTTTCATTTTTCAAGTGCGCTCCTAAAAAGAGGTGGCTGCAGGCCGACTCAGATTAATCAGCTTGTTGTGAGCCTGCCTGGGCAAGAAGCCAAACTGGGGGCAAAGTGCTTTGAAAACGGCCTTCATGCAGTCAGCCTGTCTGCAGTCCTTTTCCTCCTCTTTCAAGGCCTCTCGACGTTGCGGCAGGTCGGCCTCTTCAGTCCATGCATTGGCTCCAGCTACATCCTAAAACCGGTTAATGAAATTTTCTACGTCCTCTGTTCCCAATTACTAAAGTACCTTGAACTGGGGAACTGGGGCCTGAGCTCAGGAGCCACTACCAGCCATTCTAGGATCTTTGTCAACCTGCCCGTTCCTCTATCTAGAGCGCCGGTCATTAATGTTTATTTACTCAGAAAACTTGCTGAGCTCCGGGCAACACTGCTCATACAGCACGGTTTACCTAAGCTTCTTGAAGTCTTTTTCTTTTAATGGAAAAAGCTTGCCAAACTTCGGAGTGACGTTGCTCATGCAATATGGCCTATCCAGTTGAAGGAAATCTTTTTCCACCACTCACTCAAGCAGGGCTCGTCAACTGCCGGGGGATTGTAATGCTGTTTCTAGCACACACCCCACTAGGGATTAGTAATGCTTCTACTTCTTGGCTTGGTATTGTGGAGCCGGGATTCTCAATCCGACTGCTGCCATCATTGTAAAGGAAACTGTCGGTTCTCTTTACCTTCCACAAGACTGTCAATAACAACACTGCGATATATGGCAATGATATATATATTTGATAAACAAATATATGCACATATATTCATGACAAGCAAAAAGCATACATGCAGAGAGCATGTACGCTATGACCGCCTTTCGAACAATTTATTTTCCCTTGTATATTTTTGCTCTTTGCTCTTCTCCCCTTTTCTTTTGTTCTCTTACACGGGCATCATCTCGGTCTCTCGGTTTCTTCTTTCGGTCCCTCGGTCTCTTCTTTCAGACCCTCGGTCTTCTCTCTTGGTCCGTCGGTTTAACCTCGGAAGCGCAAGCTCTTCCCTAAACTTTTCCTCATTCCTGTGACTGTGATGGCTACGAGGTTAATTTTTAGTACAGTCGTAGTCACTACGCTCTGCCGCTACACTATCATATTAAGGCATTTTGTTTCTTTAATGGCGAATGAAAAAGAGAGATTGTCTTAGACTTGACCAAGGGTTTGTTTATAGTGTAAAGGAGTTTGAACAACTTTTCTACCGCTTTACACACACCTCAGAATAACTCACAATGAAAATTACTAAGTTTACGTTTGCTTATACAAAAGTCACAACCAAATATACACAGAGGAGGCACATAGATGTTTCCGCCTTGTTCTCTGTGCATGTCCACTTTTTATTTGTAGCTGACGGAATGGACTCTGTTCCTTTATACTAAATTCCAGATCCAACCTTTGTTAGTTCGTTTGAGAAGCTGCCTCATTTATTGGCCATGCTTCCTAGCCGAGCTGGCCTTTGGCAAACTGACTGGTTCTAACCACAATATTTAAAACTTAAAGGAGCTTTCAGATCAAGGGCTAATATAGTGGCTAAGTCTGATAGTATATTTTCTTATTTTATTTAACTGAAATAAAAAAGTTTTTTAAATCATATTTGGAGTAGCTATACCTTACACATGCTATCACTTGTCATTGGGAATATAACAAGATGGGAGCAGTTTTGCCCTGCTCCCATTTTGCTCCGCTAAGTAAATATTGGCTAACAACAATCACTTAATCTGTAGTGGCAGCACCCAGGCAATACTGAAAGTAGAAACATAGCTTGTGAAGTAGCTGTGCGGACAATGTAACTTTCCGCACAGGAAAAATTGGCCTTGACTCCAGATATAGTAATTAAACAGTACGAAAAATATTTTGTAACAAGAGTATCGCAACACGTGGTTGCATCGGTAAAATAATCAGCGTGTGCTATAGCTATATCTATAGCTGGAATGCAGACACATGACACACGAGACACAACACACGACATACGAAATTTCTTAGTAAGTTCTAAGTAGTAACTTCTCTAAAATCTCAAAGTAAGAAACAGAGTTTCTTACTTTGAGAAATATGTATATAGATTGAGAAACAAATAGACATGTTCAGTATAACGCTCACGCTAAAGCAACTTTTACTATAATAAGAGCCATATCTGTCCATTTTTCTTGTTTGTCCGAAGCAGCGCTAAGAGTGTTAGGAAAATTGATTCCGCCACACGGATATTGAACTAGATATTTGGTGCCACTAAACCACCCTTCACATCTAAGAATAATTGTGCACATAGTTATTACACTTGATGATCTTTCACGGTACACTAAACTGTCAGGGTACTAGTATACCTAATAGTCCAAGATTGCTCAGATGACGTTGCGCTGTGTGTTGCACTCTGTTTTCTGGCCACTGCATTTTACCACAATGCTATCTTCGCTACTAATAGGAAAATGCTAGTAATGCAGAATTGGATATTATTTTTCTGGTGCAACGATATTTGACATCTTTTATTTTTAGTGAAATTTACCTCTATATCAAGTACAGAGTGTCACTAGCTAGGTGACACTCTGTACCTTTTAACCTTTTAACACCCTCAATAATAATATTTGCATAAGCCATGTTAGTGTATGCTATACTGTCTGTAATAAAGCAGGAAAGGATTAGGCTGTATAGACCAAGATAAACACTCTCTTATTTTACATGAAAGCATGTAAGAGCACACACATAACAAGACAGAACATTCAAAAAGTGCCTCTAGTGTTCTCTTTTATGTTAATGAGTAACTGCGTAATTGCCATTAGGCAATTATGCAGTTACCCTTATCTTTCATAATTGCCTAATGGCTTGTGTATAAATCAAAACAATACAAGAAAACAAACAACTGCTTTTATCGAAAATGCTGTACTTGCATAAAGGCATATATTTAAATATAAGGTACATTGCTTGTACCTTATATTCTCATTTTGAGGAAATGTAGATCTCCGTGCTGACTCTACAAATTAAATGCATACTCAACTGAGAGTTCTTTAGACTCGGTGACATAAAGGTAAGAACTGAGCCTGGTACAATGTATACTGTGCCAATTAGGAAATGACAATTATTTACTGCATTGTTGAATATAACATGCTGCGATAACATTAATATTATATGCACTAACCCTTTTGTAGAAACAAAGCATATGATGAAGCTGAATCATTCAACTTTGTAACTGAACTGAGACAAAAAGTAATGAATTTTACCCTACCAATTTGTCAAAATTAGTAGGGTAATTTGAAAAATTACCCAATTTGAAAAATTCAAAGTCTGATTGAAACCGTTTATTTCAGGCAGCAAAACTCCAGCTTTGTTTACATTGCTGGGTTTTAAAATTCTGTTTGGAAAATAGATATTGCTCAGCATGTCAAGAAGTATTGGGTGAAGATGAAATTGCTTCTAGCAGGTCCATTAATGCTGTTTCTCCTGATCAGCTCATCACTCGGAGGAGGTAAGGCTATTTTTAAAGGGTGAGACTATTTGTAATTTATATTGTTGAGATTAGCAATGCTTTCGGCTTTTGAGCCTGCTTAGTTATGAGGCTTTCACAGTGCTTATTATCAGCTCAAAAACCTAATACTTTAAATCTCAAACCTAAAAATAGTCTACTAGATGCTGTTAAAATGACAGCCCATCAAATGAAGTTGATAGGGAATGATGATTGCCAAAATCACACAGGAGACATTGTGCTGCTGTGTTCATTGCTTTAGTCTAAGCTGTTGTGAGTGACTTTGAGCATCTATTAAATACACGCGGGTACAGGCAAAAGTAAGTTTATCTTGCAACAGAATGACTCTGCATTTATGTATTGTATTGATCAGAATTTAATTTCTAGAATTCAGACGAGAACATTTTTAGTTTTTTTGCTTTGTAAAAAGCGAACAAAGCTTTTTTAAAGATTTGCTCTTGAGGCAAAGGTTAGCACTTTTGGGTGTTTCAAGAAACTCACTTTTCTACGAGCTTATAGCCTAATGACTTTACTAACAGGAGCCTGTCATAGGCATGCATACACTTTGATAGAGTATATCATATATTCATAATAAACACCCTAAGTACATTTTTGTTACTATCATACCTGTCATAAGCTTTGATGAAGAACCATATGAACATGCATGCAGTTATGTTTGGTGAGATATCTTTCATGGCATTACAAGCAAGACTAGTTGAAACTAAAACATACAGCTTGTTATAACCTCATGTTTCAGCACCTGACAATGAAGGAAATGAATTTATTTTCTCATTTGGCTCAAATGACGGAAATTATTTTGGAAGTCTTGAAGTGTTTGTTACAACAAGGAAAACAGGACCGGTGGCATTCAATTTTACATCAAACTTTGTGACTACGGTGAGCTATGATTGACATTTTTTCTAAGCAGCTATGAATCTCTAAGAAAATCATAACTTCACAGTTGAAAAGGCTAATAAAATGTGATCATGGAAATATAAACACAGCTTGTAGATGACTGCAAAAAGTATTATATAAAATGTCACATTAAGACCTTAACATACAAATCTTTTGACACGTGATGCAAAATTTAACTAATAGCTGTCTTGACATGACAAACAACGTTAAACATTTACACTTGTGTAAAAGATGCTGCTCAGTCTTTCACAGCACACTAGCTAATTCCCTTTTTTAGGCTCCAAAATAATCACCCATGAGGGTAGGGTGCATTAGTATATATTTGCATATAACAAGCACAGTTACAGCCAAGGGCTACTCTGCTATCTCAGAAAAAGTGCCAGCCTTTTAAATGGTTGGTCTACGACAACTACAAGTGTTACATAAGATAGCATTATTAAACTCTTGATGGCGATTACATTAGTTGTGGTAAGACATTATTCAATACACAAGAAAAATGATAAAATAAGTGGCTAAATATAGATATGCATACGTGAAGGCTACTGCTGCCAAAGATCTTTAAAATAAAGTGTAAGTTCTGAAATGTAGCCGATAATGTCTGTGTGCTACGTGGACATAGCCTCAAAGGACCGACCATAACATGTGCAGTCCTGGTGATCCTGAGCAGAGCTTGGCTTCCTTCAAAGTTTTTAGCTTTGTTTTCTATTATTTCCTTCTGGGTGATTTTCTGCCAGGAAGGGTGCTTCTGGCTCTTTTCCGGCCAGTTCATATTCAGCGTCTTTGTGCGGCCAGTAGCAGGTTCTACTGCCGCAACTCTTGGCTGTTTTCTGGCACAGGTTTCTTAAAACTGGGGCACTGTTTTCAGTCGTGTTCGTTTTCTCCACACTACCAACAGAACAGGAGGAGTTTTTTGCGTCATGCTTAGAAGAGGGAGTCGGTCTAGCCTTCAACTCCTTGTCCTGCTCTGTCAGCTTATTCATGATTAGTATCAACTGTCCTAGCTCTAAGATGTCCGAGGTTTGCACTGGCCTGGCCTCCGCCACCTCTTCCTGTGGTTTGTGCAGCACTCAAAGTGGTTGTGCGGCAAAAGTTCTGTCTCACTTTATTAGCAGAAACTCTTTTTCAGCTCTTACTACATTGACTAGCATTGATGTCGGCATGGCCAGTAAGTGTCGTTGGAGAGCAGCGTTGTTCAAGGAGTTCGTAAAGTGCTCCTTGGCCAGATTCTTCCTAGATAACTCCAGCAGCTCTGCTTACCCAATTTGTACCAGGCTTTCAATTTCTGTTGCATGTTTCTGCAATGAGGTTTGGCTAGCCTCTTCCAGAGTGCTGAGTTTGGTCCGTGCTTGTCAAGCAGATCACTCGAACCGAGCCCGGATATTATCGAAATTGCCCTTTAATCCTTGCGCTTGTCGGCAACCCTCAGCTTTCTTCTTCAAGGCTTCAAGCTGATGTAAGGAAGCCGCTACCTCTGTCCATTTATTGGCCCGTGCTACTATAAACTAAAATATATTCAATATAAAAGGAAAATGATATATTAAGTGGCTAAATATAGATATGCATACATGACAAATACTGCTGCCAAAGTTCACTAAAATAA
This sequence comes from Watersipora subatra, assembly GCF_963576615.1. Lineage (NCBI taxonomy): Eukaryota > Metazoa > Bryozoa > Gymnolaemata > Cheilostomatida > Watersiporidae > Watersipora > Watersipora subatra. The sequence continues at coordinate 3,720,969 of NC_088717.1, forward strand.
AGTATAAGTTCTGAAAGGTAGCCGATAATGTCTGTGTGCAACAGCCACCACACATGTACATAGTTTTCTTTCACCAGAGATTCTCCGATGCATAACAAGTTAAGAGCTGCTTTACCACTTCTTTCTACTTTTAAAGTCACAGATCATATAAAAGATTAATCTGAGGGGTGACAATGAAAAGAGATCACAATGTTTTTCTTAAATCAAAAAAGCATTAGAAAAACATGAGCAAACATATTCAAACCAGTTATTTAAAAAATCAAAATTTTATAGTAATTATATGCACTACAAGGAAAAAACAATAATGATGGCAAATTAGGAAAGCTTGAAACTACTAAAAGTGATACAGCTGACCATAACGGTATAAAGCTAGAAATGCTTAATTAGCATTTACATGTAATTGAGGTTTGTATTGGCTAGTTATATTGCACTGTATGACAAACTGTATGGTTTGTTTGCCAAGATACAAAACTAATTCAAACATAATGGGTAAATTTTATATCATGTATCCTTTTTGTGATATACCATATAACCTGTATTTGAACGCCGCTTTTATTTGAAGACCACCTTTATTTAAAGGCCACCTATATTTGGGCAACATTTTGACATTCATCATGCTAATTAGTAATCAAAGGTACCTAACTAGGCATAATGTACTAAAAAACCAGTACGATTTTTATGGACTTTGGGTTTTGTGGGTCAATATTGAATGCACTGACCACGCATCAAACATGTGAATAAACACACCTGAATCATGGTGCCTAGAGATTGAGCCTACTACATCGAGGCCTTGGCATTCAAGTAAAATGCCCCTACCACGCAGTTTGTGTATTAGACTTCCTCAGAGCACCACCAGAATGTACCTATAAACCCTGGCAGAGATGTCAAGCAGGCACAAATTCGAAGATGCTAGTCATCAAGTCGTTCAAAAGATGTGTTTTGCCCAGCGCTCTAGACGGCTCGGAGGATAACAAGATTCATCATTTTATGTCAGACGGCCTGATTAAGGTTGGACCGTAATGCTCAAGCAAGCACGTGCTAATGCTGGCTTTACCAATAAAAATGACAATCAATTACTCGACGCTCATGAGCAAGTTTTAGAAAATGACGAGAACTGTTGTAATAGAGATGTATGATTTGATTTTTAACATTAAACCTTTTATTACTTACCAGTAATCACCATGTTATTTTGTATTATATATATTGTATCATATTTCTTGTCTTACCATGTTATGTTGGTTGTTATTGTATCATTTGTTATTCGTTTAATTATTATGTGTTACAACTTTATGTTGGATGTTATGTTATTGTTCATTACTTGTTGAATGAAATTTAGCTTCTCAAAATCCTGAACAGCTACTTGAAAAATTGAACACCACCCTTTTATTGAACGTCACCTCTAATTAACGCCATTATAAAAAAGAGTTGAAAAATAGAAAGTCATAGCGTTCAAATAAAGGTTATACGGTTTCTGCAATTCATATGAAACGCATTTAAGTTTATCTTGAGCCTTGCCCAAAATGGCTAAATAAAGCAATAACCTAGCTTTTCTTGTCAAAGGATATACTGAATTGACTGTATTGACCTACAGCATGACAATACTATTTAAGCATTTTTTTACAGTAATAAATTGCTACTTTTCAGTTCAGCTTTCAAATCTTAAGCGATTTTCAGGGAAAAAATAGTCCTTCCAAACTAGAATTAAAAAATACATAGATCTCTTTCACACCCCAGCTCAGTGAGATCGCTCTGTGAGAACAATAATAATTGTGGTAACAGTCGTCAGCATTTGTTGTTTCCTATTATGTTTGTAAAGTGTAAATGTGCAAAATGTTTGTGACACCTCTCAGCATGCCTCGTAAAGGCCTTCGGCTGTCAAAGTTGTCCGATAAACATAAGAAAAAGAGGAAAATGTTTAAAATAAATAACAAAGTGATTTTTAGATTTGAGTATATTAATTTCTATTTCAAAGATTTTTACTTTTTGTAAAGAATGGGGGAAGCGTGTCACTCCGATTAAAAATAAGGAATTACTGTGCGACTTGCAACAGCTTGTTCAGAGCACCCATTAAATGCATAAAGTCCTAAATGTTTGTTAGTAAGAAAAGGTAAAAAGCTGTCCTATAAGTCTTTTTCAACAAACATTTTTTGATCTAACCTTGATCACTTTGCAAGTCTTAGGATTTGTAAGGCACGCCTTTTGCTTGATCTGAGTGTTTTAACAGCGATCAAGTTTTGTCGGTTCTAATCTTGAAACATTCTAGTAGTCAGATCACCTAAAACATCACAAGCAATAGCAAAATGGTGAAAAAATACCGATACTTTCTGATAAAATCTGCTAAAATCTTGTGTAGGTTCATCATTAAGACAGCAATGATTGACTACTGACAGAAAAAGAGCCATAATCAGAAGTTTGCAGTCACTTGAATCTTGATATGATCATCTGCACATGTATGGTTATAGTAGACATTTGAAAATATCAAATACAATTGTTAATATATATTGACATACTATTTATACCTACGCATATATGACATACTATGGCATGCTGCCATAGTATGTCATGGCAGCATAGTATAGTATGGCATGGCATTTTTATCTGTTCCAGTTTGGCAGCGTATCCGCTGGGGAAGTAGTGACAATTGATGTTGATACAGGACAAAGAATGTCAACAGGGTTTGAAAATATTGAATCTAAAAGTCAAGTACTAATGGCTGAAAACGACATCATTGCCTATGCCAGCAACAAACAGGTAAGATAATTTTGGAAAATAGATATAAACCTACGAAACCAGCCTGTTTTATTTGTTGACACAAAATATGGCCATTCGAAAGCTTAACTGATTCACCACACTCTTAGAATACTTTTCGATGTCCATAATTTGAAGGTACTCTAGTTTGTTTTTCATAAAAACAACAATAGTAGTGCATCTAAATACTTTTTAAGCAAAACTTGTCATATCGGTAGGTTTGCAATGCATTGTGAACCACAGCTATAATTTTAGTCATTTTAGCAGATGCTCAGCTTGATTTGAAAGTTACCACCCTGAACTGTTGTGTCATTGGCTAATGCATAGGAACTCTCTGCTATCTTACTGACCCGTTTGCTTCCTTGGATATGTAGCGTGTGTCTCACTCAGCTTAAGTTTTTAGCAAAATTCAATGAACGCTTAGCCAAGCCTAGAAGGCTAGCACCAAGGGTAAACAAATATACCATTTGTAGTTTTTATTCGATATTTTCAGCTTCTTATTCTTTACATGCTTACTTTTTCAGTTCAAAGAGCGATAACCTAATTCTAACCTGCATTTTTTGTAGCTAATAACTATCACTTATAATTTATACAAATGTTATGTCCAAGCTTTGTTGGGGTTTAGAACAAAGTAGGGTATTTATAGAATAAAATACTCCCTTACAAATGAAACTATTAGTGAATTTTTCAAGTAAATTTTTTATTATATTACAAAATGGTTTAAACTAGCATGAATAAAAACCCATTCTATTTAATAATCTTTCACATTTGATAAATAATGATACCGATAAGCATTTTCTGGAACTAAAATAAACATGCATAGCCGATCTCTCTATAAGCATTCAAATAACAGGAAATGCAACATAAAACTATATAGTGATATGCCAAATACATGTTATATACACATTTTATAGTCACAGAGTGTTGACGCATTTCTTGTGCTGCCGACGGATGTGCTGGGAACCACTTATGTGTTACCATCCTGTGCAACAACATACTCAGATTCTGGTACAATGATTGGTAAGCTATATCATTCTTGGTGGTGAGAGACCATCCTGAATCACAACTGTTTCTAGTACCGTGACTGCTATTTATATGGTGAGTTTATTTTGAGGCTGAAGGCTACTTGAAGTCTCATGCCTTGATTATATCTGGTGCCATTTTCAAAAGCTTCCTTCTGTTGCTTTGTCATTCGTCGTTTCTTCTGGCTAAAGTCACACTCAGTTATGTCAGGAATTGTTTATGAGCAGATTTTTTTCTTGATTGCTAGCCAATAAAATAAATTATAAACAAAATATAATACAAAATAAGCACCTAAACATGTAAACATAATATAAAACAAACGCGCAATATAAACAAAATTAATACCTGTGCCTAAGCACAAACAGTTACACAGGAAAAAGTTTCCATACATCAATAGTGTAACAACACCTGGGTGCGTCAGTAGATCATGTTTTCCTGAAGCACTATAGTAAGAGCGATGTTTGAGCAGCGCTTTATGTCGACAACAAGAATTTCTGCATATGAAGCAATGAAAAAACAAGATCTATGCACAAGCACAAGTGCGATGGGGTAATTGCTGAAGCCATTTCCACGGTACAAACATGGCACACCAAGCAGGTACTTTGCTTAAACAGAGACACAAGATCATGACAGAGTGACAGGGACTAAAGCCTGGTTCCCATATCGATTGCGAGACTCTGGCAGTAACTTGCGCAGCAAAACGCTTGCGACGTTAGGCTTGGCGACTTCTGTTCACATATAAAGCTGCATCGCTAATAATCGCAAAAGATTTTCGCTCGCCATGCCATTTCCATAATGCTGACTTTCACCTGTACAGTGCACCAGTACACCTTTTCGTGAAATTTGAACAGCGCTAAACTCTTGCGATGACCGCCGGCCACTACCGGTGGTACTCGGCGGTAACAGGCGGTACCAAGCGGTACCAGGCGTGTGCGCTCACATTTTATCGCAATAGCCTGCGGTGCTGTCACTAGTGCTTTGCGGGGTATATGGAAACCAGGCTTTAACTGCTTCCATGTTTGGATGTTTAAATGCTCAATATTTTGTCATGCTCCAAAGCTAAGCTTTTTGACCTAAATTTCCAAGATCATGTTATACGCTGCTAATGCATAATTAAAATACAGAAATAATATACAATACAGAAAATACTAGAGAAAAATCTATCTCTGGTGTCTAAAAGCTGTCTACAGCTTGGCAGTTCTTGTTATATGTTGAGATTGTTGCAAAATCATAACTATATAAAATCCTAATTAAGTTTTAAATAACAAAGTAACACTTCATTTCATTACTTCAAATCTTAAATTACATTTTCAGAGTAAAATAAAGCAACTTTCGGGCATTCAGAGAAATCTACTGAATTCATGTAAAATAAGAAAGTAAGTTTCAACAGTTTAGTTGTTTGTTTTATTAGCACTGATCAGACTATAAGCGAGCTAGCAGTATTTGGATGTTTAGAAATTCAAGTAGATCGATCCCTAAACACAAATAATTATTATGGTTTATAAGGCTATGCGAGGCAGAGGTAGGTGAAAGTAATAGATTTGTGTTTTATCAACTTGATCATCAGCATAATTGTTTCTTTTGGTTATTTATAAACAAATCGAAACCATAACATTGTTTGACAGCATGTTTGTTTGTTGGCAGTTCACCACACAATAACAGCAATCATTTTTAGAACTTAATAAAACCAAAGACTAGTAGTCTACTACTGGAAATTTTCTACAGCCTTTAAGAATGCATTCAAAACATTTTTCTATACTATTCATTAACTCGTGACCAAGTAAATTAGTTTTGCAAATATATTCTAAAGCTTTCATTTCAAGTGAGGATCGGTTGAAAATGTTTTAAATTCAAAGAATGAACTACTGTATTTCAGTGATCACTCCTGTGCAAGACAACACAAATATCAACATAACTCTAAGAGGAACTATTATTAAGCCAACATTTACACTTCAGAGAGGAGAGGTTTACCAGTACCTAGGGGTATATGGGAACTCTGTCAACGGAAGCACTGGTAGGAGCTAAGAAAAAATTTGTTCAGCTACATTTAGCGCTAGGGTAGAGTGCTGTCTGCAGTTTTTAAAATAGGATTGTGTTGGTGCCCTGGCAGTCTAATGCTCTGGGAGAGATCATTAGATGTGTTGATAAACCACCGAGAATATCTTATTCGAGCAATTATTCTGAAGTAGTAGACACTGGCAAGTAGTTATTAAAATTGTGTTGATTCTGCAGGTCATGTAAAAAGCTTAAATTGGTGCCATTGGGGTTAAAAATCTGTTCCAGAATGTCGAAAGTTGAAAGTTTTAATCTTGCCTGATGCAATCTTTATTCCAATCTCACACAGTTTCTTTAGGACCAAAAGACAAGCACGACTCTTATTATAGTCACATCTTGACATGCGAGTGCAAATCCAACATGATGCAATTTTTTTCAACCTTTATTGACAGACACGGCTCTTTTTATAATAAAGATATAGTAAAGAATGGGTCATAATTAGTTCTACTATAATATATTGAGCTATAATATATTTTACTACATTACATATTGTGATCTTGTTGCAAATAGCATAGTTATAAATCTTGTATAGCTTATTAACTGTTGGACACTCAGATTCGCTTAGAGGTTGACTTGCAATAAAATTCACATTACAGTTATTTGGTATCAAAAGATTCGCCATGTCTTACTCTGTTGTGTAGTAGGTGCCAAATATGTGGACATGTGATTAAAAGCTCTTAAAAGCTCAAAAACGAACAGAAAATCGCAGCGACACGAGACCGTCCTAGTTTGGATTCGTTTTCCTAAACGGCTAAAATGTGACGTATGTGCGAGAGATGGTTTATGTTTACACTTTCATGCATCTTTATTCGTCGAACTATTTTCACAAATATACTTCACGCTTGCAATAAAAACCATGTCTATTGTTCTTACGCGTCTATTTTATCGGCATCGTAATGCTGCAATTTTGAGCACTGATATCTCAAAACATAGCATAAAAACATGTTTAATTTTTTAAAATTAGCTTGAACGATTGCATATCATCCTCTAACAAAAATGATGAGCCTTTTGGTCCGCTATGATGGTCGAAAAATGCTGTAGAAGTTGTTCGCGCCATTTGGCAAGAATTGTAAGTCACATGATCAGATAATGTTAGTTTCAGTTTAAGTTTGATCTATCGCAAATAACAGATATGCTTTCTCGTATTAAACTAGTTAATTTCAATTCGCCATAATCTTTAACACGCCACATCGTGTTTGTGCAGCTGGCAAGCTGAGAAGCACCTTTTTTCTTGGCCAAGAGCAGAGAAAAGACCAGACCTTCACCGGGGGTGGAGCAACTGGGTGAAGCTGGATGTGACAAACTTTATTTATTCGCCTGCTTACTCTTACCTTTGTTTTTGCCATTTCAAAGATGGCATGTTTTCTAACCTGTTTGCATACTCCACATGTCACCAAAGCACGTGAGTAATTTATTTTATGAACCACTTGTATTAGTAGTAGTAACTCTGGTTATTTTCTAGTATTCTCCTAATACTACTGTATTAATCTATATTTAATATTACTATATTAATGCCATTTAATTGTAATATGATATTATTAGTATTTTATCTTTTTAATTACGTGTATTATTCTTATTATAATAACAACACTAATTCATACTGCATATCTATCTGTAAAACGTAATATATTAATCTATAATTGATAAAATAATGTTATAAGTTTCACGATTAATTCCGCCAAATTTCTTAACCCCACTCACTTATAAGATATGTTATATAAAATAGTTATTGTCATTTTCTGGTATCATCGTTAATAGCATATTAATATTATTAAATGATTATTATTAGTATTAGATGATGAAGAGTTTGTGCCAACCACTGAAGACTAGGAAGAGTTTGAGCGCTATGCTGGCCAGCGTCAAACGCTCTCTAATTACTTGTCAGATAGAGCTGAACTTAACCAAACTTGACAAAATATAAAGAATATCCATAAAGTTATTACTCACATTTTTATGTTTACAATATCATGGATTCTGATAAGGTTTTGTAAAACCTGTGTCATGATTGCATGGCTATAAATTTATTCTTTTTCTGATCAAGCAAATATGATATAATAACAGGAAATGATGTTGTACAAATCTTATTGCAAGTCAAATATTGTGTTGTGATTTCAGATCCGAATCCTCCTTCAAAGTGGAGAAAACAATAGTAAGTGTGACAGCACTCCAGCGACTATTTCACTGCCACGCCTATGCCCTCCCCTGCACATTCACGATGGTGCGAGAAGGCGGATGGATAGAGTTCAAGGTTACATGTGCCTCCTGTCACCAATCGTACACTTGGGAAACAATGTCAGGGTGAACAGAGCTCACGTCATCAACCCCCTGCTGGCAGCTGCATCACTCTTTTCTGGCGGATGCCTTACGCAGAACCTCCGCTTTCTGTCGCTCCTGAACATCGCGATACCAAGCCACACCATTTGTCTCTACTGACAAAGATAATACTCACATGGTGTGAGTGTTAATTTTTACCCATAAACTTGGAAAATGTGAGTAAAAGCTTGGCAAACTAATTGAATAACGACGTTTAGAAACAATTTTTTTCTTGAAATGAAAATATGTCATTCTTCAAGTGAAATATATTATAATTTAAAATTCTGATTTTTCATCATAATATAGCACAAAGAGGGGGGAAGAGGATTCTACATTCTTAGACTAATGATAATGATACAAATTAATCTTGTATAATGAAGTTTTACAATATTTTTGTGCAGGAATAGAATTCTGTGGGTTTGTCAACAGTTACTTCCGAGGTTCTTTGATTGTGTACATTTATTACTGATCGGAAGAAGTTTGTGACCTAAACAGTACATGAACTTATAAAAACTCTGTGACATAAAACAATGTACACATGTAAAACAATGAACAACGATAAATTAAACTACATATAAAACACAAGACATGAGCTAAATACATGATAGTTAAGAGAACATAAAAACTTACAGATAGTGAGGGAAGCGGAATCCTTCCGGCATAAAAGTATTAATATAGATATAAATTCGGCTTCTGGCGTGTGTGATAAAATCTGACAGTGATGCTTCAACGGTCGTCACTGTCAGCCAAAGCAGTTAAAAATGCTGCTGTTATAATCTCATGATGTTATAAAGCTGATTGTTGCACGCAGCCAGATAAAACTTGGTCAGCCGACACCTTGGTTAAAACTAACTTGGGTGTTGTACAAGATACACGAAAGCCTCAGCTTTATCTCTACTTGTATGACATAATTTAAAGGCTACAGATAGCTATATTTGTGCACACATATAATTAATAGATTTAAATATCTCCTTCGCATTAATACATGTAGCTATAAAATTGGACAATAGACAAGACCAAATTAAAAAGTATGACACATTCTAATACAATTTTACAGTGTATTGCTGAGCAGTACATCCTGCATAACAAGGGATTGATGGCAGCAATCGATTGGGAGCTTGATTTGGCAGGTGACGGTAGATGCGATAGTCCAGGGCATTGCGCACTATACGGGGCCTACACTATGATAGATCAGAGCTGCGGTTTAATAGTCAGCAGCCATCTTGTCAAGGTAAAACTTTGATAGTTTTTACTTCACAGCCTGATAAAAACCTAAAATTTTTAGTAGTTATCAATACATAAACATGAAGTGGCTGATCTAGCTAAATAATTCATTCAAATAATGTGAAAGTGATTGTTGGTCGTAACTTTCTTTACTTTGCAGTCAACGGAGACCACCAGCTCTAACGCCATGGAGCTGGAAGGCTTCAAGCGATGCCAGTCAGATCTAATTTCCCATGGCCTGAGAGTGAGGTCCATTACAACGGATGTTGTTACAAAGGTTGTGTGCATACCGCAAGCTTGTGTTTTGGCTTATGTCGCAAATTCGTCGCGGTAAGCGGCGGCCTCTACCTGCCTGCTTGGTGTCTAAGATTCAGGCTGTTTTCCCACCAACAGATGATGAAGAAGAGTTTGCAGACTATGTGTTCAAGGGCTTCTGCTATGGCGATGAAGAGACTCAACGACTTTTATTGAGAATTCTAGATCAACTCTGTATCATAGGTGGTACTCATTTTTATTGCATTGTCATTTTATTATTTTACTTTTATTCAGGCTAAGCCACATGGTGACTACACACCATGTAGCTAACAAACTAATTTTTGTTAGTAAATTGCTGTTACATTGCTTCCATATTTAAAATCACATGATTAATGTGCATAAATCTGCCATCACTGATTTTATAAAATAAAAACAAATACATAGAGGAACGCATATTGGTTTCACCGCTTACCATCGGTTACTAGGCCCCAGCACTTTGACGAAGTTTGCGTTCATGGCTGGGGTTCCCTACCTGGGCGCCCACTCTGAGAACCTCGCCGCCGGGTAAATGAGTACCACCTACTATCATTCTGGCTTCGAAGCCTCAGAGCGATCTTTAGAGTTGAGCTGAAATTCTCAATCAAAGTCGTTGAGTCCCTTCATCGCCATAGCAGAAGCCCTTGAAGACGTAGTCTGCAAACTCTTCTTCATCATTCGTTGGTGGGAAAAGAGCCCGAATCTTAGACACCAAGCAGGCAAGTAAAAGCCGTCGCTCACCGCGACGAATTTGCGGCATAAGCCGAAACACAAGATTGCGGTATGCACACAACCTTTTCCGAGCATTTGGCGATGGCTCTCCAAATGGGAATAGATTATCTACCAAAAAAATTTTTGAAAAACAATAATTGCTGATCATCAAAATAATCTCGATCTTTATATAATAAACTCATAAAACTAATACACTCTATACTGTAGTAAGTGTACAAGCCAAATATAACAGTTCTCCTTGTGTTCCACTAGTTCAGAATATGTGTGTTCAACCGATGCATTAAATGTGTAACACAAGAATTGTAGATAATGTTTGACACATTAGCATAGCTTTGGTGTTGTTGGCATTAGATGAAAATCTAACTCACTATGATATCGCAGATAATTATTCCACCCCAACTCAAGGGGTCTAGGCGCCACAAGTTCGTCCACACTAGGATGCACACACAGGCATTCATGCTCCCAGCGGTCATAGAGACGATGCGCAAACTCAGCATCATGGCAGCACAAACATTCAGGAAGAGATGGCATGTCTTGACAGCGTTTGCAGACACACCGCTCTGTAGCCGGTGGTATTAGCTCCTAAAGAAATGAACAGATATGTCTATGCAACCATAGCTAATACATCAGGTCAATGTTATCCAACAGTATATCAGTGCAGCACTAGATTTAGATATTAAAATTGTTAATGTTGTCATTCGAGAAAAATCTGTAATTATTTTTTTGCAATATGAAGCAATAATTATCATCATTAAAATCATATACATGTATATAATAATAATATTCGTTCTATCACTCTCAAGCTAAAACTATTACTACTAGCTAGCTTGGCACATAAGAGCTGGCTAGTGGCGTTGCTTACTTGCTGGGAGGTTTGATTCTGTTGAGGATCTTCTTTAGATAGAGCGTCAGGCTCGAAACGCCAGGGTCTTAACTCTTCAGAATTTGACATTTTTTTATGATCACAACTCGGACATGTAGACGTATGTTGAACTGTCGGAAGGAATGGCCAAGCTGAAACTGTAAAGTAGCGAGCATCTATATTTGATACAGGGTCTTAGGTAAAACCCGAAATGTTGGTCCTAAACTATTGCTACGATAAGTTTGATATTGAGCTTTGTATTGGCCTTTCAATTTTCGCGAGAACATCACGTGACAAGACAATAACCAAACTCCACAGTTACGTCATCAAAATCAAGAGATTCCAATCTACGGCGGCTTTTTGTTTTTGAGCTTTTAAGAGCTTTTAATCACATTTCCACATATTTGGCACCTACCACACAACAGAGTAAGACATGGCGAATCTTTTGATACCAAATAACTGTAATGTGAATTTTGTTGCAAGTCAACCTTTAAGAAATGGCTCTATTTCTACTTTTTGAATGGTTTAGGAGAATACCTTTGATAAACATTAATGATTCGGCTTTTTAATGATATCATTTTTTGCAAAACCAAGCACACCAAAAAGCATGAAGTGAACTATTTAAAATGCTTTGCATCTACCATTAGATTTTACTATTGCCTTTTAAATATTGGCTCTTGTGAAATGATTTCCCATTACTTAGAAAATATACCACTCGAACATTTGCATGCTGCCTAGCTAATAAGGTTTAAAAACATGTATGTTAAATATTTAAAAAAAATGATAAGCTTGCAAGAAGAGCTGTTTTAAAGCACAAACTAAAGGCCTTGAGGTCTAAGTTAAAATAATGTATATGTATAATAATTTATTGTTTTATATTCTGCACAGCTGTATAATCTAGAATTTTTAGTTATCAGGATCTACCTGGAGTTCAGAGGAAATACTTAACGCAAATGACAGAATCTTTTCAAAATCTAGCAAATTGATGGGATGCTGTTGATTTTATTTGTTCATATTTGTCATGCACCTTTCTAAAACCTCTCAGCGTTACTCTGAAGTTGACATTTACCTTGCACAATAAAGGTACCGATAGTGAGTTGCCAGTGAAGAGAAAGGATGATGCTTGATTAAAGGAAATTCCTTATACTTCCACATTACTTCAGCGGGAAAGATTTGAAAGCTAGCTAAAGGAATTTTGCTAGCGGTCAAATATCAAGCGAAATGTGGGATTTTCTAAGGATAGAGACAATATCTTGTGACTAATAGAGACAACTTATAGGGACAATATCTTGTGACTTATAGAGACAACTTATAGGGACAATATCTTGCGCCAAAAAATCAAGCAGAATGGGACCTTTTTTGCGCAGGGCGTTTTGGCGCAGACATTTGGATGCAGGGTATGCATTTAGAATTTATTTATTTTTTGTAGAGAATTATTACGCCTCAACAAAGTTTAAACAAGGCAAAAAAGAAAAACTTTACAAAATGGCTACATTTATGTATTTGACAGGTGTAGTTCCTGAAATACTTTAATCAAATTTGGTGATGGAAATTTAAACATTCATGTACTTAACGAAATAGTAATTAAAAGTAAAAAAAGTCATTAACCCCAAAATGGTCACAGATCATCAGCCGCATTAACTGAAGCTACTCATGTTAAATGTGTAATGCGACGCTGAGAAAAATGCTCAATGAGTAAAATATGTCGAACCAAAATAAAATTTCAGTTTAATTATTTTTATTCGTTTCGCATGTATATGTAAATTCTTACGTGTGAAGTTTCGTGTGGGAAATATTTTTTGCAATTTTTGTTAATATCATCACATTATTTATTTACGGTATATTTGTATAAACAATTTCTTTGGTGTAAAAATAGTACTGCTAAAAAGTCTGAGGACAAAAAGTCTTGTGCCAGCAAGTCTGCTCCATAAAGTCTGCACCAGAAAGTCCTAGACCGATTTGACATCTAGTTAGAGGAATCTTTGTATGTTGGGGACAGAAAATACATACACTAATGTTCATTATATGTCTTCCTAGATTTAGAAGGCGAATGAAAATATAATTGGCTAAAAAAGGTTTCAGTTGACGACAGCAAATACGATAGAAGACATCACTCTGTCTCTCTCTTGTTTATTTCAGTTAGTGTAGATGATGCGACTGGAGCTGTTGTTATGTCAGACAAACCGATTTCAGTTCTTTCAGGTAAGTTCTTGTTTCCTTGCAACGCCTATGGTTTTTGGTGCCTCTTTGTGACAACAAGCCATAGTGTATGTAGTTCCATACATGCAAATAGCAGTCATACACGTTAAAATGTGCTGAGCACCCATGGGCTTATAGGATATATACAGAGAAATGTATAGACTGAAAGCCTATACGCCTCTGGCAAAAAAAAAATCATGAGAAAAATATCTCAAACACATTTTACAACCAAAACCCACATTTCTTCTAAAAATAAAACAGTTTAGAATTTTTTACCGGTCAAAAGAGTTTGCAATAAACTCTACTTGTGACAGCCTAAAAGTGCTATATCACAAGCATGATTGTTTTAGGCAATCGTCGGGCTCATATAGGAAATAATGCCTGGTCAAGTGACCACGTTGTGGAGATGATTCCGCCCATCAACACTCTAGGATCTGATTTTCTCATTTCAACGTTTTATGAACGAGGGAGTGATATGGTGAGAATAATTGGTGAGCTTTACATCATCTTGTTAGTTGTTTGCTAGTAGTAGCTTTTGCTGGACTATAAAGTGATGCGCAAACTCCAGTTATTAACTTTTCCAATTACTGCTGGCACACCATACATTTAGAAAACATCGATATGCCTGTCAGTGTACAGCTACAACCTTATTTAACATTTTTGCTTGAAACCTAAAAAATATAATAAAGTTCCTTTGATATTTTTCATAATTGGTAAACAGATCAGATTGAGACAAGCCTTAGTATATTTGAGTTTTCAACAGCAGTATGTGTAATAACTGAATAACTGAAACCTGCATTTTGAAAATAATTAGCCTTAGAGCCAAAAAGCCTTAGATCAACAACAACAAAAAATGCAAAGAAAAAATAAATTGTTATTTTGGATAAAACAGAGCAGGTAATGCCGCACCTATCATGAGGGATTATCTTTGTAGCGTAAAGTGTGTAGCTATCTCTATTTTTTCAAGTTCAAAACAGACGGTCTAGCTAATATCACTTACTACATCACTACTGGTAAGTGTACTATTCTATTATTCACCTTTTGCAGCAGCAGAAGATAACCTTGTCATAGATGTCTACCGATCTTCCACTCTCACTACAACATCCTACAATCTGTCTGCTGTTGGAGAGTTTACTGAGATATACACAAATTCATCTGAAGCATTACATGTGAGCACATCAGGAGCAACCATTGTTGCACAATACGCCCAATCAGGTAGGTGTTATTTTATAAGAGCGACAAAACGTTTCAACAATTAAAGATTTTTTGAAAATTAAAATATGCTTTAAGCACCAAAAAAAATTGATTACAATAAATATTGCGTGAGCATTTCACATATTTTCATTGCGAATGAAAGATATAATTTTGTTATATGAGTATTTTTAAAATAAAACCATCATGGCAACATTTTTTTTGTTTGTAATAGAAAATTAATACAAGTCATCCATTGTTTGAGAGTTTTGTGCTGACTCAATAAAAATTTTAAGGAAAGTTCAATTTCAAAAGCAAAATTAAAAGCTAATTTTAGTATGAGTAAACTTGTCATTCTTTTGGCCAGCCGGAGCAGATAATGCCGACTCAGATCCAATGATGGCCCTTGTACCTCCAAAGGAACAGTATGGAAACTATTACACATTTACTACTCCCACTGGAGTTAGCTATTCCTACAGGTAGGTGCTCACACACAGGATCTGTTCAGCATTCTCGTGAAGATGTTGAACCTCATTGAGATTTTATTGTGCATGAGATAATCATGACAAACAACTTGTATCTCATGAGTTGTCTACTCATGTTTAAAAGGTCTGACTGCTCATAATAGCAACCTTCAGGCAGAGGAGATACAAAGAATGCTGAATGCTAGTTGTTACCTTGAATTAAAAAAAACTTCCACAAAATTTTGGTATATTTTATCAGAAAGTAATTTTTCTATTATTTGTGATTGTTTTTTAGGTTTGAGGTAATCTGATTGCCAGGATGGTTTAAGATTAAAATTGACAAAACAGAAAAAAAATGCTCACAAAATGACGCCACTGGTCAATTTCATTGCTATGTTTGACATCAACTATTGCATTTAAGTTAGAGCGTTATGCGTCTTTATTCTGTCAGACTCTTGTCAACTATAAACATCTTAACTGCACCTTTGCTTGATCTGAGCGTTTTAACCGTGACCAAGTTTGTGTATGTTAATCTTAAAACATCCTGACAGTCAGATCCCCTTAAACACCAAAAACTCTCGCAACTCATAAAAAATATCAACACTTTTTGATAGAACCTACTAACAATTTGTGCAGGTTCATCATTAAGGTTTAATTCAACACATCTTGTGCATGGTATCTAGTTTAATGCTAAAATAATAGCTATAGCTGGACATATACAATGATGAATGAATACACAAACTTTGAGAAATATACAATGTATATATATATATAGATATATTTCCATTAAATTTCTTTCAAAGGAATGCATTGACTGGCGGTCTTCTCTTTGGATGATGCCGCTATAAAGTTATGTTACTTACAGAAATTACATCAATATCATCATGCTAGATGAGACGGCAGCAGAGCTTTATCTAGATGATGCAATACTTACAACAACATTTGCTGACCTTGGTCAAGTAGGAGGAGAATACTTTAACAATGACAGTTGGGTAAGTATAATCCAAAGGAGAGCGATTCAAAACAAAATATGCCTACATTAAGAAATTTATACTGGTGTTAAATAACTATCTAACGATATTCCAAAAAAATTAAACTTGCAATCCACTGATTGGTATTCAAGTGATCGCCATTCTAAAGTTACTAAAATGTGAGCATTTACCCATTAAAATAGTTAATAAATTTTAAAAAATTGTTTGAAGCCATGGGTAGTTGTACTAGAAAGTAATACCACAAAAACTAAAAATGTAGAAAATCAGAAATAATTTGAAAGACAACCAAATTTTAAATTACTATTCAATTACTAGTCTAGGAATGTATCTTTTTTAAATAAACCTGATTTACTTGCCCATTTTTTTGTATTTAAACTTACGTATAACTTCCTGCTTGTGCAAGCTGCCTGGCAAAAAGTGCTGATCAACTTACTAATAAACATCTGCAGGGCACATTTAAAAAGCATCAGGCATGTTATCTTTTGTAAGTTTTCATTGAATCTATGCACATATGTGTACATGTATGTCAAACCTTATTAAGCATCTAGGACCATAATTATTTCCCATACTTGTGTCTAAAGCTTTATTTCTAGCTTCATAGCAGAAGTAAACAGAGCTAAAGGTAACGAGTTAACTGATACTCTTTATAGTTATAGATAGTCTGCACCGTACAACTGAACTTGTCAATAACACTTTTTGGTAAGCCTTGCTTACCTATTTGATTATTCTAACTATTTCATATCTTTGCAAAGTGATGGTAAGATGCTGTATGTGCTCTTCAGTTTTTGAAGTTTGCAACACAAACTACTAGCAGTGTTTTAGCTGCCAGAAAACATGTTTACTAAACACTGCACTCTATGAGGCTACCAAACTAATAATAAAAAACAAACATGTTTAAGGTCATAATGAGCGTAGCAGAAAAATAATAAACTTATTTCCCATTTTTCAAAATGCTAGTAGTTTTAGATAATCTTTAACAAGGTTTTACGATATATATTATGTAAAAACTACTGAACAACCAATAGGTCAATAGACTTTGTTGCTAGTTATTTTAAAATTTGGCATTTTCATCTTTTGAGCATGATTTTTCTGCTGTAGTAAATATGATAGCTGACTGACATCCATTTCCCAACCATATATATACAATTTTTACAAAATGTACCAAATTATTAGTATTGTTTAGAAAATTGTAAACTAGCTGAATGCCCAGCAATGCACAAGTAATAAAATTTGTTTTGCACAGAAAACTTACTTTTAATCAACATATACAATTTCTACTATGCTAACGTTTAAATAAAGGTGTCTGTCTTTGTGTCCAGTATTTATTTTTGTGTATTGCACTGATTTTTGTGTAATTGATACTGTACCAGCTGAACTGCCTACTACAGTTTTATACTGCTCACAATAGTCTTGCTGCCCGTATGAGTTTAAATATTTTTATTCTGGCCTGCAATTCAAGTATAATGCTAGCTAAAGTGTTTAGAGTGAAGTCATAAAAGATTGGCACATGCAATAAGTGTGTGCATAGTTTATTTTCTAGTACAACCAGATGTAGATTGTAGTGGATAAATACCTGTCTGCCGAGCTGGAGGTTCCAAGTTTAAAGCCAGTGCCTGCGGATTTTTTATTCTTTGTTGTTTTAAAACTTTGTAGTCATAGCTGGACACATGAACAGACAGACCAACCAAAAACAAACAAAAGCCTAACTTTGAGATTTATTTATAAAGATAATAGATTACAAAATAAATCATTCAGCAACCATAGTAAGACACAAATATAACTCACAAAATAGACAACTTAACCTATGACCAGTCGACTGGGTTCAGCTTTACCAAACTTCATTGGTTTTCAAATTACTTCAGAATTCAGCATAAATTTTTTTCTTTCAAACGATTTTACTGCTTTGTTTGTGGAAGCTCTAAGATTTTAGGAGCTTCTGATCATAGAGCTCTAGGATCTCAAACGACGAGCTAAGCCAAGTCAGTTTACAATGTAACCCTCTGTGTTCATTCGCATTTATAAACTAATATAGATTTATACGATTTATAAAACCTATAATTTAGACTTTGATGCTGCCAAAACGAACATCTAATTACAAATACATTAGTTACTATGTGCTAAGCATTCATCGAAGCTACAGAAGGCAAAAAGTCTGCTTTCTTACTAGTTGTTTATTTTGAGACTGCATACATAGCGTAGTTAGTATTATTTAGAAACAAGAGTAAACGCATCATTTTGTAGTATGACTTGTTTTGTATGTATATTCGATTTATTTGCACTATTTTGCTATGTTCTGCTGAGATCAAAACTTTAGAGAATTTTAGTTACTACTCTTTGCTACTGATTTAGCAAATGCGAGGAAACATTTTAATTAAAGGTTCAGAGTAATTGGACAGTTATTGGGGCTACAGGCTACTCCTTTAGAACAATAGCTGTTTTGCATGGTACCCACAGTGTCTACCACAGCAACCCTACAGTCACATTCTACGCCATGATGTATGGACAAGTGCAATTCGAATCCTATGGTTTTCCTGCAGGTGATATTTACTATATTATATTTAGCTGTAAATAATTTTACTTCAGATATTTATTTTATTTATGAGCAGCGTGTAAACTTCTGTTTTACATAGTCAACTGCTTACAACAAACAACAGTGAACATTAACAGTAAAAGCCTGTTAAATATGCATAAGTGTAACCTACACATCAACATGGCATAGCAGCTAGTTTTTAGTACATTCATTGTAAGATTCAAAATGAGTCAAAAGAGTGAACTGTTTGAAAATTCTAAAACTGCAATAAAATATTAGAAGTTGACCAACTTAAAGCAAATTGAAAAACAGCGCTCTACGCTTGTAGTCTCTCGTTTTCAAATGATATTCAGTTTACATTTCTAGGAAGTAGGTTCGCTGATGTTGGATCAGCGAACCTACATCAGCGAACCTACATATACTACATCAACTAGTATAGTCAATGATGGATTGGACAATGACTGTGACGGAGCAATTGATGAAGAATTAGAAAATGGCGTAGATGATGATGGAGATGGGCAGATAGGTAAGACAGCTGTACCGCACTCAGCACAACCAGATATATTGAGTTATATGAAACAATATCATTCATTTTGATTAGTTTGCATTATCTTCCCAACAACCTCACTGTAAATGTTTACTAAAATATAAGCTGTGTCTGCCTGTCTGAAGCCACGGTGAGAGCATTGGGAAAAATATTGAACTCTTACAAGTTCAATCTAATAATCTGAGTTACACAGGCAAGTGTACTACCAACATTGCCACTAAAAGACCTTGCAGTGCAACGGTATAATTGTGCGCATAATTATTACACATAAAGATTAGGATTTCTAATGGCCCCTAGAATTGCTACCATACTAGTGTTTATAAAGGTTAAATACTTGAAGCTTTACAAAATTTTATAAATCTACTGAATAGAGTAAATATTATGAACTGTTTTTACTTTAAATGACAAACACTAATATCATAATTTTAGATGAAGATATATCAGAAAGTTTGCTTGCGACTACCACAACATCAACAAGTTCTGCACTTGCAATTACCACAACGCCACTGCCCACTATGACTACCAAATCAACCACATCAACAACCTCCATTACATCCACAACAGGTGCTCCGACTACCACTTCAACAACCTCCATTACATCCACAACAGTTGCTCCAACTACCACATCAACAACCTCCATTACATCCACAACAGGTGCTCCGACTACCACTTCAACAACCTCCATTACATCCACAACAGTTGCTCCAACTACCACATCAACAACCTCCATTACATCCACAACAGTTGCTCCAACTACCACATCAACAACCTCCATTACATCCACAACAGGTGCTCCGACTACCACTTCAACAAATTACACCATATCTACCACAGTTACTTCCACTTCTACATCAACAACCTCTACTACATCTACAACAGTTGCTTCAACTACCACATTAACAAATTCCATTACATCTACGGCAGCTGCTCTGACTACCACACCTACAAATTTTGCTCCAACGACCACATCAACCATACCTGCAACATCCTATATAATACCAACTACTTCCAAAAAGTCTACAACAAGCTTACTCTTTACTTTATCAACAATGGTTCCGACACCCACAACAAAAATAAAAATTACCACACCAGCTTTAACATCTATAAAAACTTTAAAACTTTCATCATCGACTAAAAAATCAACCAAAACAACATTACCCTCTACTGTTGCACCTACAAGGTCAACTGCTACTGCTACAACAGAAGTCTCTGAAACATCAGGGTCTGTCAAGATTCCATCATCATTATCAACAAATGGAAGTGCAGAAATACAAACTACCCCTGCACCACAAGCACCAACAACAAGTATGTAGGCATAAGCTTCACAGTTTCATTTTATTCTGTTAGTTCTTTTCCTTGTCTATCATAGAGCGTTTAAGATTTTTTGTATAGAAGACTAGGGTTGTAAAAAAGCTTTATTGATTCGTAAACACCAAGCTTATCACCAAATTTTGTATGAATTTAGACTGCTTAAAAACACGTGAGATAGTATTTTATGACAAAATATTTTATACAAAAGTAACTAATGATAGTAGAAGTAAGAATTGCAATAAGAAATCATTTCAACTTGAAAAGATAAAAAATGATTGAAATAGAACTATGACAAGAAACGCAGCAACATTTCTCAGCTTATCAATAATGAAAGGTAATGGGAGTTGCTTGCCACCTGCTATTAGCCTGGCACATTGCCAAAGGATAATTTGAGTAAGCTTACTAATAACAGCTACCACTTCTCATGACATTGCGCCATCACTTTTGCGTCATGATGGAGAGCGGTAGCGTATTTGCTCCCATATAGGTACATATATCGCCTAAGGAGTCCATCAAGCTTGGGCGGCTGAATTGGTAAGATATCGGACTGGTGTATTGGAGGGTCCAAGATCAAATCTTCAGTGATCCGGATTCTTTATTCCAAGATTTTAATAGCTGTATCTGGAATATCACCCAAACACACAATTTGTATAAACTACTCTATACCATATTCACAGACACGACCAACTTTGAGAAATATACATATAGATGTACAAAATAATGATGACAAAATAGCTTATATTATATAATACAGAGTAGTTTATACTATATAGTACAGAGTAGTTTATATAATATGGTACAGAATAGTTTATACAATATGGTGCAGAGTAGTTTATACAATATGGTACAGAGTCGCTTATACAATATGGTATAGAGTAGTTTATACAATATGGTACAGAGTAGTTTATACAATATGGTACAGAGTAGCTTATACAAAATGGTACATAGTAGTTTATACAATATGGTACAGAGTAGTTTATACTATATGGTACAGAGTACCTTATGGTATAGAGTAGTTTATACTATATGGTACAAAGTAGCTTATACAATATGGTACAGAGCAGTTTATACAATATGGTACAAAGTAGTTTATACTATATGGTACAGAGTAGCTTATGGTATAGAGTAGTTTATACTATATGGTACAAAGTAGCTTATACAATATGGTACAGAGCAGTTTATACAATATGGTACAGAGTAGTTTATACAATATGGTACAGAGTAGTTTATACTACATGGTACAGAGTAGTTTATACTATATGGTACAGAGTAGCTTATACAATATGGTACAGAGCAGTTTATACAATATGGTACAGAGTAGTTTATACAATATGGTACAGAGTAGTTTATACTATATGGTACAGAGTAGTTTATACTATATGGTACAGAGTAGCTTATACAATATGGTACAGAGCAGTTTATACAATATGGTACAGAGTAGTTTATACAATATGGTACAGAGTATCTTATGGTATAGAGTAGTTTATACAATATGGTACAAAGTAGCTTATACAATATGGTACAGAGCAGTTTATACAATATGGCACAGAGTAGTTTATACAATATGGTACAGAGTATCTTATGGTATAGAGTAGTTTATACAATATGGTACAAAGTAGCTTATACAATATGGTACAGAGTAGTTTATACAATATGGTACAGAGTAGTTTATACTATATGGTACAGAGTAGTTTATACAATACGGTACAGAGTAGTTTATATAATATGGTACAGAGTAGTTTATACAATATGGTACAGAGTAGTTTATACTATATGGTACAAAGTAGCTTATACAATATGGTACAGAGCAGTTTATACAATATGGTACAGAGTAGTTTATACAATATGGTACAGAGTATCTTATGGTATAGAGTAGTTTATACAATATGGTACAAAGTAGCTTATACAATATGGTACAGAGTAGTTTATACAATATGGTACAGAGTAGTTAATACTATATGGTACAGAGTAGTTTATACAATATGGTACAGAGTAGTTTATATAATATGGTACAGAGTAGTTTATACAATATGGTACAGAGTAGCTTATGGTATAGAGTAGTTTATACTATATGGTACAAAGTAGCTTATACAATATGGTACAGAGCAGTTTATACAATATGGTACAGAGTAGTTTATACAATATGGTACAGAGTAGTTTATACTATATGGTACAGAGTAGTTTATACAATATGGTACAGAGTCGCTTATACAATATGGTATTGAGTAGTTTATACAATAGGGTACAGAGTAGTTTATACAATATGGTACAGAGTAGTTTATACAATATGGTACAGAGTAGTTTATACAATATGGTACAGAGTAGTTTATATAATATGGTACT
This sequence comes from Watersipora subatra, assembly GCF_963576615.1. Lineage (NCBI taxonomy): Eukaryota > Metazoa > Bryozoa > Gymnolaemata > Cheilostomatida > Watersiporidae > Watersipora > Watersipora subatra. The sequence continues at coordinate 3,743,794 of NC_088717.1, forward strand.
AAGTTGTTATATATAATATGGTACAGAGTAGTTTATACAATATGGTATAGAGTAGTTTATACAATAGGGTACAGAGTAGTTTATACAATATGGTACAGAGTAGTTTATATAATATGGTACAGAGTAGTTTATACAATATGGTACAAAGTAGTTTATACAAATTTGCATGCTTTTAGAGAAAACAAGAAGAGAAAGACCAAAAGAGAACACTAAAAAACTTCAACTCTCCGGCATCACCTACCCGAGGTGAATGATTGCAGGTTCTTTTCTTTGGAGACATTAGAGCATGTGTAACTTTCCAGAATACATATATTTAATAAATTAATTTAAAACAAAAACTATAACTGAATATGAAAGTACTTTGTTATTGAAATTTTATTAGAACAATGTATGAAAAAAATGGTTAGATGATAAATTAATATTAATAATAAAGGAGGATTGGAAACCGACTAAGTGAGAATAACAGTGATAGGCAAATTAACAATGTTTAAACTTAAAACGCTGTATTCAAATTATGTTTAAAAACACGCAACTCTGACATCATAATAATAAAAAGAACTTTACGAACTTATATTATAAATTTTTAATGTTTAAAAACTTTATAAATTTAATAAGAATTTATTGAATATAAGAGAGTGAGGAATAGCCGATACTTATAAACTTACACGACAATACGGTAAAGTAGTAATCTAACTATGTTTGTTCTAAAATGTGAAACCAATGACGAGTTACTAATTTGTTGGATTGGAAGGAAAAATGTGTAAGCTAATACACAACACTATTATAAACTTATATATTAAAACAAACTTTATGAATGTATATAAATGTAACAGTCCATACTTATAAATTAGTACAAGCTTTGTAATCGTAATAACATTTAATTAAATAAAAAAGAGCAAGGAATAACTGATAATTATTACCTTACACAATAATATAGTACAATAGCACCGTAACCATGCTTGTTTTATAAAGTGAAATCAACCACAAATCAGAAAGTCGTTTGAGTCAAAGGAAAGATGTGTAAGCTAATACTCAAAGTGAGCACTCTTATGAACTTTTGTGAAACGAATTGTAACGAACTCAATATTAGTCTGTTGAGGAAAGGAAATTATGCATCTTAATATATTATATCTATATTACATAAATAAACATTAAATTAAAAATAGGCAATATTCACACAAACAAAGATGTTTTAAATAGATCTGATTGCAGATTTAATTTCAAATGAAAGAAATAACGTAAAAGCTGTACATAAAGAAAAAAAGCAGATTTTGTTGATATTTAATGATTTTGGATTTAATATGTATTTACAAACTAAACTTTAAATTTGTCATCGACTATAACTTTATCAACTATATATATATACATTTTTGAATTTGTTTTCATTATAACTTGCACCGCTCAACACTGACCATCTCTTTCGTGCATTGCGGAAGAGATTTCAGCAAGTAGCACATCGGCCATTTTGTCAATAATCAGTACAGCGACTGCCCAATTGTATCTTCGAAAAAAATTTTTGTTGATATCGTATGACGGTATTTTGATATCATAATAACGAAAAAGCGTAGTGTTTCCTAAATTTGAGCAAAAATATTTTATATCAGGAGCATCGTAACCCGTGATCTCAGTGTATCCATTGATACATAATTTAGCGTGTGCAATCGGGGAGAAGGGTATACAGTATATAGTAACAGCTATGGACTCGTAAGAGCTCATTTGCCTTATGGTTTAATGCTAGTTTAGAAACATGCGGTGGTAATCTTTTTGAGTTCAAATCCTGCTCGAAGTGAGCTTTTCATGCCAAGATTATGATAGCTATAGCTGGGCAGACCAAATCACAGACTAAGACCAACTTTGAGGTTTATATAAATTGATTACTTTTGACCCTCAGTGACAGCTATCAACTGCTGTTGACCACTATTGTGCACTGCTAATCACTATTAGCCTTTATTGGTCACTATAAACATCTATATTGACTACGAGACTGTCCACTATTGACAATTATTGACTTTTATTGACCAACATTTACAATTATTGACTGACATTGGTGCAAATTTAGCAGCCCACCCACCAAGTAGTACTGCTAAAGACCTAACTTACTACTAAGTGTCTCCAAGCAGCTCTTGCTGAGAAAACTTATGACAGTATTGACTATAACAATGTAGTATAACATTTAACATATAACATAGTATAACAATGACTATAACAATTTTGATCATCAGCATATCAATTTTTTGTAGCCTGGGGCCCAGAAAGCGCTCCTGTGTCATTATTTGGTTCAAAAACTGTCCTTATACAATCTGGTAAAATTACACAAGTGCAAAGGCTAAACATTCATGATTCTGTCAGCACAAACCCAACTTGACCAGCAGCACTTCTGAAACCGCTCAGGGGTAAGTATTTCTGATTAGTTATCAAGTCTATTCAGTTATCAATAGTGGTGTTATTTTTGTTACTTATAACAAATAGTCACATGCAGCTAGAGTAGGTGGTGATCATAACTGAATTTCTAAATTATATTTGAAGAAACCACAAGTAACCTTGCTAATACATGTATGATGATTATTTTTGTAGCATCCTGTATGAAACTAAACTTTTGATTTTGCAAGAATGACCTTATGGAGGTTCCTAAAATATTCAATTACCACTCACAAAACGCTTTTTTGTGTTCTTCACTGTGGCTTGCACCAATACTTATATGTGCATATAAACCACATTTAAAACTTTAAAAAAGACACGATAATTCAGCACCTACTTTTTGGTCAGGTCTCGCTGAAGAGACAGATGTGTCAGATATCTACTTGTATCAAGTGTTACAAAACCTGTCATCACTTCTGATAAAATTAGTTCTTACCAGCTGAAACGTTGCTTAATTAAAAAAGGTACAAAGCTTTATAAGTTTTAAAAGACATTTACACAAAAAATGTTGCATTCCAAAAGCTACCTAGTTCAATCTTTTGCTCAAATTTTTGTCAGATAACTACTTCATTTTGATGTGAGTGAGAAGTCTTACAACTCAACTTTACAAATTCTACACCGTTTCATAGGATTATTGGTAGTGCCCTACATTTTCTACTAAAATACCTAAATTGACAACAAAAGATACAGTTTCTATCATAGATACACTACACTGCTTGTTGGTAAAGTTCACACGTGGAAAAAGGAAAAAGTAAAAAAGTTATAGTTATCTTGGTATAGTGCTGTTGATTAAACAGCCATAAGCTTTCAGTTTAGCACATGTCTTTGTATGACAAAAAACGTTAAGTAATTTGGTAAGATGGAAACCATGGTGTGAGCCCCAACTGCCTGCTGGTAAATTAACTCACTCTCTCAGAGCTATGTTTAAGCTTTAGCTACTAAAGATGTGTACATTAATGTTTGATAATTTATGTTATATAATAATGCTACTCAAAAGAAGCAAAAACTTTTATATTAACTAAATAATAACACCAAAGGCTGTACAATTTCTTTTCACCTTTGTTTAATCTATGCTTAAATGACCAGATAGTGAAATACACTTACAATATTTTACTTGCGAAACTGTACATGTGTAAGATGAAATTAAGCTGTGTGTGTTGCTTTTTAGCGCCAATGCACTGAGTCTGACACAGATAGAATCTGATTGACCAGTGAGGTAAAATATTTAACATCACATTGGCTACCCTGGAAATATATTTACATCTAATTGGTTACTATGGTGAACTGTTTAATTTTCTGGAGACCAAAAAAGCTTAACAGACAGCATCTCAGCATCTACTGAATATATAACTTTGCAGAGAAAATAAAGTTTAAAATATGAATTATTTTCTAATATCATTTTTCAAAGGACAACTCATGTGAAATTTTGAAAGGTTTTGTCAAAGAGTATAGATATTTTGCTAGCATTTAAGGATGTTATGCGTTGCTTTAGGTAATGTGACTACCATGTTTCAAGATTAAAATTGGTCAAACAAGTTCGTGGTTAAAATACTCAGACAGAAAAGACGCACCAAGACTTCTCCAAAAATGATGTCAGTAGGTGTAAATATCGATTATCAGTGATAAATATATGGTCTTACTGGCATCGGGTACTTATTTGTGTACACCACATTTAGAAAAAGGAATTGGTAGCAATTTGTTACTAATATATTTTTAAAATTACTTGCAACATTTATGAAAATGTACTCACAACACTTTTGAGACGTTTTTGTCTTCTAGGTGTTTTAGCCACGATAAATCTTTACTGATTTTAATCTTGAAACGTAGCAGTCATATCACCTAAAACAACAATCGAAAACTCAAATGATTCAAATTTTTTATACTTTTTGCAATATTTAGTTAAAATTTGACACGAGTGACCCTAAAGCAACTACAGTCTGAGAGTTTAAATCCTTATTTCATAATAGTGCACTATCAGCTTATGGCATTACATTTACCTATCTTAAGGTATGTTCATGTCATACATCGGAGCAACCTTTATCACAATAAAACTATTGTCAGATATTTTTAACAAGTGATATTCCTTTCTTCATGTGCTTTGTAATAACAATCCAGTCTGTTTTTTTCTAGATACTGCTGTCTCATTCTTTAGGTAGACACAGTTTCTGTTTTATTATCTAAACTCTTTAAAACCTTATGTGTGTTTTTTGTGATTCATTAGCTTGCATGTTTTGCTAGACCTAAGCCTGGTTTCCATATGACAGCACAAGGCACGCAACAAGACGCACGACGTCATGCATACACCAGCTGTAACGTGGAAACGTTGACGCACGACGATCGCGCAACAGGCATTCGCTGAGCGCAAAGATCCAACAGAATGGATCCTTGCGACTGGTGCGCACGATGATGTATCCCACAATACATCGCTCGGCTTTTTCAACCTATCCCACAATTCAAACGGAGGGCTGGTTTTCGAAGAAATCTGTCTCCAGTACGAAAGAGTAAGCCTGGTTTTCATATGACAGCGCAAGGTCGCAACAGAAGGATGTTTTCCGAAGAAAATCAGCATTCCGTACGAAAAAGTAAGGAAATTACCGACCCTGTCCAATGCAAGCATGTCGCCTACGTGCGCTATGAAAACATTGCGTCGCAGCCTAAGAAATGCATTGCGCACGATCATCGGGCCGCGCACGATCATTGCGCTATCATATGGAAACCAGGCTTTAATGATAATTGACATTAAAATATTATTCTTTGGCATGCAAACTCCTTCATTTTATAATAGGTTATTTCATGACGCCTTCTTACCATTAATGCTAGCAGAAATACACTCGAAGGAAATCAACATATGCTAGATTGCTTTGCCACTGATTCTGCTAAAATTATTGATCTATTTTTTTGTAATTTTGATAATGACCAAAGAAAGTACAAAATCAACCTATTCCTAATTTTTAAATTTTGCACGAATAACTGTGATTAATCAATCCATAACATTGACACATTTACATTTACCTTTTGGCGTTTTATCACACAAAAGGATGTGCTCCAGTTTCAATTCTTAAGATTTAAAATTAAGGATTATGAAAGCAAACCATTGTTCTTTAGAAAGATTTGAATCAGCTGTCGAAATGTACCACAACATAGTTTTATTATTTTGATGAGTATATATTGTTACAAGCTATTACATCAGTAATACAAGAGCACTGTAAAAAACTTCCAATAAAACTAACGGCTTCTAAAGGCTTCAATCAAAGATAAGGACGGCAAAGTTCTCAATATTCAACATTCTAGATATATATAAAAATATAAATAGTATTTATATAACATCAAATCAGACAGTGGTTGACTGTTTCAGCATGCACTAGCAGATATCATTAAAGTGTAAATAAGTTATACAAACTAACTATAAGTCAGTAATGAACAAATTAAAAAAATACACATGGAAAAACAGAAATATTAAACAAATAGTTTTAAAATTTTAACAGCTTTGAACTGCTGAGCATCCAAACCAACAAGTCAGCTTTGTTAGAGTCAGCGTGGATACTTGAGTTAGTATCATAGTTGATTTATGTCATATATTTAGTTTATTTCTGCAGTTATGCTAAGTTTAGTAGCAGATAGGATCAATTGGCTCCAAAGGAAATTCAGTAGATGCTAGTCATGACGGGGTATCTTGTAATTGCCAAAAAGTTGCGTAGTAATGTTTGTAGCGTCAATAGTAATTTCATACATTGATTGGACAGCAGCTCTCTTGGCATCATCTATTCTTCTAAGCATCCTTGCAACAAGACCAGGTTTCTGATCGTACAGGTGGGTCATCTAAACATGAATGTATGACAAGCCTTATCAACAATGACACATAAATAGACAGAAATAAGGTCTGAAATCAGGTGATAAAACAGTTCAGAATAAGCGAAAAGGAACTAGCGGTCCGTGTCTGTGTTTGCATCATTTATAAATTAGCATTGCTCAATTTGTTTATTTTTCTTGTTAAGCTGATATTGAAAAAGTTTTAGCAAGTTTTTTAGCTTTTATACTTGTAGTGACTTAAATGTAAAACGAAAACATAATGTTAGAAAAGATTTATTTGAATGCTGAGTCAATCATTTTTTTACCATTTTGTGAGCTTGAAATTAAAATAATTATTTTTAAAACAATTTACTGAAAACTGAACAAAAAGCTTATTGAACATTTGTTTGCAAACAAGCAAATGAAAAAATAGCAAATAAAAACTTGTTTTAGTGTGGCTAGAATGCTGCCACAAATCAACAATATTTTGAATATTTAGTTAAATTTTTTGCATTCCTCACTCATTGACTTACCAATTACATTGAGTAGACATCTGACATTTGTATTATCAGCTACCTCTAGATATTTTTGTGGTTTAACCAATGTTGGCTTCAGTGTTGGATCGGTAATATAGTATTGGTCACCATATATCAGTTTATAGTTTTTCTGCCTGTAAACAAAGTTTTAACAAAATTTTAATATCCAAATCAACTTTATTCAAATAAATTTATTAGGCTTCAGTAAATTTTTGTTGTTACTGGTTTAACTAATTTGTCATGTTCCTTTTGAATATACACAAAGTAATAATTTAGTTATTATTAACATTGATACTTCATATATTCTGGTGCAGTTAAAAGCTTTTATTTTCACACGGCCTTAAGGCAAGCAATAAACTTGCTCAGCAGTAGGAAGTGCTTGCTGTATGTACCTGTACGAAGCATATTCTGTGGCATAGGATGAGGCTGTTGCAGGATTGTTAGTCGAGTCTGTGAGGGCCACCAGCATCTCCTTTTTTATGTTATACCTCCTTCTGGTTGGTAAGTTGTACTCGAAACCTAAGTTAGATAGTTGTGACACCCCGTCTATTTCTTTTAAAAAAAGTCAACTGGTTACCACTTTTAATTAATAAAAGATACAATATAAGCGTATTAATGTTGATTATTTATTGCAAGCTGTTTGAATGTGTAGGCTGCTCTTCAATTAAATATGGATTGGTACTGCCACTCAATCTATGGTTCGAATCCTATGAAATATTTTTATAGGGGAATATATTTTTAAAGCATTTTATCAAGATTAAGTGTTCTTATTAATAGACAAATCATAGTGGTATTTTTATAGATAATTTTTGAATTTGAATAACTTGAAAAAGTTGGTTTGCACTCTGCTATAAAACTGACTTCTAAAAAGTTTGTTTTTGATAAGAAATTTCACAATAATTTTGTTTTTTTTTTGTTTTAACAAACTTAACAAACAATTAAGGCTTTTAGTCAGTTTGAAATTTAAACAGGAAATAGGCTTGATTCGTTTAAATAAGTATGGCTACAAAATTTTATCAAGCTATATATGTATGTACATGTAGATACTAGAAATAGTTAATGTGCCAACCCTTTAGCAGCTTTGAGTTCAATACTTACCAGCTATGGTGAATCCATATGACTTTGGCCCTGGTTTGGCCAGCTGAACAAATGTTGGCAGCCAAACAGTGATGTGCATCAAAAAGTCTCTACTTGTTTCCCCGGTAATTGGTTGCAGCCTAGGATCATAGTATATAGTTGGAACAGGTACTCCACTTTCCATGAAAATTGTCTTTTTGTTTTTGATAGGGTAGTTATTGGCATAGTGATGAAAAGGTGGGAACTCAGTAGATGGATCTGCTTCACCATTCTGTAAAGACGGAACAAATATACAAGTTACTTTAATTTGAATCATACGTTTCAGTTATAATTCATCTCGAGTTTCAGTAGTTTGAATTACCTGAAACTTTAATGTCATTTGAAGGCAAGTCAGAGAGACAGCTTCTTATGATGAAAAGTGCTAAATCAGCCATTCTACCATGGTAAATGCTGTGCAGCTGTAATTGTTGGTAAAGAATTAAGCACCTTTGTTAAAACATGTTTGGAATAGAAGTATAATGATCAGTACACAGACCTTCTGAGATCAGTATTTTTGCCACTTATTTAGTACTTATTTATCATAATGTAAACAAAACTGCTGGTTCCCTTTACCTTCTACAAGACTGTCAAATAGCAACACCGTGTGTTAAGTGGCAATGAGATATATATTTAAAAATAAATATATACGTATACATATACATGGATGATAAGCAAGGAGCATACATGCAGAGAGAGCGTGAGCGCTACGACTCTGGCTTTTAACCGATTTCTTCTCCTTTTTTATATTTTTGATCGTAGCTTAGGCTCCGCCCCTTTTCCTTTGTTTTTTACACTGGTGTCGCTCAGTCTCTTTTCTAGTTCCATCAGTTTCCTCTCTTAGCCCTTCGGTTCACTCTCGGTAGCCAGGGCCTCTCTCGGTGGCTGGGTCTGTCTCGGTCCCCCGTGGTGGCTATGAAGTTTAATATCATTACAGCCTTGGTCATTATGCTCTGCTGTTACACTAGGCTATAAATATGCAGGTTTATAAGTCATATAACAATAATATATTAAATGCAACAAATTTATATTCATAAACAAGTGACATAAATGAACCAGACTTATAATACATGCAAAAACAAAAATCGGCGTTTTTGAAACAAAGATATTTGCATCATTTGCTCAGCCAGTCGCGTTCTGATTGTTGTTTTCGATGGAACAAACATTTTTGGTTGTTCAATATCTTCCATAATGTCTTCTGACCTCAACTCTTTTTCTGCACTGCGAAACTAGCCGATATTAATGGTCAAACAATTTTTTTAGCGAAGTAAGACTTTTACCCGCTGTATTTCCCACAAATACATGTAATGATAAACCTTTAGCTACATGCGCTCTAAGCACAACTTTTAGCCTAAAACTAGTCTTTCGTATACGATTGCAAATGTAAACTGTTTTTTTATACGTCAAAGTATCAAGACTGAGTTAAACAAGGAACTACTATTAGCCTGATTAACTATTAACTATAGCAATAGCTATCAACTATTGCTATGGAGCTGCTTTCAAAGTTTTTAAAAATACAAAAAGCTTTAGAGTTGGACAGTGTGAGAATTAATTGTCATTGATGTAAACGGTTCATTATTAATACAATTTTGTGGGCACTTTTTTACTGATCACTTACTATTATGGGTTTGTAAATATCAAAGAATCTTAAAATAGAGGTCAGATAGAGGTGACATTCAGTTAAAGGGCGGACCTTAAAGATGTGGTGGCACCAAATTTTAATTGATACTATCAGAAAGTATGGGTATTATTTTATTAGTTGCTAATATTTTTGGTGTTTGAGGTGGCCTGTCTGCCAGGATGTTTCAAGATTAAAATCAACAAAACTTCATCATTTTAAAACGCTCAGAAAAAAAGATCTGCCCAGACTTGCCTAAAATGATGTATATAGTGATACAACCTGTCTCTATCTTTCGTAGTTACATCGGCTATTGTGATAAAAGTCGAGTCCTACGTGGCTCTACTGGCATATATTTTATTTTGTGTTGGCTCATGACTGCTAGAATAAAATTTTAAATCTAGCTACAGAAGCATTATTATAAATGTGTCAAACGTCTCAAATAAGGATAAATAAAAAGTCATATTAGTTGCCTCTAAATGCTGTGTAAACATCTGAGTACCAACTACGATTCTGCCAGTCTACGGTATTTAAGTCGTCGAGCTAACTTATTTCATCGCGGCCTTTGTATCAGCGAAGTTCTCAGTTGCTACCCATATCAGAAACTAGTTACTGAATAAAATAAAAAAGCCACATCTTTGAAATTAATATGTTTGAATATATGCCGAAACCAACTGCATCCCTAAAAAAAGTCATGTATAGTCAACGTTATCTAGTCATTATTAGCATCAATTTGTAAAAAAAATTTACTGGTCACATTTGATTAGCTGATTCAAGTACAAAACAAATGGTTTTTGAGTTGACCAAAATAGTGAACGCAAAACAATGTCAATTTCTTTGAAATTCATTAACCCATCAATTCTGGTAAAGGGTTAATAAAGCAATTCTTGCACCTGGTTGGCAGTTTGTGGGATGGACTCACTTATTTTCACTTAGTAGTGTGGAGTGTAAAATTTTTTGAGTAGCTCTTAACATTTGGTCTATAGGAATTGAGTTGAGAGCTATGAAAAAGTACCTGTTAACACAGCTCTGATTACACTTCATAAATTCATCTATCAGACAAGATTTTGACACAGGTGGCAATGGTGCTGTGATGTATTCAAAATATTCTGCAAATCATGTTTTGCATTATCTTCGACATTATTATTTTATTATATAATTTTCACAAGCTAAAACATTTTCATCTAAGCAAAATGTTTTTATTAAAGACATCCATCAAAGTCGTGGCCGCTCACATAGCTTTTAGCTCATATAATAGGAAATATTACTCAACTGCAGTAAACTCAAACTCTGTCTGTATTGTATCTGGATATTCCTCTTCATTTTTTGTCCTAAGATATGTAGCTCTCCCATGTTGTATATGCAGGTTGGTGGTGATCACCACTCTGCTCTTGTAAGTCCTGAGTATGTCCAAAATACCAATGATCTGTAGGTGCATGAATTCTGTCTCTACGTACCATGTTGTAAATTTTCATGTTCCTACAGCCTTTCAGATGGTTTCAGACATTCCGCATCTGGATACTTGGTACTCACAAAATATTAAACTCTTATTACCTCCAGATAACTCATTGGATGTCACTTAGAAATCTAGTAAAATGATGACATCTAGTAAAAAAATCAGCACTCAAAATAGAATTAGCTACAAAAGCTACCATGGTAGTGTCGGTAGTTATAATAGGCTACTCTCATTGGAGCTGGTTTTATAAGGCCTGTAATCTCCTGCGTTCCTGCAACACACTTGGGACCAGTCTAAGAAACGAAATGCCACATATCGTGGTTTGAGCAGCACATATTCATGTCTTTCTTTCCCCGTGCATGGTAGTTTTACACTGACACCACTGTTCCACTGGTTGCACCACATAAAACATTCTGTAATCAATAAAACAAATGTAATGAATATATGTCATTCATCAATATGTCGTTCTAACGTGTATCTACTGAAAGTTTTCAATGTGGGAGTTAGGTTGAAGATGTAAACTCACAAAGTGAACAAATGCTTAACAAAAGCAAAAGTACACCAAGCCTTGTTTCTCGAAGTTAAAGATGACCATTGATCAATTAATTTTTTTTCACTTTCTCACTTTCTTCTCATCTTTCTCACTTTCAGTGAGAAGTGAACATAAATTCTAATAATGAATCTAATTTACTAGCTAAAACTGCCAAGGAAAATTTGAAGCAAATATTATAGCTAGGGGAAGCAATAAAAAAGTTGATAAGCAATGATTGGTGATAGCAAAAAGTTATAATTCTATTAATTAGTAAATTTATTAATGAGTAGTAAATTATTACCTTTAGTTTAGTATTAGCTGGATGCCCGGTGTTGCCCGGGTACTAAAAATCAGCTTATAAACAATGAGAGGTAATGTAGTTACAGTAGTTGCCTGCCACTTGCTATTAGTCTGGCACATTTCTAATGGATAATTTGAGTAAGCTTGCTAACAAGAGCTACCTCTTTCCACGCTCTCCATCACACCATCACGCCATCAAAGCATAACATCCATGACATTACGCCATCACAGTGCATCATTACGGAGAATGGTAGCGTAGTTGCTCCCATATAGCGACGTGTATTGCCTCATGAATTCATCAAGCTTGTGTGGCTGAATTGGTAAGGCGTTGAACTGACAAATGAAAAGATTTGTCTGTGGTACAGGTTTTTTATTTCAAGGCTTTAATAGTTATAGCTGGACAAATATAATGACAGACAGACCAACTTTGAGAAATATAGATGTACTAGCCGTGCCTCCCGGCATTGCCCGGGTATTGAAAATCAGCTTATAAACAATGAGAAGTTATAAGAGTTGCTTACCACTTGCTATCAGCTTGGCACATTGCCAATAGAAATTGGTATTAAAATCAACTTATAAACAATGAGAAGTAATGAAAGTTGTCTGCCACTTGCTGGCAGACAACTCTCCAGCAAGTGATAGGCTATTGCCAAGCGGCCTGACACATTGCCGATGGAAAACTCCACTAAGCTAGTTAATAAGCTTCTAATGTCGGTAGGCCATGACATTAGAAGCCTGACATTGTTGTCCAGTTACGCTATTCTAATAATAGCTATAGCTGAACATACCCAGACAGAAAACATACTTTGAAAAATATGTATATACATGTAGATATGGAAGATTCAAAGTTAAACATATATTTGCCTCTATTCTCCTATCTTCCTCCGAAGCATAACGCTGCTGCTTATCAGCTCTAACCATAGGCTGTTTTCCCTACTCTATAATTACCTGATGCTCATAAAGCTCTGAGTCACCTTCGCTGGAACTAGGAGCAATTTTAGAACTATGTCGTTTTTTAATAAAAGTGCGATCTTGTAATTCACTAAATCCCTTAATGACGAGCATCTTTAAGATCACAGACAACACGTTTTACTAGCGGTAACAGTGATTATGACCAATATAAAAAACTCGTACTAATGGTTGGCTAAAGAAGAGATCAAAAATTTATCATTCGCGCACTCCTTCATATACGCTCACTATATATGTCACTAATAAAGCACCCAATTGAATTGGAGCGTTTCAAAAAATCACTTCATTCAAACGCTTATATCTCTAGACAGAGTTAGTCAACAATGAAAAAAATAACATCCAATTGTAGCTGATATTTTAGCCTTTTATTGGTCTTAAATTTTTTTAAATAACTTCAATGGTGCAATCTCATCTTTAAAGTAAAATAGAGGTAGCGTTCAATTAAAGGTGGTGTTCAAATACAGGTTTTACAATATCTTCCAGCTGCCTAAGAAGTGACTAAGTGCTTGTCTTGTTTGTTCAATCAGTGTTACCAAATTTGCTTCTTTACAGCCATCTATGCGAGTTATACATGTCGTGCAAAAGTTCCAGTAAAAGATGCATGACAAAAAAATTTGGATTAGCTTGGTTTTGATTTTGACCATTGTTATAACTCAACATTCTTTTTGCTCAAAAGTGACTTTTTGTGCAAAAGAAGGCAACACCTTAACACCTATGAAACCTAAGTGTAAAAGTTTTTCCAAAGGTGGGATTTTTAATCTTGGCAACTCATTGGATATGAATTTTACACCATCGAATATATCTGGTAGCTGCAAGCAATTGCCACTGACGAGAGGTACCAATAGAAATGAAAAATAAACTGCTTAGGCCTACTGCCCATTATGATAAATTGCAGTTCAAACAACAGACACAATAATACTCAATTTAATAGAACTTGTTATCAAAGTACATAGAGAGAAAACTCTAAAAATTAATACAATGGTTAGTGGGTGTATTGAAATTTTTAAAAAGTTGTAAATTAAAATATGGTCTGTCCATTTGTTTAGTAATCTCTATAGCTGTTGTGAAAGAACCAAATTTATGTCAATTTGTCATTTGTGTAGCGATATGTGTCGATAATAGTAACCCAAAGTGGTCAGTTTTGGATGGAAAAATGAAGAATAACTATTTTATGTGGTTCATCTTTATGCATGGAAACTAAACATTTTGTAAAAACAAGTCACTTGGAGCTTGGGTGTTGATAACATGTCTGAGGTGTCCTCTCAAAATCGCTTTCATTGCCGAAACCAGTAAGTTAGTTACTGTGGCACAACATGTGTTCACCACTCAGCTTCATTTTACTTACAGTAGTTGTGGCGAGTCTCGTATGCCTACCATGTGAGGACTAAAGCTACAGAAATGAACTCTTCACTTTAGTCATTAACACAATTATACCTTTACGTTGATCTCTGTTGAGACATAAATGTGTACGGCTTGTGCAATTGGCACTGCCTTCTGCACAAGCCAATTGCACAAGGTCGTGAAGCTGCGTTAATTACAAAAGACAATACATAAAAAATATTTACTATAATAAAAGCTGTATTTGTCTGTTGCCAGGTTGGAATAATAACTGCTTTTTAAGTGCGTGACATTTAGCTTTAAGACCAACAATCCACCTACTGCTGCGCCAAGCCAATCAGCAACTTGAAATGTTTCGGTTTCGGAAATTATTCATGAAATGAACAATTTTTCAGCTATTGGCAAACCTGAAATCTGACTACAGGGTCTAGTGAGAAATGCTGATAGACAGCATACCCTAGATGGTTAGTCTCCCAAATCAGATTTACTGAAGTAGCTCTATTTACGTATGTTAAAGGGTTACTCTCGTCCAATTTTATAAGATTTTATCGGAAAGTATTTATATTTTTAACATTTGAGATTCCGCTTGTTGTTTAAGGGATCTGATTGCCATAATGTTTTAAGATTAAAATTGACAAAACTTGATCACAGTTACAACTCTCAGAAAAAAAAGACGTGCCCAGACTTTCCTAAAATGACAGCGCTATAAACAATGGCAGTGTATATTGTTTATAGGAGATAAATATACGATACAAAACTTTCCTGGCTTAGAATAACTAAACAGCATATGATTGTTCAGCACTGAGATTATTGAAAGGTTTAGTCTACATAAAGTTTTCAAGGCTGTTTGAGGCAATCAGAAAGGTATATTTTAACTCTAATCCTTGCTATCAAAGTTGGTTTTAGCCATTAAGTACAATGTGCTACGAGAGTTTCAATTTTAGGTATACTTTGCAAAGTGCAAGCAGCTGATGCCTAGTGGCTTATAACACTTGACCTGCAGACTACAGGTTGAGTTAAATTCATACAAAAGGTCACTGGTGGTATCAGAAATGACATCCAACCTTAAATCATCTCTATAACTGGGCATGTCTCCAGGCTTGCTTATCTCTGGGCTCAGACATGTCCAGCCTAGATCATTAAAACACTGTCTGTACAACAATGCTTTTGAAAATAAACAGCCTCTGCTTGCAGTAGGCTAAACAGACATCATACTTGGTCTTCGAGGGATTGCTCCCACGCATGCAGGAAACTTATTCATGTTAAAATAAATTTACTTATTATTCTGTCTTTTATTAATTTAATAAATGACTCAAAATGTAAAAGCAAATCTTCAAATAATTCCCATTTAAAAGTTAGGTTTACAATTGTAATGCCTTCATGAGCAGGTTAGGCAGGTTCCCACCTTCTGTCATTACCTACTTTTTAACTAAACTCTACTCAGCACATGAATCATTGATAGCATTTTGGGTCAGCAGGCTCTAGAGGAAAGTGTATAGATGGTGTACAGTAGTCATCCCGAGGAATAAGATATGGTCCAAATTGCTGAGTTGTGAAGTTAGTTGGACCAAGAGGAGGATGGTACACTGCCTTTACAGAAACTCTTCTGGCAGCTTCTATTTTTCTTATTAGCATTGAGACAATAGCGGGTTCGTCATCATAAATATTTTTTGTCTCATTTGGGTCATCTGCAATCAAGTGAACAAAATGAGTTCGAAATGTTTACATGTAGCTGATAGAGAGACCATCTAACAGTTTGTTATAACGAGTCCAAAAAATATTCTCACTAGAATTGAATGGGTTTAATTGGCTTAAAATACAATTAAGATATTTATACCCTCTTTAGCACATTTCAGTAATCTATTATCTTAATAGTAGACATTTGCAACCATTTTGTCTGACTAATATTACTTTAGAAAACAATATCATTGTGCAAATGTCACATATTTATGAGTCTGGAAAAGCCACCATTTTATCAAAAAAGTCTATAAAAAAGATACAATATGATGTGTCTATTATAAACCTGTTGTACAAGATCTACTGCTCCAGTAATAATTGCAAATCCTAAAGATGATCTCGATGTGCATCCTTTAGCATCTGCTACCACTTTAAAAAATAAAAAGTAATTCCTGTAAATCTTTCTACGAAGTCTAACTTGTGATCAGAAATTCTTCTAGCAACTTTACAATTAGCAAAGTTAACTTATCTTCACATACAAATCTCTGTACAAAGTATATTTTTGGCCAGAATTGTAATGGCTGCTGTGAATAAATTTAGAAGCAATAAAAGTTTTTAAGATTTGAATATCAAGCTGTCACTGCAGACAGAATTATGTATGTTGTAAAAAATCTTTAGCGTTCCCCTGCTCGGGATCCACTTAGAAAAAGTTATGAGTTCCTTTAACGTTCACTAATTTGGTTATTACTCAAACATCATTTGCTTAATCTTTATGAACCTTTTATAAACAAAATGATACTGATAATTATTGAATTACATCAATATGTACTGAATTCTTTTACTTTCGTTGTGGTTGGTGTGGTTTTAGTGATGAGTGAACCAGAGAGGAACAATCCTTTGAAGTTCCCTTTAATTCTATGTCAGTAAGGTCTAAATGAGACCCACTGTCATCAGACTTATCCATAAAGTTGTTTAAAACTAGACCTACAAAATTAAAAATGTTTAGGTGGATAATTAGAATACTTTTCAGGAGCAGTGTATGCTGTACTAGCATTGAGAAACGCTTTTTTTTACCAAGTGTCGTGTTGAAACTCCAAAGTATTTTGTTTTTTAGTTGCTTCAAAAGTAGCACAATCACGATCATTGGTACATGTAATTCTATCACTACAATAAGCTTCATTTAAATTAGTTGGTTGTTTGGTGCAGCCTAAAACTTTGACATACATCTATATGAAAAACTGTTTCACAGAAGGTTGCGCTTGTGAAATTAATGTCACTCTGCCAGGGGTGGACACAAAAGGTAAAAAGCAAAAAATTTGTTCCATCATTAAATGGTTAATGTCAATATTAAATTGTATCAGCTATCAGCTAGAGGTGGTGGAACTATGAGAGCTACATGCGGAAAAGCCACGATTATGCAGCAGAAATAATAACAATATAACATAATTCTACAATAAATCTGCTAATTATACGCTATGTAAGCTTTCCTCTTATTACTTAGTTACTCTTCAATTACTTAAAAGGATACTTTCATGCCTCTTATATAAGCACTCATAAGAATTCTATCAGCACTAATAAAATATCATATTTTGTGACATTTTATCAATCAAAGAATAGATATTTTTTCTGTTGGTTTCATCTCTTTAACAAAACTCAATCCATGATGCATTTCAGTTTTCCATATCCCTTACCTATAACATTGAAAAGACATCGAACTACCCGAGAGCCATTCTCTATCCTATGACAGTCATCTCCTGTGATGTTAGGAAGCTCAGGGGATTCTTCTGGTTTTGGCCACTCTGATTCTAGTGCTGACGGATCAGCTAGGTAATACTGATTTCCATAAACTAATTTGTAGTCTCTCCATCTACAGCAGAAAACTTTGTAAATGATTCGTCGTTACCCTTTCCTTTACAAGCAGCTAAACCACTTGAATACAACAGGCAGTGAATGCATATTTCAAATATGTATGTATGGGTACAGATAAATATATTCAACAACCAACTGTACAATATGAAACTTTCAGATGCTCTGTTTGACCGAGCTCATCCGCACTGTGGTTACATGTATCTTTACAATAAGCTCTGCCCCTTGACCCTCAACCGATTCATTAGTATTGGCTACCTTTTGGAAACGGCTGATGAAGTACTCTACATCTTCCTAGCCAGAGTACTGAGATGACTTTAACTGGTGAGCTGGAGCTAGGGCCTTGGGCAACATTATTCTCTCTAGTACCTTGGCAAAATTATCTGTACCCTTGTCAGTGCTCTGAACACATTTGATGGCCATACCCTTACAAAAAGGACCCTTCGAATCTTCGGAGGCCGGCTGCCACATTCAAGGCAGTTAAGGTCCCCTAGTTCAGAGCGTATCTTGAATCGGAGTGTTCATTCAATTGGTTTCTGTCTTTACTACTCCTTGGGTAGCCTGGGTTAGTACATCTAGGGGTTCACCGGTTTTTGTTAGATTATGGATCTAAGATCACAATGCTGCTATCGGTGTAAAGGATCTGTTGCGACCCTTCGTTTTGCTCTAAAGGCAACCAAACCAGTTGATTACAGCAGACAATGAATAGAGTTTAGAAATGCATATATATGGGCTCAGCTAAATGTATGTAAGAATCAACTGCACGGGATGAGACTTCTCAGTGCTCTGCTTGATTGGGCTCATCTCACTCTGTTTATACATATACATGTATTTAAAATTAAAATAAGCTTTGTCCAGAGATCACAGAGATCGATTTAGTAGCAGGTTGGGCCTCCTCGGCCAAGTCAGTAGCCGACTCTGTCAACCGATCGGTTATTGCATTTTTGGTTAGGCTGGAGGCCGGCTCTGTCTTTTCTTTTATTTCTGAGATCAGAGAGACGAGCGTGCATTCACTCCCATCTCTGAGAGGCCGAGCCAGTTTTCTAGGCTTTTCTCAGCAGCTTGACAGTGCGGGTATCTTTTGGTTCTAGGTTTTAGTATCTCTTGTTACCATACATTGCATAATTCTACTGCTGGTGCAGGAGGGTGTGTGGTGAGATTCATTCACTCACCAAACACTCTACACATGCCATCAATGTAGTGAACAAGCAACCGACTAACAAAATTTGCAAACTCTACTTTATGTCATACAAAGTGTTTGCTTTTTATAGAAGATTTACTTTTTAGTTAACAACTCCCAATGAAGAAGGGAAAATATTATTTACACTACATTTAGCCATGCTAAATATTCACTATTATAATGAAAAAACTGCTAAAAATTTTAAATAACAAAATTTTCCTGAAATAAATCCACAAATCATATAACTGTGAGAAGAATCTGATTACAATAGAGTTTAGCCTACCTGTAAGCAGCGTCTTCTGTGGTGCAGTCTGGAGGATTTATGAAACGGTTTGTGGCATCAGTGAGAGCTACTAAGATTTCCTCCCTTCTGTTGTACTTTCTGTTTAGCGGACAGTCATAGGTTGATCCTAAGTTGGCCAGCTGAGACACTCCATCTATCCCTAGTAAGATAGATTGATTTTTTACATTGTTGGTCCCCAAAGGAACAAAACCAGATTGTTTCACAAATTTCAGTTGTAGCCTTTGGTCAGGCAGAAATGTTCAAAAGTGATTGCACTGATACAAAATTTATACAGCTGAACTTGCACTAAAATCATTAATTAAATTTCTTAATATTATGTTATGACTTGTCTACATAAAAACTTTAAAAATCGTTTAAACTTCAAACTAGAAACTTTTTCTTTACCAATAGTTGGTTGCAAAATGCTAAATACATCAGATGTCTGCATTCTTCACCTGGAATTTCAAAGCTACTCATTTTTCTTCCTGGTTTAGCTAGTTGAATAAATGTAGGAAACCAATCGGTGACATGCATAAGAAAGTCTCTTTCAGTTCCTCTGGTCCTTGAATGTAGTCGGGGATCATAGTATACTGCGGGTACACGCACTCCTCCCTCCATGAATGTAAATTTACCATTTCTGAGAGGGTAGTTGTTAGCGTAATAGTCATACAAAGGAGATTTTCTAGTTAGAGAAGCTCCACCATTCTAAAATAAAGTTTTAACTGTCTAAAATACAGCTCAAAGTTTATGAACATCTGTAAAGCAAACGAACCAAACAAGCATAAACAAATGCTAATGCTGTGCCTGATTTTATGATGAATTTGTTTTTGACATTTTATCATACATGCTTTTTTAGGGTGCACACTTGAAATTTAATATACCTTTAAGAAAACAATGTTCAAACGCTTTCTATCTTATTATTCTATCATCTTTTTATTTTTATAGTTAGCAGTTTTTGTTTAGAGTTGTGTGCCCTTGTGAACAATATTCATGCATGAGCAAACAATTCTTCAGTTTAATATATTTCTATGAATTGTAGTCATGTATAAAAATGTGTCATATTCAATTCTTTATTTCATAACTTGGGCACTTTTAGCTTTGTCAAATATAACATAGCAGCAATAAAAGGCTAAAATGAATGGTGACAGCTTTCTCTATCATAGACATATGCTATATGGTTCAATTTGTAGCATATATGCTGATAGCGAAGTGTCTCAGAGGCTACTCTGTTTACATACACTCTATGTCTATTCTACGTAAAAACTTAGTTTAAAGATTGCTCAAGTTCTTACAAATTCAAACTTGTAAACCTCGGAGTTGCTCACTCTTAGTTAAGACTGAACAAAATTTCCTGTGGACACTTACGTCTGAGGAGAAAATAATAATTGTGTTCTGGTCCATCTCAGTTTCTTTCAAAACTTTTATAGTTTCACCCAGCAAGTCATCAAAAGCAGACACCAGTCCTACATGCAACAAAAGCAAGTAGTTAGTAATTAATAAAAGCCAAAAACAGTTGATGTGGTAAGTAGAGTAAAAGTTTTTTTTTACATCTGGTTCTAGATAGATGGAAAATTTTAACTATTTCACACACTTAAAGTCAATAATTATTTATATGAAATGAAATAATACTGAAACGACAAATTAGCTATTAAGTGCAACAAACCTTGTTTGGTATTTAGCATTCTTATGTAGATTTATTTGCATACTTATTAATTTTAAAGTTTATTCTTGCTTTATTTAATTGTTTTATTTTTTAATATATTTTTTAACCATTTAAGAAATGATTTATTTGAGTGATTGTTTTTGTAGTTACTAATTTAAAGAACAAATTATAAAATAATAATAATAATTGTTATATTAATCAGTAATGTTATACTAACCCAAGTATCTCCGTCTCTTGTTGGTCTCTGTATTTTCTGCATCCAAGAAGTCATGAACATCAAACATCTCTTTCGTTGACTACAAAAATTGTAATATAGACATGAATGAGATAATTTTTAACGTGTTTTTCATCCTTAGTTGTTAATCTGAATAAAGTGAGCTCTAGCAAAATTGGAAAATAATGCCAAGGTAACCATTGTAGATCATATTCAAAGTAATAAAAAAAGTTAAAATGACTTGCATACAGTAATGATTGCTAGTTTACTAGGATGCTAGTCTAAAAGTAGCAGTAGGAGGATCTAAATTAAATTACAGGCAGACTTATTTTTAAAGAATTCAACTGTAAGTAGATTTCTAATCAAAGTAATAAAATTTTTGATCAACGCCACAAAATCATTTGAACTTTGTTTAAAAAGACCTACCGCTGTTGAATAGCCAATAAAAGTTTACATCTGGTTTTCAGCAATTACATTCTACTTAATTACTTCTGCAGAGTGCCAGTTTTATTTGTTAGTGCCATTTTCTTATCGCTACTACTAAATTTTTTACAAGTAATTTTCACTCAAGATGAACAGTTTCATATTTTCTTTGTCTTTTGCTATATGGTTTTTATCCACAAACGTAGAAAAAAACCTCTTTACTTATAATAAGCTACTAGAATAAACAATTGTATCAAATTTCAGCTTTCAATAAGGCTTTGCAAAAAATTTGAAAGCAAATGTAAAGTTTTGAGTACTTAACTAAACGTTGGGATGTTTTATGTTGCTCACCTGAAAAGGAGCATGTGGAGCAGTCGGTGATATCCACATGAAGAGAGGTTTGGGTTTGTCTTTGTGACCCGATATCATCTCTCTAAGATCTTGCATTTCTAAAAGCTAAATAGCTATACAAATTACTAGTTTTGTTAATAATAAAATAACAAAAAGTAATAATATAGTCGCATTAATATTTGGTGTCTTTTGGGAAAAACCATTACATTATAAAGACATTCTGGTAGAGACCAATATAATCTGGATATTATTGTTGTTAGCTTGACTCATCTTTATGAATAACCTACAACCTTGTTATGATCTGCGTAAGTACATGATGTTGAATGAACAGTATAATTGATCTTAGTGATATTAGGCATAAAAGATTTTAGTTGTACTTGCATCAAGACTAATAAAAAATACAGTTCACAATGCTTGTTTGTATTACACTAGCAAGAATGTTCATTTTCTTAAAGAATTAGCACAAAAATACTGAAATTGTTTTACTTTTAGTTGAATTAGTTGATACACAATCTATGCAGAATTTGACACCATCAGCTTGTTCAAAGAACACCTGTAAAACAAATCATTGTACAAAGTATTTGTAATTTTATCACAAAATTGTACCTCGCTGTCGATTTTGTCTATTCTCTGTGTCTATGTCACATATCAGCTTTTTAGGGGATTTTTCAAACTTTTGAACTCAAGTAAACAAAGGACAGAGTTTATCACTTTGGCAAAAATGTTAGTAGCAACATTTTCTATTAACTAAAGTATCAGACCTAATGAGACTGCCTTCAACTTATTTTAATTAATTGATAAGCCCTTTTTTAGTGCAGAAGTCTATGCAAACATTAACAAATGCCAGTATGTTAGCCAATATGATATATAGAAGCCAACTTCCACTCTGACTCAATAAATAACTGCTATAACATAAGTGACTTTACAAGTACAAATGTAGGTGTAATTAAATTTTTACAGATATACCATAGATTCATCAATTGTTTCAAACCTCCTGAAGTATTATCACGGTCAAGAGTTAAAGTTGAATACATGTAGTATAAGTGACTTTATGAGCTGTTCCAACCTGAGCCTTTGACCAATCAGAACTTTGTCTAGTATTTATAAATGAATAACTATCAACTCACTGTCAAATGAGTTCCAATATTCTCTGCACTAGGCTCATCATCAACTCTTCTCTGTAGGACTGTGTATTCAGCTGTAACATGCACCAGAAATAATGTTATTAGCTACTAGTAGCAGTTATTGAGGTGGTGAAATTAGTATTGAAATGAGAGGATCTTAGTATATCTATGACAGTGATACTAGTTAGGAAAACCTCTCATGACACAGGCTAATATTAAATTTAAAGTCATCCAAGTAAATAAAATTAAACTATTTCCTAGGTTCAGCTTTTGTTGACTAATTTTCTGTTTTTTTATCAATATTTGATATTAAATACTGAAAATCTGATTTTTACCCAGGATTAGAAAAGACAACAGTTTTTGCTTTCTTTAATTAAATTTTCTAAAGTACGGCGGCTTAAAGAAGACAATTCAAGTTTATCACAGCTTCATACAGCCACTGAGCATATAGACCGCTACCACTATCTTATCATATTTCAGGACCATTCTATGAAGTATATAAACAAGAAATTCATGAAAAATAAAGTGGCAAAAAAAATTTACTGCTTCTGCACTTTGCCCTTTTAAATGACTTACATCATAAATATTTCATGGAAAAATTTTTCTTTGCCAATTTGTGGCTACTTTATAAAGAAAACAAAAACCTTAACGATCTATAATTGATAAATTTACCATCTTTTTGCGGAAAGTTTACAAGTTACAGTGTACATGTAATATAAATTTTTAATAGATTACTTCTTTAAAGAAATGATTCAGTAACATAAACACTGCTTAGTTTTTGCATCTTATAAAAAAGCAATACAAAAGATATTAAGATAAGTTAATATAAGATTATATCATTTATATAAATTAAATTATTACGCATACAACTAAAACTGTGAGACATGCTAATACAGAAATAAAATACTTGACTTAAAACTAGGAGTTACACAGAATCATAAAAAATTACATATTTGAGTCACCATCGGTATGGTACAGCTAAAAATTAATTAGACTATGTTACAACTTACAGAAGCCCTAGTAGTGGTTCCTAACTTTGTGTGATCAGTAAGCAAACAAAGCTCTTAATAATTAGAAAGCCAGGTTTTAAAGACTAGTGTATGGTGCTAACAGCCAACACTATCTGTCATTATAATGCACAGGCTTTTCATGTTTCTAGTAACTAAACTCATTCTATATGCAATAGTACTAACCAGGAAAATATGGATGTTCTAATGAGAAAACTTAATTTTTTATAGGGCCAAATTTGCATATGTGAGATTGCTCTGCAAATATTTCCTACTAGTGATTATATAGCGCAGGTGATAATTCTCATCTAAAATTAAACTGCTTTGTTTACCTGCAACCCAATGCGTTCAAACATTATGCTAAGAACTATTAAGCTTTAATTACACAAGGGAAGAAGACAAAAATTAAAACTGAATTGCTCTAATACTGAAGATCAATGCATAGCCTTATGGTAAATATGTTTTTAGACGCAAGTGTCTGCAAGCCACTGCTCTGATATGCACTCACTCCAATTGAAGTAATCTGCAGATCCTGTGTAAATTCCTCTGAACTCATCTACTCCACGGTTAGTAGGCATACAGCTTCTGTTGCAATAGCCCAGGTGCCACCTGTAATTAGTAGGTATATTCATAATCTAGCATTGTAAAGACAACACAGTAAACACTCTTATAATGTACGCCTCCTATAAAGTAAACTCTGGATAATGTACATGTAAAAAATGTATGTAAGATTTTGGCTTCGTTTCACATATTCCATTATAGTAATATTAATATCATGTAAGCTTTAAATTCGATTACAACAACAGTTAGCCTAAATATATTGTTATTGTTTTTTATTGTATTTGGGAGAAAAACAACGCAAAAGAAAGTTTTTATTATATAAATTAGTGCTCTTGCCATCTCTTAGTCTAGAATTTTAGCAGAGAATGCCAGGTGCGCCAATAGAGCAAAGAGAATACCTAAAAGTGGTCGACTGGTGTAATGTTGGTCTGTCAATCTGAATATCACAAATTGGAGTCTCGTTAAAAACCAACTTTTTATCCCAATCTCTAATCTCTAATCCTAGTTTCAGAAATATAGACAAAAAGACAGACACCTTTTATTATTACAGATTATTCATTTTTGTTGTACATAATTTTTGGTAAACCGGTACCTAAATCAATCCCTGAGTCTAGCTGTCAAAACAAGAATGATAGCATTCAATCTGAACAAGTTTTATCAGGTATATCTGGTTATTATGCTCATGGCATAAATTTCAAATTGCTCACAAAGGCTTGCTTGGTTTCACAAAGCTCTCAAATTTGCCTTACCACTATGTTAGTACTAATGTGTGTGTCATGTAAGGAGCCTTGACACAAAGAAATTTTAACTTATGCCATGTTTGATAGCACTTCTATCACCACCTTTGTATTGTAACTCATAATCATATCTCAAAACTGTCAGCTAGCCCCGCTTGCAAACAAAATATGAATCTGAAAGCAATAGATCTCGGAGGTAATCAAGTTCTAACTTGCGGCCTGTACAACAACATAGAACTGAAAGGGTTTTATTTATTAATCAATATAAATTTGTTCATTACCCAATCGGTACCTGATATTCTAATGTCAAAGTCTTATATAGTCAAGTAATTAAGATTTCTGGTTTTCACCAGAAATCTCCCAGTTTTCACCATTTCAGTGTAGAAACCATATTGCTGGCATGGCCTTGCTAAACATACAACAATACCGCAAACTGCAGTTAAATTTATCATAAGCTAATCATCCCTTAATTATTCATACCACATAGTCTTGTAATAAAGCCCTGGTTTGTGCTTTGTGGTGTGACAGACAATGGTTTGGGCTGGTTATGCCCCGAGTGGGCTAGTGTGTAGTTGCCCACAGCTTTGTTTGTAGTGGGAGCTGGCATGACAGGATTTCTGACCATCTGTTTTTGCTTAGTTGTATGACGCTTGAAACTTTTCAAATATCTATTAACTTAACACCTGGTCAGTTGATATCAAGTTAGGCTAGTCAAAGGTGCCTGTCATTAAACGCTTGCATGGACACAGCTTTTCCAAACCTCTGCATCAATCAATTAGTAGCGCATGTAGCAAAGAGGCCAAGTGGCAATTAATATTTTTTCAAACATTTTTGCCATGATATGGGATCAAAATTATGAACAAGTTTGAATACTTTTTTACATTGTCTTTTACCTTACTACTCTGTTCTTATATAGTTTTTACAAGAAAACAGAAGAAAATAAAAGCTTATTTCAGTAAAATTCTTCATTGAAAATTTTCCAGTACTTATGTCATGGCTATTCACTCTAACAGAGCAATGTATAGAAAGAGTAATGTCACTAGAAGTATAAGGGATTTATACTGGTTCCATTTCCGCTCCCTTTGTGTCACTACCATGCATTACCTTAGTCACATTTTCTTAATTTAAATAGCTATGCCGCCTCTGTTCAAAGACATACGGTTCCTAATTTTAAATTTACGATCACAATTTTTATACACCACGGAACAAGATGGTTAAAAATAATTTAATTTTTCTCAGTGATAAGAACCTAATGACGTTAGTCAACTTTTTACATTGAAGCACAAATTCGGGAAAAATTATTTCCTGAATATTTGAAAGTCTTTGTTGTGCATCAATATACTGTGAAACCTGTATTTGAATGTCACCTCTAATAAAGCACTATTCTAAGGGAAGGAGTGAAAAAATAAACCACCATGGCATTCACAAAGAGTTTATGGTAATTGTGCAGCTATGCAACAACAGTTTTTTTGCATACAGCTCACAAAATGTCACCAAATTATGTAGTTCAATTATTGCTTAGTATTGCCTTCCTCTTGTTTCAGAGAACCACCTACCAACAGTGGAACATGATTATGCAATAAATACTAAACATACACTAGGTATTTGCTATATTCATAGCACGCCGTATTAATATATAATAAAATAATATGAATATTATTGTTTTCAGTTTACGATGTATGCAGATATTGCTGCGGAGTCCTGCTTAGCATTTTATTATTGTCTGTAAAAAAACTGTAGGATGTAGAACTTTTGAAGAAACTCTTCTCCAATAGCTGATCTTTTTATATAAATATGTTAGAAATTTAAAGTTTTAAATTTTAGATTATATTACAAATAATATAGTAGGCAAATATTATATTTGTGACAAAAAGGATGTTATCAATACTTTTGGATAATTATCATAGTTACTGATTTGTGTCTACTCAAACGCTACGGCATTTCAAAAAGTAAACATTGATAATCGTGCTGGTACATGCATAAGACTGCAGAAGTTCCTAAAACGTACGTACTTGCCAATGTACTTTGTTGCATAACCTTCTTCCTTCATGTGTTCAAATATAGTCTTGTGTTCTAATGGAAGGCAAGTTTGACTTTCACGTGAGACCACCTGAAACTGTAAAACAAAGTCTAAGGTAAATAGAAGTGAGCAAGTTGTTAACATGCAAATGTTTACACACCAAAGTTGATATACAGGGCGTGAATGACTTTTACAAAGCTCGAGTTAGTTTTAAACAAGTTTTCAACAGGAAATGCTGGTTATAATTTAACAAGCAGTTAGGAATCAAAGCTTTTCAATGATTATAAACATTTTTGTTCTCCACTCCAATCTTCTGAAACTTTGTGTTATTTTGTATTTTTCCACTTTTAAAAAACTATGACACAATAAACAGAGTTTATGGTAAACAAAGACAATGGAGCGTTTAACATGCAAATAGTTACATGCTAAAATTAATCTACAATACATCAATGACTTTCACAAAACCTTGGTAAGTTTTAAATAAATTTGGCAACAGAGAATATTGTTAGATTATTGAAGGTTAGCTAGCAAGCAGTGAGGAGCCAAAGCTTTTTACTGATTCATAAACAGATTCTTGTTGTTTGCTTGATTTTGCTAAACTTTGTGTTATTTTGTGTTCTTTTTTCATTTTTTTTATAAACTAACCTAATAAAATTCACAAACCAAATTGTCAGCATTTTACAATACACTAGCTGAAGTCCCTTCAATGCATGAGTAATAAAAATAGCTTATGCACATTAAATAATCTGCATTACTTTACCTGCTACATTACTTTCATGTTATACTACCTGTGACTGTTTATCAGCTGTTCTTATTACCCACGCAACACCGGACATTTATCAATCCAGGTTGTAAGGCAAGCTGATACCAGCTGGGCAGCTCGCTACGTGTAACGCAAAGCTGCTATAAGTATTTTGACTAGTTTAAGAACAGCTTTCCTATTATTGATCACTGTGCGAAATTGAATACATAGTACAATGGGTAATCTAACCACCTCTCAGAACTGGAAGTGTTGAGATCGAATACCCAGCTGATCTGATTTTCCATTACCAAAGCTTTATCACTATAAATGGACATATCGAAATACACTGACATCTATATCAATCTCAAACTTTGCCATTTGGTGTGTCCAGCTATTATAGCTATTAAAATAAAAGAAGAAAAGATTCGCTTCATGCTGGATTTGATTTCGGAACCTCCTGTTCACCAGGCGACAAACTATACCATTGATGCAATCAGTTCATTGGATGATATGAATTGTTATTTAGGTTAATATATAACATAGCGCTTGTTGTTACAGTGCAACATCACTAACACTTGCTCTCTTGACTCTTATTAGCAAGTTTAGCAACTCCAGCTTACTCGACTTAGCCATTGGCAATGTGCCAGGCTAATGGCAAGTAGCAGGCAACTAAATTACCTGCCACTGTTTATAATCTGTTATAATACACATGCAACACTGAGAATTTGGCTAGTACGCTTATATATATTTATGAATATGCATGAGATTGCCTGTACTTGCGCAGACAATAGTTTGCGGAAATACAGGCATTACTTGCGCACCACAACTAGTTTTCGTAAAATGAAGCAATTACTTATGGATTATTAGCTTGTTTGCTAAGTTCTTTATCTAAACTATTTTGTCTTGAATATTATTATTGTTTGTTTAAGGAAATCTGCAAATATAGTAAAGTAATAAAAGTTGTTCATATTATTGAACCCAGTAATAGTGTAATAATTTGTTCTAAGCTTTGAGACCATCTTTGATTGGTTGTTGTGAGTGAAGCTGTAATCTCAAATTGAGCGCTATGCTTAGATCAGGCTAAGCATCTTATACAAGTCATCACACTGCTGGCTAAACCTTGCTTATATGAAGCACTGTATTATTCTCCTTATCTCTTAAAAAGAGCAGCTGTTTCAACACAGTAAAATGTGTCTGGTTTTGTGTAAACAAATTCACTTGTGCTGTACTACTAATAATTTCTATGGATCCTAAGTGCATTTCCTTTCACCTGATGCGATAGCCATAGCATATATACCTGAAGACCATTGTTTGATGGGTACTTTCCAGTCACCAAAGCAGAGCGGGACCTACAATAATGACTCGACTATTTAGAATGACTAAGTATGGTAGATATGGTAATTATCATTATTTAAAAACAGGAACTCGTTTGCAGTATAATTAATTTCTATTGGGCAGTTTTCCTCACAGCAATTATCAAAGCATATGATTTTAAGCTCAATACTTAGTAGCAGATTTTCATAGAAGTTCTACAATCTGTGGGTTTCTGGAAACGAAATTATTTATACTATCTGATACAGCTTGACTTGTGTAGTCTAAAAGCCGCTTGGTGCCATACTGTAATTTTACAAAACAATATCTGAGATTACAATCAAATGCAGCATTTTGTAAAATATAGCTGCTGACAGCTACTCAATCTTTGGTCACAATTTTTAAATTATTTTTATTTTAATTAGTTTTTTAATTGTTTTTAAGTTTTTATTGCCTTTTGCTGAAAATGTATTGTGTTTGCTTACATTAAAAAGTAGAATTTTTACTAATCTGTTAGGATAATACCATTAGTAAAATGATTTGCATTAAAAGATGACCAGCTCCGAAACACTTACTCGTTGTTAGTTAGGAACTTTATCGCAAACTGAAGCCAAACCTTGTTTTACGATTATCTTAACACACGAGTATCTCAAACAGGTCATAATTTTCTAGTCTATAATTGACTCCGCATTGAGCTAATCATCAACACTTAACAGTGAAAGTTATTAAAATTAAAAATACAACTAGTGCTAGCAAAAATGAAAACTATATAAAAAAAAGTAAGTTCAAACTTGACCTATTTTAAGTTGTGTGTTACGTAGCATAAATCAGCGACCACTTCTATTTCAGTTTTTATATTTTGGTAAGAATTAAAACACCTTTTTGGGAATGATTAATTTGCTATTTTATTTTTTTATATAGCCCACTTTAGTTTTATAACAAAGAGTTTGTTTTAATGTCATGTTTATGCACCTGCCATTTTTTTAGAATTCGGAACTAATTTTAACAAAATGCTTTACATTCTTAGGCAAATATTCGTTTGCACAATCTGCACAATGGTAATAAGATGCAAAAAGGATTTTACAATCTGTTAATATTAAAGTCAATGCTTAGCAAGGCTGGTGACCCAAAGTTGTTTATTTGGTAACACCAGTACAATAGGTGCATCATTATTAATAAGCAAACTCTCTTTTTACAAGCAAACAAAATCAGTTCTGCTTTTTTATATCTATTTACGAGATTTGCTGATACAAATGGTTTAATAATATAATGTAATATAAATTGAAAACTATGAATCATCATGGGTTTCACATTTATACACATTTGCATAAAATGTGGTACACTATTGGCTTTTTAAAAAAAAACAATCTATATAGGATTATTGTAGAGTCAACTTACGCGCTACAAACAGGCTGCATATACAGTTGATTTAAAGTGATTCCCTTTAATCTCAGCTCATCAATATTGGGAGTCTTCACTTTTGGGTTGTGAAATCCAACATCATTCCAACCTGTAATTTTATTTTTGTAGTGGTTCATGGATGTGTTTATGAAGCATACATCTCAGCAGTGTAACGACCCTATTATTGTTTTTGGCATAATCATTTGAGCATAAAACAATTAGGAGGAGAAACTAATAATGTTCTCACATTGGTTACAGATCGCTGTCAAAACCATTTTACATTCAACACAACCAACTTTCAAACTGTGTATATTACACAGCAGCTTGCCATTTTGCTGTTAATATTGCATTTTGTCTATCCCAGGAAAGATATAAAAACATATAATCTTTTCCTTTCATTATTGCTGTTTGTTGTACATAATAGCACCCAGTACGTTGCAGCTACCATTGTAGTTCTTCTATTGCACTGCAGTGCCATTTGACTGCTAATATTGCATTTCTCAACCAGCAGTACCCTTTTTTCAATATCACTTTGGTCGTGGGCTGTATGACAGAGAAATTTCTAGTATAAAATTACGGAAAGTAAAAACAGAGCAATTGTTTCGACATCTATAAGACATTGTTGTGCTAAGAGCAAGCAAATCAAACATCTTGTATTGCTAGCCAATTAAAAAATGTAGCAAAGCAAAAGATATCACTAAGCTTCAAGTTTCAATTTGAGTTAATTCATAAAAAATGAACAATTTGTACTCAAAAAATTTAACCAACATTATGAGATTTTTTTTGTTAAATTTTGTTTATGAACAGGCTGCATTTAAACTTAAAACTGCAAAAGAGTAAGGCTTTATCAAACTTAAAAAACGAATGATGACAGTTAGTAATATTGTAACTCTACTCACCCATATCATCAGCCATAACATAAACAATATTAGGCTGTTTATTTTGTCTCTCCCTCCATGCATCGTGAGGGGAGTCAATACACTGTCTATCACACATACTTCGCCTTTTTACTGCCATGCATAAAGTCAAGGATATCACGTAAAGCACCCAAACCTTCATGCTGTCTCACTGAGTATAGTGCAACTTGTATAAGTGTGTCTATGTGGCGGTTTGACTTATATTCAACATTTGATAAGGTCATGAACTTTCAGAACGCTACTTAATTAGCAAATAAAGTTATCAACTAATCAAATTCAACTTACGGTAATATTTCTGAGTCCAATTGTTCAAAGCATTCATGACCAGAATTTTGGACGCCAGCCAAAATGTTTCATAACCTCTGAAGTTTATAAATAGATAACAGTTGGCTGCAGATGCTGTCACTTGTTTATAACATGCTGATGGCTGTATTTGATATTTGTGATATATCAATGCTTGTTGTAACACAATGCTTCAAGCATCATTGCTTGAAAGGAAATAATAAAATTCTGGAATCTAGCATGCATGGTACTACCATGATAAGCTCCATCGCTTGGCAAAGATTTTTATGAGTAAAAATACAGCTACCAAGTTTCTGCAAGTCCAACAAATGAAACTGGCGCTGATCAATTTCTATTTCTAATTGAAGCTGTCTTTGGTTTACCTACTCTAGTTAAAAATGCAATATACATCATTTAAGGAGCAACACTTAATTTTTATAGTGTATCAAAAATTTGACAGCATTGGGACACATAGAAATGTGTGCAGCATGTCTGCTTTTCAGAAAGCGTTTTAACGATGATTACAATAAATTAGTTTGCCTTGGATCGGGTGTCATCACTGTTCCTCACAAGGTATCTGGGGGTTATGATAACACTTTTCTTTATCATTTGTTTTTACATTGAGTGTTAAACTATGGTAGCTAGCCTGATTGCTATAGTGCTCTATAGCAAATATCATAAAAGTGGCGCACAATGATCTTACATCAATGTTGTTGAATGATCATTTGTTGACTTGCGACCTATAAAGTTTAGCAATTATAACAAGGCTAAACACTCGTGTGCACAATAAAAATAGTTTATAATATCAGAAAAGAGCTTTTTCTAAGATAGTGTGTGATCAAACATACTCTAGAATCCGCATGAACAGCTTAAAAGCTGCCTATTTTTGGTTGTGAGTGCTTCTTGCTTCATCTTTGTTCCAACTTTATGGCAATTTATTTATCCATCTCCAAAAGGTGAGAGTTTAAAATCTTTTATTTGAAAACTTCCTGACTGTTCAAGTATACATCGACCAATGTGTATGAACTAAATGTAATACAGCTGCTAGTAAATGATTTGTAGTCAATAATAAACGTGTGCTTTATTTCCATGGTAGAGTAAAACTGTTATCATTTAGCAGAATGCATAAGTTGTCACTACTAGCGCATAAAAAGATTTTCAGCATGTTTTATTTGAACTAGAAGTGACAATTTACCAGTTGTCTAAATGCTGATAGCTAACTGATAATTCAAACGCACAGTTTATGAAGTTTACTAACTCTTTACTGGCAACAAAAGCAGCTTACATATTTCATAAATACTCACTTTCATACATTTTTCCTGTTGCTTATTTGCCTTTTTATTTTTACTCAAATTATAAGGAAGTTTTTTTATATTTTTTCAGTATTAGGTCTAAAAAGAAAACAAACAGTTTTTAAAAGCTGATTCTTTTATCATATAGGAGATGGAATGAACGGTGTGGAGTACAAAACAGCGAAGTGTTTGTTTGAATTGGTCACATTCATTCCCTACTGTTATATAACCACAATAACATCAACCGTTCTGTTGTGAAAAAAAGTTGGATAATTCCTAACCTAGTACTTAAAGATGAAGTTGCCAAGATTTTAATAGACTTTATCACAAGGCATTGCTATTTTCTAATGTTTATCACATATAAATCACTTGAAAGCAGTCATCACACCTCTCACCATAAGTAGACTTTCTACAGCAATTCGTATGTGAAAATGAGTTAACAAATCAAACATCGAGGGACTTGAGCGTCTTTAGTCACTTTTTATTCTTTCAAGTGGTAACAGATGCTGGAAGATGCTCATAGAGACCATTTTTAGGGCTTGCCTGTATTATTGGAGCAATAGATCTTTTACTCTAGATTTATAATAGACACATTAAACTATAGCATTTCCTTTTTTGTGATTATGATAAAAACCTTGCAATTAAAGATTTAAAACTGTATAATATTTGTACAATGACATTTTATTCTCAAATATAATTGGCCAGACAAAGTGTAGCATATTTATATATACATGTATATATCAATCTCAATGTTTGCCTCTTATTTGTCTGTTGTCTGACATTAGGATAAAGTTATATGAACGAAAAATCTTCTTTGCGCTAGATTTGAACTCAGAGCCTCTATTTTTGCTGACAGGCATTCGAGTCACTATGCCTAAAACTGTCAGATTTTACTCCTTAACACCTAGCCAAAAACAGGCATAAATGGAGACCAGAAACAAACATTGCTTACTCTCATGCATTTCTGTGATGCATTTAATTCCGACATAACATTTTTACATTTTTACTAGTATTGTATTCAAAACTTTTGATGGATTGCTTCTTTTGCAACAGTAATCTTTATATACATTTATTTTTATGTAGGGCCTACCCGCTGTTATTGTTAATTCAACATATTCATAATTTTATTTTGTTTTCAGTTTTTAGTAATTGTATTACTATCAAATATTTTTTATTTTAATCATTGTAGTAGGATAGACTTTTTCTAGTCATTACTTGCTATTTATTTCCCATTTATACACCTTTACTGTTGTTTTATTTGGTCTCTAAATGTATTTGAGTTGCAAAACACACTTTTCTCATGATATGAAGTTTTAGAAGATTTTTATTTTAAATTTCCTATAATAAATTTTTGTACAGCATTAAAATTATTTGGATGTTGCACATTGTATAAAATTTTTGGTGGTTTATATAGCTACTGGGAAAAAATAAGAAAGGTAAAAAAAATCAAATACATAAATAACAAATTACAATTGAAAAACGCTTTTTTATATTTAGTTGGATTATCTCAAGTTACTCAGGTTTATTAGAAAAAGAAATTTAGCCAATGGCAACTACAATAATTGCCACTGTTTATAAGCTGTTTTAAATTTTGAGCAAATATGTAACATAAGTAAGAAATGCTTTTCATCAATCTGCTTTTCGCCGTGCTTTGAGCTTTGAAATATTTTAATTATGCATTGATAGACCGCACACAGAAATAAACAATTACCTTCCTTTAAAAGTTAAAGTGGTATATGCTGCATATGATGAACACAAATGAGTTTTTGGTACAAAAACTTTTTTTATTAGCAATGCAATGGCAGCCAATCAATTACTCATTAATATAATAAAACTTTGGCATGAGAAATTAATCTCTCCCTACATGTATATTGTTGTACTTGTTTAAATAACTATCCTATTACCTTTCATTTTGTTACAGAATTCAAAAAACAATTACAGCATTTTGATATTATTTGTATTGCATTGAAACATATGCAGTATTGTAAAAAAAATAAATTTAAGCATTGGAATTATATGTTAAAACTACACTAGCAAAGTAACAAGCAGCAAAAGATGTTATTGACTCTTACTGTTTCTGACTTTAGAGACACAAAGACTAAAAATTCAGACAATATATACTAAAAGTTCAGACAATATATACTAAAATTACTTCATATTTTAAAACAATATATGCTCAAGCTTTGCTTCGAATGATAAAAAATCTGTATGCATTTGCAAGTTAAGATTTGACTGCATATGGTACTTTGCAAGATATTCTGTCTCTATTATGAAGAGATATGCCTAATTCTTTTTTAATCGGAAATTAATTAATTGCAGGAATTAAAGTTGGTGTAAGTTTATTTATGCATATCATCTTGCTAAATAGAAAAATAGACATACAAGTAAATAATCTTACATAAAAATATAAACCCAAAAAAACTCTTTAAATAAAGACATTATTGCAATTTTGTCGATATCAAATAAATAACTATGGATCAGTATTCAAATGAAACAATTTGTCAAAGTTTTTAACAATTAGTTAATATGTTTATCAGTAAACCAATTGTTATATATTAATACAAGCAGAGCTAACTGGTCGCAGTGGAAAGTCTGTTTCCGGTGTGCAGTAGTCATGTCTGGGTATGGTAAACCCTCTCCAAAGTTGAGTTGTGGCAGAACTGACTCCAACAGCAGGTCGAAAGACTGCCGTCACTGAATCTTCTTTGGCTTGTTGAATTTTACGAATCAACTTCTCAACCAATTGAGGTTTGAGGTCATAGAGGTTTCTTGTTTCACTTGGATCATCTAAATCAGAGAATATTTAATAACTTATTAAATATTTAATATTGATTGATTTATTAAGTGTTTCAAATACATTTTTAATAATAAATCTTGTTTATATTCTTTCTAAAAACTACCAAACACAAAGTTCAATAGTGCTTCTTGTAATCCTTATTCAGATGGGCTATGCAAATTGCGAAAGTGCACTATTTACAGTGGTACAATCTTTTACAGGGGTTTTTGCAATGGAAGGGGTTATATGAGCATTTAAGTAAAAGGCATTGCTGACAGTAGGTATACACTGGCCACTGTAACACATTATTAGTTGCTAATGCTTTAGGCAATAGACATTTAAATATTAAGGAAGCTATCATGCAAATGGTGAAGCAACTCCAAAATGGTTCATTTAACGCTTCCACGCCTAAAACATTGAAACTTGCATTTATTTAACTTTATACATGGTATTCAATTCATAACTCCAACCTCTAACATTGAAGAGACATCTAACCACACGTTGGCCATCAACTATTCTGTGACAATCATCACCGATGATTGCAGGAAGTTCTGGTGATTCTTCAGGTCTGCGCCATTCTGATTCGGAAGGTGGTGTTGGTGCCCCAAAGTAACTCAATCCATATAAGAGTTTGTAGTCTTTCCATCTACATAAATGAAAATAGTTTTTCTCTAATCACTCAGCACACAAAAATATTTTGATAGGCTTCACAAGATGTAGACGTGGAAAAGAAAACTGCAACTGGTATTCCTACTCTACCGTAAGGTTGAACTCAGTGGCCACTAACATTTTAGATAGGAAGCAGATTTAGTACTCATCAAGAACCTAGTATGGCATGTTTTGATAATGTCAACTTTCTCTAGCCTTTATTCTACATCAAAGTGTAGCTTATTCTTCTACTCTGCAGTTATTCAAATCATCAGCATGAAAGTACAACAAAAATAAGATAAGTCTGATATACTTTTCCGTTCGCATATCTTTGGTATAACTCTGTTTGCAAAAAATTAACGTAACATTATTTGAACAAATATTCAAAATTTCTTTAAAAGATTTCGCACCACAAAACACAAATAATAACAACTAGTAATTATATGTATGGCTTTGTTTGACTATGCATTATTTGTAACAACCGAATATCTCTGACATTACGATACAATAAACTAACTATAATGAACATCAGCTAAGAACATTTCAAGAGTGTTTAGTCATTGTATTTCATTTAGCCTGATCACATTTGCCATTTGAAACAGTTATGATGCTTGTGGAGTTAATGAGCACTGCAGCACATAAATGCTAGCCCCTGAGCAGCTAGTTGAAAAATTTAACGCCACCCTTTTATTCAACATCACTTCTAATTAAACGCCATCGTAAAAGAAGGATTGAAAAATAAAACACCATGACGTTCAAATAAAGGTTTTACGATAATTATTTTATGGGGCTTGCGCGAGCTAAAATGAGCGTAAAACCATAAATTTTTAAATTGTTATTCTCAATTACAAACCTGAAAACAGCGTTTTCTGTTGAACACCTTGCGCCTCTTCCTCCATTCAGACCTACAAGCATCTCTGATCTGCGATGGTATTTTCTTTGTTGAGCTTGAGTGTACCTTGAGCCCAAATTAGGAAGTTGAGACACTCCATCAATTCCTGAAATAAATATTCAGCCAAATAATTGTTTAGCAATATAGCGTCCTCAAATTTATGCCCGAAATGAAGTTTTTTTAAATACGTATACAATTTATTTACATCGTGTAATATAGGTAAGCTGACAAGCATTTGTGAGTGAATCAGCAAAATACAGCAAAGTACTCTCTTTGTTCACTACACTCTCTTTGTAGTGGACAAAGAGAGTGAAAAAGCTAATATAATAGATATATTAGTAATCAATGATTAAAACATAACTAGTGAAGAAGATGGAAGAGTGCAAAAATATCTTGCACTTGGAAAGGAAATTAAAAGGTGTTGGGGTGTAAGAACAACTGTAAATCCAGTAGCCATTGAAGCATTTCATGCAATAACACCTGCACATCAAATGTGGCTTCCTTAAACAATTCTACTTTGTCAATTAGTAAAAAAATAACATTAGACAAAAAATAAACATAGTTTTAATATGGATTGAATGAAAGAAATAAAAACCCAATTCCTCCATACTAAGGTATGATGAGACTCGCACACGCAGTAGCACAGCAGCTAATCGAAGTGCTGGGCCCACAGATATTGGCATAACTAAGCAATGAAGACAAAATTCACCATTTCACCAATATTATACAAGTAAGCCGGTCTTGATTAGTTTAGGTTTAGTTTAGGTTTTACATAAC
The DNA here is from genome assembly GCF_963576615.1 of Watersipora subatra. Classification (NCBI taxonomy): domain Eukaryota; kingdom Metazoa; phylum Bryozoa; class Gymnolaemata; order Cheilostomatida; family Watersiporidae; genus Watersipora; species Watersipora subatra. The sequence goes on from NC_088717.1 coordinate 3,782,007, forward strand.
GGTGTTAGTACGGAGTTGTGTTAATAGATTTGTTGTATAGAATGAATACTTTCTGATTTATAAGAATTCATTTGCCAATTCAGTTAGTAAATTACTCTTGAGGTCTTTTAAAGCCCTGTTTATGTTTTTGTGATAGCTGTTTTTATCTTTAGATAGTACTGAACTAGGCTTCAAGAGTTTTTTATAAATATAATTAAACCGTTTCTCTCGCTGCCTAGTGTTTATTTCGCGGGGAAGTTTCATATTTTGTGTTATTAGCTCAATTTAAAAGCATTAGTCTCGTGTTTCTGTTTTAATTAATTAATTTTGATTCTTTGTTAAATTTAACTTGCAGAAACTTCTACTTTTTTCTCACAGTTTGAAAAAAGTCCTTGACATAGACTTATCTCTAATCTGATAGGCATATTAGTTTGTCTCATAAATCCAATGCACCGAAAACTTTTATTTGCAACACATTTTTGTTTTATATGTGAGACTTAGCAAGACAGTGTCTTGGAACAAGAAATCTTACCCCGCAGTGCAATTCTTCGTCTTTTTGGGTTCGCTAGGTGAAGGAATGTAGGTAGCCAATCAGTGACATGTATTAAAAAGTCTCTCGTAGTTCCTCTAGTTCTTGGATGTAGCCTAGGGTCATAATATATTGTGGGTGTGCGAACACCTCCTTCAGTTAGTGATCCTTTGTTATTTCGAAGAGGGTAGTTGTTGGCCGCATAGTCCCATTCAGGAAATGGTGGCATACCATTGGGTCCACCATTCTATAAGTTCCAGCATTTAGTGCATTACAGCTGAGGAATGTTTTTGCCCTTAACACATTTGTGTAAAAGCACTTGCTAATTAGTGTCAATAAAGCAAATGTACAAAGTTTTTATACTTCCACTAGAGTTTTTTATGAGCAGTTGTCTCAGTAAGAAAATACTAATAATACTTTTTGGAACTTTCTTTGTCTTTTTAGAAACATTGAATTAAAGATTAGTTACTTAATTTAATAATTTTTTGGTCTTTTTTAGCTAAATGGTTTTACTTTTGATGTTAAACCTGATAAAGTTTCAGTTAGATAATGTTAGATCGGTTTGACTTCAAATCAGCATATCAGCATACCACGAAGTAAATATAAATTTTCTTTAAGATGCTCTAAATGCGCAAATTTAATCTTGCATTTAGTAGCTTATTTAAGAAAATTTGTTATGTAAATATTAAAAGCTTGTGACAATGAACACAATGAAAAACGGTAAGACATATGCTATTCGCCATCTCATCCGCCTATGCTATTTTTTGGGATTAATATTCTATTTAGACAATAAACATGTAATTGGCAGTAAAAGCTGAAAAGAAGTCTGATTGGCTGAAATCCATCTTGAGCACTATTCAATTCAACAATTTTTCATATATTGTTCTACCTATGTTGTTTATTGTTAGCTAATAATTCTGTCAATATATGTGTTTACTTACGTCAGAAGAAAAGATAATTATTGTGTTGTCGGCAATTCCTGCTTCTTGTAAGGTTGTCATTGTTACTCCTACCATGTCATCAAAAGCAGAAACAAGACCTGAAAACAGATTATAAAAAAGTATTTAACCAGAGCTTTAAAGGCCTGATTATAAGTCATGACATTCATGTTTCTCTGTTTGATAGTAAACTTAAGTAGAAGTATTCTCTAACCTAGATATCTTCTTCTTGCTTCTTCTTCAGGATCAGATGGATTCAAGAAATCGTGGACATTGAACATTTCGTTAGTAACCTGGAAAAGAGTTAATGAGACAAGTTTGAATACCTATTTTAGTTAAGGTTTTTTTACCTTTAAAAAATACGGCAAATATATTGTATTTCTGGCATCAGTTGAAATGCTCCCTATGAACATAATAAAAGTCAAAAGACTTAAAATAAATTAATAAAAACATCAATAAATAACCAATTGAAATCAATATTTTGAAGATGCCATAATCCAAAGGAAAGTATTTGCAGTAATGATCAACAAAGATTTTTGCGTTAGGTTCAGTATATGATGTGGTTGTAAATATCATAGATAAATGTCAAAATCTTTGAAGAACAAATTCAATTTTGGAGTTATCCCATCTTACAATGTAGCAGATCAGTTATAAATACCATAGCCTGAAAAAACCAATGAATGACTTTAAAATATGTTTTCAATGTTCATTGATTTTTGCATTGCATCTAAGTATTGTAGAAAAATTGCATTGAAATACAACTCGAGGGATCATTTTGATGAAATTTTATTTAATAAAATTTTAATTTTGTTTCGAGAAGTTTGAATTTTGTTATGCTGTAAAAAGCGCTTATTCTTTGTTTCTTGACTATGTTTATTATTAATAATATTATTATAAATAAATGTGGCAGTTTTGATGCAATTACTGCTCAAGAAACCTAAAAGTTCACTAAACGGCTGCCTAAGGTATAATACCCATATTTTCAATAAAAATCGATATCAGTGCCTCATATAAATATGGCTGACGAGCTGAGGAGATTATGCTTATTTTCAGTGTCACAGCTATTGGGGTAGCTATCAACTATTTATGTAATACACTTCTTTTATATAATGAAAAGGCACCATAAAAAGCATTAAATGTACGATTAGGCTGATGTTAAATTGTAAGTATGTACAAGTACACCAGCACTGCCTAGCACTATCTACAAGAATGTTATAAATTTTTGGTTATTACTCAAAATCTTATCAGGTGTTTCGCTTCAATATTTAGAGTTCTTTTGCGGTTGAAAAATGAGATATAGATAAAGTATACATAAGACTGACTCACCTGTAAGGGGTCGTGAGGAGCGGTTGGTGTTATCCACATAAACAAAGGGTTTGGGTTATTTCTGTGGGCTAATATCAGTTCTCTGGCATCTATTGTGTCTTGTGTCTGCAAAATATAATCCATTAAATTGAAATCATTTATATATTGTTTGTGTTACAAATTTGTGTTACTTATTAGTTCTCTAAGTGGGGATTTTCCATCCAAACTCATTTTCGTGAAGCAGTTCTTTAATTACTGCTATATCTGTCGCCTTACAAATATATTTAATTTATTTGTAACTAGGATAGCAAGTTTGATTAGTGCTGTAGTAAGAAATATACTTAGCAATCTTTTGACACAATTTTGCTACTAAATTTGTTTGAAACCTTGAGGAATTTTCTACATGTGATAATCATCATCAGTTTTTAGGTTTATTAAGTAAAAATTATTTTTTGTTGCTAACCAAACACATTGAGGTTCATCAGGGTTTTTAGTAGCAACCCGTTTACCTGATAGGTTTGCTTTTTGACCGGAAGTCATCCTGTTTGTAAAAAAGTTCACTGACAAGCAGGATAGGTCAGACATACAGCAGAGTTAAAAATTATAAATTCAGTTTTAGTGGTTTAGGTTTGCTTTAAAGTATAATAAAAATATTTAATTTATATCTAGTTCCAAAATTTGTCTTTGTCTGCATTTTAACCGCAGATCAATGGCAAATTCTACCCTTGCATACAATACTGTTTAATGCCAGTCACGCAGGGCATGTATAGAATAAGAAGAATATACAATGCATTACAGAACACAGCGCTACAGAGCGCACTTAACAATTATACAGGCACATCAAGCATTATCATGCTCGGTTTTCCATTAAGGAGGCAGTGCGCCTACATACCATCAATCATTTTACATAACGTATAATGTATTATTTAATTCAAAAGAATTTAACTTCATGTAATTTACTACTATACTTACAAAAAACTACAGTGTGTGCAAAAAAATTGCAGTTTGTGCAATGAACCAGTGTGTATTAGACTGCAGCACTTGTAATACACCACAGTGCATGTAATACACAACATCATCTGTAACAAACCACAAAGCGTGTAATACACCACAATGTGTGCAGTACATCACAGGGAATGGAATAGCCTACAGTTTGGGTAATACACTACAGCGCCTGTAATATACCACAATATAAGCAATAGACCACAATGCATGGGTTTCATTATAAAGTATAATGAAACCACAATATGCTTATATTGTGGTGTAGTGTAATATACCACAATATAAGCAATAGACCACAATGCATGGGTTTCATTATATAGTATAACGTAAACCGTATCAAATTTTTGCTTCACAAATTTACTACCTGATCTATTTGTATTGTCTGTATTTAATGATAGACTGAGGCCCTATGCTATAAACTTAGCATTAGTTTATTGATGCTATCTTCCTTACTGTAAGCAATGATTGGCATTTGATCCATTTGTTAACATTTATTGGTTGAGTGGAATGGCATCAATGCCATAATACAGTAATAATTTTTTACGGTGTTTAGCCAACATACAACAGTTTTACGATTGGTTGCTTTTAAAAAAGCTGCTGATCTTGAATTGTTCCCTCCATCAAAAAGTAAAGTCGGGACTCACTTAAGGTACTGGTGCTGAGCACTATCAAGTGCCAGGCCTGCACTAATGCTCTCAAAATTTGTGTTTAAATTAAAACAGAAAATACTTACCGTTAAATGTGTTCCTATATTTTCAACAGTCGGCATGCCATTCCGTTCTCGTGTCATCACCCCGTTATCAGCTATAATCAAATAGCATTTAACATTGATTAGTTTGAAATATAGATGATGAATTTTAAGTCATCCATCATACAATTAGTGCAAGTCTGCTATTACAGGCAACAATGCAATTTCCTTAAACTTGTCAAATTTTTTGCGTTGTAATACTTGCCGAGTATCTATTTTTGCCTCGAATCACACTGCCATGGTAATTGCAAACTGTCTATCTCCGATTTTGAAGCAAAGCCTTCTAAGATATAGTGACATAATTGATCATGCTTCCATTTTTCATTAATAAATGTGCCTCAGCAGTTCCTATCTGCTCATAGACATTAATAGATGTGCGTATTCGCATTATTGCATGATTTAACAATGATTGCAACACTTCCATGTTGTCTGTTTCTAAATAAAGTTTGACAGTCTGAGTGAATCATGATTAATCAAGGTTTTAAGAATATCGCTCAAACCAAGATGAGTATGGCTGTTATTCTATGAATCATTTCTGACTTGCGTTAGTAGACGCATTTTAATACTGTTTATCTCAGATGATTTTAGCAAAAATTTAGTTTGTTGCTTTCAAATAGCTATACCGGAATTGTTGATAATAAAGCTTGGGATTTATAAGCTTTTTGTTAAACAAAAGTTTTATAACTAGTCAATTTGTGTACACGAAAGTTGAGAATACATTTGAATCACTTTCCTTACTGTATGCTGCACATCGCTGTATGCTTTATATGCCGTGTGTATTAAATGTGTATTGACCAAATGCATGTATCAGTGGTGATCATAAGTACATATTTAATTGGTTTTGAGTTTATCAATAAAAAATTGAGTATGAAGAATTGTGCCTGAATATAATTTGTAATAGGATAATTGTTCTATTTGTATCAAGTAGTACAAGCAAATTTACAAATTCAAAATGGTTTTTCGTGTGAGCAAATCTATCTGTTTACAATTTGTGAAAACAAACTTGAGATCATTGTTCTTATAAGATTATCTGCCAACAGCTGTTTTCGTCTCATGGCTTTTTAAATTTGGCCATTTATGCTTTCAGTCAAGTGCCATAAAATGTTACAATCCGTCATGTTGTAAGGCGTCGTTGTACACTTATCATTAGGAGTGTGTTCGGAAACTATGTAACTCTATTACACAGCTAGTTGCTTGTATTCCCTAGCTACAATCTCAACTCGGACCTGCTCACATCTGCTATTGGTTGTCATTGTCTAGCATGCTAAAGCGAGAATCAAGATTGGGCCAATCAGCTACCATAATTACTATGAATATCTACTCTCACAACCTAATTAATTCATTTCCTTACTCCAATTGAAGTAATCCGCAGCTCCCGTCATCCCCCCTCTGAATTCGTCAACCCCTCGATTATTTGGCAGGCACCGCTCATTGCAGTCTCCCAAATGCCACCTGAAGAATAACACATACAGTAAAATGACAACATTTTAAGCATCAAGAAGATCATTCTTAATAGAAAATAGAAGTTTGTAGGTTATCTTTAGCTAATGAGTTCATCTATGAGCGATTAAGGAAATAGAAAATCATAATTAGCAAGCAAAAACGAGGCAAACGTTGCTCTGTTTTTTCCTTATGAAAATTTCTGTGGCTGATTGGCTATAAAACTTGGCAATCCATAAATAGCAATTTCTTGTTTCATAAGCTAATAAATTTGAGAAGAATGTCTCTATCTTCAAAGTAGCCACGTACATCACTCGTTTCCTTATATACCAGTAAGAGTTTAATAGCCTCTGTAGCTCATTTAAGTAGCACATCTGAGTTCTTTCTATATCGGGTAAGTGTAGAGAAATCATATTTCAACCAAGCACCTTTCACACTAGTAAAAGACTTGCGATGGTATTTTATTTTTAATTTGTATTATTATTTTACCTACTTATGTAACGTCATCAACCCGTTATGAGATCTCAGTAAATACTTAAGTTCGAACTTTTCTTTGAAGCCAGGCATAAAATGTGTCGCTTTGGTAGACCGATGTAGTATGATGCAATAGTATGAGTAATAGATGCATTATGACAGCATCCAAAATTAGCTTGGTTTTAGCGATGATGGAAGTTTTCCAATTTCAGCAAAGTAATCAATGTTCTTGTGAAATTTTATCTCATGATTTTTTACAAGATGAGACACAGTTGTATGGAAAGCGACACTCTATTCAAATAATTTTGGTAGCAATAGAGATAACTTATAACGCTAATCTAAACTAGTTATTGCTACATTCACTTGCTTTGAGTAATTTAAACCTTAAAATAAACTCAAGTTGATGTTTTCATGGTCCACTTCATGACAGATTCAAGTTTCCATAAGATTAGTTACATTCTGGCTACAAAACTGCAATACATCTGCTACTTATTTTAAATATTGACGCTTGAACAAAGATGAAAGGAATACAGATTATAAATAGATTATAAACATAGCTACTAAACAAGCAACCAAAGATCTAGCAGTCTGAACAAAGTTTCACAATTAGTTCAAAAGAGTGTTCTTGCCAGCTGATGGAAAAACTGTTGAAACTCGTTCCAACATTCTCCTTCTCACCACACAGAAGTTATTAAAAAATGTCATATTTGGCAAGACCTTGGGTGCTGGCAGTGCCAGTGAGCATAATTTGTTTGTTTTATGACAGGTTTTCTTTAGTTTTTCCTGTTGCTAACAGTTCAGAATAAACTAAAAAATGTTGGTTTGGTGATGATTAATGTGTTTTACTATAAATATCAGTTTTAAGCATTTGGACTCTTTAAGAAGCAACTTGTTGCTGATGAACTTTCAGTTTATTGTTTGGTACAACGGAATCTAGTGAATCAGCTTCTTTGTTTTCATATAACGTGACACCACTAATGCTGGATATAGCAATACACATGCTGATAAAATATAAAACTGATTCATTGAGGAGAACCATACAATATAGGTTCTGTGATGCTGGGAGTGCCAGTTAATCTGAATAACAGCTTTGCTATGGTGTTTATGAGCTTAGTTTAAAGCATGTTGAAACTTGGGGGAAGTGTTATACAAAACTGAAATAAATTAATTTTCTAATACTGTATCAAGTTTTTCTGCAATACAAGCAGGTTCTTCAATTGAAATCAACTGGAAATCAAATGCGCTTACTTTCCGACATGTTTTGTCACATAGCCTTCCTCTTTCATGTATTGATACAGAGTCTTGTGTGTCAGCGGTAGACAAAAAGGTGATGTTAGCTGTACCGCCATTTGCTGTAAAAAAGAACGCTACTTTTATTATAGAGAAAAGACAGGTATAAAAGGAGTTAAACTGGTTACCCACTATAGAAAGATGAATTTGTTCAACTACAATCTTTAACTACAACCTTCTGTTATTAATTACCTGCAGTCCATTTCTTGAAGGATACTTTCCAGTCAATAGAGCAGACCTTGTTCTGAAATATAGACAAAAGTAAATTATAACTTATTTGACTTTTTAGCCTGAATTTCAAGAAACTAAACACCATTTATTATCAAGCCATAACTGCTTTGAAATAATAATACCAATAAATACATCAACTTAGTTTGTCAGTGTAAACAACTTCCTTCATATGCAAAAAAATCAATCAAACTTAGCCGTCTTTTGGTATTTGGCAGGTCAAACTTTGGGGTGTGTATTTTAGATACTCAAAAAAGGGAAACTTTGTAATATGTGTCATTTTAAATATCACTCTACATCAACTCTCTAGAAACAAGTATGATTATGGAAACCATTTTAGTTGAAAAATCGGAGAGCCACTGCAGTAGACTCACGAATATGGTACAAGCTTTTAGCCTAAGCATCTTTGTCTGGCAGAACGCTGCAAGATAAGAATAGCCAAAATTTCTGTTGTCTTAAAACTTTATATATAGAATTCACAAGAAGTGTAAAGTATGTGAAAGATAGTGAACTTACGGGCTACAAGATTCCTGTACATAGAATTGTGATAGTTCTATTCCTTTGGCTCTCAGTGCATTCAAGTTAGGAGTCCTTACCTTTGGGTTGTGAAATCCAACATCGTTCCAGCCTAAAAAAGATAGCTCGGTTTGGTATGGGCAAACTTCATTATTTTTCAGAACTGCAAAGAGAGTTAAAATATTTATTTTTTTGTAATCATTGCATTAATGCGTTTTTTACTACATTGGTGCATGTCCAAGTACCAACTTTTTATAAGGAAATCACCAACTTTTAAGATGTAAGAAAGTTTGTAAAAATTAGTTTGAGTTTTTATTTACTTGATTTCTAAACTAGGGGTGATCACCTAGAACTTGGCTAAGATCTCAAAGCAGTATGTTTTGTTAGATGGTTGTACAGGCACTCAATTTAAAAATTTTCACAGGAATTTAATGTCCTATACGTTTTTTATCAATCAGAGTTGTTGCTAGGTTTTAGTTCTTTATTTCTAACTCCGTTGAAAACAAACTTGCAAAAATATCTTAGTACTTACTTTTAAAGTGATAACAGTAAAAATAACAAGAAATAAAGTAATCAAAGCCTTTTTTTGTTAAAAAAGGTAATGTGGTACATTATTGATACTTTGAGATAAGTATTATAGTTATACAGTTCTAGCAACAAATCCCACTTTGTCAGCATGTGTGTTCGCGTGCATCTGTTAGTTGGCGCAAACGCGGTACATTTTTGCACTTTTTGGTCGATTTCATTCTCACTTCAAACCAATTTGCTTCAGGCCTTCAGCCAAGGTTGTTAGAGATATTTTGTTTAGAAATTCCATCTAGTTCCTCATAATTAGCTTTTTAAATACTCGTCAATAAAAAACTAAAGAATTCATCTTTGCATGCAATATGGGTAATTAACTTTGTTGAAAGTACTCACGGATTCTTGCCATGAAAGCAGTTTAGCAACTTGAGTGGTAACAAAATCTTTGCGCGTGCTGCAGCCTATCTCACTAAAAATTATAAAAAATCTCAGACGGCGCTGAGCTTAAGGCTAGCTTTAAATAATATGTTTTTTAAGCTATTAAAGTATAGATTTTTTGCTAGACATTCCCTACTTTAAAAAGTAGAGAATGTCTAGCAAAAAATTACAAAGGTTGACGATTGATGCAAACCTGTCATCTAACATTTCTGCTGACATAGTAAGCATGCATGATTATGCATCATATTAGTGTAAACAGAACTCCGTGTCTCTGAATACTCCAGTCACAAACCATCAATTTTACCCACAAAAAAACCATATGCAGTTCTTCTACATAAATTTGAGCAAGGTGAACATGTACAGACAGTGTCAGGTTTCTGGGAATACAAATAGACTACTATTTACAGTTCTCAAGCCATTTCGACTTTATTGTCCCAAAAACTAGACCATCAACTCAGCCTCCAATTCCAAAAAGATAAGTGTAAAACAAACATGCCTATCACTCTTTTATAAGATTTCTTTATTATCTATTTTGTCTTACGCCACTCCAAGCTGGCATCTCTTTGTATGGAAAACTAATAAAGAAAAATAAAAGCGATTTCGAAAGTTATGCTTCAGGGTTCTGCTACCTGATATGGAAAGGTATGACCAGCATTTAATTGCCCTTAATGCTGGGCAGCTATAAGTCTTTTTTAAATATATTCTGTTAAAAATATTTCAATTGTATCTCCAAACTGCCTGACTATCCACTACATTGCTACTTTACCAAAAAAGCCACAACACCTTATATTAAACACCAACATCTTGCCAATTTACGTTACAGAACACTGTTATGCAAAAAAAGCTTTTTCTTTCAATTTGCCTAATTTACTTCACTTTACTATTATTTGTCTCATGGTCTAATTAACTCTAAACAGCATTTACTTGTGTAAGTAAAGTTTACATCTATCAGTTGACAAGGCTTTTTTGAAAGATAGCCTTAGCGATGCATTTTATGTACATACTTGATGATCGTGTTTGTGAATTGCTATCGGTAACAAATGTCTAGAAATGGGTTGTCTAAATCTGTTAACATAGTGAGTGTAAACTAGCCTTAAACTATTTACACTGTATTTTATAGTTTAAGTTTACTAAAATGCAAAATGAATTAATAAACAAACTTTAAAATAATGGGCTGACAGGGAGAGGAGCTAGAGTGATAACCGGTCTCTCTTATTTCTCTCAGGAAAAAAGAAGAGTGATCAGCCAGTCAAGTTACGCGTAAATAACGAAAGGGCATCTTAAATGAAAAAAAACTAAATGTATTTGTGAAAGTGCCTGGCCTTATTTGGTCTGGGTACCGCTACAATATGATTAATGATGGAGATGGCCGTCAAGATAATGGCTGAGAACGATGCGGAAAATCGTACTAAGTAAAATATGAGAAGAGGATCGGAGGTACCTACTTCTGATCAAACAGGAGCTGATAACCATTAGCTATCAAGCAATAATAACTATACTAGAGCAAATATTAGATATGATAGCTTGAAGGACAGAGGAAATGACCTCATAAAACATTCTAGTGAATAAAGCATGACAGCCTTTTAAGTTTAGATTGTTATTAAACTGTTATTTTGTTTGGTTTCATTTGTGATACTTCCATTGGAACATTTTTGGTTAAGATAAAATAAAGGCTGTGGCTATGTTGGGAAGCTTTAGTCACATTCCAAAAGCCTACCAAACGCTGGCATAGCCAGAAACACCAAAATTCCCGCTTATGTCACATAAACACGGTTATTGCTACGGTAACAAAGGAGTCTGTGATGACCTGTAAATCACAGCAAGCTAAAGGTATGAAAATCTTCTTATAAAATATAGGAGGATTATGGGCCAAGATCCTAGAAATTGACATTGATTGAAAAATGATTGTTCGATCAGATCACGCATACAGTCGCTCTTTACTAAAAAAGGGTGAGCCAATCCCAAAGTTTGTTATAGTAGGATATAGTATCACACTGTGACAGTCACGGTTGAAAGAAAGACCGTTATGACTGTTTAGGAATTTTAATGTTACTGTCTTATAAGCCCTGCATTCTTCTGTTACATACTCTAAGTGATGTCTACCAAAATAGCTTATTACTGGTAGCTGATACTTCAACGAAAAGTGCTCATATAAATCGTAAAACTGATAGCCAAATGGTAAATTGATTAGAACTATTAATATGCAGCATCATTATTAAAGATAGAACAAACATGCCAAAAGATTTTACCAAATTGCTTATACTCTAGATTCCGATCATGTCTAAATGGAAGTCATACTTTTAATGGTACAGCTAGCTTGTTGGCAAGTTAACATAGTAGATCGTTCTACTGTCACCTTTTAGAATCTCATGTACATAAGTTTATCAAATTATAATATTGGTAGGGCCAATATTGAGTCATTTCTCTAGTGTTTATTTATGCGAGAACTAAAAATTTGCCAACTTGAAGTCGACAAAGTTAATGCTTCTTTCGGATGAGAAATGAGCATATTCTCTGTTGCACATTGCTTAGCGGGAACATTAACACAACTGTGAACCCACCAGGTTATAAATTTTGGTAAGCTCTATTGTAACACGGTGATGTTAGGTATTCCCACTAGTCTTTAACTCTTTTATGCAACCAGAGTTACTTTCTTTCAAGATGAACCCACGCAAACTTTTAGTAGATTTTATCAGAAATTTTCAGCATTTTTCTATTTTTTGCAATTGTTTTTTGTTTGAAGTCTTCTGACTACCAGAATTGTTCAAGATTAAAATTGACAATACTTGATGGCGGTTAAAACTCTCAGATCAATGTCATGATTGTTGTAGACTGGGATCTTGACATATGTAGTTGCAAAGGGACCGGCAGCATAAAGATGCGTAATGCTGCAACTTGAACGCATTAGCCGATATCAACTATAGCAGTGATAATGACTAGTGATGTCATTGTGCATCTACTTTTCTTCTGAGCGTTGTAATCGTGATCAAGTTCTTTTGATTTTAATATTGAAACATCTTGGTAGTCAGATCACCTCAGACATCAAAAACAATTGCAAGTGATAGAAAAATACCAATTCTTTCTGATGAAATTTATTAAGGTTTTGTGAGTTCATCTTTACAGCTGGTTGGCAAAGTTCAAGTCATAAGTTTAGCAGTGCAGTTACCTCTACACGTGGTAAATACCTCTACATGTGGTAAGTACCTTTACATGTGGTAAGTACCTCTACATTTGGTAAGTACCTCTACGTGTGGTAAGCTTTCGGGGTCTACGCATCAAGTCTGGTATTACTTTTGTGCTCAAGAAGAGAAGAGCATGTTGGGAAAAAATCTTGAAATTTCAAGTGTTATCTGGTGCCAGAGTTACAGGAAGCATGAGGCAGTCAGTAGTCAGGGGAGATAAGCTGCGGTGTTTGAATTTCATTATCTTCCGCATGATCTTTTTCAGTAGCTTTTTATTTAGAGTTTAGTTTTTTATAAAAAAATCAATTACAGCTAAGTAAAAAACTATTTACAGGTTTTTTACATGTTTTCTGCCACAAAATTAAATCTGTCAAAAACCCCATAGCTGCTAACTTTAACATTTTATGAAATCAATTCTGACGGCACATGGCTTTCCCATTTATGCTTTATATATTTTTAATTGGTGATGCTGAAATATTTTTAGCAAAACGTTTAAAGACTATTGATTGCATGTGTGCTAAGTTAGTTTTTGTATTCTGCAACTTTTAGCTTTTAATTTTTGTGCTAGCATAATCATTTTTTAATAAATAAAGTCTGCTATAACACTCACTATATCGAATTGCTTCTTTTTAATTTTTTACTGTTAGCTAATTATATTTGCATATTTTTAGCAGCATTTCTAATAAAGTTCTACAAAATAATTTTTCTATTCAGATTTCACTCACCTAAATCATCAGCCATTATGTAAACGATATTCGGCCTTTTTCCACTTCTATCTCTGTATCGATCATTTGTTGAATCAAAAAACTTTAGTCTTGAAGATCTAAACCATCTCGCATTCGCACTCATCAAAAAAGATAACGCAAGGAAACAAACTAGACTTTTCATCGTGAATGTACGAGATTAACTGGCGCTGTCCACTCAAGTCCACGCTTGCTTCACGGTCGGATGGCAAAGCTTATATGTGAAACATCAGTTTGTGACGGGCATTTTTTAAAGATGCAAGTGGTCATTAATCATGATTAACCTGTTCCTGTTGTCGCATTGCTCTACCTCCCTAAGAAATTATTCAAGGCAACCTTACCCTTAATCATATTCTTTCTCTAATAAATTATAAAAATTACAGTAATAGCATCCGTCATGGTGCTAATTTCAAAGCAGTTTTATTTAGGTCATTGCGAGTGACTCTTTGAAAAGTATTTTTAGCTGTATTTGCAGCATTGAAAGGGTGCTAGAAATGCTCAGGAACTCGTTGGTTGCTCTTTTAATAGGCTGTACTTTTGACAAATCATCAGGTGTCCCTGTACTTGGAGACAGCGCTACTACCAGAGTTCTTATAATAGGTTACATGTAGTTCCATAACCTGAAGCTAAAAAAGATAAAAGTTCAACTTGGCAACATCTCTTTAATAAATCGCCCACTCGACACTAACTGATACCATTCCATTGCACTCTATATATAGATGACAAGTAATATGGTATAATAAAGAAATAGAGTAGTGATTGGAAGTTCATAAAAGTCGAGAGAAGTAAAGTCAAAACCATAGCAACTCCATTACCAAATACACAGAAACAGTTGAGTTTGATTGAAGCTTTAAATTAGCTTTCTCACATCACTGCCTTTAGGTAACTGCGTTCATCTTCTCACAATGTATTTGCATCAGAGCTATGTCTATCTGTCTGGAGCAATGGTCAAAAGTTGGGATAAAATATTGGTTTGTGCAGGATTCATACTCCTAACATACAGCCTGACATTCCAACACCTGGGCTAATCATTTGCATTCCCACATCTCAGAAGAGTTGTGAACATACTTATTATCTGCGCTTTGTTAGCATACTTAACCATATTCCACGGTATACTAGACTTTCAGAGTACTAAATAGCTCTAATTACTGACTAATTTCTTTCTTGTACTTTTGCTTTGGTTCGTTATTATGTGAGCTGTTTTGATTTGAAAACTTAGTTTCTGTATGTCTTTTTGAAGATGACTTTAGAACCATTTCTTAAGATAACAGCAAAGTGGGGTATCGATAATATAGCCTCCTCCTCTCCTGAGTTTATAGTGTAAACCATTGATCAAAAACAGTTTCTTAGCAGCATTAAAATTAGTTTCTTATTTTTCATGATACAACCAAAACCGAAATGAATACATAAAATTAGTGCAAATATATTTATTTGCAACGGCTTTTGGATTCGCCAACTTCAACTTTGCTTGATGATATGTTTAAACCATCAAAAACGCATTGAATACGACAAAACATGAATATGCTAACAATTCAAAGTATTTTTAAAAACCCTGTACTTTTAAAACTAACATGCTCTAATGTTTGGTACAAATTTTCCCTTGAAAATATTTCTACAATCTTCATGCTACAACCTCTTACTTATTGAACCTATACTAGTTAGTTAATACTAATTAGGTAATTATTATTGTTAATTAATTAGTACTATTAGTTTAGTTTAATTAATTAGCCTTACAAATTAATAAGTATAACTAGTTAATTATTAATACTAATTATTTAGTATTAGTACTAGTACTAGTACTGGTACTGGTACTAATACTAATACTAGTACTAGTATTAGTATTAGTATTAGTACTAGTACTAGTATTAGTAACTAGTTAGTAATACTGATTAATTAATATTAGTATTAGTACTAGTATTAGTACTAATACTAGTACTAGTACTAATACTAGTACTAGTATTAGTACTAGTATTAGTATTAGTAATTAATTAGTAATACTGATTATTTAATATTAGTATTAGTACTAGTATTAGTACTAGTACTAGCATTAGTATTAGTATTAGTATCAGTATTACTAATTAATTAGTAATACTGATTATTGGCATTATTTAAACTTACGCTAGATTTTGTCAGTTACGATGCAGTACAGTGAAAGATCTTTAACAAGAATTACAACTACGTCTCAATGTTGACACCTTATCTAGAACTTTCAAATAAATGTTGCAGTTTATATCATTGCTTTCCTTAAATTGTGATATGTATTGTGTAATAAGTGTTGAGTGTATTAGTGGAATATTGCATGAAGTAGAGAAAATGGAAATTGCAAAATTTCTTAGAATAGTTTTTGGTTTTGAAGCACCCAAACATATCTTTAGCTCTCTAAATAAAATAAAATGGAACGAGTAGACCACTACCCGTTTGAAATTCATTTTGTTTTGTACGTGTATATGAGTAGGATTTGCTATGTGAGAAAGCAATGTGGGAAAAGAGTTTATTTCAGAATTTACTCCGAAGAGTCCTGAGAATCAAAGTAAATATAAACTGCTGATAACTACCCTAAATTTAATTTGTTTTGCAACACTTTGATTCTTTTATTAAACATTTACACCTGTCTAATAGTAAAAGTAAGCAATTATTTAGGCATAACAAAATTACAACTCTTTGAGTATCTCTATTTATAATTATGTTTTAGAGTTTAAGCCATATTAGTACACACCTGTATAAACTTGCAAAGTATTAAATCCTATCGCATGGAGTTTTTTACATTTTTACATAGTTTTATATTTAATGTTACTCAATACTATTATTATATGTTATGTTTATCTCTAATTTTTTCTCGCAATTCAATAATGTGGTAAACTACATAAAGGAAAATCTTGATAATTTTTACTAAATTTGTTAACTCCCAATAGCTTTTATAAATCAACACGGTTATAGTCTATTTTGTTATCAAAATTTTTATAGACCATACAACACACATACACGCACACGCCGCACATGCCGCACATGCCGCACACACGCTCGCACACATGCACATGCACACACACGCCCACACACGCACACACGCACGCACGCACGCGCGCACACACACACATGTACGCTAACAATGTATGATTTATTTTTTTATAAATAAACAAATGTTTTATTTGTTTTGCTGCCTGATCTGCATAAATAACTTCAATTTTGTTAAGTTACGACTTCTCATAGCACATGTAAAATTTGTACTTAGCAATTTGATTAATTCTTCCATCTATTCCAAAAAACAAACAGTGTCCTACCACTGTTTGATTGGACACCTGCAACAAAAATATTGGTAACTATTTGGAGTCAGCTTCTCTTAGCCACTGCATTTAGGCACGCTACAGTGCCTGATTCTTAAGCTATAACTTTTAAAAATAGAAGTTGCCATAGTAACCATAGTGCCATCACACATACCGGTGTCAGGGTATGCTCTCTCCCATATGGGTGTCATGAACAATGATTATGATGCATTGCAACTTTGGCCAGCAGTAGAGCGGAAACTATGACAGATATAGGAGAAAGCGTTTGACGTTTAAGGATGTAGCCAGCCGTGGAAGGTAACAAAGTGCAAAGATTCATTGGACTGCAAACAACCAACAAAAATATTACTCAATATGATTCTGATCAGATCTCCCAAACCAATGGATCATGAAGTTACATGGATATTGCAAGGTGTCTCTGAGTCACCGCTAAGCCCTTACTAAAACTCTGATCAATGATATACAGCTTTACTCCAGTTAATAGTACACTTTAATTCAACTAATTTAAACAATTTAATATTATTCTCTCCTTTATTGTATACTAGCCTTATGCTCTGCATTGCTTGTGATGTCTTTCCTTTTCTATCAGATAGTCATCAGCATTTCCTTTTCTATCAGGTAGTCATCAGCATTTCCTTTTCTATCAGATAGTCGTCAGCATTACCTTTTCTATCAGATAGTCATCAGCATTTCCTTTTCTATCAGATAGTCGTCAGCATTTCCTTTTCTATCAAATAGTCATCAGCATTTCATTTTCTATCAGATAGTCGTCAGCATTTCCTTTTCTATCAGATAGTCGTCAGCATTACCTTTTCTATCAGATAGTCATCAGCATTTCCTTTTCTATCAGATAGTCGTCAGCATTTCCTTTTCTATCAAATAGTCATCAGCATTTCATTTTCTATCAGATAGTCGTCAGCATTTCCTTTTCTATCAGATAGTCGTCAGCATTTCCTTTTCTATCAGATAGTCGTCAGCATTTCCTTTTCTATCAGATAGTCGTCAGCATGCGTGTAGATTCATAAGCCAAACTTCTCTAATGCTGCTCTGACAGCGATTCATGAAAATGTTCATTGTGGCACTTGTCCTTAAAGATGCACTCGCGCAACATTTTTGGTAAATTCTATCAGAAAGTATTGGCATTTTTTATCGTTTGTGATTGTTTTTGATGTTTGAGGTGATCTAACTGACAGGATGTATCAAGGGTAAAATCGATAAAGCTTGAATGCGATTAAAATGCTCAGTTAAGTGAAAGTGTGATTATAGCATTTCTAGTTGCAAAGAGATTGACAGAATAGAGACACGTAACTCTGCAACTTAACCAACTGTCGCAACGGTAACAACTAGCGACGTCCTTTCGTTCGTATTTTCCTTCTGAGCATTTTAACAATGATCAAGTTTGTCGAATTTAATCTTGAAACATTTTGGCAGTCAGATCACCTCAAGCATCAAAACTATTGCAAATAGCAAAAAAATAACAGTATTTTCTGATAAAATCTATAAATATTGTGTGTAAGTTTATTTTTAATGCATGAAAAAGGTTTTTTTTTCAAGTTAGGAACCAGATGAAGTTTTGAAACCACATATCTTTGGCCAGCTGAAAAAAAGACATTTTATTAAAATCAGCAAAATAAGTAGAAATTTATAGCATTCAAGTGGACTAACAGACAGAAACACATAATTTCAAAGTGAGATTTATTAATAGTGATTAAACTTAGAATTGTGAAGTACAGCTTACAACAGGAAAAAATCATTTGGTTTTGTTAAGTTGTTCAATAAAGGCTATTAATTAAGGCTACTAATCACAGCATTGTGAGTTGTTTATCCTTTCATCCAGTTGATATTCTGCTAGATTCTAAATATGGCTGCAAATTTATCAGGGCTGTAGAATTGATGTGTGTCTGCCTGCAGTGGCAAAAACAGATAAGCTGCTCTACTTCAGTTGTAGTTGTCTAGTTTAGTAAGTTACAACTACAGAAGCTGATCACTACTGTAGCTTTAATTTATGGCTAACATACTAGTTACTCACAAGGACAGCTAACTCTAAATATTTTGACGCTAACACGTAGCAGCTTGTTATGCAGTGCTTAAAGGAGTATAACTACTTTATTTTAGAGATATATATTTTGTCTTCTCTATACAGTCACCTTAAATATTGTGCAATTTTTTTCCATTGAAGCAGATAACAGTTTGTTAAAAATTGTTACCAGCAGAAAATCAATTCTGATGATCTCAGAGTCGATTGATCAAAAAAATGAGGTTTAACTTTTTTTAATATCTGGTGCCATCAACTTTGGTTTTCAATCTTATATCGAAACCAACTAATTTTTTTCAGTAACTGAAATTTCCAAATCTGAGACATGTATCAACCAGACATTCGAACCTTAGAAGTTTTTAGTTTCTCAGATAGTTTCACTCGGATTTTAACATTAAGTTAAACAGGTTTACAGTAGGCAGTTACAATGTTGCTAGTTGTATGTCTAACTCTATTAAACTCAATTACATTATGCGTTATATACTATATAAATTATATTTTAGGCTACTATGTAACATCATCTTATATTTATTTTTACTACATTCATTGTAATATAGTATATTACACCTTGTTAAATTACCTTGTTTGGTATTTTTTGTACTACAAAATTCTTTTCACTGTGTTATGTTGGATTAATAAAATAACATACATGTATTATGTTATTAATAACTTATAGCTTTTAAAGATTTGCATGTAAATTGTAAACAAAATGTAAAATGTCAATTGAAAACTATTTTAACATGGTCATTTCAGCTAGCTGATTTATATTTTAATCATTCAATCAAGATTAGTACTACGATAAATAGTCTGGTAGCGTATTATAAAAGTACAACAGGAATAGCTCATAGCTCAGAGATACTAAATAAGTAATATCATTCAGCTGAATTTACCCTCGGTTATATTATTGGTTTGTAGAACTGAGAACTAAACCAACACACTCTGCATTATAGCCATCATCTGTAAAGATTCATTTATTGTTTTTTGTAACCTTGAGCTGATGTTTAATTAATTTTTCAGTTCGAGTATTATAATAGATATTCACACTCGTTTCAAATAACTTTGAAAGGTTTTACACAGCTAGTCTTCCATTAAAGTTGCCAAGTAACCCTAGTGAAGAAATGAAGTTATGATTTTTAAATAAAACATTACACTTCAGCGTTGAAGCGTTGAATTATTTCCCTTGTGGCTGTAGCTGTATAAGTTGTTGATGAGTCAAATGTTTTTTGTGGTAAACCGTCTGAACAAATTTTGCTAAAATATTTGGAGCCGTTCGACTCCAGCTCGAGAGTATAAATAGTTCTGTCAACTAGAAAGTATTTCTATAGGAAGATAAAGTTACCTGATTATGCATAAGCGGCTTCTCAGAGTGGCTGAAAATAACAAATGATTTGTTGTGATGTAACTCATAGGAACGTAGGTAGATTTATGTCAGCCATAAACATATACATAATTAGGTCACAGTTCATTGCCCTGACGTAGAGAATACTTTCAGTAGTCGGCGTAGCCGCGCATAGCTTCTCTGAATCAGCATGCCGTGTGACGGGTGTTTATTCAGCTCACTAAATGCAATTCATCAAAGTGACTAACATAGAAGCCGGATGATCAAAGTTGTTAAATTCCAGGTTGAAGAAAACAATATTTTCAGAGCAATGAGCTAAATATAGGCGTTAGGAAGCCATGACACTTTGTGAAAAATCTCTAATATTTAGTTATAAACAGACTACAATTTCTTAAAGATTTTAGGAAATAAATACCAGCTAAAGTTTAAAAATGCATAGAAAAGTCTTCAACTTTATTTCAAAAGGCAAAACAAGTGGAAGCATTTTTTAAATTATGGTGGATGTTTTGTCTTTTGTCCTTTACTTAGACTCTGGCAGTTTACTGCGGTGTGAGAGATCATCGGGTATGCCAATAGAAATTATCAATATATGGTATTTTTCGAGTTTCATATATATTATTCTTGTTTACTTATTCTATCATAAAAATTGCAATTTACAGCGTACATGATAGTTCTAAACCTCCTGAAAGTGCCTGATTAGCGAAGATGCTAGAGTGTCGGTCTACTAAAATGAATGTCTTGATTTGAAGTCCGACACAGAGCACCTCAAACCCTGGCGTCGAGCAGTCAGATAACAGAAGTACAGACATATAATCTTCTTGTTATTATAAATACCAGCAACATGACAGACAAGCGTAACTTGGAAAATCCTCAGGTGTCCCGATAAAGTGTGCCAATAACATCAGAAAGTGGTCGATTGCTGCACTTCTTGGAATGTCAATAAACCAAGCAGAATTTTATGAGTTCAAGTCCTGTTGGAAGCAATCTTTTATCTGAACGTCAAATTTTGATTTCAAGCAAAAAGACAGATACGAGCCTTATTTTTGCAAAAAAATTTAAATGTTAGTAAAGTTTAAAACAGCTCTGAAACAGCAAGAAGAGTATATCACTAGCTTCATGTTTATTATACTATATTGTACAATTAGCACAGATCACTAGTAACACCTCTTAATACTAGTGGTGGTAGTTTCGTCTTAGTCTCAAAGACCTGCTAATTTAAGCTAAACAATACTTATGGTTGAATACATTTCCTAAGACATTAGGTATGAGTTTAGCAAAAAACGTAACGTAAATATTTAGCAGGTGTAGGATTTTTGCTGCAATCCTAGTCATCTTGTTTTAGTTCAGCAAATTTATTAAACTTACTGTAAAGCCTCTGATCCGTCATATCTACAGAATAGCATATCTAAGTTAAAAATTAATATTCAACATTTAAATTCTCTTTTAAGTACTTCGTCTTGATTTAATTCTTTCACAGGAATATGAACCAACTGAATCGTTCATGAAAATAGTTGTTTTAAAAGAAGCAAATATCAGGATCAGATAGTTTGTTTCATCCATTCATTTGATTGGTAAAGTCTAGAACTCATCAAATGTTAATGAAAAATTTACAAAAACTATAATATTTAAGAATAACTACCAAAATTATTACTTATTATGGCCTTTTATTAAAACATTTTCATTACATTTAAAATTAGAAAATACTTTGAATATTTTAAGAATTATGATAATCTAAAAAACAGCCAATTATGTCCAAAATTAGTAATAAGCAATCATTTATTAAAGTAAAATTTCACTGATAAACACTATTCTATTGTATCCTTTTTTTGGATAGCTTTGAAAAAAGCCTATGTTAGAATTACGTAGCTTGTTCAGAGACTGTTTTAAACATTTTCATGTAAAACACAAACATCACGCTAGTAAATCAATATTGATTAATGGAGTTGACGATATTTAGCAACGCTAACCCGAATAGTTAGTCAACAAATGACACAGAGAATTTCATTCATTCTGTGCGCTTCATTTGCTGAAAAACTTCCTCGACTTCTCACTACTAAAATTTAATAATAAACGTAAGCTGTATGTACTGCTTCGCACACAATTCTTAACTTCCTTCTCAAAAATGAATGGTTAGCCGTGTTTCTCCAAGATAACAACAAGCCAGAGCTTGCATTGAAAGAAAGTTGATTTTAGCTACTGATACATGTCAATGACATCATCAGCTTAAGTTAACCTCTGACCTCTTGTAGGTTGTTCCTCTAACATACTATTCTCTCTATTCAAGAAATTTTCCAACAAAATAGCTGTCAGCTATCGCCAAATACTTTAAAGTGCTGATTTTGCAGTTTTTCAGTGATCTTTTCTTGTAACATTTTATGAAAGCATGGTAAATGTGTAGAGCAAATCAGTTGACAGCTAATTTAGCTAATTCAGAGTTGCAATGAACTGTAATAATTTGCAGAGACTAAATTAAATATGGAATGCCTATTACAAACCAGAAGAATTTGTGTTTTATTAGAATGCTGAATGATTAAAAAATATTTTTAAGCTAGACATATTTTCTCTTAATTATGCATTCCATTGGAGTATTTTAAGAGCAAAGTCTTTAAGAAAAACTTGAAGTAAACTCAATGTGGATAGAATCCATAAAAAAACATCATGAAACAGGTTTAGTAGTTTTTTCAGGTGCCAGGCTATACATTTAAAGCATTAAAAATTTTTGCAAATGATTTAGTGAGCATGTTGCTGGGGGATAGCCGCTCCTCATAGCCACAATGGAATGCTTGTGGTTTCTAGAACTAGATTAGTCAGTATGAAAACTTTGCATTCACAACTTCAGTTTGGAGCATTACATCTCAAGCATGAAATGGAATGCTTCAAATGCATGGTTACGCACTTAGTTGGAATCATTGGCTTTTTACATGTTCGTAATATTGATGTTCGTAATATTCGTAATATTTGCATGTTCAAGACAACACACATTCATAATATCTTATTATGTAAATTGGAAAAATGTGTCTTGAAACTTGATTTATTTTTGTTTAAACGTAATCTAGGAGTCTGCAGTTTAAAACAGGGCCCTGTTTAACTTTTATGTGATGACTATTAGTAATTTACTACTGTCAGAAAAACTTTAAAATCTTGTAAAATGATTCCTTGTTTGCAAAAAAATCCTGACAATACTAAAAGGATGTTTTCAAAATCTACTATACGGGGACGAATATTTGGTTTTCTTTAAAAAGTCTATAAATCAGTACCGCTTTATTGTTAAATTGGAGAAAAACTAACATCAGATGTAGTCTATCTATACCAGAATATAATTGGTTTAAAAACTACTAATTGGTTAGTAATGTTTTGCTGTCCCTGCACTTTCATGCTCGTTAATTCACTGAACCTTTGCAATGTTCAAATTGTGTTCTAAGTGTGTATTGCTATTGACAGCTACATTATTTTGTTGATTCTAAGCTTTGAGACTTTTTAAATTGAAAGATCGTTATCAATTTAAAGATAACTAATTGATCATTTTAATTGAAAGATAAAATTATCAATGAGTGTTTGGTGGCAAAAGGAATTCTTAACAAACTCACAAAGAAATGATGTTATCAATTTAATGGGCTGGTAGACTAGTTCTAGAGGTTCTGAATACAACCTTAAAAGGAACTTTGGTAGAGCTCAAAATTTTTCACAAATCTCTCTCACGTAGTGTCACAGTACTGTTAGCAAACTGATTAGGCTTTTTTCAAACGATTTTTCCAGTGTTTGTTAAACCCAAATTGGCTGATTTTTAAGGCAGTTTAAAACTAGTAATAGAGCTTGATTGCGCTTCTGCCAAAGAGTTATTGGAAAGCAATAGAATTGATTTTGTTTGCCAGAACACAAAACTTTAGAAATATCATCAGTCTAAAAATCAGGCAATTATTTAAGGTAATATCTGTTGAAGACTCATGCTCGACTTATGGTAGTCTTTTTAAAGGTGGTTTTAGTTAAGCTGGGCGTTCACTCACCCGAGATTTTAGGGTGTGATGACATTCAAATGAATTATGGTTGATTTTAGATTGCTCATGTGTAATCTACAAGCATATTTGTAACAAAATATTAAAAAACTGTCTACCATGGACTGGGTAAGTGGTAAGCATTTTTTAGTTCTTTGCTCATCTTTAAACTCAGACTTTATTAGAATGTTGCAATCACCGTAGTAAGCTCTCAGTCAATAGACTGCGAGAACATCCAACAAACATTTTAGCACATGCCGAACCCACTTTTTATAGTAAATTGGTTATCTGAGGCTAAAACAGTGAAATATTTATAGAAACCTAGAGCAACACTTTCTGCTTACTCATCCAAACGTCAGCTTATTCTTCATTAACATACGTTACCAGACCTTTAAGAGAACTTTACAAGAACCTGACCAGAGCTTTATCGGATTCAGTTATCATAGACTACCATGTACTCCAATCAAGGCCAGAACTACCAGTATCATTTACTTATCATACTACCAGTATGATACAATGTCTCAATGTGCCAAATGCAATTTTGCGTGAATGAGTTGGCCAAAGATTATACATTTTTTCCCAAATTTTGCTATCTGCATACATTTATACATTTTCCTATTCAAGTGTGATACAGACAGCATGACAGAATATTAAAAATTGTTAAAATAAGATCAAGCCAAGTTGATGCACAAGGAATTCTATTGGAAGATCCAACTGTAGAATTTCTTGAACTTATTTGGGCACAAGGGTTTATTTAGAGTATATGCGTTGAATAAAATATATATTATAAAATAATTTTTTTCTATGGTATTAAATGCTAAAAAACCATAACAAACTGCTTAGTGCTGTCAGTTATGCAAAACTTGCTCATTGGATCCATCTATATTTATACATAAATCTCGGTGTTTGTCTGTCAGTCGCCTGTTCTGTTATAGCGATGAAGTTTTATAAATAAAAAACTTGTTTTGTAGTTTTTTTGAAATCGAAGCATTTAGGTCAGCAAATCAGCGAGCTAGTCAACTACATGACACTGACCTTGCCATACTATAGAATATTAGGGCACATACTCGCGTATTGCTTGCATAAATACTAGCACACTTTAAGGTCATGATTGCATTATAGAACATTACGCGTAGCGCAAGCTGGATTCAGATGGACTAAACACGGCTCTTATTATTGTAAGTTTTATTAAACTAGTTTACTAGTTACTCAAAATCATTGGGTCACTTTGTCACCCGTGCCATGCAGAGCATTTAGCTAGCAGAAACATAAAAAACTCGCTTGCACGACTTCACTGCAAACCCAAAATTATAGCTTCAATATGCATGCTGGGAGAAGTGTGACAATTGTGTTGGCAGAATCGAAGTTTTTCTTTTGATCTGTTGAAGCTATCACCTTCTGTCTTGTAGCTACATTTATAAAGAAAAATTCCTAACCACTAAAACTAATCTGCTACATTAATTACTTTGATTTAAGAGCAAAGTTTATGAGCTTATTTAAGTTTAATCTGGTAAGTACTTCGGTTAATTGTCTTAAAATAATACTAAAAAAACTTTGTTTTAGATTTATAAACACTAAAAACATGCGCTTGCTGGTGAACACAAAAAAACTGTTGATTTGAGAAAATGCAAAACTGGCAGATAAAACATGATATAGTACTAACTTACTGGGTACGTCATAAACTTATTGGCTACCAGTGGTTTCCCAGATTTTTCTGGTTTATTACAAAGAACTCCAAAATAATTAAAATAATCCTTATGATTTATGTGTTGTTTCGGTACTCTCCGGTGCCGGTGGATTATCCTCTAGCTTGGGTGGGCAGCATTAAAAAGTAGCTTTGTTTAATTTACCAAGCCTCTCTGTTTCTAGATAAAGAGTGTTCCAGACACTACAGATGTTTTTTTATGAATTTTTGATGTTCAACAGAATGAAAAAAAGATGAATTAAAAAATTCCTGCTAGAATATTTTTAAAGTAAGTCTGAATCCAGACTAGAGCGTCATCAAACCGAACGGGCTGATTATCCTGCGCTCCCACGCGTCACCCAGCCGCTTGTTTATTGAAGCATGCATTGAGACCATTAAGCTGGCCAGTCATTGTGATGTCACAATACTCCAGACTTGAATAACACGCTAAGTTTAGTAATATATATACTGCAGTCAGAGAACTCCGGAGTATCATAATCTTTTCAACCATCGCCATGAGAGTGTGTTATAGCTTATTCGTGTTGTTGCTATTAGCTGAAGTGAAGGCATGGACTAGGCCTAACCAAAGGCAGCTGATAAATTCTCCTCGAGATACTTACAGGGACAGACAAAACAGAAAGCCAAATATAGTGTATATTATGGCTGATGATTTAGGTAACGTAGCTTTGTTATACGAACTAATTTTTAAAAAGTTTAAAACCATAGCACAGGTAGAGACAAAGATGCATTGTTAAAGGTATACCATATTTGGAATAAGTTTGTTAAGCTATTTAAATTGTTTTTGAACCGTTCAACATGTATTTTAGCTGTGTTTTATGAGTTAACACATCAGGGGAAATGCAAACCAATGTTGGCTTTCTTTTTTGTTGATAAATTTCAAAAGTGCTTTTTTATATGACTAATCCTTCTCAAATTACGTCAAAACTCTAAGAAAAATTTGTAAAAGTGGTTTTAAAGTTTTATTTTAGATAATCAAACATATTCTCTTTTATGTTATACTCATTTTAAATTATCATGGCTTTTAATGGTCAAGCTATAAAAAAGTTGTTTTCGAAAGAAGACACGAAATCTTTGTTTGTAAGTCTTAGCTTTCTCAAAAAAGCAACTGAGCATTTTAGCAATTTTAACTATTCAGTTATTCTATTCCTGTAAGAAGCAAAATGGATATGATAATCATGTTAGACAGTATATTTCATCTGTAAGTGCTAACAAGTAGACAAACCGTTTTTAGGTACTGTTTGTATTATATCGTTACGGCTTGGTTGAGCCTAGAGCAATTGTAAAACATATATTGTAAAGCGAGTGTATGAATTTGTTGCTATGATGCTGTATAGACTTTTCTCTATTCCTTTTATTAGATGTGATACAAAACTAGTTTGAAAAGTGGTCGGTAGGTTTATAGACCATTTGATTGACAACTGCAGAAGTAGTTCCGGTTTATGATTGTACTGGCATGTTTATTAGGATGGAATGATGTTGGATATCGTAACCCAAAGGTAAAAACCCCTCATTTAGATGCGCTGAGGGCAAAAGGAATCGAACTAATCCAGTCATATGCAACACCACAGTGTAGCATGTAAGTATAAATTAGAGTATTTTGAAGCACAGAAAATACCAGCTGTTCATATATCTTTTTGATCAGGGCAAACAGAGTTTACTTTTCATACCAATCAGAATAACTTCTGTATATTAAGATAATATACCAAGCGTTGAGTTAATATATAAAGATTAGCTTTCAGAAGTTTTTTTCATTCTGTTTTCATACTAACTTATTTATGTAAAAAATAGGCATTCTTTGAAGGAATGCCTATTTTCATGAAAATTCACACGTATTACAGATTTTTAATGCTAGCTTTATTTAGGCACTTCAGAGAACATGAAATTGCACCTTAAATTAAAGCCTTTGACATATTTAGGATGGTAACATTTTTAGCTGCACATTTATTGCATTCAATAACTTTTTGGACTGGAGATTAAAATGTTTCAGCATCACTCGGTAATATGCTGTTTGTAGGTCACGAGCAGCTCTACTGACAGGAAGATACCCTTCAAACACTGGCCTTCAGGTAGTTCTTTGTAAAAGCAAGTTATATAGAGTGAACTTCTGATGAGCAGAGCATTTTACTTATTGTCTTAAAATCTATTGCTAAAACTTGTTGCATTTTAAAAACTTATATAGAAGGAAATCTAGTCATATATTCAAGAAAGAAAATCTAATTTAATCGTTAAATATTTACTGTATTAAATTTGGTGAGAAGAAAATAAACTGCAAAACTTTAAATAAT
Source organism: Watersipora subatra (assembly GCF_963576615.1). Taxonomy (NCBI): domain Eukaryota; kingdom Metazoa; phylum Bryozoa; class Gymnolaemata; order Cheilostomatida; family Watersiporidae; genus Watersipora; species Watersipora subatra. The sequence continues at coordinate 3,809,978 of NC_088717.1, forward strand.
TTTCCTGCAGTTCTATTTACTGGTTAATAAGAAAATGAGTATCTGTATTTAAGTTTTTTTAAAGGTAGAACTTAACAGCATATTTCTAATTTCTCATCGCAAGTTTGATAGTAGATTAGGGATTTTATATATTAATTTGCAGAAATGATCACAAAGTTCTCTCGTTTGTAAACACATACTCAGATCTACATATTTTCTTATTTCAAGGCAACTTGTCAATCATAGGATGTAAATTATGGCGACTCAAACTATGGCTTTTGTCCTTTTAGGTGTTGGTTCTTCAGCCTGAGGCCAGACAGTGTTTACCCATAGAGCATAAAACACTCTATGAATACATGAAGGATGAAGGGTATACAACTAAACACCTCGGAAAGTGAGTAAACTAATTATCCTTTGCTTTTTATTAATAGATATCTAAAAGCTAACAGACATGCTTTAAGATAGCTATAGACATCAATGAAATATGGTCATAAAGGCAAGTACTTTGACGTTACATGTAAATAATTCGGGTGAACTAACGTATATCTTAAATTTTAAAGTTGAAGTTACCAGAACTGTGTTTTCACATAAGTGGTGACGCTGTAACGAAAACCAAGCAGAAGATGTAAGAGATAATTAGAAGCCTATTGCAAAAAACTAACTGCCGCCCATCTGCGCCACTTGCTAGTCTAAAAAGGAAAAGCAATTGTCTCTATTAACCATCAAACTACATGTATTATTTTAATGCATTTTCATTGTGCTGTTAAGCTACGGAGAGCAGTAGGCGTTTGTTTACCCAAACTTTCTCAAGAAGCAGACTAAAGATGAAGAAGCCTTGAATATAAATGGTTTTTATTAGCACCGTCATGATTAGCTTTCAAACTAACCATCTCTGCCGCCAACCACTAAATAAAAGATTACAGCAGTGTTAGCCTGTAACCATGGTGATTTTAAGTGAAAGCGTGATTTCTTGTAGATGGCACATGGGTTACTGTGATGGAAGCTGCTTGCCAGAGTCTAGAGGAATTGATGAGTTTAGAGGCGTTCTTGGAGGAACAGTGACTTATTTCAACTGGAGTAAGTAACTGTTATTATTCTATACTGTTATTTCAACTGGAGTAAGCAACTGTTATTATTCTATACTGTTATTTCAACTGGAGTAAGCAACTGTTATTATTCTATACCGTTATTTCAACTAGAGTAAGTAACTGTTATTATTCTATACTGTTATTCGAATTCAAAACCATGAAAAATAATATCCGTTGAAATGAGTCAGATTATAAAAAAACATGAGGTGAACTAAATTAACTAAAAGTTAAACTTCTGAAAAGTTTGTTCTCCAATTAAAGTCTTTTCTTTAGAATGGTGTCATTGTCACAAAGCATTTTTATATGAACTAAATATTTGCACGTATTATATGCTGGTAAATGCTAGAAAGAGATTTAGTGCAGTACTAAAAATATCTTGTTTATTTTTAGCAACCAGAGGAGTGGTGACAAGATGGGTAAATGGAGGGCCAAGTATAGAAAATATTGGAACACATTTAGCGGTGAGCAGAAGCTATACAATATATATGAGTTAAGCAATAGATTTATTACAGTACAGGCAGCAATCTAAAAATAAATTGACAACCCAAAACTTCCTAAGTTTGCATCAGAATGCTAGAAGAAATGTTATGTAATAAACTTGAATAAGTATATTACATATACTTATACTTTTTGAACAAGTCTTGTCTGTTTTATCTTTTAGTGGAAATTTGTCAGTTTTGGAAGCTGTTGCTTTCTTGTCATATATTTAAAAGTAATAAGTTATCAAATTTTAAAGATTGACTTTATCTGTGAATACATATATTAATTAAAAATATTAAATCTTTAATAAATTAAACTTATTGTTTAACGTCAGAAACATAGGAGAGTATTTTAAATATTCATATTTCGATCATCTCACCATGTTGTATACGATTACAGTTTTTAGGTTATAGGCGTCTAAAAGGTAAAAAAATGCCGTTAGTTTGTTAACTTTATTACACAAAAGACAAATTCAAATAGTATTTACCTTAAAACACAAATGTAGTCGCTGTCAATGCTAAACTTGTCACATAGTTTCCTTTAGATATAAAGAAAGTAATTGAAAGGTTCGCAAGAAACAATGTGACTGACTGCTGATTGAGTTACTAGAAATGATGTTAGACTACCTTTTTTGTTTAAAAAAGTGGATGTAATTTAACAAATATGTTATTTATATCAGATTTTTAGTTTGTTCTTCCAATTTTAAGACTCTTTTATTGCAGATCCAAGACCAGAAAGATGCACGAGAGATGATTTTGGACCACAAAAATGATCCAAACCCTTTGTTTATGTGGATCACACCAACTGCACCTCATGATCCCCTTGAGGTAACTTTTACTTCTATTTTGGAAAGTAGATTGTCTTAACATCTGTGGCTAGCTTGTAATTAGTTAACCAGAAAAAAATCAATTTCATATCAGGATTAAGGCTAAAAGAAAGTAAAACTTTATTGTATATACAGGTAACATAGCCTTTTACTTGTTTTAGACAACAGAAGAAATGTTCAATGTTCATGATTTCCTCGATCCATCAGATCCTGAATTGAAAAGTCGACGGGAATATTTAGGTAAGAATTTTTGTATGCCAACAAAAATGCAAGTAGCATATTGAATTCATACTCAGTTTACATTGGATTACAGTGGATTAAAATGCAACCACCTTGGTGATAAATCATTGAAATTTTGCTTCCGAAACCAAAATTATCACCACCTGATCAAGGATGTTGTGGCTCATCAAATTGATGAATAACAGTGCTTTGAAGCATTTTATGTGTTTTTTCCTGAACATATGCTACCTCTCAACTCCATTACTCTATTGCATTATGCCTCTTACCACTGTCACAACTTTTCTTCCTCAGATATATTGATAAGCTCAGTTAAATGACCTTCGTTTCCTTGTTTTAGCAACTATGTAGCCTTGGTTTTCTTGATTTAGCAACCGTGTAGCCTTGGTTTCATTGTTTTAGCAACCATGTAGCATTGGCTATTATTGTAAATATTTGGTAGCATTTTTCCCACTTCTTGCTTTAGTACAGTCAAATGGTTTACATCTTTCAGGTCTGGTGTCAGCATTTGATGATGTAGTTGGTGTCACAATGACGGCCTTGTGTGATGCTGGCATGGAGGATAATACAATAATAGTATTTTCATCAGATGTAAGTACCACGTTTAACAAAACTGTTTACAACACAATCTGTTAAAACAGTAAGTCTGTGTCTTTCTTAGTAGCCTTTGCTCATCTAACTAGTCTTAAGTCACATCTGGATTACTAAAAGCATTTTAAGCAGATTCAGTCACCCGGAGAACTATGACATAAGCTGACGTCAAACAAACTGAAACGTTGAACTAGCCCTCAATGTTTCCATTCAACTTCCAATAAGATTTCTTGCAAACACGCAACATTTTTTCTTTAAATTTTTTCAATCAGCTAGTTTAAAAACATTGCTTGAATTGAATAATTAAAAATGCTCATCTCAAAAGGTCTACGTACTGGACATTCTATTTCTACTCCATACACACTTCAACAAAGGTGTTTAATTATCTACCAACAATTACAGCTGCAAAGCCTCTATCGTGCTAAAATGGCTGATCTAGTACTTTTTTATCATAAAAACTGTGTTTCTGTCTTGCCTTCAAATGACCTTGAAGTTTCAGGTGGTTTGAACTACTTAAACTTGAGATAAATTATAACTGAAGTGTATGATTCAAATTAAAGTATATTGTATATTCGTTTCATCTTTGCAGAATGGTGGAGCAGATCCATCTACTGAGTTCCCACCTTTTCATCATTATGCCAATAACTACCCTCTCAGAAACGGAAAGACAACTTTCATGGAAGGTGGAGTGCGTGTCCCAACTATATATTATGATCCTAGGCTACGACCAACTACTAGAGGAACAAGTAGGGATTTTTTGATGCACATCACTGATTGGCTGCCAACATTTGTTCAGCTGGCAAAACCAGGGCCAAAGTCATATGGATTCACCATAGCTGGTAAGTATTGAACCCAAAGCTGCTAAAGGGTTGACACATTAACTATTTCCAGTATCTATATAGCTTGATAAAACTTTGTATCTATACTTATTCAAATGAGTCAACTCTGTTTCCTGTTTAAAATTTGCAAACTGATGGAAGGCTTTAAATGTTTAAGTTTGCTTTAAAAATCTATAAGCAAAATCATTGTGAAATTTCTTATCAAAAATGATCTTTTAGAAATTAGTTTCTTAACAAAGTGCAAGCCACCTTTTTCAATTTAGTCAAATTCAGAAACTATCAATAAAAATACCATCATGACTTGTTTAACAATAAGCACACGTAATCTTGATGAAATGCTATAAAAAAATTTCCCTATAAAAAATATTTCCTTTAATGCGATTCGAACCATAGATTGAGTGGCACTATCAATCTGTTTATTCATCTTTGAATGAAGAGCAGCCTAAACATTCCTACAGACAGCAACAAATAATCACCCTTAATATGTTTATATTATATCTTTAATTGATTAAAAGTGGTAATCAGTTGACTTTTTTTAAAGGAATAGACGGGGTGTCACAACTACCTAACTTAGGTTCCGTGTACAACTTACCAACCAGAAGGAAGTATAACATAAGAAAGGAGATGCTGGTGGCCCTCACTGACCAAACTAACAATCCTGCAACAGCCTCATCTTGTGCCACAGAAGATGCTTCATACAGGTACGTACAGCAAGCACTTCCTACTGCTGAGCGAGCTGATTGTTCACCCTAAGGCTGTGTAAAAATAAAAAGCTTTCAACTGCAACACTTGCGCCAGAATATGTGAAAAGTCAACAATAATAAAAATTAAATCATTACTTTGTGTATATTTGCAAGGAACATGGCAAGTTAGCTAAACCAATCACAGCAAAGATTACTGAAGCCTATTAAAATTATTTGAAAAAAGTTGAAATTAGATATTAAAGTATCGCCGAAACTTTGTTTGCAGGTGGAAAAACTATAAACTGATTTATGGTGACCAATACTATGTTACTGATCCAACACTGAAGCCAACATCTTGGGTTAAACCACAGGAATCTCCAGAGTTACCTGATATTACAGGAGACGATTGCCACAGGATTGTCGATGGACGGAGAGTTGTCAGATGTCTTTTCAATGTAATTGGTAAGTCTATAAGTATAGATGAAAGAAATTTACACATATATCTAAAATATTGTTGATTCGTGACCTCATTCTAGCCACGCTAAAACAAATATTTATTTGCTACTTTTTCATTTGCTTGTTTGCAAACAAATGTTCAATAAGCTTTTTGTTCAGTTTTCAGTAAATTGTTTTAAAAATAATTATTTCAATTTCAAGCTCACAAAATGGTAAAAAAATAATTGGCTTCAGTAATCAAATAAATTTTTTCTAACCTTATGTTTTTGTTTTACATTTAAGTCAATGCAAGTATAAAAGCTAAAAAACTTGCTAAAACTTTTTCAATATCAACTTAACAAGAAAAAGAAGCAAATTGAGCAATGCTAATTTATAAATGATGCAAACACAAAGACACAGACCTATAGTTTATACATATGTACTTATTTTGAGCTCTTTTATCATCTTACCTGATTTCAGAACTCATTTTGTCTATTCACATGTCATCGTTAATAAGGCTTGTCTTACATTCCTGTTTTAGATGACCCAAGTGAGACAACAAACCTGTATGACCAGAAACCTGGTCTTGTTGCACGGATGCTTAGAAAAATAGATGATGCCAAGAGAGCCGCTGTCCAATCAGTGTATGAAATTACTATTGGTGCTACAAACATTACAACACAACCTTTTGGCAATTACATCGTACCCCGTCATGACTACTGCATACCATCTGTTGATTTCCCTTTAGAGCCAATTGACCCTATCTGCTACTAAACTTAGCAAAACTGCAGAAATAAACTAAATACATAACATAACTCAACTATGATACTAACTCAGTATCTACACTGACTCTAACAAAGCTGATTGGTTGGTTTGAATCTAAACTGACTTTAACAAAGCTGTTTGGTTAATTTGGATGATCAGCAGTTCAAAGCTGTAAAAATTTTAAGACTATTTGTTTAATACTTCTGTTTTCTGTTTTATCATTTGTATTATTTTTAATTTCTTAATTATTAATTTATAATTACTGTAGTTTGCATAACTTATTTACAATTTAATGACATCTGCTAGTTCATGATGAAGCAGTCAACCATTGTCTGATTTGATATTATATAAATACTATATATATTTTTCTATATTTCTAGAATGTTGAATACCGAGAACTTTGCCGTCCTTATCTGTGATTGAAGCCTTTGAAATCAATTAGTTTTATTCGAAGCTTTTTAAAGTGTTCTTGTATTACTAAGATGATAGCCTGTAACAATATATACTCATCAAAATAGTAAAACTATGTTGTGGTACATTTCAAAAGCTGGTTCAAATAGTTTTAAAGAACAATGTCTCGTTTTCAGGGTCCTTAAGTTGAGATCTTAAAAACTGAAACTCATGCATCCTTTTGTGTTAGATAAAGCGTCAAAAGGTAACTGTAAAGTGTCAAATCTGCTCCAATACCTCCCGCTTTATAGATTGATTAATCATAGTTATTGCTGCAATGTTTTAAAAATAGAGAGAGATTGATTTTGTAGCATCTTTAGTCGCTATCAGAATTATGAAAAATAGATCAAAAATTTTGGCAAAATCAATAGCAAAGCAATATAGCACATGTTGATCTGTTTGCATGTATTTCTGCTAGCATTAATAGTAAGAAGGTGTTATAAAATAACCTGTTATAACATGAAGAAGTTTGCATGCAAAAGAATAATTTATTAATGTCAATTATTAGTAGGTCTACTAGAACACGCAAGAAATTAAATCACAAAAACTACACACAATATGCACAAAGGTTTATCAAACGTTTAGTGAATAAAGCAGAAAGCAGAGACTGTGTCTACCTGAAGAATGAGACAGCAGTATCTAGAAAAGCAGCTTGGATCGTTTATTACAAAGCACATGAATAAAAGAACATTACTTGTTAAAATATCTGAAAATAGTTTTATTGTAATAAATGTTTCTCCCATGTATGACATGAATATACCTTAAGATATGCTGATAGTGCACTATCATGAAATAATGATTTAAACTATCAGACAGTAGTTGCTTGAAGGTCACTGGTGTCAAGTTTTAACAAAAGTTAGCAAAAAGTATGAACAATTTTTAATCATTTGAGTTTTTATTTGTTGTTTTAAGTGGTTTGACTGCTAGAATATTTCAAGATTAAAATCGGTAAAAATTTATTGCGGCTAAGGCACCCAGAAAACAAATACATCTCAAAAATGGCGTCAATACAGTTTTATATTTCAAATGATTTTATGATATTATGGTAACAAATTGGCAAATTTTTTTCTTCCAAATGGAGTGTAGACATGTAAGAACCAGATGCTGATGAGACTATATATTTATCACTGATAATCAATGTTTACACCTACTGGCATCATTTTTGGAGAAGTCTTGGTGCTTATTTTTTGTCTGAGTATTTTAACCCCGAATTTGTTTGATCGATTTTAATCTTGAAACATGGTGGTCAGATTACCTAAAACAACAAATAACATCCTGAAATAGTGGGAAAACATCTATACTTGTTGACAAAATCTTATCAAGTTTCACGTGAATTATCCTTTGAGAAATAAAATTAGAAAATAACTCCTATTTTAAATTTTATTTTCTATATAAAATTATATATTTAGTAGATGCTGAGATGTTGTCTATTTAGCCTCTTTGCTCTCCTGAAGGTAAAATAATTCACCATAGTAGCCAGTTAAACGTAAATTCTTTCCATGGTAGGCAATGCAGTGTTAAGTATTTTACCATGGTAGCCAATCAGATTCTATCTGTCTCGGACTCACTGCATTGGAACGAGTTGGTAGCAGGCTTGGGGCTAAAAATAAACATGCACACAGCGTAATTTCATCTTACACACGTACAGTTTTACAAGTAGAATATTGTAAGTTTCTTTCCTTGGCCAGTCATCTGAGCGTAGATTAAACAGAAGTGAAAAGAAATTGTTCAACCCTTGCTGTTATTACTTAGTTAATGTAAAAGTCTTTGCTTCATTTGAGTGGCATTATTATATATCATAAAATATCAGACATCAATTTACACATATTTTGTAATTAAAACCTATACATAGCTTTGAGAGACTTAGTTAATTTACCAGCTGGCAGTTGAAGGTCACACCATGATTTTCCTTTTACCTAATTACTTAGCATTTTATTGTCATACAAAGACATGTGTAAACTGAAAACTTATGGATGTTCAATAAACAGCACTATACCGAGACAACTATAATTTTTTTGCCTTTTTCTTTGTCCACACGCAAACTTTACTAACAAGCATTGTATCTATGACGGAAATTGTATCTTAAATGTATGTTGTCAATTTAGGTAATTTAGTAGAAATTGTAAAACTTTGAGTTGCGTTGTAAAGTTGAGTTGTAAGACTTCACACACACCGAAATGGAGTAGCTATTTAGGTAAAACTTGAACAAGAGATTGAAGTAGGTAGTTATTAAAATGCAACACATTTTTTGTAAATTCCTTTTACCACTGATAATACTTTGCACTTTTTTTAATCAAGTAACATTTCAGCTGGTAAGAACTGATTTCATCAGAAGTGATGAAATGTTTTGTAACACTTAATACATGTAGATATCTGACACATCTGTCTCTTCAGCCAGACCTGACCAAATGGTAATTGCTTAATTATTGTGTTTTTCCTAGTCTTAAATGTAGTTTATAGGCACATATAAGGTCTTTGTGCAAGTTATAGTGAAGAACACAACAAAGCATTTTGTGAGTGGTAATTGAATATTTTAGGGACTTCCATGATGTTATTCTTGTAAAATCAAAAGTTTAGTTTCACACAGGATGCTATAAAAAAATCGTCATATATGTATTAGCAAGGCTGCTTGTGGATTCTTTGAATATAATTTAGAAAGTCAGTTTAGATTGCCACCTACTCTAGCGGCATGTGTCTAATTGTCATAAGTAACAAAAAAGTAAATAACAACACAAGTAATACTTCAATAGACTTGATAACTAATCGAAAATACTTACCACTGAGCGGTTTTGGAAGTGTTTCTTCTCCATCTGGGTTTGTGCTGACAGAACTGTGACTGTTTAATCTTTGCACTTGTGTAAATTTACCAGATTGTATGAGGGCAGTTTTTGAGCCAAATGAAACAGAAGCACTTTCTGGGCCCCATGCTATAAAGGATTGTTATGCTAATAATCAACAATGTTATAAAACTCACAAAACTGTTTGGAACACTTAGCAGTAAGTTAGGTCTTTAGCATGTACTACTTAGTGGGTGGGCTGATAAATCTACAAGGATGTCAATCAATAATTGTAAGTGTTGGTCAATAAAATTTAATAGTTGTCAATAGTAGACAGTCTTATATCTTAGTCAATATAGATGCTTATAGTGGCTAATAGAGGCAAAAAGTGGTTAGTAGTGCGCAATAGTGGTCAACAGCAGTCAAGAGTTGTCACTGAGAGTCAACTGTGGTTATTAATAATCTAAAGCATTTGTTAAGAGTCACTATTCTAAGTAGCTGGCACCAGCGGTAGGCGGCGAGTAGCAGCAGGCGGCAAGTGGCGGCAGGTGGCGACAGGTGGTGGGCAGCAGCAGAAGTTCCCTGCAGTATCTAGTAGCAACTAATCTAGAAGGTTACAGAGCTGCGTATATAATGACCTACCAGGAGTTGGGGTTCGGGTAGGTGATGCCGGCAAGTTGAGGTTTTTTAGTTTTTTTTCCAGGTCTTCCTCTTCTTGTTTTCTCTAAAAGCATACAAATTTGTATAAACTACTCTGGACTACATTGTATGAACTACTCTGTACCATATTACATAAACTACTCTGTACCATATTGTATAAACTACTCTGTATCATATTGTATACACTACTCTGTACCATATTGTATGAACTACTCTGGACCATATTGTATAAACTACTGTGTACCATATTGCATAAACTACTCTGGACTATATTATATAAACTACTCTGTACCATATTGTATAAACTACTCTGTACCATATTATATAAACTACTCTGTACCATATTATATAAACTACTCTGTACCATATTATATGAACTACTCTGTACCATATTGAATAAACTACTATGTACCATATTCTATAAACTACTCTGGACCATATTGTATAAACTACTCTGTACCATATTGAATAAAGTACTCTGTACCAAATTGTATAAACTGCTCTGTACCATATTGTATAAACTACTATGTACCATATTGTATAAACTACCCTGTACCATATTGCGTAAACTACTCTGTACCGTATTGTATAAACTACTCTGTACCATATTGTATAAACTGCTATGTACCATATTGTATAAACTACTCTGTACCATATTGTATAAACTACTCTGTACCATATTGTATAAACTACTATGTACCATATTGTATAAACTACTATGGACCATATTGTATAAGCTACTCTGTACCATATTGTATAAACTACTCTGTACCATATTTTATAAACTACCCTGTACCATATTATATAAACTACTGTGTACCATATTGCATAAACTACTCTGGACTATATTATATAAACTACTCTGTACCATATTACATAAACTACTCTGTACCATATTGTATAAACTATTCTGTACCATATTGTATAAACTAGTCTGTACCAAATTGTATAAACTGCTCTGTACCATATTGTATAAACTACTATGTACCATATTGTATAAACTACCCTGTACCATATTGTATAAACTACTCTGGACCATATTGTATAAACTACTCTGGATCATATTGTATAAACTACGCTGTACCATATTGTATAAACTACTGTGTACCACATTGTATAAACTACTCTGGACTATATTATATAAACTACTCTGTACCATATTGTATAAACTACTCTGTACCATATTATATAAACTACTCTGTACCATATTGTATAAACTACTCTGTACCATATTATATAAACTACTCTGTACCATATTATATAAACTACTCTGTACCATATTATATAAACTACTCTGTACCATATTATATAAACTACTCTGTACCATATTATATGAACTACTCTGTACCATATTGAATAAACTACTATGTACCAAATTGTATAAACTGCTCTGTACCATATTGTATAAACTACTATGTACCATATTGTATAAACTACTCTGTACCATATTATATAAACTACTCTGTACCATATTATATAAACTTCTTTGTACCATATTGTATAAACTACTCTGGACCATATTGTATAAACTACTGTGTACCATATTATATAAACTACTCTGTACCATATTATATAAACTACTGTGTACCATATTATATAAACTACTCTGTACCATATAGTATAAACTACTCTGTTCCATATTATATAAACTTCTATGTACCATATTGTATAAACTACTCTGTACTGTATTGTATAAACTACTCTGCACCATATTATATAAACTACTCTGTAACATATTGTATAAACTGGTTTGGACCATATTGTATAAACTATGCATGCCTAGTAGGTGATAAATTGACATTTCAGTTATGGAGAAAGTCGCAGTTGTCTCAGCTAAGCATAAACTATGCATTTCTGAATAATCCCTGACACGTCACCGTGTGAAGTTTTTAACTTGCCATTTTAGAACAAAAAACCTTAGGGTTGTAACATGTTTTCAAATTTATTCTAAGCTGTATACGTGCAGTTACGTTACTATAGAGATTTTTTCCTTAACTAGTGTAATTTCACTTCAGATTTGTGAACCGAGTAGAAGTATTATCAGGAGAATAATCAGATGTTATGTAATTCCCCCCACATGGTGTAACTGTATAATTTAAACTTATATTTGTTATATTATAATTTATATAATTTAAATGCGGATTTATTTTCACATATTATATAATAGATACTCTTCTAGCGGGTTAGATATTACATAAGAGTTAAAATCAAATTGTGTTTTTCAACGAAAACAAACCAGTTGAATTTCAACTTTTGCTAAGACTCAAGAGACAGCATTTTATCTCAACCTATATTTAGATGAAAATAAGGAAAAAATGTATAATTTTTACCTTTTTAAACTTAGCCACTGCACGAGCGAGGCAGATTCCAGAACTGAGCAGTGCAAGCGCACCAAGGGCAGCAGCTGCCGATGACACGATTATTGTTGGAAACTCTGTGTTACCAGCTTGCTGCTCAGGCTCTCCCGAATTTGCATCTACATTGCAAAAGTGGATAAAACAGCTTCTGATACAGCTCCACTACACTCAGGGTTAAATATTGCTTGGCATCATGGGCCAGATTGGAACAGTTCTAGAAGGCTCTGAAACTCTCTAAAGCCATAATCTCTTATGATACACGTATATTATTGGATGCACACACAGTTAGCCATGGTTGAAACCTGGTATTTTTTCATTTACTTTGGTTATATTTTTGTAAGCAATATTAGTGTAAGTATTGTTTATATTTCATTATTTTCATATAAATTTCTAGCTATTTTATATTTAGGTTTCATTGTTTCTTCATCTTTAGAGTTTCATCACATATGTTGTTATATTACTGATTCGCTAACATTTCATATTACTTTGATTTTTATGAAAAATGTTGCTGTATTGCTTGTTATAGTTCTATTACTACCGTTTTTTTCTTTCTCATTTAAAATAATTTTTTATTCCCGTTCTTATTTCTATTATCACTAGTTGCATTTTTATACAATATTTTGTTGTAAAATACTTTTTTGCATGTTTTAAGTGGTTTAAATTTTGGCGATAAGTTTGTTGTTTATTTATTAATAAAACTTTTTTACACCCTTTACTCATTTACACAAAAAATTGTAAATGTTCTATGACCCACAAGAAAAAGAACTGACAAAACAAAATGACATTGTGAAGTTGATGCCTACTTGCTGTTGGTGCTTGGGCTGAAGGACTAGTTTGTACTTGTGCATTTCCATACGTTGATGATGCTGATAGAATCTTGACAGACGCTGGTGCTTCAGAGACTACCGTCGTGGCAGCAGTAGTTGATCTTTTCGGTGCAGCAGTAGAGGGTAATGTTTTGGTTAGTTTTTCAGACGATAGTGGAGGTTTTGAAGTTTTTATAGATGTTAAGGCTGGTGTGGCAGTGATTCTTCTTGTTGTGGATGTCTGAATCATTGTTGATAAAGTGAAGGGTAGGCTTGTTGAAGACCTTTTAGAAGTAGTTGGTGTTATATAGGATGTTGCAGGTATGGTAGTTGAAGCAGCTGTAGAAGATCTCGTAAATACTATCGAGATGGAAGTCAGAGCAGCTGTTGTAGATGAGACGGAGGCTGTTGATGTGGTAGCTGGAGGGGATGTTGTGGATGTAGTAACAGTTGGTGATGTGGTGTTTGGCGCAACTGTATTAGGTGTAGTGGAGGCTGTTGAAATGGTAGTTGGAGCGGCTGTTGTAGATGTAGTGGAGGTTGTTGATGTAGTAGTTGGTGCAATTGTAGTAGATGTAGTGAAGGGTGTTGAAGTGGTAGTTGGAGCGGCTGTTGTAGATGTAGTGGAGGTGGTTACTGTGGTAGTTGGAGCAACTGTTGTAGATGTGGTGGAGGTTGTTGATGTGGTTGATGTAGTAGTCGTTGTAGGCAGTGGTGATGTGGTAGTTGTAGGTGCGGAACTTGTAGATGTTGTTGTAGTCACAAGCAAACTTTCTGATATATCTTCATCTAAAATTATAGTATTAGTGTTTGTCATTTCAAGTAAAAACAGTTCATAATATTTACTCTATTCAGTAGATTTATAAATTATTGTGAAGCGTCAAGTATTTAACCTTTATAAACACTAGTATGGTGGCAATCCCAGGCACAATTAAAAATACTAATCTTGATGTTTAATAATTATGGGTACAGTTACTTTGTTACGCTGCAAGGTCGTCAAGTGGTAATGTTGGTAGTACACTTGCCTGTGTAACTCAGATACTTAAGTTCTTGTAAGGGTTCAATCTTTTTTCCCAATGCTCTTACTCAGACAGGAAGACAGCTTATATTTTAGTAAACATTTACAGTGAGGTAGTTGGAAAGATAATGCAACTTACTCAAAATAAATGATATTGTTTCACCTAACTCAAGATATCCGGTTGTGCTGACTGGTACAGCTGTCTTACCTATTTGCCCATCTCCATCGTCATCCAAGCCATTTTGTAATTCCTCATCGATTGCTCCGTCACAGTCATTGTCCAATCCATCATTGACTATGCTAGTCGATGCAGTGCAATACGATCCAACATTAGCGAGTCTACTTCCTAGAATTGTAAGCTGGATATCATTTGATGACTAGAAACTAAAAGCGTGGAGCGCTGTTTCTTATTTGCTCTAAGCTGGACAACTTTTAGTTTTCCATCGCAGTTTAAAATTCTCAAACAGTTCACTCTTTTGGTTCATTTCGAACCTTACAATGGAAGTACTAAAACTTAGCTGATACACAGTGTTAGTATCTAGGTTACACTTAGACATATTTAACAAACTTTTATTGTTAAGGTTCGCTCTTAGAAGTTGATCATGTAAAACAGAAGTTTACAGGCTGCTCATAAATAAAATAAATATCTGAATTATAATTATTCAAATCTAAATATAATCCCACGAACAAACGAGCGGATCAAATGCTTGAGAGTTTTTATGATAAATGTATGTGCACACAACTTACGAAAAGTATTCATCAACAACGTCAAAACCCTTGCATCGGAATCTCATCAACCAATTTAACCAATTTTTTGTAGATTCGTTAAAGTAAAATAACAATACAAAATACATACAAACCTATTTAAACATGTTACCAAGTCTTTGAAAGGTTTCCGCAAAATCTTAAAACTAACCCATCTGATCGGATTATACATAAACAGACAGATTATTTTGGCCGAAAATCGTTATTAAAACTTGCCAAGCCTTACTTTTATCAAAATTAAGACCGGCAAACAAGACGCCGAGCGACAGAAAAGAGAACAATTAAGTCGTGCGCATTTCACGAAAAAATAACGTGCATATTTCACCAGTCTGTAGCATTGTCGAATTGGCGACGGTTTCTGTAATTAACGTAGAAGTACAAAAATCGTTTCTTTTTTACCGATTTCAAAGTAACTGAAATTTTGGAAAGTTTTGAGAACTTTGGTATTCTAATTGATGTCTAAAGCAGTGAAAGTTAAGGAAATGGCGATGATATTTTTTCTAACGATTCTAATGAGATTATTACAATATTTAATTATAAGTCTGGATATTCTTTTTGATACTTCTTGATATTGCTAGCTATGACGTTTTGAAATGTAAAACAAAATTGTGCATTGGTTTTCTATTATTACTGTATTAATAATATTGGTTATTCTAATAATATCAGTGCATTTTACTTTTAATATTGCATTTCTCTTATTGCATGAGGAGAGATATAAACATATAATCGTTTTATTTCATTATTGCTGTTTGTCATGACCAAACACCTTTTTAAATAGATTTTCTAAAAATCTATATAAATGTCACAACTTCTTGATATTGTTAGCTATGACGTTTTGAAATGTAAACAAAATTGTGCATTGGCTTTATATTATTACTATAATAATAATATTGGTTATTCTAATAATATCAGGGCATTTTACTTTTAATATTGGCCAATATTGCGTTTCTCCTATTGCAGGGGGAGAGATATAAATATATAATCTTTTCCTTTCATTATTGCTGTTTGTTGTATATAATAACACCTACACCCAGTACATTACAGCTACCATTGCAGTTATCCTATTGCACTGCAGTACCATTTGACTGCTAATATTGTATTTCTCAACCATCAGTACCCTTTCTTTTTTCCAATATCACTTTGGTCGTGGGCTGTATGACAGTGGAATTTCTAGTATAGTAAATTTTACCTGCAGGAAAACCATAGGATTCGTATTTCACTTGTCCATACATCATGGCATAGAATGTGACTGTAGGGTTGCTGTGGTAGACACTGTGGGTACCATGCAAAACAGCTATCGTTCTAAAAGAGTAGCCTGTAGCCCCAATAGGTGTCCAATCACTCTGAACCTTCAATTAAAATGTTTTACTCATTTGCTAAATCAGTAGCAAATAGTAGTAACTAAAATTCTCTAAAGTTTGGATCTCAGCTTAATCAACCGAATATACATATAAAACAAGCCATAGGCCTACTACAAAATGATGTATTTATTCTTGTTTTTAAATAATACCAGCCACAGCATGTATACATGCTGTGGCTAGTATTATTTAAAATTTATTATTTAAAATTATCATTGTATAAAATTGTTTAAAATTTTATATTAATATTTAAAATTATTAAAATTATTTAAAAGTATTATTTAAAATTTTCTAAAGTTTGGATTGCAGCTAACCATAGCAAAGTGGTGCAAAGCAATCAAATATTCATATAAAACAAGCCGTAGTATAGTATAAAATGATGTATTTATTCTTGTCTCTAAATAATACTAGTCACAGCATGTATACATGCAGTCTCAAAATAAACAGCTAGTAAGAAGGCAGACTGCTTGCTCTCTGTAGTTTCAGTGAATGCGTAGCACATAGTAACTAATTTATTTCTAATTAGATGTTTGTTTTGAAAGCACCAAAATCAATATTATGGGTTTCATGGATTGTACCATTCTATATTAGTTTATTAATGCTAATGAGCACAGCGGGTTACACTGTAAACTGACAATAAATAACCAGCATTACTAATCAACTTCTAAGCTTATAAGCCTTAGCTTGTTTTTTAAGACTCTAGAGTTCAATTATTGGAAACTCGTAAAATCTTAGAGCTTCCACAAACCAAACAGTAAAATTTTTTGAAAAAAAAACACAATGTGCTGAATTCAGAAATAATTTGAAAATCTATGAAGTTTGGTGAAGCTGAACTCAGTCGGCTAGTCTAGGTTAAGTTCTTTATTTTCTAAGTTGTATTTTTGGTATATTATGGTTGCTAAATGATTATTTTACTATATGTCATTTTTATATACAAATCTCAGAGTTTTTTCTTTTGTTTCTTTTTGTCGGTCTGTCCGTCCATGTGTCCAGTAGAAATTTTTAAAATGACAAAAATGAATAATATATTGTGCACTGGATTTGAACTTGAAACCTCCAGTTTTGCAGACAGGTACTTTTAAAATGCACTACACTGCAACTGGCTATACTATTAAATAAATTGTGCACAAACTCATTGCATATGTCAATTTTTCATGGCTTCATGCTAAACATTTCAGCTTGCATTATGCTAGAACTGCTGGCCAGAAGAAAAATACCAAAAATCATATGGGCAGCAAGCCTAGTGCAATTCTTTTAGAGCTGAAGGAGGCACTGCAGCTAGTACAGTATGAATTAGACAGAAACAAACACAGTACACAGAAACAAACACCTTCACTTAAAAGTTGGAACTGTAGATGTTGTATATGTTGATTAAAAGTAAATTTTCTGTGTGAAATTGTTTTTATTTTCTCTGTACCATCAGGCATTTAGCTTGCATTTAGCTAGCATTTATACAATATTCTAAATAATACTAGTTGATGCATTTTGTAAAGATTTTATGTTTGCTTGTAAAAGGTATGTCAGTTAGCTATCATATGTACTACTTTAGCAAAATCAAGCTTCAAAAATTAAAATGTCAAAAGTTTAAAACAACTAGTGATAAAATCTATTGACCTACTGGTTGTTCAGTAGTTTCTGCAAAATGTATATTGTGAAATCTTGTTGAAGGTTGTCTAGAACTAATAGTATTTTGAAAAACTGAGATTATTGGTTTATCATTTTCTTGCTACACTCATCATGACCCTAAATTTGTTTGTTTTTTATTAATAGATTAGTAACTTTGGCTCTAAAAAAGTTGTAAAATGGAGAAACTTTGTCATGCGCTGCTAGAAAAAGGAGGCAGTATTAGCAGCGTCATGAGGTCAGATGTAATCTTTGTAACAAACTAGGGCACATCCAGAAAAAACTGTTTCCAGATGCAAGGAAATGCCAGTGGGGAAGTGCATGCACCGGCTCTTCACCCAACGTAAAAAAAATCCGGTGCTACGATTTGTTTATGTGTGGGTAAAAGGCACAAAGATAAAAGCATTGGAGGATAGTGGATATGAACAATCAATTATACAACAACAGTGAGCACAGCAGTTAGAATTTCTGCCGAAAGGTCCTCAGCGATAAATGATGATGTTCAATGGACATATCACTACATGCAAGGGTGAGGCAACTCTTGACATAGAACTGGGTCACTCTTGTAAAATTACAGGTCATTCTATGATTGCTTCAAAGTTAGTAAGTGGTTGCCAGATAATACTAGGAATGGATAGCATTGCAAAGCTAGGTGAGGTGTCTATAAATAAAAATAGAGGTGTACTTTTTGGACCAAGACAGTTAAAAACGGTGGCATGATGCTACGTAACAAAGTTAGTCCTGTCAGTCCTAATGATGACCAGCAGCCGCCAATAAGTATAGATGATAGAGACTTCAAAGCACAATTTGATGGTCACAAGTGGATAGTTGCTTGGAAATGGGTAAGTAGAAAGCTTACATTGTCCAATACATGCGGAGAATACGCTGTAGATGACATCGTTAGAGAAGAATATAAAAAACAGGTTATGCAATGGATAGACAATGGATGGCTGCAGTCATACCGAGAAGCGCTTCATGGACCTGTAACTGGCATTATTTTATTGTTGGGGGCTACACAATTTAACAAAGAGACAAAGGTACAACCTGGGTATGGGTATATCAGGAGTCATCCTGGTTTGGACACTGCAGTATGTTAAGATAAACTCTGCAATTGGTGTACGTTAGGCAGTGATGCTTGCATGTTAGACTTCAAAAAATCATATTTACAATTGCATGTTGATGGTAGCTTGTAAAGATTTCAAGCTTTTAAGTTCAATGGAATATTGCATGTCTTGACTAGACTAGGTTGTGGGCTCAATGTAGCACCTAAGCTTATGTCCAAAATATTATCAACAGCGTTGTCACTTGATCCTAAGGTGGCTACTAGTACCCATCACTATATTGATAATATTGTTGTAAATAAGTCATTAGTGCGGGTCAAAGTTGTGTGCAGCCATTTGTTAAAGTTTGACCTAGTCACAATAAACCCTGTTGATTTACGTGAAGCGCAGGTTCTTGGGCTTTGCGTGAAAATCAGTGATAAGGGAACATGTACACTGCAGCGCAACTTAGCTGTGAGAGATTTGTTTTCTGTGTGTAGTAAACTGATTGGTCACTATCCAGTAGCTGGCTGGTTATGAGTTGCATGCAGCTACATGAAACTGTGTGCTGCTGATGGCAAGTTGGATGATGCAATGGCAAAAAAATGCTGCAGACGTTAGATGAAACACTAAATAGGGTATCGAGACATGACCCAGTGCCGGGCAAATGATCTGTGGATAGAGTTGAACGCTGCAAGGTCTCGTGTGATGTGAGCTCTATAGCTATAATTGTTGGGAACAAAAAATAGAAAGTAGCATTGTAGAAGATGCATCATGGCTGAGGAAAATTGATGACAGTATGCATATAAATGTAGCTGAACTTGAAGCAGTACTTAAAGGATTAAACCTAGCAATAAAGTGGGGAGTAAAACAAGCTACGAATGTTACTGACTCATTATCAGTGTATAACTAGGTTAATTCTATTATCACAGAAAGACATCCCCCTAAAGTCAGTGGATTTTCAAAAATGATAGTCTACAGTTATTGCGAAAATCGTAGAAGAATATAGCATCACTCGAAGAATGTCTTTGGTCAAGTCAGCTGATAACGGCTGATGTTCTAACTAGGGTGAATCAAAAATAGCTGAAACCACTAGTATCATGTATGGGTGTAGCAGGAGAGGAGGCCGCAAGTATTGATAAAGAATGTATAACAAGCATCAAGTTCACCATTTAGGAGTTGACAAGTTGGATTACTTAGCTAATCAGAGGTTTGGTGACAGGGTCTCGAAAGATACAATTGAAAAGGTTGTGAAAGAGTGTCAAATCTGCAAACAAATTTATCCTTCGCCTGCACATTGAGAGAAAGAAAGTTTAGAAGTGGAAAAGGTGTGGTACAGACTTGCTGTTGACATCACACATGTTGGCCGAATACCTTATTTAATCATCGTAGATTGCGGCCCTAGCAGATTTGAAGTATGGCTAAAACTGAGAGATGAGACAGCTAACTCTGTATTAGCACAATTGGTACGCATGTTTGAGGAGCAGAGTCCTCTACAAGAGTTGCTTTCTGTCAATGGTTCATGCTTCAAAATTGTGCAGTTGTCGAGCATGCTAAAGACATGAAACGTAAATCCTTTGCTGAGTTGTGCTTACAGGCCATCTGGTAATGGCATTGTTGAACATAACCATAAGACAATTAAGAAAATGGCGACGTTCAGGCAACGATGTTAACAGAATGGTGTTTTGGCACAGCAATACCCCAAACAGGCATGGTGCTGTATCTTTGCAAATTGTATACTCCTACGCAGTAAGAAGTCCTGACGTTGTTGCATAGCCACCAAAATTTGCATGTAGAGTATTAAGAAACCCGTACAAAGTTGGTGACCCAGTCTATGTTAAACTAGAGCATGCTAAATGTACTACTGTGTGGAGAAAAAGGAATGGTAACTGCATTGGTATCTGATGTGGTCTTAGAGGTCGATGGCACAAGCAGGCACATTGCAAAAATATGCTTAGCTGATTGTAATAGCGAGGATACCAGCAGTGACAGGGTGTAAAGTGACAATGCTGTGGAAGTAGAAATTGATTTTGATAATCTCAACATCTGTGAAAATGACAATAGTTCTGAAGACACAGATGCTGAAATTGACAGTGATCTTGACAATGAGAATACTGCGGAGAGCAATACTAGGCATATTAAAGACAGGCGACCTCTAGAGATATATGGAGAATGTTATGAACACTAGAGCTGTGTTTGTGTTGGAATGATCTATATTTTCAGTTCAGATATATATTATGCTAGTATGGGATCTGTAGAAACCTTTTCAAACACACCTATGAGCGTTAGTGGTGAATTCCATATGTTTTTACTGTTGGCCCGTTGCGTTGGCCCGTTGCGTTGGCCCGTTGCGTTGTATATTTAAATTCAAATAAGTCAGCCGACTTCAGAGCCAGTTAATTGGAAGCCTTAGTACTGGAAACAGTTAATTTACAAGCCTTAGTACTGGAAAAAGTGTTTACTACAGAACAATGTTATTAAACAAAAGTTTTTAAAAGGAGACAAAGGTCAGTAAATTTAGTGTATGTATTTTTGATGTAATACCTTTTATTTGCTGTAAAGATACATGTTTCAACAAAGTTAATTTTGGCAATTGGAAGACTTTTAATGGAAAGGTTAGGCAGCCACCAGCATTAGTTCCATGACTTTTATATTATATACTGTGTGCTATTTTACGCTATTGTGTTGTTCGGTTATGTTTTATTAATTAAATAGTATTATGTAATATTTTCGCCTAGTTCATGTGAAGTTATGCTTTACAGACTTCATGGTAGTCTAAATATAACAAAGACTAGCAGTGAAACATTCCTTCTTCAAGTAACCCCAAGTAACTATAAGCGGGACGTAAAAGTCTCCACAGTGAAGTCTTTCCTAAAAGAAGGTAAAGAATAGCAAGCGAAGGCACGGCTACAGAAGTATCTCAAGAGAAGACGATTGCTGTACGACCGCAACCCTGAGCATAAGCAAGCGAAGGCACTGCTACAGAATTATCTCAAGAGAAGACGATTGCTGTATGACCGCAACCCTGAGCACAAGCAAGCGAAGGCGCGGCTGCAGAGAACTTGGATCAACAAGGACCCAATCTGCTGCAACACCGCTAGCCTGAGTTCATAGCACAACAGCTAAGTAGCCGTTGGCAATATTCAGTAGCCATTTGCCAAAACACATTGCATATCTATATGCAATACCACTTTTGCCTGCTAATATATAGCATCTTTTACTTGATCAATAGTAACAGATCACCAATTTATCAGACTGTATTAGTGCTATCATATAACTTGTTTGTGAACCTTGATGATACTTCATACCACAAACACTCCCACTCTATATGCAATAACACTCTTGACTGCTAATATATAGCATTTTTATTTGATCAATAGTAACAGATCACCAATTTATCAGACTGTATTAGTGCTATCATATAACTTGTTTGTGAAACTTGATGATACTTCATACCACAAACACTCTCACGATTCTTTCGTAGGGCAATTACACTTCATAAAATAGTTGGGTTCACGTTGTTTTTGCTTCAAACTGTTTTAATGTTTAGTAGGATCTTATTCTACGGTAAATGTGCATCATTTGAGTCTGTTTTTTTCAGTTATTGTAAGGTTGACTGTATCTAAAAGCGGCTGACACTTTGAATTGTTACGCAAAATCTAAAAAAAATATCCCCTGCACTAAAAATTAACCGGTATTGGCTTAACTCATTTGTGGTGCTGCTTGCGTGTTTTGGCACTGCGCCGGAATGGCCGATGCCGAGCTGAGCAAAGAAACGGTAGAGTCACACACTGATGTCTCAGACACGGACGGTGAAGGTACACGTTTGCAAAATCAAGTTGAAACTGAAAAACTGAGCAGTTTGGATAGTGCTAGTAGTCATCAGCAAACAAGTAATGCTGACAATAATGTACATGTTGCTATAATTAGTGAAAGCACTGTTAGGCGCTCTTCAAGATTGGCTGCATTAAAAAAGTCCAATGGTGCTATGCAGCTAATGAACATTATCGGGACAACAATTTTAGATCACCAGAATGTTATCGATATGGTTAGAAAAAACATTGACGGTGTTGATGTTAGCATTGAAACGTTACAAAATGACGTGACAGAGCTAAATGAGTTTCGTAATCAATTTGATTCAATGTATGAGGATTTGCAAGTTGTTTCTGACAATAAAGTTGATACAACTGTTACAAACATGTACACTGAGCATATCAGTGAGCTTCAAACAGTGGAGCAGCACTTAGAGCAAAAAATAGCGCAATTAGAAGTTCAACAAGATGAAGAGAAAGAGCTGCAAGATGAAGCAGCAGCAATGCAAGAGATGAGGAAGCAGCTGGAGCAAAAAATGAGGCTGTACAACGAGAGAAAGCGAAGCAGTTTCAGTTCTTTCATTACAATCTCCACACAGTTCAGTTACCAGTACACCAACAAAGCCTGAGAATCGCCTTACAACGGATATAACAGAAGGCACTACAAGAAAAAGACTAGAGCCTGGCAATGCACGTTCACCACAATCTCCGCCTTCCACACAGGGTCAGACAAAAATTTGTGATGGCTCTAATAAACCACAGTAACCTCATTGAGTGCAGTGTTTAGTCAACATGTTTTCTGGCGGCTAAAAACTCTGTTAGTAGTTTGTGTTGCAAACTTCAGACTGAAATACACATAATTATTCTACTGTCACTTTGCATAGAATACAAAGATATGAAATAGAATACTCTAAGAGGTAAGCTTGGCTTACCAAACGGTTTTATTGAAAAGTTCAGTAGTACGGGGCAGACTATCTATAACTATAAAGAGTATCAGTTAACTCCTTTCCTTTAGCTCTGTTTACTTCTGTTTTTAGAAATAAAGCTTTAGACACAAGAATGGGAAAGAATTATGGTCCTAGATGCTTAATAAGGTTTGACATACATTTACATATATGTGCATAGATTCAATGACAACTTACAAGAGATAACATGCCTGATGCTTTTTAAATATGCCCTGCAGATGTTTATTAGTAATTTGATCAGCCCTTTTTGCCAGGCAGCTTGCACAAGCAGGAAGTTATATGTACCTTTAAATACAAAAAATGGCCAAGTAAAACAAGTTTATTTGTAAAAAACACATTCTTAAAACTAGTAATTAAATAGTAATTTAGAATTTCTGTTGTCTTTCAAGATATCTCTGGTTTTCTACTTTTTTAGTGGTTTTAACATCTAGTACGACTCACCGTGGCTTTACAAAAAACTTTTAATTTATCAATTGTTTTAATGTGTAGTTGCTCACATTTTAGTAATTTCAGAATGGTGATCACTTGACTACCAACCCGTGAGTGCAAGGTTAACCTTTTTTGAGTATCATTAAATAGTTATTTAAAAACAGTGTAATTTTTTTAATGTTGGCATCATTTGTTTTGAATCACTACCCTTTGGATTTTACTCACCCAACTGTCATTGTTAAAGTATTCTCCTCCTACTTGACCAAGGTCAGCAAATGTTGTTGTAAGTATTGCATCATCTACATAGAGCTCTGCTGTCGTCTCATCTAGCATGATGATATTGATGTAATTCCTGTAAGTAACATAACTTTATGGCAGCGTCATCTAAAGAGAAGACCGCCAGTCAATGCAATCCTTTGAAAAAAACTTAATTGAAATATATTATTAATGTAAATAAAAATAAAATAATTTATATGTTCAATAGGCTTTCTTTAGAAGTTTCCTAATTTGTCGAAACTATTTTAAAGTAACAAAATTATTTGAACAAACAAAAGAAAATAAAGTTTTTTAAGAGTTTTGGTTTCAAAGTACAGTATTACTTCGACTTACGAGCTTAATGCGTTCCAGGACTGAGCTCATATGTCAATTTACTCGCATGTTTGTGCAATTTATTTATATATAGAACAATTAAATATATATTGATTGGTTTTCATACTCTAAAATATGCAAATAAAACACTCAAAACAAGATATTGTAACAGAAAGAACAGGTTGGTTATTGTCCTAACTTACCACATGCTTTCAAAAAACAACAAATAAAAAATAATGCAAGGAAATGTGAGAAATTAAAATGTAAAATTAAATACATGCAATAGCAGTTAACGCTAGCATTTGCCAGGGAGGGAGATATAAGTTATCCTTCATTACAACAGTTGACTTGGATAAATTTGAATTTTATCAAAGTCTTAAAAGACAAACTTAGTAGCAAACCTGAAAGCAAACTTTCATTTTTAACTTAACATAATTAAAATTTCTTCGGCGTTCATAGTTGGAAGTTTATCGCTGGTTAGCTAATTTTTGCCTTTGTTTCGCTTTCACGACTAGCCGGCCGTTTTAGGATAAACCTATCTAAGGACGTTGGCCTTTGTCGCCTTTTCAACGTGTTGCGATTAGGACGAACACATGTGTCGTCACAAAGGGTTAATGCACGACTACTAGACAACTTTTCCGAATCTCTATTTTACAGTTTTGATAGATAGCACCGGCCTTTTCCCATAGCATCGTTTCAGTTACGCTGTCACCGGCCGTTTGTTTATTCAATGCCTGAGCAGTCTCTCCATCAGCGGTCGTGAAGATTGCTGCGCCGTTTAGAAACTATGGTTGGACCTTTTGCAAACTAAATGCTCTGAATATAATCCTTCTGTTTGATAATTGTGGATGTATTTCTGTCATATTGCTGAGCTAGCTCAATCATGCATACACATTACGCATATTTTTCAATAATTTTCCGTTTGATATCAATTGTTATCATTTGCTTTTTCTTTGCATTATCTTTTATTTTACTGGCAAACTTTCGGTCTACGCACAGTACTCGTAATTCACATAATTCTGCACTAAAAATCGCGCAAAAAACACGGTACAAAAGTATAACCTGTGCAGTTGAAAAATTTAGAGTGATGCTGTTCTCATAAAACACCTCTGGCATACTTGGCAACTGACTCACGTGCTCGTATCTCAAATATGGCTCGTATGTTAGCACTGAACTTGCTTAAAAGCTGGCTCGTATCTCAAGTTTCTCGTACGTTGGAGCACTTGTAAGTTGAAGTATTACTGTATATTTTAATTTTAGGGCAATATAAGCAGAGCCAGCTTTATAAGCCTCCCAATTACAATATAGCCGTATTGGGCCTATATCAAAGCCACACAAACACAATAATTGCCCAAGTGTTAATAACTCCACAGTTTATATGTTGTAGCTAATCAAATCCAAACTATTTTAAATTAGGTATTGACACCATTCTATAAGCATGAGTCATATTTAGAAATCCGCAGTTCATTTTAAAAGCATGATTATTTATAAATACCGAAGAAGCTAAATTTGCCAAGTCCCACAGCAGAATGAATATAAATTCTGATGTTACAGTATCATCAGAGTAATCGGTGAGAGGGGTGTCTAAAGAGCGTCAGTTTTAGGGTAATGTCAAATGCCTTATCTAGCATTAAACTAGATACCATGCACAGAATGTCTTGACTTAAACCTGCACAAAATGTCTTGACTTAAACCTGCACAATATGTCTTGACTTAAACCTGCACAATATGTCTTGACTTAAACCTTCACAATATGTCTTGACTTAAACCTGCACAATATGTCTTGACTTAAACCTGCACAAAATGTCTTGACTTAAACCTTCACAATATGTCTTGACTTAAACCTGCACAAAATGTCTTGACTTAAACCTGCACAAAATGTCTTGACTTAAACCTGCACAAAATGTCTTGACTTAAACCTGCACAATATGTCTTGACTTAAACCTGCACAATATGTCTTGACTTAAACCTTCACAATATGTCTTGACTTAAACCTGCACAATATGTCTTGACTTAAACCTGCACAAAATGTCTTGACTTAAACCTTCACAAAATGTCTTGACTTAAACCTTCACAATATGTCTTGACTTAAACCTGCACAAAATGTCTTGACTTAAACCTGCACAATATGTCTTGACTTAAACCTGCACAAAATGTCTTGACTTAAACCTGCACAAAATGTTAGTAGATTTTATCAAAAAGTGTTGGTATTTTTTACGAGTTGCGGCTGTTTTTGGTGTTTGAGGTGATCTGACTGCCAGGATGTTTTAAAATTAAAATCAACAAAACCTGGTTACAGTTACAACAATCAGATCAAGCAAAGGTATGATGTCTACAGTTGGCCAGTGATTGGCAGAATAAAAATGTGTAACACTCCAACTTGAACGTAATAGCTGATATCAAACATAGCAACTAAAATGATGTCTTCTTGCGTGTGTTTTACCAAGTGTTTTAACCACAATGAATTTTTGTTAATTTAAATATTAAACCATTCTAGCTGTTAGATCACCTCAAACATAAAAAAATAGCAAATGATAAAAAATACGGATACTTTTTGATAAAATATACTAAAATTTTGTGCAGGTTTTTCATTAATTCAAAGTAACAACTAGCATTCAGCATTCCTTGTCTCTCTTCTGTATCAAGGTCGTTACTATAAGCGAAGCCAGAACTTTTAAACATGAGTAGACAACTTCAAGAAATACAAGCTGTTTGTCATGATCATCTCACGAAGTATAATCTTAGTGAGGTAAAACAACACCATGAGAATGCTGAACAGATCATGTGTATGAGCACCTACCTGTAGGAATCGCTAACTCCAGTGGGAGTAGTAAATGTGTAATAGTTTCCATACTGTTCCTTTGGAGGTACAAGGGCCATCATTGGATCTGACTCAGCATTATCTGCTCCGGCTGGCCAATAGAATGGTAAGTTTACTCATAGTAAAATTATCTTTTAACTCTTCTTTTGAAATTGAACTATTTAAAGAAGATTTTATTAGGCCAGCACAAAACTTGCGAACAAAGGATGACTCGTATTAATTTTTTGTTACAGAAAATAAAAATGTCATCATGATGGTTTTATATTAAAAGACGCACATGAAAAGAATTATATCTTTTTTTTTCAATAAAAGTATGTAAAAGGCTCAAACAATATTCATTGTAATTAAAAAACTGTATTGATACTTCAAGCATGTTTTTTTTTAATTTTGAATTGCTGAAAGGTTTTATATCTCTCATAAAATAACACCTACCTGATTGGGCGTATTGTGCAACAATGGTTGCTCCTGATGTGCTCACATGTAATGCTTCAGATGAATCTGTGTATATCTCAGTAAACTCTCCAACAACAGACAGAGTATAAGATGTTGTAGAGAGAGTGGAGGATCGGTAGACATCTATGACAAGGTTATCTTCTGCTGCTGCACAGAGGTGAATAATAGAATAGTACACTTACAAGTAGTGATATATTAAGAGATGTTAGCTAGACCCTCTTTTTTGGACTTTGAAAAATAGAGATAGCTACACACTTTGAGCTAGAAAAACAATCACTCATGATAGGTCCGGCATTACCTGCTCTGTCTTAACCACAACAAATTATTAATTTTATGTCAATTTTGCTAAGTGTTGTTGGTCTAAGAAAGCTTTTTGACAGCAAATTATTTTCAAAATGTCGGCTTAAGTTGTGCAGCCATGACGCATTCCGCTGTTGAAAACTCAAATATACTAAGGCTTGTCTCAACCTGATTTGTTTCCCAACTGTGAAAAACATCCAAGAAACTTATTTTCTTTTAGGTTACAAGTAACACTGCTAAATAAGGTTGTAGCTGTACACTGACAGGCATATCGATGTTTTCTAAATGTATGTTGTGCTAGCAGTAATTAGAAAAGTTAATAACCGGACTTTGCGCATCACTTTGTAATCCAGCAAAAGCTGCTACTAGCAAACCACAAGTAACTAATAAAATGATGTGAAGCTCACCAATTATCCTCACCATATCACTCCCTCGTTCGTAAAAGGTTGAAATGAGAAATTCAGATCCTAGAGTGTTGATGGGCGGAATCATCTCCACAACGTGGTCACTTGACCGAGCATTATCTCCTATATGAGCCCGACGATTGCCTAAAACAATCATGCTTGTGAAATAGCACCTTTAGGCTGTTGCAAGCAGAGTTTATGGCAGCTTCCTATGACCAGTAAAAAATTCTAAACTGTTATATTTTTAGAAGAAATGTGAGTTTTGGTGGTAAAAAACCTTTTGAGATATTTTTCTCATAATTTTGGTTTTGGTTCCGAGGCATATAGGTTTTCAGTCTATACCCCTCTCTTTATCTTTCATATAAGCCCATGCGTGTTCAGCACATGTTATTGTATATGGCTGCTATTTGTATGTCACAAAGAGACACCGAAAACCATAGTTGGCGCAAGGAAACCAAAACTCACCTGAAAGAACTGAAATCGGTTTGTCTGACATAACAACAGCTCCAGTCACATCATCTACACTAACTGAAATAAACAAGAGAGAGAGTGTGATGTCTTCTATTACATTTGATGTCATCAATTGAAACCTTTTTTATTCAATGCTATTTTCATTTGCCTTTTAATTTTAGGAAGATATATAATGAGTATAATTGTGTGTATTTCTTGTCTCCAACATACAAAGATTCTTTTAACTAGCTGTCAAATTAGTCTTGGACTTTCGGGTGCAGAATTTCTGGTGATGGCGTTCTGAAGCAGAATTTCTTACACAGACTTGTGAGAGCAAACTATTTGTCACCAGAATTTTTGTCACCAGAATTTTTGTCACCAGAATTTTTGTCACCAGAATTTTTGTCACCAGAATTTTTGTCACCACAATTTTTAGCAGTGGTATTTTTACACCAAAAAGGTTGTTCATACAAATATAGCCTATCGTGAATAAATAGTGTGATGATATTAACAAGATTTTCTGCCACAGATTTGCTAGAACAAGAATTCATGTTGCCAGGCTTTTAGCATTGCTAATTTTACACAGAGGAAATTGTTCATAAGTGATTATATATATATTTATTTATATATTAATACATATATATTAATATAATTAATTATATTAATATATTATGCAGTAAATAAATAACCCGATGATACTAACTATAAGATTCAAAAAACATTTCATTCATGAAACTTCACACATCAGAATACACCAATATACATATATATAGAATATTAATATAAATATAATATAAATGTACTTAAAAAATATATAAGATAAGAATCAACTGAAATTTTATATTGTTTCAGCGTATTTTACTCGTTCATTAATTTACTAAATTTATTGCATGTTTAACACGAGCAGCTTTAGGTAATGCAGCTGTTGATCCCTGGCCATTCTGGCTTTAATCCTTTTTTCACTTATAATCACTATTTAGTTAATTACACGAGTGTTTACATTCACGTCGCCAATTTTGATTAAATGATTTTCTAGACTACATCTGTTAAACAAGTACAAGTAGCTAATATGTAAAATTATGTTTTCGTTCTGCTTAAAATCTGTTGAGGCATAATAACTCTCTATGAAAAATAGATAAACAGCTCATAAACCTCATAACCGCTCACTATCATTACCATTATTGTGCAGGGTAAATTTCAACTTCAAAATAACGCTGAGAGGTTTTAAGAATGCTCGTGACAAATATATACAAATAAAATCAACAGCATCTCAGCAATTTGCTAGGTTTTAAAAAGATTATGTCGTTTTCGTTAAGTACATTGTATTTCTTCTGAGCTCCAGGTAGAGCATGACAACTAAGCATTGCAGTTTATACAGCTTTGTGGAATATGGAACAATAAATTACTATATATTTTATAATTACAATACATTATTAAATATGTGGATTATTTTAGCTTAGATCTCAATACCTCTGGTTTGTTCTTTAAAACAGCTCTTTTGTGTAAGCTTATCAATTTTTTTCAAATATTTAACACACATGTCTTTAAGCCTTATTAGCTAGGCGTCATGCAAAAGTTCAAATGGTATGTATTTTATGTAATGGGAAATCAGTTCACAAAAGCCAATATTCAAAAGGCAATACTAAAATGTAATTAAAACAATTAAAGTAATTCATTTGGTGCTTTTTGCTGTGCTTGTTTTTGCATAAAATAACATCATTAAGAAGCCAAATCATTAATGTTTATCAAAAGTTTTCTCCCAAACCATTCAAAAAGTAAAATAGTGTTTTTTCTGTAAGCGAATTTAAGTGCCAACAGTTAATAAGCTGTAACAAATTTATAACATTATAATTTGTTACCAGATCACAATATGTAATATAGTAAAATATATTATAGCTCAATATGTTATAGTATAGTTTATTATGACTCACTCTTTACTGTATCTTTATTATAAAAGGAGCCGTTTCTGTCAATGAAGATTGGAAAAAATTGCATCAAATGGGATTCGAACTTAGGACATTCAGCATGATATATATTGACCACGGTCATTGCAAAATAATTGTACGAATGGTTATTACACCTGACAATCACTCACGGCACACACGAGACTGCCAGGATACTAGTAAATAATAATATGATGTAACATTATATATTTTACTACCTACACGTTTGGTATGGCACCAAATAAGTATTTCATTCATTCATGCTTATTCTGCTCTTTACTATACAGTCATACCTCTTCATGCGACCTTGATGCAGTCTGAAAGTGAGCTCATATGTCAATGAGCTTATATGTCAACTTACTCAAATCTCAAGGCGCTATATCCTTTATAAATTAATTAAGTACAAATTAATCTGTTACCATACCGTGAAAAACCACGTAAAACAGGATATTACGGTGGAAAAATGTGTTTTAACTGTTGCAACTCAGTATCTACGCTAAAAAAGTAACAAATACTGATTGTTTATTAAAATTTTCAATCAAATGCAACATTATTTTGTACAATACTGTAAGTTTTTATCTTCGAGACAGACGCAGTGGCATACAGCAACACATTTGGTACACTAAACTTTTGTGACACTATACATGTATAACGGAAACTTTTAATTTACCTTAAACGAATTTAACTTGAACGAATTTAACTTAAACGAATTTAACTTGAACGAATTTAACTTAAACGAATTTAACTTAAACGAATTTAACTTGAACGAATTTAACTTGAACAAATTTAACTTGAACGAATTTAACTTGAACGAATTTAACTTGAACGAATTTAACTTAAATGAATTTAACTTAAACCAATTTAACTTGAACGAATTTAACTTGAACGAATTTAACTTGAACGAATTTAACTTGAACGAATTTAACTTAAATGAATTTAACTTAAACCAATTTAACTTGAACGAATTTAACTTAAACCAATTTAACTTGAACGAATTTAACTTGAACGAATTTAACTTGAACGAATTTAACTTGAACGAATTTAACTTGAACGAATTTAACTTAAATGAATTTAACTTAAACCAATTTAACTTAAACCAATTTAACTTGAACGAATTTAACTTGAACGAATTTAACTTGAACGAATTTAACTTGAACGAATTTAACTTGAACGAATTTAACTTAAATGAATTTAACTTAAACCAATTTAACTTGAACGAATTTAACTTGAACGAATTTAACTTGAACGAATTTAACTTGAACGAATTTAACTTGAACGAATTTAACTTGAACGAATTTAACTTAAACGAATTTAACTTGAACGAATTTAACTTAAACGAATTTAACTTGAACGAATTTAACTTGAACGAATTTAACTTGAACGAATTTAACTTGAACGAATTTAACTTGAACGAATTTAACTTAAATGAATTTAACTTGAACGAATTTAACTTGAACCAATTTAACTTGAACCAATTTAACTTAAACCAATTTAACTTGAACGAATTTAACTTGAACGAATTTAACTTGAACGAATTTAACTTGAACGAATTTAACTTGAACGAATTTAACTTGAACGAATTTAACTTAAACGAATTTAACTTGAACGAATTTAACTTAAACGAATTTAACTTGAACGAATTTAACTTGAACGAATTTAACTTGAACGAATTTAACTTGAACGAATTTAACTTGAACGAATTTAACTTGAACGAATTTAACTTGAACGAATTTAACTTGAACGAATTTAACTTGAACGAATTTAACTTAAATGAATTTAACTTGAACGAATTTAACTTGAACCAATTTAACTTGAACCAATTTAACTTAAACCAATTTAACTTGAACGAATTTAACTTGAACGAATTTAACTTGAACGAATTTAACTTGAACGAATTTAACTTAAATGAATTTAACTTAAACCAATTTAACTTAAACCAATTTAACTTGAACGAATTTAACTTGAACGAATTTAACTTAAACCAATTTAACTTAAACCAATTTAACTTGAACAAATTTAACTTGAACGAATTTAACTTGAACGAATTTAACTTGAACGAATTTAACTTGAACGAATTTAACTTGAACGAATTTAACTTAAACCAATTTAACTTGAACGAATTTAACTTGAACGAATTTAACTTGAACGAATTTAACTTGAACGAATTTAACTTAAACCAATTTAACTTGAACGAATTTAACTTGAACGAATTTAACTTGAACGAATTTAACTTGAACAAATTTAACTTAAACGAATTTAACTTGAACGAATTTAACTTGAACGAATTTAACTTGAACGAATTTAACTTAAACCAATTTAACTTGAACGAATTTAACTTGAACGAATTTAACTTGAACGAATTTAACTTGAACGAATTTAACTTGAACGAATTTAACTTGAACGAATTTAACTTAAATGAATTTAACTTAAACCAATTTAACTTGAACGAATTTAACTTAAACGAATTTAACTTGAACGAATTTAACTTAAACGAATTTAACTTGAACGAATTTAACTTGAACGAATTTAACTTGAACGAATTTAACTTAAACGAATTTAACTTGAACGAATTTAACTTGAACGAATTTAACTTGAACGAATTTAACTTGAACGAATTTAACTTGAACGAATTTAACTTGAACGAATTTAACTTGAACGAATTTAACTTGAACGAATTTAACTTGAACGAATTTAACTTGAACGAATTTAACTTGAACGAATTTAACTTGAACAAATTTAACTTGAACGAATTTAACTTAAACCAATTTAACTTGAACGAATTTAACTTGAACGAATTTAACTTAAATTAATTTAACTTAAATTAATTTAACTTAAATTATTTTAACTTAAATTAATTTAACTTAAATGAATTTAACTTAAATGAATACAAACTTAAAGCTAAGTTTTAATCTTTTCCTTAATTCCCTTTAATTCTTTCGTCTTAATTTTTTATTATTCGTTTCTAATTTGGCGCTTTTGCGTCATGTTTACAATAATTTCTAGCCAATATTTGGCATATTTCTTTGACTGATTCAAGGAGAAAGACTAAGCGATGTCAACCTCAAAAGCCTCCTCTCATATATTTGTTCATATAGTGGCCATTGAGAACCATCTCACAAACACGTATTTCAAAGAAGAAACTTGATCGAAATGCTGCTCATATCTCAAATTTCTCATACGTTGGAGGACTTGTACATATGTCAATATGCGACTATAATACGAGTCGAGCCCATCCTTCGGTCTGCTTAGAACCACTGTCGGGGATTGGAAAAACAATTGCAACATACAGAATTTAAACTCTAAACTTTCAACTTTCTGGATCAACATTTGGCTAACACCAATGGCACCAATATAATTTTTCTACACAATCTACCAAATTCTAACCTCTACTGACCACCGTCTACCAATTCAGAATATTTTCTCTGATGAGAGATTCACTGTCCTTTATCAGGACATCTAATGATCTCTCATGGATCACTAGACTGTCAGGCTAATAGTAAAATTTAATTTTAAAAGCGGCAGACATCATGTGTTACACTAAGTGTCTGCAGCTATCACACTAGCTACAGACATCTAGTGCTAAGTCTCGCTGAATGAGTTATTTCTTAGCTCCTACCAGTGCTTCCGCTGACAGAGTTCCCATACACCCCCAGGTACTGGTAAACCTCTCCTCTCTGCAGTGTAAATGTTGGCTTAATAACAGTTCCTCTTAGAGTTATGTTGATATTTGTGTTGTCTTGCACAGGAGTGATCACTGAAATACAGTAGTTCATTCTTTGGATTTAAAACATTTTCAACCGACACGCACTTGAAATGAAAGCTTTAGAATATATTTGCAAAACTAATTTACTTGGTCACGAGTTAATGAATAGTATAGAAAAATGTTTTGAATGCGCTCTTAAAGGCTGTAGTAAAAGATTATCCAGTAGTAGACTACTAGTCTTTGGTTTTATTAAGTTCTAAAAATGATTGCTGTTATTGTGTGGTGAACTGCGTTGAAATACTGTGAAACAATGTTATGGTTTCGATTTGTTTATAAATGACCCAAAAAGAATGCTGATGATCAAATTGATACAACACAAATCTATTACTTTCACATACCTCTGCCTCACATAGCATTATAAACCATAATAATTATTTGTGTTTAATTATCAATCTACCTAAATCAGCTTAAAACTAGCTTGCTTTTAGTCTGATCAGTACTATAGTAAAACAGACAACTAAACTGTTGAAATTTATTTTCTTATTTTATAAGAACTTCTTTGAATGCTTGCAAGATGCTTCAGTTTACACCGAAAATGTGATTTAGGATTTGAAGCAATGAAGTGAAGTGTTACTTTGTTATTTGAAAATTAATTAAGATTTTATTCAGTTATGATCTTTTAACAATGTCAAAATATAAAAAGAACTGCCAGCTTTTAGACAGTTTCTAGACACCAGATGTTGATTCATCCGAAGTATTTTCTGCATTATACATTATTTCTGTATTTTAATTATGCAATCGTAGCATATGACATGATCGTGGAAATGTAAGCCAAAAGGCTTAGCCCGAGAGCGTGAAAAAATCTCTAGCATTTAAAAATCTTTTTTTGCTAAACAATGTTTGTGAATTATTGCGCAGTTTTGAATTCAGCTTTAGTTGCTACAGTTATTGTCATTATTAATTTATTCTTGCAGGTTTACAGCAATTTGCGACTATTAAATTTGTGACATCGCTATATGGAGCTGCAGTGTCATCAGGAAAACAATTAAGTCACTGTAATTCTGTCGTGACATTTTAGCAGTCTGTTTGCGCCATGGAAACGACCTCAGCGATTATCTCATGGCAGTTATGAACGTGCATAGGTTTTGTTTTTCCATTGCTTCTTATGCAAAATGATTTGTTGCTGGCGTAAAGCGTCGCACAACCATCGCTCTTCCTATAGTGCCTCATGAAAACATAAGCTGCTTTTAGGCCTAACATAAAGCTTCAGCAGTGACGCATCCAGGTGTTGTTACACATCCAGGTGTTGTTACACATCCAGGTGTTGTTACACATCCAGGTGTTGTTACACATCCAGGTGTTGTTACGCATCCAGGTGTTGTTACGCATCCAGGTGTTGTTACGCATCCAGGTGTTGTTACGCATCCAGGTCTTGTTACGCATCCAGGTGTTGTTACA
Source organism: Watersipora subatra (assembly GCF_963576615.1). Classification (NCBI taxonomy): domain Eukaryota; kingdom Metazoa; phylum Bryozoa; class Gymnolaemata; order Cheilostomatida; family Watersiporidae; genus Watersipora; species Watersipora subatra. The sequence continues at coordinate 3,846,081 of NC_088717.1, forward strand.
CATCCAGCTGTTGTTACACATCCAGGTGTTGTTAAACATCCAGGTCTTGTTACACATCCAGGTGTTGTTACACATCCAGGTGTTTTATGAAAGCCTAGCGATACTTTGCTAAACTCTACTGCGTGACTGTTTGCGGTTGGGAACCAGTATTAATTTGGTTTATATTGTGCGTTTGTTTTGTATTGTGTTTTTATGTTCATGTGTTTATTTTTATTGTATTTTGTTTATAATGTATTTTATTGACCAAAATTCGAAATAAAAAACTTTTCATAAACAATTCCTGACATAACTGAGTGTGACTTTAGCCAGGATAGTTCTTTGAAAGGTTTGCGTATGTCTGTTTGTTTTTATATCCACAGAAAAGACACAAGACAAAACAACAGAAGGAAACTTTTAATAATGGCACCAGATATAATCAAGGCATGGGACTTTACGTAGCCTCCAACCTCAGAATAAATTCACCATATAAATAGCAGTCGCAGTATTAGAAACAGTTGTGACTCATGGTGATTTCTCACCAGAATAATAAAACTTACCAATCATTGTACCAGAATCTGAGTATGTTGTTGCACATGATGGTAACACATAAGTAGTTCCCAGCACATCCGTCGGCAGCACAAGAAATGCGTCAGCACTCTTTGACTATAAAATGTGTATGTAACATGTATTTGGCAAATCGCTATATAGTTTTAAGCGCAATTCCTGTTATTTGAATGCTGATATAGAGAGATAGGCTTTGCATGTTTATCTGAGTTTCAAAGATGCATATCAGTATCATAATTTAGCAAATGTAAAAGATTGTTAAGTTAAATGTGTTTTTATTTATGCTAATTTAAACAATTTTGTAATATAATAAAAAAATCTGTTTAGAAAATTTACAAAAAGTTGCATTTGTAGGGAGGCATTTTATTTTATAAGTACCCTTCTTTGTCCCAAACCCCATCAAGGCTTGGACATTATATTTGTATAAATTATAAGATATAGTTAATAGCTCAAACCAATACAAGTTAGAGTTAGATTATTGCATCATACATTAAAAAAATGAACATAGAAGGAATAAAGAACCGAGAAATATCAAATAAAAACTGCAAACGGTGTATTTGTTTACCTTTAATGCTAGTCAACTGGGCTTGGCTAAGCGCCCATCGAATCTTGTTGGAAACTTAAGCTGAGTGAGACACATGCTACAAATTTATGGAAAGCAAATGGGCCAATGAAATAGCAGGAAGTTGCTAAACATCAGCCAATGACGCAGCAGCTCAGGGTTGTCACTTCCAAACTGAGCTGAACCTCTGCTAAAATGGCTAGCAGCGCGTAATATCTTTTGAGACATTTTCCATCATTCGGAGCAAAGTATTTCGACAAAATGATGTTTCATACTTCAGAAATTTCTTACATTTAGTTTTTCTTAAAGGTTGACTTGCAACAAAATTCACATTACAGTTATTTGGTATCAAATGATTCACCGTGTCTTACTCTGTTGTGTTGTAAGTGCCAAATATGTAGAAATATGATTACAAGCTTTTAAAAGCTCAAAAACGAAAAGCCGCCGTAGATTAGAATCTCTTTATTTCGATGACGTAACCACGAAATTAGGTTATCGTCTTGTCACGTATGTTCTCATGTAAATTGAAAGGCCAATACAAAGCTCAATATAAAACTTATCGTAGTAGGCCTACTAGTTTATGACAAATACTTCGGGTTTTACCGAAGTCCCTGTATCAAATATAGATGCTCGCTACTTTACAGTTTTGTTTCGGCCTGGTCTAATAGGCAAGTGGTAATCTGATCATGTGCCCCAATACTTCGCAAATAATTTCTGCAGCACTTTTCGATTATCACAAACGACCAACAGGCTCATCATGATTATCAGACAGTGATATGTACTCCTTCAAGCTAAGGCTAAAAAATTAAACGAATTTTTACGGTAAGTTATAAGATATCACTGCTAAAAGTGACAGCGCGTAAGAACAATAGACATAATGTAGTTTTATTGAATGCGTGAAGTATAGTTGTGAAAATATTTTGACGAATAAGGTTGCAAGAAAGTGTAAACAAAAACCATCTCTCACAACTACATCACATTTGAGCCGTTTTGGAAAAGGAATCCAAACTACGGCGGTCTCGTGTGGCTGCGATTAACTGTTCGTTTTTGAGCTTTTATGAGCTTGTAATCGCCTTTCCACATATTTTGCACTTAAAACACAACAGAGTAAGACATGGTGAATCTTTTCATATTAAATAACGGTAATGTGAATTTTGTTGCAAGATAACCTTTAAGCAGAATTTCTATGGTAGTTTTAGCCTATGTATGCTATAACACTTATTTTAAAGCTACAAAAAATTGAAAGCAAAATATTGGAAAAAAAAGAAAACTCTGTTTAGCTTACACTGCAAAAAAATTATAGCTTCATGTCACAATGCAAACCTACCAATACAACAAGTTTTGCTTACAAAATATTTAGATCCACTGCTAGTGCTTTTTTATGAGAAACAAACTGTATAGTATTGTCAAATTGCGAACTTTGTTCTGAGAGTGTGGTGAATCAGTTAAGCTTTCGAGTGACCATATTCTGTGGCCACAAATGAAGCAGGCTATAGTTTCGTAGGTTTTCATCTATTTTCCAGAATTATCTTACTTGTTTGTTGCTGGCATAGGCAATGATGTCCTTTTCAGCCATTAGCACTTGGCTTTTAATTTCAATATTTTCAAACCCTGTTGACATTCTTTGCCCTGTATCAACATCAATTGTCACCACCTCGCCAGTTGATACGCTGCCAAACTGGAACAGATGAAGATGGCAGCATTTCAATCATATTTCTATGTTCACTATCAGCTCAGTATTATAGCTACTGGTATGGGCAGCTAGCAAGCAAATATTCAATCAATGAATTCTTAAAAGAGTTATGTGAAAATACATGTCTGAATGTAAGGTTAGTGCAATTTCATTATTGTTTTTTTCTAAAGATTGAAGTTCATAGTCTGTTATTACATAAGAATAACTTTATTTGACAATGCCTACTATGAGCATATATGTGTAGATGAACATATATTATGCTTCAAATGACAGCAAGCTTTTAATGATTGCTCTCTTTCTAGCAGTAGTCAATCATTGTTGTTTAACGATGAATTTACACAAAATTTTAATAGATTTTATCAGAAAGTATTGGTATTTTTTCACTATTTTGCTATTGCTTGTGATGTTTAAGGTGATCTGACTACCAGAATGTTTCAAGATTAGAACCGACAAAATTTGATCACGGTTAAAACACTCAGATCAAGTGAAAGTGCAGTAAAAGGCGTGCCTTACAAATCCTAAGTCTTGCAAGGTGATCAAGGTTAGATAAAGAAATGTTTGTTGAAAAAGGCATATATAGGGCAGTTTATTACCTTCTCGTACTAACAAAATTTGAGAATTTCAGTTTCAGAGTTTTCTTATCATGCATTTATTGGGTGCTCTGAACAGGATGTTGTAAGTTCTAGAGTAATTTCTCATTTTTAATCGGACTGACGCGCCTCCCCTTATTCTTCACAAAAATTAGAATTTTTTAAAATAGAAATTAATATACTCAAATCTAAAAGAACATGTTTCATTAATTTTAAGCATTTTCTTCCTTTGTTTATGTTTACTGGGCAATTTGAACAGTCGAAGGTCTTTAGGAGGCATGCTGAAGGGTGTCACAAACACTTTGCACATTTACACTTTACAAACTTAACAGGAAACGCTGACAACTGTTACCATAATTATTATTGTTATTATTGTTATTATTGATATTTATGTATTTTTTAATTCTAGTTTGTAATAAATAAATTTTTCTCTGGAAAATGCTCAAGATGTAAAAGCCAAACTACAAAGTAACATTGGATTACTGGTAAGAAATTTTTAAATACCGTTATGGTACAGCTCATTACAGCCAATTCTGTAAATCTTTTGACAAGCAAAACTAGGTTATTGCTTTATTCAGCCATTTTGAGCAAAGTTTAAAATAAACTTAAATTCATTTCCTATGAATCGCGGGTATATCACAAAAAGCGTACATAATATAAAATTTAGTCATTGTGTTTGAGTTAAGTTTGTATCTTGGCAAACAAACTACACGTACAAGTTTGTCATACAGTCCAATATAACTAGCCAATACGATCATCGATTACATGTAAATGCTAATTAAGCATTTCTAGTTTTATACCGTTATGGTCAGCTGTGTCATTTTCAGTAGTTTCAAGCTTTCCTAATTTGCATCATTTTTGTTTTTTCCTTGTAGTGCATGTAATTACTATACAATTTTGATTTTTTAAATAACTGGTTTGAAGATGTTCGCTCATGTTTTTTTAATGCTTTTTTGATTTAAGAAAAACATTGTGATCTCTTTTTATCGTCACCACTCAGATTAGTTTTTTGTATGGTCCATAATTTTAAAATTAAAAGGATATTGGAGATCAGCTCTTAACATGTTACGCATTGGAGAATCTTTTGTGAAGAAAAATTATGTAGACCTACAAGTGTAAATGTTTGAAGTTATTTGTCATGTCAAAAGAACTATTAGCTAAATTTTACATCATGTGTCAGAATATCTCTATATGTCTATGTGTCTATGTGTCTATGTGTCAGAATATCTCTATATTAAGGTCATAATGAGACTTTTTACATAATAATTTTTGCAGTCAGCTTTTAGCCTTGTTTACATTTCCTTAGCAACATTTTATTAGACTTTTCAACTGTGAAGTTGGAAAATCTAGGCTTGGGAGAAATGTAAATTAGGATTCACCGTGGTAACAGATTTTGATGTGAAATTGAATGCCACTGGTCCTGCGTTTCTCGTTGTAACAAACACCTCAAGACTTCCTCCATAATTTTCATCATTTGAACCAAATGGGAAGATAAATTCAGTTCCTTCATTGTCAGGCGCTGAAACAGGATATTAGACCTAACTGTATGTTTTACTTTCAACTTGTCATTCTTGTAATGCCATGAAATATATCTCATCCATATGACTGCTAGCATGTTCATATAGTTATGTGCCAAGGTTTATGACAGGTATTATAGCAATAAAATGTATTTAGGGTTTTTATTATGAATATATGGTATACTCTACTTGTTCTCATCCTAATAAACCAGTAGATACGAAAAGCCGAACGCACTGAATGACCGAACAGACCGAATATTTTTGGAGTTGCCCTCTCGTGTGACTATTTAAGGATAAGGGTGCGTAACTCAAACTTCTATAAATAAAGAGCTCAATGAATTCCGTAGAAACATTTTAGAGGCTGTTGTTTATTTTCGCGCCAGTAAAGCACGCTGTGAATAAAAATATTACATATTCAATCGAAGTATTTTCGCTGTCACTAGTCCAATCAGTACTTGCCTTACTTTGACAGATAAAAGGGAAATGCCTAGTATAGTAGAAGCAAAAATTTTATTTGTTCAGTAGTATCGTTAAACATTGGTGAACTAGTAGCTAAATAGCTAGCCAAAATTGTTTTTTATTCAATTGGAAATGAGTATATTTATTTCTATATATAGTAATATTTATTATGATTATATGAAACATGCAATCAATATTATTTATAGATAATAATTGGCCATAATTGATTTATAGCTAATAGTTGAGGGAGGCCAACTCCCAAAAGATATTCGGTCTGTTCGGTCATTCAGTGCGTTCGGCTTTTCGTATCTACCGCTAATAAACTACTAAACCAAAGCTTAAGTCTATGCATTCCTATGACAGCTTCATAACAGTGCAGTTATTAGGCTATAAGCGGTTAGAAAAGAATTTTTATTAAATACACCCTGAAGTAGAAATTTTAGCTTCAAGAGCAAATCTTCCATAGAGCTTTATTTCCTTTTTACAAAACAAAAAAAACTAAAAGTTTTCTTATCTGAACTTTAAAAATTAAATTCTGATGAGTACCTAAATTCGGAGTCATTCTGTTACAAGATAATTTTACTTTTGCTTGCACCCACATACATTTCATAGATGCTCAAAGTCACATAAAACAGCTTAGACTAAGGCAATGAAAAGAGCAGCATAAGGTCTCCTGTATAATTTCGGTTACCATTGTTTGCAATCAACTTAATGTATTAGGCTGTCGTTTTAGCAGCATCTAGTGGATTATTTTTTAGGTTGGTTTTAAGTTCAAGTCTCTATATTTTTGCTAATTTATATATTGTTAAGTTTAAAGTACTAGATTTTTAAGCTGATGATAAATAACGCGGAAGCCTCATAACTAAGCAGGTTCAAAGGCCGAAATGCATCGCTAGTCTTAGCAATATAAAAATGCAAAAAGTCTCACTTCCTTAAAAATAGCCTTACCTCCTGCAAATGATGAACTGATCAGGAGAAACAGAATTAATAGGCATGCTAGAAGCGACTTCATTTTCTCCCAATACTTTCTAACATGCAGAGCAATAGCTATTCTTCCAAACAGTAATTTAAAACTCGCCAATGGGAAGAAGGCTGTAGTTTTGCTGCCTGAAATAAAACGATTTCAATTGGTATCACAATATTTATTACTTGTTGTCTAGAGTTCAGTTTTAAAGTGGAGTGTTTCAGCTTTATCATATCTCTCGTTTATAGAAAACTAGCTGTGCCACCCGACATTCCTCGTGTAATAGAAGAGTATTTGGACTGAAGATTGATTCGTATTAACCATATAACAACATTTTCCAATCTAACTTTCAAACTACCTATCATGAGAAGTTTTTTGTCTTATAAACAATAAGAAGTAGTGAGAGTTTTGCTATTAGCCAGTTTCATAATGTGAGTGAGCAGCTTATCGTGACGTTATGCTATAACCCGCGTCATACGTAAAGCAGATAGGTATTGCTCTGATATAATGACAGGCTAGCGATTCGACTTCCGTAGTCTAGTGGGCAAGGCGTAAGACTGGTGAACTGCTTGGTCCGAGATTGAATCTTGTTCAGTATGAAATATTTTTTCCAAGATTTTAAGATCTATAGTCAGATTTCCGACAAACACGTGGACACACAGACAGATTTTTGAGAAATATATATATACTATATATATAACCATCTATATATATATATATATATATATATATAGATGGTATATATATATATATCTATATATATATATAGATAGAACTATATATATATATAGATGGTTAATGTATATGATATTAAATTCAACGAAACATAATATATTCAACAATGCAGTGAGTAATTGTCATTTCCAAGCTTATTTCGTCCAATATATTAGGCTCAGTTCTTACCTTTATGTCACCGAGTCTAAAGAACTCTCATTTGAGTATGCATGGAATCTGAGGAGCCAGCAGTGAGGGCTAAATTTCTTCTAAATGAAAATTTAAAAATTCAAGCAATGCTGTTATGCCGTAACTCTGCAAATACCTCATTTGCAATAAAGGCAGTCGTTTGCTTTTCTTGTATTGCTTTTTATTTGTACACAATTCATTAGGCAATTATGACAGATAAGCACAGCTGCAAATACTCATTAATATAAAGGAGAACATTAGAGGCACATTTTGAATGTTCTGTCGTGTCATGCCCGCGCTATCACATGCTTTTGTGTGAAATAAGAGAATGTTTATCGTGATCTATACAGCCTAATCCTGTCTAGCTCTATTACGGACAATATAGAGGGTGCTCAAAGGTTTACTTAGTGGGTGACACTTTGCACTTGATGCAGAGATAAATTTCATTGGCAATAAAATATCGTGGCACCAGAAAATAACATCAAATTCTGTTTTGCTAGCCTTTCCCAATTAGTAGCTAGGATAGTATTGGGGTACAACGCAAGCTATAGAAAGCGGATTGCAAGCACTACACAACGTCATTAGAGTAATCCTGGATTATTATAATACAGTAGACGCTCCTACAACCTATACCTCCTATAATGTACCTCCTACAATGTAAATTCCAGATAAGGCAAAGAATTGATGTGAAGTTTTTATTTCGTACTACGTAAAAATTCAAGATAACGTAAAGTGTCAAGCTGAGTGAGTTCTCAAATTCAATTTGAATGTTAATCTATCTTGTCGCACTTGCAAAAGAAAATCATGTTTATATAGCCTTATATTTATTATATATACGACTTAAACGACATTCTAGTTTGTCATGATAAATTGTCAGATGTGTCGACAAAACTGAAAACAGGTAGCTGTGCGATCAATTAGTGCAGGTGTTACAGCGTCAATCTACCAATATGAATGTCACGAGTTGGAGCATCATTGAAAGTTCTTTTTTATCCTAACCTTGACCCTTGGGTGCAGATATTTGATGAACAGGTAGTAGGCCTACCACATTTTATTGTAAACATATTTTTGCTTTGCTTTATATTAGCAGTATAAAATATTTGTTACTGGTTTTACTTTAAATAATAGACTTTGCTATTTAGAAAGAATCAGCAAATTATTGAAAAAGAACGTCAAATGTGTGCGCTCCCATAAACTTATTGTAAAATCTACAACAATCATGGTCTATAAGAAATTGTAAATGCTAATTCTTTCACAAATGAACTGAAGCGCTACCTCAGACAACCAGACTAGACTAAACTAACTAGACAGACTTCTGTTGACTCTACTTTCAAGTTCCGCGCCTTGATTAGCCTTGCTATTGCGCACAGGGGCCTCATCACCACCTTTCCTAGAGTGCCATTTTTTTCTATTTCTTTTGCCATTTTATACTGTAAGAAACACTCTTCATATTATTTTTTTGTAGTTATATCATAGATAAAAATAAACAACTAAACAAACAGATAAAACCAGTGAGATTGATCAGAAAATAGAAAAAGTTGTCAATGCAAACCAATAATATGGAACAGACCACAAATAAAAGATTTTAAGTCAAGATTTTCCTTGTTGTATGACCAAAGGAGTGAGTTTAGACAAGTCTTGTAATGGATTAGGCAATTTGCATGTATTTTGCTGTCCTTATAACATAAATTCCCTATAATATAAACATTTCTGGAGTGGATTATTTATGTTGCAGGAGCGCCTACTATATACTAGTGCAGTGGCAGTCTTGTGCACCGTGACAGATCATCAGGTGTAATAACTATGTGTACAATTATTCCACTATGTAACAAGATGGTTGTTATTATTAATACTCGTACCGTGGTAGTCTAGTGTGTTGTGAGAGATCACCATGTGTAATAACTATGTACACAATTATTCCACTATGTAACAAGATGGTTGTTATTATTAATACTAGTACCCTGATAGTCTAGTGTGCTGTGAGAGATCATCATGTGTAATAATTATGTGTACAATTATTCCACTATGTAACAAGATGGTTGTTATTATTAATACTAATACCCTGGCAGTCTAGTGTGCTGTGAGAGATCATTATGTGTTATAACTATGTGCACAATTATTTCACAATGTAACAAGATGGTTGTTATTATTAATACTAGTACCCTGGTAGTCTAATGTACTGTGAGAGATCATCATGTGTAATAACTATGTGTACAATTATTCCACTATGTAACAAGATGGTTGTTATTATTAATACTAGTACCCTGATAGTCTAGTGTGCTGTGAGAGATCATCATGTGTAATAACTATGTGTACAATTATTCCACTATGTAACAAGATGGTTGTTATTATTAATACTAGTACCCTGGCAGTCTAATGTACTGTGAGAGATCATCATGTGTAATAACTATGTACACAATTATTTCACAATGTAACAAGATGGTTGTTATTATTAATACTAGTACCCTGGTAGTCTAATGTACTGTGAGAGATCATCATGTGTAATAACTACGTGTACACAATTATTCCACTATGTAACAAGATGGTTGTTATTATTAATACTAGTACCCTGGTAGTCTAATGTACTGTCAGAGATCATCACGTGTAATAACTATGTGTACAATTATTCCACAATGTAACAAGATGGTTGTTATTATTAATACTAGTACCCTGGTAGTCTCGTGTGCTGTGATAGATCATTGTGTAATAACTATGTACACAATTATTCCACTATGTAACAAGATGGTTGTTATTATTAATACTAGTACCCTGGTAGTCTAATGTACTGTGAGAGATCATTATGTGTAATAACTATGTACACAATTATTTCACAATGTAGTAAGATGGTTTTTATTATTAATACTAGTACCCTGGTAGTCTAGTGTGCTGTGAGAGATCATTGTGTAATAACTATGTACACAATTATTTCACAATGTAACAAGATGGTTGTTATTATTAATACTAGTACCCTGGTAGTCTAGTGTTCTATGAGAGATCATCAGGTGTAATAACTATGTATACAATTATTCCACTATGTAACAAGATGGTTGTTATTATTAATACTAGTACACTGGTAGTCTAATGTACTGTGAGAGATCATCATGTGTAATAACTATGTGTACAATTATTCCACTATGTAACAAGATGGTTGTTATTATTAATACTCGTACCGTGGTAGTCTAGTGTGTTGTGAGAGATCACCATGTGTAATAACTATGTACACAATTATTCCGCTATGTAACAAGATGGTTGTTATTATTAATACTAGTACCCTGATAGTCTAGTGTGCTGTGAGAGATCATCATGTGTAATAATTATGTGTACAATTATTCCACTATGTAACAAGATGGTTGTTATTATTAATACTAGTACCCTGGTAGTCTAATGTACTGTGAGAGATCATCATGTGTAATAACTATGTGTACAATTATTCCACTATGTAACAAGATGGTTGTTATTATTAATACTAGTACCCTGGTAGTCTAATGTACTGTGAGAGATCATCACGTGTAATAACTATGTGTACAATTATTCCACAATGTAACAAGATGGTTGTTATTATTAATACTAGTACCCTGGTAGTCTCGTGTGCTGTGAGAGATCATTGTGTAATAACTATGTACACAATTATTCCACTATGTAACAAGATGGTTGTTATTATTAATACTAGTAACCTGGTAGTCTAATGTACTGTGAGAGATCATTATGTGTAATAACTATGTACACAATTATTTCACAATGTAGTAAGATGGTTGTTATTATTAATACTAGTACCCTGGTAGTCTAGTGTGCTGTAAGAGATCATTGTGTAATAACTATGTACATAATTATTTCACAATGTAACAAGATGGTTGTTATTATTAATACTAGTACCCTGGTAGTCTAATGTACTGTGAGAGATCATCATGTGTAATAACTATGTGTACAATTATTCCACAATGTAACAAGATGGTTGTTATTATTAATACTAGTACCCTGGTAGTCTAGTGTGCTGTGAGAGATCATTGTGTAATAACTATGTACACAATTATTTCACAATGTAACAAGATGGTTGTTATTATTAATACTAGTACCCTGGTAGTCTAATGTACTGTCAGAGATCATCACGTGTAATAACTATGTGTACAATTATTCCACTATGTAACAAGATGGTTGTTATTATTAATACTAGTACCCTGGTAGTCTAATGTACTGTGAGAGATCATCATGTGTAATAACTATGTGTACAATTATTTCACTATGTAACAAGTTGGTTGTTATTATTAATACTAGTACCCTGGTAGTCTAATGTACTGTGAGAGATCATCATCTGTAATAACTATGTACACAATTATTCCACTATGTAACAAGATGGTTGTTATTATTAATACTAGTACCCTGGTAGTCTAATGTACTGTGAGAGATCATCATCTGTAATAACTATGTACACAATTATTCCACTATGTAACAAGATGGTTGTTATTATTAATACTAGTACCCTGGTAGTCTAATGTACTGTGAGAGATCATCATCTGTAATAACTATGTACACAATTATTCCACTATGTAACAAGATGGTTGTTATTATTAATACTAGTACCCTGGTAGTCTAATGTACTGTGAGAGATCATCACGTGTAATAACTATGTGTACAATTATTCCACAATGTAACAAGATGGTTGTTATTATTAATACTAGTACCCTGGTAGTCTCGTGTGCTGTGAAAGATCATCATGTGTAATAACTATGTGCACAACTATTCCACTATGTAACAAGATGGTTGTTATTATTAATACTAGTACCCTGATAGTCTAGTGTGCTGTGAGAGATCATCATGTGTAATAATTATGTGTACAATTATTCCACTATGTAACAAGATGGTTGTTATTATTAATACTAGTACCCTGGTAGTCTAGTGTGCTGTGAGAGATCATTGTGTAATAACTATGTACACAATTATTTCACAATGTAACAAGATGGTTGTTATTATTAATACTAGTACCCTAGTAGTCTAATGTACTGTGAGAGATCATCACGTGTAATAACTATGTGTACAATTATTCCACTATGTAACAAGATGGTTGTTATTATTAATACTAGTACCCTGGTAGTCTAGTGTGCTGTGAAAGATCATCATGTGTAATAACTATGTGCACACAATTATTCCACTATGTAACAAGATGGTTGTTATTATTAATACTCGTACCGTGGTAGTCTAGTGTGTTGTGAGAGATCACCATGTGTAATAACTATGTACACAATTATTCCACTATGTAACAAGATGGTTGTTATTATTAATACTAGTACCCTGATAGTCTAGTGTACTGTGAGAGATCATCATGTGTAATAATTATGTGTACAATTATTCCACTATGTAACAAGATGGTAGTTATTATTAATACTAGTACCCTGGTAGTCTAATGTACTGTGAGAGATCATCATGTGTAATAACTATGTGTACAATTATTCCACTATGTAACAAGATGGTTGTTATTATTAATACTAGTACCCTGGTAGTCTAATGTACTGTGAGAGATCATCACGTGTAATAACTATGTGTACAATTATTCCACAATGTAACAAGATGGTTGTTATTATTAATACTAGTACCCTGGTAGTCTCGTGTGCTGTGAAAGATCATCATGTGTAATAACTATGTGCACAATTATTCCACTATGTAACAAGATGGTTGTTATTATTAATACTAGTACCCTGATAGTCTAGTGTACTGTGAGAGATCATCACGTGTAATAACTATGTGTACAATTATTTCACTATGTAACAAGTTGGTTGTTATTATTAATACTAGTACCCTGGTAGTCTAGTGTGCTGTGAGAGATCATTGTGTAATAACTATGTACACAATTATTCCACTATGTAACAAGATGGTTGTTATTATTATTACTAGTACCCTGATAGTCTAGTGTGCTGTGAGAGATCATCAGGTGTAATAACTATGCGCACAATTATCTGTAGAAGCTAAAAGGTGGTGGAGTGGAGCAGCCGGTAGCTTGCTTAGCTAAGAATTCAAATATCGGGTTCAATTCTCGTGTGGTAGAATCTTTTTTCTAACACTCTTGGCACAGCTTTAGACAAACAGAAGAATGGACGGACACTGTTCTTATTATAGTAAAAGTTTCTCTAGTTTGAGCAACTACCCTACAATTATACTAAAGATGTATATTTGTTACTCAATGATAAATTGCATAAAAAAGTAATATATTTTGTATTTGAGCAATTTCTCGAAGATCAACAATGTCTGCTTATTTTACTGCAAACAGAGACTGTGCACATTGTGAAGAGTATTGTCACACGATGTCTTTGCAATTTTGGCTGAACTTGTCAAAGTCTAGAGGCAAGGGAACCTCAAAGACTGGAGGCATACCCAGTTCTAGAGAGCGACTTAAGGTTTGATGTCATTCTTGTAACCACCAGTGGCCTTTTTGAAAATTAAACCTCGACCCACTATTTGTAGTTCAGACATACCACTAAGCATCAGCTGCTCTGCATCTTGGATGAGAACCAAAACACTGTTCAAGCAAAAAAAATGTCAAAAAAGAGTGAAAATAAAACAGTTGATCTCTGATTTTTTTTAATCTTTCAAATGATCTCTTTCCTTATGCTTCAACTATCTGCATTGCACGCTTACACAGCCAAAAGACTTTAACGTAACTCTTACTGTGGTGTTAATTTGACAAGAAACCATTCTTTGCAGCAAAATGTGTAGTATTTTCAAAATGCTTGTCATTTTATTTAATGCCTTTTTCAAAACTTGCAGCAACTATAAAGTTTTTGAAATGAAACCGAAGTTTGTGCTTGCTGTTAAATGTCTAAGCATGAAGACTACATGCTGACTATTTGCTGCTCATCATAGAAAACTTTGAAATTAAATCATTTGGATAAAGATATTTAGCTATTGCTTCAATGATCTCCATTCCTTTCACGGTGATCTAGAATAAAAATAAGTTGCAAATGCTTATTAGAGTCTGCGTTAAGAATGCAATTATGTCATGACAAACTACCAAATATAACTAATCATATTAGTGTTTTGCGCGTTTCTATTTGTTGAATTTTCTTATCCTCTGTTTCACTACTCGCTCACATTACCATGAAGTAACCAATATTTTATTTAGTTTATAGAATTCTCACGGTTTACTGATAAATGGACCACTGAATCATTTCTCAGGTAATCAAAGCTCTGTATACTTTACCTGATAACCTAAGCTTGCCAAATTACCAACTAGCGGTCATGCAGTTTTGGTGAGCAAATTCTCTGTTCTACAGCTCTTTGAGAGCCGCTAAATTTAATCTCAAATATATGATGATTTAGCACAATATATGGAAAATATATTGTTTTAGGTTTCAAGCTTAAATAAAATTTCATATGTAGTACATTTTTAATATAGCTAATCAAACAAAATATTTGTCTATTAATTTGTTAGCAAAGCAAATGGAGGAGGTAAATAAGTTTTAAATGGCTATATGTTCCAGCAAATAAAGCCAAAAGTTTATTGGGTTTAAAAACTATGTAAAAATTTGAAAGCATCACAAAACTAACAATTTTATCTAAATGTAAAACAAAATGTAACATTAAGAATCCGTTTATTGACTTAATAGTAAGTGTGTTACGTACTTCACAAGCTATGTGTGTATTTTCAGTATTGACTGGGTGCTGCTACTATATAGATTAAATGATTGTTGTCAGCAAATATTTACTTAGCGGAGCAGGATGGGAGCAGAGTAAAACTGCTCCCATCCTGTTATATTCCTAATGACAAGTTGTAGCATAAGCAAGGCATAATCACTCCAAATATGATTTACAGAACTTTTTATTTCAGGTAAATAAAATAAGAAAATATGCTAACAGACTTGGCCACTATATTAGCCCTTGATTTACAAGCTCTTTTAATTTTTTAATACTGTGGTTGGAACAAGTCAGATTGCCTAAGACCAGCTCGGCCAGGACGCTTGGCCGATAAATGAGGCAGTTTCTCTGATTGACTAACAATAGGCGGATTTGGAATTCCAGTATAAAGAGGCGGAGACTGCTCTGCCAGCTACAGATAAAAGACGGACATGCGCAGAAAACAAGGCAGAAACATATTTGTACCTTTTCTGTGTATATTTGGTAGTGAATTTTGTATATGCAAATGTAAACTTGGCAAATGTAATTTTTTTGCGAGTTATTCTTGGGTGTGTTTGCTACAGCAAAAGATTGGTTAATTTCCTTTACATTATAAACTAACCTTTGGTCAAGGCCATTAACTAAATGTCATGTCATAATATGTTAGGCTAAGTATGAAAGAAGTGCCAAAAATTTCTGTCAGCACTAATTCCTTTGTGTACTTAGACAATGCATTGACTGGTAACTCCCGATGGCTCTCTTAACAAATATTTGCCTACCTAATACATGTATATTTAATTAATCTATTGGATTTCTAATGTAAATAGAATTTATGCAAACATAATCAAAGTTTACTTTGGTTTAGCAAATAGTTGTTATCGCTCATAAAGTGGAGTAGCGAGCCAGCCGAAATGGCATCTTAGTGATACCAATGGCAAAATCAGAGTGAATAAAAGTAATTTATGCTGTTGAACCAATGAAAACCTAAATAAATGAACTTTAACATACCTTGTTACTAAGTGTTTTCTACCTGTGCATAGATATTAGCAACAGTAATTTTCTGTCTGTTCATCTATTTGCTTCTTTATATACTCATATAGCATAAGAATTGTTCATATGCGTTGTTACCATGGTTGAATTGGTCTTACATAAAGTTGTTATGCATTTAGTCTATGCATAAAAGCATTCTGATTTATTTACAAATTTTTCGAAATAGTGTTTCAATACGGTGTTTGAAGCATTCAAAATTCAATTGAAACTGAGTCAAATTGCTGAATTGTTTTTATATATTGGAACCAAAACATAATTTGTTGAAAATTTCGTGAGAAGTTCAACTATTGTACACCAAAAGGACTTCTGAAGTCAAAAAAATTTTAGGCCATAGTCTAACCATTCGTTTATTTATTTTTCATTTTACGTTAACATCAAATGAACTTCTCATTTCTTACCCTATTTACAAAGGCCGCTGAAAATTAGTTTTTGTAAAAGCAACCACAGTACTTGCATCCCTTGGTACTTGGCTGTTCAGCTTTCACAGCTTCAGTAACTCGCAGCGATGAAATACACACAAAATAAATAAAACAGAAAAATGAAAATGCATAAATCTGTCTCCAAATTTTGCCCAGCGAGATCACTCTGTAACCATCATTGTGACAGCAGTAATGCGGTTCGCTGTTTTCCAGTCACAGTTATGAAATGTTAAAGTGCAAAATGATTGTGACAGCCTTCACCAGGTCTCTTATATAGAACTTTATTGGCAATAATTTCATTTTGCAAATAGAAATGTTTTTTAAATTAAACACCTCTTAAACAC
The DNA here is from genome assembly GCF_963576615.1 of Watersipora subatra. Lineage (NCBI taxonomy): Eukaryota > Metazoa > Bryozoa > Gymnolaemata > Cheilostomatida > Watersiporidae > Watersipora > Watersipora subatra. The sequence continues at coordinate 3,862,727 of NC_088717.1, forward strand.
CTTTGACCCTCAAAATCATCTGATAAACCTAAAAGAAGAAAAAGAGAGAAATTATTTTGATTAATAAACAAGATATGAGTTTATTAGTTTCTATCTCGCGGATTTTGGCTTTCTACAGAAACGACGGTTGCCATTGGCCGCAAAAAAAACAAAAGCATACCTGACCTTCGAGCAATTATTAGTTTTTTCAACTATAGCTGTTATTTTCTGCTTTTTAACTGAGAAAATAGAGACTGCATATTTTGTACCCAGTGCAACCTAACACAGGAGTGCTAATACGTATAGCACTCCTGTGTTATATGTAGCATTTTATCAAACTGTTAGATGAGCAACTCCAACAATCTAAAAAGGTTCTCAGATACAGCAAGTGAGACTCAACTGATCACAGAGGTCTGAAGCGAAAAAAGAACCGAGATTTGTCAAGGAGTTAAGCAAAAGCTCCAAAATTGAAGATTTTTAATATCTTTATATAATACATTTGTTTTAATGCTATCTGCCAGTACTTGAAATTTTTATTATTAGGTTTTTAGCTGCTGAACAATTTAAAAAACATACAGTAATAGACTTACATGAATATCTGCTCAGTATATGAAGAACATATAAGGTTTGACTGTATATTCAGTGCTGGCTCTGCCCAGAGTACAGTCTCAGTGTATCAGTTCTCTGTGAAATTATCTTACAATCACACCAATCCATTTAGTTGTTTTTCTTGTACTTTAGTAATTTAAATGCCAGGAAACTTATCAACCTGCATGTTTCTTTGCTAAATTTGCAGATATTTAACGGTGTTCGTAGACAGTGTTGAAATATTGCTAGAAGGAACTTTCATACAAATATATACTAGGAGAGAAATGTCTTTGTTATAAGCCAAGCAGTAACAGTAGCAGTAGCAGTAACTGCTTTTAGCTGAATAATTTAAATAAATATACCAACAAATCAGATGAAAGAAAAAAATTAACAACAATTTTAAAGAATTTTTCAGATAAACAGCTATATTTTGCAACAGATCTAAATGGCAAGAAGCAAATATAGTTTAAGGAGTGCAAAAGAAAAAAGGAAAGTGCAAAGTTAATATGCCCATTTTTCAAACTTCATTAAAACATCAAATAAAAATATTTAGACACTTATATAAAAAACTGTAACTGCTTTTTTTGCAACGTTTTGCAAGATTTTGTTCTAAATGGAAAACTGTAAATTATCAGTAACCACTGCAAGTTATAAAGCTAAAATATGTACAATAAAGATTTTTTTGTGAGTTGGTTGGGAATTGCTTCTGACAAAGAAAGCCTAATTCAAAGTACATTATATTAAGGGAAAAAAATGATAATTTCACCTTCAAAAACGATCTTTTAAAAGATTTACTTGAAAAATACTTGTAGACTGTTTCAATGGTGAGTTCTCATATAATATACTCAATCAAGCTAAATAAAAGTAGAAAAACTTCAATTACATTCTGTGGGTCTGACTACATTTTCTGCAGGTTTTTATGCACACTCTGCATATAACTCTATGGAATCTTTTAAAACGCAATAACATTAAGAGATACTTAGTGAGCGGCAGTTGGAAAAACAGCTGGATTGAGAATATTATATGAAGATAAATGTTATGTTGGGTTTCACGAATGACAGCTAACAGTTTGTTGTAATAGTTAAATATTCAGTACAGTTAGAGTTTCAGTGTTTGTATAGCCAGAAACACCATGACTGGCTCCCCTTTACCATGCTATCCATTCATTTTCAACAGCTTCTGGTGTTACTGTGTTCGTTCGTACTCCAGGAACTCTAAGAGCTACAATATATAACAAGAAATATGGCCAGCATTTTCGATATCTGATTATTGATAGACTTTGTATTTAGCACTTCACACCAGGCATATTTTAGGTAGCAAAATATAGTATATATTTATTTTTTAATTATATATTTTTAGCCATAATTCTGCCTCTACAGTCGCTTGTCTTTGTCACAATAACTGCTTAATGGTGTTTTCTGCTTTACTTTTTTGGCAACATAAGCTGGCTCTTGTCAGCATTGCCCACAGGCTATGATCTATAGCATGGTTTTAAAATTGTTCTCTTTGTTGGCGATAGGCATCTTATAACTTGAATATCGGCAACAGAACTATTCTCTAGTAAGCTGCAGAGAAACAGTGGCACTCACAATTGTTGGACTAACTTATATGGCAACATAAACTTATTTTCTATTTATATGCTTAATTTTATCCAAAAAAGTAGTAATATCATATAGCAGTTCTGCTTACAAAGATTTGGAGAAGTCGAGGGTCCCTGACTCGGACCAGGTGCATACAAGCTAACAGTGTCTGGTCTAAGTCTCTGAATAGGAGTCAGCAGTCCTGAATGTATGGCTGGCAAATCTTTCACACTAGTGAGGGTCACTGCTCCGCTGTCATCCCATGCTGCCAAAATAATTAGGCTACTTCACTGAAAATACTTTATGAAAGTTTGTAGATTCCTTATTCACACCTTAATTAAATAGATAAATACAACAAAATCTCGAAAAAAATTATAGATTTGAGTACACCACTCTTTACCATAATAACAGCCATGTTTGTTTGTCCGTTTGTCTGAAATCATGCTAAGAGCGTTAGAAAAAATATTGCATCGCTCGGGATTTGAACCTGGTTCATCAGATTTGAAGTTAAGCACTGTGTGCACCGATCAACAACCTTTCCGCATTTAAGAATAACTGTGCACATTACTATTACCCATGACAATCTCCCATGGTACTCAGAACTGCAAGGGTGCTAGTTGGATGTAGAATAGGGTTTAATCCAGAGTTGCATTTGTTTAATCCAGAGTTTAGACACAAATTTAGAGTTATCCCCAAATGCGCTTTTCTACTTTATGTGACTGGCACTATTTGGTATCTAATCTATTGATGTTCCACAAATAAATTCTATAAAATATTTTCAATATCGGAAAAATGAATTTTCATATGACAATTGTTAAGTTATCATAAATTTAAAGCATTAAATAGTTTATAAAGATCTGAAAATACATTATTTAACATTTTATTGCCACAGGCACTTCTCAATTGTCAGCAGAGTTTAAGAAATTTAGTGGTTGCATCTAAATGTGCACCAATAAAGATAAAACACTTACGGTAATTCTATTGAAACACTGAGAGGTTTGGAATTAAATCTTTGACGATTCAGCTGCACTGGAAATGTCTATCTTCTACACTTAAGGAACCAGAAAGCTATTAAGAAAGTCGCGCAGTTGTGTTTTAAGAAATTATGATTTTCAGTGATCAAAATATAGTGTACTACTCGTGTGCTAGTCATACACAAACCAATTTCTATAGGTCATACTAACAAAACTTACCTGCAGTGGTAAAAATAGGAATGAATCCAATGGGTCGTCCAAGTTCATCAATGGGTATACCTAACTCTTCCTTGGACTCTCTCTTCAGGAGAAAAAAAACAGCGAGTAAAAAGTCTAATGTCTGGTTGTTTGACAGGAGTTTGGAAGTAACATGCGCTTTATTGTCTTGTTAAGATAGCCATTGCAGAGTTGTTCACTCCTGGCATTTGGAATTAAAATTTAAAACATTTTAAATGAGCTGTGAAGTGTTAGATTGGGTTAAGAATCTTAAAAACACCTACAGGTTATTAGTCAAATCTACATAGGATACAGATCACAGTTTTAATAGCATTAGATAATTTTTCATTTCAAAAAGCCTTTGCTCTTTTTACCAGCGATGTTTTTATAATAAGTTAGGAGAAGTTATGACTATTTCACTTATAGTATCTCCTTTTCTGAGCATACTCAAAGCAGATATAGAGCAAAACTAACATATATGTTAGTTTTGCACTATATCTGCTTTGAATATGGTCAGAAATGAAGATATCATAAATGAAATAGTCATAACTTCTCCTAACTTATTATTGTGTTAACTGTCTATGGAAACAGGTTGTAAAGATTATGTACTATTATGCTCATTTCTCATAGACTCAACCATAGGAGTTATCTTTCCCCTTATTCATCAATTGCATTGCATCATCGTTTCCAATATACAGTGATCTTGAGGGAGGTTGTGCTAAACGTGTGACGGCTTACGGTTTGCTAGGCCATCGATGTTGTTATCGTGTGATTGGCTGGTGGAGGTGGGTCTGTTACTTGTTAGCCAATAATATGTGATTTCAGGGCTGGTCGTTGACATGAGAACTCTGTTTTAGCAGGCTGGACACTCGGTTAGCTTGCTCAGTCAAGGTGAACCAGTCTACTTGCAGCCGATCATGTATTTAATTACTGAAATAATTCTTGTTACACGATTTCTTAAAGTTATTTATCATGATACTAGCTATGAACTTTTACGTTATATTTTACTTTGCATGTTTTTGTTCCTTCAGTCTTTCTTTTGCCTATGGCTGCCTATGGCTGCCTATGGCTGCCTATGGCTGCCCATGGCTGCCTATGGCTGTGCAAACCTGCTGATGTTGCTACTCATTCAACTAGTTTTTAACTTTTATAATAATTACTTGCATTTGTTTTTAGACTTTACGGTGATGTTGTAGTTGAAGGTCAAGGTTGGAAGTCGATAAAGTTTATTACAACTGCACATATCAGCAAAGTAATAATCTCTCTAATGTCCCCTAATTTTTTCTAAGTTCTAATGTTTTCACATTGCTGGCCAGGTGAAATGAAATAGCTATTGATTTACTCATCATTCTAACATTGGATGATATTTAATAATGTTATCAGCTGTAACACGGAATTGCTGAAATTTAAAAAAAAGCAGCATGCATCAGCAAAATTGTCGATATATTTATCATCAGATATTTATTACTTCAAGCTTTTTTATAGTATTTCATACACTATGTTTCCATGGTGCGCAGTACTGCGAAGCAGCCCCCTCCGAAGTCGAGGGGATTGTACGTTTCCATGCTGCGCAGTGGTTTTCAGCAAATACCCCAAATTAGCCAGAGAAGAGAAATTGTATAAATCGAATCGCCTGATGGAGAAATCGAATCGATCACGGATACCGAACGTCATAAACAGTCTTTTTTATTATTCTGTCGTCAATAGAATCGATCACGGATACCGAACGTCATAAACAGTCTTTTTTATTATTCTGTCGTCATTATACTTTTATTTACAATACATATCCACAAGGTATTACAAACCTTAACACACTTTTTACATAGTAATATATTTTTAATAAATATTTTTAAGTAATATATTATTTAAACGTTAATTTAGGACTTGCCACCTATTTTTCGAAAAGTGTTGGCATCGATAACAAAGTCCAGGAAAGTAATCACCTCATCATCCTCGTGAATGCAGACTATAATTAAATTTAGGTGAAAGATGATCGGGAGAATAGTGAAAAAAAAACAAGATTAGCAGGACAACCTTTGTACTAGTTTATGGCCATCGTAAAATCTGTCTCCACGGCATGAGAGCTATGCGCAGCCACTGCGCAGTCGCTGTTTCCTTGCTGCGAATTTGCACTGGCTTCGCACTGATCAGTGCGCAGTGATTTCAGTGCGAAGACGCCGTTTCAATGATTCGGAGATAGCGCAACTCCGAAGCACTGCGCATCATGGAAACATAGTGATAGATGAACATCAGCTATGGTTTTTATAGCCTAACTTAACTGCATGATTATGTTACCATGACAGAAGCTAATCAGTATTTGTTTTATTAGATATCAGGACATAGCCAACTCTGTTCATTGCAGTTCCTTGCAGTTGAGACATTAATTTATACACAAACAACCAAGTAAAGCTTAAAGTTGAAAGCTTTTTTATAAAAATGTGGAGGGTATTTTGTCAATAAAAAATTATGCTCAGTTTTAGGAAAAATATGATGAGGAATGTGCCAGCAAGTAGTCGACATTTTTGTACATTTTACTAGGTTTATTTTGCTGGCAACTGCAGATTTAGTGTAAAAGGATGTTGCGGGTCTAAAATATTTGTTTTCAAGTGTGTTTATAAAGTTGCTGTCAGTGCAAGTAAGAAGCAGCATACCAAAACGTATTGAAGTTTGTATGAATATTTTGAAATGATTAGGATGAGGCCGATTCCTAAAAATGATCGTAAAAAATTGTTAAAATAATATTGGCCAAAATTTGTCAGGTCAATCAAATGATTAAATTGTTGAGCAAGACAATGGTAGAAAGTTGTTAGAAGTAATATAATAATAATAATAATAATATAAAAATGATATAGATTACCCGTCTTCTGGCGGCAGCACCACAGCACCAACAGCAGCACGCAGTTGCAATAGCAATTAAAGCCAAAGAGCCAACACCACCTGCTACTGATGCTATTATTATCATCTGTTGCTTTTCCGCTTCTGGCATCTGTTTGGAACCTAGCGCAGCCATTAATGTTAGTAGCACATGAGAAGATAACCTTCGATTAGATTTCACATTTTCTAGATTAGAATAGATAAGAGTAGTAACGACATAGAAGTAGAGAGTGTATGATCTCCAAACAGCAGGTGGGGTTCAGTTAGCATTAAAGGCACTACCATGGATTACATTGATGGTAACCCAAAGAGCATCAGACCTGAAATTTCTCTCAGCTGAGTCACAATGCAGAGTGGTGTTTAATCTGACAGACAATCACTTCACTGAAATTTGGTGGAAAAAACATCGAACTATATTTGTAAAGCTATTACCAATATTTTCTAAGTAATTACTGTAAAAATATAAAGAAATATTTTATACAAGTGTACCTATCCAGATGCAAGCAAATAAAAAGTTCAGTTATAAAACCAACAGCAAATATTCTTGGCTATTTTACAAAAGTTAGTAGCTAAAGGTGTGACACATAAACGAAGCAAATAGGGAGGTATGTATGTGAGTAATTTTCCTACCTGTGGTTGCAGCAGGAGTTAAATACGGCATGCTACTCTGCTCAACAGTGCTATCAGTTACAACAGCTGAAGTAGATGGTGAGTCGGTAACCTCGATGATCATGGTGCTAGTAGTGTTAGTAGAGTTTGAAGTAGGAGTGGTTAAAGCAGCAGGTCGAGAAGCCGTGGTGTTGAGAACTGCGGTAATGGTAGTGGGATAATCAGCAATGGTTTTAGTAATGACTGGAGCAGATGCAGTGGTTGTGGTGGTAGTTGGAGCAGGTGTGATGATTGTAGCAGTGGTTGGAGGAAATATAGTAGTTGTAGTAGTAGTTGGAGCAGTTGTTGTAGTTGTAGTGGTAGTTGGAGCAGGTGTAGTGGTTGTAGTAGTTGTTGAAGCAAGTGTAGTGGTTGTAGTAGTAGTTGGAGCAAGTGTAGTGGTTGTAGTAGTAGTTGGAGCAAGTGTAGAAGTTGTAGTAGTAGTTGGAGCAGGTGTAGTAGTTGTAGTAGTAGTTGGAGCAGGTGTAGTGGTTGTAGTAGTAGTTGGAGCAAGTGTAGTAGTTGTAGTAGTAGTTGGAGCAGGTGTAGTGGTTGTAGTAGTAGTTGGAGCAGATGTGGTGGTTGAAGTAGTAGTTGGAGCAGATGTGGTGGTTGAAGTAGTTGTTGGAGCAGGTGTAGTGGTTGTAGTAGTAGTTGGAGCAGGTGTAGTGGTTGTAGTAGTAGTTGGAGCAGATGTGGTGGTTGAAGTAGTGGTTGAAATAGCTGGAGTTGGTGTAGTGGTTAAGGCAACTGTAGTAGTTGTAGTAGTTGACTTTGATAAGGTTGTTGTGTCCACAGAATAAATAGCATTTCCTGATGTATCTTCATCTAAAATTTTCAAACTAAATGTAACATAATTTTATCTTTTATTGGTTTATAAAGTAGCACAAGTCTCTGTAAATAGCTTTTTTGTTCAACACGGCGCAGCTTTAAATAGCTTACACTTTACTACTTTAAAACATTTTTCAATGCAGTATTTTAAATCTTTCCAACTAAAATAAAAGGTTTACATTGTAACATCTCCAAAGCGTCTTATGAATTCCATGTTTTCTTTCAGAAGATAAAGATGTGGCTAAAGTGTTTACCTATCATTCCATCTCCATCATCGTCTATGCCATTCAGAAGTTCCTCATCAATCGATCCATCACAGTCGTTGTCCAAGCCATCATTGCTAACGCTGCTAGATTCTTTACAGTAAGCTCCAATGCTAGCCAGCCTTGTGCCTGCCACAAGTGCTTTTTTGTATTTTTACAAATCGGTCCAACATGCCAGCTAATATTTACATGGCATATAAACAACAATTTTGATAAAAAAAATGTTGTTTTACTCTTAAAGATTTTTTATATTTCAAAAAGGTTTTTAAGAAAAACACTTCAAAATTTAAACTATCATAATTCACAATTTCTCGCCATATTCTCAAGATTTTTTGTTTGCTGCCTGGTGTGAAGTGTCTTAAGCAATTAGTCTGTTAGATTAGTGTATAACTTAATAAGCAGATGTGTGAGCTGCAAATATTTTTATAGCATCCCAGTAGGTTTCAGTTGCTTTTAAAACTTTAGAACAATATTTAGTCTGTTTGGCTATGTCTCATTTAATTACAGATATTGAAAGGAATTGTTCTCACCTGCGGGAAATCCATAGGATTCATATATCACTTGTCCATACATCATGGCATAGAATGTTACTGTGGGGTTGCTGTGGTAAATACTGTGGGTACCATGCACCACAGCAATAGTCCTAGCAGAGTAGCCTGTGGTCCCTATAGGCGTCCAATTATCTTGCACCTGCAAGTGGAGTCAGAAAATTTTTTAGAGTAGCCGTAGTGATTGGGGTGGGCACCGTTTTATTATTTAAATAGTCAGGTTGTTAGAGAAAGCCTTGAGGAATGGATTGAGTTACATGTTGGTTTTTTATGGAAGGTTTATGTCTAAATCTAAACATTCATTTTAAACGTTTACCACTTTTTGTAGATTGTTGCAACTATAACAAGTTTAAAGTAAAAGGGAATAATCAGCTCTCTGAATAAGTCAGCACCATTTTGATCTGAACTGCCCCGACACACTGAGCTAATCCATCAATCTTACGTGAAAACTAACTTGATTTAGATATCGATGCAGATCTTTTGTGTTGGATGGTCGAGTGGTTTGTCATTACAGAAATTATAGCGATAACATTCAACTATCTATTTGCGAGTGTTCAAGAAAAAAAAACGTAATTTTAATTAATTTGCTAATGCTCATAAAAAAACATCACATCATCTTAGTTTGTAATTGATTGTTATGATTTTCATCATTATAAAAGAAAAACACAACTGATATTATTTACATGCTAACAAAATAAAAAAACCGCTTGCCGATTTTATCAGCTGCATTGCTCAGGTATGAATAAAATTATTTTGCCAAAGATAACTCATTAGATACTCATGTCTAAGTGATAAATCTTTTAGTCTGTTACATTTGTTAGTGTGCTTAGCTGAGAGGCTGTTTGTATCTTAGCTGAAGTATCTAAAGTTCCATTTTTTTCTAAAATGATATCAGCTGATACCAACCTAGATACTTGTTCTTAATACCGATGCAGATATCATGACTACAGCATATTTAAATTTATGGGTTATTGTTGCCTCCATTTTGAAAATTAAGACAGACAAAAACTTGAACATTAAAAGCTTCAGTTTAGGGTTACCCAAGATTCATTGTAGAAAGTGTCTCCAGGTGTCAGGCCAAGGTCAGAGAATGTAAGGTTCAACCTAATATCATCCAAATAGATTTCAGAGGTCTCTGTACTTTTGATGATGATGTTTACATAGTTCCTAGACAAAAACATAAATGGTTCTTAATGACCTAGATGCAAAGAAGATGTGGAATATGTTTAGCATTCAGTAGTGTTGAATTAGTACAGAAAAATTCTTTTTTAACATTGAGAGTTGCAATCAAAAATATGTTAAAAGTTCTTCAAACGTGTTTTAAGCCACATCCTTAAAAGATGCGTACACAGCCAAGTAATGTAAGGCATAATGATGATCAGCTGACATCGCGCTTTCCTTGCAGATGTAACTGTTTTATTGTGTTAATCACTAAAAAAGATTTAGCCAATAATATACGAGCCACATTTGGAGGGCACAAACATCGTAGACCAACTCTAATTCATCAAATTAATGGTGTCAGCATATCAGACACATGTCAGTGTCTGAGATGTACTATTTTGCTACAAGTATCTGAGCCAGTAAATGGTACATCTAATGACTCTTTAGTGAGTTTTTAAAGCAAGCAAAAAACACTAACTTTACTACAATTATCAAAAAAGAAGTTTTTTCTGACTTTTTAATTTATATGTAATTTTATTGTTTACCAGAAGACTGCCAAGTACTTTATTGAGTCCAGCAACCTACTTGTAAGGAGCGCTGACGCCGGTTGGAGTGGTGAAGCTGTAAAAATTACCATACTGCTCATGAGGAGGTACCAATGCCATCATGGGGTCTGAAAGGGCTCCATCAATTCCGGCTAAAATATATTACAAAACTGTGATTTTGTTTCTTCAACTGTTTTATGAGTAGGCAGGTTTAAATTAGATATTGTTACAATAGCTGAATACGTGATATATATCAATATGTTTAACAACAGTAAATATAAAAAATGAAGCAACAGCTTTTACTATAATAAGAGCCGAATCAATTTGTCCATTTGAAATTACAGTTGAAAATTAGAAAAAAAATTGCTTCACAATGGATTTCAACCTGCGATATTACCATTTGTCGCACAGTACACTCCTACTGGTGCTAATTGTTTACCTTCCAGAATATTAAAATTATTGGAAATGTACTTATTCTCTGTGCTTTATTGGTACTTCTGACAACTTATTAAGTCACACTGGACTGCTAGGATACTAAATATAAAGTTAGTCTAGAATTAAATACAGCTTTGAAACATTTAAACCCAAAGCTGTGGTTTGCTGCTGTCTCAAAGTAAATTCCAAAAAACAGCTCACAAAGAAATAACCAGAATTTTTATCATAGAAATAAAAAAATTGTTTGCATACTCTGTTATGCAAACAAATCATTTAGTTAAAAAGATAAAACCTTTTCAGGTTGAAACATGTTTATAAAATGTGCTGTCTGTAAATTTTTGAGGAAGAACAGATAATTTTAAAATATATTTTAATATTTTAATATAATTATATATAGTATTATTATATATAGCGATATAATTATAGCCTATATATGCTTCTGAAGTTATCAACCATAAAAGCGGATTTATATTTGCTTAAAACAAATTCGTGGTGATTGACTAACAGTGAAGTGGTACACATATTTTAAATTCTACTATAATTTATTCTGTCAATAGTATATTGAGAACTTTTTCTTTATATTCAAGTACTTTTAGTGTGAAAGAATAGCAAGCTGTAAAATTCTTGCTAGATATGCATGTTAAGTAGTAAAAAGCGCTTCATGGTGAGCAATAAACCAAACGAGAGAGTGACCATAAAGTTGGCAGATTAAACCAAGCAACTTGAGCCGTTCTCGAGACACATCAGATGAGCATCATTTTTACAGTTTTCTAACTTTTAACTATTATATAAAACTATACACATTTGTTATTAAGTAAGAAAATTAGATTAGATTTGTTTTTCCGATTCAGAGAGAAGAGATTATTGTACATTATTGTCAAGTGCTTACATGACTGCGCATACTGAGCCACTAGAGCTGCTGATGATGTCATTATGTGCATCACTTCTGACTCATTTGTGGCTATCTGATAAAAGTCTCCAGTAAAATTGAGAACCTCGGATGTGGTTGAGTTGGTGAAGGAGCGGTAAATATCAACTGTTACATTGTCATCAGCAGCTGTGAAAGCATCAAATTCACAACATAAATATGTATATAAAGTTCTTTTTAAGAGGACTTGGTGTGTCCCTCTGTAGAAGCTTTTGCAAAATGTAAACCATGCTTTTACTCCTTATCAACTCTTGTGAGCCTTTGGCTAAATCTTAGTTTCCTTGAATTAATGCAATTCTACATTTCTATTTGTTTTGATGCCAACAGCATTTGGATGTTAGTAAACAGCCATACTTCAACGTATGAGTGACACAACATGCGAAAACTGACATATGAGAAAAGATTTACCCAAGTTTTTGCCCTGAGGGAAGAGACATATTTAAGATAAAAACAGACGGGTGCAATGAGATTTTCTATGCAGCCGTTATATTAGGCAGCCAAGTACAAAAACCACATTGTTCAGTTATTCTCATCAAATCATGTTTAAAAGTTTTAAAAAGGCCGGCTAAAAGTGAAAGTGAAAACAAGGCAAAAAAATAATAAAAAAGGCAAATGGAGACAAAATAAGAATTAGGCTTTGTGAATGATTAAAAACTATTTTCAAGTGTTTTTACGAGGGTAAATTTATTTAAGTCAACATCAAGGAGGAAGAGTGTCACAAAAGTGGAGCATGGCAAACGTGCTGCTGTCAAACTTCACTCACACCACCATTAACCGGTAAGTCTATTGTGAAGGTAAGAATTCCATACAGTTCTGTACCTGATAATATTTTATTTTATTGCAGTTCATAACTAACAAGTAGGTTCTTGTTACTTTGGGAGCGTAGATGGTGGATTCGAACAATTCAAAACATGTTTTTCTCTTGTAATATCTTGTCTTTAGATATTTTTTTCAGAATATGGAAACAGAATGATTTGTATTTAATTGTTTTATATAGCAAATATTGCTTTGAGATACCAAAGAATAGACAAATGAGCTCAGTCCTGGAAGCTAAACTGGTGTGTCGAGGTATGGTTGTGTAGCAGTTTGATGCATTTATATGCATTCAAACCCAAAACAAGTACTCAATATTCTATTAAAAAATACAACCTGCAAATACACGAAAAGGTAACTGTAAATTGCAAGCTGGAGTTTTGCTCTCTCGTCATATAAGCCAAATTAACATCTTAGCGTAGGCATCTGCACAGTTATTTGCTCAGTCATAGCAAATGAGATTGACCAATGACAGATACATTTGAAACCATGACATTGTAAAGTTGATCTATTTTTAACACCTGACAATTTCACTAACAAGAAAAAATTTATAGAGCAAATAGTTTTTAGTAAAAATAGTTTTTTTTATTTTATATACATGAGATATATTTATACATAATAGAATGTGTATATTTTAAGCTGTAGTGAGAAAAGTTAAAAATAGCCCTCGGTGACTTTTTTTAACCAAAAATATTTTTTCAAGTAACACAAGTTTATTTTGAGCTTTTTTTAATACAGTTTAAACTGACATGCTTGTTTTTACATCATAGCACCAGAGTCAAGTAAAGTAATGATATGCTATATATGTGCGATACCATCAAAAAAGACTTATGCATAATTATATTACCCTAGTAAACTTATCAATATACCTTGAACTAAAATCACCAAAGCCGAGAGAGTTGAGCAGCAGTAAGAGTACACAAAGAGCTACAGCTCAACCTTCCTAAAAATATTCAGTATGAAAATGATGAAGGGGTAAAAAAGGTTGGCCAGCAGCTATGAGTTTTACGTCTTCAATTTATAGTAAAGAAACGACAACTCCTTGTCTACTTCTTACCTATGACACGCACAATATCTGTTTTACGCTCGATGAATGATGAGAGCATAAAATCTTGCCCTAGAGTGTTAACTGGTGGAATCATCTCCACAATGTGGTCACTTGATCTTGCTCCCTCTCCGATGTAAGTCCTTTTGTTTCCTAAAATTATCTTCAACGTTAAATAATTTTATAAACAAATATTTTAGGCTTCTAGTTCTAAATATTTAACAGAGTTTAATATTTAAACAGAGTTCCGAATTAAAAAAATCTAATTACTGAGTGATAAACCTTTCAAATATCTAAGGCTTGACATAAAAAATACTATAATTATAAAATTGTATAAAATATGCCTTCAAACATATCTTTTTAAAATTAGTAATTAAAAGTGAATGTGCTGTTTTTAAAAAAAATTTTAAACCTTTATAAAGAATGAAAATATTACAATAAATATAAGGATTATAATAAAGCATCATGCTTTGTGCGCTCATCTTCTTAGATAGTTTATGGTTGTACATGTAAGCTGGTCATTACAGTTGAATAGAATCTCACCTGAAAGGACAGCGACAGGCTTGTCAGAGGAGACAACTGCACCAGTGAGATCATCAACATTAACTAAAACATATCGCATTCCAATCAATGGTAACTAGCAGTAGTTATACATGCTACCATGAGCAAGCATTGTAGAATTGTCCTATCCTGCTTCTAAACGCTTAGAAGCCTACACCAAACTAGAAATGATTCAGGGAGTTGCTTTCCTGCCTGATCCTATGCCTGAGTTAACTCGGCTGCATAGTTTCACTTTTTTTCTCTTTTTCTCTTCAGCTGTTATTTTATGTAGAACTGGCTGAATGCCTGCATTGCAAGAGTAATAAAAACAGCTTATAAACACTACATTCTTTACATTACCTTACTTACCACATTACTTTTTTCCAACCTGCAACTGTTTAAAAGCTGTTTTTAATACCTGTGCACCGCCAGACATTCGGCTAGTATGGTTTACAGCTCAAAAGGTTTTGTACCATTTCATGGGCTTGCACAGTCAATGGAAAGTTGTTGATACAATCTAGGATCAGAGGCGCTGCTTCTCATGTTTGACACAAGGTTTTAGAGTGTTAAAATGAAGTTTAAATAGCGACGAACTTCTATTGTTAATAGATGTAACCAGGTCAAAAGATAGGCACATTGATCTTTACTACCTTATTAGAACCAATGATGTTATTAATAATAAATTATCATAGCATATTGACAATGCTAATATAATGGCTGCAGCAAACTAACAGGTGCTACTAATAAGTAAGGCTATTAGATTTACTAAAGCTTCAGATTTTACCTGCTGATGCTCCTGCCACACTAGAGGAGTCATATTGTCCAACGTACTGATAGACTTCACCTCGGTTCAGCAGAAATGTTTCTTTAACAACAGTTCCGTTAAGAGTGATGTTAACACTTGTGTCATCATATCGAGGTGATATCACTGTAATATCATTGAGTTATCTCAAAATACATAATACTTAGTTGCATATTGCTTTTTATGTCCTCTCCTGCTCAGACGCATGCAACTAAAATGAAATGTAATATTTATATCACAATTTTCTGTTTGCAGCATCTGCCATCAGCTACAAGGTATTATAACCCAATTAAACAAATTTCTCTAATCTATATACGTGTATGTAAATCTCAAAGTTTCTCGTCTGCCCAGTTATAGTGATTAATATCTACAAAGAACAAATCCACATCGCAGATGATTTGATCTCGGATCCTTCTGGTGAGCAAAACAGCCATCTAATTCACTACACTGCAATAACCAAGCTTTCAATGACTGTTAGCACAATCATTAAATCGGTTAAAATACCCCTCTCAAGCTTTTGTAACTAGCATGGTTAACGTTTACCAGTTATAGCGATTAAAACCTAGAAATGAAGGATCCACTTCCTTTGGCGGATTTGATCACATGACCTACACGCCTGAAGACCAGCTATCTAAACCATTATACCACAATCGTTCAACTGACCATAGGGATGAATGATCATGATGACATTCAAAACATTGGTTAAAATACTCACGCTTAAAGCGCTTGAGGTTATTAACTAGCACAGTTGATCGTTATGGCAATGTAACGATTCACAGGCAGGTTTAAAAACGGCTCGTGTTTTAGTAGCAATTTAGACTAACACCTTGCAAGGTAAGTTAATCAAAATCATTGGACAATTATTTTATTATTGGTGCAACACCAACAATTTGATTAGCATATCCTCATAAACTAAGATATCAGAAAACCTTTCAACTTACAGATGCTAAGAGTATACCATATCTCTTATAGTATTTTACCTTTCAAACGAATTTTAACAGCTTTGCAAACCTTCAAAGTTTTGACCTTATATTTGTTTTCAACCACTCAATACCTTAACTGGCATTCACTGACAAATTTACCTGCTATGTAAAGTTGACTTGAATGCATATAATGTTATTTTTCAAGTGTATTAATACCAATAGCTATAATAATATAACAAAGCTACAAGCTCATAAATGTAAGCGTGTCAGAAGTTATAAAGTAGATAGACTATTTCTGTAAAGTGAGATTTAGCTCATAAAGGTTTTCATACGTACATACAAATACGCCATTTTACTTACACTTTTTTGCTAGATGTATGTTGTCTGTAAAGTGCAGAAACCTTGTATTATATATTACATCTTGCAATTCATTCAGAGTGTTGACCTTAAAACACTGAACTAGAAAATGATAAATGAACTGACCAACCATTGTTCCACCTCTGTAGAAAGCAGTTCTCCAGGCAGGTAATATATACTTTGTACCGAGAACATCAGTAGGGAGTACCAGGTAGGCATCAGCACTATATTGCTGCAAAAAATGTTATTGCAGTTATATATGTCCGGCTATGTCCGACTATGTCCGACATTCCTGGCTAACCAAACACAAACTTAAAAACTAACATATAATGTAGTGATACAGAGATACAGAGAGCACAAAAGATGTCACTAGGTGTAGCGTCTATAAGTATAAGGCAAGAAAACCATGGCATGTAAACAAACGCATCTGCAAGAAAGATACAAGGATTCAAAAGAGATGAACTTGAATAACCTACACACAAAAGTGTGTAAGTAATATACAAAAGTATATACAAAATATAAAAAAGTATACAGCTACGCGCATAAAAGTGAAACATGTGCATAATATTAAATTTGTGTATATATAATATAGTACAAATAATAAATATAATATACTCTCATACCACAGGTATGAGAGTAAGACAGTCTTGGAGCTTTATTAAATTAGTTGAAGTCTTTTTAAAGCATTATCTAGCCTGATAAGCTGTTTGACGAGTCTTTACATGGTCTTAACAATACCAAAAGTCTTAACATGTCCTTACAGTCAAGTCGTTAAGTACAAATTTTATGTACTCTCAGATATGCTTTGTATTTTAATCAGTCATCTGTTGTAGTAAATATTATAAGAATATCCTGAAGTTCACCAGAGACACCTTAAAGAAATTTATACAACAATCATCCAGAGAGCTCTACCAGCTAAACATCGGATAGTATTTATCTTCATCGATAATACAATCAAGTTCATGGGAAGGATAATTCCAACTGATGTCAATAAATATACAGTCATGTCTGTTAAAATTAACACCTATTGTAGCTCTACTAGTATTTATATCCAACACAAACATTCGATTGGTCATGCCTAGGTTTGCTCAGAATAAAATCTCAGCCCTTCTTAGGCACCCAAAAATATTCATAAAAAGAGTGTGTGAGCTATGTGCACATGAAATACAGTATTCAGACAGTGATGTTGTAGTAAATTGCTGTTCAAACATCCGACAAATAATAAAACAGCAACACACATCATGAAATGTATTCTAATAAGTGTAAATATCGTGTAATTTGTAGGAATTCGTGCACATGAGAGATAAATATAAAAATCCTTACAGTATGGTTTGTTTATTTTATTACACTTTCTAAAATCATACGACGGCTCGTAAAGAAATTGTGCAAGGTTTTACTTGTAGTATTAGGGTAAATGCGCTGTGTAAAACTATGTAAGCAAAATAGTTTTAAAAGCTAAATTGCTGGATTACTGACAAGAAAGGCTTTGTAATTGTAATGCTTACTATAAAACCACAAAAGTAAACGTGTAGAACTGGTGAGGCGGAGGTTAGGGATGATACTGTAGGCCTTAACTACTCAACTTGCTTGAAGATTAGTTCAAATTTAATTAACTCACATGTATTATATATATAGTATATATGTATACCATGTATATACTGTATATATACATATGCAACTATATATACATATATATACATTACTAGCTGTACTACCCGGCTTTGTACGGGGAATAAAAACGTCTTTGGACAGAAAATTGATTTGTATTTAACATACAACAACATTTGCTATTCTAACTTTCAAAATACATATCATGAGAGAAGTGTATTGTTTAGTTGAAATAAATTAAGAGAGCAAAGTTTTGCATTTCATAACTTGAAAGAAGCGTTTCGTTGAAAAATATTAGGAAAAAAATAAAAATGTAAAGGTTGGCTAATGTGAAATCATTAACAAGTAAGGGCTAAATATAGTCTGTTTTGCTACGATTACAATGAAAAATTATTTGGGGTACAGTTATATGATTTTAGGTCATTTTAGTGTTGGCGTGCAAAACCTGGCATACCAGTTTTTACATGCCAGTGTTGGTATGCGAAAATATCATTTTCGTAGGCTATTGACATACATAGAGTGGTATAGAAACCAACCGTAATTATCTAATGCAATCACCTCTTGGTAAAAACTTCCTCATTAAAAATTAGTAACAAAATACAGTCAAACATGGATAACTCGCCCACGGATAGCTCGAACACATGGTTAACTCGAATGGTTTCTTTGGTCCATTCCCACGTAATGATAAATTGTTATAGATAACTTAAACTCAACACTGTTAACTGGAACTGTTTTTTGCCCAACGACTACCGAAACAATTGTTGTCGCTTTAGAAAATTACTTTATTCCAAGCCATAGAGGTAAACCTCAACTTTTCGTAATTCATAAGCGTCGTTATTTCCACCATCGGCAAAATATTTTTGTCAACGACTTTTTTAAAGGTTTGGTGAAATTTGATTTATACCAAACATCCGCTTAGCAATCGCCCTTCGGAGGTAAGGTAAAGTGAGGTAATTTTTGCATAAACCTCAAGAAAAATCGGCAAAGTTGATCGTGGGTAAAACGCTCAAAAGAAAAAGATGCCTTTTCTTTTGAGCATTTCAACAACGATCAAGTTTTGCCAATGCCAATCTAAAAAATGTCCTGGCAATAACATCATCTCAAACAACAAACCAATATCAAGTGATAGAAAAATCTTTATACTTCTTGATAAAAACGTTTTAAACTTTACATTAGAAGCATTTAATTTGAAACAAGCCATTTGTGCTTTTGATTTATATTATAGTTTGTATATGTACATGTATCTACTAATAAATAAGTAAATACATGGACTTGTGACAGTGCTCTGATAACTTGAACGCTCTGATAATTCGAACACTTTCGCTCGGTCCCGTGAAGTTCGAGTTATCCATGTTTGACTGTAATATGTTAACCTTAGTAACTATAGGTACCTACAATGACTTCAGTGCATTTTGTGGTTATGATCTGCAAGATAATATAACATTACAAGGTACTACGTAGATAGTTCTTACCTTTGAGACAGACGTGTAACATAAACGCTGAATCTAACTTAAATGAATTTAGTTTACTAAACAAATACTTGAAGGAAGTTTTAGTATGTATTTTAGTAAACTTCAAACTATTAGCAAAAATTTTATTTTTATCTGTTTACGAATCCGTTTTTACCACCACGGATAACGCTGAACCTGTCATTGCAAGCAACATATACATCTTTACGTATTTATTCAGTACAAAAATCGTCAAATTGCAAGTTCGAGATATATTATTGTTGATATCGTGTGGCGTAATAAATCAGCCCTATCAAAAAAAGATGAAGAAGTATCGTGTTGCATATATATGTACTTAAGCCTAAAATATTACTTAACAGGGGAATCGTAACGCTTGGGCGCAATGCTAAAATAATTAATGTGTGCTTACGCTTTACGGTATATGATAAGGGCTTAGATCATTACACCTTGTATGGCTCAGTGGTAGACCACCTGGATTTTAAACTTGTGGTAACAATTTCCGTGAGTTCAAATCCATTATATTGCGCAATTTTAACTCCATGATTTTAATAGTTATAGCTAGACATGCACAATGATGAATATACACAGAGACAAACTTTGAAAAACATATAGCCTATTATTTAAATACTGTATATATAATACATTTTAGTATTAGTATTATAGTACAAAAATATATCACAGTATTATTTATTTGTATTTTATATAAGCAAATATCTATATATATTGCGTGTATATTGTACATATTATATTTATCATATGTATACATTTTGGTTTTAATCACTTCTTCTCTATTTTATGAGTCCGGAAGATTTAAAAAAATCAAATTTTGAATGCCAAAAATAACTTAGCGTTTGGGTAACATACTTGCGCCAATTTGACGTTTTAGGTAGAAAAGCTTTCAAGTTGAAGTGACCATAAAATGATATCAAACAGTATATCTGAAACTGTAGTTCATTGATACGATTGTATTTTAAGGAATGATTCAATCGTAATACAATACAATTACAATACAATACGGTTGTACCATAAAGGTTTCGCTGCTTCAATTATGTTTTTAAAAAAGTTTTTACTTGTTTGTTGCTTGCATAAGCAATGATGTCGTCCTCTGCCATAAGTAGTTGGCTTTTGTTCTCTGTGTTCTCAAAACCATCGCCCATTCTCTGGCTAGTGTCGACATCAATAGTCACCACATCTCCCGCTCTCACATATCCGTGCTGTAGCAAAATAAGTAAACAGTCTTTATTAGTTTTAAAGGACGTCCAACTAAGAAAGGATCCGCAAACTGTTTAAAAATTATGTTTAAAAGATCAGGCACATCCAATTTTTAAAATATTTTTCGAAAGTATCGATATTTTTTTATCGTTTAAGATTTCACCTGCAGTTTTAGGTGATAAGACTTCCAAAATGTTTTAAGATTAAAATTTTTAAAGATTTGAAATGCTCAGAAGAAAAATACTTCCAAACTTGGTGTTACTAATTGCATTTCCTTCTTGTCTCTCTTGCTGACATCGACTATCTATATTCAAGTTGCTGTGTTAAATGTTGCTTTTAACCCATATTTTATACTGTCTATGCTCATAATAGTTAGAATAAAGCTTCCAATATAGCCTCAGATACATTGCTGTAGATGTTTCGAAGAATTTAAAGATAGATTGGTTAGAATTTTTCTCATTGTTATCCTCTGTTGTGCTGTGGATATATAATGATACCCAATGCTGATGATACCATATATTTATCACTTATAAAAATGTGCTTTACTATTGAGGCCATTTTTGGGAAGACTGGGTTTTTGTTTTGCTAGGTGTTTTAACAGCAGACAACCTAAAACAACCAACAAATTCTCAAATGATAGAAAAATTTCCATACTTTCTAAAAAAATTTAATCTGATATGGGTAACCCTTTAAACAATAAAAACACATTTGTTTTATTTCCATTTATTTGATATGCATCCCGTTATCTGCACATAGAGCCAAGATTTAGGTAGTGTCAAGATTACCAGAACCATATACAAAACCACAACATACCTTCTAGTGACTACCAACATAGTTTTTGCACCTATTGTATCCCACAGCTTTGGAATACATTGAACAACCTTATCAAGCATCTTTAAAAATAAGATCGTATCTAAAATACCATAACTACATGGGGCATACCGTCACCGTTGAGTCGGAAGTAAAGTTAAACGAAACGTTGTAGTTTTTTCTTGTTGTGATGAACAGTGACAAGGCTCCACCTCTGTTCTGGTAGTTGGCACCGAATGCAAATATAAACTCCGTTCCTTCATTATCAGGTACTACAATTACTATTGCCATAGTAACTGCTATAGCTCTGGTCAACCTAGCGGTCAAATTTTGATAGACTTACATCTCATAGGTTAACAACTAAAAATGGGGTTATTAAACTTTGTTGTAACTTACTCGGAACTCAGCAAAAAAATAAATTTTGTTACATTTACAAGATGCTAGCTGAATACTCGTTGTTGCACGGGTAATACAAAAAGCTTTCATGCAAAATATTCTATGCAAAAATATATGTGAGCATTATGTTGTATATGCAAAATATGTGCAATTTACATATATTAAATTTACCATGTCAACTTTTAAATGACAGTATTTGCTTATTTCTGTGTGTGACCGGCCAATAAATAATTCAAATATATGAAAGCTCGAGGCACAGCTAAAACAGATTGTTGAAAAGCATTTCTTACTTCTTGTGCTACACACTTGCTCAAGATAAAAAGTAGCCTATTAACAGTAGAAGGTAATGTAGTTGCCATTGGCTAAGTTTCTTTATTTGGATAATTTGTGTAACTTAAGCTAGTAACTTAAGCTAGTAACCTAAACTAATGTTCTAATATTTACTATAATAAGAGCGGTGTCTTTCCAAAGCCAGCAAAAGGCATTAGGAAAAATATATATCACTCCATGGGAATTAAACTTGTACATATGGCTGCACCGACATGAAGCTATGCCTACTGTTGCTAAGCCATGCAGCCATCTTTTCATGCTTAGAAAATTTTTGTCATATATTCATCACTCATCATGATCTCTCACAGTGCACGAGACTGCAAGCGTATAAGGTGCATTTTTTAACTAATTGCTATTAACTGAAAATACGAGTGCCGACAGACAAACACTGGATTCTATGCATACACAGACGAGTTTCTTTCCTTTTTCTCTATACTTTAGTAAAATGCCTCAGTCTATACATGCACTAATAAGAAAACATCTATGCTGGCTATAATCACTAAGGCCACTTGTCAAAAGACATAAAAGTCTTTGAATGGGTAAACCAAAAACTGTTTCAGCATTATTATTTTGACTGGTTCTACTGCAGTATAATACTACAAAGTATAAATACAGTCTTCGCTCTTACCTCCAGCCTGTAATATTGGAAGATAGAAAAAGCAAAAGGTTAACCGATTGGCCAATCTCCATGACTTCATTTTCCTGTAAAGTTTATAGTTAGTAGAACAGCTAGCTATAAATTGACTGATATATGAATTGGTTAGAATGCATCCTTAGGACTTCAGAGATAGCTTCTGCATAGTCAGGACATAAAATGGGAAACAATATAAAGGTATTGAAAGCTTCAAACATATCATTATTTTAGCTTTAAAAGTGATTTATAAACCTTCAATGTTATTGTTTGCTTTACTAGTATAGATAGGAATCATTTAGTTGATTAGCATCTAGCATTATGAAGTGAAGTAATAACCTTCAGCTAATATATATACAATGCAGTGCCAACAATACAATATGGAAACTAGAAAAGAACAAACCATAAATTGTACGAATATATAAAGATAACTAGCATTTAAAGTTTTACATAACCAGAAAATTCAGAATTTAATATTACCAACATTGCAGCTTTTTATAATATACACAAAGCGCTGAGCTGTATTTTACATATAATTAGTTTTTTATTTTGCAGCTAAGTTTTTCATATCTATAGTTAAAATTTTATTTTACTTCAGCTTAATTTCTGATAAAAGCAGAGCTTCTCTTTAGCGCTGATGGTGTCATAAAAAAACCAGTGCTAAAAATACTTAACTAAAATAGCTAGTAAGAGATGCCCTAATATTTTATATGTACATACCTAATGGTTTTTTGAAAAAAAGCTTACTTGTGCCAGGTTCTTCAGGCTCTGTTAAATAACTTCAACGATGCAAAACAATAAAGTCTTCTGACAGTTTAATTAGAATGTAGTTTATACTTCTGTCCAAAAGCAATTAGAGTATATAAACAAATACTTTCTCAACCCCATGCGGTATATATGCATGAGCAATATTAATCCCTATTTACCCTGTCAGTTCGTGTGTATTAATAAAACAATATTTCAAAGAAAGCTGAAACCCACTAGATCTATTGACTTGTTGCCCGACAATAGCAGACACGTGTCAGCTCACAGGTATAACTACGTAAAGCCCTCTTGACCCTCACGACTCGAACGCTGACTTTACTACATGTATTTACAACAGAGTTCACATTAAAAGTTTGTACAAAATTGAAGAATGTAGAAGCAAAACTAGATGTATGAGCAGTTGAGTAACAAGTGAATGGCTAAAGAGTTTCTAAAATAGAATATATAAACTCTCTTGCAACCTTTGGCAGGCCAAAATTTAGTGCTGGGCTTTAATCAGGATCATTTTAAAATGAACTGGCACAAAATTTTAGTAGATTTTATTTGAAAGTAGCGGTAGTTTTCTATCATTTTCGATATTTTTTGATGTTTGAGGTGATCTGACTACCAGATTGTTTTAAGATTAAAATTACCAAAACCTGCTTACAGCTAAAACAGTCAGATTAAAAGAAAGTGCATTTATGACGTCTCTAAGCGCAAAAAAACCGGCAGAATAGAGACGCGTAATGCTGCAACTTGAATGCAATAGCCGATATCAACTATAGCATAAAAGGAAATAGTGACATCATTTTGTGCGTAATTTTTTTTCTGAATGTTTCAACTGCGATCTAATTTTTTAGTTTTAATTTTGAAACATTTTAGCGGTCAGATCACCTCAAACATCAAAAACAATCGCAAATGATAAAAAGTACATTCTGAAAAAATCTGCTAAAACTTTGTGTAGGTTTGTCTTGAGCATCAGAATGATTAAATTTCTTATCAGCTAGTTGGCTCTGAACTACTACTAAACTGTAATACATCAGCTAGTTGGCTCTGAACTACTACTAAACCGTAATACATCAGCTAGTTGGCTCTGAACTACTACTAAACCGTAATACATCAGCTAGTTGGCTCTGAACTACTACTAAACCGTAATACATCAGCTAGTTGGCTCTGAACTACTACTAAACCGTAATACATCAGCTAGTTGGCTCTGAACTACTACTAAACCGTAATACATCAGCTAGTTGGCTCTGAACTACTACTAAACCGTAATACATCAGCTAGTTGGCTCTGAACTACTACTAAACCGTAATACATCAGCTAGTTGGCTCTGAACTACTACTAAACCGTAATACATCAGCTAGTTGGCTCTGAACTACTACTAAACCGTAATACATCAGCTAGTTGGCTCTGAACTACTACTAAACCGTAATACATCAGCTAGTTGGCTCTGAACTACTACTAAACCGTAATACATCAGCTAGTTGGCTCTGAACTACTACTAAACCGTAATACATCAGCTAGTTGGCTCTGAACTACTACTAAACCGTAATACATCAGCTAGTTGGCTCTGAACTACTACTAAACCGTAATACATCAGCTAGTTGGCTCTGAACTACTACTAAACCGTAATACATCAGCTAGTTGGCTCTGAACTACTACTAAACAGTAATACATCAGCTAGTTGGCTCTGAACTACTACTAAACCGTAATACATCAGCTAGTTGGCTCTGAACTACTACTAAACCGTAATACATCAGCTAGTTGGCTCTGAACTACTACTAAACCGTAATACATCAGCTAGTTGGCTCTGAACTTCTACTAAACCGTAATACATCAGCTAGTTGGCTCTGAACTACTACTAAACCGTAATACATCAGCTAGTTGGCTCTGAACTACTACTAAACCGTAATACATCAGCTAGTTGGCTCTGAACTACTACTAAACCGTAATACAATATTGAGCTTAAGTTTTGCAAATGCAGAAAATACAAAGTTGGCAGCAACAAGTTCCTAGAAAATCAAGATGAACCTTTACAATCAAAATATTCTTGTTGGTGTCTCTTTGTAGCCAGTTGTGGTAGTCTTTTTATGTTATTATCAAACTCTTAGGGCTTATCTAAACAAATCGAAAAACCTCATGTAAATTGCTATATTTCACTGTGTCAACCTTTTATTACTACTACTACACGTTCACCATAAAACCTGCAAAATTCTGTCGCTCTAAACAGTAAAAAAAAATAAATTTCTTCAATAATGTTCAAAATAATCAGAAAGGAAATATTCTTGATCTGGCAAGTTTCTAAACATGATTCTTACCTCTTGTTAGTCTCGTACGAGTCCAGTTTTGGTGTGTTTTGTATGAGTCCAGTTTTGGTGCGTCTTGTACGAGTCAAGTTTTGGTGTGTCTCGTACGAGTCAAGTTTTGGTGCGTCTCGTACGAGTCAAGTTTTGGTGCGTCTCGTACGAGTCAAGTTTTGGTGCGTCTCGTACGAGTCAAGTTTTGGTGCGTCTCGTACGAGTCAAGTTTTGGTGCGTCTCGTACGAGTCAAGTTTTGGTGCGTCTCGTACGAGTCAAATCTTACTGCGTCTCGTATGAGTCAAGTCAAGAGGTGTCTACAGCTCGACTTTGATGAGTCAAGTTGACCAACTTTTTTGTGATTTACATTCTAATACACCTATACATACATATACACCTTAGCTATTATGAGTGTACTGGTCACATTACTTAGTAGTCAATATAAGTATCAAAAGCTGCCATGAAATAAACTTGGGACAACAAGAGCTGTAAACATGCAATAATCATTAGAACTCTATCTTTTAGGTAGAGATCACTTGATGAATCTGTTACCATTATGGTAAATTTCTTCGTTGGCGGATAACACAGCTGCCTCTTCTTTGTTTTGCTGTTCTGATAAGATGAATTTTGAGAGGCGTGTAACTGCCTGTACCTGCATATTTCAACCACGAATTAAAAACTTATAAATCATGCAGTTTTTACAAATTTTGCTCTTAAGTCAGTGGAATGGAATTCCATGAGACGAGTGAGGCCATTTTTCAGTCACTTGATATACCTTAAGTGTAGACTGTTTGAGCAACAGCATCTGACAAGACTGAAATTTCTAAAGATATACAGCTTGATTTTTATTATTTTATGTCAAATTTTATTATAGGCTCTACCATCAAATGATGTGAGCTCTCTAAAAACTGCAACTAATAATAGTAATTGCATATCAAAATTGCAAAGGCATTTGAAACTTTATTAAGTTAGGGCAAAGATTCAAAATTTTTTAGCTTATAGATTCAAACTCAAGTCCTGTTTAGTACTTTATTCAAATTTGTTGGCTTCATAAGTGAAATCCAGCAAATCGTGAACACTAAATGCAAAAGAAACAATTACCAAGTAAAATAAATTAATTTTTAAATCATGATTATATACAAAAATTATTTATATTCATTATAATTGCAAAATTCCAAAAAATATCAAATTCTTTATTTTAGCGTTTTATTGAGAAAGGATACCTTTCATGAAAGTTTGTTGGAGAGATCTTTGCCAAAGCACTACATAATGGAATTTGCATTCAGCTTGATGACAGTATGCTATAGCCTAGACAACTATTGGGGGAGCACCACATGACTACCCCTAAATCCTACAACTTTGGAGTCCAGGTATCTACACATTACAATAGCGCAATATTCTTCCCACTGGAGGTTAACATCTAGTCTTTTGAGAAGCTCATCTTCACTCGGGTAGACTTTTGCCTGCAGACAACAAGATTGGCTATAATTGCATTATTAACAGTTGTAATAATGATATTTAATGACGAGTGATGAGACAAGAAGGTCTGAAATAGTTTTCATCGATCAACAAGACGCGTAGAGAAACAATGGTTATAGATATAGCTGTGTCAGATGAATTTTGAGTGAAAATAGGAACAAGAAAAAACCAGGCAGTACTAATACCTAGCTATTCACGTGAACAAAATGTGAAACACAAGGCCTGGAGTGATAGCAATAGCGATGAGTGCACTTAGAGCTGTCTACCTAACTAACTCCTTGTTGGCTGGAAAAGTGTGGACAACATTCAACATGCTGCTTTATTGGATTTAGCAAACATCTTAAGAAAGATGCCGTCCATCTAGGTTAAGTAGTTTTGAATGGACAGCAGTGTTGTATCTAGCAACAGCTGCACCATGCCTCAATAATAATAACCACAATAACAATACAATAAAAATGATACAGAAATAGAAAGCTAATCGTGTGATTACTGCGACACCAGAGTTGAATGTTAGGTTAGATTTAGCAAGACCAACACCGAATAAAATATTCTCGAAGTATTTCATCAGGGTTTGTTTGTGAAGAACTAAGTTAAACTAACTGATCACTGTGCACTGTTAGCAATCACTTAACCTTTTTGGTGATTTTGAAATTTTCAACAGAATTTTAAAATTATATCAAGATAAAAAGTGAAGAATAAGAGAAAACCTAGAATCTAGTATATTAAAAGAAAATAAATTTGTGTTGAAGCGAAAGCTTTTTAAAGTTTAGAACTATACAAATTCTTTCTCTAATCAAGTAAAGATCCCTGTGGCTCTGTGTGTTTTTCTAATTTTTTAAAAAACTGTTTTCAATTAAAGTTAAGAGTATAAAGCGGCAACGTGTAAGACGTCATGAAACAAGCTTTCTAGTAAGATCAGTGCAAGTATGTCCCGGGATTGCTCTTGAAGTTGCAAACGATTCTACCTATATTTGGGCAGCATTTCCATAAATACTATTTTAATACTTTACTTTTTAACAAGCGTCCAAACAGACATGATAGTGCGCCACACAGAAACCATCATACATGTATATATATCTGACACTTATGGATATAATATTTGATGGTTTTGATTAATCTTCGACCATTATCAGCCAAAGAAGTTGTAGATGGGAACTCGTCAATTATTATCTTCCAATAATTAGTGTTTGATCTGACCCCCCCCCATATATGTAGTAAATACAGGCTTGCACCAAACGAATCCTTATGCTGAAGATCAACACACAAGTACGTCTAAATAGTAAATTCAATATTAGCTCAATATCTGTTAAAAAAAACAAATCTTGCATACCTTGAGAAATTAAAAACATTCAAATAACAAAACTTTATTTTTATTTTGATATTTGGAAACACAAAATTCATTACGCCGCTGCCAACTGCTGTCACTGAGCCTTGAACTTAACCAAAGATGAACCAATCCAATAAAGATGTTTAACCACTGCTTCCTCTCAAATATATAATAGAAGGGGACCAACTAGTGAATCTACGATTAGGTGCTTGAGGTACAAATGCAACATATTTATATGAACAAACGCATAGTTTGTCTATGCTAGATATTGCAGCGGTCTCATTTAAAAGTTCGGTCTATCCATAGCTAAAACTATGTCCCAGTTTTAGACGCAATCATATTTAAGTAAGCGAATTTTTTTAGCCAATTTACCATGATTAACATTTATAAAATCATGGCCTCTGATCTAATAAACACTATCAAATTTACTGCAGAGCCTGTAATCTAACAAATGTAATATTCACTGCATAGCCTGTAGTCCTACAAAATCATATTCACTGCATAGCCTGTAATCCAACAAACATCATATTTACTGCATAGCCTGTAATCTAGCAAGCATAATATCCAATGTATAGCCTGTAATCTAATAAACATCATATTCACTGCATAGCCTGTAATCTAGCAAACATAATATCCAATGTATAGCCTGTAATCTAATAGACAATTCAAAGCATTTACCTTTAGTGCTATAATATTAATCATGTTGTCATCGAGATACTTTGCAAAAAACTTCCGATTGATTTGGATGACCTCGCAGCCAGCTGACACAAGAGCTGCCGGCTCCCCTCTTTGATTAGGTGGCAGTAGCGAGCGCATTCCCTGTAGCCAATGTACAAACAGTATAAGGCTATACTTGCACACATTACACGACGTACAATACATATATATATTACATGACGATCAGTAACACTGATGAATGCATTACACTCAGAATCTTTGTGAATCTTCAAAAGGTGTCTCCACAAGTCAGCGTTACAAAGAACCAAAGTTGACTCGAGGGTATTTACCCAAATGCACTAGCAGCTATACAGAGTAAACATGAACACTGAAGTTTGTTTGTGAAGTTTTATATGAAATCATATCCAACGAAGCTACAGGGCTTTTTGCCATAGGCAATGACAGTACTTTATTCCTAAAAAGGATTTACATTATTTGTTAACTATTAATCACTAGTAAACTCGCAGTCACACACACTGTGACAGATCGTCATCTCTAATAAATATGTGCACAATTATTCAAAGCCATGGCAAGGTAGTTAAGTGGTGCAGATGGCAAAGGGCTTAACTGGGATTCTGACAATCTGTTGTTTCTCAATAACTTAAAGTTTGTAATGTGGTTATTTTAAAGGTTTGAAATACTGAGTTCTTTCAGTGTTTGAATAACAATAGTAGTTTATTCGTAACTTGAAATCAGACTGATGGGTACAGAATATGATTTTATTTAGGGTATATAGCAATTTGTTAGCTTTATAGCTAGGAAAAGCATAAATATCAAAAAGCTTTAATGAATAATACAAATATAGCCTTTAGCTTTTCAATAATAGAATACTTGATTTCTTTGCTTTCAAGTATCTCAACACTATCCAAGTTCAATACCCAAGCAGTAAAATCTTTTTCTTAACGTTCTTAATGTGGCTTTGAACAGACGGACACACACGGCTCTTATTATAGTAAAGATTTTACCAATTTTCTGAGATGCTAAAAGTTAGCTGACTATTAGCAAAATCAGGTGAGACACCTAGTTTGGATTTCATCAGAAGCATGCATTGAGTGCATTAGTATTTGTATCTGTGTGAAATGCCAGCCTGCATTGTCGCCTCTGAGGAATGAATTCATAGCTTCAAGTCTAAGCATCTCTAATAGGAAAGTCATGTGGTTTTTAATCTATTGTTTGTGACAACATGGTAAACTTTAATAAACTTTTTCATCATTGGAGGTTAATCGATCGATCGACTGGTCAGATGAAACTAAAGAACAATTCTTGAAAGAAACATGTTTCCCGTGATTTAGCTTAGAAAATCAGTACTGTATTTACCCGATATGGCTAAAAATTAAAACACACATTAAAACATATTAAAACACATACATTAATAATTTTGACTTACCATTAACAGGCAGAGTTGCTATCGTAAAGCAACCAATACATTTTACTTAAAGGTTTTGACAAGCATTGAAGTGTTGGTTTGATTGTGAGAGCATAACTCCAATATTTGCAAAGTCATGTTCATATATGAGTTTCAGTAGTCGTATCAGCCTGCTAAAACTTGTTTCCAGAGTTAAAATAAAGCTAAGACTAGATTTTCGTACAAAATCTGTTTTTTTTAAAATTATTATAATTAACTTTTTTTGTAAAAAATCTATGTTATTGCAGACTCATTGCAAAACAATTATTCACTTACATGTATTTGATCAGCTATTTGTTTTTATGGTAAAAATCACACAATGCATTTTTAAATAATTTTCAAATGTAAGTCGTGTAACGTACATATGTTCCTCCTGCTTGAAGTGAATCAACTTGCACAAAAGGTGGGACTGTCTTTGTCATTGCAGTTTTTCGCAATCTATACATATCAGTTTCCTCTTCTGGAGTTGAGCTGCAAGTCAGTAAAGCTCATTTCAACTATCCATACTGCTAGACGAGCTATGTGGTGTTGCTACGACAGTGTTACAAACTTGTAAAAATGAGTAACTCTACGACAATAAACCATTATATATTTAATAAGGCCAATTTTAGAACTGTGTTCATAGTATTAGTTCTGTAGCAATACCAACAGAAATGTGGATGCTGGTGTTAAAAATGGCTGATTTCTTTGATCAATTATTTTATAAAAAAAAATTGTTTTACCGCAATCTTTTATGCCTTATAAATTTTATTTAGTTTCATTAGAATTAAATTGTGTGTTAAGTCCAAAAAGGGGACAAAGATTTTAGTTCACATTTTCGGAAAATTAATAAATTAATTGTCCAATCTCAGACCTTATTTTATTCATTCCACATAATACTATTAATATATCCAGTAAATATATAGAAATAGCTCACCATGCTTTGCAAGAAAAAAATGTATAAAATATCGTATAAAATTCTACAGAGAATTGGAATGTAAACATTGTCTTTTGCAAAGAACCAACCATTCATAGGGATTTTTGCACATTATATCATGAAATGTTGTTTGCGTAAACAGAAAGTTTCAAATTTAGTTTCAACTTTTGATGAGGATGATAACATCGTTACTTGCCTAGATGGTTTGGTTGTATGGGGTCTTTGTGGTTTTGGTGCTGTCTCATTCTGTGGCAGCTGACACGCTGTTTGCGCCCGATTTTTGCGACAGAATTGTGATTTCTTAGATTTTTCTGTCTCCTCATCTCTCCTTTGGTCAGCACCATCTGAGGCAGCTATAGTGTGTTTTCAAGCTTCATATTAAGTGAGGTATATTAATAAAATTATGCATGAACAATATTAAAGATAACAAGCATTTTATTGTTGAAATTAGAGTATTCCAGTTCCTCATTCAGTTTCTCATTGAAATCAGTAGCGGTTCTTAAAAAAGAAATACTCGGTTTTTAAAGTGAATAATTACAATAAATTTTTTAATTTGATTTTGTTTCAAACCGTAATGGAGTACAATGTTGATATTTTTGTAATTAATTGATTGGATTTACTTTTAATAATCACTGTGTTACTAATCATGGAAAAAAAGAAAAAAGCAGACCATGCTGGGTAGACAAATATTTGCTTACAGCAACAGAAAACTCCCATAAAAGCCAAAGATACGAGGGTCAGTCAATAAGTAGTGGGAATTTGGTCATAAATTTTGTTCTATTTTATTTAGCAATTTAATATTTTCTAGACTTTTATAAATAGGAGTTCTCATCCCTTACCTAAAAATTCATCATTTTAGTGATTCAACTTTTTAATATTATTTATATTCAAAATGGAAGCCAAGCTGAAAACATGCGCACTCATAGAGCAAAGAACTGTTATAAGATTTTTGAGAGCTGAAGGTGTAAAAACAAGAGGCATACACAGAAAAATGAAACAACAATATGGGGAAAGCTGTATGTCACAAACAAGCTGCTATTGGTGGGTTGATTCTTTCAAGAATGGGCGAGAAGACAACCTCTCCTGTAAAGAAGAAGTTCAAATCTCAGAGAACGACACGGAAAGTAATGCTCACAGTATTCTGGGATAGAAAGGATCCTATAACTTGGGATTTCAAGAGCCAAGGTAACACTGTTAACTCTAAAAACTACTGTAAGCTTCTGGCTCGGGTGAAGCAAGACATAAGGAACAAGAGAAGAGGCCTCCAGAATAGAGATGTCGTGTTTCACCAGGTCAACGCCCACCCACATACTGCTGCCCATACAATGGCCAAAATTGAGGAACTGGGCTAGGAGGTGTTAGTACACCCTCTTTATAGTCCAGATCTAGCACCAAGCAATTTTCATCTTTTTGGACCATTAAAGAACCACATGAGAGGCAAGTGCTTCACAACTGATGCAGCCATCATGGAAGCTGCGCGCAAATGGTTTAGAACCCAGCGGCCAGAATTTTATTTCTACAGGAATTGAGAAACTTCCAGAAAGGTGGAACAAGTGCATAGAAAAAGAAGGAGATTATGTTGAAAAGGGAACAAAAAATTGTAGCTATATCTTATTGTAATAAAATGTTATGACAAAATTCCCACTACTTATTGACTAACCCTCGTACATTATAAATTACAGAACTGTTTCAACCTAAAACATCG
This sequence comes from Watersipora subatra, assembly GCF_963576615.1. Taxonomy (NCBI): domain Eukaryota; kingdom Metazoa; phylum Bryozoa; class Gymnolaemata; order Cheilostomatida; family Watersiporidae; genus Watersipora; species Watersipora subatra. The sequence continues at coordinate 3,895,827 of NC_088717.1, forward strand.
CATATTGCATTGCCTAGTGTAAGTGCTTTCACCATGAGTAGTTGAAACCCGCTGAAGGAATTGAAATTTTGTTGTACGGTTTAATTTAACCAAAGCCTCATAGTAGATAAGAAAGGGGACAAAATGTTGAAATGATCTTCACAGATGTCATTTATTACCTTCACTAGATGAGAGCTGTACTGAGCTTTTGGATCTGTTAACATTTTCTATTGCAGGCTCTCTCTGTGAGCCCCTTGAAATGAGCTGAACTCTCTCAGAAATTGACCTCGAATCAGCTGCCAGATTTTTAGCACTAAATGCATTGAGGGAGTAGCGAGATGCATCTGAAATACACCCTCAAATAATCCATTAAACCATTAAAAGTATGGCTATAAAATCGAAATACACAACATGCAAGGGGTAGAAAAATGTCATATGAAAATACCAAATATAAAAACTGAAAGTATTTTCAATTACGGTCTAGATGCAAAAACTGATGAGTGGAATATTGCTCACTCGATTCTAACATCGTTTTACTGGCAGCCTCATGCTTTCATAAAAGCTCAAAAAACTTCAAGCATCTTTATGAAGCAAAATGTATGCCATTAATATTATAACTGCTCTAAAAATACTGTGTGAATATAAATTGTTGTAAACCATTTTGCCAGATATGTCCAAAACCCACAGCTCCTAATGAATCACTCAGCCTATAATAGGTCAAAACACCTGTCGTATTTAATGTGCACTCTTTTAAATAGTTTAAATGTGTGCCTTGTTTCCTTTTTATAAAGAATTTGATGAAATACCAAAAATTTTAATTACTTACGGAATTTGTTATCTGACACAAAATCTAGTAGATTTTTTTGATAGACAAAAGGGTCGGTCGAGTCCAGCTCAGCTTGGAGTCGTTTCCTCCTTTGCGCAACATTGATTGTTTTTGTTGTTAGGGCTTTCATTATTCGAGCTTCCCCAGACCTTATCACGTAGATGAACTCTGTCTCACAACTGTTAGCAGCAATTAGTCTTCCATACCTACAACGATCACTGGGTGAATGTTACCTTAGCAAAGCATGGGAAATGCTTTATTTATAAGTAGGCTACCTTTTATATAGATGGTAGCGTGCAGGTTGTTTGTTTTATTAGAGGCTTGTATTATCAGGCAGTCTAGTGTGCCATGAGGGATTCTCAAGTGTAATAACTATAAGTGCAGCTATTCATAAATGCTAGGGGTTTGTTGATTGGCGCAGTCATTGAAATGTTGGTATACCAAGTCCTAAGTTCCAAACCAGTTTCATGTAGTCTTTTTTCCTAATCCCAAACTATGGGCTTGAATGGATGGATACACGCAAAAGCATTTCTTTTATTATAGTAAAGATTGAACCAAAGGCCAAAAGCTATATTTGAGTAAATAGATTGTATAGCCTTGAAACTTCCTTGGACAGCTATCAGCTCTCGGTAATGTTAGGAAGTTAAGAATGAACAATCATTCACTTAAGCCAACCACTTATATTTCCCATATTTATATGATATAAATATTTAACTTTCCAGTTTCCAGCTTCATATCAGTGTTTTGGTTTTGGTATTCTATCAATGCATCAGAAGTGCTACAATCAAAAAATCGTATTTTTGCTTTTACCAACATTATTAGTAGTAGTCCTATAAAATATATTATCCTAATAAACACGAAATTCCTTGTACTAATACAGGCGCCTGTTTAAGTGCCTGAGCTTTACAGATTGGCAATACTTTTCATGGTTAAGCAAGTCTTTGTTTTTAATAAACATATGGAGCAAGCCAGTAACTTTTTTTAAAAAAAGGGATATTAAAATAGGACAGCTCTGACGTTAGAGTACATATAATATTGTTCAAGTTGATCTACTGGGATGAACATTCAAGTGTTTTTGATTTTACTGAAAAGACTGAGGTAACCAATCAAGTCGTTTTGTAGTTGATGTTTCTGTAGCTCAAACTGATCACACAGAGCATCTGAAAGTGATTAATATTCAGGGTGTAAATAGAATATAACAGATATAAACTATCCATCAGTTAACAAACAAATGATGTAGTTATGTGAGGAGTGTGACTCTACAGTACAACAAGTAATATTGAAACTTACTTGAATTTAAGCACCTGCCATCGTCCAGGGTTTTTGATTAGCTCACTAATAGGATAGTATTTGAAAACAAGCACCTGTTTGCAGATTTCGAAAACCTTGGTGGGCTCACCGGCTAATTCAACTGACAGTTCAAATATTTCTTCATAATCCTAAAAACAAAAAATGACATACCGTATGATATCATCGATTTGATGACCCAAATTTTATCTGGTTAAAGTTTTAGCTGAAGCAGTACCCGTAACAAGTACTGGTACTATTCATTACTATTACTTGTTTTAGCTGAAGCAGTACCCGTAACAAGTACTGGTACTAGTCATTACTATTACTTGTTTTAGCTGAAGCAGTACCCGTAACAAGTACTGGTACTAGTCATTACTATTACTTGTTTTAGCTGAAGCAGTACCTGTAACAAGTACTGCTACTATTCATTACTATTACTTGTTTCGAGCACCAGTGCTTTTTACTATCAGTAGTACTTGTTACTATTACTAATACCAATAGCAAGTGAATGTACTAGAAACAAGTACTTGTCACTAATACATATACTTTTACTAGTACATATTACTACAACTGGTACAATCACTTAATAAAAGTAGTAGTAGCAAGTACTTGTATCAATAGTTAATATTAGTAACAAGTACTAAGACTAATAGCAGGTAGTATTACTAAGAAAAATCACTAGTAACAAATAATTTTACTAGTCAAAGTATATGTGGTTGAAAAGAGAGTAATCAATTACATCGGTATTTCTCAATGATATCTAAGCCAAGCTAGGTATAAAAAGAAATTTGGTCAACATACAAACTTGTGGAGATAGAGCAAGTCTACAGAGCTTTTGGTCATAACATTACTCTGCCTTGACATGCCACTCTTCAAGTCTTCTTCTCCAAATTTATCACCAGGCTTTATGACTTTAGGAGAAGACAACTTCTCACCGCTCTCCAGTACTATCAACGACCATGTTACACGTAGTTAAAAATAATTCAAACTGAACACGTATGCGAGTAACTTTGTGACAAAAAGTAAACATGTAAGTTGACAACATGACTATCAGATGACTGAGTTTAGAAGGTATTTTGTACTACTTTGTACCATTAGACGTTTGATAGGTTTAGCATCTGCTACAGTATTATCAGATGCATTGTAAAGCACAACTACAGCCAACCTTCAGCGAAGACTGCTTTAGAATGTTTGTTTGGAATGCTTTAAATGCTTTACTGCGTTATCTAACTATTGAAACAACAGAGCAAAAACCTCTAAGTTCTACAGATTTGAATTAGATACAACATAGAGTCTTTATAGCTCATTTCTTTTAGAAAACCTAGATGCAATGAAATCTGGTTCATGCTCACTTCTAGTTGACTCAAATAGTAGTAAATTTGACAGTTTGTTGGTCATTTGTTTGCTCTCCAGGGTTCCAGTCAACACACTCTACTGTAACTTCTGAGTTTAAGCAAACAACTCTAGTGCCATCTCTGGCTCTCCGTGTTTTACTTGCGCTACTGCATATGTGGTAGCGTATTGGGTCATGATAACATAAACTTACATATTCCATTGAGTACAAAGTAGATGCCATCTGGAGGTAAATCTGTTCGTAAGATGACTCGTTCCTGGAAGTACCTACAGTAAATTTGTCATGATGCAGTTGGCTAATACATATTAATAATGATGGTGAATAAAACATATTTATGCAAAGACAAACAAAAATGCTTTGTTACGCTTACAAATGTTTGCACAATTTTAGCTAAATTGTTAGCTGGCTTCTATAGACAACGAACAAAAAAACTTTTTATGGGTATCCCAAAAAAACTGCAAAAAAGTCATAAAATTATAAAAGAGATGAGAATGGTTTGGTGTAAATGTAGTATGGTTATAAAATTTTATACAACTGATATGTATTATACAGGATTTTAAAAGTTGATTACGATTCAGAAAATAAGGCACCAAAAGTGCTGAACAAACTATTTTAAAAGCAAAAACATGTTGAGTAGTACTCAGGGTTTCTCAATTTGAGTTTGTAAACTATCAATCATGACCCTAAATAAGAACTACTATCAATAGTAGTAGTAATAGCAGTAATAGTAGTAGTAGTAATAGTAGTAGTAGTAATAGTAGTAGTAATAGTAGTAGTAAAAGTAGCAGGAGTTGCAGTAATAGTGGTAGTAATAATAGTAGTGGTAATAGTAGTAGTAATAGTAGTAGTAGTGATAGTAGCAGTAGTAGTAGTTGTAGTAGTAGTAATAGTAATAGTAGTATTAGCAGTAGTAGCAGTAATGATAGTAGTAGCAGTAACAGTAGTAGTGGTAATAGCAGTAGTAATAGCAGTAGTAATAGTAGCAGGAGTAGCAGTAATAGTAGTAGTAATAATAGTAGTAATAGCAGTTATAGTAATAGTAATAGTGGCTATCTCTGCTCACACATACTAACAAGAACTAGCAAAAAGTATTGGTAACAAGTACTACTACTTTGTACCAGTAAAAGGCACTAGTAACAATTACTAATACATTGTACCAGCAAAAAGTATTGTGTCAGTAGAAGTACTTATTACTAATACTGGTGCTAGCGCAAGTATAAACAGCAAGTAGTAAGCCGTAATATTTGTTACCAGCTCTAGTACATGTTACTAATACCAGTATCAAGTACTTGTACTCGAACCTGTTGTTAATACTGCTAACAAGTACTAGTAACAATTACTAGAGAGGGTAACAAATACACAAGTACTTGTTAGTACGAATAACAACTGCTTGTGTTAATCAGTTAATAGGTAATACTATTACTAGTAGCAAGTACTTCCACTAGTCACAATTATTAGTGCTAAAACAAATACCAGTTCTAGTGAAAGTATGTGTGCCTGAAGATAGAATCAATTTTCACTAAATCAAGTCAAAGTTACTTGCGAGCCAAAGCTTTCCAGATTCTCGTTTTGTGAGTGTAAGCATATGAGACCCTTGTAATGGCACACTAATAATAACCGGTGACCACTAAGTAGCTAAGACAATACGGAGTCCTGCTCTCATTAAACAATAATCATAAATGGGGATAAATTCTGTAGAACAGCTACCAGTTGTTATTGAAGCCTTCAAAAGAATTCAAAGTGACATACATACTGGTAATTAAAATCAAGAATATTTCTAGTTTAATAAATACTGCCTCCTAATGGCTGTTTCCTACTTGATTGCAGTATGACGGAGTTGCCTGCTTGCCGATTATTCATCGACGGTTTGTACCGTAGATCAACGGCATCGCCGAGGTAATGCTGATATGTCAGAAATGTTGCAGCTGTCAAGCTTTCCCGATATTTTGCCATGCATCCATGACAGTCTGTGCAATGTGCCCCACTTTGGTGATGGTGATTGACTGTCATGGATTGCTCGATCTATATTTCATTTCATGATTGTTTCTGCGGGACTAGTGTTTTATCATTTTTGCGACTGCTTTGTATAGCAGCAATGCTATGCTAAGACTATTTGCTGATGTAAATGGTGATGGGTCTATGCTAGTGTGAACAATGTTATCATAGACGATCACTGATGTACTGTGGGACTAACACAAACATACTGCGATACAGCGTGTATCACATTTGATGGAGCACCTGCAGGAACTTCCACCTGCCATACTTTATCATCCGTCAGGCCTTAACAGTTGTTTCTTTTACAATTTACAAGATATACCTATCATAGAGTGTCAGCTACAACACTTGTTGTATATTGCCAGCTATGACACCTGAATGTCACAACTATGATAGCTGAAATGTCATACCATACCTGTCATACGTGGCCAACTGACATATTTGTTTCTGTTGCTCGTAGGTATATCCTCGAAATGAAGGTACAAGACGCTTTATACAATGTACACACTCCTCTATCTCTTTCGGAGTCCTTGTACCAGGCGCCTTCACTAGAATGGTTTTGATTTCTTCCGTTAGCAGCGATATCTAAAGAGGAGAACACCAGTTTTGAGGTTATTATTTTAGTTGGCTGAATAAATAGCATTAGTAGCTGAGGATTCTGTTTTTAGTTTAACGACGAAGGGAACTCTTACAAACACGTATTAATTACAGCCATGATGACAAATTCATGCACAGCTTCTTCCTGTGGACAAACTGGGTTTTAGAGTGTTACGGCTGCTAAATCATAGTTTTATCATTGCGGTGACACCTGATAGGATAACTACAATTAGATCTACTAAAAACATCACATTTATTCCTTTAGTTACACCAAGTATTAGATAAGTGTTACTTGTTTACCTATAATATTAGACAATAGAACTCGTGATGCGGTAGCCAATGGGATTTATAAATTATCGATGAGTATATCTGCAGAAATTTACTTATTAATTATCAGTGGGCCAAAATACACATTAAAATGCTAAATACAATAAATGAACAATGTGCTTAGTCATCTAGATTGGCTACCAGTCAATTAACTGAAATAAACCAATGGGGTTCGCTATTTATTGATTCCTATGGCACATAGGGTCAGATATCTTAAAATCACAAAACTGCTCGGAAAGTCACTTTAAGTTGCTATGGTTAAAAAATGAAGGAAAATAGTAGAGCAGCCATCCGTAAGCATTAAAAAAGCTCTGTATCCCTCTCTCTCTCTCTCCTTCCTCTTTCTTTTTCCCTCCTTTCCCGTTCCATAACTCTCTCTCTCCCTCTTCATGTCACAGGCCATTTGCCACACTCTGTTTCATAAACAGACTCAATACAAAAGAACAACTATGCACTTTATTTTACTCATTTGCCACAAGTTAACTTCAACTCGAGACTGTCTAGGTCTAAGTATGACCTACCCCTGAGTGATAGTCATGTTTAAATTGAGCGGCATCAAACTCAAGTTGCTCAATTTCCTTAGTGACTGGGTTCCTCACGGTCGTGATGAAGGAGTGCTTGTCGATTGGTGTCCCTCCAGCACTTGCATCTTTCAGGAACTTCTCACAGAACTCGTACCACTGCTCATCTTTGATAGCGTAGACCAGAAGACTGAAAATGTAATTTGATAATTTGATAATTTTGTAAAAAAAATGACAAAATCATGTTAGGGGTAATACCAGTAATGACAAATACTTTCAATTATAATTTTAAAGAATGCCTAACATTTTTTGATTTACACCGAGTGTCCAGGCCAAAAAACTATAATTTGAACAACTGTTTAATATCGTAGCTCGCTGAAAGCTGATGATATAAGCACCTTGGAGCAGCTTCCAAACCTGTTGTTGGTATCATCAATTATATGATGATGATTACAGACTAAATTTCTAAAGTCTGTGAGATTTCTATGCCCAGTTGTAGTTAGAAAGGCCTCTTAGCTACCACAATCAAATTTCTAAACTTTACCAAAGCCATGAATAGTTTTCTCCAAGTACCCTAAATAAGTCAAAGTATACGTATATACGTATTAGCAAGTAGAGATTTGTTGTCCCAGCTGCACCAGCTCATTTGGCGACAAGAGCATAACACAAAAAAGTACAGTGCTTTACAAAAACAGATTTTCATGAGGGTTTTAAATATTGCATACAAATGAAGAAATGCTAAGAAAAAAGTTTTTCAAACCACTCAACCGATCTTATGTAATGCGCAACATGAAGAACATAAACGGTGCTAGCCTTTGGAGCTGCGGCACTCTAAAAATTGACCAATAGAAAAGCAGGAAAGGTCAACAACGATGAGCTGTGCTAAAAAGTAAACAAATGAAAGTGAAGCAAGCAGTTGACGACAATATGAGCGAACATAAAGCGTTCTTTCAGTTTTGGGGATCAGGTGTTCTAGCAAATACCACAATCACAGTATGTTTACAATAAAAAAGGCATTTACATCGTACATGGTTCTTTTAAAGTTGTAAATTATTCTCTCAAGTAAATGTGTGATTGTGCCAGAGGGAAAGACAATTTTCAAAGTTACAAATTAAGTGATAGATAAAGTAAATAAAACGTTTAAAACCCGTACTCAACTATTCTGGGGCAAGAAAAACTTCAAAGAATGTCACTTTAACCTAATCCCCAAGCATGACAGACCAGCTAACAAATAATATACAGCAAAATAAAATCCTTCTCTGTAGGCAGAAAAGTGCGTACCGGGTACACCTGTGAATGGAGGACAAAGACTGTAGTAAGAAAACATTAGACATAAAAACGAGGAATCCTGTTTGATCAAGAGTTTACTGAGTCTATTGAGAGCAGCAGTCAAACAGTTCTCTGATGAAAATACAATGTAAACAGTGGTGGCCGTTTAAACTTTTTTAATAAGAATAATAGTATCATAACCTGCTAAAACTAAAAAAAGTTAGTTTTTCCTACATTATGCTGCACCAGGCTGCGATGATGGCACACCACCCTCCCCATTGCCACCTGCCTTCCCCATCATGTTTTGCGCAAAAACAGCATCATAGCTACTCAGGTACAACTTGCAATTAGAGCATATGAAATATATTCTAAAGCACCGAGTAGTACCAAATTACCCAAAATCTAAACACCAGTAAATAATAAAGAACAATAATTTTTAATATATGGGACTGCCGCCTGCCTAAAGCAGAAGTCGTCCGGGAAATCCCATGGTGCACAAGAAAGGTGCGATCATCACGACCTCGTGGAATCAACCAGAATGGCTGTACTATCAATCACTTTCTCCGAGCTGTGCATGCAGTACATGCATTGGTTCGAGGTCGTTCAATGCATCGGGATATAAGCAATAACGTCTCACAAATAATATGATGTTCCTAACTTTATATATTGTTATGTATTTATTAGCCAGCAAGCACTAAACTGTTTAACTGAGCTGATTTAAAGAAACTGCTTTTGTAATTAGATCTTTAGAGAAACTCGCAACTAAGTTGTCACGCAAATTTACCTGTTTACGATTGTGATTTATAATAGACTATTTGTTTACTTTTTTAATGTAAGTCAATAGAATTCAATATGGAGCAGCGGATAAGAATCATGAATTAATGCTGAGCATGTCCGTTTCTATTTAAACATTGATTACAAACAATGCAAAGTAGCGATACGAGAGCAGTTATAAGTGAGACGGGGGAGGGAATCGTTGAATCAGCATTAAGATGAGAAATTAGTTATCAACAACCCAGTTACTCGACTGCAACAAACCTTTCTACTGTACTGCTTTTTATAACTCTTGTGCGGAATAATTTGCAAAAAAAATGTTTAAAATAAAATAATTGCCAATTAAATAATAAAATATACTTTTTGTGATATAGGTAACTAAAAACACTAAATGTGGCTATGAAATCACATACTTTCCAGTTAATATTTTTGAATTTCAATACTAAGAAAGATTCCGAACTTGGAGTTTATATACGGCATGTAAAATAGCACTGAGCTTATGTGAACATGCATTTTAGACATTGAAATTGCCAAAATTGAAATAAGCACGATTGGTTCAAGAACTTACAGATATGTCAAAACTGAGAAGGAATGCTAATATTTTTCTACACAAATAAAACAGTAGATGTTAAACAATGGAAGTTTGAAACTCAATGTAAATAATTTTTAAGACAACCAGGAATGTGCATATGAGTAGCCAATGTCCTAGTTTAACTTATGGAAATGAAAAGGTTATAAGTGCCAATTATCTTCAGCTAACATAACAGAAACAAAAGTTGGTTTCATCAAAGGCTGATTCACATTATATCGCAGTATGTCGGTGGTCTATTTTTGGTGGTCATAATCAATCATGTGAACTGAGGGCCGATAGCATCGCGAAGCAATGCAGATACATCAGGAAAGTTTGCAGCTGTTAAACTTCCCCAATATTTCGCCGAGTATCGATGACAGATTGTATATTGTGGACCGCTTTGGCGATAGTAATTCTCAGTCGCGAATAGCGTGATTTATTTATTTTCGCTTATGATAGTTGCTGTGAGCCTAGTATTTGATTCGAGCATTTAAAAACAAAGAGGTTTTTTTCACACAAAAAAAGAAGAAAAATAACCACACTACATCACAGAGTATTTGCTGATGCAAACATGGATGGGTTTGTGATAGCGTGAACATTGTTATCACCGACGATCACCGAAGTATTGTGGCATTAACGCTGACATACGGCGATATAGTGTGAACCTGTGAATATAATGTGTCAAAGATTAACCTTACGAAACATTTCTCTCTTATTAATAGGCTGGTTTGTACAGAGCGGAGGGCTCAGGCCTTGGGTGGCTTTTAAAAGTTTAATTAGATACAAAGAAACTAACTAATATCGTCAAAAATGTACACTTTTCCTTCAAAATACATGTAATAGCCTGTGGCCAATGGTGATAGCTCTATTTTGCTGCCAAAGATGTTCATTTGTTGAACCCTACTCGGAGCATGTAAAAGCATTTTTAATATATCTGATCATATATATGAGAATATGCTCAGATATGATATTTGAATGAACTACTTCCTCATCTCAACCCTACAGTATAATCTTCCTTTGATCATTAGTTGCAAATTAAATGGCACATCAAAGTATATAAAATAATGACACAGATTTGATACAATACTCTATGGTAGGAATGAATGGTTACCGCAGATCCTTCTGCAAAAACATCAAAAGTTATTCAATAATCCTACATTCAACAAAACAGAAAAAAAGTTTTAGAATTGAGGGTTCGGAGAAGTCACTACAACAGGTGTAAAATAGCCTCAGTTCCAACTACTTAAAGACTGAGAAAGAACTAGAAAATCAATAACTTTCCATTTTTCTAAACATTCCAGAGTTTTTGTTTTTAAGAGATGTTTATTATTGCTTATTAAGACTCTTGAGTAAGATTATGTATTTATTGATTATTTATTGATTAAGATATATTTATTATTGTTTATTAAAAGATATTTTTTGCGACAGCCTTTTTGGCAGCACTTGCAAAACTGTTTTTAGGTAAACATACTTTGCCAGATCTGTTAATCATTCCGTTTAGCTGTACACATCTATACATACAGTAGAATCTTAGGCTAATATGGAAAATCACTCACTCTCTACAGACGTTGCAGACTGTCACTAGCAGTTTTACTAAACGAGCTCCTCTTCTGAATCTCTGGAGGGGCTAAAATAATGAAATCGCCTGTTCTAATGTATGTAGAATGACAGTCTGAAGTCTTCATGCAGCTAGCAAACTAAGTAGGTGAAGATAATCACGAAATGATAACAATAATACTAGTAAGAATAACAACAGTAGTAAGAACAGACAAAGAAAAAAGATGAGGACAATGACACTTCATTGATTTTTGATTTGACTTAAACTTTTGATTTTTTAACCACGAAACAGCTTATTTATAAAAAGTCTTTAAAGAACAAAATATCTGTTAATTTCAGAGAAAAAGTCTCTGCACCAAATTTAAGCATGAAATGAAAGTAATGAACAGTAGAGAAGTTGAAAATGTATAATAAGAATACAAGTTATTGTCGGCACATTGCGCTGACTGTTTTGCACGATATTCAAAGGGGCCATGATATGGCGCTCCCTTTGCATACCTTCTACCTTCGGCTGCTAAACTAAGATTAGTTATGGGAGGACAACTCCAGCTATGATGCACTTGCTTTATACCACAGTAATCTCATATTTGTCATGTTTAACCAGGAGCTGCTGTCTCCGTCAAAAGTGAAAAACCGCAAAACATAAATTAATAAACTCATTTCTCATAGTATAACTTTTTAAAAATATTTAAGCATTTTCCTTTTTTGGTTGCATTCATTAGATAAGTTTGAGAGACAAGAATGTTTATAAATGACCTTGCCCAGACCTTTAGTAGATTTTATCAGAAAGTAATAGGTAGTATTTTTCTATCATTTGTGATTGTTTGTGATGTTTGAAGTGATCTGACTACCACAATGTTTCGAGATTAAAATTGAGAAAACTTGATCACCATTAAACTGCTCAGGTCAAGCGAATGTGCAATTATGACATCATATGTCCGAAAAAACTGACTAAGTAGACACACATGATGCTGTAATATAAACACAATAGCTGATATCAACTCTAGCAATGTCACCGACTAGTGACATCTTGTCGCACATATTTTTCATCTGAGCGTTTTGACGCAATCAAGTTTTGTTGATTTTAATATTGAAACAACCCGGCAGTCAGATCACCTCAAACATTAAAAACAATCGCAACTGATATAAAAATAACGATACTTTTTGAAAAAATTTATTAAAATTATTTTGCAAGTTCATCTTGAAAAGCATGCTCAAGGGTGTCACAATTACTTTGCACTTTACAAAACGTGACAGGAAAATAGTGAGCTGCAATTACTGCATCCGCAATGATGCTAATGGAATGATCTTGCTAAGTCAGAATATGAGAGAAATTTATGTATTTTAAGTACTTTAGTTATTCTATTTCTATCTATCTTTTTTAATTTTTAATTTTTATTAATAGATATTTTTATCCGGTGTAGTACTGAAGCTGCAAAAGCTGAACCGCGAAGAAGTAAGAATATTTTTGTACTCAGCAGGATTTTCTTCCACAAACTAAGTGAACCATCAGAGTGCATATCAAAAACTGGTTATCTTTATCGGATGTTTCAGTTTCCGTAGCAACTCAACCACGACCTGGTTTAAAAGTGGCAGCTTACGGTGAGGCCATCTTTTTTAGTAGTCTTGAATATTCTTTTAGTCGAATCAGTTGAAGCTGACATGACTGACTTTGAGTTACTCTTCATCGCCTTTGCTTTAGGTTTTTTCCTTCGTACTTGAGAGTATGCCTCCAGGTTCAATGTCTGTATAAGTCACAGGTCGATAAGATTTAAACTTCAAATCAAATATGAAGTTACAAATACAATGGAATATTATTACGAATGACGGGTCAAAGCTCGCACTGGAATACATAAAATGATATTATTGCAGGAAAATTGAAAGTGAGAAAGCACAATTTGAGAACGTTGATAGTAACGAATGCATAAGATATATAAAAGATAATTGAGCTCTCTTTGAATGCAAGCAATGACACTATATATTGCCATGATTAGCTGGCAAAAATTCTCTTTAACATCTCGAAGCTCTGTCTTGTATATAAAAGCAGGGCCGCCGGATCATAGAACATATTAACAACTTACAGTATAATCTACTGTGGAAGTACTTATAATAGCACAAATCCTTTTGAGCTGAATATCACTTTGAAAATCCAAGCTTGTAGAACTCGATGAAAAAACAGCAATCAACTATCAAGAGGTTTTTTCGCACTCATTAAAAGAAGAGATGTTTTAAAGGTAACTGAAGAAACATAATGATTGCAGTACACTGAGTCTGATAGTGTGTATATTTGTTATGAATAGAAATACTAACGGTTTTAGTGTGGAGCTTTTGGTGAAAAGAAGAAGCTTTCCAGCTTTGCCTATTTTTGATCTTTCACCACCGAGAATTTCAATCAGTGTGTCATTAGATACTGTTGTTCTGTCAGCAGCCATTTTCCATTATTAGGTCAGTTAGAAGTTTCTCTGGTATTTTGGTGATATCTCAAGAACTAATAGTCACATTTATTTGAAACTTTAGAATTACATTGAAAATGTGTTAGAAACAAAGTGCCCAGAATGTTATAATCCTGTGTAACCGGGATACGCAAAAATAAGCAAAACTATGCAGCCGAGTTTACTCAAGCATGAGACATGGGGAAGCAACTTCCCAACCAGTCTTGGCCCAGGCTACACAGCGCTAAAATGGTAGCAGTAAAAACTCTCTTTAAAAACCACCTTTTCAAATTAGCAATAAAAAACTATAAAATATGTTAGATTGTAACTATACATGATGCATTGATGTCTGGAAGTCAAGATGTGAGGTTATGCAATGAATTGATTTCTAGCGCTGAAATAACGTACCTTGTCTTGCTCAAATCAGGTCTATCGTGGTTATCATGCATAAATGTAAAACATGATCAATTATTATTATTATTATTTGGTTTTAGGATCAATTATGAATTATAGATAATATCATTTATATCATAATCATGGTGATCTAGACACGATCAATAAAGAAATGGCTGAACAAAATATAATAGTTTTTAAGAAAAGGAAAAACTTGATGCAGTGAGCTCACATATCAGTAAGATTAAAAATGTAACATATTGCCCAATTACAATTTATCTTAAACTTTAAACACCGTTTGCGTGCCACGTTTGATCTATTGTCAATTCAAAATCTAGAGCAATGTAGAGTCTTTCCTATAGCTAAGAGCAGGGATGGCCGAATGATTTTGGCCATGATCCGTTGCAGCCAAATCTGACGAAATAAAAATCCAAAACGAGCTGAAGATGTGCATTTTTCTTTTCACCATACATAAAAGTGCAATTATTTATGAACATCTTAAAACTAAGCATCAAATACGATTTAAAATTTTTTTGCTTATATATATAATTTGACTAAATATCAGTGAATGAATGTGCTGCCATAAATATGTCTGATATATAAACTATGTCTGATGTCAGTGAGAAAAATGATGAGTGGGCTTTGACTTCACAATACTATAAAAAAGCGGTTTTCTGCTAATTTCAGCAAGTCTTAAAGTTCATGAAAATCAGTATTTGTGAGTTGTGTTCTATGATTGTTTTTCACAGAATTCATTGCTGAAAACAATGAATTAACAAAAATTCTAAGAAAATTTTATAAAAAACTATTTTAAACCAAACTAAAGAAAATACTTCAAAAAACCTTTTTGACAGCTAAATTGAAAGATACTACCCAAAAAAACTACAAAGATTCGGATCTAGCACTGCCATTTGGCCATAGCTGGCTTAAAGGCTTGTAAAAGCATCTCTTGCGGAGTTAGAGTAACCAGCTGCAAGTTTAAACCGGTAAAAGCACTACTAGCGTAACCAAGAGAGCAAAATACTCACAAAACAGGAAGATATAAGACTACTAGTTATAAGTGTATGTTACCTTTGCCAAAGAAGAGCTGAATCTGCTAGGTGATCCAGCAGCTCTACGTCTATTGATGATGTGTCCAAACGATTTCTCCGCTGTCATTCCAGCTAACGTGGAGTTGAAGCGCTTTATTCCAATTTGAGACGGTCGATATAACTCCGAGCTTGACCTTGATCGGCAGTAACTACGTAAAAGTCATTTCGTTTCAATGAGATGTGAACAAGCGAGTTGTGTCAGAGCACTGTTTATTAGCCAGGGAACTGGCTCCTACCTTCGGCAAGAAAATATTCTCACAAATTCAGCTGGCATACATGAAATGTTAAGCGCATGCGTGTGAAGCGTCAATAAATAAACTACAAATGATTTAGTTAACAGTAGTTCTGGTAAAACTAATGTTAGCTAAAAAACGATAAAGATTTTCAAACTTTAAGATGCGGGTTGTAAGAGTGAACTTGTGTGTACTCAGATAGCGTGTCTTAAGGTACCTCTTTGAAAGAGTTGGGGTTTACAAAAGCGGGCAGCTATACCATGAAACACGAGCCAATCTTAAGCAGATTTTGTTACTTTTGTTAAAATCTGTCTATTACAAGTTTATTGACGGCGCTGAGTTGAGATAAACTGAAGGATATATAGACAAAAATTAAAACACCAATTATATCATATACCCAAATTATATATTGTTATATCTTGTTATATCGCATGCTTAACTTATATATTATGTTATACTCCATTGTATGCTTAATTACAAATACTATCTTACGTGCTTACATTATATCATATGCTCAAATCATGTTGTCAATCCAATTGCATTGTATTCCATTTTGCATACTGTATACATATGAGATCCATTTTTATGCTGTATTATGCACTATATTATATCCTTGTAGTATATCTGCTATATCGAAGTGCTTCATATCTTCTACTGGCTGATGGAAATGTTCTATTTACTTTGAATATAAAAAATACAGACTATAAACTATCTTTGAGATTGCAAAACCTTAAAAAGTGTAACAGCCTGTTGTTGGCAGAAAGAATGTACGAGTGTCGGAGGGTACTATTTGTTAACTCGTAGTATCCATCGTTTTTTTTACGCCATCAAGCCCGTTAGCACATGCGGTCGTTCACGAAAAAGCCGCCATATTTGTAAAAAACAATCGTTTTTCTTTTATTTAATAGTACTTTTTGGTGTTGTTTTGATACTATAATAAAAAAATTGCAAACAAAAGCACCGTTTTCAAAAATTCATTGCAAAAGCTTAATGTTTTTAATGATGAAATTGTCTATAAAGATGGCCGACAACGATAAAATGACATCACGAAAAAATGAAGGATTTTGGACCAAATGATAGATGTGAAATTTATAAACTCTTTTGCATTTCCTAAGACGGCTGACGCAAATCGTAAACTCTGTGACTGATAGAATATGGACTACAGTATGGCTAATCCTTGCGCAGCAAGCGTTTATCTCTGAGTAGGTTTGTTTAGAAGATATTCACTTCTACTGCAGATTAGTTATATAACTTTAACACTCTACTGCAGGTGTGAGTCATGTCACTACGAAGATGATTCATACTAGAGTATCAGTTTAACTCTCAGAAGGAACACACTAAATAGACCAGGGCTTCCCGAGTGGCGTGGGAGCCGTTGTTCGCGGGAGTGCAAGCATTAAGCTTGGGCGAAAACAGTGTATTTGTTGTCACGACAAGTTGCCTATGTGAATCCGGATTTTCATTTGCTCTATATATAAAAAATGAATATCGGAGTGCCACCAATCCTGAAAATGATCAGCGCACTTGACTTGCCAAAAAGGAAACACATTTTGATTGAATAATGACAGAGAAGATGCAGGAAAAAAGCCAAAAGATCAAAAAGTGAGCTTTTTATGCTGCTGTGTAAAAACGTTCGACTCTTCTTAGAATGACCTTCGAATAACATATTGTTTTCATATTTACTGGATATGTTTGTTTTTTTATTATGTTTTGAGGCTTTTTTGTTCCATTCAAGAGAAGGGATGCGAGGTTACCCTCGTCGGTCAGGATGAGTTTGGCGATAAAAACAAAGAGGGAGCTCTGATATAGACTGATGAATGAAATGACTCAATAGGTGCCAATTCTGACTCAGCAACATGCATACTTACTTCATTGATAGGTCCAAAGATGTCCTTGAAGTTTTCTTCCTTAAAGAAACGGAGGAAGCCATGGTTATATTTACTGCGGGACGTAAGTAGGTCCTCGAGTTGATTCTGTAAGGATCCGCTGGGTACTTGCTACCATCTCGACGGAGAATGAGAACTGGCAACGTAATGCCGCACGGCACAACTGAATCCATTAAACACTCTAAAATAATCGATATGAATTAATCAGCGTATATCTCACTAACCATTTCTTCAGTTTCCATCTATCAGGACTAACATATTACACACATAATAGCTAAAAATTGACTCAAAGCGATTGATAAGGGTTGAACGAAACAAGAATTGTGTAGTCAGAGGTTACCTTTATCTAAATACAATAGTTGACTTCGGCTGCAGAGGTTGATGAGAGGACAAGAAGAGGCGGAGCACCGATGTCTTTAACCTACTTAATTGTCTGTTGGAAACTTCAGTTCAATATCACTATCGAAACTATATCAGCAATTAGAATGCACCAAACACGAGAGTTCCTTTTCTAATGCCCCCCAGTAAGTAGTCTGCCCACAAATGTCAGGTTATAATATGAGCTAGATCACCCAGCAGTACCAACCTTTCCATTGTTAAAGACTCGAGGTTTGATGGCTGAGCGCTACTTAAATTCCAACATCAAAGTACTGATTCTGTAGACATTTAGGTATTACTGTAATCTCTCTAGCTGTCATGAGAAGAGAAGCCCGAATCCAATTTGGTCTTTATTACTGGCCTTAGTTACGAGTAGCCGCGTGTGTAATTGTGCAATTGTTTTCTTTAGTAATCTAACAAATTGAATGAGTTGGTTTTTATAACAGTAACTCCATATCCAGCAGCTGATTGAATTAAAATTAAATAACAACAACCGAGTCATAAATTATTGAGGCTTGGCTGAAGCGCACACAAAGGCCTTTCTAGTCTGTGTCCTAGACTGAATAGCAACAATGCATGCTTTTAATAGATAGACTGTTGTAGTGTATACTCATAGAGTGAAATAATGAAGATACCACATAGTATAACATCCAGTGTACTGACTGATCAACCAGTAAATCTAAACATGTTATTTAAAAAACAAATAATAAAAAGATGGCAGCTAGATAAATCCAATGTCTTATGCTTAACTTAAAATTTAAAAATGTTTTATAATATCTGGATTACGAAGTAAAAGTTATTTATTCTCGGTCTTCTACAATGACTATCCGCGCGCCCTAAGAATGGCATCTTGCCAACTCGGCCTCAGCTTTATATCCTACCAAAAAGGCAGCTGTCTAATCAACTACTAACAATTTACCAATTAGAATCTGCAGGTCAGGTTAGCTCCCAGACTATGTACACCGAGTAGGATGGTCAGCCGACTTCCCAGACTGCAACCAATCAATACAACTGATGCCTCTGTAAATAGTTTTATAACTATACACAAGGGGATTTAAAAATGTCAATCCCACCATATCCTGACAAGCCCTATGGCTTGCTTACCTAATTAGTGCTGCAATTTGACTACAGTTACATGGTGTGGTCCGTGCGTATTTTAATATTGCTATTTATGGATTTGAATGTTTTTACTTAAGACACTTAAATAAGCTCTTGACATATGCATGAACAAAAAATTATATAGTTTATAATTTTGTTTGAGCAATTTTGTATTATTGTAGGTCTTCCTAAATCATTTTTTTTCTGGGATGTTTCAGACTTTGAAAGGACAATAAAAGCTTTATTACATTTTCAAGACACAAAAAATATCCTTAAATTGGCAAAGTTTGTTAATATTTGATTTTTCATTTAAAATTTGTTTGTTTTAGAAGGAAGGCATTTCAAGAAACTGAAGTAACATATGAAGGTGCCTCCACATGCGCCAGTGTTATGACTAACAAGTGTATAATTGTGGGTGCATAACTCCAAGTAATAATGTACCATTGTTATAAGTCAAGTGGGCCGTCACGATATTAAGTCATGACAAGTAGGCGGTTAAGGTATTAAGTCGCAACAAGTAGGCAGTAAAAGTATTAAGTCACAAGTAGGCAGTAAAGGTATTAAGTCACAACAAGTAGGCAGTAAAGGTATTAAGTCACAACAAGTATAGGCAGTTGACGTATTAAGTCACAAGTAGGCAGTAAAGGTATGAAGTCACAAGTAGGCAGTAAAGGTATTAAGTCACAACAAGTAGGCAGTTGACGTATTAAGTCACAAGTAGGCAGTAAAGGTATGAAGTCACAACAAGTAGGCAGTAAAGGTATTAAGTCACAAGTAGGCAGTAAAGGTATTAAGTCACAACAAGTATAGGCAGTTGACGTATTAAGTCAAAAGTAGGCAGTAAAGGTATTAAGTCACAAGTAGGCAGTAAAGGTATTAAGTCACAACAAGTATAGGCAGTTGACGTATTAAGTCACAACAAGTAAGCAGTAAAGGTATTAAGTCACAACAAGTAGGCAGTTAAGATATTAAGTCACAACAAGCATAAACATATATTATCAATAAGTAGACTTGGCAATTGAAGTAGAGAGTTTTATTATAATGTAGATGATATCTATAGCAGGGATAGATGTTAGACTATTATACTGAAATGTATATAAAGGAGGGAAGTAATAAATAGAGAGTTTAGTTGATAAGTAGAACAAAAAGTAGAAAACAGCTGAGTATCTGTCCACTATTCACCCAGCTTTAACCAATGACCAGTCCAACAACCAGATTAAATTAAGTATAAGGTTGTACTGGTATACTCGAGTACAGAAAAGGCGTATATAATTGAGATATTTAGACAATGCTTGTACTTCTAACATGTCAAAGATTCTATAAAAAATTTCGTAGTACAACATTTGATCGCATCAAAAAATTCTGTCAATTCCCACTTATGTGACAATATTAAGACAAAAAGTTACCAAGGGCAACCTATAGAAGAGACTTACGCAGTGTACGCCCTTAAGCTATGTATGCACTGAATTAACCTGCCATATTTCCTTGGATATGGCCATAAAAACATAAATGACAAGATGTTCGCTTGAACTTTTCATTCAGTATTAAATTGTTTTCACTAAACTTGGCAGTCTAAAAGCACTAGAGACCATGCGTTTCACACACACTCACACACTGAGGTATATTACAGGGTATTCTAGAGCCATTCCTTATGTACACATAACTCTTTGGCAACATACAAAAGGGAGAAGCTATATTAAGCTCATAACCTAAATGGCTTGACAAGATAGAGTTTCTCAGAGTCACTGCGAAATATCGGATGTCTTGTGTAGTGTTCGACTAACTCATCCAAAGATGAGAACGTCTGCTGACCTATCTTAAATACTGTCTCGTTATTGGATGAGCTGACGAGAAAATGTCTGTTTTTCGTTGACGCTTTCACGGACACTGTGAAATCTCCAATCTATAAAAATAAAGTGTTTTAGATTTTTCTATTTGAATCACAACAAATTTTAACACAATACATGCAGTTTTCATTTCAAAGCCTATCTTGTATCTTGTATAGGAGCTAATGGATTAATCAGTAAAACAAAAGCATGGCAAATGTACAAGCCATAAGTTTGTTAAATTGAAAAAGGATATAAAATCATAAATCATCATATTGGAGGGAAACTTGAAAATTATAAATAGTTTTTCATGTTAGCAAGATTGATAAATAAAACGCGTATTACTATGAGAATATTGGTAGAACCAGGCATGTTAATATATATTAGGACTACTGAATGCACGGTGTTGCACGGGTGATAAAAACAGCTTATAAACAGTGGCAGACAATGTAATTGCTATTGGCTAAGTTGACTAATTAACAAAATTATCAAATTGGCGAACCTGAGTAACTTAAGCTAGCAACTTCAGCTTGTCTAAACCTTTGCTATAATAAGAGCCATGAAGCTAGCTCGTGATAATAACGTGACATGCCATGATCCCTCACGCAATCATGATTTTCAAGCGTACTAGTAGTAACCAATAGTATTTCAGCAAGCGCTTTAAGTGAGTGTATTTTACCCAGTGTAATGAGTATGTGCACAATTATTCATCGGCGAGAAACCAAAACTATATCGCTAAGACTAGACGTACGGATAATGAACATTGACATTTATATATATATGCCGGCCGAATGTCTGGCGTTCTGAGTAACCTACCAGGTGAGTTACTAAAATTTATTGGGTAATAATTTTCTTAACCGTGCAACACAAGGCATTTAGCTAGTCTATATAAATCTCTAAGTTTGTCGCGTGTCTATCCAGTTATAGTGATTAAAATCTAGCAATAAAACTCCGTATTGCACAAGATTTGATCTTAGAACCTCCCATTTACAAGACAAGAAGCTAACCAATTAGGCTACACGAGATGCAATGGATACAATGGGTGATCTGGGTTACACTAAAGGGGTGGTCACACGAGTGCCGAACCGAACTAAATGACGCAAAACGACGTCGCTCTCAGCTGTAAAAAGTTTGGCCGAAAACATTTCTGGCCGAAACGAACTATTTCGGTCCTGCTCGGAATTTCGTGGCCGAACCCTTGCTCTTATTGGCTGGTTAAAATTCTAGAATTCTAGCGAGCACACATCACATTTCTCCTTACGTGCGTGTGAGTAAAGTTAAAAAAGAAATGGGACGATCCTTTTATTTCGTTAAATAAACAACATGAAGCGATTTACGACAAGGTTCACCCGGACTTGTGATTGTGTTGCATAAATGTAAGATGGTGCACTCAAGTTTTGCATAAATGTAAGAGAATGGTTGTGATTTTCTTTCGTGTAGAATATAAGTAATGTGTCATATTCATCCTGATGAAGTATCGTTGACTGATTTATTTATGTAAAACCACAGTACTATGATAAAGACTGTTTTTGTTTGTTATGTACTCAGCATAGAAAAACATTCATGTTAATAAAAAAATATAATTATGTTGATGGGAAGGGTTGGCAAAATCTTTGTATCGAGTGATTTATTTTGAGCAGCTGAACAATCTTCTGATAAATCTGCTGTGTAATTATAATTTATAATTGTTCCTCAAAGTTTTTTGTTTAAAATAGAAATATTTAACTCAAACGCATAAAAACTACTAATGAAACCGTGTCCTGTCTCTACACGTATGGTATCTAGGAAGCGAAGTGACTTCGGATGCCGTGTGACATGTGCCATGAACCGAACCAGCCTCCGAGCCGATCCTACGTCGGTTCGGTGCTCGTGTGACCACACCTTAAGCCTAGCGACTCTGCGTTACATTACTCGCAGTCACTAAAGCTTGCTCTCACGGCTCTTATTAGTAAGTTTAGCGATACGGATACTAGCTTACTCAAATTAACCAATGGCAACTACATTACCTGCCACTGTTTATAAGCTGTTTTTATAACCATTATCATATAGTATATAGATGAGCTCATTCATCGCTGTTATGCTCAGCTGTCATCTGTGTTTGATTTGTATCTCAACATATCGACTCGCTAAGGTATAATGATCAAATAAAATGTCAAGCTGGCAGGGCTGATCACACTGATTTTGAGAAACGACATTGTTCCCCTTTTCATATCAAAACAGTAACAGCTCTGTTGAAAAACTGAAAATGCTAAGCTGTCCGCTTTCCGATATAAAGCGTGAAGTGCAGGCATGGTGAATTTCACCGTTCAGTTCACATCATAGGAGAAGCGAGGATGACACAATAGGACAGTTAAAGTTCATGTAACTTTCATTAGGAACATGAGGTATATATCTGTATTGCTTACACCTCTGTGTACATGTAAGTACATGTAAGTACACAGACTACAATGTTAATAATTAGTTCCGAGCACCCTAACGCTTATAGGATTATAAATGATACAAAGTCAAATACATTTAAATAGCCTAATACATTCCAATATCTTCTCACACTTACTTCTTTGGCCAGTAGAAAAGAAAAAAAACTAAACTAAACCTTTCAATTAAATTACAGTACAATAACTGATAGTATTGGTTTGCATTGAGAACTTTTATCTTTTTTCTCATCCTTTTCACTTGGGTTATGGTTCATAATTACGACAATTTTATGTAAAGTTAAGGGAAGTGCACACCTTTAGCACTAATTTAAATTAATTTTTTCAAATGTTTTTTCTAAACAGGGAGATCTATGGAACAAGAAGAAATATGTGTATGTCTTGTAAAACTGTATACAGTAAAACCAAAATATATCATCACTCTGATGTCTGTCTGTTCATGTGTCAGAAACCAGGTTTAGAGATAAGAATGAAATATTTCTTTCATCGAGACACCAGCTCGGGACATTCTGCTTGGTTGACCGACACTTTTACATCTGCACTAATCAACTACCTTTGGGTATTGCTGAATATTTGTGCAGCTACTTATTCGCTGCGGTTTATCAGCACATTTAGCGACTGCTCACTAGACTACCAGAGTGATACTACATATACTAATAATAGAGATACCCATATATGTCATATATGCTCACTAGACTACCAGAGTGATACTACATATACTAATAATAGAGATACCCATATATGCCATTTTTTTCTCAAGTGCAGCAAAGGAAAAAATGAAATTTCTAGGCCGATTATGAGATTATCATTATCTAAATTGAATTTGAGATCTTCGACCGGCTTTACGCTTTTCTTTATATCAAATATTTTATGTAATAAGAAACAAAAACTTTACATAATTTCTTTACATTAACTGGATGCTATGTTATAGGAGGTTTACGTTATAGGAGCGTCTACTAGTTATAGCATGTTTAGTATTCTCCCTTAGTAAGGCTATAAGCTAAAGAGTGATGTCTAAATATGTTTGATATATGAATGAATTTTGTGATAAAAAAACACATCAGCCAAAAATCTAAATCGTCAGAAAACCCGGGTCCGCTAAACGAGGTATATCGAGCATAAAAGGAGACTATCATGAAATCTTTGAATAAAAATATAAAAAGGGAACAAAAGATCGAAAAAAGAATGAACTACTTGTATGTGACCTACATTTGTCTCGGACTGTCGGATGAGGTAGTCGCCGTGGTCGGCTAATCTGCTCAACCAACTCTCCGCTTCTGACCTCGTGATTTTGCCATAGAACCACTCCTTGGACTCATAGTTGGACCCCTTGGCGTATTTGAGTCGACCTTCCGTGTCCTCATCTCTAGTGAACAAAGATCCATATGATCAGCATTACGATGCAAGACGCCTGTTAAGTTGAGATGACCAGAGAAACAATTGAAACTGAAAAAAGTGTTTGAAAGAATAAAATGAAACTGCGTTGTGCGCAAACGAGCTCAAGTAAACTGCTTTAGTTAAATGTCATAACAAAGTCTGCCTAACCAGCATGAAAGTCTAAGATAAAAACCTTAAACAGGCGTAGCAGCTGTTTAACTGGCACAACAACACAATACATTAGACTTACAGTAACTCTGACTACATAAATTCTTAAGATTTGTCCTCTCCTGACTGAGAGTTGTCCATCTAGACACGCTTGCTAGGAAGCGATGGTTGCAACAATGAAAATACATCTTGCCATAAGTTTAATAACTATGCTATTTGATGCCTCTACTTATGAAGTGAATTCACCCTAAGAATAGCTTCGTACGTTAAAACCATTGGGTGTTGGATCAAAAGTTCTTATAGGAATAAAGTGCAATTTGTTTAATTGGTTACGATGCCCAATAACCTGAGGTTATTCCTTAATAAATGACAGAGTTGATTACATTTTATTTAAACAGATCAATTATATAAACCTAAGGAAAACATATTAAAAGATGAAAACAAAAATTTAAAATTTTTTATTTTTAACACAAAAGTCATCAGAAAAATGATCATCATCAAAAAGGCTTTTATTGTTAATGTACTTGATAGATATGTGAATGGAAGTTTAGAAACATGGAAGGTAGGTTTGTAAGTAGAAATGGTGATAGAGATTTTGATATAACTTGCTATTGTTTAAGATGAGGGTAAGTTCAAACTAACTTAGCCGAAATAATTTTAATAATTTTTTTAACAAGCCTTTTCACTCATATTTACGTAATTATGATACTTCAGCAAACTCAAAACATTGTAGGTTAGAAACTACTGCAGTTATATGTGCGTGTGTGATGTTTTATAGCGTATCATTTATAGGTGAAGCACAGAAAGTAACCAACAATACAAAAAAGAAGTGAAACGGACTGCCCGATAGTTCGAGACTAACAACAGGACAAGCTCGCTGGCAGTTTGCAGAAGAACGGATACAGTTATGGCATCATACATGTGAGTGAGCACCGGCAGCACCAGTGTCACCGGCTGCCCACAAGCGCTCTGCCAGCTTCACTTTTATAACATTTGAAATCAAGTCATAAAAGTCTTGGAAGTACAGTATTTATTGAATAATTTAGCTGCAGGGAACAAAAATATATCTCTCACCTTGATTAGTTTTAAAATATTGTATTTTAAATGTATTGTTCGTCTTTTGTCTGGTATAGTAACTGCAATCAATTAACATATTTTGAGAAATTAAAATCTTTAAAAATATTTATAAAATGCAGCACAAGGCAGAATATAAAAAGCATTTTTATAGGTATTATTTCAATGAAGAAAAGCTATTAATTACTGATGTTTTTGCTTTGATACATAAAACAATCCTTACAGTTTTTTTCTGTAATAACAAAATCTTTTCCAAATCTGTTGAGCCAGTATAGCCCTAAAACTCTATGCCTGAAATTAGATGAGGCTAGAAAAATGTATAATACAGGTCAATCAATTTTTTGGTGTCAAAGTATTTTTCCACATGGTGCATCATCAAAAGTACACAACGTAACTTATAGATTAATTGTCAAATATTTGCTAGTCTTTTACTTTGCGTGTTGAAGATTGTATGTTATTCTGCAGAACGCCTTTTGTTGCAGATTTACTATTCCCCATCTTCATTCATCTTTTTATTATTAAATGATATTTATTTCAAGGCATGTCCATACCACAGTTTAAAATTGTTAACATTCGATTTATCACTTGCACAGCGACCCTCAAGGTTACAAAGGTGAAACTATTAACCTCTATGACTAGACCAAAATAATTCGAAATATTAAACCTCCACTGTTAGATGTGTTCATCTGACAACAGACATTGATCACAACGATGCGACAGCAAACCAAAATCTTCTGCATCGCTAAATAGAACCTTTAAAAGTTCCTAATTCAAATATATAATTATAGTTCTGGCAAACTGTTCTAAGCACAATTATTTAATAACTCATTTAGACACTAAAAATGACACTAAATAAAATTGGATTTGCTTGTCCATTCCTATAGGCGACTCTAGTCACATTTACAATAGAACCTTTAAACCAACAAGGTTGGCTACTCCGATCGAATTACAACTCCTAATCTTTGTTGTCTTCGATGAATAATAATCTAAAAATTCTAACAATTGACCTTAGTTTAAAATAAATAATGTATTCAAACTCCCGTCTACAGAAAGAAAATTTGCTAAAGATTTCACCGTCCTCGGTCAAACTGATATGATTTCTCAGGGAGTAACCCAAATATCCTAGCAAGCAATTTGAGGCACAGGTTTTCTCTCCTATAAAAATATATTTTAGGCAAGACACTCCTTTGGTAAGTCATTAATAACCAGGACAGACGACTCCTTGATTCATATGTCGATTGATCAATTTTGGCTTTTTTTTGCTCAGTAGAGCAGTGAAAATATCAACATATTAGTATGGAATAAATGCCTGAGATGTTTTCAGAGTCAATATTTCTGCAATTACGTAAGCTAGCAAAGCAAGTTGTGGTGTATCGAAAGCCATTTAAATAATTTTAAATGAATGAAAGCCATTTAAATAATTTCACGGCCTTTTTCCTCCACATCTAATTAGGTCATAGCTACTGTAATCAAAATTTAGTTATGTTTAGACGACTGACAAACAACTTATAATGAATTTTTGTTACAATTTAGAATAATACGGAAAATAGAATCACTTATTTCCAACAGTGGTTTCCATTAATCACTCATCAAAGTAAAATACGTGCTCAATCAATAGAATCAATCGAATCATTGATGCGCTACTAGAATTCCATTCAGGTTCTGGATAAGTCAGAAAACTGTAATAGCAACTTCAAACAATTTAAAGCAGTAAATTATTTTATATTTAGTAAAAAACTGATGCTTCCAAGATCCATAAATAATGAATATATTTTGATACTGAGTCAAAACCTGCGACCGACTGTTTGGCAGTGAAAGATCACTTGTTGGCAGTAGTTCATAGCCTTGGTTGGCAAATAAAAGTAACAAATTGTTTCCTATTGAACTATATAACTTCTCAGTAAATCAAGAGTCTAAGAATGTTGAAGTGGAGGAAGAACTCACCTGTCTAAATAATCCTCACTACACGCGGTGTGTTCTGTGAGCACTTGCACGTAGTTGATAGGAACCAAGCCTATCTTTCCTCTATCATTACGAGCTTTCCACCAGTCAGGATCCTCCGATGGTTTGCCGATTATTTCAAGCCTGTGAGCGAAGGGATAGAAAATAACGAGACTGACAACCTTAACTAGGGGACTATTGTCCCAGACTGACTCTATCACGGCAGAAGTTGAGCATACCAACCATACATCCTTGAACTTTATATTCTTATAACATGATTGGATTGTCTGTAAAACATAGAGTTATATCTAGCGAGTCTGTAGAAGAAAAGGAAATGTCTTAGCGTTATCTATTGAATGGAATGCTCACCGTTCGTCTTTAACAAAGTTGAGTTCCTCAGGATTCTCAGATTTAAATGGGTAGAGAGTTAATACGATGTCGAGAGGCTCTGCTGAAGGTTCATCTGTCATATACGCTGCCTGAGAGTATAGCTGCTCAGCCAAAGCTTCCACGTAATTGCTAGGAAACCATCCTTTCTCCGAATCCTTTGTACCTACATGTGCACAACACTAGCGGTGGCAATCTCGCATGCTTATTGACAAAATGACCATATTAGAATGATGGTTCAAATTGAGAAGAGACACTATTGTATTCCAATATTAGTACTAGCCGATATACATGTATTTACATCCTTTAGCAGAGAACTAGCATTATCGCCAGTTCAGCAAATTTCCTTGAGAATGCTGCAGCATTTGATAAACCAATCAAACCATAACATTGTGAGATAATAGTTAAAGCTGAATGTAGTTGTGCTCTCTTGCTTTACATGAGAAGAAAATCGCCGAAAATACTATCATAGGCAAGACATGGGATGTTGAATATAATATTGAACCACACATATTATATGTGGTGAAACATAGATTAGCAATAACCATTTCAAGTTCAGGCAACCAGTACATATGTATAGAAACCTCTCCATGTTGACATAAATTGGGCAAATCTCAACTGAAAAGTGGGTGTGCCTAAAGTGCTGCCACAAGAGTCAAAACTGAGCTCACAAAATGAACATTGTTCCAGCTAGTTCTTGTCCAGCAGCTGACAATTCAATTGAATCGAATGATAGTGACGAAATAAATGTTGCAAACGCGATTAATATATTTTCCAATCAAACACAAGCTTCCGTCAAATATTTGAAACTAAAAATTAAATTTAATAAAGACCGAATGCCTGTTTTGTGAATTTGAATTTCAGCTGCAATCATATTCCCTATGATTATAAATATACCTTGCATTCTGCGATATGTAAAGTTAGCGACGATGATCATTGGCCAAATGGCCATTTGGCCAATGACTGTACAGACCAAATAGGCACAAGGTTAAAACATCTTACATATGCACTCTCATTGAATGACAAAGGTTGGCTATACATAGTTATTAATACAACTATTCGCATCGTAAACGCCCTGTCGTTAGTCACCACTTTATACTGAATTCTGTATGGGAATGAAGCCATTGCCACCATTTGTTCTGCACTACCCAACCACGAACTCTCTCAAATTGATCAGAAGTGTAATGGTTCATGTCGAGCGAGCAAGACAGTGAAATTTTACATCAGATGTTGATTAGGCATAAGAAAGGGGAAATATTGAATTCATATTGGATAAGTAAATATTGAGACACAATTTTCTTTTCTTAATCCTGCATGAGAATTCTTTTACACTGATAAAAAAAATCATTCTAGCTTCATGATTGTTTAGTAGTAGATTTATGTCAAGTCCTGTCTGAGTGTAGTGGAAAGATTAAATTCAAGAAGTTATAGTAGCTGGTTTACTCTGAGTAACTCCATTGTGTATGCCAACATATCGGTATAAATATTACATATGGAATAACTGTTCTTCATGAGCTTTCATCATAGTTTCTTATAAGATATGACACTGCCAACAACGTGGAACAACTTACAGTCATAGCTGAATCAAATAGATATCTTAATTTGTATAAGAAAAGCAAAACCATCCTCTCTAGAATTTTCCAGCTGGTGGCTCAGATTCCTCATAGAGGGATCCCTGGTGCAAACTTTCTCACATGAGGTAATGTCTTAGTGGGGTGATATATTTAGTGTTGGGCCGATATATAATTTAGTGCCGGATAGGATATCCTTGCACTTTTGTGTCGGTTTTTCTGGTGTCGGTATCCTCGGTATTTACCATCTTTGGCTTCCTTTGCCAACTAAGAAAGGTATTGTCGGTATTGTAGTTCGGTATATGGGTTTCCGTGTGTGTTTAACTTCAGCTTACCTACTGCCCTTTTTTATATAACGCAGGTGGGGGATAAATCAAATATAAAACGTATAAATATATCAAACATATCAAATATCAAATGGGGGTTTTATCAAATATAAAACCTACCCTACAGGATGAAAATATTCGTTGGTCATAAAAATTCGCGATTTCCCGAACAGTCAATCCCGCGAATTATTAAATTCAGTGAATAATTAGTTCTATTTTTAATCACAAGAGAGAATAACTACTGCATCAAATTGAAAACTAGTCGCTAGCCTAGTTTTTAATGTAAATACTAAACGTAATTGAGTTCCAAAACAATTTTAAAATCATTGCCTGAGCTTTGAGCTAACACCATTGGCAATGCATCACATTTATTTACAAAGTTATTCGAGGTTGTCACAAGATATGCAAAATGGCGTCATCGCGAAAATAGCCGCGAGGCAGAAGTACTAAACGTAGCCGAGTTCCACAACTTCTTTAAAATCATCGCCAGGCTTCGAGCTTTATTGCCATTGCGTCAAACTTTACAAAATTATTCAAGGTTTTTACAAGTTATTCGGCATGGCTTCAGCATAGCAAAAAAGCTCTCCTAGTCTTTTTACATTAGAATCAACTCCATCAATCTCTAATACCGAAGTCAAGGATGATCATGACTCGGATCTGGACATTATGGTATGTATTTGATTTACAGTGCAGATACGTTTTTCCATAATCAACTGCATTAGTTAATTCTTTTGTTTAAAAACTGATCGCTTTCATCAAATACTTCAGCCTATTGTTTTGTACTTCCTCAACACTTGTTAATATTTTTTCTGTTTTGTGTTTCAGATTGAGAATGAAACAACCTACTCCGATTACAAAAACTAGAGACAAGTAGTAATATTCATCAAGGCAGGAATATAGGCAGAAAGGCAACCAGTCAACCTAGACGCCTTCATCGACAACAACTCCTTGATATCGCTGTAGCAAACATGATTAAATTATATATTTTATTTCATGTATAGATGTACTATAATTTATTACAAACTTGAGTGTACAAATAAAACATTTCAAATACAAATAAAATTTTACAAACGATGAATGGAGTAAATATAAACAGTTTAGTCCATATGGTGGTTGTCTAGCAATAAAATTAAACTGGTACTCTTGATATGTGAATACTAGCGTGTAATGGTGCTTTCTGACTAGTTATTTTGGTAATAGCAGCTCTGTCGCTGTCACTGTCTTGGGTAGGTGTTGATCTCTCGCTACTACATGGCTGGTAAGGAAGTTATCACCAGAACTCTCCTTGTGGCTTACTAATGCAAAGTTCTGCTGGTTGGCCAAAGATTTGTGCTCGTAAAGGCAATTTTGCTCCTTTTTTAAAAACAGATATTCTTTTCGTAAGTAGCTGCGGTCACTTCAACCTCAATTTGACACCTCAAAATCCCACCAGACCTCCCTGAATGATTGGTGATCTTCTAAGAATGACATCTACCACCCTTGCAATCATTGTTCTTCGGTGTATGATACAAATCTCTCTCTCACACTAAAACAAATAATGAAGCAGTAGGGATGGAAAAAATTAGTATTGCGTTTTACCGAAGAACCAAAGTAAAATTCAACTAATTTAGTAAATGTAAAAAACTCATTACTTACCACAAGTTGTTGGCTTATCAAAGGCCTCCAATGCGATGAATATTCGTGAAAACCTCTGGACGCAGCAAAAATTGTTTACCGTAGAATAGCACGATCACCTCGCAGTTGTAAGCTAAATAGAAACCGGAACACGTGGTGTGCGCATGCGTAGGAATATCTATTACTAGCCGCAATAGAGTTAACTTTTCCTAGAGAGTGGCAGTTTTTAGCCGCGAATAAATTCATCCGCGAGTATGCATGAAAAGACAATTTTCGCGAAATATAACTCCGCGAATAAATTCATCCTGTAGGGTAATATAAAATAGATATAAAACAGATAAAATATAAAACGTATATTAAGTTTTACATTTTATCAATGTAAGACGTAATATAATACTAGATACCTATAGATAAGCGTGGTAATGTTCGTTGAAGAAAGAGTTATAATTCAGTTCGCATATGTTGTGTTTTCAGAATGTTTGAGAAAAATGTTGCGATTGCCAATGTGCTCTGAGCGACTCTTTTTGATTAGGGTGTTCTTCAAAGATGGGTTTTTGCGTAACATCAATTAAAGTACGATTTTTCTTTTTCATTTTTCTCATTTCTTTCTCATTCAGTTACATAGCAATTGTGGGCGAGACGTCAAATGAGCTCTTTCATAAGCAGCTCATTGTGCGGCAGATTCTCCTGCGCACACGTCGCTGGTAATGCTGTAGCCTGTCAAATACAAAAATCTTTCCGGATAACCAATTACCGATAGGCTTTCACGGATAAATACCGATCATATTAAACCGGCCGCGGATAACTAGCTGTCACCGAAAATGATTGGTTTTTCGGATACCGGTAATCACTCGGTGTCGGTGAAAGCGGATAACTCCTTACCCGCCCAACACTAATATATATGTACCACATATAACTACCAGGTGAGCCAAATACGGCAGACGCAGTACGGCCACAGTTTGACCTTGCATCAGCTGGATACCTAATCAAATCAGGCTTACTAGACAGTTTTCAATGCTGTTCATTTCACTACATGATGTATAGTTTTCTATGTATGATTTTGTTGCCACAAGAAAATAGTCAAGGAGACTAGGAGACTAACGCAGCTGACAAGACAAAATGATGTGTTGAGGTTGTCAACAGCAAGCGCTGTTATATTTGGGTGAGTTAGTGTTATGTTTAGAAGATATGCAATACACTGATTGCGTCAAGAAAATATTTCAACTTCCTCATGCTCATGGTTCCTACAATGACCTGTGCCTCCAAGTATTAATACCTGCAAATGATCAAGCAACAGTCAGAGGTGTTCCTAGATCACTTACAGACGGAGCTATTAAACATTAAAGTAAAAGCCAGTTGGAGGGCGGTTAGCATAAACCTTGAAAAAACGGGTTGCACACAATTGAAATTGATTCAAACGCTTTTGTGATGCAAGAGCGCACAACTCAATAAATTATCCCCTAGATACGAGAGCTAATGTAATAGGCAATGACACCATCAACATAAAATAGAAGCATGAATTTGACCAACCTTTCCACCATCCGTCATTGGACTGTTCTATTACGATGACCTTGTCCCCCTTGCTGAAGGACAACTCATCAGGCTGCTGCGCTATATATGAATACTTGGCTGTCACTGTGGAACCGATGTGCACGTCTGGAGCTTCCCCAGGACCGCTGGAATGATGAGCACCATTTTCTGCAAAGTTCTGTGCCAGCTGTTGTATCTAAAAAGAAGAAACATGTGACAACTCTGAAATAAAAGGAAAAGCACACACGGAGACCTCGATGGTCACATGATCATGCCTTGGCGCAAAAATGCGATAAATTCTTATTCATGAAACTTTGTATCTTTCTTTAGAAAAAACCTGAACAAACAGTATTTACACATACAGTAGGAAATGCACAATGCCAGCAACAAGACCATTGGAAATAATAAGAGCTTCCCACATACACAAATTCACAGTCTATTCCAGAAACGAGTTGGATCTCGTGCTATCTTCCTGCGATAAATCATCAAGTGTAGGCTATGTTGTTTTTAAGCTAAAAGTCACAGCAAAAATGTGATGCTCTAAGGGTGTTGATTTTGCTCCGAGTCGGAAGAGAACGGACAATGACTCATTCACACTCATCTGATGATCACAGATGATAGATGACTCATTTGCAGCCAGACGGCAACGTTGAAAGCCCGCTATTTTAACACTAATTCCATTCAAGATGGGACATGTCTCGATGGGATGAGACTTAATTCAATTACGCAGTTGGGCCGTCAGCCATGTATTCAATTTGTGTCGACTACACTTTAACCATTTTTACAATTAGCAGGTCTCTACTAAAATCAAAATAAGGTCTCAAAGCGAAATGAACAAGTAACGCAACAGTTGCATCTGTCCAACATTAAACTTTTCCTATGATCATCGGGTCAAGGCTATTTCAGTTTTTTATTAACACGATTGTGAAATTTACTGTACTTAAAGTTATGCCAAACATTAAGAATCTATTGTCCAAGGTAATGATTTTACAAGCGCCCTGGTACTCCCAAGATGGCTGTCACATCCAAGTTCCATAATTATTACCACTGATTCATCTGCAAATGATATCCTAGGAAGAATGTGAAGCTAGTTGAATCAACAAAAGCTTCAGTCACGACAGCATGGTCACCTTCAGCTGTCGCTATAGTCATGTGTGTATGTATGTATGTATGTATGTATGTATGTATGTATGTATGTATGTATATATGTATGCAGGCCTTACTTGGCAAACTTAAAACTTACTTGGCATTGGTAATCATTAAAAAACCACATTTTTTGTTGCAAATAGAAAACTGAAAAAAACCTTTCTGTTAGATGAACAAAAGTGTTGGAATTTTAGTAATAAAATAGTTTCCGAAGAAGTCGAGATAGTGAATTGAAGTTTATGGTAACAGAAAGTTCATACACTTGAACATGGAATGGTAGATGTAGTATGTAGTGTCCAGTAACAACCACACCCACTATATTGTAGACCTACCATAAGTCAATCAAACTATTTGAACCAATTAGAAGTAGAAGATTGTTTGACAGATTAATTCTAACGTTAAACAGCCATGACACTAAATTTAGTGAGATCAGTACCTAATGAATACATCTACCATAGCAACTGCCAGCAGACCAGAGAGCACCTGCTGGCTCATTTCAAGATAGCGAGACACTCACTAGCGGGCTGAAAACTGGTATAGAAGTCATAACACGGCTTGGTAGGCAGCCAACAAAATAATATTGTCATAACAGCCAGTGTAATCGTCAGAAAGATTCAGAGGTTTCCGGAGCAGAAGATGTGTAGACCAAATATTATAAACTGTATTGTCCTATGATTATATTCCCAGATAAAGTGTCTTCATCTCCTGAACCATGTCATGCAAAACATATTAAAATCTCTTTGAGGAGTTATGAGCTGACAATCAAAAAGTGGTGATTAACACTTTGTATAAATAATGTACAGCGGCCCTTGCAGTTACGATGACCCTGTTATATGACTTTTCACCTTACGATGTCGGGCAAGATGATTTGCCACCTCCATATTAAATAGTTTTCGCCATACTGATATCAACTAAAATTTCGCCTGAATACGTCGAAATGACAAATATGCCGATATGCTATTTGCTGACACCCCTCATACAACCCATGAAAGAGATACGATGCTCGATCTCTCAGTTCGGCGTTACTAGTTACTGTGAAAATGAAACCAGAAACGGATAAGTGATAAAATTAGCCGATAAAAAAGTTCATTAAAATAGTTACAAATAAATACTGAAACTGAGCTTTGTGAATGTGCTTAGTAAACTAAATTCATTTGAGTCAAATTCCACAATTATGTTATACATCTGACTCGAACTTAAAAACTCCCTACGATACGTACTGCAAATATAGTACATTGTAACATTAAATTTTATTGCAGATCATAACCACTATACATAGCTATAGTTAACATATTATTTTGTTACTAACTTTTAATATATACAGTAAGTATATAAAATTTTTGAAGATTTTCACAAGGGGGTGTTTGCATTCGGTGTTTACTATAGATTTCTATACCCCTCTATACGAAATTTTTGCATTATACGATGCCAACACGGGAATGAATTAAAATCATATGGCTAGGGTCCACTGTATTGCAAAAATGATCCATTTATATCAAGCACAGACCGTTTGAAATATCCATGAAGCATAGGTTGTCTGAGAGAGATTTGTGCACTCATAGGTGTAAATGTGCATGCACCTGTTGGGAGACCTATATATGGATGACTTTTTGAGAGACTCATCTATGAATGAATTTTTCAGAGAGACCATTCATAAATGGATCTTTTGAGAGATGGTCGAGGAACTGATGATGTAAGAGTTTTCTAACACTAAATGATCCAGTGTCTCCCATTACCATAGTAAGTCCTCCATGCCTCATCACACCTATTCATTAGAGACCATTTCTTGACGCCGACCCCTCATTGACATATGATAACTATTGACACCATCAGTGTTTTATTCTATTCAGACCAAACTATGAACTCCGTTTCCAAGTAAAAGCATTTCTAGCGTGTAAAGCTGTAATTAAGGTGTATGTAAAACTTAGATATCATTACGAACTATCGAATACACGAACTACTATCGAATACTATCGAACATATGAACATTACGAATTATCATTATGCGAACGTATCGATTTATCCTGCTATAAGCTTATAATAATCAGATAGCTATATCGGCTTCCCAGTTTACACAACCGCGACAACTGATTGCACAAATACAGATTGCCCCAAGTGTTCGGAAAAAAACTGATTGTTCCTTAGTAATTGGCTGGCTATTTTAGAACAGAACATATTCACCATGTTTCCATGATGCGCAGTGCTTCGATGCAGCCCCCTCCGAAGTCGAGGGGATTGTACGTTTACATGCTGCGCAGTGGTTTTCAGCAAATTAGCTAGAGAAGAGAAATTGTATAAATCGAATCACCGGATGGAGACATAGAATCGATCATGGATACCGAACGTCAGAAATGGTCTTTTTATGCTTCTGTTGTCATGATACTTTTATTTACAATACACATTCACAAGGTTGTACAAACCTTAACACAATTTTTACAAAGTAAAATGTTTTATTAGGTATGTTTAAATAATATATTATTTAAATGTTACTGTAGGACTTGCCATTTATTTTTCGAAAAAGTGTTGGCATCGATAACAAAGTCCAGGAATGTAATCACCTCATCATCCTCGTGGGTACAGACCATAATTAAATTTAAGTGAAAGAAAATCGGAAAAATAGAAAAAAAACAAGATAAGTGTGGTAACTTTTGTACTAGTTTATGACCTTTGATGAATCTGCCTCCACAGCAAGAGAGCTATGCACAGCCACTGCGCAAATGCCGTTTCCTTGCTGCGAATTTGCACTGGCTTCGCACTGATCAGTACGCAGTGATTTCAGTGCGAAGACGCGGTTTCCATGATTTGGAGAGAGCGCAACTCCGAAGTACTGCGCATCATGGAAACATAGTGATTATTTGCTAGTTTGACATAGAATCCACTCAGCAAATGCATTAGAACTGTGGAACAACTAACAACATCATGAGGTACCAGACTGAGCTAGCCGAAAGTAGCTACAATGAATATCAAACTTTAAACAAAAATATGGGAGAACAATTTCATACAGTGATGGATGAGCTGCCATAGTTTAATATATGTGGTCAAAGAACTCTCTATCTTTGTAAAACAGAACCAGCGAAGGCATATAAAGAGCTGAAATTTATGAGCAGAAGAGAAAAGTAGGTAACATATATCATTTGTAAGCGAAAACAAATAGCCTGTAGAGACAGATCGACGATATGATTGGTCAGCCATACTGACAAAATAAGGATATGATTGACCAATAGCATGACTGACCAGTGATATGATTGGCCAGTATTAGGCCAAACTAGTGATATGATTGGCCAGTCGTGTGACATACCGGTGATATAATTTGCCAGCATTACGACAGACAAATGATATCACAAAACATCCCTAAACTTGTAGTTATCCTCTAAATGTCGCTTTCAATGAAGCACAAAATTTACTCTATCACTCGGTGTCGCTAATGAATCCAAGAAAACAATTTCTAGCATATACCACACATAATTGTAAGGCAAAAGTTCGGCCATGCAAGTCTTCAAACAATGAACTATTTCGCAAGATTTGCAACGATGCATCGGCGCATATCCATCCAGTCAAGGAGCCTTACTAGACTCCATTACGATCACATACTCCGAACAGAGTTAAAACTACTGTAGCTCCCATACAATTAAACTACTGTAGCTCCCATACAATTAAACTACTGTAGCTCCCATACAATTAAACTACTGTAGCTCCCATACAATTAAACTACTGTAGCTCCCATACAATTAAACTACTGTAGCTCCTATACAATTAAACTACTGTAGCTCCCATACAATTAAACTACTGTAGCTCCCATACAATTAAACTACTGTAGCTCCTATACAATTAAACTCCTGTAGCTCCCATACAATTAAACTACAGTGCACCCTCGAGATACGATGTTAATCCGTTCCAAGGCTGGCATAGTATGGCGAAAAAATCGTATGTCGGGGTATAGAAACCATTGCAATTATACAATGACAAAAAAGAAGGTAAAAATCGTCCAAAATTTTTATAAAAATGCTGTACATATTGAAAATTAGTAACAAAATAGTATGTTAACTTTAGTAACTATAATTACCTACAGTAGCTGCATTGTATTAAATGCACCTAGTGATTATAATCTGCAATACTGTAAAATTGTAATCTGTGTACCAAATGCAGATCGTACGGTAACAAGCTCTTACCTTCAAAAGGTACGCATAACATAAACGTTGAATTCATTTCAAATCAGTTAAGCTTGCCCAACTCACCCTTAAAACCAAGTTTTAGTATGTATTTTGAACTATTTCAATGAATTTCAACTGTTATCATGAAATTTTATCCTTCCTAAGTTTCTGTCTTCACTTTCATTATAAAATTTAGCGTGTCTGGTTGAAACCTTTTTCAACCAGAATTCAATAAGACCGAGCGATGCAGTTATCGAAAGCGGCCTCTCACACACCTGACCATTTAATGGCTACCGGAAAAAAAAGAAATTTTATTTACTATACAGGACGTACATTACCTTTGGAGTAACGTGACTTTAGCTGGTATATTGTAGAGAATAAAGCAGAGAGGAGGCAAATGGGTATCAATGCTAATTATATTGCTGTACACTTGAAGATTAATTTAATACGTAACAAAATGGAACTTTTAGCAGGCTAAAAAAGGTTGTCTAGTCCTGTCCAATTTTTCTTCTGGGTTAAAAGAAAAAAATTGCTGGTGCAATGCAGAAAACTGCTAGCTAGCTAAAGCTTGTAGAAGGATCCAAAGAAGGTGCTACAGTAGTTTTTCTTGTATGGAATGTGCACAAGAACCAATGTAACCATACGTAAGTTTGTGCGTATTTATACCCTAGAGAAAAGGGCTTTAACAAGTTTCAGAAAGTAATGTAAATGCGTCAACTATTCTGAGTAGTTAGTTATATATGAGTTACATACATTCGATGAATCGTATTCACGTAGGAGATAACAAGCCCACCTGCAAAGATATGGTTAAACAAGAAAATAAAACAAAATCAAAAGGAAACAAATAAAATGAATAAAATATAAAAAACACATCAAACAAGAGATAAATAATATATATTATACATGCATTGTTTTAATGTACCAGTCCACATCAGTAAATTGAACACTTAAAATATTTCTGTCACTGAGGGGTTTTCTGTATCTTCTACTTCCTCGCCGTTACTAAATGGTTGCTCCTTTTGAATGCTGATCGCGTGCATGACCTAGCTCCTTCAAATATTCAGTCGGAAGCTCTTTTTTGTGCTTTCTTTAATGGAGTTTTTGTTTTAATAATAATTGCAAATGCTGATTGGTTGCGATCATATTCCTTGACAATGTTAATAATACGGGTGCTTTGTTATTTATGACATCCAACTTTGTTGACATGGAAATCATTTTTCCTTCGTTTTGTAACGTTTGTATCAGTCTCAGATTCCATAGCTAACGAATTAAATGTAGATACTTGTAGTTATATACGTATGCTGACTTAAAAGTTCATAGTAAAAAATATAATAACGCTACAAATGAATATTTGCTCTCGCTTGTGTATTTTACACGAAATTTTCCATGCGGAATGCTGACATGAGAGAAGTTGATTATCGTGTCTCTTCTAAACGTTTTGAAAATTTTTTCGGCAAACTATATTTCGTTGTCTTTTTTATTTCGACATTCGTTATGAGCACACCGACCGCCAAATTTTAACTCGGGCGAAACTTTTCTCAAAATTGTATGGTGAAATAAAATTCGTATAACGAGGTGAAGATATCACAATGTTTGACTTCGTAAGGTGAAAAAAATCGTATATCAGGGTAATCCTATCTCGAGGGTGCACTGTACTGTAGCTCCCATACAATTTAACTACTGTAGCTCTCATACAATTACACTGGAATCCAGGCACCTCACATGAACTTGCATCACATACCCTCTAAGTCTAAGCATAGTGAACCAGGAAACACTCCAATAGCACAACAGACCTACTGTATGGCATCGCGATGGTACATAGATTTACCTAGCTCTTACCTGCAACCTGTCCACGGACTTCTTTCTACCCAGAGTTCCTTTGCCTATATTCTTCAGTGATTCCAATATGGAAGGTTTTATCCTTTTGACGTAATTAGAAGGAACGAAGCCAGTTTCTTCCTTGAAATTTTTAACCTAAAAACAGATGTTTTACATGAAACTGGATGTGAACATATAGCTGAAAAATACCGCTAGAATTTGACAAAAAAACTACTTCATAAGTCCCTCATCTGTCAGAAGACTGTCCAGCAAGAAGCAAAGATGTGGTGTCCAAAGTGGTTTAAAGATAGGAAGACTAGGGTGCTACTTAAAAAGCCAGGTCTAGAGGGCAAACAAGTGCAGCTATAAAATGCCTTGACAATGAGTACATTTAAGTTAAACTGCCAAACTGACTTTGTCTGCTGCAGCACGGAAAGGGTCGTCTCTTTTAACTGTCTAAAGCCAGGTAGAGTATCACTTTTCACGGCTGCTTATAAGTGTACTGCCATTCTATGGCAAAAAATTAATTTCCACTCGATGAGCTGTTTCATATCGGTCTCCGAGAAGATAATTGAGGTTTGCCTCAGGGTCAGAGGTCATGAGAAAGCTCAGCGAGTGTGAGTAGATAAATTCACTGAGAAACTGTCCATATTAAGTACAATGACATGAGATAATGCATGTTAAATTTCAGTGTCAGCTATCCTATCTTCACGCCTCCTACAACTTTATTTGAATTAGGTACCGTAATGGGAGATATTGCATTAGGTATCATAATGAGAGATATTGAACTTCAACAAACTTTTTATTGGAATGTAAAATACAGCATTGTCTCTGACCCTTCAGAACATAGAATCTCTCTGTATTCAACAAAAAATCTGCATGAAAAACTTGATGAATTCACAAATTGGCAATCAGGTACAACTGCGGATTGTTATTTTTTTCCAGTAAGTAGTTATTCGATTGTTTGGAAATGTTGCTACATGTATTCCTAATACTGAAGAATGGCAGTATCATAAAAAAGCATTATTATAATAAATCACTTTTATAAAAAAAATTGAATATCAGTCTCCATATCAGTTACTTTTGAACAATTACATCACATAATCACAGAATTTATAGCATCAACCTTAAGCATTTGAAGACTGGCTCAGAGGGTAGGTGATTTACGAAGTATGCATACACGAAAGCATAGCGCCATACCCCATGCCATCATGGTAAAGACCACATCGCTATCGTAAGCATAGCCCCACACCCCATGCCATCATGGTAAAGACCACATCGCTATCGTAAGCATAGCCCCATACCCCCTGCCGGTATGGTAAAGACTACGTCGCTATCGTAAGCATAGCACCATACCCCATGTCATTACGGTAAAGGCCATGTCACTATCGTTCTGTTGTGATTAAGTATCGTCGTTAGAAAGCAAAACACCCAAACAATGAGCGATCTTTGTGCCAAGGAAATGGCCCTAGTTACAAACGGTGTCTCACTAGTGCACGCGCATAGGACTTGCTTTTCTGTTGCTTCATATACAACAATTTATGACGCTGAAATGCTCTAATCTATGTTTTTATTTAAAAATTCTAAAATATGCAACCTTGACATAAGGCGTCGCGCAACCATCGCTCTACTATAGCACCCTATGAAAACAGCATCTGCTTGTCGGTAGCCTATGCGTGCCAAAGACGTAGCGCTTTGACCCTGACATACTCAGGTATCGCTACACTATCGCTGTAAAAACTTAGTACCGTACTTTTCGGACTATAAACCGCACTCCTATATAAGCCGCATCTGCTTCATTTTCCAAAAGACGATAATAAAACAATACATAGGCCGCACCCTTGTATAGGGCGCAGAACTCAAGACGATGCTTTTAACGCGGCAGCAACTTTCCTGTTTAAAACGAAACTGTGCCTAACGGCACAGTTTCGTATTAATCGACGCTTTTTAACCTAGTGCCTAACAGAACAGTATCATTAGGCATTGTTTTGTATTTTCTTTCACCGCTAGAGGCGCACTAACCGGAGATTCTGGTTAATGCTTCCTAGCGATGAAAAAAAGCCACAGAATAGCCGCACCCTTATCTAAGCCGCATGGCTCAAATCAACAGAAAAAAGTATCAGCTAATAGTCCCAAAAGTACGGTAATTGTCCCATCTGGCCATAGCTTAGCCGATAAGTTGTATAGATTTTGGTAAATACTGCTACTAACTCTGACTACTGTCAGGCAAAAACCACAAGACCCTGCAATAAGTGATTGTCTTGGTGGTTAACAGAAGAAAGACAGTGCTACATATAGATTGGTTTGAGTAACTAATTCATTGTTACAAAGCATCTGATAAGCTCGAGATTACCAAAGAATGCGTAATCCTGTAAAGCTGATACATGTATGCTGACTTTAGTTAACATTTGAAAAAGAAGAACACCGCAAATACAATAGACCGTCCGAATGACACAACGCCATTGTCTGCCAGTACAATAACTCTATGATCATATTAGCCTTCATCAAATATCTGGCTAATGAATGCTCCATTGATGTGAGGTCTTAAAGATGGCAAGCGATGGTGAGAAATAATAATCCTGCATCTATCTAGCATCTAGAAATCAAGAGGCAATTAATAATATGCTTGCCTTGCTCATGCTTTTCCCAAATACTATCCTTTCTGCACAGAGCATGAAGAGAAAGCACTGTCACTGACAGGACAGAAAGTTTCAAAAATTGACTAAGCTTATTTAAATTGAATTATGATCCCCATAAGTAACAACAGGGAGGCCTCTCAAGTACCTATTGTTTAGGCAATCCACACTGTGAAAAGTGTAAGGGGTGGCTATACAGCCGGCCAACAAGGGGCATCTTGTTAATGATGTGGTCATGCTACATTATATTAGAATTTCATCACAATGCATAAGTATTTTTCTACCTATGAGATTTCGCTGGTTATAGATCTGAACGTAAGAATTTTTTTCAGATAACAATTAGCAAAACAGTTAGAACTCTCGGAAAAAAAACGAGTTTCCCAGAAAATGACGCCAATAGTCGCGCTTCCTGTTTGTCCCCATGCATTCTCTATTGACATATATATGTCGTATTTGCTCATGATTGTTAGAATAAAACTTCAAATATAGCCTCAGATACATGGCTACCTATATGTATTTCAAACGATTTAAAGATAGGTTGTTTAGAATTTGTCTTTTGGTTTTCAAAATGCTGTGTAAACATACGAGTAACAGACGCTGAGGAGACTATAACTTTATCGCTAATAAACAGGATGTACGATTATTGACATCCTTTCTGGGAGAAGTCTGGGAGTGCCTTGTTCCTATGAACGCTTTAACAATGATCAAGTCTTTTCGATTTTACTCTTACAAATAAAAAAATTCAATGAAATGACTTGAAACAAAAAAGATCTCATTTACCTACAGTTTATGATAAAATTTAATAGACTTTGACGTGTAACTACTATGGTGGAGTATGCATGCAGATAAATATTACCCACACTGGTTATGTATAAACTAAGGAAGCCATATGTTGAAGGCCATATCTCTCAGCTTCTCTACGTAGTATTGGACACAAAATGCTATTGCAATGAAGTCCTTATTGCTTGGAGCATTTTTCAAAAATGCAAAAGTGTGCTCGACACTAATAGGCCTACAATTAGCAAATTATATGCGAGAGACAGAAAAGCATTAAAACTTGAAAGGATCTTTTTTACAAAAGTAAATCCCAACTATAATTTAGAAAAAAAAATTCGTAAATAATAAAAAAAATGGCAATTATGATCAAGGCTATGCCAGATGGGTAGAAAAAATGTATAACTTTGAGAAATTGGTAATCACAGGTTCTTTGATGCTAGAAAGCCATTGAATGCATATTCTTAATGACGGCATACTACTGGTTTTGATAAAATTTTAAAACTTAAAATCCTGTAACTGTTAACGGAAAAGATCAGAAGCCTCCCTTAAATAGGCATTTCGGTACATCAATGATTGGCAAAGGAAGAAAAATGACTGCTAGACCAATGTGTGACAAGTAGTTGATCATAACTGTCGTCAGTGACCCATTCTGTGAGCTTGTAGCCATATAAACTCACAATAATGAAATTAAAATGTTTTACATCATCACTGAGGGAGCACTGAAACATTTGGGGTTAAAATAACTCTGGAATCGGCAACTCCCAGCCAATACTATTGGCTGAGCTGGCAATCGTTTGAACACTGAAAAGCTATCAATAACAAAGCCTTCGTAGCATAGAATATTATTTTGCTAATACTTTAGCACCATATTGTACATAGTTCGTCTTACGATCATTACTTCGGATGATAACTGTCAATTGGGCGACTGCAAAACTATCTCGTAAACTAAGAAACAACATTCTACAACACTTGTTTTTCCCATTGAATAACCCTCTAGTTCATCGTTTGAGCGCAACATATGGCTGGCACTTTGGAAAAAAATTCACATGACATGCTAAGTGGCATGCACTAATATGCTTACTTTCCAGAGGACCATGCAACAATGGTAAAAATATTAACTCAAAACTATGATTTGGTTAGCCTCCTCGTAGCTGTTATGTAAGGATTTTGATTCCTGGCTACAACAAACTGAATCCTTTTTACTACCTCGAGGCAATGCATTACCAATAATTTAACTTTTTCAGTTATCTATTGTATGACACGTCGAAGGACAAATAAGTGACGACGGAGAACTGCTCGAAATTGAACACAATCGATCGAGTGATAACAAAGTCGAGCTAAGACAGAGCAGCACGAAATAGACGATAAGAAGCTGCAACTGCCGATATCATGCACCTTGTTCAAAAGAGACAGCGAGTAAAAAGCTGATGCTAATACAGAGAGCGGATGGAAGGAGTGATTATTCTGCCCACTGTTACTCATAGTAATCCAGAATAAAGCAGATTTCTTTTGCAGAAGCTACTTCAGCCAGTTCAAGACAAATTTTCTTCCAATAATGTTTCACTTATGCAAAAATTGTTCA
Organism: Watersipora subatra; assembly: GCF_963576615.1. NCBI lineage: Eukaryota > Metazoa > Bryozoa > Gymnolaemata > Cheilostomatida > Watersiporidae > Watersipora > Watersipora subatra. Next base: position 3,940,754 of record NC_088717.1, read on the forward strand.
TGTTTTGCTATTGCTCAAATTTCAAACCAGTGTATAATATTTTATACCAATAATCGGCTCACTATATTGATTGTAACTTTATTTAAATTACCAAATGTAACTAAAATTGCCTATTATTTTTAAGGCGTCACATTAAATTTTCGTACTACTTTTAGTAAATAAACAAGTAATGATTTATTTTTAATGCATATATTTACAGCAAAAAATTTTAAGTTAGGTCTACCAAATACTTCATTTTCTTTGAACAAAAATGCTACAAATTTACATTTGAAAGAAACTGTAATAATGGAACTGTAATATCGCAAATGTAATTATAAAACTGCATTCAGCTAATAAGATCTCTGTCTAGGTTTAAATAACTAGATGCTAACCTACTTGAGATAATTTTAACTGTTTAAATTAGCAAACACATTGAGTTGTTTGAGTTATCAAAAACTGCTTCTCGTTTCCCACCCATAAGCCTAAGAGAACCAAACATGAGTGTATGTTAATAGCCTAATACAGGTGAGCAATGTAGGTCAGCAATGTAGGTTAGTAATGCAGGTAAGTAATGTAGGTTAGTAATGTAGGTCCGTAATTTAGGTTAATAATGTGGGTTAATATTACAAGTTAATGTGGTTTAAAAGTAAGCAAATAATGTAGTTTAGTAATGTAGGTCGGTAATGTAGGTTAATAATGTAGGTTAGTAATCTAGGTCAGTAATGTAGGTTAATACTGTAGATTAGTAATGTAGGTCAGTGATGTAGGTTAGTAATGTAGGCTAACAATATAAGCTAGTAATGTAGGCTAGTAGGAGAGCAGCCCGTGGTCTAGTGGTCCAGATGCCTGACCTGCAAACAACAGTTTGGGATGAATTCCCCAAAAAGGTCACTGGTGGTGGCCTTTTTGGGGATGAATTCCCCAAAAAGGTCACTGGAGGGGACAGGAATGATATCCATCCTTAAATCGCTCTCCTGCAACTGAGAGTATCTCCAGTTGTTTAGGCCCTCCTGCTACTGGACTCGGACATGTCCAGCCAAGACCACAAAGCTATTGTTTGTAAAACACCCGCAGCTGCTGTTTGCAGTAAGCCAAAAAGGCATCATACTTGATCTTCCTGAGTGATTGAGGATAACCAGCTCTTAACAACTAGAGCAATATAGAGAGATGATTCTCTTCACAGCGATCTATCAATCTTCCATCCACAGTCCTGTCACTAACCAGCCAAATGAATCACCAAGTGGTTGGTAAATATTTAAGGGTTAACAGAGAGTGATTTTGGCTATCCAAGATGATTTCTGCTGCGAATACGCATCTAGATGATGGAATAAAATGTTGACTTCGGATGTTAAAAGTATTGCCTGAGAGAAACCAAACTATAATTCTGATAATCCTTGGCTATAGGATTTCATCTCTCTGGTTTAGCCCACCGCAGAGAAATGGAGAGGGTGAATGTGGATATATTATTGCGAGTGTCTAAGTCGGTGATGTAAAAATGGCGCAACAAAGAATCTAGTCTCCAGTTTATTTACCGCTCTGGCATGCATTAAGCCTTACCAGAACTACCAGTGATACTCCATCTCACAAAGAATAAATCGGCCGCGCATATTTACTCTTTGTTTAAAAGACATGACTGAAAACACAGGTTTATTGTTGCCGGATGATTTTGTAAGAAACAGCAAAATAAACCATTTAATTCCGATATAAGACACACCAACCTACAACAATGACATCTGCTGTAAGAGTTGTTCTCAACCATTGTCTTGCAATTAAGAGAGCTTGTGGAATCCCTAGGCATGCTCTAGAAAGGTACTCGAGAACAATCGTAAAAAATATCATGGTATGGAGTATGTAAAAAGTATTCGATTAGTCTTGAGCATATCTGTAAACGTTAATGTGGAGTTGTTTTCCATATTTTCCATAATTACCCTATTAAAGACCCTTAAATGAATGCAATGAAGTATTTTTAGCATGTAACTTGTGTTGTAAAGTAAGTGCTTGCTTATCATATTTTGAAAATGTTAATGATAGAAGATCTCAAGCTGCGGATTCCGCTAATATTTATGCAGATCTACTGTAAGTTGTCCTACCAGATGCAGCTATCATATATTCCAATAAGGCTAAAAACTACAGCGTTTCGTCGAAATTGAGGGGGTAGGCAGCTGGAATCTAAAGGCCTCTAATCCCTAGATGTACCCGTCATAGAGAATTTTAAAGCACCTCCGTTTGGCTTGCTTTGTCGATCTAAGATTTCTTAATGAGTGTCTTTGACAGAAGCCCTGGAGCTGGCACACACCCTAATGCTTCCTGGAACTATGGTAACTCTGGGTGACTAATATTTAACTTATAACCAGTGGAATATGTATGCAGTCATAGCTCAACATACGAGCTTAATGCGTTCTGAGACTGAGCTTGTATAATGTGGGTATATGTACAATGTCAGGTCTATGTATATGTAAGGTCAATGCACTCATATATAAATGCACTATTTCCTACATGAAGTAACTAAACACAAACTAATCTTTTCCCACATAATTAACAAAACCATATAAAACAGTAATATAGTTCCATTTGAACATCAATTGCTGTTATACAGTACCTAGGCTCACAAAGCAAAACAATCCCATATTTAGTGGTTATGATCAGCAATAAAATGTAGCATAACTATGTATACTACTGTATGGAGTTTTTACCTTCGAGACAGACATAATGGCTAACGACAGTGTGAAAGAGACTTGACAGCAACATGTTCCGTATGCCAGACTGTTTGAGATGCTACGTAACATAACCTTTGAATTACACTTAAATGAATTTAGTTTACTAAACAAGTACTTAAAGCAAAAATTCAACCTTTTACTTTACATTCAATTTTTTCTTCACTGTTACTTTTTATTATCTGTTACCAGCTCGACGCTTTTTGCCTCACTTTCACTATAAGATTTAACTGACCTGATTAAAACCTTTTTTAAACTGGTGCGACGAGAAAGACCGATCAATGCTGTTCTCGGAAGCGGCCTCTCGCATACTTAGCCATTTAATAGCCGTCAAGAACTGGCTCATATCTCAAAGGTTGATCATATCCTAAGGCAGAAACTTGCTCGAGATTTTGCTCGTATCTTGATTTTCTCATATATTGGGCATTCGTATGTTGGGGCACTTGTACGTTGGGCTTTCGTACGTGAGGCAGTCGTATGTTGGGGCACTCGTACGTCGAGGTATGACTGTATACGTTTTGACAGCGATGAACCAAGTTGTCATCAGAAAGACAGGCTTTACAAACAATTGTCAACAATTTGCTAGCTAAAACATACATCTCGTCTTGCCACAGCCTAACAACTGATCTTTACCAAAGGTTGGAGGAAAAACGATTCTAACCATTTAATTTTATTGACAAGGTGACAAGAGCCCAACTGAATTCGACTGAGTGTCTCTGCTTCAGTCATCAAATACTAAAATGCTCACTGGTTAAAACAAGCAATGGCATAGACCTATTCTTACCAAAAATGTTGAAAGTTAAACTGCTAGAACTTGGCTTATTTTCTAACGTACCATTCTTACTATTTCTTCTAGCGATTATAAAATAACACTTTCAACCATTACTCAGATGAGCGTTGCCAAAACTGCCTTTTCACAAAAAGGTACAGAGACGCATGCAGTGTATTTTGATAAACAATTCACAGATGAACAGCCAACGCTAAGGGTGAGCTACAAATACTCTCTTCCCACATATTACACCCACAGAGGCCCAAGCATTCCACCAGAGGCCAAAGCATTCCACGTCACTACATGTTTTTATGGATCAAGATGAAGTCTAAATCTTTTGCAAACCAATATTACCGTGATGCAAAGCACTCGAGGCCTGTAAGAGTAACATGAGATAATTAGTAAATTTCCATACAGCAATAGCATAGCAACACACCCCCATATGGCAATGCAATGCCATCATGGAAACAACTGTGCCACTCTTATTGTCATGATTCAGTGTCTCTGTTTGGAAGCGAAACATCCGTGCGATGCACCATCCTTGTGTTATAGAAACGGAATTAGCGACCAACGTCATCACACCTGTGGGAGAGCATAAGTTTTGCTTGACCTTGACATAAAACGTAGCACAACCCTCGCTCTCTAAAGCCCCATTGGAAACATTATCTGTTAGTCAGCCCTCAATAGAGCGTCGGCACTAACGCGTCCACGTGCAGCTGCACCATCACTGCATGGAAACTTCCTAAATGAAAGATTGTAGCTTTCTTGTTACAGTAGGGTCCTTCTACTACCTGCCAAGTCAAAAAAGTCCTTAGGTCTTGGAATAATAAAATCCAGCATTTTTGATAATTGAAGACAATGAATCAGCTAAGAGGTGATTTAAGCGTATAAACAGAATCACAAGCAATCTTAGTAAAATTAATTTAATATTGAGATGATATGACACTCTGGAGCTCTTTGTAACTAGACACGCAATGCTAGCTAGCCAAATTATATGTGCCATGTGTCATTATAGGCTTGTTTTTCTTATGAGTCATGTGAAAGGTTAGTCGGATGGAACAGAAGTGCCATGACACAGTAGGAGAATAGTCTCATCGAACTTGGCATGAATCCAACTTGTTGGTGACTGAATGACTGGCTGATGTGTCTGGTTTTGCTGTGGGATGCCGATTCATTATGCAAAACACAAATCAGATGTTTACTCTGTGACATGTTATACAGAAGCATGTTTTGAACCATGTTAGCTCATGGTTGAAGAAGCTATTTTCAATTGCATATGTTTAAACTTTACTGCAATAAGAATTATTGCAACAACTTTTTTGCAGCATTCCCAAATGGACAAGTGTTCTCACCTTAACGATTAGGCTAATAAAACGTTGTAAATGCCTTCAAACATAGGTCACCATGCTGGAATTTTGCACCGATATCATTGGAAGCATAAACAAACTATATCGATAGGAAACATAGAGACGTCATTGAGAGATAAACTTGAACAAATAGCGGAGTTGGTACGAAGGAGATATCACAAATCACCATTATCTCAAATGACAGAGTGACTAATAGAAGCCATAGAAATATCTCAACTCAATCAGTAGTCCAGCTATAAATAAAAATTTGAGTTGAATGAACAGGGCACTGCTTATTAACAACCTATGAATATCTGTACGTATGACTCGGCAGGAGGAAATACCTCCCATATCACTTTATGAGTCAGTATGAGCTGTGAGTCTCGGTGACAAGGTAATGCACTTGTACGAGTCGCTGCATACATTATGAAGAAGGCCTGTTCTCTCAATCAAGCATGAACTTATAGGTCCGAAATCGACCATCCTCTCAGGATTGCGAAATTTCAAAACTAGGTAATTTCAATTTGTGACGGAGAAAATACTTTTTAAAACTATCAAAAAGTTTAGCCATAACTTATTGTAGCTTGTTGCCGGTGACCAGATGAGGAACTCCCGCCAGCATAAGTCAGCCCTTGCTGCCGGGTTAGTAACTAACACCCAAGGGCCAACATGCAAAATTATCTTATTAAATTTGGTCATTTTGATAACTGTCTCATATCACCAGATATGACAAGCGCTGATCAAAGTTTTTCATAAACTGACAACGAACTAGCTTTTATATGGAGTACAGGCCTTATTAGGTAAATCTGTTTGAACCGACAAGACCTTTGAATCTTTAAAAACAACTGGAAATTATCCTGCCACATACATGATAAATCTACTGTTTTGTAATAAGCTAATTGTTTTAAATGACCTCCAACCAAATTAACTCCCTAGCTAATATCCAATAAAAGCCAATGACAATCTAACATCACTAATTGGTATATAGATCTTGATACATATCATTTTGTATATCGCTCAAGTCGTGTTGTCATATTCCATACCCCCTGATATATTCACGACAAACAATGGCAATTGGTCACATGAATCAATTTTGCTAAAGTTAATCAACATTCTATAGAATTAAATCATCACCAAACTAACGCAATATTTCGGCTGCTCAGGATTCTCCTTATGTCGCAACACTCATGCCGCCTTCGGCTGCATTCTGCCAATTTTGACCTTGGCATCTGTACAAAAACACCAAGTTGTCGGCTATTTGGTATTCCGGTGAAAGGTTTTTATGCAGAACTAGCCCCGGTCTGGATTTTAGACAATCCATAAACTATACAGCATCAGGAAATGAGTTGCCCTTAGCCGTAACAATGGAGTAGATGAGTGTGACCAGACAACGGATGTTTAGTCATGGCAGATAAAATATATTGTTGTGGTATGAAAAGAAATACGTTTCTTTTCATTTAAATTAGTTGACATGAGCAATACTGTTACTTCAACAGCTGTTCTTGCTGATGTCAGCGGTTTTCTTTCATTTTAATATTTAAGGTAGGTGCGATTGGAAAAAAAATTTTCCCTACAAAAACCAAAAAATGCCACAAATCAGCACACCATAATACAAACACATCTGTAAGGTGACCTATTGCTGCAACGATTGTGGTAGTTTGGAAAAAAAAGGTTTTTCGAAACATAGGACAAATCGATTAGTATAAACCATAAATATCTAGAAAAGTGTCAACAATGACCAAAAGAGTAAGATCGTAGTTAGTATTGACAAGTAGGAGCAACAGAATCACTCAATTGCAGTGCATTTACGTTCACTTATGACTGCTGACCATACAAAAAGATTATTTTCTTACGTCATTGTTTGTTTTCCATAAAAAATACAGCTAGTTTCTCATTAGTATATTGCCTGACAAACAGCAGTTCAACATGAAAGGCTTGCTGATTGAAGACCAACTCACCACGACCTGGGGTATTCATGCATAGGCCCAAATCTGTAAATTCTCAAATGATCTCATTAGTGCAAATGTCACTCAACAGATGATGAGGCGACGAGCCGTACTGATTGTCTGAGTGTTGAAAAGCGCAACTTGAAATGAAAACTATCATTTTAACACTCAAGGGCCCTACCCTACATTTAGAAACATAAAACAAAAGAATAAGCCTCGCGATGCATATTGATGTCACGCGAACATATTCGCTAATAGTAAATATTGACCCCAGGACATGGTGTACCTTAAAAAAAATCTATCAATTGAGCTGAAGGTCTGTGCGTACCACCCGGTCTTCCGAAGCCTTGAGGAGGCTCTTAAAACACAAGCTAATCAGACAATTCTTTTGTTTCCTTTGTTCTGTCTCTTCAATGCCTTATGACACCGTTAGCCAAGAGGTTCCACATAACTGTGCACAATAAACAACCGATCTATCCACTAAAAAGACACTTGCTATTGTGTGCAAACTAGCCCTGCCCAGTTTACTAACCTTTAAAAAATGACTCCCATGCAGCAATGTCATTGTGTAACACTAAATCATCAAAACGAGACGACAGGCTGCGAGATAATAGCGCATGACATGCTCAAACAGGTTTCATCCAAGTCAACGAATATTGAATTCACAACAGAGATAATGCGCAAACCTCCTCATCAACTTAATTTAACAAGCTGCCTATATCTTATTACTCAATTAATAGGATTTCAGTATACTAAGCACTTGTGAGAATATTTTGTGTGCACTTTAAAACTACACAGACACTGTTAATAGCATAACTTGATTCACACGGCAGCGAGTCACAAGTGGCAGCAATAGTCAGAAATGGCAATAATAGTAAAAAATGGCAGCAGTGCAGATCAGTCATGGCTGCCACCGAGGTCACAGCGTCGCGCCTTTGTAATACAACAGGCAATGAAATCGGGCATAAAACTTTCATAAAAACTTGAATATGTATGTCTGCTTATTCAAAAGTAACCATTATATGTACTCCATGAAATTATACCAAGCATAGTAAATCAGAACAGTAGATAAGTGAAGGTCTGTAACCCTCCTTTTCCCCTATACTCTTACCATCCACCAGTGTTTGCTGTCATCTAGCAGAATGAGTTTTTCGTTTTTACTGATGTTCAACTCTTGCTTGTCCCTCGCCTTGTAGTCATATTTGGCCATGACCATTTGTTCTTCAGCCCCTGTACCTGTGTATCATATAACCACATCAGTTCCTGCCAGCAACGCTAGACAAGTTGTGACTATTGCTTTCCTATGCTGTCTTACAACTGATAAGGTAGCAATAGTAAAATGAGCTGTCAATCAGCTGCAGCCAGACACGATCACATATGGACAAAATGGAGATCATCCATGAAAGCGTCAAAGCGCATATAGAGACAATGCCTAGCGATGATATATTCACCATTTGCCTTCAATGACACGCACACTCAGTCCAGCACGCAATGGTGGTTAGCAATGCTTTTGAAATGAAAATGCTTGCATTTCACTGACTAATTTTATTAGCAAAATAATTCAATCTACCATTTAAGTTTTAAAACGATGTTCGAAAGGATAAACCCACTACAGTAACTGTGATATATATTTTCTAAAAGAAGGTGAAAAAGGAATGAGAGTGGTGTTATGATTTTGTTGGCCAATATACAGAAAAAGCTCGAACTATTGAAAAAACGACTGCTGTATAAAGACAACATTAACAGCTTGTTGGGCAGCATAGACAACATTGACACATTTGTTCAGTCCATATAACCTATAACCATCAGCACACACTACCCTTAGCCAAACATTGGAGTACCAAAACATTGATCTTCATAACCTCCCTTCAAGGACACACAATAAACAGCGACACCATGACTGAGGGTCTGCCTGTTGCAGCAGCCACATCAAAAGCCAACCAAGTATGTCTCTTCAGTACAAGAGGGTTACTCATCGCATGAAATACCGAGTAATCAGTCAGAACATGGCAGGCCAGTATGACGAATATGGAGAGTGATGAAGTGCACCACTCCTGGTAAGGCTTCCAATGTCTAGCGCTTGAAGGATCATAAACAGTCAAGTCTACTGAATAATCGTGACAGGATACGCGGGTGGTTTGACAGTGCCCTGTTCAACTACCAAATCATAGGATAATAATGCTGGTTTCGCATGAGACTCAGAACATGGTGGCTCTCGCAGCACAGACTGTTAGTGCGCAGCTCCGAGAGTATCATATAAAATTAAATGTGAATGAGCAACATGGATAGCTGATGAGAAAGTTCCGTCTACAGAGTATGTCTTGCTCAGGATATGCTCAGGATGTGAATGTTCCCAATGAACAACGGTGTGCAACTGACAGTTGCAATAAATCATTACTCTGATATATCAGGGTTATGATTTATTTATTCTCAACTCTGAGACAAGTCTAGAACTAAGTAAGATATCTTCAGTTTACTTCCCATACAGAAACAGATTTGCAGTTTTGCCAACAATAGTTTAACGACTGAAGTGCACAAAGGGTACAAATCTGTGAATGAAGCCAAAAGCTAATTACCTTATATTTTAATTTGCTTGTTTGACTTTCGACCCACACCTTAACATTTTAAAATAAAGTCTAAACCATTCTAAAGAACTTCAAGCTGATTTGAAGAATGTTTAATAAAGAAAAAGTTTTACCAAACGTCTCTCAATTCTTGTAACTTTTCAAAACAAAAACAAAGTTAGAAATGTTAAAAATGAAATTTTCAACGTGAATATTTCACCATGAAAGCGGTAAGGACAATGCTAGGATTAGCAATCTTATTTCCCATGATCCCCTACTTAGCTGTCAATAGAACGTAGAGCGTCATCGTTCTCTGAAACGGGTTCGGATAGATGACTTTGTTCTTTAAAATAACTCAGCAGACGGACAAACGACACTATCAGTCTGAACTAACAGTACATTACCGTAATCAAGCCAGGTAAAGAATCTACCTGCTGACGCAGTAGAACGCAAACAATATGATAAACTAAACCTATGATACTTACTCGAGGACATCCTCAGCGATTTTAGAGACCAGCGGCTGCCTTTGAGAGATTTGAGAGACCAACTACTACCTCCACTCTTCCTTGTACTCTACAACCAAAAGGTCAGTGCAGGGGTCAAATAGGGCAATATTGCTGCGTCAATAAAAATGTAATTATATTCTAAGCTATTGTATATGGGTCAAGGTGAAAGAAGTGCAAGAAATGGATGTAAAAAACGTTAAAAAGGACTGACATTTTTTAGATTTTAGAGTTATTATAATCGTCTACCGACTAGTATCTTCCTTTTATGACTTGACTGACAGATAAAGGCTAGGGTGGGAAATTCATAGTTCATATTAAACCATGATATTATTGATACAGTGGTTAGGGGACTGGCGACTCGCTACCACACGAATTTGATGGTAACCAGTGGCATGATGACACTCATTCTGAAAAGTTAACGCAGAGGGAAGCAGAGTTCCCTCGCCATTAGGTTTTTAGTAGTACACGGAGAGGTTATTAACTCTGACAAAAAGTATTGAAGTTGCTTTTTATCAAAATCTCTTTTAGTAAACCACCGCACAAAAATTCGAATTTATACATTTTTTTTACAAATATCCTCTTTCAGAATTTGATAAGGCTTCTAAAAGTAAGAATTTAATAGACTCAAAACCATGAAAAGTAAAGCTAATAAGTTCAGAAATGATATAAACCATTGATAAATTCTATATTACAAGTGGTGCATTAAGGGGTAAGATAACCAAAAAACAGAGCAAGCCAAACAAAGCTAAAAAACTTGACACTAGTGTGATCTTTCCATATGAACACAGCCTGAAACATGACCAGCGAGCTCCTGAGTGTATCAAGCAGAGATCTTACCCATTTGTCAAGACACGGAGTGGAGCCCGAACCTCCAACCATATTGCTAGTGTGAGGTTGACACAACTGGCTAACTCAAATGGCTAACTGAGAGTGACACCTCAAAACCCAAGATCATTAGATGACACAAAGTGGGATAATCCTGGGAACGGTGGTAGCTAAATGAATATAATCCAGCAAGATAGTGTCATGTAGAAAGCTCATGCAGCTGTACGACAGAGGTGATAAGTATCTATCTAGACTTGAATGAATGATAGGTTACTACTGACAGACAACTAGCCCACTGAACAAGTCTTTCTTAAATGGCTCTGCTAATAATTTACAATAGGAAGATTTTGAGTGCCAGTCGGCTAAGTGCATGACCCGTGAAGGTATTTTGAGTGGGCCAATCAGAAGATCAAAAAAAAGAAGACAACTTCATAATCAGTAGACACTTCCCATATACATGTACAGTAGATACGCCTATAACGTATGCCTGCTATAACGTAAATTCCAGATAATATAAATAACTTACGTAAAGTTTTTGGTTTATGCTACATTTGCATGATCCATTTAACGCAAAGTGTCAAGTGGGGGCAACTTCTAAATTCTATTTGAATTGTAACATATCTTGCCGGACTTGTGAAAGAAAAAACTACGTGCATGTACGTATACCGTTTTATGTATTATAAAACTTCTATGACATTGCGGTTTGTCATGATAGATCGTCAGAGGTGTCGAAAAAAACAGAGAATAAGTAATTTGTGATTTATTTTCATCAACAAAATTAGTTAAAGGTTGACTTGCAACAAAATTTACATTACAGTTATTTGATATCAAAAGATTCACCATGTCTTACTCTGCTGTGTTGTAGGTGCAAAATATGTGGGAATGTGATTACAAGCTCTAAAAAGCTCAAAAGCGAACAGCTAATCGCAGCCACACGAGACCGCCGTAGTTTGGATTCTCTCTCCAAAACGGCTCAAATATGACGTAGTTGTGGTAGATGGTTTCTTTTTACACTTTCATGCAACCTTATTCGTCCAAATATTTTCACAAATATACTTCACGCATTCAATAAAACCATGTCTATTGTTCTTACGCGTCTATTTTATCTTCTTTATAATGTTGTCACTTTTAGCAATGATATCTTATAACTTACCATAAAAAATCGTTAAACCTTTTAACCTTAGCTCAAAAGAATGCATATCATTGTCTGATAATCATGACGAGCCTGTTAATCACCTGTGATAATCGAAAAGTGCTGCAAAAATTACTTTCGAAGTATTGGGTCACATGATCAGATTACGACTTGACGATTAGTTCAAGCCGAAACATAACTGTAAAGTAGCGAACATCTATATTTGATACGGGGTCTTCGGTAAAACTCAAAGTGTTTGTCATAAACTAGTGCTACGATGAGTTTTATATTGAGCTTTTTATTGGCCTTTTATATGGAGCTTTTTATTGAGAACATCATGTGACAGGACAATAACCAAACTATAATGACTACATCAGAGAAATAAAGAGATTCCAATCTACGGCGGCTTTTCGTTTTTGAGCTTTTAAGAGCTTGTAATCACATTTCCACATATTTGGCACCTACAACACAACAGAGTAGGACATGGTGAATCTTTTGATACCAAATAACTGTAATGAGAATTTTATTGAAAGTCAACCTTTAAGCAAAAAAAAAAGAAACTGGAAGAGTGATGAAGCCCATAATGCGCAATAGCATAGCTAGTCGGGGCATTGGGTTTGTCGTCATCGGTTTTATTCACATGTTAAAAGATGCAACCTAAGTTCTCTCTTGAAACTGGCCACATTCTCTATGCCTTTAATAGACTTAGGAAGTTGGTTCCAAAAAATGGCCTGTTGGTAATCCACCCCGCGATGGCCTGCACGGGAAGAAGATTGTGGGAGATTTAGACAGGAATTTGAGAATCGGGCTTGGTATATTGGGTGAGGGATGTAATTACATTAAAATTCTTGATGGGCTAAAAGTATAATGCGGTATGAATATGGTGAACTGATAGGGAGTATGGATGATTATTTGAAAAGAGGTTTGGTGTGGGTGAGGCAGGGTTTTTTTGTGAATGGTCCTTATCATGTGTTTTTGAAATGTTATTCAATTTGTAAGATGGGTGGGAAGTGCATTGCCCCATGCCTCAATGTAATATGAAAGTTTGGAATTAACCATATAATTGTAGCTGCGCATTTGTTAGTAAATACTGTAGGACGATCGATTGGTGCAGGTGTTATAGCGTCGGTTCACCGATCTGAATGTCACGAGTTGAAGCATTGTCGAAAGTTCGCTTTTATCCTAACCTTGACCCCTGGATATAAATAGACGACAAAATGTTAGTACCACTTTTTTATAGTAAAAATATTTTATTGTTCTGCTTTATTGTAGATGTATAAAATATTTGTTATTAGTTTTACTTCGCAGAATAGACTTGGTTGTTTAGAAAAAAAATAAGCAAATCGTTGTAAATGGACATTGAAGACGCGTACTCCCCATCAACTCATTGTAAGATTATCACGATCATTCTCTGTAAACCAGTGAAATTGATCAGAAAAAGGAGAAAAGTTGTTGATGCAAACCAATCATAACGCAGTTACGGTACAACCCACAAATTAAAAAGCTTACGTCAAGTTTTTCCTTTTTGTATGACCAAAATGGAGAGTTTGGAAAGATCTTGGAATGGATTAGGCAATTTACATGTATTTGGCTGTTCTTATAGCGTAAAAGCCCTATGACGCAAAAGTTCCTGGAACGGATTATTTACATTGTAGGAGTGCTTAGACTGTACTAAAATTCTGGCAGGCAGGTGTGCGATGAGAGATCGTCAGGTGTGCCAATAAGAAACAGAGAACAAATATAAAATACAATAACTCTAAAACATAGGTCAAAGATTGGCAGCACGCTTGGTGGCAAAGCTGAATGCCAAGGGTTCAAATCATGTAAAATGAAATCTGTTTTTTTCATACCCCAACCATGGCTTTGGTCAAACGGACACTGCTCTCATTATAGTAAAGTATTTCAACTGAGCATTCGAGAGAAAAGTCAGGGAACAGACCATACCGCCAGAAAGCTTTATCTATATATATACAGAGCTCTACAAGCTCCTCGTAAAAAACAAACAAGAGGAAGCAACTCTAAATAAAATTGTTTTATGTAGTTTGTAGACTAGTCAAGATGAGACAACTCCGACTATTCAAAGCAGCTTAGCCTATTGTTTTATCAGGTCGACGAGTAAGCAAATTGCACTGCGCACCACGAATTCTAAAGATGTGCAAAATCACAGAATAGTTAGATTACTAGTTAATCAGTATTTAATATGCTTAAATCCTTCATTTATTTTCAATTAATTTTTAATTTTATTTTACAAGTAATGGTAATATTAGCAACATGTGTATGGAAAGTAACTCCAAGTCATTAAGCGAATCTGCCAATCAGTAAGGACTGACTACATGTATGTTTTGATATCAATTCTGTTAAAATTTAATGTTCCTTTGTAGGCCTTAGCCATAGAAAAGTGCATATGTACTACAAGCGACTGAGGTTTACATGTTAGATAACCACTTACCTTGTTCTATATGTAAAATACTAGAGCTTGCCAAACATTACATTCCATCAACATGCTGCGTCTAAAAATGTAGATTGCAAGAATAAATATACATAAATAAAAATAAATCCACTCAGGAATGCTATGTCCTAAATCGTCAAACTCTTTTAAATTCAACACAGTTAAAAAACCCAATGTAAAACCTCCTTACAAAGGTGCATAAGCATTAAAACTGTATCAACACTCTAAATTGACTCTTTGCCCTCCAACAATACAAAACATTACACACTCATATAGCAGTCATGCCTCCACTAGTGACAAAGATGCTCATCCAATCTAACAATCAATTAATCCATCAATCAATGTATCTATACAAGCTAATTAAATGCTTGTTTTTAGAATCTTTATCACTAACAAAGTAGACACAATGTTACCATAACACATCAGATGCTAAGTGACAAATTTATCCAAGCTTACAATTTACACTTTTTAAAGCTGCCCAACAGAGAGATTAAGTGATTTTGATTAACGTATTGTAAGACCAAATTTAAATTGTAATTTACATGTAAGCAAATTTTTGAAAAAGTAAGTGGCATAAAAATTTAGCTATTGTCATCATGTTTTGCCGATTTTCCGCAAGGAAATAATATTGTTCAATAATATAATTATTTAAATAATATTGTAATAATATTGTTTAAACTAGTAACCTAAGGATGACTGCTGTAATAGCACAGCGCATCACACATTAATAAAACTAGCATATGTGCAGTATACTCTATTTTAATTTTCATTAATGGTTGTGTGAACTATAACCATTGACTTTATATTTTTAGCTTACTTGAAAAATTTCATGTTTTATTTTATAGCTTGTCAGTCTGTTGTTGTCCTCAATATGCTAATTTTCATCACTTGATTTAAATACTGCCAACAAATTTTATATTCATTAAAAACTCGTCTGACAAATCTTTTGACAATTTGGATTATAACGCTAAAAAAACAAAAGCCTGCGGTCTGAAGATTTCTGTTATCTCGCTAATAAAGCTTCGTAAGATGATAATATAACTTGCAAAGATGGAAGTGTCAAAAATATCGCCTGTACCAAAAGGGTTGATTAGACTCAGACTTGTGTGGCGAAAATATGATGCATTAATCTGCTTTGCTTATTAAGAAATATAGCCCTCATGCATTGTGCATTCCATAAAGACAAAATGAAGTTGATCCATTTTTGGTTTGTCAAATTGCGACTTGTTGTGGTAAGTCACATATTTCATGATGCAGATGAACTATCATGATCCAACAGGCTTATGTTGTAGTCAGAATTAGCTAGCATACCCACATAATAACATCATCCACACTTGGTGTAGCAGAGGCGGTTTGCAAAAGTGCTAAACAGGTAGCTTGAAGATGAACTACCAAAATTTTATAAGATTTTATCAGAAAATATCGGTATTTTTCTAAAATTTGCAATTGTTTTTTTGTGGTTGAGGTGATTTGACTGCCAAAACGTTTCAAGATTATGATCGTGGTTAAAAAACTCAGAAAAAAGTGCCGAAATGACTTGACGAGTTGGTATCGGTTATTGTGTTTAGATTGCTGTGTTACGCGTTTCTATTTTGACGTTCCATTTGCAACTATAGACATCATAATCTCACTTCCAATTGTGTGAGCGTTTTCACCGTGATCAACTTCTGTCAATTTTAATCTTTAAACATCCTGGCAGTCAGATGACCTCAAACATCAAAAACTATTGCAGATAGAAAATACAGATTCTTTCTGATAAAAAGCTCTCAAAACTGTGTGCGAGTTCATGTTTAAAACATCAAAACACTATCATTATTGCATATTGAATGCATAAATGACTTGGCAGGCCCCATGTATACATCTGCTCTATTCTACCCAAAATGCATTTTAGCGGAAATAAGACACTCATGAGCAACAGTTATATTACATACAGTCATGATAAAACATCAGCTTTGTAACCTTTGAACCCTATGCTTTGTGCTGCAGAAATATGGAGTATGACAACAATGCACAACTGATACTAAACTTGAGGAAAAACTTTGGCAAACAAGTTATAAGTCGTACATACACCACCGAAAGTCTTGAGCATTCTAAAATATTTACTGCATCGAGCCAGTATGTGAACAATTGCTCAGCTAGTCATTGAGTCACGACTACAAGCAGTTTTCATGATGGGCAATTGATCCATACCAAACGTGCTATCAGCCTAGCTTCAGAACAGGGCAAGCTATAAGCAAATTACAATCAACTTTATTGTTAGTATAATTTTGGCAAATCCACCATTGATCTCTCCTACGTTTGCTAATAGTTTAACTTAGCAAAGTCAAAGATCAGTGCAAGATCTGATAAGAATTAAACTTTGTTGACTTTCCTGTGAGCTTCATTATGTTTTAGTTGGTTTGTAACATAATGTTGAAGCTTGGAACAATATGGTAATAGACTTAATTAACCTAGAAACTTTGTTTCTTCAGCTGCTAATACCTCTTGTTTGCTCTACTAATTCAAACAAGTACCGCAGACTGCACTCAATTAACTAAATCATTACTCAACGCACTTTGTTAGAAAACTTGAAGTTGTCTTAGGAGACCATCTGCTCTATTTACATGTATGAGCTGCTCTTGTAGCTTAGCATTAGCTAGACCAGTGGGTTTTAACTTTTTTTAATCTCAATGCATTTTTTACATTTACAAATTTTTGGGCCCAACCAACCAAAATGACACAGAATAGCACTCTAATAGAGTAACACAGAGTTAATAAGTCTATTAATGCATCTATCCACTCACACAGTGTGATACCTATGCCTGTTTAGGTGAACACAGAATGGCTATCCTAGCACGAATATTAGAAAGACATATGAACAGCTCACAGTCTTTCTTTGGTTCTAGTTTTATTGCGGTCAAGTTTGAAAAGCTCGGTTCACACAGATATATGGTTGAAAATAGAAGAAAATATAAAATGGCTTTGTGGTCCAAAATGGGAAACTCTTTAGCAACAGATAACTAGAAGCTGTCCAAATGATGATCAGCAAAATTTAGCTTTAAACCATAATCTTGTTTCATTTCAATGAGCTCTTGCTCCTTTAAAGTCATGAAATTCATTTTATTAGACTGACATTCCAACCGACTGAGCAAATCGGACACTTTACCAAGCCTGGCAGTATATGTGCATATAGTTGTTTCTTCGTGCTTTATAACAGAAAAAGCAAACAGATCGACAGATAATGGCCAATAATAATATAAGTGAAGTTCGAAAATGCCATTTATTTTCATATATTTTCAGGGCAAAACTGACAATCTATTAGGGCACACTAATTGAAAGTCACTGAATCAGACTGTTCAGCCATTTATACATTAAAAGATCATTGAATCCTTAAACCTATATGTAAAATACAAGAGGCTGTTGTTGTTATTATAGATTGACTAGTACTACTGGTAAGTTAGACTGGACTGATAGCAGAAAAATTTGTAGTTGATAAGTCGTTTTTCATTTCATCAAAGAAGTTCACACAAAAAATTCAGATTTTTAACCAATCTTTACTTGAGTCTAGGTTTGCCATTGAGGTACGTCTCATTGGAGAGCATTTCACATCTTAACAAATAGAACTTAATCAAGTACTTTCGTGAAACAAACAAATTCTTTTAGAGGAAGTATATACTAAGTATATGAGTACAAATAACTTTAAAATTGGTCAATATATTGGACATGACAAGTAATTTTCTCATATTTATAGCCTACATACATCTGTAGCACAATAGCATTGTACAATTCACAGCAACAGCTGTCTTACATAAAAAACAAAACAAATAAGTTTATCCCTCATATCGGGAAAAGGGAGTTGCGCCTAAGATTATTAGTTTTTCCACTATAATAACTGGCGATAGCTCATAACATACCTATAAGATCGCATGGAAATCATACCTATTATCAGATGATTTATCGAAGTATATCATGCAACTGTCACATAGACGACAAAACTACAATTTGAAAGACTAATCAATCCACAAATAAACTACAATAAAACGAGATTTAACTACGTTAGCTGTCATGCAACCGTTGTAATTATAATCCATAAAAAAACTTTTGTTGAGTTGGTGGTGAAAGCGGCAGCTAAAAGTATTTTGGTACATATCGATGTTATTTAGAGAGTATATCAAAGCATAAATAAATCAGCTGAAGTATATGGAGCTAATGCAAACGGTAGAGCCCTGCTGATAAAATAATGTTTTAGCCGATTGATTGCAAGCGCAAAGGAGATCGGAAGTGGCCTCCTAAAGCAATTAATCGTCAAGCGATTGCTCTGCTAGTTGACCCGTCAAACAATCTTGTTCGCCAAAACTAGTTCGCCAAAACTGGTTAGGCACGATTTATCCGCAGCTGCTCGAATGGATTGGCCACGAGTAAGGCAATTGTGGGCAATTTGACTGTGGGCAAATTTATTAACTGAGAACAAAATTAATGATAGAATCCGTTGCGGAAATAGACCAGGTTGAACAATGATAGCTCGTAAAGCCGATCCCATGCTTGCAAATTAGTATTTGCTCGCGTTTGATTTTTGCAACTTATAAAAACGTTATCAAGATTCATAGACAGTTGTGTATTATAGAGGCACTCCTATTTCTTTGCTTTTGTTAATTGTCTCATTTTATGAATTGGCTCATTTATTCATCAGGCAAACCACTGTTGGTGTAAGGTAAAAACCGGCGATGTATTTGGGCCACGGTCTCCGCAAAGCCGAAGAAAAATATTTTATTACAAATCTAAAACTGATCATTGCTATGTTATTATTTATTATTGTCATGAGCATTGTCTCACATTAAAAAACTAGTGTTTAGCTATCTATGTTTCAAGTGCTGAATTTAAAAAGCTTTTTCAAAAAATTGAAAAGCTTATCGTTTGTACAATGAAAGTTGAAATCTACTGATTGGCCAACTAGAACAAATAAATACATTGGTAGGATTATGCAAATCATGTTGGCATCACAGGAACTTGAAGCATGTTAGCACAGCAAATTCTACACACGCAATACACCAGCAGCAAAGGCTAATGTCTTAGAAAATTGCTGCGCCATTAGAAAAACAAGGCACAAGCACAGGAGTTGTCCAACCTCAGATGCTAACAAAAATACATGTATTTGTGACATCGGCACAGTTTAAGAGTTGCTTAACCAACGCAATAAAAACCTTTGAAAAGAAAATATAGCAAAGAGGCTAATATTAATAAATCGCAGATTAATAACTATCACTAGCATCGTATCAAATAGAAGAACATAGGTACTCCAGCAATTACCAAGACATACTTTGTGAAGCATACACATTTGCACAGCAAGTACAAAGCGAGATCAACTATGATGGATATCATCAGCCTGGCCGGAGCCTTGCCACATCCCAAGCCTCTGCGATAGACTAAACAGTAATGCTCTGCCACTTACTAACCCAGGATATAGCTCCATCTCCATACATAAAAACTAAATCGCTTGTAGAATGATGAGCCTCACCATCAGCTCAATTTGAATCAAAATATCCTTTTGGTGAGCTTTCAGACCTTGAGTAAGTGACACTAGACTCGAGTACATTTCAGGTAGCACAGTACACTCTTTATGAGCTTGTACGGTGACAACTTGTGCAATATTTGGACAAGCTGCAGTCGAAAGATATACCAGGCCTCCAATCATTGATTGATACAGTCCTTTGTCAACTGGCTTGCCTCCATCAATGGTAACCAGTTTCATATCTTAGTTTATGCAATATCTGGACAGGTTGCAGTCAAACGGTCTACCAGGCCTCCAATCATTGATTGATACAGTTATCTGTCAAGTGTCTAAGATATATCGTAAAACCTCTAATTGAACACCACCTTTATTTCAATGCCACCTCTATTTGACCGCCACCCTTAGAGAAGGGTTAAAAAATAAAGCCCCACTCTAATTGAACGCCACCTCAATTTGACCGCCACTTTTACATTCTTTAATCTTTGCGAACCCATAATATTGATTGATCGATAGAAAAGTGCCTACAAAATCGTATTGATAAGGAATTGTTTACACCAATAACAGTTAATTCTCTCATCCAATTCCAAAAGCTTTTCATTTTTTTCGCTAAAACTCTGAAAGCAACACCATAAAAATAATAATTGTCTCGGGCTAATAGTAGTTCCTTGTTTAACGCAGTTATGATATTTCAAAGTACATGTGTATGTACATGCATATAAAATGGGTTAAATTTATGATTGTCTGCGAATGACTAGTTTTAGGGTCAAGTTGCATTTAGCGAGCAAAACTTTTACGCATTGAATTTGTGCTAAATGCATTGTGTTGTAAAGATGATAACTCACCATATAAGTATCTTGGTGTCCGTGTTGTATCTCCTGTCTAAGCTCTGCTCTACTTCGACTCTTGACTTCCTCCATTGCAAACCACTTTCATTTTATTCACCGGTCTCTTCCTTTCTCATGTGCATGCATCTTTTTTTTCTAATAGCCTCCGTTCCACATCTCCCTTTCTTTTATTTAATTTTTGTTGGACATGACATGTTGTGTTACCGGGACAGTAATGGTGCCGTGTGTATTTGTACAATGGTGCTAACAAGGGCCAGATAAACCTTTCTACCCTTCAAGTTTTTTTTATCTCAAGTTTTCTATTATTGCTTTTGAACCTTTGCTGGTCCAAAAGTTTTCCTTCTCCTTACTGTCTGTTCCCAGGTATCTCCGCCTCTATGACTGACTTCTATCTCTTCCACACTCAATTTTTTTCTTTTTGTAAGCTGTTAGATCTCAGCACAAATTCCATCTAAAACAATTAAAATATCTGGTTTAGAGTTATTGAATATATAGGTGGCCCCCACTAGGACATGTTCCATTTGTAATCAGTGACAGGTGTATTTTTGAAACTGCTCTTCTGGGCCTAGTGATTCTATGTTCTGCTTGTTGCGGAGGGTCTGGATCTGGAGGATCTTCCTCCGAGTCTATGCTTTCTTCTGCATTATCCTCCCATTCACTCTCTGATTCATTTTGTGCTTTTCCACTTCTTCCCGGTCTGGGCTTTCTTTTGTTGTAGTTTCTTCTAGTCTTTCCATATTGAGTTTTCTCAGGTGTTTCCTGTTTCTTCTCACTAATTTTCCTTCAATCATTACGCTATAGCTTTCTGGCTCTTGTCTTTTCTCTTTTATTGTTCCCTTCCTTTATCACAGTTTCCTCTCTTCACCCACACAGCATCGCCTTTCTCCAAATCTTCTTGTTGTTTGGCTCTATGTCTTCGATCTGCCAATAATTTCTGTCTTTGTTTCTTTGAGTGTCATTTTCTCTAAACTCTTTTAGGTTAAAATATGACTTGCCCTGAGGAATGTTTGTTCGTAGTGACTTTCTGTAATGGTCCTGTGATTTAGGACTAGTAGATATAACTGTTGGATTGATGGTTCAAGTAGTTGGTTTATGATTTACGAATGTAGAGTACTGTATTTTAGGTATAGATTTATTATCAAGAATCAGACTGGTTTGTTTTAGCTGGTAAACTTTAAAACATGATATTTATTGAAAATGCAAACTTTCAATAGCAGAAAACCTAAATTATATAAAGGCTAATCAAGTCAATGGCTGGTGCTAATTGTGCAAGTCTAAAAATATAAAAAGTAATACAAGAGCAGAGTGATACCTAAAGCATGAGTAAAATATGGAATTCACATGATTTCTGATTTGCGCATGTTTATATATGTTTGCCTAGTCATTATGGCGTATGTGCGCCAACTGCCATATCCGTAGATCTTAGACGATTGGGCGCTGCAAAAATTCCTAGTCAGGAAGCGAGTAATTAAAAATAAGCAAATAACATTTATGCTATGCAGTGAAATAGATGGGACTAGAAAATTAGAACAACAAATCAGCGTGTCAGGCTACCAAGAGTCCAGAATTATGTTTCCTGATCATGTCAAAAATGGTTATATAAAAGGATATGAGTAGTTCTGCAAGAGGCGTATAAATACTCTTACAACAGGATTCATAAATATTAATATAAAAGTGGAATAACATTAAGGGTTCCTTTGTCTCAGAATAACACGCTCTTGATGGGCTGTGTAACCAAGGATTACAAAAGCTGGGCACTTCACACTTCATATCATCAACTCTGCTGGACTGACTCCACTTTCTAATGGAGCGTTTCTATCAATCATAACTGCCAGATTCTTATCTCTCTCTCTCTCTCTCTTTTGTCCACATTGTTTTTACAGTGCGTGCTGCTCGTTTAGCCAAACCATTGCTCTGTGGATAGTGTGGGCTACTTCTTATGGATTTAATATTCCATTCTCTGACAAATGTGTTAAACTGTTTGCTAGCATAACAAGGTCCATTATCACTTCTTATCACCTGAGTGACACCATATCTAGAGAACATGTTTTTCGTCTTCTTTACAGTAATCTCTGCTGTCTTGTTACACATTTCTGCTACTTCTATCCATCTTGAATAATGGTCAACTACCATCAGATAATCCTTTCCTTTAAACTTAAAAAAGCTCTGAGCCAACAACCGTTCATGGTTTTCCTGGTAACTGCGTATTTTTTAAAGGGTAATCTCCGATCTTTCTAATGTATATACATATGTTGCAGCCTCTTATATATTCTTCAATGTTTCTCCTCATTCTCAGCCACCACAAACTCTCTGGCTCTTCTCATGCATCGATCCGTCCCTTGGTGACCTCTGTGTATTCCTTTCATCATAGTGATTTATAGTGTTTTTAGAATCGCTTTTTTGTCATTCTATAGAATCAAATCTCCCTTTAGCATGAGATTTTCTTTCTGTAACCAATATCTGATCATGTCACCTCGATATTTTTTTCCTTTTTGATTCCATCTCCAATGGATCTCCTTATAATTTGTTGATATATCTCATCACCTTGGGCTGCCTTCGTTATTACTTCTATCATGATATCGTCATAGCTATCCTCTGCCTGTAGGATTGATCAAAGGTGCATCTCAACTCTCTGTGCCTCTATCAAGTCTTTTCCTGTTGGTTCACCCTCAGGTCTTGAAAGCATATCTGCCAGATACATCTCCGCACCAGGTGTATGGAAGATGTCAAAACTGTATCACAACAGTCTTATCCTAAACCTCTGACATCTTAAAGGGAGATTCTCTGATCTTTTTCTCTTAACAGTTTCACCAAAGACTTATGACCTGTTTCTGCTTCAAAGTTAGTTCTTAGTAGGTAAAAGTCAAACTTTTTACATGCTCATGTTATTGCCAAGGATTCTTTGTCTTTTTGGGCGTATGACCTTTCTGCATCTGTTAGCTTCCTGGACACAAAGGAAACTGGCTGCCACGCTCTGCTCTCTGTCTGCTGTGGTAAGATTACTCCTAGTGCATAACTGCTAGCATCTGCTGTCACTCTATGTTTTCTGTCTAGCTCATATTTTGCTAGTGTTCGTGCTTTGGCTATTTTGTCTTTGACTATCTTGAAGCTCTCTTGCTGTGCTGTATTCCAGATCCAAACACTGCTTTTCTTACTGAGCTCTTTCAATTGTCACTCTATCTCTGCCAGTCTTCCACTGAGTTTTTTGAGGTACTTTACAAAACCTAGAAAGCTCTTCAATTATGTTTTATTGGTTGGTGGGTGCATGTTTTGTATTGCTTTGACCTTCTCTGGATTTACTTGTATCCCATCTGCAGTAATTTTATGACCCAAGAAGATTAATTCCTTAAACTCGCATCTGGATTTGTTTAGCGTCATTCCTGCCTTCTCCATCCTGTGGAGCATTTCTGTCATGCTCCTTATCCTCTTTTGCAAAAACCAAAATGTCGTCCATCATGCATACTACTCCTGGGAGTTCCTCCAACAGCTTGTTCATCTGCCTCTGAAAGAACTCTGGTGCCGAAGTGATTCCAGAAGGCGTCTTGCGGAATTGGAATCTGCCAAATGGTGTGATGAAGCTTGTTAGAGATCTTGAAGCTTCTTTTAGCTCTGTTTGCCAAAAACCAGAATTGGCATTCATTCGTGGGTATATAACACTTTATATAACTTTTGTGTATCTAAATATTCTTTTTATACTTTATACATTCAAATGTCTTCGCAATTACTAGCGGCCTTAGAATAATCTATCAAACTCCAAGATAAGGCTTAGTGCTACCTCTCCAGCTTGGTTTTACGGGGTTCAGTAGAGTTTGATGCTAGTCGTTTGCCACAGAGAATATTAGTTGTTATTGCATCTTGGAATGCATCAGATATATAAGTTTAGTTACTTTGAAGGCAAGTTGTTGGTATCACGAACATTAGCTATGATTTTATTGCTGGGCGTAAAAATCGTAGTGACTCGTTGTTGTTGACTAAAGGTTTGACATTTTGTTTATAGATTATTTATTGATGTTCATTGATAATTTATGTTCATTATTGATTGTGTTTATTTGGGAGAGTTTTGTTAAATATTTATAGTTTTACTCTTTACGAACCGTATAACTAAAGCGCCATTTTGCGAAACCAACCTAACACATGAACTTGAAATGTTGCAAATTTCTTTCACTGTTTGTTTTCCAGTTTCTTTCGGAGGTATCGGCGTGAATCCGTTGCAACAACAATGTCCAAATTTACATGGTCAAAAGTGTTCATCTTTTTTTATTAGTGTTTTCAATGTCAAAACATAAATACAAACCTTTTTTCATCTGCTTATCAGTGCATTTGTGTGTATTTTGAAACCGTGCCGAATATGAATGCCATGGCAGCATTAGCTGCAGAAATAGCACAATTATGGTGTTTGTCCTTTTTAGCTGCTCTTTCCAGACATTTGTATATGTTTTGTAAACATTTTGTATATGTTATGTAACGCTGTGATATGAATGTCATGGCAGTGTTGGTTACAGAAATCGCACAAGGAGCGCATTGCGTTAATTGGTTACACAAAGGCTAGTTTTAGACGCACACACCAATATAGCGAACAGTTTTGGAATGGCATAATTAATACATGCATACAATGAGATTTTAAACATTTTGCTAAATTAAAGAAGCTGTGGATCCGGCTTCACTAAGAGCACAGTCAAACTTCTGCAGGCTCATTTATTTCATTTCAAGACCTGCTTTGTATGCTCAAATTGTCACATCTTGGAGCAAGCATTCCCGAAAATAGACTATAATTCAGTTAGTTTTATCTTCAACCTGAGAACTTACGGTAACCCTTTGATGAATATTCTAGGTAATTAAAGATAGCAAATAATAATATGTTATCTATGAAATGTAAGGAAAAAACTTATAAAAAAGGTGCTTACTGTCACCTTACTTTTTGTCATAGTTATGTAGGCCTGGTAATGCCGAGGCTCAGGACATCATTTGGTAGACAGCCATGCGCGGCGTAGCTTCAGCTAATGTAGACTTCGGGAGATTCAAAGTACTCAAATAATAGAAGTCACTTACAAGTGACTTCTATTATTTGTTATTTGTATTTTTAATATTTTAATTTCTTCATGTTCAAGTCTACTTAAGTCAAATGTTCACTTGAGAGTTTCATCGTGTGTCCCAAAGTGCTTATAGGCAACTTCATGAAAGTTCGAGACACTCTTGTTAGTCATTGGGGGAATGCAGCTCAATGTTTTAATAGCGGCTAGTGTTAGAATATGATTTGTCTGTATCCTTGCTTAATAAAAATTTCATTCATTTCGGCGATCATAATATGTTCACACAAGCTTGATCACCAAGAGTGTACGGATGTCTCCTGAAAAAACACTGGGCTATTTATATGGTTTCAAAGGGGCAAGTTATCAATAACGCCCTAGTATAAGTTAACCTGATGCTACTACTAAAGTTAACAAGCCAGAACAAGGGTAAATCAGCAGCATAAGCGTTAACAAAACAAAAATATGAGAAGTCTTTCATGGCTATGAGTGCAGGTTCTCCTCGCTACATCTATTGTCAATTCGGCCAGATTCTTTGACATAATGTGGCTCCGAATTTTGTGACATCATTTAGACTATTGGTAGATTTGTGTGCCGAGGTTATTGCGTGTAGTGTTTTAGCTGTGCTCATTCAACACCGGCCTATTTTATTTAGAGAAACTATTTACAGAAAATTCGGAGTCTCTGATGGCATTTTCCGATGCGTACTACCTCCTACCATTTTGGATTGCTGTGCTGGTCTGCCTGCGGTGCTTCGTCGGAACATATACTGCAGTGCTGCTGTCGTCCATACTCTTCGGCGGTGTAGAGTTAATGAAAGCTCGAAAAACAGATGATTTATTCTGGAATAGACTTAAGAAGGATGTAACTATTATAGGCCATAGGGGTTGCTCCTTGAACGCCCCTGAAAATACTATTGAAGGTAGGAAAGAAAGCTTTGAGGGTTGCTGATTCAGCTTCTGATGAACTTTTATACAGAAGTTAATCAAATTTGTGAGATTCTCAACTCATCACATGGGAGATTGTTTGTCGTTGATACAGCATTGAACCTAAAGAATGATCCTTTATAGACTACAGAAGTGAGGGTTGTGAAAAATCATGATTTTGCTTTTTCTTTAGATAATTGATTTTTTTTATTTAAATCGACTTTTCAACGATCATGCTTTTTAATAAATTTGATTTTTCCACTCCTTTTTGCTCTGTAAATTGTCTGTGCATGGCACATAAGAATGCTGGTAAACCCGCTTTTTAGCACTTTTTTGTAACTTTCGTGTTTTAATTTGTCAAACTTTTATACATATTTCTTCCATTTAACAGCCGTATAGCATTATAGTGTGCAAACAACATGTAAGTTCATGTCATAGTGCTGCTACCAGTTTCACACAAAGTGCGATTGACAGCCACAGGCATATATGTAAATAGGCAGTGAGGCAGTTAGGGAAAACTGTACTAGTTCTAGCCTTTAACTATACCAGTTAAAGGCTATAATTAATTTATTAAATAATTAAAATTTAATATTTAATAAATACTAGAAATTCCACTGTCATACAGCCCATGACCAAAGAGATGGCCAGAGACATTGGCAAAAAAATAAAGGGTACTGATGGTTGAGAAATGCAATATTAGCAATCAAATGGCTCTGCAGTGCAAGAGGATAACTGCAATGGTAGCTGTAATGTACTGGGTGTGGGTGTTATTATATACAACAATAAGCAATAATGAATGGAAAAGATGTTTATATTTTCCCCCTGCAATAGGAGAAATGCAATATTGGCCAATATTAGAAGTAAAATGCACTGATATTCTTAGAATAATCAATTTTATTAATATAGTAATAATAGAAAAACAATACAGTACACAATTTTGTTTACATTTCAAAACGTCATAGGTAGCAATATCGAGAAGTTGTGGTATTTATATAGGTTTTTAGAAAATTTATTTAAAAAGTGTTTGGTCATGACAAACAACAACAATGAAAGGAAAATATTACACGTTTATATCTCTCCCTTGCAATAGGAGAAATGCAATGTTGGCCAATATTATAAGTAAAATGCACTGATATTATTAAAATAACCAATATTGTTAATATAGTAATACAGCAATAATAGAAAACCTATGAGCGTTCATGCGTCTCGAAGATTTCTGCAAACTGCAGCAAAATAAAAGCTGTTATAAAAGTGTTATAAAGCTGTAGGCCTAATTTACTGTAATGTATGTAATTCAACAACAATAAAGAAATATGTTTATTATAACTCAGAAATGCAAAATTAGAAGTCAAATGGCAAGCTACTGTGTACTATACACAGTTTGAAAGTTGGTTGCGTTGAATGTAGAATGGTTTTGATAAGCGATCTTTAACAGAAGGCGAGTAAGAGCATTCACGCGTATAAAACTGTAGCAAAATAAAAAATGTTCTCGTCATGAAGGGGCGCTGTAGTTCGGCCCTAGCTTGTACATAAGTTGTAAAGAATTTCGGCTAACGTTTCAAATAATGAAACCTTCGGTGATTGGACAAAAAACACAGGCTGATAAACTGTGTACCACAATTTCGTACCTGTAAATCGGTCTACGTCTCAAACGGTCTACGTTTATTACAGAAACCTTCGAACAAATTCGATTACAAGTGAAAAATGCCATAGACTGATGAAATGAGCACGGTTTTCTCGAAAAATGCGCACTGCTAAATAGTTCTACAATCGGTCGCACGGCTTTATTGGCGTTTCAATTTTCGGTCTTAACTTTTATTAAACCGAGCTTTTCAAGCTTTTTGTGGCAATTTTCGTTCAAATTAATCTGTCTATTTGTGTATAATCCGATCAGATGGGTAAGTTTTAAGATATTATCGTAGGTTTACAAAGACTTGGTAGCATATTTAAATAGGTTTAAATGTGTTTTGTATCGTTTTTATACTTTAACGACTTTAAATTCCGATGCTTAAATTTTTTGATGAACTTTCTTGACGAGGGTTCGTCTCATTGTTGATGAATAATTTTCGTAAGTTGTGTGCACATGCATTTATCATAAAACTCCCACACTTCCGCTCCGCTCGTGTAGTCGTGGGATAATTTGATGTATATCTCTAATTACTTGTTGTAGCTGTACAGGAGGCTCATAAGCGAGGAGTGAAAGCGGTAGAATTTGACATAGTGCTTACGAGGGACAATGAGCCAGTCGTTATTCATGATTTTACTGTCGATCGAACCACTGATGGCTCAGGTAAGCTGCTTCCTTTCGTACATCAGCTTTTACTTTCGCTCTCATCTATATAACTAGAAGCCTTTTTTGAATTTTTGCTGTAGTGTTGCTCACATTTCTCTTGTTATGTTTTTATGAACCGTCGCTGCCACAAGCCTACATAACATATTAACAGTCATGCTCACTTGTACATGTACCATGTAATATATATGAGTTGTTTTTCTGGCCATTGGCAAATATTGTGAGTTGGAAGGTTAAAAACTAGGACATACTACTAACACGCAACATCCAATCATTAAATGGAAAATTGGTTTGCAAAAAGATTTTAACTCTAACACGGCTGGTCACCCTTGGTCTGTGCAAATGATGCAAGATTTACAACAAAATAGGCTCTCATTGTTGATGTGCTTGTTGGCTGACTCTTTAGTACTCCTCTTTTCAGAAATATCCGGACGATATTTGCCTGCTGACCCTCCATGAGGCTAAGCGAAATGTCAACGGTGAGCTTATGTTCTTGATCATTTCCTGAGCCGTTTTTCTCAATTTCGCAGGGCAAGTCGGCGAAATGACTTGGGCAGAAATAAAGGATTTAGATGCACCATACAAATACACTGGCCCAGGTTCCTACAATGGAGTGAAGGTGCCTCATCTCAAAAATATGCTAAAGGAGTGTAAGAAACATGGTATGTTTCTTACTGCAAAACATTTCACAGTTGCTTCTAATAGACCTTTTTCCTCACATAAATTTCCCCCATTGCTATATTGGAGTTGTCTTCTTCAAAAGGGTAAATTCTGTTAGCAATGAATGGAAGAATATGATATAACAGCTTGTAACCATCAGTCTAGTATTCAGATGCTCTTAATGCTGCAACAGACCGTATAGCTTTTGGTTGCGAAAAATATGCACAAATAATATTGAACGCTAGATTTTGCATTGTTAGAATATTCTGCAACATATTTGCAAAAATGCCCTGGCCTACTGGCATACATCAACTAAAAGAAAAATCAACAACTTAGCCATCAAAGAAAGCACATCAGGCTCACAAGTTCTTCTAGTATAGATCGTGCATCAATGGGTGCGCTGCACTGGGTAACCAACTAAGAAATAACCACTATGTGGTATCTGGTATTATCGTTCAGACATCCAACATTGTTAGCACTTGCTAATTCAGCCTGTTATGTGATTATTGTCTCTTGATGTACCACATACCAATTGAAAGAAAAGTCGAAAAATTAACTTCTGGCCGAAATGCACCAGTTCATTATTTCTTTCAGTACTAAGTTACCTTGTTTATATGTGGTTAATGAGGTAAACATTTATTACATAAGTGCACTAATAAACCTAAACAAATAGTTTGACAGGGACATTAATTTCATTTTCTCATTGAAACTTTGCTATAATACCCGATTCAGTTTAGTATTTTCTCATTCTTTGGCATTTTGTCACAAAATGGACATCGACTGCAATTCAACTTTGTTTGAAACTCAACTAATAAGTCTTGAAGAAGTGCAGACATGCACTAGTGTTACATGCTACGAAGTTTTGAGCTTCGAAGTTGCGGTTTTGATCGGAGGAATGAGTAGGACGTCTTTACATGAAACGAATGAGTGGTCGCACAACTTCGAATTGTTCGTAGCTGGCGAATTTACATGCTACGAAGAAATTGTCGCACGATTTCGCGTTTTCTATATTAGCCCGTTGCGCTTTTAAATACAGCGGGGCGAATATTTTATATCGCAACTATAATAATAAAAATGCGTCCAAGGTCGAAAATCAATGTCAAAACGTGAGAAAAATTTGCTTGCAAAATCGGCTTTAGTATCGTACGTTCACTCATCACCAAATCTAACTAGCTATGCTTCCACTTGGACTATTTATCACTATACTCTTTTCACTGTTGATTGCTAACGTTCTCGTTCAACAGCATTTAAACTTTTTAAATTTCATCCAGTCGAGAGAAGAGGAAGAGGACGTTGTTATAAATGCTTATGTCTTAGGAAACTACAGAATAGATGAACGAGGCAGAGTTGTGAGAAGGTCTGCTAGAAGACGAAGGAGAATGTGGATGAGCTTACAGTCTGTAAGTATTTATTACCCCAAAGTACAATTGCTGTGGTAGCCACTGTTTCAGAGATCGAAATCTGATGCATCTAAAAATAAAATGAACTTTTAGTTTAGTAATAATGTGGTGTTGATTACATTAAAAAATAAGTAAAGTTTAAAGGCAAGAATTTATATATGTTTTTGCTTATACTATTTGTACTTGCTTATACTATACCATTTTAAGGTAATAACATTAAACCTTAATGTTATTACATAAAATATAAACTCATTCTAGAGAACACCATCCTGGTACGACAACGTGCTCCTTAACAGTGAGGACTCAATATGGATTGCAAATTTGCGTCTGCCAAGAGGAAGTGTTGAAAATCTATGTACCATCTTGGCAGAGGAACTTTCACCTGCTGACCTCACAGTGCGGGAACCACTATCACTCATGAAGAGGTAAATAACTAAGATATGGATATTGTTTTTTTAATCGCATGCTCTAGCAGAAATAGAGTAAACCTATATTTTAGTGCAAATTTTCAGTACCTATTTTTGCACAAACTTGTAGGCCTACTAGCCCGGTTGACCAGCTCATGATATACATTGCATTCAAATGGTTTTTTTTTCAATTACAGGGTCTGTATAGCACTCTATAAACTGGCTAGTTGCGCAGAATATAGAGCAGTGGCTGCCGTGTTTGGTGTGAGTACTGCCTCTGTGCATATCTACCTCCACAGATTCACCAAAGCCATTTGTAAAATCAAGTCACGGTACATACAATGGTACACAACTGAAGAAGCCATAGACATGGCTGCCTTCATAGAACAAAATTATAAATACCCTCAGGCTATAGGTGCTATAGATGGTAGCCACATACCTGTCAAGCCACCATTGGACGGAAAGGCAGACTATATCTGTCGAAAAGGCTACCCTTCAATTGTGCTACAGGGTGTTGTTGACGGCCACTATAGATTTAGAGATGTGTACGTTAATACACCAGGCAGTGCACACGACGCCGCTGGTTTTGCCAGGTCACCCCTCTCGCGTAAGCTTGAAGATATAATTCCAACAAATGACAAGGTCATTGATGGTGGTGTTGTGCCTCTTCATTTAATAGGAGATCCAGCATATCCTATGTCGAGCATGATCGTGAAAGGATACATAGGAGCTGGCATCACACCAGAGCAAGACAGCTTTAATGTTTATCAATCGAGTGCGAGAATCTGTGTGGAGATTGCTTTCGGCAAGCTGAAGTCTCGGTGGCGAATTCTCCAAAAAAGGATTGATGTCGACACACACTTCGCGCCGATGATTATTACAGCTTGCTGTATTCTTCACAATATGTGTGAAAATCTCAGAGTTCCAACTCCTGAAACTACTAATGAAGACCAGGAAAATGAAAGAGCATTTCCCCAGCCAGAAAACTTACCCACAGTGAGAATGCTCAATCCTGAGGGTGCCAGGATTAGAGAGAGGATTACCAACTTTCTAGGTACCACTCAGCCTTTACGTCGGTCTTTTAGATCTTGATGACTCACTGTGTATGTTGTATTTTGTACTATTAACCAATTTTTTGTTTTTACACTCAACCTACTTTCATTATTACTAATAACTCATTTTCATTTAGTTTTTTGCACTTCTAACTAATTATTATTATCGTATTATGTTGCTGAATAAATAGCAACTTGAAAGTTTAACATGAAATATATTATTATATTTGTAGCAGATGAATATATACACACAGTAAAACTATGACAAATAAAAGCGGCAGACTATATAATACAAAATAGTAAATGATTAAAATTAGAATTATGCATGCGATAGTGTTATGCAAACAATATAAAAAAATTAAAAACTAAGGAGAGTAATGGACAAAATAATAATGGAGAGCAAAGGACTAATAATATGTAACTATGTATAATATGTAAATCTTTCATGCAATGTTATGCTACTTATCTATTAAAAAATTGCTATTCAGTGTCATCTGGAACGGTGTAACGTGACCTTGGTGTGCTTGGTGGTGTGCTTGGTGGTGGTGCGTTGGGGGAGCCAAGTTGCCTTTCTCCGCCAAGTTGACTACAGGCGATCGTGTTGGTTGGAATGACGGTGGTTGCAAATTGTTGGGCGGGTGATTGAGAAAATGGTGGTGGCTGTTGGAATTGCATAGATGGCGATTGCCATGGTTGAGAAGGGTGAAACTGGAGAGTTGATGGCTGTGATGGTAGAGGTGGATATGTGGGTTGTGCATAGAGTTGGCTAGTCCCAGGAGTAGCAGCAGAAGTAGGTTGAGTAGGCGGAGGGCAGCATGCTTTTATGGCTTGACTAAAAATATTTGTGATGTTGCTTAAAAATTCACCTTGTTGTTTTGCCATCATCTCTATGTAATCTTTCATTTCCTTCGATCGCTCCTCACGAAGGCTCTTCAACAGGTTTTCTAGGTCACTCGAGTGTTTTCGTTTACGTGAGGTGGATGGCTCACTATCAGTTGTGTTGGAGGATAGTGTCCTTGGTGGTCTGTCCGTCTCCGCGTCTCCACTTCCTGATGTCTTTGGCTGTTCCTGTAGCTCTTCACGACTACAATGATTGCCAAAACTGCTTATGTAATAACTAGTTTTACAATTAAATGTCTTCAGTAACGCTAAAAATATCTAATACATAAAATGGTATACAAGCATTCTTCAAATTTTCCATACATCTATATGTGAGTATTAAATTTTTTTGTATGTATCAAAGCTGCCCATGATCATTTAAATCCTTATAGTATCAAGACTAGTATGGACCCTCACCTCCTTTCCTCCTTTTCCATGGCAGCCAACTCTTCAGATACATCGTTAACTATCGGTCTATGCCCCATGACGCCATGCATCTTTTCGTAAAATCTCCATGTTGACGGAGTTCCACCTATGAAAACATTGTGATCATTATCATCTACATTATCCGTGTACTACGATTAAACACCTTATGAATCACATTACTCTGTCAAAACAATAATTAATTTAGCATTAACAAGCTGCCCATAGTAAATAAGAGTAAAAAGAAAACGATAAGTTTTTTATTTAAGCCAACACACCTGACTTAGAAGACTTAATCCTCTCCTCCTTATAAGTTGACTTCAGAGTCTTCCACTTGGTGTTGATCTGCCTCCCTGACAGTTTGGCCTCTCCTTCCAATTTGCAATGCTCTTTAACGGCATCTGCTAGTTGGTTATAAATAGCCGTATTTCTTTCTCTTCGGCCATCTATCTTTACGAAAATATTTAGAGCGACAATTAGATCGAGCATCACAATCACTAACTCGTCCGAAAACAGTGCATTCACCATATTAACGATATTACAAAAACAAGTGTTTCAAAACAGTTGCGCCGAGGATGCCGTAAAGACAAGTACCGATGAAGAACGATTAAAATCCAACCTCCGATCGCAAAGATTTGTGCAAAAATACGAATATTTATGTTTACATTATGCGCAGTACATCGTTGTTGATTCGACGTTTTCAAAAATACCCCCACTTGAAACGGAGGTTTGAATCGCTTCGAAGAATTAGTGATTCGACGTTTTGGACCATTTACATGCTACGAAGATGAAAAATACGACAAAACTTCGTAGCATGTAACACTAGTGATGGACAACTGATGCTCTAAAGGAGTACTGTCAAAAACGTGCATGCGGCATCTCGGGCACTCGTCTTGAGCTCTGTTCAAGGGTGTATTTCTTATATAATACTAATGTCTCTGAAGAACCAACATTAAAACAGCAAGAGACTTTTAAAAAATTAGATTACAAGGCGTTACTGCAAGTAGGAGTGAAAGCTGGTGATCCGAATAAATTGAAAACTTGGATTGGGGAACAGGAGGGCATGAACAAATGGCCACCTCTTTGTTACAATGAAATAGTGCGATTTGTTCTAAAAAATGGGCATTCCTTTTCAAGTGATGCTCTAAAGAGCTATAAAACCGGAAAAGCATACAGCTATTTCTTCAATGACTGGATCCAGGAAGTGTTTTTCCATGACATCAGAGATACAGATGCCTGCTATTTAAAAAGCACGTGTACACCAAGTCAACGAGTGAATGACATTCCTCATTCTCAGTGGATTAAGGTTCTGAAAAGTAGTGGAGTAGTGCAATCAGCATTTTGCTCCTGTGTTGCCGGGTAAGCCATATAAAAATATACTGAGTTTTTTACATTACATGTGTGTGCCATTAATGATGAAAGAAGCTATTTAAAGTATATTGCTCCATCTACATGTATATCAAATATGAAATTACATTTCAACATTGCTTAGAAATTCAAGTAATATGTTGATAGTGGGAGGGTTAATTGAAGAGCTTTGGTTATCTATTATTATACTACATTTTATTGTCTATATTAAAATGATGCTCCGCTGACCATCTATAACCAAGCTATACTATTATTACTCTCTTTAGAGGCAAACAAAGATATCCTGGCCAAATGAGCAAAATTTGCTGCAGTATTGTGCAGATGTTAGAAAACTGAGTTTTTAGATTGTGCATGGGTTTGGTATTGCCATGTCTGTCAAGTTTATTTGGTTTTAGCTTCTAGATGATTTTAAATGCCAAAATCTTTCGCAAAATGTATCAAGTTTGGACTTAACTCATTGATTTTTATGTACAATCAGTGTAGTTCTAAATCTTTTATATAGTATAAACACGAATGTTAGTGCAACTGAGCTATAGCATGTGTGATGCTTATGTCGATTACTGTTGTTCTTATATAAAGTAACTGTTTTTTCTAACCTTCTGATATTTAAACTGTAAAATATTTAAAAAATAACGATGGCACATTCAAAACAATAAACATAAATCAGAGATATGGCTCTATTGTTTTATTGAAACTGTTAAGTTAAAAAAAATAGTTAGAATATTAGATTTGTAAATAGTTAGCAAAAATGTGTAACAAATAATGCATTACAGTATAATAACTAGCAACTGCAATATCATGATGTTTACAATTTTAGTCTGAGCCAGTCATGCAACCATATAGCAGCCCTCATGTTTAAAATTGAGAGTGCATTCAGGCTGGATATATCAAATCCGGCCTGCACGAATACTGCCTGTGCCTGCAAAGGACCATCTTCAAGAAAGACTGTTTTTATGAAAGTAGCTGATATGAGTTTTAAGAAACCAAGCCACAAATCTGGCAAAGGTTAGTACTAACAAAATTCAAGCTATGTAATCATTGAAAGTTGTATTAAAATAATGTCTGAGCACTTGCTATATAATGGCCATAGAACGTACGAAAGAATGCTTAACAAAAATTTAAATCAGCTGCTAAATCACTATATTCATAGATAATCACAAACAATAAATGTACAGCAGGTCATCATGTACTACACAACATCTTTTTGTGTTTAAGTATTTTAGTTTTCAATTATGTGGTCGCAAACTGTAGCATCAAGGCTACTGACTGCTATAAGTAGAGAAATGGCATGATAATCTGTATCATTCTCTCACTATGCAAGCATTGATTGCTAACTAGAGTGCAGATTTTTGGATTAGGCAGTAAACTGCTCTACTTATCTTTGTAAATGTCTAATTGTTGATATCATTTCAGGTGGCAAGGAAAAATCGATCAAAAAGTCTACAACTAGCAGGGTAAAGTTTGGGGAGACACTCAATGAGCCAGGTGTCACATGCCATTTCAAAGATTTTGTAGAATCAATGCGGTCAGCAGTACCGACAGCACTGCTGTTTTTGCCAGGTATACACCACTTATTGTCACGATTTTTAGCCTAATTGGTTCAGAAAATTTTAAAATTCTTGAGCAAAATACACTAACTGCAAACCGGTACTGCAAACGACATTAAGTGTTATATAAAATTTCCAATTGTAGTGGAAAAAAATGGCGTTACAGTTGCAGAACTTATTTATCTGGACTAGCTGCTGCCATCCTATAGTTGGGCCACGTGTGATTCACATAATCCGTGACAAAATACTTATAATTAAATTTTTGAAATTTTTAACAAAAATAATACTTGCAATACTTTATATACAAATTTCACTGGTTAATAATGTTGCAAGGGACCTGCAGTGATACACCCAACTAGAATCCTCATGTAATGAAAGACAAAATCAACACTTTTCGAGCTTAACCTGCATTTCTAATTCTTATTGGGAAAGTACTATTTTCCGCAGTTGTCAAATCATCTAGTACACTTGTTTGCATCTTTCTTCTCTTCCCACCACAAGCTTATCAAAATTACATAATTTGACTACCAATCACAACATTCAGGTGTTTAATTAATCTGCTTTTGACTGGAATAATCATCACAATGAGAATCATGTGTATGACATTTTTGTCTTTGTTTACAGGGAAACTCAAAACCAGTACATCTCAGCCCATTGATGATGACACTATACTGCCTAATGACAATGACTCTCTAGACATTTGGATCACTTCCATTTGCAGTATTGCTGATGCAGCCAAGACTGTAGCTACTGTAGATAAACTCATTACTAAATGTGTTTTGAGCGATCAACAAATTTCTGATATAGAAGTTTTTACCAGAGGACGATCTGAAAATGAAAATTGGAGAAGACTGAGGAGAGGTCGAGTGACAGCATCAAATTTTTACAAAATTCACACAATGGAGTCACTAAAAACGCAGTCCATCAACAAATTGCTCAAAATTAGTAGAAAGCATCATCAATCCTCCTAAATTGCTACATTTGTCTCAAATATCAAAGGGAGCCAAATTAGAGCCATTAGCTTTAGAAAACTTGAAACTACTTCTACTGCAAGAAGGACACAAAAATGGGAAAATTAATTCTTGTGGTCTTTTTATTCATAAAAAAACTGCAATTTATCGGAGCTAGTCCAGATGGCATTTGTTCCTGCGATTGCTGTGAGTCTAGACTTGTGGAAATAAAATGTCCAGTTAGAGACGTTGATTGCCTCCCTTACCTGCACATAGTTAATGGAGCTGCAAGGCTAAAACGCAAAAGTGCTATTATGGCCAGGTTCAGAGACAAAGGATGGTGACAGACATAAAAAATCATACTTTTTTGTTTTTAAAGAAGATGGCTCAAGTATGTTTGAAACCATAGATTTTGATGAAAAGTTTTGTTTGGATATGCTTGCGAATATTCAGCTGTTTTTTGAACATTACATGGCACCTCAGATGATCATTAGCTCAGCAAAAAACGAAAACATTCCGATTAAAAACTTTGTGCTATGTGAATAGCCATTGGACTATTGAAGACAGTTGGAACATTAAACACAGTAACTATTTATATTCTAGGTATAAATTGTATATATTAGTATATTTTCATCTAATGCATATACAATGTGTACTGCATGGTTCCGTATACCATACATGTCTGACACATTTTTCAAATATAAAATGCTTGAAAAAAACTATTTCCCAAGATACTTCTAATATATATATATATATATATATATATATATATATATATATATATATGTATGTATGCATGTATGTGTATATAATTTTACTTGTGACAGCAAATGATAAGTAAAACAGTGATAAATCATGGCTAGTTAACAGCTTCCCATACTGATGCTTCTCTCAGCAGCAACTTCATTCCATGACTTAACAATGGGGCCGGTCATGTTAGTGGTTGCACAACACACAGTTACAATGTCATTATAAATTGAAAGATGATTTATGGGTATAGTTTGAGCAAGGATTCGAAATTGTTTCACCCTTATCACTCGCTCTAAATGTATGCGTACATTTGCAATCTTTTATGTCTTTGCAACATTATCAGATGTCATCTGTGATTTTCCTCGTGCACCAGGTGGCATCACCAACTCTGCTCCACACATCATCAGCAACTCCTTAATGGTAAACCCTCTATCAGCCATGACCTGATCTCCTGGCACAAGGTATTGTAAAAATGAGCTACTCGCTACCACATGCCGGTCACTTGCTCTCCCACTCCAAAGCTCTGAAATGTACATGATTGATCCTTGTGGAGCAATAGCAATCAGCAGTTTTATAGTATTGTGGTGCTTGTAACTACTCCATGTGGCTAGCTGGCACCGCAAATCTGATGGAGTTTGTAGCGACAGGCGCTATCTAGGGCGACAAGCCGTAATGGAGAGCTTAGCTTTACTGATGAGTAGTTGTGGTTCATGAGACTTTATTTAACCCAACTGACTCAACGTGAAGTCTGCAATGCGAATTGCATGACATGTACATTAATATAAAACAGTTGCAATTATTAATAACAGTGTAAAATATACAAATTGATTCAAATGTTTCAGAGGCAAATCAAATGTATAGAATTAGCCATAAATTGTGAAATAAACATAAAATGAGAAATAGACAGTGAATGTAACAAATCTTAATGTGTGTAAAAGTTTAACAGTTTGCTAAAAATGGAATGCACAAATTAATAAGCAAAAACTGACCTTGTTGCCTTCCGTGGCTTGTCTTGGTAAAATAGACTTGAAAATATTGTAGACTTGAGAACTTTTAAAAGAACAACTTTATAAACTTAGAAACTTTATCACCAATAATGGTGAGCTTATTGAGCCATACTGCTCAGGACAAAGACTGCTGCTCTACTGACCAGTTCTAGAGAAGACAGTTGACCAGGATGAACCGAGAATGCAAAAAAGTTAGACAAAATTAGTGCACATCTCGACCCTAAATTAGTCGTAGTCCCAGCCACGCCAATTGCTAATGGAACGCGCTCCAACGCCCGCAGCAGCTCTCAAGCTTATTCATCCCAACAGCCAAAGACTGGAAAAAGCATTAGTATTTATTAAAAATGTACCTGTTTTATAGTCGTGACACATCTGTTGAGGTAATTATCTATTATACCTTGAAAACAAAGAAGTCTGG
Source organism: Watersipora subatra (assembly GCF_963576615.1). Classification (NCBI taxonomy): domain Eukaryota; kingdom Metazoa; phylum Bryozoa; class Gymnolaemata; order Cheilostomatida; family Watersiporidae; genus Watersipora; species Watersipora subatra. The sequence goes on from NC_088717.1 coordinate 3,980,421, forward strand.
GGCTGATGTTTACTAGAAATATTTTTTAAGAAATGGCTAGAAATAATACACGTATTTAATTTCATTACAGAGTTTGTATAAACATTTCCGTGCAATCTACTATACAGCGTAAATGTTTGAAATGACCGTATTCATTAGGTAGAGTCATGCCAATCTCTTGCCTACTGTAGAAAACTATTAGAGGCCTGAGAATTGCTGCCAATAGAGCTACCATGCTGCCAAATGTGTGAGTAACTTCCTTTGGTGAGATTTCAAACCTAAAAGTATAAAGAGGAGTAATTTCCTTTGGTGAGATTTCAAACCTAAAAGTATAAAGAGGAGTAACTTCCTTTGGCGAGATTTCAAACCTAAAAGTATAAAGAGGAGTAATTTCCTTTGGTGAGATTTCAAACCTAAAAGTATAAAGAGGAGTAACTTCCTTTGGCGAGATTTCAAGCCTAAACTAAAAGTATAAAGAGGCATAGCTAGGTATATACTAAATAAATATTGAAAGAGTTAGGTTAGAATAGTTTTGGCAGCTCCACTGTGGCCATTTAACTATAATGAAACAGGTTATTGTTGACATTGACAAATCACACCCACCCTCTCTTATCCCATACACCAAAGAAAACTGCCAGAGATATATCTGCGCATTTGTTGCAAACAATGCTAAAAGTGTAACAAACTGTTTTCGTACCTGTCAGCTAGGTCCTTATGTAGGAGGCCCAGTCGTAGTTTCATTAATGTGAGCAGAATGTCATCAGCAATACACAACTTTGTTTGGTGACAGCGCATGGTAGTAAAAGTAGTAAAGCCTTTATACTTTGCCCTCAACAGTGCAGCTACAGCATTCCTAGATGGAGTGTTTGAACCTTTTTTGCTCGCTTTTGCAGCATATTCACATAAGCTATGAAAGAGTTCTAATTTTGGAATCCCAGTATAGAAAACACTGTCCTTGTCAGATTTCAGAATTTGTTTATATTTGGGCTGGGTGTAAAGTTTTAGCTGATTCATCTTTCTTCTTAAAGCAAGTGTTTGATTAAAGTATCGCCCTTGCAGAGATTTCAACTTTTTACTCAAACGTCTTGAGATGAAAGGTGGCGTAAATTCAGGTTCAGCTGGTGCTATTTCAATCAGCGAGTCTTATCTATCACAATGTGAAGCGCTTCCTTTTTTTCTAGCCAGTCTTCACCAGAGGCATCCGACTTATTGCCATCATCAATTATAGGAAAATGCTTATCTGTAGCCACTAATGCATTTGGGACTCTGCCTTGCGGTGGAATACTGCACGGAGAATAGCCCATGTGTAGCGTAGGTAATGGATTCATTATTGTTGGGGCACCATCAATGAAATGTTTACTGCAAATAACAGAATATTTTGAAGGAGACCAGACTTTTTTAGAAGATGTCTTTCGATTGACTAAGGATTTCCATTGCGCTCGTCTTTTACAGTCGACAGGAAATTTAAAATGAGTAAACGATAAAGGGCACCCACATGAACCTGTATGAAAGAAAAAGAAAAATATATGATAAACGTAAAATACACAGTAAGCAAAATATGCACAATATGCAATAAGTACTGACTTATACAGCATATGCGAACCTAATATCAGAGAAGAATTTTTACTTACTGCACAACAAGCATCCCAAAACAGTTAAAACTTATCAGTTTAATTTTAAATGTTTTTTCATATAATTATATGTCAACCTATTTTATTTCATTGCTTTGGTGACCAAAAAGGTAAACTAATTCTAACTAACTAAAAATGTAGACCGTTTTCATAACATCGTTAGTTAATATCATAACTGCAAATGCTAAAGAGATAAATTATTACGAAGACTTGACAGCGAGCGTGATTTAAACTTTTACTGAAGATGAAACTATACAAATTATCTGTTATGCATAACCTTTGGCTAAGTCCCGCAGCATTAGGTATAAGAATTAACAAGGTTAAGTACTTTTACCTATTCTAGTTCATTTAAAAGAGCTTTTCGTCATAACAACTTGTCAAACAATGATGACATACGCTGCCAAAAGGTTTGAAGTAGTTATTTTTTTATTATAGTGCTTTCGTTTGATACTCTAAATAAAAAAGGTCAACCATATGCTATGTGTCGATATTCCATGCTAGTCATGACAATGCTACATCGATGGAATGTAAAAATACACATATATTAACTGTAAAGGCTGAACAGCTTAATGACAAAAAAGCTTAACATGCTAGAATGGCACTTTTACAGGGCACTGTCACACTCTCATAGGCACTAACTAATCAACAAAAGATAAGGAATATGTCATAACTCTGGCACTATCTATTTATCAAAATTAAATTTAAAATTAAGCTAAAAAGTTGACAATTAATAATATAGAAATATAAAAATATATACCGTATTATGTAAACGATTTCTAGACAATATTGAAATTTTGATTACAAATAGAATTTTAAAAAATAGCTGGAAATACTATATACACACCTTTCAATGTTTGATGAACTCTACAGACTTCTTTTTTGTGTTGCAATAGCTTCGTCGTGTTGTTTGTACATTTGTACACAGCACAAGATTCTTTTGGCATGTTTTTTGTTGTTGCACTAACGGTACATGGAGTGACAATGATCACAAACAAACTAACTAGCAAGTGCTAATAACTTTGGATGACTGGCATATAACAAAATACTATAGCAGCTGCCAAACATAGATTGCACTGTACAAAATTGAATCGATATTATAGCAAAGTTTCAACGAGAAAATAGTTTAGGTTTATTAGTGCACTTGTGTAATAAATGTTTACCTCATTAACCACATATAAACAAGGTAACTTAGTACTGAAAGAAATAATGAACTGGTGCATTTCGACCAGAAGTTAATTTTTCGATTTTTCTTTCAATTGGTATGTGGTACATCAAGAGACAATAATCACATAACAGGCTGAATTAGCAAGTGCTAACAATGTTGGATGTCTGAACGATAATACCAGATACCACATAGTGGTTATTTCTTAGTTGGTTACCCAGTGCAGCGCACCCATTGATGCACGATCTATACTAGAAGAACTTGTGAGCCTGATGTGCTTTCTTTGATGGCTAAGCTGTTGATTTTTCTTTTAGCTGATGTATGCCAGTAGGCCAGGGCATTTTTGCAAATATTTTGCTGAATATTCTAACAATGCAAAATCTAGCGTTCAATATTATTTGTGCATATTTTCCGCAACCAAAAGCTATACGGTCTGTTGCAGCATTAAGAGCATCTGAATACTAGACTGATGGTTACAAGCTGTTATATCATATTCTTCCATTCATTGCTAACAGAATTTACCCTTTTGAAGAAGACAACTCCAATATAGCAATGGGGGAAATTTATGTGAGGAAAAAGGTCTATTCTTATTTGAAATATCTGCTCTGAAGGTCTACTTGTTTACAAATCATTATTCAGACAGCTTTTGAATATCTCTTAATACTTCACAGGCAGCTTTGTTGGCACCTCATAAACTTAATATTTCAACAGTTTTTCAACAAACTCCAGAGTTTAAATTCTATAAATCTCTACGAACAGTAAATCTATTTTTGTATTCGTAATATAGACAGCCCTATTTTGAGCTTATTTTGGACCTCTAAAGCTCGAACCTGTCTATGCCTTGACTGATGTGCAGGACTCAGAGCCTTTCTTGACATAAAGGGCTCTCAGCCTTTTATGATGGCTCGAGCGATTGGTGAAATGGCAAAAGAGTTCCCTGACCTACACGAATGGGCAGTTGTCTGCTCCTTTTATCCGCAAGCACTCATTGCTATGAAGTGGCAATATCCACAATTTTCTACTATACTTACATTCAGGTGAGTCTTCCTGAGGTCTACTTGCCCGAAGCTGTGCTGAACCGTAACAACATTTATACTATCGTAAAGCTGTCAAATCACTTTCTGCTCAAGGTTCGTTCAAACTAGGGTGATTTATTGAAGCTGTTTCTGCGCCAACATAGTCTGATCTAAAGGGAAAAATGGTTGTAAAAACTTCTTTGTGCCAGTCGCCTACACAAGATTGGTAAAATGTTGCATACTATGTTTGGCCATTTGTGATGGCTGTCATTGACGGATTACGACATGGTATTGGCCAAATCACATGTCACAATAGCCGTCAAAAGTAGCATTAAAATCTATAGATACAGAGTAGCTAATTACTGAGTAGCAGCCACAATCTTTTATCTGATAACGCACATCTCTAGAGTATTTATCACAAGCTCAAGGGCAGTACGTTGACCTCACCAAGTAGCTAAATACCCTACAGGATGAAAATATTCGTTGGTTATAAAAATTCGCGATTTCGCGAACAGTCAATTCTGCGAATTATTAAATTCCGTGAATACTTGGTTCTATTTTTATTCACAAGGGAGAATAACTACTGCATCAAATTAAAAACTAGCCGCTAGGCATAAATACTAAACGTAGTTGAGTTCTAAAACATTTTTAAAATCATTGCCTGGGCTTTGAGCTAACACCATTGCCAATGCATCACATTTCTTTACAAAATTATTCAAGGTTGTCACAAGATATGCAGAATGGCGTCATCGCAAAAATAGCCACTAGGCAGAAATACTAAACGTAGCCGAGTTCCAAAACTTCTTTAAAATCATCGCCGGTGCTTCGAGTTTTATTGCCATTGCATCAAACTTTGCAAAATTATTCAAGGTTTTCACAAGTTATTCGGCATGGCTTCGTCATCGCAAAAAATCTCTCCTAGTCTTTTTACATTGAAATCAACTCAATCAATCTCTAATACCGAAGTTGAGGACGATCATGATTCTGATCTGGACATTATGGTATGTATTTGATTTGCAGTGCAGATACGTTTTTCCATAATTAACTGCATTAGTTAATTCTTTTGTTTAAAAACTGATCGCTTTCATTAAATACTTCAGCTATAGTTTTTGCACTTCTGCACCACAGGACGTTTTTGCACTTATTAATATGTTTTCTTTTTTGTGTTTACTGCAGATTGAGAATGAAACAACCTACTCTGATTATGAAAACTAGAGACAAGTAGTAATATTCATCAAGGCAGGAATATTGGCAGAGAAGCAACCAGTCAACCTAGACCCCCTTTATTGACAACAACTCCTTGATGTCGCTGCAACAAACACGATTGTATTATATATTTTATTTCGTGTATAGATATATTATAATTTATTAAAAACTTGAGTGTACAAATAAAATATTTCAAATACAAATAAAATTTTACAAACGATGAATGGAGTAAATATAAACAGTTTAGTCCATATGGCGGTTGTCTAACAATAAAATTAAACCGGTACTCTTGATAAGTGAATACTAGTGTGTAATGATGCTCTCTGATTAGTTATTTTGGTAATAGCGGCTCTATATCGCTGTCACTGTCTTGGGTAGATGGTAAAGGCAATTCTATCGCTACTGCATGACTGGTAAGGAAGTTATCATCAGAACTCTCCTTGTGGCTTACTATTGCAAAGTTCTGCCGGTTGGCCAAAAATTTGTGCTCGTAAAGGCCTTTTGTTCCTTTTTTAAAACAGATATATTCTTCTCGTTAGCAGCTGCAGTCACTTCTACCTAATTTCAAGACCTCCCTGAATGATTGGTGATCTTCTAAGAATGACATCTACCACCTTTTGTAGTCATGGTGCCTCCGTGTATGATGAAAAATCTCTCTCACTCTAAAACAAATAACAAATGGGTAGGGATGGAAAAAATAAATATTGCGTTTTACCGAAGAACCAAAGTAAAATTCAACTAATTTGGTAAATGGTTTTGAAAAAACTCATTACTTACCACAAATCGTTGGTTCATCAAAGGCCTCCAAATCGATGCATATCCGTGAAAACCTCTGAGCGCAGCAAAAAATTTATAGCTTAGCATGATCGACTCGTAGTAGCAAGCTGTAGTGTATACCGCGTTTCGGTGTATGCGCACACAGAAACACGCAATGTGCGCATGCGCAAGGTTAACTCTATTGCAAGACGCAATAGAGTTAACTCTTCATAGAGAGAGACAGTTTTCAGCCGCGAATAAATTAATCCGCGAATATGCATGAAATGGAAATTTTCGCGAAATATAACCCTGCGAATAAATTCATCCTGTAGGGTAGTAGAGGTTAGTAGCACTTGCAAACAGTGCAATGTTGTATCTCATTGGCTAAAAACTGTGACCCACTTTAAAAAGTCAGAGTATGAGTTGGTTTAGTGTAAATTCTTTGTAAACATGTATTTGATCTCTCAAACAGACTAAAAGCGTCTTCTATTCCGACTTTCTCCATGGAAACACAACTCCCACAAATCAAATTCTGGTGTAATTAAGCCTTTATAGTGTAACCAGAGTTGTTGTAGGGTGTCAAGGCTGAGGCACACTAGAGGTCAAGTAGTAGGTACTGTGAGATGCTGGTACTAGCATCAGCTTTGAAAGAAATGCATTGTTAAACATGCTGGATTCATCAGACATGAGCGAATTCCTTGTTCTTCGGAATTTATGTAAATCATTATATATTGCAACGTGTGTAATATATATTGTGTTTTGTTGTATGTATTTTTAATGAGTTTTTTTTGGAAATAATACTTATTCACGATGGCATGATATTATTTGTCAGAAACTAGGTTTTTTCTCGATAACTCACACTGCTTATATTTTGTGCGACCTCGTGGTTTTAGCTGGGTGTCAGTGGGATCAGCTGAGTGTGAGCGGGATCAGCTGGGTGTCAGTGGGATCAGCTGGGTGTCAGTGGGATCAGCTGGGTGTCAGTGGGATCAACTGGGTGTCAGTGGGATCAGCTGTGTGTCAGTGGGATCAGGTGGGTATAAGCGGGATCAACTGGGTGTCAGCGGGATCAGCTGGGTGTCAGTGGGATCAACTGGGTGTCAGTGGGATCAGCTGTGTGTCAGTGGGATTAGGTGGGTGTAAGCGGGATCAACTGGGTGTCAGTGGGATCAGCTGGGTGTCAGTGGGATCAGGTGGGTGTAAGTGGGATCAACTGGGTGTCAGTGGGATCAGCTGGGTGTCAGTGGGATCAGGTGGGTGTAAGCGGGATCAACTGGGTGTGAGCTGGATCAGCTGGGTGTCAGTGGGATCAGCTGGGTGTCAGTGGGATCAGCTGGGTGTCAGTGGGATCAGCTGGGTGTCAGTGGGATCAGCTGTGTGTCAGTGGGATCAGGTGGGTGTAAGCGGGATCAGCTGGGTGTCAGTGGGATCAGCTGGGTGTCAGTGGGATCAACTGGGTGTCAGTGGGATCAACTGGGTGTCAGTGGGATCAGCTGGGTGTCAGTGGGATCAGGTGGGTGTAAGCGGGATCAACTGGATGTCAGTGGGATCAGCTGGGTGTCAGGGGGATCAGTTCCCAATCTTAAAAAGGTGGCATGGCAAAATGTCAAACACTCTTTATGCACTCAGCTCCAGCACGAGCGTCCGCCAACATGTCACCAAATTTGCTGGATGTTTCTTCAATGTGCTTCAGCCTTTATGTGATAACAATTGATTTTATTGTTTGATGGTTAATAGATGAAAAGTATTTGTAGTTGAGAAGGTGTGGGTAAGTCTGACCTTGAAACAAATACACTAAAGACTTGAGATTCTATGATTTGTCACAGGCCCCATGTGCTCACCTTGAAGGACCCTGATGGTCCAGAGCGTAACTCCGAGCTGTGGAAGAAGATTGCTGCCCCAATTGCTGACTATTTCTTAGACCTGACAATTCATAACTTCTGGTGGTGAGTAGTATTTGTCAATATTTTAATTAGTATGCTGACAGTCCCAAGTGTTGTCTGAGATTGTCATGGGTAATAAGTGCGTGCACAATTATTCTTAGACGTGGGAAGGCGGTTGAGTGGCTGAAAATGATAATATCCTGGTTTAATTCGCGTTTTCTCCTAATACGGCTCTAATTATAGTACGTATTTGAAAACAGTAATTACACCTTTCTATAATATTGCGAATTACTTGCGTTTATAGTCTAGCTTTGGCTAACAGTTAGTAGCTGATTAGGTATGGCTTTGTTAGGACAACAATTGCCTTGGACAGCAATTGCCTTCTTGAGTTTCCTAGAGCCATTGTTAATCCTTTCTCTGGCTAGTAGTTGGCTTGCATCTTCTGTTACAGTATTTGATTGAATTCAGCTCGCATGACTTTCGAAAACAATTTTATTTTACTGGATATCAAACAATTTACTACTGTTAACTAATAAAATTTTGTTTTAATATTCTAATATATTGTCATAAAAGCCAAATAGCATTACAGCAATCTGATTGAAATTAATATTTCACATTTTGGAGTATTTTTTTTCAAGATGGCCGTAACAAAAAAAGTTCTTGTCATCCCTAATACTCCAAAGTATCGTTAAAATCTATTATGAACTATTCGCTAATTGCGGAAAAGCAACTCTAATTTCAGCGATTGGAATAGCTAACGTTTTTATTGTAGCCATGCTTTCCTAAATTTGACTTCAGCCGTCGATGGCTTAATTTGGATTTTGAATGCAGTCGTTTATGACATGCAAAATAAACTATAAGCATTGTTAATTTTATAGCTCCTCGAGGTCTGCAATGTATCTAGCAACATATATCCATGTTTCAAGGTTTGTCAAGGTTGATCGTCTAAGAATTCACTTGATTTGGTTACTATCAGTATTCCTTAACTTTACCTCTGATCATTAAATGTAATTTTATGATTGAATGCAAGTTTATACTCCTCTACATAATGAAACTTGGGTCTAATTCTAGATTTCTATGTAAATTTGAATACATATAGTGAATTAACCTTAACCTTTATGTTGGTTACTAAAATTCATAGAAGTACTAAACTCATAGAACCACTCTACAATATTTGTGAATTGATCTTTGTATTCATAAATTGCTCTATCAATTGGCCTGTCAGAAAGCTTTTGTTCACTTAACTGATACTATTTTCTCTCTGATCATAGACAATATCAGCCTCATTTGCATACGATACGTCTGTTGAGCGTCAAATATCTTATCAGAAGTTAATTTTATAAAGATTCATGTATCTTTTGGGCATTGTTACTGTCTGTAACTATGTTCGTCGACTTAGTTATGTAGCTTCTCCATCTAAACGTCAATGTAAATGCAGTACTGTAGTTTTAGGTTTGGTAAGCATAGATCATCATGCTGTGGGTGTTTGAAATGTGGAATTATCTGCTCTTTTTGAAACTCGCTAACTATTCATTTTAGGGTATGTAAGTATTAATAACTCAAACGCGATGTTTAATTCTGCAGGTATTTTTGTGGTGCTAATGGATTCTTCATGCAAGAACAGGAAGTGAGTGTGTCTCAGCTGAAGTACTGGAGGAGACGGGGAATGGATGTATTTGTGTGGACTGTAAACTCACCAGCTACTAAAGAGTATTTGCGACATCTTAAAGTCCCATACATTACTGATGATTGCAGTGGCTAGACTAGACTGGTGTGGAACAACATTTCAGAACTTTAGGTGCATCTCTTTAACTGATATAATTTAAAAGACAAAATTAATGGGTGTTTCCTGTTCCACGTAGTTCTGTTTGAATTTGTATGATTTCTAAATTCCGTTTCAAATTTTTGGTACTATTAAAACGCAAAAATTTTCTAACAAATTTTGATAACATGTTCTCACAATAACATTTTTTTCTTCACTGCTGCATAGGTCTAGTGAAATTGATTTTTGCACACAATTCGCCAAGCTGCTAAACACATGTTTCAATTTTGAACTCATCGTGTAATCTGCCATCATACAATGAATGCAAACACTGGTGCTCTGAATGAGAAAATTTTGAAAGATTTATCTAGTCATGAACAGTTTTTTACCTTAGGATTTGTAAGGTATATGCTTATGATGATGTATTGGCAGACGTTGAGAGGCTATAAAATGCTCCCTGAAGTCAAGGTCAGCTTATTCAATATATGGCGATGTTGACAACTGATTAAAATTCTTGTCTTGTTATCCACTAAAACACCAACTGAGCTGAAGGAAGCGCAGCCATGTACTATTTTAGAGTTACATCAGCAATAGTCATCATTATGCAGAGCTTGAGAATTCATCCTGTTTGTGTGTGTTGAATGTAATATATATTTAGTTATGAAAGAAACACTATAAAAATTAACAGTCAACGAATATTTGTTTATAAGTTCAAGCTAATTTCTTGCTGATAATGTTACATCCATAATATTTCTGCACATCATGAATATTGCCAACATGCAACTAGAGCAGTCATAATAACAGCGCAAATACTCTCCAAGAAGGAATAAATAATGTAGTCCAATTAATTACTTACAAAACATACCATTTCAAATATTGAGTCTCCATAAATGTCGAGGCAGTCTGCAGGACTGTCAGACAAACAAGGAGGTACTGGCGGTCCGTGCTCAATGAGTAAAGGTCAAATAAATGGAGAAAGAGCCATCTTCATTTCTTCCCGCATTTGCTCCAAAGGTCTTGCACACTGCTGGTACTATGAATACTAGAATTACCTGCAATAAAAATAGAGTCTATCATAACCTTAAAATAGACGATTCCTTTGTTTTTAAACTGTTTTGTGAAAAGAAAATGGAGTAGCAGGATCAATGACAGCTTGCATAGGGATCAGCTTATATAAAGAGAAGTTTGACTGCAGCAAAAAGCTCCGACCCACCGGATATTATAGTAAGCCAATGATTAACACAATGTATTAAAGTTAATTCTGAAATTCCTAGCGTTTCCAATATAGGGCAGTGACCACAAACATATTTCGAAAGTGTTATATACATACCAGAACCACGACAACGATCGCTATCGTCATCTTCACATTTCTCCACCAGAGTTTATTGGCAAGAGCTCTGCTTGAAGACTTGAATGTCATCGACTACATGCAGAATAGAGAAATTAATGAACTCAAGCTGCTCACAACCGAGCACAAAGAGCAGATAAATCTAGGATTGATGTTAGATGAGAACATAAAAATTTGAGATTATGTTCAAATGAAGTTGATGTCATACCCACAACTGCGATTGGCACTTATCATGATAAATGTGACCAGCAACGACCGTGGAAATTGAAAACTGCAAAGTGGTGTCAATCCTTATTTTGTATGTACATAAACGCGTAAAGTACATCGTGAAATCTTTTTAGCAAAATGAAACACAATCAACATCTAAAATAGTTTAATAACTGTGTTGTGTTGCCTGAAAACCACGGTCAAACTGGCTTGCTAATTTACATATCTTTCTAATGAAAAACAAAATGCAGCCAAGATCTTGCGGCTGAAATAGTTTTCACGAATAACCTTGACCTATAAATGAACTCTTCTCACATTTAATAAATGACAAGCTATTTCAGGAATGTATTTTACTAATGTTGTTGATAATCTCAGAGGCTTATAGGCTAATAGCTTGCCTATTTCTTCAATCTATTGTCGACCTTGTGTTGGCCTCATTCCTTCACACCGTGTCACAATAGAACTGAGGCTAATGAAAATCTGGAATGTACTAAAATTACAAAAGATTAGGGGTTCAGTGGTGAGGGATAATCATGTTACAAGGTCAGGCAATTGCATTAATGTAAATGCATGCGATTCTCTTTTTCGCAGTACTCTATATACTGTAAAACCTCTAATAGAAAGCCGCCTTTATTTGAACGCCACCTCTCTTTGACCGCCACCATAGGAGAAACGTTGAAAAATAGAGCGCCATCCTTTAATTGAACGCCACTTCTATTTGACCACTACTTTGACACTCAATGATCTCACTACTGATCACTCACGTGATCAGTAAAAAGTGTCCACAAAATAGTACTAATAATGACTCGGGTATATCAATAACAATTAATTCTTTCGTTGTTTCTGTTCGTATTCAAGTCCCCTTTCCAACTTCAAAGCCCTTCAGATTATTCGTTGAAACTTTGAAAGCAACACCATGAAAGTATATAACAATTGTATCAGGCTAATAGTCATTCCTTGTTTAACGCGGTCTTGATATTTTGATGTCTGTGAAAAATGGTTTGCATTTACGATGGTCTATGAACGGCTAGCTTTAGGCGAACAGTTGTGCTCAGCGCCCACACAGCAAGGAGTTTACCACTATTTGTGCGAATTGCAATAAGTAAAAGTTTTGCTCTGGTAACAAAATTGTATGAATGTTAATATCGAGTAGTTCAGCAGTGCAGAAGAGTTGAGGTCAGAAGACATTGTGAAAGGTATTGAACAGGCAGAAGATGAAATTGTTCCGATCTAAAGCAACAATCAGAATGCAATTGGCCGAGCAAACAATGCAAACGTTTTTGTTTCGAAAATGTCAATTTTTCTTCTGCATGTATTATAAGTATGGTTTTTTATTTTACCTGTTTTTGAATACACATTTTTAGAATTTGATAGATTACATTACCCATATATTACTTATAGATTTGCAGGTTTATAGCATACTGTGCTTCCCAGCGTTGCCCGGGTATTAAAACTCTGCTCATAAACAATGAGAAGTAATGAGAGTTGCTTGCCACTTGCTATTAGCCTGGCACAATGCCAATTAAAATTTTTAGAAAGCTCACTAATGACAATCACTTACGCAATCACCCTTTTTGGTACGCAAAGCCGTCTGGTATTTGCTGCAATATAGCGACATATATCGGCTAGCTCACAAATCAACCTCTGTGGCCTGATTGGTACGGCGTCGGACTGACCTATGGGAGGGTCCGAGATCAAATATACTTCGGTACGGATTCTTTATTCCAAGATTTTAATGGCTATAGCTGGAGGGACACACATACATTCAAGCAAACTTTAAAAATATATATGCATGTATATAAACTAGCTGTGCTTCCCAGCGTTGCCCGGGTATTAAAGATCAGCTTACCCTAGGACACTTATGTATTCGCCTCATCTAACTTTCGCGTTTTCGCGGAGTCATCCTCTCGCAAAAATTAAATGTGCGAAACTAAACTATCATAACGAACGAGCGAGCGAAACCGCGAAATTAAATAGCTTTGTTCATTGATAGTCCAAGAAACAAATGGCAGCAAGCGATCAAATTGCATTATCGACTTCGCCTACACCATTCTGCCTGCGGTTCACAATTACAAACTAGTCCCAAATTGAAATTTTTTTCTTATCGGTGAACCAGGCCGTATTCCCCGGAGCAGCTGGTCGGCTGAGCCGTCCCAAATTTTTAGGAACTTTTCGCTGCTAAGTACAGTCAAACTCAGATAACTCGCCCTCGGATAAAATGTAACATTTCATCTCAAACACAACGTTAACTCATACGGACTTGTTTGGTCCGTTCCCACGCAATGATAAATTGCTTCAGATAACTCGCCCTCAACATCATTTATTCGAAAAGTTATTTGCCCAACGGCTATGAAAACGGTTTTTATCGCTGTAAAATATCACTTTATTCGAAGCCATAGAGACAAACATCAACTAATAGTATTTTTTAGTGTCATTATTATCATCATCAGTGGCAAAATATTTTTGTTAACGACCTTTATAAAGGTTTGCAAAATATCAAGCTTTACCAAACATACGCGTGGTCATGTCCCATTGAAAGCGTGGAAACCACCGTGTGAACTTTAAATAAAATTGGCAAAATTGGTATTTGGTATTTATATGGTTTCAAAAGGGCAAGTTATCAATAAAGCCCTAGTATAAGTTAACCTGATGTTACTACCAAAGCTAGCAAGCCAGAACAATGGTAAATCAGCAGCATAAGCGTAAACAAAACAAAAATAAGAGATAAGTCTTTCGTGGCTATGAGTGCATGTTCTCCTTGCTACATCTATTGTCAATTCGGCCAGTTTCTTTGACATAATGTGGCTCCGAATTGTGTGGCATCATGTAGGCTATTGGTAGATTTGTGTGTCGAGGTTATTGCGTGTAGTGTTTTCGTTGTGCTCATTTAACACCGGCCTATTTTATTTAGAGAAACTATTTACAGAAAATTCGGAGTCTCTGATGGCATTTTCCGATGCGTACTACCTCCTACCATTTTGGATTGCTGTGCTGGTCTGCCTGCGATGCTTCGTCGGAACATATACTGCAGTGCTGCTGTCGTCCATACTCTTCGGCGGTGTAGAGTTAATGAAAGCTCGAAAAACAGATGATTTAATCTGGAATAGACTTAAGAAGGATGTAACTATTATAGGCCATAGGGGTTGCTCTTTGAACGCTCCTGAAAATACTATTGAAGGTAGGAAAGAAAGCTTTGAAGATTGCTGATTCAGCTTCTGATGAACTTTTATACAGAAGCTCATCAAATTTTTGCAATTCCCAACTCATCACGTGAGATTGTTTGTCGTTGCTACAGCATTGAACCTAAAGAATGACCCTTTATAGACTATAGAAGTGAGGGTTGTGAAAAATCATGATTTTGCTTCTTCTTTAGATAATTGATTTTTTTTATTTAAATTGACTTCTCGACGATCATGCTTTTTGATAAATTGGATTTTTCCACTCGTTTTGCTTTGTAAATTGTCTGTGCATGGCACATAAGAATGCTGGTAAACCCGCTTTTTAGCACTTGTTTGTAACTTTTGTGTTTTAATTTGTCAAACTTTTATACGTATTTCTTCCATTTAACAGCCGTATAGCATTATAGTGTGCAAACAATATTTAAGTTCATGGCATAGTGCTGCTAGCAGTTTTACACAAAGTGCGATTGACAGCCACAGGCATATATGTAAATAGGCAGTGAGGCAGTTAGGGAAAACTGTACCAGTTAAAGTTGCGACCTCACAATAATTCATGCTAAAAGCTTTACTAAATCAACTCTAGGTCCTAATTTCGAAGGACCTTCTGTAGCATTGTGTTACACATGCAGTCAATTATCTCCATCATATTTGCTAATTCATGACAGAGGTCTGCTTACAGATTTGTTACACAGCATCAAAACAAGATTGTTTGTCAAAGAGCACTGATTTTTGCGAATTAATGAACAAATAAAAAAATTGTATTCTTTTAAAATTATGATTTAAATCAACGGTTTGAGTCATGTGATTTTTTCGAGCCAACGTCATAGAAGTTATGCATTGTCATTACCATGTGAAAAGCTTTCAGACAGATGTACACTAACTTTTGCATCTTGTCATTCTAAGGTCATCGAAGCGCTACTCACATATTTAATTATAATTATACAATATAGGCTATAATTAATTTATTAAATAATTAAAATTTAATATTTAATAAATATAATTTGATGTATAATTCTAATTACTTGTTATAGCTGTACAAGAGGCTCATAAGCGAGGAGTGAAAGCGGTAGAATTTGACATAGTGCTTACGAGGGACAATGAGCCTGTCGTTATTCATGATTTTACTGTCGATCGAACCACTGATGGCTCAGGTAAGCTGTTTCCTTTCGTACATCAGCTTTCAATTTCGCTCTCATCTATTGTATATAACTAGAAGCCTTTTTTGAATTTTTGCTGTGGTGTTGCTCACATTTCACTTGTTATGTTTTATGTTATGTTTTTATGAAGCCTACATAACATATTAACAGTCATGTTCACTTGTACATGTACCATGTAATATATATGAGTTGTTTTTCTGGCCATTGGCAAATATTGTGAGTTAGAATGTTGAAAACTAGGTCAAACTACTAACATGCAACATTCAATCATAAAATGTAAAATTAGTTTGCAAAAATTTCTCAACTTCAGCACAGCTTGTTACCCTTGGTCTATGCAAATGATGCAAGATTTACAACAAATGAATTTCTTATTGTTGATTCGTTTGTTAGCTGACTCTTTAGTACTCCTCTTTTCAGAAATATCCGAACGGCATTTGCCTGCTGACCCTTCATGAGGCTAAGCGGAATGTTATTGGTGAGCTTATGTTCTTAATCATTTCCTGAGCCATTTTTCTCAATCTGGCAGGGCAGGTTGGCGAAATGACTTGGGCAGAAATAAAGGATTTAGATGCATCATACAAATACACCGGCCCAGGTTCCTACAATGGAGTGAGGGTGCCTCATCTTAAAGACATGCTAAAGGAGTGTAAGAAACACGGTATGTTTCTTGCTGCAAAACATTTCACAGCTGCTTCTCCTAATTCTGAATTGAAATATCTGCTCTGAAGGTCTAGATGTTCACAGATCATTATTTAGACAACTTTCGACTATTTCTTAGTAGTGGACAGGCAGCTCTGTCGGAACCTCATAAACTGAATATTTCAACGGTTTTTCATAAAACTCCAGAGTTTAAATTCTATAATTCTCTGCAAACAGTAAATCTATTTTTGTATTCGTAGACAGCTCTATTTTTAGCTTTTTAAAGGTTGACTTGCAACAAAATTCACATTACAGTTATTTGGTATCAAAAGATTCGCCATGTTTTACTCTGTTGTGTGGTAGGTGCCAAATATGTGGAAATGTGATTAAAAGCTCTTAAAAGCTCAAAAACAAAAAGCCGCCGTAGATTGGAATCTCTTGATTTCGATGACGTATCCGCGCTGTATGGTTATTGTCTTGTCACGTGATGTTCTCGCGTGAATTGAAAGGCCAATAAAAAGCTCAATATCAAACTTATCGTAGCAATAGTTTATGATAATCACTTCGGGTTTTACCTAAGATCCCGTATCAAATATAGATGCTCGCTACTTTACAGTTTCAGCTTGGCCATTCCGTTCGACTATTCATGTCTGAGTTGCGATCATAAAAAATGTCAAATTCTGAAGAGTTAAGACCCTGGCGTTTCGAGCCTGACGCTCTATCTGAAGAAAATCCTCAACAGAATAAAACCTCCCAGCAAGTAAGCACCGCCACTAGCCAGCTCTTATGTGCCAAGCTAGCTAGTAGTAATAGTTTTAGCTTGAGAGTGATAGAACGAATATTATTATATATGATTTTAATGATGATAATTATCGCTTCAATATTGCGAAAAAATAATTACAGATTTTTCTCGAATGACAACATTAACAATTTTAATATTTAAATCTAGTGCTGCACTGATATACTGTTGGATAACATCGACCTGATGTATTAGCTATGGTTGCATAGACATATCTGTTCATTTCTTTAGGAGCTAATACCACCGGCTACAGAGTGGTGTGCCTGCGAGCGTTGTCAAGACATGCCATCTCTTCCTGAATGTTTGTGCTGCCATTATGCTGAGTTTGCGCATTGTCTCCTTCACCGAGGGGAGCATGAATGCCTGCGTATGCATCCTGGTGTAAACGAATTTGTGGCGTCTGCACCCCTTGAGTTGAGGTGGAATAATTACCTGCGATATCATAGTGAGTTGGATATTCATTTAATGCCAACAACACCAAGGTTATGCTAATGTGTCAAGCATTATCTACAATTCTTGTGTTACACATTTAATGCATCAGTTGAACACACATATTCTGAACTCGTGGAACACAAGGAGAACTGGTATATTTGGCTTGTACACTTACTACAGTAGAGAGTGTATTAGTTTTATGATTTTATTATATAAAGATCGAGATTATTTTGATGATCAGCAATTATTGTTTTTCAATAGTTTTGGTAGATAATCTATTCCCATTTGGAGAGCCATCGCCAAATGCTCGGAAAAGGTTGTGTGCATACCGCAATCTTGTTTTGGTTTATGCCGCAAATCTTGTTTGCAAGTCTGCAAACTCTTCTTCATCATTCGTTGGTGGGAAAAGAGCCCGAATCTTAGACACCAAGCATGCAGGTAGAGGCCGTCGCTCACGGCGACAAATTTGCGGCATAAGCCAAAACACAAGCTTGCAGTATGCACACAACCTTTGTAACAACATCCGTTGTAATGGACCTCACTCTCAGGCCGTGGGAAATTAGATCGGACTGGCATCGCTTGAAGCCTTCCAGCTCCATGGTGTTAGAGCTGGTGGTCTCTGTTGACTGCAATGTAAAGAAAGTTACGACCAACAATTACTTTCACATTATTTGAATGAACTATTTAGCTAGATGAGCAACTTCATGTTTATGTATTGATAACTACTAAAAAATTTGGGTTTTTGTCAGGCTGTGAAGTAAAAACTGTCAAAGTTTTACCTTGACAAGATGGCTGCTGACTATTAAACCGCAGCTCTGATCCATCATAGTGTAGGCTCTGTATAGTGCGCAATGCCCCGGACTATCGCATCTACCGTCACCTGCCAAATCAAGCTCCCAATCGATTGCTGCCATCAATCCCTCGTTATGCAGGGTGCACTGCTCAGCAATACACTGTAAAATATTGTAAAACTTCATTATACAAGATTAATTTGTATCATTATCATTAGTCTAAGAATGTAGAATCCTCTTCCCCCTTTTTGTGCTATATTATGATGAATCAGAATTTTGAATTATAATATATTTTGCTTGAAGGATGACATATTTTCATTTCAAAAAAAAATTGTTTCTAAATGTTGTTATTCAATTAGTGTGCCAAGCTTTTACTCACATTTTCCAAGTTTATGAGTAAATATTAACACTCACACCATGTAAGTATTCTCTTTGTTGGTAGAGGCAAACGCTGTGGCTTGGTATTGCGATGTTCAGGAGCGACAGAAAACGGAGGTTCTGCGTAAGGCATCCGCCAGAAAAGAGTGATGCAGCTGCCAGCAGGGGGTTGATGACGTGAGCTCTGTTCACCCTGGCAGTTGTTTCCCAAGTGTACGATCGGTGACAGGAGGCACATGTAACCTTGAACTCTACCCATCCGCCTTCTCGCACCATCGTGAATGAGCAGGGGAGGGCGCAGGTGTGACAGTGAAATAGTCGCTGGAGTGCTGTCACACTTACTATTATTTTCTCCTCTTTGAAGGAGGATTCGGTTCTGAAATGACAACACAATAGTTGACTTGCAATAAGATTTGTACAACATCATTTCCTGTTATTATATCATATTTGCTTGATCAGAAAAAGAATAAATATATAGCCATGCAATCATGACACAGATTTTACAAAACCCTATCAGAATCCATGATATTGTAAACATAAAATGTGAGTAATAACTCTATGGATATTTTTTATATTTTGTCAAGTTTGGTTTAGTTCAGCTCTATCTTACATGTAATTGGAGAGCGTTTGACGCTGGCCAACATAGCGCTCAAACTCTTCCCAGTCTTCAGTGGTTGGCACAAACTCTTCATCTAATAATAATCAACTAATAATATTAATATGCTATTAACGATGATACCAGAAAATGACAATAACTATTTTATATAACATATCTATAAGTGAGTGGGGTTAAGAAATTTGGCGAAATTAATCGTGAAACAACATTATTTTATCAATTATATATTAATATATTACGTTTTACAGATAGATATGCAGTATGAATTAGTTTTGTTATTATAATAAGAATAATACACGTAATTAAAAAGATAAAATACTAATAATATAATATTACAATTAAATGACATTAATATTGTTATATTAAATATAGATTAATACAGTACTATTAGGAGAATACTAGATAATAACCCGAGTTACAACTACTAATACAAGTAGTTCATAAAATAAATTACTCACGTGCTTTGGTGATATGTGGAGTATGCAAACAGGTTAGAAAACATGTCGTCTTTGAACTGGCGAAAACAAAGGTAAGAGTAAGCAGACGAATAAATAAAGTTTGTCACATCCAGCTTCACCCAGTTGCTCCACGCCCGGTGAAGGTCTAGTCTTTTCTCAGCTCTTGGCCAAAAAAAGGTGCTTCTCAGTTTGGCAGCTGCACAAACACTATGTGGCGCGTTAGACATTATGACGAATTGAAATAAACAAGTTTAATATGAGATAGCGTGTTTGCCATTTGCGATAGATCAAACTTGAACTGAAACTAACATTATCTGATCATGTGACTTACAATTCCCGCTATATGGCGCGAAAAATTCTACAGCATTTTTCAACCATCATAGCGGACCAAAAAGCTCATCATTTTTATCAGAGAATGATATGCAATCGTTCAAGCTAAGCTTAAAAAATTAAACATATTTTTATGCTATGTTTTGAGATATCAGACCTCAAAGTTGCAGCATTACGATGCCGATAAAATAGACGCGTAAGAACAATAGACATGGTTTTTATCGCAAGCGTGAAGTATATTTGTGAAAATAGTTCGACGAATAAGGATGCATGAAAGTGTAAACATAAACTATCTCGCACACATTTTAGCCGTTTTAGCACACATACGTCACATTTTAGCCGTTTTGGAAAACGAATCCAAACTAGGGCGGTCTCGTGTGGCTGCGATTTTCTGTTCGTTTTTGAGCTTTTAAGAGCTTGTAATCCCATTCCCACATATTTGGCACTTACAACACAATAGAGTAAGACATGGCGAATCTTTTGATACCAAATAACTGTAATGTGAATTTTGTTGCAAGTCAACCTTTAAGGACCTTTAAATCTCGAACCTGTCAATGCCTTGACTGATTGTGCAGGACTCAGAGCCTTTCTTGACATAAAGGGCTCTCAGCCTTTTATGATGGCTCGAGCGATTGGTGAAATGGCAAAAGAGTTCCCTGACCTACACGAATGGGCAGTTGTCTGCTCCTTTTATCCGCAAGCACTCATTGCTATGAAGTGGCAATATCCACAATTTTCTACTATACTTACATTCAGGTGAGTCTTCCTGAGGTCTACTTGCCCGAAGCTGTGCTGAAACTATAACAACATTAATACTATCGTATAGCTGTCAAGTCACTTTCTGCTCAAGGTTCGTTTAAACTAGGGTGGTTTATTGGCACTGTTTCCACGCCGACATAGTTTGATCTAAAAGGAAAAATTGTTGTAAAAACTTCTTTGTGCCAGCCGCCTACACAAGATCGGTAAAATGTTGATACTATGTTTGGCCATTTGTGACGGCTGTCATTGAAGGATTACGACATGGTATTGGCCAATCACATATCACAATATTGGTCAAAAGTAGCATTAAAATCTATAGATACAGAGTAGCTAATTACTGAGTAGCAGCCATGATCTTTTATCTGTTAACCCACATCTCTAGAGTATTTATCACAAGCTCAAGGGTAGTACGTTGACCTCACCAAGTAGCTAAATAGTAGAGGTTGGTAGCACTAGCAAGCAGTGCAATGTTGTATTTCTTTGACTAAAACTGTGACCCACATTGTAAAGTCAGAGTATGAGTTTGTTTAGTGTAAATTCTTTGTAAACATATCTTTGATCTCTCAAACAGACTAAAAGCGTCTTCTATTCCGACTTTCTCGGTGGAAACATAACTCCCACAAATGAAATTCTGGTGTAATTAAGCCTTTACAGTGTAACCAAAGTTGTTGTTGAGTGTCAAGGGTGAGGCACACTAGAGGTCAAGTAGTAGGTACTGTGAGATGCTGGTACTAGCATCAGCTTTGAAACAAATGCATTGTTAAACATGCTGGATTCATCAGACATGAGCGAATTCCTTGTTCTTTGGAATTTATGTAAATCAATATATATTGCAACGTGTGTAATATATATTGTGTTTTGTTGTATGTATTTTTAATGAGTTTATTCCGGAAATAATACTTATTCACGATGGCATGATATTATTTGTGAGAAACTAGGTTTTTTTCTCGATAACTCGCACTGCTTCTATTTTGTGCGACCTCGTGGTTTTAGCTGGGTGTCAGTGGGATCAGCTGAGTGTGAGCGGGATCAGCTGGGTGTCAGTGGGATCAGCTGGGTGTCAGTGGGATCAGCTGGGTGTCAGTGGGATCAGCTGGGTGTCAGTGGGATCAGCTGTGTGTCAGTGGGATCAGGTGGGAGTAAGCGGGATCAACTGGGTGTCAGTGGGATCAGCTGGGTGTTAGTGGGTTCAGCTGGGTGTCAGTGGGATCAGTTCCCAATCTTAAAAAGGTGGCATGACAAAATATCAAACACTCTTTATGCACTCAGCTTCAGCCCGAGCGTCCGCCAACATGTCACCAAATTTGCTGGATGCTTCTTCAGTGTGCTTCAGCCTTTATGTGATTAAAACTGATTTTATTATTTGATGGTTAATAGATGAAAAGTATTTGTAGTTGAGAAGGTGTGGGTAAGTCTGACCTTGAAACAAATACACTAAAGACTTGAGAGTCTATGATTTGTCACAGGCCCCATGTGCTCACCTTGAAGGACCCTGATGGTCCAGAGCGTAACTCCGAGCTGTGGAAGAAGATTGCTGCCCCAATTGCTGACTATTTCTTAGACCTGACAATTCATAACTTCTGGTGGTGAGTAGTATTTGCCAATATTTTAATTAGTATGCTGACAGTCCCAAGCGTTGTCTGAGATTGTCATGTGTAATAAGTACGTGCACAATTATTCTTAGATGTGGAAAGGCGGTTGAGTGGCTGAAAATGATAATATCCTGGTTTGATTCGCGTTTTCTCCCAATACAGCTCTAATTATAGTAAGTATTTGAAAACAGTAATTACACCTTTCGATAATATTGCGAATTACTTGCGTTTATAGTCTAGCTTTGGCCAATGGTGGGTAGCTGATTAGGTATGGCTTTGCTAGGACAACAATTGTTGGACAGGAATTGCCTTCTTTGAGTTTCCTAGAGCCATTGTTAATCCTTTCTCTGGCTAGTAGTTGGCTTGCATCTTCTGTTACAGTTTTGGATTGAATTCAGCTCACATGACTTTCGAAAACAATTTTGTTTTACTGGATATCAAACAATTTACTACTGTAAACTAATAAAATTTTGTTTTAATATTATAATATATTGTCATAAAAGCCAAATAGCATTCCAGCAATCTGATTGAAATTCATATTTCACATTTTGGAGTAGTTTTTTTTCAAGATGGCCGTAATAAAAAAAGTTCTTGTCATCCCTAATACTCCAAAGTATCGTTAAAATCTATTATGAACTATTCGCTAATTGCGGAAAAGCAACTCTAATTTCAACGATTGGATTAGCTAACGTTTTTATTGTAGCCGTGCTTTCCTAAATTTTACTCTAGTCGTCGATGGCTTAATTTGGATTTTGAGTGCAGTCATTTATGACATGCAAAATAAACTATAAGCATTGTTAATTTTATAGCTCCTCGAGGTCTGCAATGTATCTAGCAACATATATCCATGTTTCAAGGTTTGTCAAGGTTGATCGTCTAAGAATTCACTTGATTTGGTTACTATCAGTATTCCTTAACTTTACCTCTGATCATTAAATGTAATTTTATGATTGAATGCAAGTTTATACTCCTCTACATAATGAAACTTAGGTCTAATTCTAGATTTCTATGTAAATTTGAATACATATAGTGAATTAACCTTAACCTTTATGTTGGTTACTAAAATTCATAGAAGTACTAAATTCATAGAACCACTCTACAATATTTGTGAATTGATCTTTGTATTCATAAATTGCTCTATCAATTGGCCTGTCAGAAAGCTTTTGTTCACTTAACTGATATTATTTTCTCTCTGATCATAGACAATATCAGCCTCATTTGCATACGATATGTCTGTTGAGCGTCAAATATCTTATCAGAAGTTAATTTTATAAAGATTCATGTATCTTTTGGGCATTGTTACTGTCTGTAACTATGTTCGTCAACTTAGTTATGTAGCTTCTCCATCTAAACGTCAATGTAAATGCAGTACTGTAGTTTTAGGTTTGGTAAGCATAGATCATCATGCTATGGGTGTTTAAAATGTGGAATTATCTGCTCTTTTTGAAACTTGCTAGCCATTTATTCTAGGGTATGTAAGTATTAATAACTCAAACACGATGTTTAATTCTGCAGGTATTTTTGTGGTGCTAATGGATTCTTTATGCAAGAACAGGAAGTAAGTGTGTCTCAGCTGAAGTACTGGAGGAGACGGGGAATGGATGTATTTGTGTGGACTGTAAACTCACCAGCTACTAAAGAGTATTTGCGACATCTCAATGCCCCATACATTACTGATGATTGCAGCGGCTAGACCAGATCAGTGTGGGACATTTCAGAACTTCAGGTGCATCTCAGTCACTGATATAATTTAAAAGACAAAATTAATGGGGTCCCATCCTGTTCTACGTAGTTCTGTTTGAATTTGTATGATTTCTAAATTCCGTTTCAAATTTTTGGTACTATTAAAACGCAAAAATTTTCTAACAAATTTTGATAACATGTTCTCACAATAACATTTTTTTCTTCACTGTTGCATAGGTCTAGTGAAATTGATTTTTGCACGCAATTCGCCAAGCTGCTAAACACATGTTTCAATTTTGAACTCATCGTGTAATTTGCCATCATACAATGAATGCAAACATTGGTGCTCTGAATGAGAAAATTTTGAAAGATTTATCTAGTCATGAACAGTTTTTTACCTTAGGATTTGTAAGGTATATGCTTATGATGATGTATTGGCAGACGTTGAGAGGCTATAAAATGCTCCCTGAAGTCAAGGTCAGCTTATGCAATATATGGTGATGTTGACAACTGATTAAAATTCTTGTCTTGTTATCCAATAAAGCGCCAACTGAGCTGAAGGAAGCGCAGCCATGTACTATTTTAGAGTTACATAAGCAATAGTCATCATTATGCAGAGCTTGAGAATTCATCCTGTTTGTGTGTGTTGAATATAATATGTATTTAGTTATGAAAGAAAGGCTATAAAAATAACAGTCAACGAATATTTGTTAGTGAATCAGTTCAAGCTAGTTTCTTGCTGATAATATTACATTACATCCATCATATTTCTGCACATCATGAATAATGCCAACATGCAACTAGAGCAGTCATAATAACAGCGCAAATACTCTCCAAGAAGGAATAAATAATGTAGTCCAATTAATTACTTACAAAAAATACCATTTCAAATATTGAGTCTCCATAAATGTCGAGGCAGTCTGCAGGACTGTCAGACAAACAAGGAGGTATTGGCGGGTCTGTGCTCAATGAGTAAAGGTCAAATAAATGGAGGAAGAGCCATCTTCATTTCTTTCCGCATTTGCTCCAGTCGAAGGTCTTGCACGCTGCCGATACTATGAATACTAGAATTACCTGCAATAAAAATAGAGTCTATCATAACCTTAAAATAGACGATTCCTTAGTTTTTAAACTGTTTTGTGAAAAGAAAATGGAGTAGCAGGATCAATGACAGCTTAGAGGGATCAACTTATATAAAGAGAAGTTTGACGGCAACAAAAAGCTCCAACCCACCGGATATTATAGTAAGCCAATGATTAACACAATGTATTAAAGTTAATTCTGAAGTTCCTAGCGTTTCCAATATAGGGCAGTGACTACAAACATATTTCGAAAGTGTTATATACATACCAGAACCACGACAACGATCGCTATCGTCATCTTCACATTTCTCCACCAGAGTTTATTGGCAAGAGCTCTGCTTGAAGTCTTGAATGTCATCGACTGCATGCAGAACAGAGAATTAACGAACTCAAACTGCTCACAACTAGCACAAAGAGCAGATAAATCTAGGATTGATGTTAGATGAGAACATAGAAATTTGAGATTATGTTCAAATGAAGTTGATGTCATACAAACTACTCCGATTGGCACTTATCATGGTAAATGTGACCAGCAACGACCGTGGAATTTGAAAACTGCAAAGTGGTGTCAATCCTTATTTTGTATGTACATAAACGCGTGAAGTACACCGTGAAATCTTTTTAGCAAAATGAAACACAATCAATATCTAAAATAGTTGAATAACTGTGTTGCGTTGCCTGAAAACCACGGTCAAAACTGGCTTGCTAATTTACATATATTTTTAATGAAAAATAAAATGTGGCCAAGATCTTGCGGCTGAAATAGTTTCCACGAATAACCTTGACCTATAAATGAACTCTTCTCACATTTAATAAATGACAAGCTATTTCAGGAATGTATTTTACTAATGTTGTTGATAATCTCAGAGGCTTATAGGCTAATAGCTCGCCTATTTCTTCAATCTATTTTCGACCTTGTGTTGGTCTCATTACTTCACACCATGTCACAATAGAACTGAGGCTAATGAAAATCTGGAATGTACTAAAATTACAAAAAATTAGGAGTGCAGTGGTGAGGGATAATCATGTTACAAGGTCAGGCAATTGCACTAATGTAAATGCATGCGCTTCTCTTTTTCCGAGTACTCTATATACCGTAAAACCTTTAATTGAAAGCCCTCTTTATTTGACCGCCACCATAGGAAAAACGTTGAAAAATAGAGCGCCACCCTTTAATTGAACGCCACCTCTATTTGACCCCCACTTTGACATTCTTTGATCTTTATGAAGTCATAATAGCAAGTGATCAGTGAAAAGTGTCCACATAATAGTACTGATAATGACTCAGTTACCTCAATAACAATTAATTCATTTATTGTTTCTATTCGTATCGAAATCCCCTTTCCAACTTCAAAGCTCTTCAGTTTTTTTCGTTGAAACTTTCAAAGCAACACCACGAAAACATATAACAACTGTATCAGGCTAATAGTAGTTCTTTGTTTAACACGGTCTTGATATTTCAATGTCTGTGTAAAACGGTTTGCATTTACGATGGTCTATGAACGGCTAGCTTTAGGCTAAAAGCTGTGCTCGGCGCCCACACAGATAAGAGTTTACCACTATTTGTGCGAAATGCAGCAAGTAAAGGTTTTACTGTTAAAAAAAATTGTATGGATGCTAATATCGAGCATTAAGTAGTGCAGAAGAAAAGCTGAGGTCAGAAGACATTGTGGAAGGTATTGAACAGCCAGAAGATGAAATGTTCCGAATTAAAGCAACAATCAGAATGCAATTGGCCAACCAAAGATGCAAACAATTTTGTTTAAAAAATGTCAATTTTTTCTCTGCATGCATTTGAAGTATGGTTTGTTTATTTCACTTGTTCTTGAATATATGTGTAGAATTTGATAGATTACATAGTATAACTTATAAATTTGCAGACTTATGGTGTACTAGCGGTGCTTGCCGGCATTGCCTGGGTATTAAAAATCAGTTTATAAACAATGAGAAGTAATGAGAGTTGCCTGACACCTGCTATTGGCCTAGCACAATGCCAATGGAAATTTTTAGTAAGCTTACTAATGACTAATCACTACTAATGATAAGTACAATCACCCTGCGTAGTATGCAAAGCTGTTGAGTATTTGCTCCAATATAGCGAGATATATCGGCCAGCTAACAAATCAATATTTATGGCCTAATTGGTACGGTGTCGGACTGGTGAACGGGAGGGTTGAAGATCAAATCTTCTGTACGGATTCTTTATAATAAGATTTTAATAGCTATAATAGCCGGACGGACACCCGTACATATACACAAACTTTGAGAAATATATATAGATTATTTAATAGCATTGTTGTGGTTATATAAAGGTTACGCTGGATTGATGCTCATAACTCCTCTATTGCACAAAAAAAGCCAGTTTTGGCAACAAACTGTAGAAAAACATATTAATGAGTGTAATGAGCTTTTATGCAACATTGTTAAATAAAGATATAAAATAAACGTACAGGCCTATCTTCAAATTTAGAATGAAGTAAAAATTGAAAGCTCGAACAAATTGCAAAGCAGGAGACAGGCTTATAATATAATCTTAGGTTAATTGCAACCAACAGATATCAACTGGTTGAGATATTTCTTGGTTCCCAATGCACATTTACTTAAAGATCTATGAAAAGTTGAAGGTAAGTTAGCAGATTTTTGCTATCTAAAAAGATCAATGTTGCTCCGCCAGAAGAACAGCGCAAAATATGGGAGACATAAAAAGGTAAAAGGTTTAAATTCATCTTCCAAAACTCTGCTAAGCTATTTGAAAAATACAACACCATCCTTTATTTGACCACCACTATAGTGGAAGGGTTGAACAATAGAGTGCCATGACATTCAAATAGAGGTTTGACAGCGTGTATCAGTATCTGTGTTTGTCTATCATTCGTACAGTTCTAGCGATTGAAGGAATGAAAAATCGGACACTGCATTGAGGTTGAACGACACAGTCTCCAGACAAGTGCATCTAACCATTATGCTACACTGTCTTTATCAATGTCGATTACCTTATCTATCCTCATTTAAAATCTATTGGTTCGGCATCGTTTTCCTGGATCACATTGATTCGGCATATCAGATTGGTATTACCACTTTTACTTCTAGCCCTGAGTGCAGGTTACAAGCTCAGTATGTACTTCTTATTATTAATTGATATTACCCTTTGCAGTTGTTTTTTTTTCAAAAATTTGTCAAGTTTTATAATCATTACATTTTGTTTTAGTTTGAAATTTTCAAATGTGCCGTTTCAATTTACATGTCTTCAATATCTGGTTCTTCCAGCAACTATTCTCAAGATCAATCGCTAGAAACTGTAAGAACTAAAAACTTTTCACATGAAGTTGTATGTTGCGCATGCTTGCTATCTTGAATTAGACGTGCGTCTACATTCTCTTTCCTTTCAGTCAAACAAGGTATCCTTATGCAATAAACTGCTTCAGTGATGGCTTCAGACACTTACCAAATCTCATTTTTACGCTTGTACCGGTCCAGCTATATCAAAAATTTTGGTGGATAGCTCCTGCCACAACAGTAACCTTTTTTTTATACACACACACTTGTATGTACTCATTGTTATCATTAATGCAACAAATTCATGATTTTTATTTTGCATTCTCATTTCATATTAATTGTATAAGTATTGAATCATTTTTCATTGTAGTAGAACATACTTCATCTAGCCAATACTTGCTTATTATTTCACATTAGAAACCTTTACAGATATTTTATTTTTTCTCTAAATTGATTTTAACTGTACAAAACTCTTATCTCATGATATGAAGTTAAAATGTTAGAATGATAAATGTGGAATAAAAATAATTTTCTGTGCAAAAACCTGTGCAACACTAAGCATTCATCTAGTCTTTGCTATAATAATTCCGTCCATTATAGTCCGTCCATTCAAAGCCATGCTGATAGCGTAAGGAAAAAATCTGCCTCGCACAGGAATTGAACTCTGGTATTCCATTTTGCAGGCTGGTGCTCTAACCACTACACCACTCAGCCGCATTGCCACTTCAGAGAATAATTATGCACATACTCATTACTCATGACGATGTATCCTGGTGCACGGGGCTGTTAACATACTAATAATTAATATTCAAAGAAATGGCAAAACCTCCCAACTTGACAAAGAGACAAAAAATTCTTTAAAATCTTTTTAATCAACTTAACTTAGTAAGGGTATGACCAGGACTGTTTGCTGGTGTTAGCAATATCCAATGAGCAATAATTAACTTAACTTAGTAAGGGTATGACCTGTTTGCTGGTGTTAGCAATATCCAATGAGCAATAATCAACTTAACTTAGTAAGGGTATGACCTGTTTGCTGGTGTTAGCAATATCCAATGAGCAATAATCAACTTAACTTAGTAAGGCTATGACCAGGACTGTTTGCGGGTGTTAGCAATATCCAATGAGGAATAATCAACTTAACTTAGTAAGGGTATGACCTGTTTGCTGATGTTAGCAATATCCAATGAGCAATAATCAACTTAACTTAGTAAGGGTATGACCTGTTTGCTGATGTTAGCAATATCAAATGAGCAATAATCAACTTAACTTAGTAAGGGTATGACCTGTTTGCTGGTGTTAGCAATATCAATGAGCAATAATTAACTTAACTTAGTAAGGGTATGACCTGTTTGCTGGTGTTAGCAATATCAATGAGCAATAATTAACTTAACTTAGTAAGGGTATGACCTGTTTTCTGGTGTTAGCAATATCCAATGAGCAATAATCAACTTAACTTAGTAAGGCTATGACCAGGACTGTTTGCGGGTGTTAGCAATATCCAATGAGCAATAATCAACTTAACTTAGTAAGGGTATGACCTGTTTGCTGATGTTAGCAATATCCAATGAGCAATAATCAACTTAACTTAGTAAGGGTATGACCTGTTTGCTGATGTTAGCAATATCCAATGAGCAATAATCAACTTAACTTAGTAAGGGTATGACCTGTTTGCTGATGTTAGCAATATCAAATGAGCAATAATCAACTTAACTTAGTAAGGGTATGACCTGTTTGCTGGTGTTAGCAATATCAATGAGCAATAATTAACTTAACTTAGTAAGGGTATGACCTGTTTGCTGGTGTTAGCAATATCCAATGAGCAATAATCAACTTAACTTAGTAAGGGTATGACCTGTTTGCTGGTGTTAGCAATATCCAATGAGCAATAATCAACTTAACTTAGTAAGGGTATGACCTGTTTGCTGGTGTTAGCAATATCCAATGAGCAATAATCAACTTAACTTAGTAAGGGTATGACCTGTTTGCTGATGTTAGCAATATCAAATGAGCAATAATCAACTTAACTTAGTAAGGGTATGACCTGTTTGCTGGTGTTAGCAATATCCAATGAGCAATAATCAACTTAACTTAGTAAGGGTATGACCTGTTTGCTGGTGTTAGCAATATCAAATGAGCAATAATCAACTTAACTTAGTAAGGGTATGACCTGTTTGCTGGTGTTAGCAATATCCAATGAGCAATAATCAACTTAACTTAGTAAGGGTATGAACTGTTTGCTGGTGTTAGCAATATCCAATGAGCAATAATTAACTTAACTTAGTAAGGGTATGACCAGGACTGTTTGCTGGTGTTAGCAATATCCAATGAGCAATAATCAACTTAACTTAGTAAGGGTATGACCTGTTTGCTGGTGTTAGCAATATCCAATGAGCAATAATCAACTTAACTTAGTAAGGATATGACCAGGACTGTTTGCTGATGTTAGCAATATCAAATGAGCAATAATCAACTTAACTTAGTAAGGGTATGACCTGTTTGCTGGTGTTAGCAATATCCAATGAGCAATAATCAACTTAACTTAGTAAGGGTATGACCTGTTTGCTGGTGTTTGCAATATCAAATGAGCAATAATCAACTTAACTTAGTAAGGGTATGACCTGTTTGCTGGTGTTAGCAATATCCAATGAGCAATAATCAACTTAACTTAGTAAGGGTATGACCTGTTTGCTGGTGTTAGCAATATCCAATGAGCAATAATCAACTTAACTTAGTAAGGGTATGACCTGTTTGCTGGTGTTAGCAATATCCAATGAGCAATAATCAACTTAACTTAGTAAGGGTATGACCTGTTTGCTGGTGTTAGCAATATCCAATGAGCAATAATTAACTTAACTTAGTAAGGGTATGACCTGTTTGCTGGTGTTAGCAATATCAAATGAGCAATAATCAACTTAACTTAGTAAGGGTATGACCTGTTTGCTGGTGTTAGCAATATCCAATGAGCAATAATCAACTTAACTTAGTGAGGGTATGACCTGTTTGCTGGTGTTAGCAATATCAAATGAGCAATAATCAACTTAACTTAGTAAGGGTATGACCTGTTTGCTGGTGTTAGCAATATCAAATGAGCAATAATCAACTTAACTTAGTAAGGGTATGACCTGTTTGCTGGTGTTAGCAATATCAAATGAGCAATAATCAACTTAACTTAGTAAGGGTATGACCTGTTTGCTGGTGTTAGCAATATCCAATGAGCAATAATCAACTTAACTTAGTGAGGGTATGACCTGTTTGCTGGTGTTAGCAATATCAAATGAGCAATAATCAACTTAACTTAGTAAGGGTATGACCTGTTTGCTGGTGTTAGCAATATCAAATGAGCAATAATCAACTTAACTTAGTAAGGGTATGACCTGTTTGCTGGTGTTAGCAATATCAAATGAGCAATAATCAACTTAACTTAGTAAGGGTATGACCTGTTTGCTGATGTTAGCAATATCAAATGAGCAAATGGGTTATAATTTGGACATCAGGAAGTCTAGCATATTGCAAGCTAATTTTTGTGTCTTTTCCTTAGAATTTCCTCGGAAGGCTAACGAATTATCTAGGATCGATCCCCTGATTGGATGCTTTTTACACGTAAAAATTGGAATAAATTTAATACGGTGCATAGAATTCTATCAACTGATTGAACTTGTCATAAACCCTCCCAATGACGAAGTCTATTCATCAATAAATCCTAGCCCACATCATCTGAGCTATGATAGAGTAATTACCTATCATCTACAGTTCTAATTGTATTTACCAATCATAGACCTATTAACTAGTTATTATATTTAATAGGTCTATGTTACCAATAGCTTACAAAAACTAAAATCACTTGCTGAGTAAGCAACAATTATTCTGAATATCTGGTAATCGTAGCCTTACACTGCCATATCGTAAACACTTTTTTGGAACAGTGGGCGGGTTTCCATAGAGTGAAATAGATTTACTCACGTGTGAACTCAAATCCTCAGTCTTGTCTATGAGCAACTCTAGTTTCTCTCCTCTCTCTGCCACACTCGCTACACAAAACAGTACAACAAAGTCAACCAGAAGGCTGATTAATGCTAATCAGTCCACATAATCAGAATGTCTGAATACATAACTTTTTTCTTTTCACATTCTGCTGTTTAAGGTATTGAGACAATCTCTTAGCCCGGTAATCTCTCAATTCTGTGTAGTCAAGGTGGCGCGCAAAAAGCAAACGGTATCCATCAACCTACGCAACCAACTTCTATGCTCTAATGTGTCTAGTAATTCAGATTGTTCACATGCTCCCATTCAAGTTGGCACAGTCGACTCGACATCTGTGCAGTCGACTCGAAACAGTCGGACAGAGTTCGCTCGGTTTAAACCAAGCCAAAAAAAAAACTGATTTTTATGGTTTTTTCCATTATCTTTCGTGAAAAACAATATTTTAAGCTCCTAGTGATTCCTGTGTGGTAGAAATGCAATTCTGTGCAATTATCAGCTGTGGAAATTCATTTAAGACACAGTAGTAAAGTGATGGCAGAGCTCAAGTTGAAACTACATGAAATCCTAGCACAACAATGAGTTAAAGAATTTCATTTTCAATTGGTTTTATCAAGCGATATGATGATACCTTTTCTGATGAAATATGAAAACCGTGTAAAGTAAACTAATTATCTCATCATTGTCTTTAATAATGAAAACTTTCTCACGTCTAGCCAGTGCCTATAATTAGAAATTAAAACAAAATCCTTTTGGGCAAAAGCTTTGCATACCAATATTTCATTTAGTGGGTACAAACCAAAGTAGTTTTGTAGAGTTTTGCTAGACACTAGTGTGATAAGTCTGGAGTTATGGCTTACCGGTCTATTTTAAGATATATAGATCGTAAAACCTATACAATGAATGAAGGCACATTAATTAGTCGAACATTACTACATAAAGTAAACAAACATAGAATATATAAAGCATCATGTAGAAACATATATCATGCAGAAAAACTAACCAGTTGTACAGAATTGCTAGCAACGTGACATATTATGTGTAACATCTGTTTCACTAACCTTGTGCCTCTGTAATAATATTACTCGCATACTAGCTTCACATTATTTATTCTATTCGTTATTTGTAAAAAACAGCTGTAAATATGTCAAAGGCAAGTCTTAGACGTTGGAACCAAGCTAAAACAAGACAAAAAAAGAGCGGAAACAAACAAAATTTGGTGACCAAAAAACAATGCTATCATTGGTCATCATCATCAGACCCCAGGGAAACCAGTGCTGGGGACGGGCCAGCTGTCCACAATTCACCGCTCAGAGTAACCAGAGTGCGCTAACACCAAGCCCACTAAGCTCTGCACAAGTTGGATTGTTAAAGTTCAGTTTATCAAGTTCTTATGTGTCGAAAAGTTAGTTGTGTCTTGAATTTCCAACATGTCTCGCAATACGGATCCTGTTTAGCAGTTTTACACTCGAACTGCAAAAGGCAAAGGTTTTAATGCAAAATGTAATAAGTGTGCTGTCGTAAAGCAAGGACACGCGGATAGGCTTAAAGCACACGTAACAAAATGTCAAGCTGATAACACCAATTCAGACAGTGATGCTAGTATTCAGGTGATAGAAGTTGAGTCATCTGCCATTGCTCCAAACACTAGCAATGCATCTGGTACAACAGTAACTTATCAACCCTGTGCCAGTGTGAGCAGTGCTGCTGCTGTTACACAAGAACCAAGGACAAGTAAGAAGAGACAGCGCACAATATCTGAATACATTTGCAAGACTACCAAGAATGAGAGAGATTTTTGACAAAGCGGTAATTTTTAGTCATATCATTATTTTGATTTTTACCACTTACCTATTTTTTATTTCTGTAGCATATAATTAGCAGATAATAGTGGTTGAATGTTCTATTAATCATCTCAAGCAAGCTCTGAGAGGTGTTGTGAAATGTAGAATGGTGAATTAATATCTATATGTAGATTTGTTTTGTAGGCAAATTAATTTTTATGAGTAGAGAATGTGTTAAAATATTCAATCAGTTGATATTATTTTTGCTTTAGCTTGCTAAATTCATCTATGCTACAAACAGCTCATTCCGGATAGTGGAGCATCGAACATTTCAACACTCTATGAATTTAGTTCGACCAGGGTACACCCTTCCTACACATAAAGAAATAGGTGGCAGACTGTTAGATGAAGTGCATGCAGAGACGGAGAATGAGTGCAAAGAGCAGCTAGCTGACCAAGCTGTGAACATGTCTCTAGATGGATGGTCGAATGTGCACCGTGAGCCAATTGTATGTGTAAGTGTCACCAACTCAGCCGGAAAAAATTTAATTGACTGACCGGTTGACACATCTGGAAGTTCCCACAATGCCAATTACCTCCATGAACTTGCCCAGAGCACTACAGCTAAAACTGAAAGACAATTCAATTGCAAAGTCAAGCCATTTGTTACTGATAATGCCACCAATATGGCTGCCATGAGGAGATGAGTGCTACAGGATGACCAGTCAACATCTCCACCAATAACATACACAGTCAAACATGGATAACTCGTCCACGGATAGCTCGAACACATGGTTAATTCGAACATTTCCTTTGGTCCGTTCCCACGTAATGATAAATTGCTATAGATAACTCGAACTCAACACTGTTAATTCGAACTGTTTTTTTGCCCAACGGCTACCGAAACGGTTGTTATCGCTTTAGAAAATCACTTTATTCAAAGCCATAGAGGTAAACTTCATCTTTTCGTAATTCATAAGCGTCGTTATCACCACCATCGGCAAAATATTTTTGTCAACAACTTTTCTAAAAGTTTGGTGAAAATTGATTTATACTGCGATACGATGAATAGCACGGGCTAGCCGGGTCACGCGCGCAAGGATTTTCGCCACGCACATACAAAACAAAAATCGCATGTTGTTTTGTATGTGCGTGGCGAAAATCCTTGAGTGCGTGACCCGGCTAGCCCGTGATGAATAGTTTTCCGACTTGATTCCGTGTTGAATCAACGTCGGAATGTTGAATGTTTAAAACGTCTTAAAATTGGTGTAATTAAACGTATACGTTGTCTGAGCTACAAAAAACTATTCATCGTTTGACCTAAACACAGAATACGTGTACATTCAATAAGTATCTATTAAAAAAGCGTGAGTGATATAGAATGTACCGTAAAACCTCGTAAAACTTCTAATTGAACTGCCTCGGAGTGTTGCTCTTAACGAATCCCAGGTAAAGTAAGGTAATCTGCATAAACTTCAAGAAGAAACGGCAAAATTGATCGTGGGTAAAACCCCAAAAGAAAAAAATGTCTTTTCTTTTGAGCATTTCAACAACGATCAAGTTTTGCCAATGTCAATCTGAAAAACGTCCTGGCAATAACATCACCTCAAACAACAAACCAATCTCAAGTGATAGAAAAATCTCTATACTTTTTCATGAAAACGTTTTAAACTTTACATTAGAAGCATTTAATTTGAAACAAGCCATTTGTGCTTTTGATTTATATTATAGTTTGTATATGTACATGTATCTACTAATAAATAAGTAAATATATGGACTTGTGACAGTGCTCTGATAACTTGAACGCTCTGATAATTCGAACACTTTTGCTCGATCCCTTGAAGTTCGAGTTATCCATGTTTGACTGTATATGGTTGTGGAGCCCACATTCTCAATCTACTAGCCAAGGATTTAGAGATATCAGCAGTCCAGAAGCATGTAACGAAAATAGTGAAGTACTTCCGGAATATTCAGCTGCCTTCTGCTTGGTATAAAGCTGCTGGTGGCAAATACCTTCCAATACCGATCAAAGTAAGATGGAACAGCTTGGCTGACACCGTGAAAGCGCATCTAGATAACTGGCACATACTCCTAACTGTTTGTGAGAATCACTGTACAGAGATAGATAAAGAAATAGTCAATAAAGTGAGCGATCTAAGCTTTAAAAGAAACTGTGAGGGTTACTAAGCTAAGCTGCAGCCTATTGCAAAAGCGTTGGACAGGATGCATGTGGCTAATTGTACAATAGGTGATGCAGTTGAAATTTGGAAAGATCTGGAAGACGAGGTGTCTGAATTATCAAGCACTGAAACTGACCACTTCAAGAAACGGAAAAACGCAAATCTCGCAGCTTACCACTACCTTGTTAACTTACTAACACCGAAATATAGAGGAGCCCGACTCTCACTATCAGAGCTCAACTCAGCACTCGATCTATGCAGTCATGATTTTCCCACTTGTGTACCCAGCATACTCGAATACCAGAGCGAAATGGATCCCTTCTTGCAATTCCGTTTTGCCTCACAGACTGTGAAATCTGTAGCTCCACTCGTATGGTGGAAATCAATTCGCCAACTGCCAGCCCCAGTATTGGACATGATTAAAACCCTGCTAACAGCAATCAACTCTAAAGGCTAGCATTGAGCGGATATTCTCAACATTTGGGTATGTCCATTCAAAAGTCAGAAATAGACTGGGCACAGAGAAAACTGGGATACTTGTATTTATTTATCATATGACCAATATACCTAAGTACATCGAGCTGTATGTTTTATATTCACTTTATGTATTAAGATTTCCGCTCTGTATTTCTTCAATCATGTTTGACTACAGATTCATTCTAAAATTTTCATATGTTTTCTCGCTTTTTTACCCATAACAACTCCTACAGTACCATCTGTAACAGACGATTCCACATATGGATGTTCAATACTCAAACATGCAGCTATTGTAAGTGATGTTAATTAGACTAAAAACTTCAAAAACCTTGGTCAAATTATAAAAACCATAAAAACCTGTTTAAACCATAAAAACCGGTTTAAACCATAAAAACTGGTTTAAACCATAAAAACCTGTTTAAACCACACAAAAACTGGTTTTTTAACCCTACAGTCGGGAGCACTGAGATGACCTGCATACACTGTTCACAGGTGGGTAGACTAACATTGCCTGTCCACATGCTCACATATGAGTTGACTTGCATAAATTGCTCACATATGAGTCGATTCACATAAATTGCTCACATATGAGTCGATTTACATAAATTGCTCACACACTGACATATGAGCCGACTAACGTAATTGGTTCACATGCTCACATGAGACAACTCACAAGTGTTGATCGTTGACTGTTGGTCAAACTAGGATTGAAACATTGTCAACAGTCATTAACATGACAGATTGATTGTCTAGTATAGCTTGTGAAGGCCAGCCTATTCCACAGAGAAACCGATATCAATTACGTAAAACACTTCCAAGATGATGTCATTGAGAGTTTATCAAAGAAGGTGAAGTGATTTTCTGCGCAGAGGTGAAAATTATATATCAATCAGCATGGATGTCAGTGCACTAACAGCCTGCAACTGACTATTCTATTGTGTACAAGCTTATTTCTATGTAACCATGGAAGCATACACCGGTGAAAAGCATTCTCCAGGAACATGAGCATGCCTTTAGTTTCCCTACGCATACTCAAGGGCAGACGTAAAAACATTTATCATTTACTGGAATATGCAAAGAGCAATCATTGATGTCCTGGGTTCCCTTTAACTTGGAACCACCAACTACTAATCTCCTTCTACAATAACTGGTAGAAATGGCGAGTGATTAGTGGGCCAGTCCTAAAAACAATTTTTTGCACACACCGAGAATGTTTGCTATAAGACAAGCATAGAGATATGGTAGCTTACAAACATTAGGTATTGACGAAGACCTCAAGCAACTTCGTTCAATCGCGCATCGTGGCAACATGAATAATCACTGTGACGAGACGTCCACAACTTGCATATAATTGAGTACCTAGGTCACCACAAAAGCTAACGTGATTCTTGGACAATTCTCACAAGTGCAAGATTGGACGGAAATGCCATGCCATGGAAATCTGAAAGCAACCTTGACTAATTAGTGTCCGACAAGAATGGCTGTTAGATTGAAGTCGTCGATGCATTGTCGATTCGCCATTTTAAGAACAAAAATGTTTCTCTCGCGTCACAATAGATACAAATGACTGAAGCAGTTGGTTATAACGACCCTAATTAAATTTTTATTAAATTCTAACATAACAGCTTGCGTCCAAGACTAGCTTTTGAACGATGCTGAAAACAGTGTTTCACAAATAACAAATATTTATACTCGGAGAAAGATATCCCTTTTTAATGCTACATGACATCTAATATTACAAACTGAAACATTTTATGAAACAGTTCAAATAACTCTTTTGATAATTATAAATGTGTTAAAATCGTTTGTAACATACGTTTTCACTGTATGTCATAAGCGTCGAGTATGTTTATGAACTGTTCTTATCATTAATGTATAGTACCTTTTTCTTGAGCAAAATATAGCAATACAAATAGCGGTAGAAACGTTACCGCTGTCCCAAATCTTCAATTATCCATATTAGATAAAACATAGCCTCACGGTACATAATTATGTATACTGTCATAACTGGACATATGGGTGCCTATGGTACATAGGTACGGTACATATGGGTGCCTATGGTACATACAGGTGCCTATGGTACATACGGGTGCCTACGGTACATAGGTATGGTACATATGAGAGCCTACGGTACATATGAGAACTTTAAGATACGAGCAAAACGTCGCCAAGTTTTTCCTTTGACATATGAGACATATTTAAGATACAACCACCAGAGGTGATTCTTTACGTGACCGTTATATTAGGTGATCGAGTACAAAAATAGCATCGGTCCGTGATTTTGACTGAATCAGTTTGAAAAAGCTTTAAAAAGGCCAACTAAAAGCGAAAGTGAAGAATGAAGGGTCACGCTGGAAGATAATAAAAAATGCTAACGAACACAAAATTATAATTAAGTTTAGTGTAAGATTAAAAATTCATTTTAGTTGTTTATTAAGTAAGCAAAATTCCTTCAAGTTAATATTAAAGTTTATGTTACATTCAGTAGCGTCACAAAAGCGCAGCACACCTAACCTGCGGCTGTCAATTCTCTCACGCATGACTGTTAGCCACTACATCTGTCTCGGAGGTGAGAACTCTATATATTACTGTACATAATGTTGCATTTTATTGCAGTTCATTGATACTAAGTAAGTATTTGTCACTTTTCGAACAATTTCAAAAATTAAAAACAGGTATTTGCATCGTGATATCCTGTTTCAGGTGCTTTTTTCAGAAGAGGGGAGAGTAGATTAATTTGTATTTAGTTATTTTATTTAAGAAATATTCCTTTCAGATACAATTTTTTGTACCGTAAGCAAGTATCACATACGAGCTCATTGCCAGAATGCATTAGGCTCATATGTAGAAGTATGACTGCAGTGGAAAATCCAGTAAATATGTCATTTATGTCATAAAGATGAGGCCGATTCTCATTGGTCAATCTATTTTTTAACGCATCGCTTATAGTGCCAGTGTGTGCAGCCACTATCTATATCTTTGCCAAGGGATGGTGATGCATTTTGTCATTGTGAGTAGCCAGGTCTCTAGGCAACAAAGAACAAACATAAGGAGACTTACCAATATTTTTAACCATGATTCCTTTGAGTTCATCAAGGTCATTTTCAGCCTCCGCGATGCGGTCTCTGTCACGGCTATGATAGGCCTGCAAAAAACCAGTGAGTTGTACATGTAATGAAGTTCAGTCAAAAATTATGTGTCAGAATTTTGATAAAATATTAGTATTCACGAAGTCCTGATTACCTACTCGGATTATTGCTTATCTGCAAAACGAAGAGAACAGCTAACATAAAATCTTTCTCACCATCTGAGTAGCCAAAATCCGTGAGAATTCTGTGTTCATCGCATAGGGGAGAGCAGATTGAGCCCTTGCACCATACTGTAGCTGGAATCTAAGAATAAACACAGAAAATAAAACTTGTTTTTACAAACATTGTTCCGAGCAAGAGGTCATGAGCTATACTTTGTAATATCTTAACAAACGTAATAGTCATCACATTGGTTAAAATACTCGCTCAATGCTTGCTTGGGGTTAATAACTAGCACTGTTGACTATGCCTAACGATTGTTAAGCTGGCCCAAAATGTGGGTACTGTTTTAGTAAAGATTTTAATAGAGATCTAGCTTTGTTCTAGCTCTGATCCAGGTAAGTTACTCAAATTAATTAGGAAATTATTCTATTACATGTGCATTTAACTAGTTTAATCATAAAAATGATTTAGCCTTGTTAAAGCTTGCCATGAAACTGCACATTTTCATTCATAATTATCTCCTCATTGCCATATTGAAAAAGCTTTTACCTTATAGAATCATTTATTGTTGGATAGAGATCCTTCAAATGTAAATGAATCTGGATAATTTTTTGTGATTCTTAAAACATTTGTACATGTACAAAACAAATTTGGAATTGTTTTGAACTTCATGAGAAACCCACCAGCAGTGCTCTTCAAAGCCATCACCTTACAGGTGAGTTGGTTTTTGCTGCAGGTACAAAATACTCAGTGATTGGTTTAACTATGGATAGATGAAAATAGTAGGTGTAGAAATCCGATTAAATCCACGAATTTATGCTTGAGAAATTAAGGTATGCTTCTACCAAAGATGCACTTTTATTAGTTGAAAGCTGCAATAGACATTAACAAACATTTACAAGGTGTATAATATTGTTGGCATACCAGTTTAAGGAACTATGAGTTTTTCGCTTTCAAACATCGATAAAGTCCCTTTCTTGTAGTTAAACTTATCAAGCCTCTCGACAGCAAACGTAGTCAAACCCGCTACTATGATGCTAGTTCGCTACAGGACTTGCTCTGTGTTTTAAAATCCTCATAAGCAAATATTATCATAGGAATACAATGTAATGTGTTTAATTCGTTCAACAGCTAGAGGCCTATGATGACTCCTTAAGAAATACTGCAAATACATAACATTTAAGCAAAGACATGATACGAAACTGGAGGTAAAGTTAAATACAGTACTTTTCGGATTATTAGCTGCTACCTTTTTCTGATGATTTGAGCTATTCGGCTTATATAAGGATGCGGCTATTCTGTGGCTTTTTCTTTCACCGCTAGGGCACATTAACCAGAATCTCCGGTTAGTGTGCCTCTAGCGGTGAAAGAAAAAGCGAAACAATGCCTAACGGTAATGTTCCGTTAGACACTAGGTTAAAAAGCGTCGGTTAATACGGAACAGTGCCGTTAGGCATTGTTCCGTTGTAAAAAGCACCGTTGTGAGTTCTGCGGCCTATACAATGGTGCGGCCTATGTATTGTTTTATTATCGTTTTTTGGAAAATAAAGCAGATGCGGCTTATATAGGGGTGCGGTTTATAGTCCGAAAAGTACGGTAATACATAACCAGAGAAATACCGCAATAATCGATAACAGTCGATTGTTATTGTTAGTTTTCTTTAATGACAAGCGAACAGAAGTGCCGGCTCAGAGTAGGGTAAGTTCGGCAGTGAAGTTGGCGAACAAAGTTGCATAACTTGTAACCTAATCGCGGTGAAGTTTGTATTTTTATGCAGCATTTCGAATTTTCTCAAACCTGTTCCTTTGACTTTTCAAAGCCACAACTTTTTAAGAAACTGCGATAATTGTATACCGAAAATTAGGGTGGAAAGGCAAAGATCTGCTCAAAATTAACACAATACGTTGAAAATCTGTATGATTAGATGATCGTATATGAAGGTGTTACTGTGTTGTCTATTGGTGATTGTAAATAGCTCGATCACTGATACAATGCCAGGCACAACAGAAAAAAATAAAGTTACATAATGAGCCATTGCCTAAAGCCCTAAACGGTCCGGTAATCAGAGAAGCGCTCACCTTCTTTTTATTTCAGAGAGGAATGCGAATGCCTTAGACCGTTCAAAATCCTAAAAAAGAAGTGAGTAAGTTCAACCATAAAATACAAGCTAACTGGAAACAGCTAAATTTAACTTCATTGGTTCTGCCAAAGCAGCCATTTTCAAAGGCAAGTGAGAGTATGGCGAAACCTGAAGAAAACAATCAAAAACTGGAATCACAAAATTAACAAAGCTTAATTCAAAATCCAATTGTAAAAAGATTTCAACTGCGAATGAAAAATAGAGTTATAATATAACTATATTTCATTACATAATTATAACTATAACCATTAAATTACTACTATAATAATATGTATACAGCTATAATAATATAGTTATAACTAGATATTATTTTATACCTAAAATTTATTTCTCAAAACAAGAACACTAAAAAGAACTTGTAATTTGTAAAAAGCACAGTATTTGCAGCTGTCTTTGTAGTATTAGATAATGTTGTTCATCATGTCTGCGTAAGTAATGCCTGTTATTTCCCAAAATTCCTAGATCGCATTTAATGACTCACATGCAACTCCTGAATGATGAATAAATTTGACTCGATATATAATTTCACCGACCATACTTACATCATCTGTTATACAGAGATATACGATTCTGTCTTCGCTTATATAATGGAACAAATACCTAAAACAGAAGATAGAGACAATCAGATAAGAGAATATTAGTATAACATTACTAAGATTCTACGAGGCACAATCAAACTACTTTATAAATTCCAGCATGGTGGGAAGAAGCTTTATAGTTATGAAAAGCATTATGACCTAAACTGTGCTAAATTGATCGGACTGTGATAATTTCATATATTGAAAGCAGGATTGGCAATCAAAAAATCGAATGATTGAAATTGAAAAAATTTCGGCGAAAAATGTGTTGTTTTTCATAATTTTGCGATTGTATATACAGTCATACTTCGACTTACGAGCTTAATGCGTTCCGAGACTGAGTTCGTATGACAATTTACTCGCATGTTGGTACAATTTATTTATATATAGAACAATTAAATGTATATTGATTGGTTTCTATAGTCTAAAAAATGCAAATAAAACACTCAAAACAAGATATTGTAACAGAAAGAACATGTTGGTTATTGTCCTAACGTACCACATGCTTTAAAAAAACAACAAATAAAAAATAATGCAAGGAAATGTGATTAATTAAAATGTAAAATTAAATACATACAATAGCAGTTAACGCTAGCATTTGCCAGGGAGGGAGATATACGTTATCCTTGATTACAACAGCTGACTTTGATAAATTTGAATTTTAGCAAAGTGTTAAAAAACAAACTTAGTAGCAAACCTAAAAGGAAACTTTCATCTTTAACTTAACGCAATTAAAATTTCTCCGACGTTCATAGTTTGAAGTTTCTCGCTGGTTAGTTAATTTTTCCTCTGTTTGCTTTCACGACTAGCCGGCCGTTTTAAGATAAACCTATCTAAGGACATTTGCCTTTGTCGCCCTTTCAACATGTTGCGATTAGGACGAACACAGGTGTCGTCACAAAGGATTAATGCACGACCACCAGCCAACTTGTCCGAATGTCTATTTTTATAGTTTTGATAGATAGCACTGGCCTTTTCACATAGCATCGTTTCAATTACGCTGTCACCGGCTAATTGTTTATCTTTGATCCAATGTCTGAGCAGTCTCACCATCAGCGGTCGTGAAAATCGCTGCGCCGTTTAGAAACTATGATTAGTCCTTTTGCGAACTAAATGCCCTGAATATAATCCTTGTTTGATAATTGTGGATGTATTTCTGTCATATTGCTGAGCTAGCTTAATCACGCATACACATTTCGCATATTTTTCAATAATTTTCCGTTTAATATCAATTGTTATCATTTGCTTTTTCTTTGTATTATCATTCATTTACTGGCAAACTTTCGATCTACGCACAGTACGTTTAATTCACATAATTCTGCATAGAAAATCGCGCACAAAAACACGGTACAAAAGTATAACCTGAGCAGTTTAAAAAAACAGAGTGACGCTGTTCTCATAAAACACCTTTGGCATACTTGGCAACTGACTCAAGTGCTCGTAGCTCAAACATGGCTCGTGTGTTAGTGCTAAAACTTGCTTGAAAGCTGGCTCGTATCTCAAGTTTCTCGTACGTTGGAGCACTCGTAAGTTGAAGTATTACTGTAGATTATTTTAATACAGTCGGAGTGAACATATAGTTGACTTTGGTATATAGAATTTCACTGCAACTAGCATGAATACTTGTAGTTAATGAGATTGTTCCTACAGCATCACACTACACAATATTTTCAATGATACAATCACTATTTGCACAAATAATGTAAGTGTGCACGGCAATTTCAATATTCTTTTAAAAAGCTGCTGTCATATTTTTGAATTAAAAACTACCTATAAATCTCCACATTCTCAATCATTCTATGTGTAAAGTAAGCAAGCTGCATAATTTGTAACTTAAACGAAGTGAAGTTTATATTTTTATGTAGCATTTTTAATTTTCTCGAGCCTATTCATTTGGCCATTCAAAGCTATGACCTTTCAAGAAACTGCGATCATTGTATACTGGATATTAGATGGTAAAGGCATATATCTGCTAGAAATTTACACTATGTGTTAAAAATCTGAACGGTTAGGTGATCGTTTGTAGAGGTTTTAATTTTTAGCATTAACTTTTAGCAATAAATTAAGGTTGTTCTAGATTGCTAAAAAGTTCTGATTAACTACACAGAGAAAGAAATGACAATTTTTAA
This sequence comes from Watersipora subatra, assembly GCF_963576615.1. Classification (NCBI taxonomy): domain Eukaryota; kingdom Metazoa; phylum Bryozoa; class Gymnolaemata; order Cheilostomatida; family Watersiporidae; genus Watersipora; species Watersipora subatra. Next base: position 4,025,062 of record NC_088717.1, read on the forward strand.
AATGTCCAAATTTTCATTAATTGACAAAACAAAAAATATTTGCAAATGCTAAATTTTAAAACCCTCCAACGTGAAAGTACGATCCCTTTATCCTATATCATATCATGGCCTATTTAGTCGGGGACACCACATATATAAAAATAGCACATTAACAGAACAGCTTTGGTATAAACTACTTCGAACTAAAACGCTGCGGATTTCTACTGCCGTTTGAAAAATTGAAACATTTTTCTAATTTGTGATGTAGGATTCCCTGTAGAGTTGCAGTACGATTTAAGTTAGAGTCGTATGAGTCACGCTAGAGTCGCATGAGTCAAGCTAGAGTCGTATGATTTACGCTTAAAGTCGTATGACATAAACTTAGGGTTGTATGATTTTAACTAGACCTCAATTACGTCAACTGTAGGTCCATCAATTGAACTGACGTTGCACAAAATGAGATAGTTCTATAATTTCTAACTACAGTTTGATGAAGTGAACTTAAGTTTTATCAACTACTAATTACTAATTTTTATTAATTATTAAATATATCATAATAACTTTAAGGTTTGAACTACAGTTTGACTATAAAAAAACTTAAATGTGAAGATTTGAAGTTTGATGAATTGAACTGGTTTTGAGATTTCAGCGAGAGTTTATCATTTGAAGTTAAGTCTATGAAATAATCTAGTATTACGAATTGAATGTGTTTCATAAATTGATCAAAACTGTGCCAGTAAAAAAGAAAACTTAGAAAAATCTATTGCTAAGCCCATCAAATTAAACAGAAACAAATTGCAATCTCTTACTTGCCATGAGCGTATGTAAGCTTTTCATTAGGCGTCCTGATCTTGCCAAGAACCTGCTCAGTCACTTCGAGGAAGTTTCCTGAACAAGTGGCATGCTTAGCCAAAACTACTACCCCTTGTGAGACAGTAGAAAAAAGGATCGGCATCTTGCTAGCTCAAAGGCTAATAGTAAGCCACGGTACTCAAACCAGAATTTCTTAACACCCGTTCTGGAGTGAATCACCTACAAACAGCAGAGACGATTAAAGACTCTGAAATAATATTTAACATGACTATGGTGAATGTATTGAGTGACATGTAATATACTAGTCACTATCGCATATTATAGTACATTTAACTATGGTTCATAGAGTTGTCATCTATACCCAGCCTTCAATTTCGTTTCTTCCTGTTCTAATGCCTCCATGAGTTGACAATACGTTTTATTACTGCAATACCAATCTGATGGCATCAACACATTCAACAGAAGGTACTAATCAAAAACAAATAAAGCATTAAGAACAGACAGGCTTTATGATGGTCAACGAAATCAAATGTCTCCTTGACACATAAATAGCTACTTCAATTTTGTTACCAAATTAGCTGGTAAAAAATCGCAAAACGACTAAAACAAATGAAAAGACATCGTCAGACAACAATTGAAAAATTATAATGCATTCAACACTCGGGTATTATAAAATGCCGTGTTTTATGCAGGAAAATAGTATCACATAATTATGTTGTTGAGAAGCTAATGACTATCTTAACTGTACTTGTAAACAGTTTCAGAAACCGCTCTCATTTACAGTGTTTTTGACCGTTTAGATTTAGCTAGTTGTTCCCCCGTGCTAAGGCAGATTGCTTTACTGTACACAAAAAAAACTAAACCTTTTCATAGAATCCCGATCAAATGTGGGCTTGCCTACGCGCTCCACACCTTCGGATCAAAACACAAGATACGTATAAACGTCGAAACTTACTGATCTACTCTTTGGCTCAACGGACTGTTGTCTCTAGGCAAACGATCACTACTGCGATTGAAAGAAGAGATACTTGTAATACCTCACATGATTCTCGTTTTGTACGCGAAACAGGCGTTTCTGCAAATCGAAACTACTCATCGGATATGCAATTAGGTATGCACTACGCTAAGATATGTACCGAGTAGTGCGATAAACAGCGGGATACACGCACGATTTGTGTTTACATGTACATCTTTGGACGATTTAAAGCCAATTTTGCATTACATTTTGTGCACTTTTTAATTTATATACAAATGCTTACAACATAAACAAAAATATTCGTTTACAGACATGAAAACCCTTCTTTCAATGTTCTAGAAATAACGATGGTCCTTTTAAATGATAACGTAGTCATTTAGACCGCGTAACACTGATATATGTACTTTTTGTAATACTAACGTCAGAAGCCTGAAGTAGCGAGTCAAATAAATTAAATTTTTCTAGCTTTAGCTTGCCATCCGTATGTCCGAAACCACTGTTTTGTTACCTCGTTCCCACAGTGGTACGCTTTGGCGCTAAGGTTATATTTATAAAGTTTCTCATAGGTAAGTTAGGACCGATGTGTTGTAAATCTATTGTGTGATATAGCGATGTCTGGTCGATGATTTCTGGCTGGTAAGACGTGTATGCGATGTTTCTTTACTATGATATTTTGTTAGGTAGTATTCAGACAGGAAATACCTTTTATTCAATCAGGTCGAGGTTACAACAATGTATAATAACAAAGTCAAGGACAATCAGTATAATAATATAGTCAGTAGATGAGTTAGTTATGTACAGCCAACGTCCTCCCCATCAAAGCAACTAATACACAATAATATAAGCTGCGTTAAAAGAGCATGTAAACAAAAAAAAACAATTTTTACACACAAAAAAACTACAATATTGATCAGTTTAGAAAAATTATGCTACACATCAGTAAGCACATGATAGTCACCAAATAAGGCGAATACCAACGAGGAGGATTAACCGCACGATCGGCCCTGGTAGTACGCCTAGGCAAAACTTGATGATTGACAGGTTGAAGTTTGTGACCGGTAGCAGTAAGGCTGGGGTTGTCAATTATAGGTAATGTTGGATTGGCTGGCTGACTAGGCATTGGTGGTTGCGGAGAGCATTGTGCAGTGGGGTCTGATGGTGTTGAATCGCTGGATTGAGCTGTTTGTGATGGTAAAAGTTGGCGCCTGTTCCGCCCTAAACCTGCGGCCAGTTTGTTGATTCTGAACTATGTATGATCTGGGTACATTACATTATAGATCTGGTCACTCCACTCCTCATTGGTTCGTACTTCAACAGGAGAGCCAGATGTCTACTGATTGAGAGGTTGATCGAGAGCTGATTGATCGTAAGACCTCTTGTCAGATATCTTGGCCGGTAAGTTATTTCCCAGGACTCTTTCAGGATCCACGCTAGGTTTAATCAAACGCCTGGGCAGTGATGTTCTAATGTCGGCACCTAAGATTTCCTCGTTAGGGCTGTATCCAGTAACGGTCTTGGAGCATCTATATATCATTAAGGCAGCTGCTGGGTCATCTTGTGACAAGATCTTTTTGGCTGTTTGAACGGCTCTCCCAGCAGCCCCATTAGACTGGGAGTAATACGGGCTGCTAGTCACATGGTCTATACCAAGGTCAGTCATGAACTTGGGCAAATTCATAACTATTATAGAGAGGACCATTGTCACTAACTAGTTTGATAGGGATTCCCCAACGAGCAAAGATGGACTTGAGCTTCTGGATTATAATATGTGATGTGGTGTTTTGGGTGCGGATAATCTCAATGTAACGACTGTATAATTCTACAACTACTAAGTATTTTGAACCCTTGTAGTCAAGTAAGTCTGTTGCAATGGTCTGCCATTTACTCTCAGGACGCTCTGTAAAATCATGGGCTCTTTTTGATTGGCGGGCTTATGCTTGTTACAGAATTTACATGCTGCTATGTGGGACTTAATATCACTGTTTATGCTTGGCCACCAAACCGCCCGTGCTGCCCTAGATTTGCATTTTTCCAACCCCCAATGACCTTCATGTATTGCGGCAAGTATGTCTTCCCTCAGTGATTCTGGAATTACAATTTTATTCTCAAAAAGAAGTATGTTTTCTGCAACGAATAGGTTGAAGCGTACATGAAATAGAGGGTGTAGTGCTGGGACAACATCTTTGCTGTATTTGGGCCACCCATCTAGAGTATAATGAAGCGCTTCTACCAGGGTGCTGTCTTTTTGTGTAGCTCTGATGATGCTGTTTATTCTAGTGTCAGATATGGGGAGATTTGTTCTTATTGAGGTGAGATGCTCCATTTCTTCAGTCAGTCTTACGTATGGCACGTCACTAAGGTCTGGTGATCGAGAAAGACTATCAAGAACGACCATCTGTGCCCCTGGAAGATATCCTGCCACTGGATTATATCGCATAAGACGCATCAGTAAACGCTGGCAACGAAGTGGGACTGTGTTCAGGTCCTTTCCATTAATCATGGAGACCAATGGGGAATGGTCAGTGACCAGGTCGAATTTCACCAAGCCGCGCAAGTATTGGTCAAGTTTTTCGCAAGCCCAAACAAGCGCAAGGAGCTCACACTCTATGCTGGAATAGTTTGTTTCGGTCTCATTAGTAGTGCTGAATGCAAATGACACACAACGACCTTCTTGACAGATCATTGCCCCTAAACCATCAGTAGTGCATCTGCATACAAAGAAACTGGGTGTTTGTTATCGTAGTATCTAAGGCCGGGAAAAGCTTTAAGACATTCTATTATGACTTTCATCGCCTCCTCTTGTGGTTGTTCCCAGGTCCAGACAGTGTCGTTCTTTAGCAGCTTGTTTAGTGGGCTGGCGAGTTGTGAGAGGTTCGGGATGTTTCGATGCATGTAGTTTACCATGCCAAGGAAACGTCGCAGAGTATGAACATATTTGGGATGACCAAAGGCCTCAATTGCTGTAAGCTTGGATGGGTCTGGTTTGATGCCACTAGCATCGAACATATGGCCAGGAATTTGACTTTAGATTGCCTGTATGAGCACTTGTTGTTGTTTAGTTCCAGTCCATGTTCTGCAACTCGCTTCAAAACTACCTCTAGCCTCCGATCGTGTTCTTGCATGTCGCGACCAAAAATAAGTATGTCATCTTGATAGACAACAACTTCTTCACATCCTGATAGAATTCCTTCCATGGTCCTCTGAAACAACTCGCTAGCGCTGGATATCCCAAATGGTAGGTGTGTGAAACTAAACCTGCCTCTGTGTGTGATGAATGTGGTCAGCAGGCTTGATTCTTCATCGAAAGCTATTTGGTGGTAGCTGCTGCAGGCGTCGAGTGTTGAAAATATTGTTGCATTGCTAAACTTGGCTGCCAGTTCTTCGAAGAATGGCATTGGATAATTTTCCCTAACTACTGCACGATTGACAGTCCTAAGGTCTACGCAGAGTCGTACATCGCCAGACTTTTTTCTGGACAGGAACTATGGGGAGCACCACTCAGTGGGTTGTGTTACCGGTTTAATGATGTTCTGACTGATCATTCTATTTAGTTCTTTGTCAACTTTGTCTAACATTGGGAAGGGGATGCGACGTGGGGCGTTGATGCAAGTAGGTTTTATGCTATTTTTGAGGTTGATGGCTACCGGTTTCCCTTTAATCTTACCCAACGCCGCACCAGGCCGAACTGTGAAAGTCGTGCCACATCCGACAGCACCGACCACGGAGCTGATGACCACCAAATGCTTAACCGCATTCCTAGACAAAAGGTTAGATCTACAATCAGCTACATAGCATTGGAGTGAGTACTCATGACCATTGTACTTAGTGTTCAATATAAAATAGCCAAAAACAGTTACATCAGAATTAACAGACTAATTCAGTATTGACTTTAGATAGAACAGGTTTATCAATAAGTAAGTCATATATGTTTTTGGATAATATGGTGACATTAGCACCCGTGTCAACCTTGAACTTTATGTTTGTTGTTTATAGGGATACTCACAAACCACGGCTTGCTGTTGTCCTGTATTTGTGTCACTGCATCTAGGTACTAAGTCTCTCCTTCCGGCATATTCTGATCGACAATCTCTGCAGCAGCCGGAGTTAATCTGGCTCTACTCCTGCACTTTTTGGCAAAGTGGTTTGGCTGTTGGCAATGGTGACATTGTTTACCGAATGCTGGGCATTGTCTTCTCTTGTGTTTAAGGCCACAGTTATTACAATTAATGGCTTCTTGGTAGTTGGCGTACAATTTTGTTACTGCCGGCCTGTCGCTATTCTTCTGGCTGGTGCCACAGCTAGCAGATGATCTGCTAATTGAATCAATCTCTACTTGTTTGGCAACCTCACTTTTGACTAGCTCATGGTGTCGAGACATATAGATAGCCTTGCTAAGGTCTAAGTTTTCCTCCAGCTGTAGCTTTGCAGACAGTTCTTTATCTAGCAGTCCAACGACTAATCTGTCTCTGATAGTATTGTATCTTTCTGCTGCAAACTCGCAATGCTCACTGAGTTTGTATAAATCCCTAATAAAGCCCTCAATGCTCTCGTCTGCTCTCTGAGCTTTTGTATGGAATATATTTCTAAGATAAATTACGTTCCGCTTTGGGTTGAAGTAATCCATAAGCTTCTTAGAAACTATATAAAAATCCTTCTTCTCATTATCATCAGCAAATGTAAATGTTTCATACAATTGTTCAGCATCCCCACCCATAGTGTATAGGAGGATTGCTATCTGTACACCACTGTCCTTATCCAACAAGCCAGTAGCTACCCTATACAGTTTAAATCGCTTTATCCATTATGGAAACGATGCTGGTGATGAAAAGTCAAATCCTTGTGGTGCCTCAAACTTAGACATGATTGTCAGCTAAGAATAGGCAATAGATTGCTACTAGCAATCAGCTAAGAGTAAGATTAAATAGATAGTTCTGAAGGCAAAGAAGGACACACTGCCAACATGTTAGGTATTCAGACAGGAAGTTCCTTTTATTTAATCAGGTCAAGGTTACAACAATGTATAATAACAAGGTCAAGGACATTCAGTATAATAATAGAGTTAGTAGAATAGTAGATGAGTTAGTTATGTACAGCCAACAGTCTTTGCTTCTGAGAAAGACTATGCGCAAGTGCTGGGTGGTAATCTAGCATTTCTATTTTTGTGTTTGTGACAATAATTGATATTGATCGAATCTCACCTGCTACATTCTTTTTTGTTGCTGCTATTTGTTGTGTTTAAGCATGCTGATGCAAAAGATGTAATTTAGGAATATTTTGGTGAGCATTTATTCAGCCGGAAACTGACTGATATATCAATACGGCTATATAATAGCATTACGAGAATAAGGAAACAGTACTACATAGCTATTGATCTTCAAAAGAGTATTACGATTATACAACACTATTGAGTCTGTAATGTTGATTCTTAACCCTTTGGCTGGGGAAACGACCAGTGTCGTTTACCGGTTGCTTGGGGAAATGACATCTATGTCGCTTTCGGTAGACGTTTATAAAATTGTCGCCTAGTAACGTTAAACAAAGGATATGAACACTAGTGAGTTTTATATATCATCAAAAAGATATCAGTCGATGATTTGCAATATGAAATGATTATCTGAGAGGCGTTGCTTTGTGCTAAAAGCTTAAACAAATCGCGCCTCCTTAGAAAAGAATAAAAGTGGGAAAAACCAGTCAAAAACGGCTCGACTTTCAAAACGGTAAAATAAAAGATTATTTGATCCTGCGATCATTAGTGATTTTTTGTCTGATCAGAATAAAAATAATTCAAATGATAGAAGTGATGTAACCTTTTTGAACTTTTAATATATTTGAAATATACAGAGAAAACGATCGTTATGGTGGCTCGCACGGCTAAGTTATAGCGTTTGACTCAACTGAAAAAAAATGCTTTCAAGCATTGCATACAGGGACATGTGCACATGGTTGTATTTTTTTAGTAGTAGATATATAAATGAATGTTTATGTACAAAAATCTTTGTTCATATAAATAAATTTAAGATTTGAGCTATGCATATTCATAAAATATCGATTTTATTGAATTTTCGAAAATAAATACACAAGTTTCGGTTGTTTCTGGAGGGCTTATACCTGGTCAAAAGGTTAAAGGTTGACTAGCAAAAAAATTCACATTACAGTCTTTTGGTATCAAAAGATTCTCTATGTCTTACTCTGTTGTGTTGTACGTGCAAAGTATGTGGAAATGTGATTAAAAGCTCTTGAAAGCTCAAAAACGAACAGTTAATCGCAGCCATTGTAGAAGTAGTGAGAGTAGAGAGTATTCACCTCATGTCTGGTGCAATGGAGTTCCAAGGTGTATCGTCTGGTATCCAGTAAGCTTTGTTTTCCCCGGGTTCCCGCTCGTCCTCCATTCCCGCTCGCCTGTTCCTGTATATCCGGTTCCGTAACTATACACCACACCTCACCAAGTCCCATGCAAGGTCACCTCGACTGGTGCAGTTACACCATCCTGCCATAACCTATGTGTATTTTTGGCTGCAACAAACTGCATTAAACCAAGTCCACAACAACAATGTATCCGATTTCTCCTTTTGTTTATCCCCTTTTCTTTCTTTTGTTTTTCTTTTTTCTTTACTTTTTTTTAAAAGCGGGAAAATGCCTCAAAACAAGGAACGTATGTACATTTCACACAAATTGTTTGAAGTCTACTGATTCAGACTAGCAATATTAGGTCGGGTTTCACTGATTACTTAGCCAAACTCTACTGCCCGTTCAGCTATCACTGTCTGATTAGAATGAAACCCATCTAGAGTGAGGGCACGCTTGTAGGCGTAACGACCATGTCTCTTGTGAAAAATTCTGAGATGGACAGTTGGTGACAGGGGATTCCCAGTTAAGGCCGTTTTGACATATACATCCGATCCTTCCTTTTCTAACTGGCGAACAGATGAATTCCGAGAATAATTACCTTCATCTATAATCAATGATTGTAAATAGTTCACATAAGTACATGACTCAGAGATTTGCTAGCGCCACCAACACATGATGCGACAAGAAAAACAAAAATAAACAGAAATGTGATGAAGACATTACCATATTTAGTTTACAAGTCCAGCTTATCTGGAGCTTTGACCAACCGGCCACTTTTAGTTGTTATTCTGTTGGCTGAAGGGCCCGATCGGGGTCTGGAGGCCAATACCTCTGGCGGCTGTCTGGAGGCATATACCTCTGGCGGTTGTCTGGAAGCAAGTACCTTTGGCGGCTGTCTGGAAGCAAGTACCTCTGGCGGTTGTCTGAAAGCAAGTACCCCGAAAGACTGTCTGACGGCAAGTATTTCAGGAAGTCTGGAGGTCTGCCCATCTTATGCACTTTACATCGGTTCCGGTGAAGAATGCTCCCATTTTCAGTCTGAAGCGACAGTTCTTTACCATTCATTGCGATAACAGTAGCCTGCCTGGCTGGCTTCTTTGGGTCCTCCTGAATTCTGACAGTCTGTTGAGTCTGAAATGGGCTGCGGTCCCTGGTTGCATGCCTGACATTATAATTGACTTTTTGTCGCAAGCTTATAGCCATTTCTTTTTTCTGCATGCGCTTCTCAGCAACAGGCTTGTGCGTGAATATCCCCGCGGAGTCGAGCTCCCTGTTTATTAACGGCTGGGTAGGAGATTTTTTTTTTCGAGGTGCGTGTCTCTATAACTGCAGAGGGCTGCTTGCAAATTCATGTTTTTATTCAGAAAACCCTTTACCGTTGCCATCGCTCTTTCTGTCGCTCCATTGCTCTGTGGATGCCTCGGCGATGAAGTGATGTGCTCAATGTCCCATCTCCTTAGAAATTGACTGAACACATTTCCCTTGAACTGGGCCGCATTGTCACTCATGAAAGTGTGAGGTATACCGAGCATGCAGAATATGTCCTCGAGCTCTCTGCAGATTGATTCCGTCTGAGAGTTGGCCAGTGGTTGAGTTACTATTTATTTACTGAAGTAATCAAACAGTACTAGGCAACACTGATCATCTTTCTCACAGAGATCGGCTGCCAAACGCCACCAAGCTCTTTCAGGCAAGACCGTAGTCTGCATGGGCTCCTTCGGTATCCGTTTAAACTCTTCACACTTCGGGCAACCCTTTACCAGCTCTCTTATCTTTGCTGTCACTCCAGGCCACCATACAAGCCCACAAGCTCGCCTTTTACGTTTACTTTCACTCTGGTTACCCGCATGAATGTCCTTGAGGATTCTCTCTCTCCGCTATCGAAACAAACACTCGCTCATGAAAATAGACCAAACGACCAATCATTGTCAAATACGCTTTAACAGTGTAAAATTTTTGAACTGTAGGATTCACCCTCTTGTAGGCGGGCCATCCCCGCGTAATGTACTCCTTGAGACCGCTCGCTTACAGATCATCTACGGTGGCTGCTAGGAGTTTCGCCATTCTGCCTCTGGCAATAGGCAGTGCGCAAACTAGTTCAGACACAAGGCTCTCAGAGTCATCATCTTGGACTGGCACTGAAGACAGAGGGGACCGAGAAAGGGTGTCTGCAAGCACAAGCTTTTTCCCTGGTGTGTACTCGATCCGTTACGAGTACCCCATCATCCTGAGATGGAACCTCAACACTCTGAAGGGAAGTTTGGCTAACTCCTTTTCCCCCAGTACATGCACCAACGGGTTATGATCTGTCTCAATCCAGAACTCCCTTCCAGCTAGATAGTAGTGGAATTTCTCTATGGCCCAACATATGGCCAGAGCTTTTTTTTAATCTGGGCATAGCGAGTTTTAGCCTCGGTCATAGTGTGTGAAGCAAAGGCCACTGGTCTCCATTTGTCCTGTATTTTCTGAAGAAGGGCAACCCCCAAGCCAAATGACGAAGCATCAGTACTGAAAAGAGTCAGCTTCTATATCACAGGGGATCAGAGTAGGAAAAGACGAAATTTTTTCCTTGAGTCTCCAAAAAGACTCCTTCTGCTGTGGATCCCATAATAATTCTGCTTCCCCTATTAATAGGCGGAGAGGAGTCGAATCATTAGCGAGAGAGGGAAACAACTTTCCCAAGTAGTTAACCATTCCCATAAATCTCCTCAGCTGCTTAGTTCCTGTTAGCTCAGGAAATTCTAGGATCGCTCTTGTCTTTTCAGGGTCAGCGTGAATACCTTGTTGATCTATAAGGTGACCTAAGAATGTTACTTTCCTCACGTTGAACTCACATTTGTCCGGGTTAAGAGTAATCCCTGCTGCACGTAACTTATTGAGAACGGTTCGAACACGGCTATCATGCTCTTCCTGCGTGTTGCCAATTACCTGCACATCATCTATTTGGCATACTACTCCTGGTAAATCTAACAGCACCTTCTGAATCTCCCTGTTGTAAATCTCTTGAGCACTGGAAATGCCAAACGGCAAGCGTTTACACAGAAATCGACCAAAGTGAGTTACGAATGTGGTCAGTATCTGGGACTTCTCATGCAGCAGCGTTTGCCAATACCCACCATTGGCATCAAGTTTCGTGAAATGCTTTGTCTTTCCCAGAATGCTTAGTGTCTCTTCCGTTGTTGGGAGCAGATGGTTCTCTCGCATAATGGCCTGGTTGAGTCTTGTGAAATCAATACACACTCGTATTTCCCCATTTCTCTTAGGTACTACGATGCATAGTGAACACCACTCTGTTGGACCTCAACCCTCTTTATCACTCCCATTCTTTCCATTTGCTCCAGCTCTTCTTTGAGTGGTTGATGTCTAGCCGCCCCAACTTGTCTGGGGACTGCCTGTGCAAATGGAGTGTGATCCTGCTTTAGGGTGATCTTGATCTGCGTTTGCATCTTACCTAGACCTGTGAACAGCTCAGGGAACTTCTGTTGTCATGCTTCCACTTCAACTTCATCTGTGAATGACAGCATTTATAGTTTTGTGATTGCTGGCTTACCCAGAAGTGGAGGACGAGATCTTCCACAAAGTACACTGTTTCTTCAACAACCCTTTTTGTTGTTTTCAGTGCAACTTTGGCTTGCCCAGTCACCCTTAGTTTCTGGTTACCCGCTGTTCTGAGCACTTTGCTTGACTTCTCAGGCTTGACATTTACCATTTTAATCATTGATGACGGCAAAGCTGTTACTGCCACTCCAGTGTCTGTTTTAAATTTGACGGGCCGACAATTTACTCTTACTGTTCCATACCATGCTTTGGTAGTTTCAGTGATTGAATGTAGAGCTTCTGATTCTAGTCATAAGTCTTCTGCTAGACAGAGACCTTCCTCGTCCGGCTGTGAGTTCTCTTCTCTGGAGCCTACCTCATGAACAGAAGATTTCCGTTTTCCTTGGCATGCTTTCGCTTTAGCTCAATGACCCTTTTCACCACACTTTTTGCATACCAATCCGACTGCTGGGCACTTACCATTTCTATGAACAGTTTTTCCACACAATTCACACGGGTTGTCGTGGTTGGGGAACTTTGGTCTTTCCTTCTTGCCTCCATACACTGCATCCATATTTTCATCTGCATATGTCAGCATGGATGCTGCTTGCCCATGAGTGTTCACAAATTGCTTAGCCTTATGGATGCGCTTTGCTAACGGAGGAACCTCTTAATCAATTAGGTAGTCCTTCAATCTCACATCGCATACACCTACCACAATTCTATCGGGAATTAGCTCACCCTTTACCGGATCATAATCACAATTGTCTGCTTGCTTTTGACGCTTCACGGTAAACTGATGGATTGACAACTCTCCTTGCTTCATAGAATTAAATTTGACCCTCTCAAACATAACATCTGAACCGAATTATTTTTCATTAAGAATCGGTGTAACGGATCGGTATCTCAATCGGCTGGTGAAAGTAGAATCGGGGCATCTCTATCGTCTGGTATCCAGTAAGCTTTGTCTTCCCCGGGTTTCCGCTCGTCCTCCATTCACTCGCCTGTTCCTGTATGTCCGGTTACGTAACTATACACCACAGCCACCACGAAACTGCCATAGATTAGAATCTCTTTCCAAAATGGCTCAAAGGCGACGTAGTTAAACATGATGGAATATGTTTAAACGTTCATGCAACCTCATTAGCCGAAATATTTTCACAAATTTACTTCACGCCTTCAATAAAACCATGTCTATTGTAGTTACTAGTCTATTTCATCTTCGTTGTAATGCTGTCATTTTGAGCACTGATATTTTAAAACTTACTCTAAAAATATGTTTAATTTTTTGATCTTAGCTCCAAGGAATGTATATCATCCTCTGATAAACATGACAAGCCTGTTGGTCACCTGTGATAGTTGAAAAATGCTGGAAAAATTATTCGTGATTTTTGGCAGGAAGTATGGGTCACATGATCAGATTATGACTAGATGATTAGACCAGGCTGAAACGATATTGTAAAGTATCGAGCATCTATATTTGATACGGGCTTTTTGGTAGAACCCGAAGTGTTTGTCATAAACTAGTTCTACAAAAAGTTTTATATTGAGCCTTTTATTGGCCTTTCAATTCATGTGAGAACATCACGTGTCAAAACAACCAAATGGATTGACTACGTCAGAAGAATAAACTGATTCTAATCTACGGCGATCTCATGATTGCTGCGATTAACTGCTCATTTTTGAGTTTTTAAAGGCTTGTAATCACATTTCTACTTTTTTTGCACCTACAACACAGCAGAGTAAGGCATGGTGAATCTTTTGATACCAAATAACTGTAGTGTGAATTTTGTTGCAAGTCAACCTTTAAATAGTCACAAAGTAAGAGACACAGTTACCACACAACCAATAGTTGAATTCGCCCTCTACCTACTCGGGCGAATTCAATTTTATTAGAGGCAACAGCTGGATCCGTTATGTATCCGGTGTTATAATCATTGTTTATACGAAGTTGTTAGATTATAACTAGTAATATTGTCATAAAGACGGAACAATTTTGGCTAAGTTTGTATGATTATGATATGAAAAGTGAGGTCGAGTGTTCTAGGCCACACACGCAGGGTAGAGTTGACCATTACTTTTTAGTATTTATTTGGGTGTCTTTTTCGGACATGGCCAATCCAGAAAAAGGCCATGTGCATGCTCGCTAGTATATTAGTAGTATACGCGACACGCATACAAAACAGTGATATGCGGAAATAATAATCATAAAATGCAATCCGCAATGACATTCTACTAATTCTCTCAATAGTTCGACCCAGTCAAGTTGGGTGCCTCTGATCATCTTATTAATTTGATGCACGTTTTAATCCGCTGCATCCTGGCTCGTTCTCTTTGGGTCTCCCTGTATCACTACTAGTGTATAAGAATCCGCTGCGTCCTGACTCATTCTCCCGGGGTCTCTCCCTTTATCACTACTAGGGTAGCCTCAGCTAGTTCATACAGGGTCTGTGAGTTTGTGTGGAGCCAGGGATTCACACTGCTGCCACCAGTGTAATAGAATCCATTGCGCCCTCTCCCCCTCCTTACTACCTAACAAAAAACTACATCACCTTGAGTATATAAAATAATACCGTACAGGATGAAAATATCCGATGGATATAAAAATTCGCGATTTCGCGAACAGTCAACTCCGCGAATTATTAAATTCCGTGAATAATTAGTTCTATTTTTTATCACAAGAGAGAATAACTACTGCATCAAATTGAAAACTAGTCGCTAGGCTAGTTTTTAATATAACTACTAAACGTAGGTGAGTTCCAAAACATTTTTAAAATCATTGCCTAGACTTTGAGCTAACACCATTGCCAATGCATCACATTTATTTACAAAATTATTCCAGGTTGTCACAAGATAGGCAGAACGGCGTCATAGCGAAAATAGCCACTAGACAGAAGTACTAAACGTAGCCGAGTTCCAAAACGTCTTTAAAATCCTCGCCGGGGTTCGAGTTTTATTGCCATTGCAGCAAACTTTACAAAATTATTCAAGGTTTTTATAAGTAGTTCGGCATGGCTTCATCATCGCAAAAAAGCTCTCCTAGTCTTTTTACATTGAAATCAACTCTATCAATCTCGAATACCGAAGTTGAGGACGATCATGATTCTGATCTGGACATTATGGTATGTATTTGATGTGCAGTGCAGATACGTTTTTCCATTATTAACTGCATTAGTTAATTCTTTTGTTTAAAAACTGATCGCTTTCATCAAATACTTCAGCTATTGTTTTTGTACTTCCTTGACACTTGTTAAGATTTTTTTCTTTTTTGTGTTTACTGCAGATTGAGAATAAAACAACCTACTCCGATTACGAAAACTAGAGACAAGTAGTAATATTCATCAAGGCAGGAATATTGGCAGAGAAGCAACCAGTCAAGCTAGACCCCCTTCATTGACAACAACTCCTTGATATCGCTGCAGCAAACATGATTAAATTATATTTTTTATTTCATGTATAGATATATTATAATTTATTACAAACTTGAGTGTACAAATAAAATTTTACAAACGATGAATGGAGTAAATATAAATAGTTTAGTCTATATTGCGGTTGTCTAGAGCAATAAAATTAAACTGATACTCTTGATAAGTGAATACTAGTGTGTAATGGCGCTCTCTGACTAGTTATTTTGGTAATAGCAGCTCTACATCGCTGTCACTGTCTTGAGTAGATGTTAAAGGCGATTCTCTTGCTACTACATGGCTGGTAAGGAAGTTATCATCAGAACTCTCCTCGTAGCTTACTATTGCAAAGTTCTGCCGGCTGGCCAAAGATTTGTGCTCGTAAAGGCGTTTTAGCTCTTTTTTTTAAATCAGATATATTCTCCTCGTAAGTAGCTGCGGTCACTTCTATCTGAATTTCCAGACTTCCCTGAATGATTCGTGACATACACCACCCTTGCAATCATTGTTCTTCCGTGTATGATGAAAAATCTCTCTCTCACACTAAAACAAATAATGAATTGGTAGGGATGAAAAACATGAATATTGCGTTTTACCGAAGAACCAAAGTAAGATTCAACTAATTTAGTAAATGTGAAAAACTCATTACTTACCACAAATTGTTGGTTCATCAAAGGCCTCCAAATCTGTGAATATTCGTGAAAACCTCTGAACGCAACAAAGAATTTATAGCTTTGTACGATCCACCCGTAGTTGTAAGCTAAATAGAAAACGAAACGCGCAATGCGCGCAGCCGCGCATGCGTAAGGTTAACTCTATTGCTAGACGTAATAGAGTTAACTTTTCCTAGAGAGTGGCAGTTTTCAGCCGCGAATAAAATCATCCGCGAATATGCATAAAAATACAATTTTCGCGAAATATAACTCCGCGAATAAATTCATCCTGTACGGTATATCTCCTATAACGTAAATTCCAGATAGCGTAAAAAAATTATGTGAAGTTTTTACTTCTTACTACGTAAAAATTTCCATATAACGTAAAGTGTCACGTCGAGTGAGTTTTCAAAATCGATTTGAATGTTAGTTTATTTCGACGTACTTCCAGAAGAAATAATGCCGTGCGATTTGCATACTTTTTATTATATACAACTTTCGCGACATTCTAGTTCGTCGTAATTGATCGTTAACTGTGTTGACGAAAAGGCGAATAGGATAGCTGCGCAATGGTTCATGAATACAAGGGTGATTGGCAAATGTAGGTATTACAGCCTCAGTCTTCTAGTCTTGTTGTCATGAGTTGGAGTATCGTCAAAAATTATCTTTATCCTAGTTTTGACTCATGGATAGTAATAGACGGCGAACAGGTAGAACTGCTTTTTATGGTAAAAATATTTGGTTGTTCTGCCTTATTGTAGACATACAAAATATTTGTTATTAGCTTTACTTTGCAGAATAGACTTTGCCGTTTAGAAAAATAAGCAAATCGTTGTAAATGAGAGTCGAAAGTGTGCAGTTCCTATCAACTTATTGTAAACCAGTCAGATTGATCATAAAAAGGAGAAAGTTGTTGATGCAAACCAATAATTTTGCAGTTACGGTACAGCCCACAAATTAAAAAAGTTAAGTTAAGTTTTTATTTTTTGCATGAACCAAAAGGATGAGTCTGGAAAGATCTTGGAACGGATTAGGCAATTTACATGTATTTTGGTGTTCTTCTAACATAAGTTCCCTACAACTAAATGTTCCTGGAACGGATTATTTATAGTATAGGAGCGTCTACTGTATATATTTCTCAAAATTGATAAATTGTCAAGAGTGTGCATATAGTTAACTGCAAGGAATGGATTTTCCCTATTTTCTGGCTTGCTTGGCTCATCTAGGCTCCTTTTAAATGATGCATATTGATAAGCTTCACTCTCTGCCAAGAAGGCAGACTTGGTAAAAAGTTGGTCCTTCTAGAGCCGGCTTGGTAGGAGGTCGGTCTTTTATCTGCCAGCTCGATTGTGGTTTGCTCCTTAATCTACCGGCTTGGTCACAGGTCTGTCTTCATCTCTGCTTGCTTGAGGCTAGTCTGTCTGTCCTACCGGTCAATGGTCGGCCAGCTATTTTTTTCTGTTCAAGTCAAGGACCAGCAGTCTCTCATTGGAGAGACCCGGTGAGGCCTATTTGAGTCCCTAGAAGCTCTGAAGAACCAAGCCAGCTTTTAGGCCTCAGCATCACTTGCCACTCATGATGGGTCCCCTTAGCCCCAGCCCCGGCAATCGTCTGCCGTTGCACACCCCACTCCACATGAATTTTCAACTAATTATTTGACAACTCAATTGGCTTAGCCATTTGTTCGCTCTAGTGGTGTGATGAACAATCATAGTACCGATGGTGAGCATATAAGGTAGAATAGAAAGGATGCTGAGGTATTCGTTGATGAAGCTTACCGTAAATAACATGTTCAAGGTAAGCTTACAGGTAATCCCATTCCCAAAAAAAGGCCCAACTTGTGTTACAGACTGGGCCTTTTTTTGGGAATGGGAGTCCCCATT
Organism: Watersipora subatra; assembly: GCF_963576615.1. Lineage (NCBI taxonomy): Eukaryota > Metazoa > Bryozoa > Gymnolaemata > Cheilostomatida > Watersiporidae > Watersipora > Watersipora subatra. The sequence continues at coordinate 4,042,655 of NC_088717.1, forward strand.
TTAGTTAGTGTCACAATCACCTTGGCTATTAATTCAGAAGTATGCTATAACTAAATGTCTCATAATTATTAAGGCATATTATAGCAGGCCACCGCCTATCACTGTTATCTGTGTAAATACTTGTAGGATTAATCTCTCTTGGCTAATCTCATAAGCCTTTCGTTCCATCTGAGGTTTCACTGGCTCTGACAGTTTGTAATGGACTACGAACATCAAGTTCCGCTCGAGATTGAGCAAAACTTCCTTATTCCTGATGACATTGAAGCTAGATTAGACTCTTTAAAAGCTGTCAAGGTTAAGGAGTTGAAGCTCTGTGATGTCTATTTGGACACAGCGAGCAACTGCCTCGTTCTTTCAGGTTTTCTCCATACTTTGTCTGATTGACGCTTATATGGGCTAGCAGATTCCAAAATTGAAGGTAGACTTGCAACAAAATTCACGTTATAGTTATTTGGTATCAATAAATTTGCCATGTCTTACTTTGCTGTGTTGTAGGTACAAAATATATGAAAATATGATTACAAGCTCTTAAAAGTTCAAAAACGAACAGTTAATCATCGCCATCACGAAAACGCCGTAGGTTAGAATCAATTTATTCCTGCGACGCCTCAAGCAATTTGGTTATTGTTTTGACACGTGATGTTATCACGGGAAATGAAAAGTCAATAAAAGAATCAATATAAAACTTCTTGTAGCGCTAGTTTATGACAAACACTAAAGCCCGTATCAAATATAGATGCTCCACTCACTACTTTACAGTTTTTTCGGCTTGGTCTAATCGTCTAATTGTAATCTGATCATGTGACCCATACTTCCTACCAAACAGGGCGATTAGTTTCCGCAGTATTTTTCTGCTATCACAAGTAACCAACAGGCTTGTCATGTTTATCAAAGAATGACATGCATTCCTTCGAGCTAAGGTTGAAAAATTGAAGGTATTTTACGGTGGGTTTTGAGATATTAGTGCTCAAAATGACAGCGTTACAATGATGATGAAATAGACGCGTAAGAACAATAGACAAGGTTTTATTGAATGCGAGAAGTATATTTGATAAAAGATTTCGTTGAATGAAGTTGTGTGAAAGTGTAAACAGAAGCCATCTTGTTCAGCTACATCCCATTTGTAGTAGAGCAGGAGGGCATCAAAAAGCTGTCAAAAAGAGTGATTTATTCCTTTTGGAGGTGGGCTATGTGATAAGAGTGGCATCTAGATCAGAATTTTGAGCTGATTTCAAATATCTGATTTCTACACCTCTCAGATTGTTCATTTTTGAGCAATTTAATTAATATATTATTTTAATTAAATAAATGTCTGTAATGTTTCATGTGCTTCTACCAACAATGTAATAATGAAAATGGCATATAAATACTAAATAATTAGCAATAACCTAAGTTGGAATCAATTCTGATATAATTAAAAAATTTATTCTTTAATTATTATAATATTAGAACTGTACTATTTAATATTATGTGTTCCCATTTTGGTTGATATTGTGGCAGCTTTACAGCTTGTCCTTGTTATTCCGCAACTCTTATATCATTACAGATCTGCGAAACAAAAAATGAAAAGTATTTTTAAAGACTCAGACCATGCATATATAACATTTTAGTATACATATATTCATCATTAATGCTTATTATGTTGAACCGTTTACTTTATTATGCAAGTGAAATCGCAATTAGTCAGTCTTTTATACGGTGTGACACATATGTATTCTAATCAAACATGAAGTGCACCTTGGTTACAATACCACTCAAATGCTAACCTTCTAATTAGCAGTCATTTGAGTCTTCTGTATCTTTCATCTCCATCCTCTTTATTTCTATTGCTACAGCAGCTGCTTCTGCACATGTCCGTACACTTGAGATCTGTATTGTTGCACTGACAGCGACGAGACTGGCACCCAGTTTTGTATCGACAAAACATGTCCACGAGCACATCATGAGGTGCTGATTGTTGTGTTATCCATCTAGCTTTAAGCTCTCCATCTTCCATAAACCATCCATGTTGCTGGGGGATGGGGCATTGATGATTATTTGCTTGGCTCTTCACCATATCGCGGCCTGATAGTGGGGGTGGTAGGTTTGGTTGTGATGTCCGAGACGGTGAGCAGATCTTATACCTTGCTTCATTGATGGAATTAGTCTCTTCACCATATAATCTGCATATGAATGTCTCAACAGATTATCTTATTGCACCATCAACTTCAAAATCTGTTCCCAATGATTTCAGTGTGTTACAGAATTCAAGATTGTTCTTTAGCAGCTTGAAGAAAGTTATCTTCCTGTTGGAATAGAATGCGCTTACACTGTCATATCCACTTAGAGCATGGAGCCCGAGCAGTGCTTTGCATCATTCGGATGTGAGGACAGTAGACAGACAGCCTGTTTACATATCTCAACTGCTTCTTACCACAGCAGTAAATGAGTTTTTGTGATGGCAGCTCATTCACTAGAGATAGACAGCTTAGGAAAACATCTGTGTCCTGGCACTTGACTAGAACTTTTGAGCTGGGTTTGTCTTCCATTATCTTTGCGATATGTGATAACATGCGCGTATCTGCTTCCTCGTGGTCTGGTGTCAAACTATCTATTTGGTTTACACCGATTGATCTATCAAGGTCATAGCTGTTCATGTGGCATTCTTGAGAAAAAGCTGTTACAAGATCTAGTTTCTGCTTCACAGTTGACTTCCTCCATGTATCCTTTAAAAATTTTACTAAAGCAGTCTTGTTTGAGCCATCTGCTAAAAATTCAGAAGTTCGGACAAAACACAGCAACCTTCTGCCTTCCTTTCACACTTCTATGACTTCTCTCACCTCCTTGAATGCTGATATCAGGGTATGTGTCACAAACAAATTCCACACGACATGTGTGATATACATTTGCAATACTAACTATCCGTTGCAAACGCTGACTTGCAACCATGCCAAAAGTTGGAGGAGCTTTCAGGGTCTGAATTTTGGCCATAGCATCAACCACAACAGCGTCAAAGACTGGTAGCTGATCCTGATTAACATAGATTGATGGTTGATCATCAAAATCTTTGTCAACAGCAGCCATCAGAGCCGACTTGGCAGTCTTCAATATAGAGCCATCAGATTTAGCCAGGGACCAGCTGATGTTGCCAAGAGAGAATGATAACACTTTTCTCAAATCCAAGTTACGCTGTTGGCTGATCACTAACAAATTCTCAAACAGTCTGTGCGAACACTTTAGGACTTTTTCTTTTCATTTTTTCTTAGCTGATGGTAATGTGGGAAAGGTTTTGAGCTTGTTTGACTTGATGGATGCATTGAAATCAATCTCTTGGATGCTTAACCTCCTCTGGACAAATTCTGAAAGCTGTTTCTCTCCTATCACATTTGCCATTTCAAGATCCTGCTTCACTTCAATGGAGGCTTTTGCACCACTGGTAATATGTACTAGCTTGGTGGTTTGAAACGAAAACGGATTTATTCTTGCTGTTATGAGTCTTTCATGACTTCCCTCATTTTTTCATCAGCCTTCCATGCCTTTTCATGCATCTCATAACTTGCTGCATCCAAATAACCAAGCACTAGCATCTACCTCATGTCTGTATGTACAGCTGTTCGTTCTGGGTGAGATAGAGTCCAGCATTGAGAGGCCGATGATTCTTGATAAACCCTATGATTCCACCGTGAGACTTTGAGTCTCTTTTAACTGTTTGCTCAGTAGATTGATCACAAGCGATAGAGCTGAATGGATAGTGATGTCGTGATTGATAAGTAAAATACCCTTTCTTCATAAGAGCCTCATACACCTTGCTACGCCATACTTTCAGATTAGTCATCTCAGTACAGCATGCCATATCTAGCGTAGTTTGTGTGGTCATATGCAAAAAACCAAGGAAGGATCATACATGTAATTTATCTATAAATTTATGTCCAAATTGTAGGCTATAACACGTCATGTAAACTGCAAAGAGTTAATTTTGCTGCTCACAAAATGTGCAGACAAAAATGAAAATGTTGTCTTTTTCTCCCACCAATGTACCATCATGGAGTAATCATCATGAATTTGTAAAGCTATAAATATCTGATCTCATCTCTTCTGCTGTATCACATTCTTTCTGTCTCTTCTCATGTATTTTCCCTGCTCTTTCCATAACGAGTTTGTTACAATACTTTTTATAACAGGCATAATGACAACAAGTCTGAACTCTCATCGAAGTTCTCAGTGCTTAGCACTTTTTGAGCAATTTCACATTGAATGCTCTCTTTTTCTAATATCGACCATCTGTTTGAATACTGTTTGGCTGTCTCATATTGAAGTTTAGTCACTCTGACTAGGGTTTCATTCACAGACTAATCAAGACAGTGAAACAAGTGGTCTTGCTGCATTCTTGGCATGGGTTAAGGAATGCTGAGAATTGACTCACTTAATCTCAAATAAAAGCATTTATTAATTTTTGAGATTATAAAATAGTTTTCTTTGTCTGATATGTAAGGTTTTCCAACCAAACTTGGAGTTGCCCCCTCTCATTTCGAAAGTGCTCTCTAGCTCAGAAATGTGCAAACACATAGGTGTAGAAACATTATAATTGAATTCAGCATAAATTTCTGACTATAAAACATCTTAGTTTGAGTAGCCCACCCTCCGAAGGAAAAGGCTGAAAGATAAGTTTATGTTCCTGCGCCTCACTATTGAGCCGTTTTGGAAAGAGATCCTAATCTACAGACCTTTCGTGATGGCTGCGATTAACTGTTTGTTTTTGAGCTTTTAAGAGCTTGTAATCACATTTCCACATATTTTGCACCTACAACACAGCAGATTAAGCCATGGTGAATCTTTTCATACCAAATAACTGTACTGTGAATTTTGTTGCAAGTCGACCTTTAATATTTATTCATATTGCATGATTCATTCCCAAAAATATTTAAAGCTAGTAGCAGTGATCAATTTTTCCTTATGATATTTTAACACTTAATTAGACTGGTTTGTAATAGCTTATTGTCAATTACCATCATCTGTTTATATGTCATCCACTGTATGTTAGTTTTTTCTTCGCTCTTGCAGTGTGTTTTTTTTGTATAGACATGTGGCTCAGAAGAAGAAATGGTAATTATGAGCTGAAGTACCCACCTCAAAACAAGATGGGGTCTGATGTTGATCAGTACCAGGAAACAGCGGACAAATGTCTCATCGAGCAACTTGTCTTTAAACAGCTTGCTCATTCACTCTCTAACTCTAAAATGCCAAGTAAGGAAATCTGTAGCTCCTTCTATCAACATTGACACTGTCTAAACTGAATCTAGAATCTGTACCTGGTTATTTTTATATTTTGAGGGGAAACTTCATGTTTGAAGTATAAATTTGAAATTTTATGTTTTACAATCCGAAGGCTGGTGGTTATTTAATCTACTATCTAAGATGTTTTTGTCAATAAGCAGCTCAGTGGTTTACCCTAGGAAGGTTATTGATGAAATTCCAGCTGAGTTACGTATGTCATTTATGTAAGAAAAGATGGTAATACTCACAGCTGTAGCTGCTTGTATAACCATTACTTTAGAGATTTGTCAGTTTACATCAATTAATTTAAACTAAGAAGAGATACGCTTATAGCATATGTAAAGATTTATTCAGTTCTGAAAAAGATAAACTTGAGTTGGTGCCCTGAAAAGGGTGGAAAGAGCAAAAGATAAGTAGAGTGAAAATATGAATGGTAAGCTTAAGTTCCTTTAAGTTTGGGTTCCTTTAATTAAATTATGAGAAGAGGTTATTACTCATGTTGGGTTATAATGTGAGTGTTTCTTAGTTGAAGAAGTTGTGTCCAATGGCACGGAGGTCTCTAAAAATATTTTCAACACCTATCATAATGCCTATTAGTGAGGTGCAATACTATGCAAGTTTGTTAGGTTTTTTCTATATTGGGCCGGAAATTTTGCCTAACTCATTTTAGTTATGATTTTATTACACCTATGGTATTAGCTTTAAGTAAAAGTTTTGATTATAATTTTCTAATGCTATAGAGTTTTACATTATATTATATCATGTTTCATGAATGTTATCTTATATTGGGTTTTTTCTTCTTATTATGTTTTGATATATTACACTCTGCTGTGTTATATTATGTTATCTCGTATTACATTATTTTGCATTAGGTTGCTTCATACTATATTATATATTATGCTATTGCATGAGCATTCTTGCCCACCATGAAATATCATTATGTATAGGGAGTACCTGCAAAATTATTCCGCAATGGAAGAAGGTGGTTGAGTGACACAGGTCCTGACTGCTATGCTGAATACTGGCGCTCAATTCCCTGCTGCAGAATTTTTTTCTAATCTCCGAAGCTGGCTTCAGCTGGATGGACATGGCCTTTATTATAATAAAGATTGTATTATGTCATAATTTGTTAATTCTTTATCCTTTTATATTATAATACAATGAAGTGTGTGATACTGTATTTTTTTATTTCATGTATTGTATTATTTTACACTGTATTATGTATTTTTATATTATGTTACTTGATCTTGCACTACTTTCAAACACGTTCTCAAGGTCCCCATTCTATCTTTATGAAAATGTAATTTCTTTCTCTTGGCTAACTTACCCTTCATATGCCACGACAAGTTATCACTCCCATTGTTGCACTCAAACATCTGTTAGGCTGTCTGTGTACCACGTGGTATTTACTTTATGTAGTTTATGCTTAACAGTAAACTAGTATTTTATCAGTAAGTTTATCATAAATCTTACTGTTTGTAGAGTCTCTTGAAGAACTTGTGCCATTTATGGAGCTGACAACATACCGGAAAGAGTACAGACTCGGAGACAATATATCCATAGTTCTTGATGAGACTAACTATGGATACAGTGAGTCTATTCAATATCGGTTCACCCTTTTTGGCCTCATTTCAGTTTTTACTTGTCCTACTTCACCTAACTGCAATAGATATGAAGAATAGCGCAGTTCTATGTGTCGGTCATTGTAACACCTTAATTGAGGCAAAGGTCTTCAATATCAATTCTCAGACAATATACGGTTTTTTGTAGAGGAGTTACTAACCGTGACAACTATTCACATCATTTCTTCTGTTACGTTCTTACTTTGTTGTAGTGCGATGTAAAACTAGGCTAAACTAAAAAATTACGGAAGGAAAGATCGTGTCGTTGATTTTTTCATGTTATTATGTACCATTCCCTAGTCTTCTAAAGAGAGAGATAGCTCAATATTAAAAATTGTGTTTATAGATATTGGAGAAGTTGAGGTAATCTCGCTTACTCCTGAAACACAACAACAAGGTGTGGAAGAGGTGGAAAGAGCAATTGCAGACCTTCGAGTGCAGACGGTCGGTAGGGCTGAAGGTAAGACTATGCACTATTTAGCCAAATTTAATTCACCATTACTGGACAAGATTCGCTCAAAACTTAAGTTTTAAGTTTTATATACTTTCCAAGCATTGTTTCTAGCTTTGCTATGTCCAGCTTAAAGTTTTCTGAACAGATTTTATGATTTTGTTACTTGTATTTTTCAACTGTAGGATATTTCTTGTTGCAAATCTGCCTAAAAGTAAGAAATGAAATTAATGTTTACTTTATTGATTTAGGAAGCTCTATAAACGAGCTTTCCTTGAGACATCAACTGTCTAAAGAAATCAATTCATTGGTGACCAACATAAAAATTGTTTTGTTTAAGTTTTTTTATGTTTAAATTTTTTAGTGGTTACGTAGCCATAATTTTATGCTGGTATCAAGTTTCTAAATACTGTCAAGTTATACGCTTACACTTGTACAAGAAGTTATAAATGTTTTATTATATTATAATAGTACATACATCTATTACCATTGCTTTAAATGAATAAACTGTAATAGTTTCATGTGTCAATATCATTGTTTTGTCAATAAACATACTAGTTAAAATCAACATATTTGTTTTTTGTTGGTTTGTAAATTCATTGGTAAATCTGAAGGCTTCGTCTCATTATCAGCTAAGACTTGCGTGGTGCCAGGCTATTCTAATTGTTAATAGTTCTACTGAATACATTTACCTCATGAACTATAGTAGCATAGCTGGTCTGTAGCCTCCTTTATGTTGAAATGTCAGGTTTTATCTAGGTTGGCCATAGATTATTCCATTAAATTATCGTTAAAATATATTGTTCTTTTTAAATGTTTATTTTTCAGTTTTATGTGTTCTCATCGAATTATAATGACTAGAGATTATTATGTTTTAGGGGATGTCTTAGTTTCTACTTACCTAAATTGAAAATATAAAAAGTATTTTGGTAGCTAGAATAAGTTCATCCATGTTATCATTACACAACACTGACTATTATATATGGCTACTATATTATGCTGATAAATGAGTTTAGACAATAACAAAATGTCTTTTAGTTAGAAATTATACTCTAAAACATTACTACACAGCTTCGGTCATGCTGAACTGTATTTACCAGGCAATTTTCTATTTATTAGCATATAAAATTTGTATGAGATGGCAAAGGTTGATCACAAGGTAATAGAAACTCAAGAGAAAATCAATTATCAATAAAAACTCACTAGAAATAGAGCATTGATAGTTAATGAAAACTTGGTAGCAATAGCTGGTAAGTTATCAGTAAAAACTTCAAAGTATCAATAATCGATCAATATTAGGGACAAAGGATGATCATCAGTGAACATAGAAAATCAAATATTTAATAGCAACTCAGAAGCAACAGAGAATCGTTAACCAAGAGAAACATAATAGCAATAATCTATAAACAAAACACAGAGACTCATAGCAAAATATGGTCAATAATAAATACGAACTCTTTGGCCATAACTGATCAGCAGTCTATAAAAACTACAGCAATAGATAAACCCAATTGTTATCACATCTGTCGATCAATCACATGTCTTATTGTTCACATCTTATTGACTATCAACATAAGCTCAATGTCTATATAATAACACTGCAGTATATCTCTTTCAGCAGTAGGAACTTCAATTAATCTGAGTTATCCATTTGAAATTGTCTGTTATCTGTGCATACATAAAACATATATATATATATATACAGTGCAGTGCACCCCCTGCGTTACGACATCCCTGTTTTACAGTTTTTTAGCCTTACAATGTGACACGCATAATTTTTTTCGTTCCCTCGTTAAGGCATTTTTTCACCGCTCGATATCATCAAACATGTGTCTTGAAATTCAATTTTGGTGGTCGGTGTGCTGAATACCTCAGAATAACGAATATGCCGGTATACTAATCACCGAAACCTGTTGCATAACGAATGAAAGAGATAGGATGTTCACTAGCTCTCAGTTCAGCATTCTTCGTTTTTCGTATATGCTTGATATTGTGTGAGTGAAATGAAAATTTTTCAAAAGAGAAAGTGAGAATTGATTGTGCATTTTGTCGTTTAGTATAATACTAACAAAATTCTCGGTGTTGTACGGGTGTTAAAAATCAGCTTATAAACAGTGAGAGGTAAGGTGGTTGCCTGCCACTTGCCATTAGCCTGGCACAATGCCAATGGCTAATTTGAGTAAGCTTATTTTTAAGAGCTGTGAGAGCAAGCATAAAAAAATGTTGCACCATAACAAAGAGTGGTAACGTATTTTCACCTACATAGTGACGTATATCGCCCAATGAATTCATCAATCACGTGTAGCTTAATCGGTAAGAGATTTGCCTAACAAACAGGAGGTTCTGAGATGAAATCTTCTGCGATACAGATTCTTCATTCTGATATCTGAATAGATATAGCTGGACACACTGAACGGCAGACTTTGAGATTTATATACACTATATAGACTGCTTATAAACTTTAATTTATTATACATATATAACTATATATTGAACTTTAATTAGTCAACCATATGTCCTAAGATTGATAATGATGTGAAAGAGAGAAGTAAGAATCATAACCATAATCACAAGCAGTTCATAGCTACTAAAGTAATTGTAGGTTACTATACGGGTAGTTACTAAGGTTAATACACTGTTTTGTTACTAATTTTTTAATGTACAGTCCATATATAAAAATTTAATGTGTTTTCACCAAGGGGTGTCTGCATTAGATAATTATTATGGGTTTCTATATCCCTCTATACAACACTTTGCCTTACTATGCCAACACTGAACCAAGTCAATGCTGTATGGTGGGAGTCCACTGTATATGTATATAAGCAAATAAGTTGTATAGCCTATCATCAATCACCTGACAGTGTGTCATTTTTTCATTATCTATAACTAGGTGAATGCCCTGCCTTGCACAGGTAATCAGAAACAGCTTATAAACATTACATTACTTTACCTATTACATAGCATTTACACCACATTACCTGCAACTGTTTATAAGCTGTTTTTGTTACCACTGTGCAACGCTGTGCATTCATCTCATGAGGCCTCGAGCCGTGAGGCCAACTGGTAATCATTACGTGTGACGAAATGTAGTTCTGCATATTTTAGCTGATGTAATCAATATCTTCACTGTCATTTATTGCTATGCTCAGTTAAACGCAGTGTTTAAATGAGTAAGTTCGATGCCTCAAGAATTGTAGGTCCCGAGATCGAGTCCAATGAGAAGAGGATTTTGTCATTAGATTGTAATCGCTATAGCTGGACGCTGTTTAAGATTTATAAGTATACTAGAAGAAAGCCCAGCGTTGCACCAGCAATAGAATAATTACTTAAGGAATTTGGGTAACTTATCTGCAAAACTAGATCTTTACTAAAACAATACTCTCGTTTTTGGTTAGCTTAACAATCGTTACGTGTAATGGTCAACAGTGCTAGTTATTAACCCCAAGCAAGCGCCTTGAGCGTGAGTAGTTTAACCAATGTAATAACTATTTGTTTAACGAAACTTTTGTATTTCGTGTAGCTTAATAGTTAATTTTGCCACCTTTAGATCTGGGGGTCTTGAGATCAAATCCACTGCTGTGCAGATTTTTCATTGCTGAATTTTAATTGCTAAAACTGGACACAGGGTTTAACGAAAAGACAAACACTGAAATTTATATAGACTAGGTGAATGCCCAGTGTTGCCTGAATAATAAAAAGTTTTTGCCCAAAAAAAAAAATTTTTGATCTAACATATACAACATTTACCATCACAACTTTTGAACTTCATGTCATGAGAAACGTGTTTTGCGCAGTTCAAATAAATTAGGAGAAAAATTGAAACAGCTGTAAAAGTGTTTAAATGGGAAATAATTAGCAAGTAATGGCTAGATGAAGTCGGGTTTGTTACAATGAAACGTGATTTTATAATGATACAATTAAAAACCAGATAGAATTACATAAAATAAAAATCATAATTAGGTTGAATTAATAATAGCGATGAGTACATAGAACTGTGTGTATAAAAATGGTTACTGTTGCTGTATAAACTCAATCAAAACTGCTAATGCGTTCAAGTTGCAGTGTTATGCATCTCTATTCTGTTGATCCCTTTGCAACTATAGATCGCATAATTCCATGTTTGTTTGATTTTAGCGTTTTAACCACAAGCAGGTTTTGCCGATTTTAGTCTTAAAACATTCTAACAGTTAAATCACTTCAAACCAAAAAAAGCCACCAATAGAAAAAATACCAATACTTTCTGAGAAAACCAAATAAATTTGGTACAAGTTCATCTTTAACACCCGAACCAATCGATCGCCTTTAAGTATTTCTGAATAATTATGCAGCTACTCATTTCCCTGTTTTATTAGCACACCTGACGATCTCACCCGGTACACCAAATTTCTAGGTACTAGTATATATAAGAAATACTACTTTAGGCCGTTTTCTCTTTGAAGTGCGGTGAGAGAGTAAACGGTACTTTTAAGGCTAACTATAACGGTACGGTCACATGTAACGAATTATTCGTTAATCTGACTGAATTCACAAAACTCACAGATTTATTTGGCCAAATATCTCAGAATTATCTGAGCTGTGCATGCACACCGAATTCGTCGACGAAACGCTTTTAATTGGCTAAACAATTTTTCATTTTAGCGAGCCCGATTCTAGCAGTTTTTGCAATTAGTATAGCCCAAAACACATACCACAACACACAATAAAAGTATCAGCGCAATTCAACGTAGTACATACGATGCAGCTGCCTTAATTGCGCCATTGTTAGTTCTTTATTGTTCGGACAGCGTGGTTACAAATTTTTTTTAATAATATTAATTTATTTTTAACAACAAAAATCCCGTAGCAGAAAGAGTTGCCATCTTTAGCGCAATCAAGTTAGATGCATCGTATTCACTATGGCGAATTGTCTTAATGTTTTTTTGTGTGTCGCATTAATTGCTTCAGACTATATAAATTGCAAAAGCTGCTAGAATCATGCTCGCTAACCCACAATAACACATTTTAAGCAGCTTCATCATATGTACTATGTTGAATTGCTATGGTACTTTTATTGTGTGTCATTATACGTGTCTCGGACTAAATTAATTGCAAAAGCTGCTAGAATTGTGCTCGCTAAAAAGATTGTTTAGCCAATTAAAAGCGTTTCGTCGACGATTTTGGTGTGCATGCACAGCTCAGACAATTCTGTTTATTTCGTGAACTCGGTCAGATTGAACGACTAATTCGTTACGTGTGGCCGTACCTGTAAGGTACGGCCACACGTAACGAATAAATCTGTGAATTTCGTGAATTCAGTCAGATTAACGAATAATTCGTTACGTGTGGCCAGACCTTAAGACTTTTATTATTCAAATCAAATTTGACAATTTGCACCAATTTGATGCTTTGTTATATATAATTTCTTACCCAATACGGGAAAAAACTTAACGTAAATTCTTTACATTAAGTAGAAATTGCATAAAAGGAGGTTTGCCTTATAGGATGACTTGCTGATTTTAGAATGTTTCTTTTTCGTCGAATCTCCAGAGTTTATTTGTGTTAATGACCTCTAAAACCTCTAATTGAACGTCACCTCTATTTGAATGCCACCTCTATTTGACCGCCACTACGAGAAAAGGGTTAAAAATAGAATACCACCTCCATTTGACCGCCATTTTGATTACCTTTGATCTTTATGAACTCATAATATCAAGTGATCAGTAGAAAATTGTCCACAAAATCATATTAATAATGAATCGTTTACATTAATAACAATCAATTCTGTCGTTGTCCAACTCCAGAGCTTTTCACCTTTTCTTCGTTAAAACTTTGAAAGCAACACCATAGAAATAATCAATAACAGTCTCAGGCTAATAGTAGTTTTTTGTCTAATGCGGTCTTTCTACTTCAAAGTAGCCTACATACATGTATATAAAAGTAGTTTAAATTTATGATAGTAGATAAACTTTGAAAGCAAAGCCATAGAAATAATTTCTATCTCAGGCTATTAGTAGTTCCTTAATATTTCTTAGTTTTAGTACTTCGAAGAACACGCATATAAAAACAGTTTGCAAGTTTTGGGCCAAAGGTTACGTTTAGCGAGCAAACTTTTACGCGTTGCATTTGTGTTAAATACAACGCATAAAAGTTTGGCTCATTCAAAAAACTGTTTGGACGATAATATTGACTAGTTCAGCAGTGCGGAAGAAGAGTTGAAGCCAGAAGATATTGTGGAAGGTATTGGACAACTAGAAGATGTTCAAAAGCAACTATCAGAACGCAGCTATCCGAGCAAACGATGGAAATATTTTTGTTTTAAAAACGTAAATTTTTGTTTTTTAGCAATATAAGTATGGTTCATTTATGTCACTTGTTCATGAATATATATTTGTATCATTTGATAGATTATTATTGTATAACTTACAAAGTTGCAGATTTATAGCATGTTATTTAATAGCATCTTTGCGGCTACCTTAACACTGCTTACAATGGATCGACGCTCATAACTTCACTTCTAGTGCACATAAAAAGCTAGTTTTGGCTGCAAACTGGAGCAAACATATCAGTCAGTGCAATGAGTGTTTATTCAACAATGTTAAATATAAATATAAAATAAAAAATGTTTCAAATTTAGAATGAAATTAAAATTGAAAATGCTAACAAAATGCAAAGAAGGACACAAGCTATAATATTATCGCAGGTCAATTGCAAGCAATAGATATAAGCTTGTAGAAATATTTCTCGATTATATTATGTTTCTCGATGCATATTTATTAAGAGATCTTTGACAAGTTGGAGGTAAGTTAGCAGATTTATTGCATCCAAAAGGTTTAACATTGCTCCAACGGGAAAAGAGAGCAAAATATAGGTGACATTCGCTTCACCCATAATAGGGCTAAATTTATCTTCCAAAAATTTTGACGAGCCATTTGAAAATAGACCTCCAGCTTCTATTTAAACGCCGCCTACAATTGACCGCCCCTATAGAGGAAGGGTTGAAAAATAGAGCGCCATGGTGTTCAATTAGAGGTTTTACGGTATTTAGAATTTTATCGGCAAGCAGTACAACGTATCCAGCTTTTGAATTGGGCTAGAATTCTTCAACCAAATTCCTTATGCTGCTTGCGATGTAAACTGCTGTGATTTTAAATATTTTCTCGTGTAGCCGAAGGAGTGAACTAGCTGCATTAAGAAGTATGCTCAGATGTCAATAACAGATCAATTTATTTTGTATGTCATTTTATGTTTTCATTTGCAATTAGCAATAAATATTTTTGGAAACAATAACTCACTCTCCTTATCATTACTATCTAGATTGATTGACTCTTTGATGCGTAAGGTTAGTGGCTTTTAGAACAGAGTCCATACCTGAATTGTTCAACACATTGTTAGACTCCCATTAGTTTGTAAGACTTGGGAAGATGAATGTCGCTAACGCGTCTCAAGAAGGAAGGTGCACCAATGAAACATTCTTATGTGACATACAAGAATCAACAGTGACGACTACAATCTATATTTTAGCATTCACCATGAATCTTCTTCATCTTTGCGGACTGCACCTCACCTCTAAGTCAGAGAAGAGTAGCTACTACCGTGTTCTTATTGGAATGACATGTGTGGACATGCTGGAAAGTTTTGTATTTGGAGTCTGCATTTTCTGTCCATTTCTCTCTGTTCTTTGGCATGAAGACAGTAACAGTTTGAATGCTCTTGTCGTCGTGGCAACAGAGAGCACTCTCCATTGTCGATACCTTATGGTGTTGTCTGCAAGTGTTGATCGCTACTACGCTGCTTGCAAGCCTCACGAGTACAAGACTTCCAAGGTTATAACGAACATTGGAAAGCTCTCCTTACTTGGTTGTGTCGTGAATGTTTTGGTTATCGTTGCTATGGTTTCTGTATGCCCAGATGCGGTATGCCCTCATCCTTACCTTGGTGCAAGAATCGACTACAAGGAGAACCCTATTCTTTTGGCTATTTCTTTGCTTTTAGCTGTTCTTCCTGGACTTTTTACCTCACCATTACTTTTTGCAGTAATAACAAAGCTGAAGCAGAAACAAAATCCGGTCTCTACTCGAACAAATCGGGACATCAAGGTTGCGACGAAATATGTTTTAGGTGTGAGCATACTGTTTCATATAATACTAGTTCCAAGTGTCATTCCATTTTTCATTGGCTATATACCAATTGAACAATCTAGCAAAGTTTTTCGGCTCTTTGATACTATTCAAGCCTTGTATGGAATTGTTAATGTCGTACTTTATTCTTGTGTGTACACAGGCTATTTAAAAGAGGTGAAAGTTCAGCTAGGTTTGCGATTGGGAAATTCTAGAGTTTTTCCCAAATGATTGATAGGGTTTGTATTTATTTTGAACATTCCATGTTAGCTTTTTAACCATTTAGTGCTGTTTAACAATTGATTATCATTGAGTAATTCCGTTTTCATCACATTTTGTTTGTAATAGCTTATGAATAATACTATACTACTATTTCACTATTAACGATTGTATTTCACTACTTGTTTGATGACTAACCACTTTAAAGATTTGTGCATTCTCAACTTCCGACTTCGACATCATGAGTTTTGTATTGTTATTGTGGTTGTTAATAAATGCTATGATAACACAAGAATAAGCAAATTTTGGTAAAATAACTATTTAAAAAGAAACCTCAGTTTGTGTCTTTCTGATTGTTTTAGCATTGCTTGAATGATGACACCATAGATCTACACAGCTATTTAATGGTAAAGCTTTTCTAACCAACAGCTGCGATGCATCACTAGTCATTGGTGAGTTTAACATTGCAGATGTATTATCTCGACACGCATATTTAAGATTTTGAGAATTTATTTTCAAAATCACCAAGTGTACTCTTCACCAAGTGCTTTAAGCGGAGCTCTGGCTTTTTTTTATATGTGATTGTTCCGCTCTTTCGATTTGGGGACTCTTCGACTTGGGGACAACCTTCAGTCGGTTCAGTGTAGCCCCTGCCAGTATTTTAGGTTTATCGATCTATCTCGGCTGAGTTGTCAATGTCTTCATCCATCCGGGCCGAGTCATCAGATGATTGCATCTTCTCTTGGGTTGGGCCAGGGGCAAAAAGGGGTCAGCTTGTGGCTGCCACAATTGTATGCAGACACAATAGTGATTGGTTTATCCTTAGCAAATACATGAGCTTCACCAGCACCTACAGTGCAACATCTGTAACATTACAGCAATATTAAGCGCTTGCAGCACACAATTTTTTTAAGATAGTGCCGTGCCAGCATGTCAGCTGTGACTCAAATATAATAAGATTCAGAGGCATGATCGTTATTGACATCAAGTTGATGGTGTTCAAAAACACTCATCAGACCAAATGACACCAACAGAATTATATACAGCAACAATACAACACAATATTAGCACTTGGTAGGAAACAATTTATTCCAGGATATTAAACTTTTCATTTTATCATTTTGTAAACGAGTTGATCAATATTCACTGTAATTTGTTCTAATAGATGTTTTTACTTCAATCTTCATTTCATGGAGACTAGTTCTCAGCTCAGTTTAAACTTCAGCAAAGCCAACATCAGTCTTTGCGAACTACTCTAATTCAAATTTGCTTTGTGACCCTTTTCGGTCTAGTATATCTCATCACTTTATACTAAATGCTTTGTTATGAACGAGCTTCAACTATTATGACTTGAAAGTCTATCAAAGTCTGAGAAATAACCTATGACTGCATGCTCATTTAGCTTTTGAAACGCATTAGTAACTGCCGCCAATATAGGGACAACAGCAGTTTGTTGCTTTCAACTTATGCTGGCAAGTCTCAATCAATTCTAGGCCATGCGTCATCTACATGACTGCAATTTCTGCAGAGTTACAAGCAGGAGAAGTAAAGGGCTACAACAGCTCATTTTTCACTGGTTGCAGAAGCGGGATACACTGGATCTCTTCTCCACATGAACCGGTAAACCTTTGAATAAACTCCATTTTCAATGAAAGTTGACTTCCTGCCATGAAACCAGCAAGCTGTCCCACAGACTTTAAGAAAGTCAATGTGCTGACACAAGAGTGCTCAAATCGAAAAGTGTTGAGCTATGCATAAAGGCTAATACTCTCACAGAGACCTTCATATCTGATCGTTCACTAATGGCTTCAGATCATTTCATATCCTAATTTATAGACGTATATCTTAACGACAATATTATAAACTTGACATCATTCATATGGTTTTTTATTGTTATTTGACTCCAGTTTTATAAACTTCTATGATCTTATCATGTTGGGGTCACAGCTGACATACCGGCACAGCAATCTCATGAAAAAATTGTGAGCTGCAAGTGCTTAATGTTGCACTGTGATATTACGCACGTTGCACTGTATGTACTGATGAGTTTCAAGTCTCCGCTAATGATAAACCAATCAATTATTATCCTGTTCGAATACAGCTGTGGCAGCCACAAGCCTACCCAATTTTGTTCCTGGTCTGACCAAAGAGAAGACGCAGGCAACCGATGACTTGGCCCAGACGAATGAAGACATTGACAACTCAGCCCAAATAGACAGAGAAACCTAAAGAACTGGCAGTGGCTAAACCGAACCGACTGAAGGCGTCACAAAGTTGAAGGGGTAGGCCACTCATGTATAAAAAAAATGAGCCAGAGCTCTACTTAAAGCATTGTGCGATGAGCTCTCACACATTATTGTAGTTTATTTTAGCACTATAACTAGTGTTTTATATTAATTATGAAAATTTATTTATTATCAACTTAATGTGGCTGGTTTTTACAAGTTTTGAGAAGTAAAGTGTTACAACGGCTCATTTTACACTGGTGGCAGAAGCAGGATACTCTAGATCTCTGGTCTACATGAACCGGTGAACCTTTGAATAAACTTCTTGACTCTGCGTCAAGAGTGGCAATAGAAAAAAAACCCAGAAAGAGTAAAATAGTGCTTCAGCATAACGTTTTGAGGACCGGTAAAGGTGAATTGCTTTATTCTAAACTTCTGCTCTAAACCTCTGTTAGGGAAAGCCCACAGCTAGACAAAAGAGAAAAGTGTAAAAGTTGATTTAGAGCAGTTCATTGAGAAAAAAAAGAAGAACAAGAGGGCGAAAGAAACAAAATGTTTAGCTAATTATTAATCCTTATGCTGACGTTACATTGTACCGTGAAAATATGCTTCTCTCTGTTATTTTTAAATGCTTCCTTATTCAATTTTCTGTTACAGTTTCATAAAAAGTTGAAACATTTTCATAATAGTGTAATTACTGAACTGAGATTTTAACTTTTTTTAATTTTCTATCTGATTAGTCAAAGTGAGCAATTGCTATAAAACAACTTGCATGTAGCGTACATTAGACCACCAATCAATAATGAAACTCAGCCATAACTTAAAAATGTCCTGTGCTGAAATACTACTAAAACTCAGGCTATAAGCATAGATCTATTGATGTCAGCTGTTAGCCTTTGCTATAACTTTGAAAATGTAAACTAAACGTCCATGATTACATATGGATGATTAGCATGTCCGGCCTGTTTAGTGCTCAAAAACACTGCGCTATACTGAAACAGGTTTGAAAATGGCGTCTTGCGTTTTTGAATTTATTGTGCTCTGTCTGTATAACTGCTTTCATAAGAGTTGTATTCTACTTTAGATTGCCATTTTGTTTTGAAAGACGTACTTTAGTGCACGAAACTGTAGATATTGCTATAGTTTAAAATCTGATCACGTTAAAATCAAAATAATTGTGAGTAAACAACCTAGCTGGTATGCCGTTAAGCAGACTGATTTGGTGCTTGAGCATGTATTTTGTGTGCAGTTTAGTGGAATTTTACTATCTAGTCTAATGTTTTGTGCTTTCTGAAAGCTTTATTTGTTATTTCAAACAACAATTGTCTACCAAAACTACATGTGAGTACAGTAACTGTTAAAAAAACTCCTATAAATAATAACACTAAAAAGGTCAAACCTGGCTAACAACAATAAAAATCACGAATTAGCAATTATAAAATTAATATTTGACTAAGTAGATGTACTTTCTGAAGTAGCTGTTAAAATGCTATGGTACAGTGTGAGCATTGAAAATAGGAGAATAACCTGAATATATCAAAATTATGCAGCAAAAGGATAAACTCACAACAAAAAATAGTTGACTACATACAATCACTTGCTGATGTAGCGGTTGAACATCTAGCAAAAGTTGAGGAGTTTTTTCGATCTCCAGAGGTGAACAAGAAAATACGCTTTAGAGAACACTCAGTTTTTGACACAGGATCAGCCTAACACATAGCACTCAGCAATAAATTATGAGAATTTGTGATGTAGCATTCAAGCGATGGGGAGACAACTAACACTAAAAGTTTCTTGTCATTTCGTCACAAGAGATGCTAAATATAAACATCGGTTAGTTAGTTTACTCGAAATCAAAATCGCCTAACGTTTAATTTGGATTAACTGTGGCTCCCCTCACTTTGGTGACTGTCCAGTTCTTTACCTCTGGTAAGTATTTCCGATAAATATAACAATAGAAAAGAACATTAGCTGTTCCATAAACCACTTGAGAAAATAGGGTAGTCCATTCAAAGGCTCGAATAAGATCTTTGTCCTTCAGCGTTACAATAGCAGTAGAATACACAAGCACTGGAGTTAAGGCGATGTAAAACATCAAGCAGGTTCCCAAAATGTATTTCGTAGCTATTTTTATGTCTCGACTAACTCCATTTCCTGCAGGTTGACGATTCATTTTCAGTAGCTTCTTTATCACCATTGCCAAAAGAACTGCATTGAGTGATACGGGGATGACGAATTGCAATATTCCAACTAATGTCATGTATGGATTCTCACTAAAATTTATGGTGCAGCCGAAGACTTCATCAAAAGAAACAAAGTCTGGAAATGATGCGAAGCCAACGTTGATGACCAGAATAAGAATAATTCCAGTAAGTGAGAGCTTACCAATGTTACTCGTAATTCTTGATGATTTGTAGTCATGTGGTCTCCGAATAGCATAGAATCGATCAAGACTTGCCAACATGAGCAGAAAGTAACGGATTCCTATCGTTCCCGTTGTTGCCACAGCAACCAGTGCGTTTAAGAAACCACTGTCATAAGTCCAAAGAAAATCTTTAAAAGAGCAACTGGTACACACACCATATGTGAAGCCATGTAGTGCGTCAGTAGAAGTTATCCCGATGAGAATGTAGTTGTAGCTTATTTTCTCCGATTTTGATGTGACTTGAAGTCCTATTAGATGAAGAATGTTTATGACAAAGCCGGTAGTACAAAGTGATGTAGATAGGCCTGACAGATGAGTGTCACATAAAAAAGTTGAATTAGAGCTGTTCATCATGACTGGTGTTGGCTCTGCTGATGGTAAAACTGAGTTGAGAACTGGTTTGAACAAAATGAAGTTTGTATTAAACATATCATTAAGATTAAATTGCTGTGAATATTGATCTAGCTCTTACACAAACTTTTCCAATCATCAACGGAGAAAATTCTATTCTGGAAAAAAATTATTTGTTGCCAAGTACTTAGTATTGTGATATATATTATTCTGTTCGCATCATTGAGACTTATGATAGGGGTGTCAAACTTATGAGGGCTGTTGAGCAATGTCAATTTGATTTCATAGATGATAGTATTCTTAACTCTCATTATAATGGAGTCACAAATGACATACTGGAAGGGCAATATCCTGAAATATATTAGTTTCTATCGATTTCTTGATATCACAATGTATTTTTTGCTGATGTAGAGCCATTTGTTTTGATGAGGTTTATCTCTCCGCGGATAATAAACCAAATCATTATTATGTCTCTATACAATGTAAGTGAAGTGGCACACATATCACCAAAAACTTCCATCAAAAATATTTAAAGAACCTACAAGGTTCTTTAAACATTTTGAGATTTTTGAATTTGAAGCGAATTATATAACAAAACATACTGCTTTGTCTCTGTTTAGTTAACCTCTAAGAAAGTGGTACAGGCACTTTCGTAAAGACAAGTAAAGCTAAATCAAAACTTTACCTAACACCTTTACTGATGTTAGCTCTATAGACTTTCAAATTAAGAGTAGTCTACCGCAAAACTTGGTCAAGTACTGTCTCATTATTTGATAGATAAGATATGGTTAAATAAATAAATGTTGGAGCTGAGACCATGCACATTAACAAGCATGTTTTCAAAATGTAATAAGTCGCGAATTGTATGTTTTGATATAGTTCATTACGAGTAGGTTGAGATTGAGTTTCAGTAACTTCTCTATCTCTAAAGTTAAAATCACTGAAGTAAGAAATACTGAGAAAAATAAATAAAATAAAACTATAATAGTCAAACGAAAGTTTTCACTGAAATTAAAGATACGTAGTTGTTTTTCCTAGTTCACAATTATTTCTACTTTGCTGTATCATGAGTTTTGTAGCATCTCAAGTTTTTTAATTTTCCTTCAATAATGACAACTTATGTTTGAAAATAATCATCATTTTCTCTATTTTGAACAAAAATTGAAGTTATGTATAGCAATACGATGTCATAGCGTTCATTAAAGCATAAATGCAGAGCAGACTGTCAGTTGATATGACAGTTTCCTAGCAACAAACTGGTTGATGTTAGTGGCAAAAACTGCATTACTTATAAAAATAGTTTGAGACAAATTTTATACTATCAAATGGTATTTGATCATACCTCTCATTTTCAGAGAACCACCGCTAAGTGCTTTCATTAGTTTGCTATCTTGACTCTGATTTTCCGAAAATGTTTATTATCAACTTTGTGCCCTTGATTCTTGCTCCAGTCATGCCTCACTATTAAATTCTCAGCAATTTTTTATAGGTTTTAGCAATGAATATACAGCGTACTATGTATGCAAGTATGCTGCATGCAAAAGGACATGTGCATGTAGTTATATGTAGAGTTATTGCCAAAGTTTAAAAGGACAGTTAAGTTTTTTATTTTTTATATCTAGTACTTTTTTCGTAAGAATTTTCGTTTTCCGGTTGATTGTGGAAAATTAAAACCCAAGAAAAAAAGTTTGCGAGTAAATTTTGAGTATGAAATAGTTGAGTGAAGGAAGTAGCAATATATACAGTAACTAGTGTACACTACACTAGTATGTGTATACTATATATTATAAAACATATTAAATAGTATACACTACACTAGTATGCATATACTATATGATATTATTAATATGTGTATACTAGTGTAGTGTACACATACTAGTGTAGTGTACACTAGTATGTGTATACTATATATAGTATATACATATTAATAATATATTAATATAATATAATAATATTACGTAATAATATTAGTAGTTAATTTAAGAAAGAACATGGCTATAAGGAAAAGATTTTAAATAACAAGAAACATAAAACAAACCTAAACTTAGAGCTCATATGGTAAATGTCTTAATCCTGGTTTAGTTGTAACTTCTATTATTGTACAAAAAGTCTACTGATGCTAGGCTATATTGCCACATTGCTTGATCAAAAATTTTTCTAGGTAGGTAATAGTTTCCTGTCTGGCTTGCTTAGTTATAAATATTTTCACAACTGTATTTACTATGGTTATTTGTAGTATGAAATATACTGCGAGTAAAAGTGACCCACAAAGGTTCTATGTCATTAGTGGTCCATGTGAAAGCTGCAGTTGTTAAGCACAGAAAAACTATTTTTGAAAGCTAAAACCTTTATTGGCACTCTATGAAATGTTTAGTTTTAAAATCATTTAGCAATGCTGTTTTTAATAGTATTCTTTTAAATTACAGAAACAATTGAAAACCTCGAAACCTTCGTCAATTGAAAATGTTGGTTGTTGTAGTATTAAAACTGAATGTAAAACAAGGCAGATTCAGTCAACAGTTCATATTAGAGTCGTCTTTTTGACACTAAGGTTTGCTTTATGTCACTACCCATATTTATAGCCTTAGAGCCTACGAGCTATAGATCTCACTAACTCACATAATGATAGCCTTTAAGACTTGGAGCTTTAAGTGTCACAAAAAATTAAATATTGGTTTTGGTCTGGAAGATCAATATTATTTCTAATATTTCAGGCTGCCCTCCTCTGAACACTCGAGACCGATTTTGCTTTTTCTAGTTTTCTATTCTTGGAGGAATCAGAGATGGACATTTGAGTTTACATGCTTGCTTAAGTAAGCCTTAAGTCTCGACTCATAAATCAATGAAATTGTGTGGGTTTTATGGTATCTTTTACTTTCCGTAAAATTGAATTAACTCTGTGCATCCTACCAATATAAAAATTGAATTGAATCGGCTCTTTACTGTCATCATAGACGAACTACCTTGATTATTTATTTTCAATAAGCAAAACAACTTGAGTTAAAATACACCAATATGGTCCTTTATTACTACTCCTTTTATGATTTTCACTGCATCGATGGCAAATTAATCACAAACAGTGATATCCTAAGTAAACCAATCCATTGTTTGAGGTGCGCCGAAATGAAGATATCAGTGCAGTCTAATGATGCTAGCCACACGTTTCTACAAGACCTCAATATTACGTAAATACTATTGGTCGATAAAATAGACTTTGCACTAATATAGTTTAGCTCTATCGTTGCCTACGAACTTACAATAAGCTTATTTATGTTTTTAGTACAATTAAATGTAGTAGGCATATGAATACTAGTCATCCCGATTGGTATGTTTATTTTCATGTTTATGTTGTTATGTTTACATTTATTATTTGGTATAATTTATGAATATCTGCCTTAACTAATTGGCAATGAAGAGCCTTTATAATAACTCTCACACATTCATTCTGCCAGAAAGCCTTTATATAGCTACTCACCTTGGTAACTAAGCCAAAACATTAGTCATGGATCGCAGGGCTAACAGATCCACTCAAAACTTTGCCACAATAACTAAGGATATTGGGTTATCATTTTACAAAAAGACAAACCAGTTACTTTTTTACTCAGAAAAAAAAACAGGATAAAATTGTTAGGACGGATGAAAAGAAAAATTGTAAGCAGTGACCCAAACGTTTTTCTGTTGGTGAAACTTTTTAACATTGGACTTGTGCTATTTTTTGGCAACAAGTGTGTCTGCATTTTATTTAAACTGCATAACTGATGGGTTTTTTTCTTGCCCCTAGCTTTACTAAACTACAAACAATATTAAACATTTCTTCTGTTTGTCAAATGCACTAATTATTGTAAAAAATCTTTTGCGCATAGTTAAATTAGTGAGTGTGCTTTACTGTTTTTTCGATACATTTCTATAAGTCAATTTTGGTACAAGCTGATGGAGAATTGGTTTGGTCTTTTGGGTGAATTGAATTGAACCGATTAATTACAGCTAAAATAGCTAAAGACTTGAGAACTCAATTATGGATTTTTGTGGTTAAATGCTAAACTATATTGATTGTTATACAATCTATAATGCGATAGAATAGGAAGCTAAACTGTTAAATTCATGATGAGAATTGACTTGAGTTGAGTCATCTTTAAAAGCTTTAAATACACATTTAAGAATACTAGTCATATTAACTAGTAAACTAAACCTTCACCTTGACTTTACATGTCTTCTAACATGTATTCTATAGTCAACTGTCATTGCTAATGCTGTTTCTAAAGATTTTTGTTTCCTATTATTATTAGTGTTATTGGTCAAAACAAAATTAGTTGTATTAATTGTTTTCATTGTTAAATGTTATCAAAAATAATAAAATTGAGAACTCAACTTTGCTACCAAAAACAAAAGTAAAATATATTAAAATTACAAAAGTTGATGTACCTTCTACAAACAAAACTTTAAATTGTTAAAATTATACGCTCTTACAGGCTAAAAACAAAATGACATTATTCAAGACAAAAAACTATTCAAGGTTAATACTAACACAAAATGCAGAAACAAATCAACAATGGTAAAAGCTAGCTCGCTTTCAGTGTATTTTATGAAGGTTGAGACATAACAGTGGTTAAGAAGTTGTTAAAAGCTGTCTTAAGTGAAGATGTAATGTTGGTATCGAATGTAGCCTACTCAGTTGATTGTAATAAAGCAAAATAAAAATAAGTGATTGACAAATGAGTATTGGAAAGCAAACTGACACATCTAGTGCTGGATTACTTAGTTCATCACTTGACATCAAAACAATCCTTAGCTTCTTGACTGAAAGGTTAAAACACTAAAGCATTAATTTGGAGTATCTGTGGCTCTCCTCACTTTAGTGACTAATTAGTTTTTTACTTCTGGTTGGTATTTTAAACAAACATAACAATGGAAAATGACATAGCTGTTCCATAGACTGTTTGAAAAACTAGGACAGTCCATTGTAAGGCTTGGTTGAATCTCATGTGATTTTTTGCTGCTACAGTGCTAAAGTACATTAAAATTAGAAAATAGTAAACAGGTTTCTAAAATTTATTTTGTAACAACTTTTACATCTCGATTTGGTCCAGTTCCAGCAGGATTACGATTCATTTTCATTAACTTAATCTATATATATCAATCTCAAAGTTAGTCTGTATGTGAGTATTTGGTTTGTTATGTCCAGCTATAGCTATTAAAATCTTGGAATTAAAATGTGCTCACACTGTGCTGTATTTGAGCTCACGTAGATTGCAACCGCAGGTTCGCAAACGAATTGTTTAACCACGAGTCTACGGAGTCTCTTACAATTCATAGCTCTTACTATATACTGTATACACCCTTTTCCCAATTTCACACTTTAAATGACGTATTAATTGAAACTCTATTAACTCTACTAACTCTATGAAACACAATACTTTTTTGTCCTCGCTGTAGCAGGGCTAATTTTTTTCCGCAAATCTGTATCAACAATAATTTATCTCGAAATTAAAATTTGGCAATTGTATCTCAGTTCAGCATCATCCGTTATGGTAAAGACAGGTTTGCAAACAGATAACTGATAAAGTTTTGGTTAAAAGCTACTAAAATACTAAAATTCATACTAAAATGCACAGTAAAACTTCCTTCAAGTATGTTTTTAGTAAGCTAAGTTTATATAATTTAGATTCATCGTTTATGTTACACTTCTGTCTTGAAGGTAAGAAATCTCCAGGTAGTCAATTGTAATGTTACTTTTCTTGCAGACCATAACCACAAAATGCACTAAAGTTATTGTAGGTAACTATAGTTACTAAGGTTAACATATTGTTCTGTTACTATTTTTTAATGATGAGGATTTTGAGGATTTTTACCAGGCAGTGATTGCATTAGATGATTACTATGGGTTTCTATACCACTCTATTCGTCTATACTATATTTTAATCTTATGATGCCAACACTGAAACGAACTAAAACCGTATAATAATAGTTATAATTTTTTATTGTAATCGCAGCAAAACAGGCTATATTTAGCCATTACTTGCTAATGATTTCCCATTTACATTTAAACACCTTTACAGTTTTATTTTTTTAGCTAATTTATTTCATCAAAACCCTTCTTTCATTATATGAAATTTAAAAGTTACAGTTTAAAAAAGTTTGAAAACCTTTACAGTTGTTTTCTTTTTCGTCTTAAATCATTTAAACTGCATAAACAACACTTTTCTCATGATATGAAGTTTAAAAGTTAGAATGGTAAATGTTTTATATGTTAAATGAAAATAATTTTTTTTGTCTGAGAACTTTTTCATTATCAAGCAATGCTGGGCATTCAGTCACCAAGTTAAAAACGCTTAATAATGCTGGAAGAATGAATTGGCGTGAAACTATAGTGACAATTTTCATCTGACTAATAAGCTGATCAATATTGATTTAGCAATTTTATCAGTTTTTAAAATAGTTGAATGAATTATTAAATTATGTGCTTGCGTCAATGAAATGCCACACTAGTTGGTGCAGCACTGTGTTTTCATTACAGTATAACTACTGAGGACCCTCAGGATACGAGTACCCTGTTATATGGTTTCTCCACCTTCCAAAGTGGAACATGATGATTTTTTTACCTTGCCGTACGAATCTGATTTCATCATACCAATGCAACAAAATTTTTACCCGAGTTAAAAATTGGACGTCGGTGTGCTTATTACATACATCAAAATAACAAACGCTGAAATGCTGTTTGCCGAAAACATTTTCGCAACGCCTGAAAGAGACACAGTGACCGATTTCTTTCAATTCAGAATTTCTTGTGTGTAACCAATGATATACAGCCCCCAATTTGGGCTGTATATCATTGGTGTAACACGGTAATAATTCCCATTATACAAGTATTAAAGTTTGAGTTGCAACCAGGTCAGTGGCTGACTTGTTAACAGGAAGTTGTCTGACCACTGACCCTTCAAACAGGTTTGTGGTCAAACAACTTCCCTTAATCTGCTAACAAGAATCCACTTATTTACAAAAACAGCATCGTTCAGGCTTTCTTGCTAAATTAGGTTGAAAAGGGTTTTAACAATTTTGTCTGAAAATATAGCGAAATCGAAGCTAGGAACTAATAGGTGATAACACTTTAGTGATAAAAAGTTGAAATTCAGTAAAGTAGTTAAAAATACATGCTAAAACTTAGCTTCAAGTGTGTGTTTAGTAAGCTAAATTCATTTAAAGTGAAATCAAAGTTTACCGTAAAACCTTTAAATTCATGCAATGGCGCTCTATTTTTCAACCCTTCCTCCATAGTGTCGGTCAATTGGAAGTGGAGTTCAAATAGAGGCTAGCAGTGTATTTTCCAAATGGAAAATAAACCGCTAGCTCAGAATTTTGGGAAGATAAGTTTAGTTCTTTTTTTTGGGCAAAGCAATCGGCGCCTATAGTTTGCTCTCTCTTTTTCCGGTGGAGCAACATTACTCTTTTTGGATGCAATAAATCTGCTAACTTAGCTTCAACTTGTCAAAGATCTCTTAATAAATATGCATTGAGAAACCCAAAATATCTCTACCAGTTGATAGCTATTGCTTGCAATTGACCTGCGATGATATTATAGCCTGTGTTCTTCTTTGAACTTTGTAGGCACATTTAATTTTAGTTTCATTCTAAATTTGAAAACATATTTTCATTTTATTATTATATTTACCAATGTTGCATGAAAACTCATTGCACCCATTGATATTTTTGCTAAAGTTTGCAGCCAAAACTAACTTTTTATGTGCAATAGAAGAGCACACACCAGCGACGATCAATTGTATCATTAGGTTAGCGCAATGATGCTATCAAATAGTATGCTATAAATCTGCAAATTTATATAATATAATAATAATCTATCAATCAATCTATCTATATTCATGAACACGTTACATAAAGGAACCATACTTATATTACAAAAATTGACGTTTTTAAAACAAAAATGTTTGCACCATTTGTTGCTTTTGATGGAACGAACATCTTCTGGTTGTCTAATACTTTCCACAATGTCTTCTGACCTCAACTCTTTTTCTGCACAGCTGAACTAGCCAATATTAGCATCAAAACAATGTTTTGGCAAAGCTAAACTTTTACGCTTTGCATTTAACACAAATGTAACGCAGAAAAGTTTTTCTCGCTAAATGTAACTATTGGCCCAAAACTAGTTGCTTATCTAAACATCGTGAATTTAAATCGTATTTTAGATACATGTACTTCAAAGTATCAAGACCGCGTTAAACAAGGAACTACTATTAGTCTGAGACAGTTGTTAATTACTTCTACGGTATTGCTTTCAAATTTTAAGAAAAAAGCAAAAAGCTTTGGAGTAGGACTCTGAGAGAATTGATTGTTATTGATGAAAACGATTCATTATTAATACGATCTTGTGAACACTTTTCTATTGATCACTTGATGGGTTCATAAAGATCGTCAAAGATTGTCAAAAGATTGTCAAAGTAGTAGTTAAATGAAGATGACATCTCAGGGTTGATATTCCCTCCAAAAGGCCCATTAGGCTTGGCCCAAAATCACGTTTTAGGGGGGTTTTCAGGCCATGGGGCACTGTCAGTGAATTTGCTACTTTAGGGGGGTTTCCACAGCCAAGCCAGTAAAAGGGCTTATGTTTCTCATAGCTTTCTTCACACTGTTCAATGGTGGATGTTTAGCGAGGCGTGGAACCTGGGCACCTCCTAGAGAACTCCCAGTGTTTAGGGGGTGTATTTCAAATTGACCAACCAGGTGATTGGGGGTACAATATTCAAGTCTAGGCCTAGCCAGGTGGGTGTTTCTTTCAGAGTATCAACCCTGGAGGTGGCATTCAAATAAAAGGTGGCACTCTATTTTTCAATTCTTCTCTCATATTGGTGGTCAAATAGAGAAGGCCTTCAAATAGAGGTGGCATTTACTCAGAGGTTTTATGGTATTTTATATGAACGGCTGTCTTGAAGGTAAAAGCTCTCTGTGGTACGCACTGCGCATAGCACAATACAATGTTACATTTTAATGCAGATCATATGGTAACTAATAAATACACTAAATATACTGAAGCTACTGTAGGTAGCTATAGTTACTAAGGTTAACATACTATTTTGTTGCTAATTTTTTATGTGTACATTATTTGTATAAAATTTTATACAAATTATATAATTGCTATGGTTTCTATATACTCCCTCCATACAAACTGTTTTACTATACAATGCCAACCCTGGAATGAATTAAAATCGTATTCTGAGAATGCAGTCTATACAAATTGCAATGTTATTTATTTTTGACTTTTTGTAAAACCCTGTATTAGTTATAGCAATTAAAATCTAGTAATGAAAAACCCATCTTGGATTGGATTTGATCTCAGAGCCTCTTCTTCGCAAGGCGAAAAGCTAACCCAGTTAGCTGGGTTAGCTCAGTTTCAACCCTGTTAGCTACATGGAATATGATGGATTCATTGGCAGATAGTTATTATATGAGTTAAAATACACAGGGACTCTGTGTTACACACAACGTCACTAAAGCTTGCTCTCAAGTCTCTAATAAATAAGTTTAGCAATACGTATACTAGCTTAGTCAATTTAGCCAATGGCAACTACATTACCTGCAACTGTTTATAAGCTGTTTTAATACCCATGCAACGCCAGGCATCAGACTAGTATTTATATAAAAGCAGGTGTTTTTCATGTTTTAATAGAGCAGTATACTGACAGATCTCATTAAAAAAACAAGTGTCTAAGGAGCAAACTTAAAATATCTATATTTATGAATAAAACGAGTTTGCTATTCTGAAATATATTATTATAACGTTCTGTAGAACCTTATAATAATAGTATCAATGTTGTAGGGTTTGTTGAGTTTTGTAAAGTAAATGTCAACAATGATTGTGGAGTATTGTAGAAGCTGATGACATTGGCATCTATCATATTTTAGGGCTCAGTAAGTATGGAGAGACTAAAGCCAGTGACGTCCATGATACTTTGAAATTCAAAAAGTATATCATCAAGAATTTCTCTCAGGCTCACTTTCTCTCTCTCTCTACACTAAATTAGATATAGTGTAAAAATTTACTCTCTAGCAGTTCAAAAATGGAAAGGGGGGAAAGTATGCACGAGAACTTTTCACCCAACCGGCAGCAATAAGATTTACATAGGCATGTTTAAATACATTTATTCTATTTTGTCAGCGTGCAGCTAAATCAATAATTTTGTATGGCAGTTTCTCCATAAAACTGAAAAAATTGCACACATTTAGCAAAAAATGTTTGAGTTTCCTTTAATAATTTTGTTTAAACATTAGCATATGTGCTGAAGTTTTTTCGTACCTAGCTAAATTTCGTAACTAGCATTATTTATTCAAGAAAATTTTCTACAACTTTTACAGGCTAGATTTTACCTTTTACTTTGTGTATAGATAATTGCTTTACGTCACTCAGGTTATATATTTTCTAACTGATATACCCATAGATATAGTAAACCCTAGATTGGCGAATAGCTATCATTACAATGCAGCAAAAGTGAGGCCTATAATTGGCTGTTGTTCTCACGACGTTACGTCGCAGTGATGTGCATCCAGCATCAGAGCATTCAGCCGTGCAATGAGTTTAGTAATGAAAGCACGCTTGTCCTACTAGTTTGTAAGCCATAAACGTTACAATAAGACCAAATTTTTGGTGAAATGTCATCAGAGGATACTACAACACCTCAGGTATGTGAACCCACAATAAAAATTTTAAATACTTGGTAAACCTAACCTTTGCACATGTACTATACTGTACTATGTAAGAAACCACTGGAAACAAACTAATTACCAACTCAACTGAACTTATTTGTCTTATCATGGTCTATGATTGTTCTGAATTGAAAGTGAAGTGAATGAATGCTTAGGACTATCAAAAGAACGAGTGTCTAGACAGGTTGCAACAACAAATATTACAAACTTGTCTCTCAGCTGATAAGGTTGTAATCTAGCTTGGTATGATTGATCAAATGTCTTTTGTGTTTCATTCCAAGTAATGTAATGATATTCATTCTATTACATGTATGTATTGTTAATGTTTAGGCTAAGAAAAAATTAAGCCGCAGCTGGTGCTGTGCCTATGGATGTACAAGCAATCCTAAGCAATGCCCAGATCTTGCGTTTCACCGGTTTCCAAACGAGAAACGTGCTGAAACCCGTAATGCTTGGGTAAAGGCGGTGCGACGACAGGATTGGACTCCAACATCAAGCTCTGTATTATGCAGTGGACATTTTCAGAAAGACTGCTACAAGATTCCACCAGGTATTGGAAGAAAACCAATGCTAAAATCTGACGCAATACCTACAATATTTACAGCTTATCCAACCTACCTTCAGCCAAAAGCTGTGAAAAGACGGACACCAACCATAAGAACAGAAAGCCTGCCGAAATGTGGAAGAACATCTCAGACAGCAGCCAGTACCATAATACCTAACCCTGACAATACTACACCTGGTGATACTACTATCCATGATGATGAGCAACCTGCAGTTTCTGGCAGTCAGGACACCCCTACAGCCTCAACAACGAGCTGCCGACGTGGTGGTAGACCTAAACAGCCTGCTGTCACACGTATCTCAATATTAAAAAGAAGAATCAAAACTCTACAGCAGAGAGTCCGTCGATTAGAGCAGAGGAATTGGATTCAAAATAATTTGATCACAATACTGAAAAAGGACAATAAACTTGACAATATAGAGCTTACATCGATGGATGGATGTCTAGAAGAATTATTGTCAAATGAAACCACAAACAAAGCTAGAAAGACTAAAAAGACTTACAGCAAAAAGGTAAAAGAGTTTGCCATAACATTGTTCTATTATTCTCCCAAGGCTTATGAATACCTGCGGACACAATTTACATTGCCAAATGCACGCACTATCCGATCATGGTTTGAAACAGTAGAGTGCCAGCCTGGCTTTTTGACAGATGTCATCAGGAATTTGAAGAATGCCACCGCAGATCTGTACAGCCTTGTCATTGACAGTATGGCAATTCGTAAACGACTGATTGTAGATAAGGCAACAAATGAAGTACTTGGTCATGTTTCTATTGGTGATAGTAATAAGATGGCAACTGAAGCTTTAGTCTTTCTTCTGGTTCCAGTATGTGGGGGGCAGAGAAGCCCAAATGGTTAAAAACTATCTCGTCTAGTTATTTTCAGTCATGTCTAATGGGTGTTTAAACCATAACTGCCAAGTACAACCTTTATCGTTGCATCTATGTACATAAAACACGCCGATTCCGTTTTGGTACTCAAAATAAAGATTGGCTTACTAACTTTCAAATTCATGAAGGCTTTTTTTACAGCATTTCAATATCTGTCTCGAAAACAACACGTTCGGCGCAACAAGTTTCGCCCATATAGATATATGTGACGTATACTAGCTTTTTAGGAACAGAAGTTGGGGATATGTTTAGTCCGGTTTAGAATGATAAAGATGGGTGTCGTAAAAAGCATTATTATCTAAATTCAGCCTTAAAAATTAACTTAGTCTTTTGGGAAAAGTAGATAAACTATTTAAAACTCATGGCTTGTTACAGCTCATAGCTTGTTACAGGATGTTTAATAGGCTGAACGCCGAGAAAAAGGATCTCAAAAAGCGCAATATCAACGCTAGCTTGTGCTTTTCTTGGCGTTCAGCCTATAAACATCCTGTAACAAGCTACAAGCAATTTTAAATGTCCTCTCATGACATTTAAAATTTTAAATGTCCTAAAATAACATTGTAAATGTTAAATATCTTCTCAGTCCTTTCATAAAAAAACTGAGAAGATTTGGATGACTGAATTTAGATAATAATGGGTCTTGAGCCACCCATGTCTATCATCATCGTCTAACATTCCCAACTTCCAATCCTAAAAAGCTAGCATACATCACATATCTATGAGCAGAGCTTGTTGTGCCGATTGTGTTGTTTTTGAGACCGAAATTAAAACGCTGTAAAAAGCTTCATGACTTTGAAAGTTAGTGAACCAATCTTTATTTTAAGTACAAAATCGGAAGCAGCATGTCTGATTTACCTATAAACTACAATTTAAGTGGTACGTGACAGTTATGGTTTAATACAGTGGTCCAACTTAACTGCTTCTAAATCTCATTTGATTCAGTAGTTATTAGTTTAATTTCTAGTTGGTTACTCTTTGTATTATCAATGATATAGGAGCTTCTAAATCATTGGTATTATCCATTACCATGTGTGTAAGATTCTTGCCTTTCTCATCCAAAGTCAGTTTTATATGTTATCAATAAAATATGCAGTCTCAGATGCACAAACTATGGAAAAATTGAGCAGTTTTTAGTGCTAAGTCAATAGGAGTTAATAGATCAGCTGATTAGCTTTGCACATCACTGTGACGTTGCGTCATGCTAATTATAGGCCTCACTTGTTTTGATTATTCGCATATCTAGGGTTTACTATATCTATGGATATACCAGTAGAAATAGTTTTACTAATATTGGAGAAAGGCAGTGAATTCTAGTCTAAAGCATTTGGTTTTGGAGTTTATCATGATTTGCTGTTTTATGTGTTGTTTCAAGTTGCTCTTCGATTAGGCTTTTGTGGAAAGCATAAAAGTTTATCTCATCCAATATCACAGTCTAGTATGATGAGAAGAAGATATCTTTTTTTATTTGCTGGTTTTTTACATTCTCCCTCAGTTCAAAGCGCTTAAAAGTTGTGTACATTTTTGTTATTTTTTCTGTGTCCTTTCTTAAATTAAATACCAATTATCATTTTCCTACAAACCATTTTTTAGTTTGATGACGCTCTCTTACTTTTTCTGCTTTCAAGCATGTCAGGTTTCTAACAGTATAAGTTTAAGTATCTACAAGTACTTTGCTAACCCAAAGATCCATTTTCACTTCCTTACAAACGTTATTCGTCAACTAAACTTCTCTAATCTTCTTTATCCAGTTTCATTGGTTCTCTTTTGAGCGACAATCACACTTAAGGCTTTCACCGATACTATTTAGACCTCTGACACCCTCTGTTTGTTTTCTTCTCAGTTTTTTCTGCTCTATATTACTGTTGTAAGGTTTGCTGAATACCAAACTTTATTTTATAGTTCCATACATGTTTTTTAGATCATATATTTTCAGTTTCTTGGGGTTTAACATTTAGAGCAATCTACTTTGTTTTCTGAGGGCTGATATTAAGAAATTAGTTTATCATTAAATATATATAATCAATTATATATATCAATACACTGTCAAATATACATATATATATATATATATATGTATATATATATCAATATATATATATGTAGCGAATCCCCTGGTTCGTAGTTATATTGTCACATACGGGTGATGAGGCATAGTGTATATTCTATTAAAAGTTTATTATATATGCTTGTCAACGCCGTGAAACTACAATAAAATAACAACTTGATTGTTGATAAAGGTTATTGAAAGTATGATAATTATACAAGTAGTCATCTGCAAAACCATTTGGTAACATAAAATAAAACACATAAAATGAAAGATATAATATTTACCTTAATAACACATCCAGGAGATTGCTAAATAGTATGTGATTCTCCTTCTGTTTAATTCTTGATTATATATGTATGCGATAGATATTGGCGTAATGAAGGAACTTAATACAGATAAAAGAAAGTATCAGCATCAAAAATAAAGCTGAAAAACTACATCTTGTTGGCTCAAAGGCCGACAAAACAATGACTTTAAGCACACCTAATCAAACGTATGGCACTATGGCAAGTCAGACAGACCACACAAGATTATTAGACCACCCAAGATCAACAGATCCACTGGCATTCATTCTAGGCAGGAGCAGTGAATTATACAGGGTGACTAGATATTGCAGTGCACATCAAATTAGAAAATTTAACAGAGACAGCAGAACTTTAC
Source organism: Watersipora subatra (assembly GCF_963576615.1). Lineage (NCBI taxonomy): Eukaryota > Metazoa > Bryozoa > Gymnolaemata > Cheilostomatida > Watersiporidae > Watersipora > Watersipora subatra. The sequence goes on from NC_088717.1 coordinate 4,078,170, forward strand.
ACTCCCACTTTAAATTTTCATAATCTTCAACATGATTGGTGCTAGCACGTAGCATTTGATTTGACTGGTAAGAGTTTAATCAATTTCACAACTGGTCTGATTTAAAATTTTCCAGAGTTTTTTGCCTGTACGCGGGTGCCTAACAGTACTTTAGCTGAGCGTATTTGTCCATCTTCTGATGTGTAGCAATCAGAAACTCGGCCTTTTAACTAAACATTTCTTGTTGTTTGGTCATCTTTGATTAATATGATGTCACCTACTGCTATATTATTTGTTGTCTTGTGAACCCAATTTTGACGAGAATGCAATTGAGATAAATATTCTATCTTCCATCTTTTCCAGAATACATTAGCAATGTGTTGAACCGCACGCCAGCGCTTGCGACTGTACATATCGGACTCATCAAAGCTTCCAGGGGGAGGTAGGGTAATATCAGATTCCATAGTCAGAAGCATGTTAGGACTCAGAGGCATGTCTCCTTCAGTAACCACAGATAGTGGTCTGGAGTTTATGATGGCCATGACTTCGTACATCAAGGTGCGGAAGTGGCTTGTGTTAAGCCTATCTCTATGAGACTTCAAAAGAGACTGAAAGACATTTCTAGCAGTGCGGATCATACGCTCCCAAACGCCACCCATGTGACTGGTGCTGGGAGGATTGAGTTTAAACTCAAGCACGCCTTTTTCTGTTAAATCTTGAACAGCTCCAACAAAGTTGGTGCCCTGGTCACACTAGATTTTTCTAATAGGCTCGCGAATGGCTATAACATTTCGAATTCCGTTCACAAAGGCTGTTGTGCTCATATCGTCCAAAACTTCAAGGTGCACTGCTCTGCTTGCGAGGCATGCTACCATGAGCCCATATCGTTTTAGCTCTGTCCTTCTGTCTTTGACCATGAATAGTCAGAAACAATCGATCCCACAATAGCTGAAAGGAGGTGATTGGCTAGATCTTTCATGAGGAAGTGAGGCCATTTGGAATGTTGGAGGTTTAGCTCGGTGGGATCGACAAGTAATACACTGGTGTATCAAAGAAGCTATTAGACTTCTGGCACCTATTATCTAGTACCCAGAAGATCTCATCTTGGCTAATGTAAAGCATCTTCCTTGATGGGCCACTTGCTCATGAAGATGCTGACGAAGAAGGCGAGTAAAATGCCCACTTTTGGGCAGTAGAATTGGATGTTTCTCAGAAAAACTGAAAGCTGTGCTGCGATTGAAGCGGCCTCCTATTCTCATTACTCCATTATTATCCAAGAAAGGGTTCAGGTTGAAAACTGTACTCTTTGGATTTAGTGGCTGCTCTTTTGTTAGAGATTGCACTTCTGGAAAATGCTCAGCTTGCATGCATTTAACAATGTACAGGAGTAGTGCGTTAATTGGCAGTTGAGTGCCCTTTAACTTGGCTACTCTATTGAGAAAGAATTTAGTGACTTTGATAGCTTTATTCCAACTAGAAAATTGCTGAAGTCGTTGATAGAGAGTTTGACTGGGACTACAAATCGTTTGGACACAAAGGGATTTGACTTCAGGGTCATCAGGTTTTACTTCGGGTGTTAGTTGATCAGGAATTTGCATAGGTTCCTTCCAGAGAAAATCTGGACCTGTAAGCCAGTTAGATTTTAACAGCTGAGTGATAGTCAGGCCTCTTGAAGCGTGATCGGCAGGGTTTTGATCTGTGGGGACATAGCGCCAATTTTCAGGACTTGAACTGTCTCTCACCTGCTGAACTCTATTTGTCACATAGAGATGAAACTTTTTAGTTGTGTTTTTAATGTATCCAAGAACAATTTGAGAATCTGTCCAAAAGGTTTCTGTGGTATCAATCTCTAGCTCAGATTTAATAAATCTAGACACTTTAGCTGAGGTAACTGCTGCTTGCAGTTCCATGCGCGGAATGGTTATTGGCTTGATTGGTGCTACTCTGCTCTTGCTCATTACAAGTGAACAATTTACTTGTCCTTGTGTGTTTACTAGTCTGAGATAACTAACCTCACCGTAACCACGAGTACTTGCGTCACAGAAGTGATGTAGCTCAGCTTTAAAGATGTCGCCAAAGTCTGTCGGTTGATAACATCTTTGGAGGCTTATGCTTGTTAAGTCTAGAATAGAAGCTTTCCATTTCTTCCATAGTGACAATAAATCACCTGTCAGAAGATCATCCCAAGAAGCTGAACTTCTACACATATCCTGTAGAATGTTTTTGCCAATTAAAATATATGGCGAGAGAAATCCAAGAGGGTCAAAAATTGAGGCCACTGTAGATAGTACACCCCGTCGAGTGTCCGGCTTTATAGCAGTGTCATGGTGAAAGGTAAAATGATCTTTTTCAGTGTCCCATAGAATACCAAGGGATCGCTCTTGGGGAAGCAGATCAGAAGATAGGTCAAGACTAGCAAGGGCACGGGTGCACTCACTTCTTGGAAGTTGTGACATCACTTCACGGCTGTTGGACGCTATTTTTTGAAGTCTTAACTGGCCGGCAGCACATAGGTCACGTGTCTCATGAATGAGAGAAACTGCTTCAGCCTCATTGAAGACACTCGTGAGACTGTCATCAACATAAAAGTTGCGATGAACAAATTGATGAGATGCAGAATGGCCAGACAATAATGAATTATATTGATCGGCGAGGAATCGAAGTCCGTATGTTGCGCAAGTGGGGGCAGATCTATCCCCGAAAAGATGCACTGTCATCTTGAAGGTAGCTATATTTCCATCACAATAATACCATAAATAAATAAATAGTGCCAAATAAACCGTAAATAGTCTTGATGCTCTTGTTTCACCTTGAATTGGTGAAACATCTGTTCTATATCACCCATGAAGGCTACAGGTTTCAAACGAAATCTAAGAAGGATGCCTTGAAGATCATTCATGTGATCGGGTCCTTGTAGTAGAAAGTCATTTAAACTGACTCCTCCCACTTTAGCAGCGCAATCAAACACAACATGAATACGGTCAGGCTTGCGAGGATGAAAGACACTGAAATAAGGAATATATCAAGAGTTGGTAGTGTCATTGGTTGCCAGAACTGCTTCCCCTTTGGTGGTGATGTCAGACATAAATTCATAGTATTGCAATTTATATACGGCATCTTTTTTGAACTTTTTTTCAAGAAGATGAAATCTGTGCATTGCAGTGGTTTTTGTGTCAATTCTGAGCGGTTTAGCCTTAAATGGTAATGGCATTGTTATGCAACCCTGCTTATCTTTATGAGTTTGCTCTTTCATAATTTTTAGGAATTTGAGATCATCGATTGACACTGTCTTTATCTCATCAGCGTGATTTGTTTGAAAGTCAGAACTAAGAACTTTTAGTATTTGTTGTTCGAATTTATCTGTGTTGGGAAGTCAGGAGTTTCTGTTTTGATTTTAAAAGAGATACATCTTCTAGTCGTTGGTTGTTGTACTGCCAAGTTTACTATTGTCCCAGATTGAATGGTATGAGCGCAACTGCTGTAGCTGTTGCAGAGCTTGTGGCGTTTCCCATCAAGATCCAACCCAAGTCAGTGAGACGAGCAAAGGGCTCATGGTCTTCTCTACTGATTTCTTGTTTAGATATAAATGCATGTGGAAGATTGTTTCCAATCAACAATCCGAGCTCGAGGCTGGCTGCTTTTTGAGCAGAGATGAACTGAGAAGCAAGATGTTGTAAGTGCGGCCAGTTTTGCACTGAGATGGCATTGGGTATCTCTTCTGAGTTGAAAGGTATTTTGCTTGTGCTTATGCACGGTGGAAGTCTACTTGCTCTGCTCTGATGGAAGCCATGAACCAGCAGTCCTGAGGCCGCCTGGCGCATTGAATCAGTGCCTTCAGTATCAGTAAGTGTACTAATTTTCATAGCTGCATCACAGGTCTGTACATTGAGCTTGTCAAGGGTATTTTGAGTAATGAATGTTCGATTTGAATTTGAGTCTAGCAAGGCAAACACCAGAGCTTCTTTTTCAGGATTATCTTTGTTTGAAATATACACTGGTATTGTCCATGACATGATATTAGCTGGTCTGGTGTCAGAACAGTTTAGGGCTGTTGCTGACTTCTCACTGTCTGTTTGTACTACTTCCATAGGAGTTTTACTTTTGCTGTCTTTATCTTTTACGTAGTATTCATAAAATACTGTGAGGTGCTGTTGGTCGCAATTTTTTGTGTGCATTTCTCTGGAGACCGACAATCAGTCATTCTGTGTCCAGGCTTAGAACATGCAAAACATAAGTTATGGCTCATGAAAAACCTTTCGATTTCAGAGTGTATTTGCTTACCAAGCTTGAAACAAGTACCCGTCGTATGATTGTTCATGTTGCAGTTCAAGCATAGGTATTTGTTTTGTTTCAGACCATTGGCATTGTAACTATTGTGAGACTTACCATCAGCTGTGGTTGCTGTCGAAAAAGACATGACTTTGTTGCTTTTGTCGCTTTTACCTTTTACTGACTTATCTGTCTTTCCAAAGTCTTGATACGCTTTAGTCAATGTGTTGTTTAATGTGTCAGATTCATGAACTAGGAAGTCGATAAATTCTTGAAGTGGTGGAAACTTGCTCAATTTCTTCTCCAGTTTAGTGGCCTTTGCTGTCCATCTGTAAGCAATATGCAATGGAAGTTTTTGTATCAGCCGCATGTTTACAGATTTGGAACCAAGGCTCAAATCACTATCACATTCTGAACAAACTTCAAGAAAGTCAATGAAGTCTTCTAACTGTTTGCCATCATTTACTTCAATTTTTTGCCAGCCGAGTAACTTTTCCTCCATGGCTTTCACCACTATTTCTGGTTTGCCATATTTGGTGTCCAGTTTCTTCCAGGCAAGCATCCATGCACTTTTTGTTTTTCTAAAGCTGAGGCCCTCTATTTTTTGCCAGGCCTTGCCTGTAACATATTGCTGCAGTTTGAGCCATTTTTTGCCTGGTGTGCATGAACTGAAATCAAAGGTTTCGAAAAAGGAGGCTTTCCACTGCTGATACTTTTTAAAGGTCTCACCTCAAAATATGGGTGGTTCATCAGGACGCTAGCGAACCGTGTTGATTGTTTCAGCAAGAGCAACAGGATCAAAGACTGTAGTAGGTCTACTAGAAATTGTGACAGGAGAACTTTCTGGGGAAGCTCTTGGAAGGCGTAGTGGTGTGATCACCTCATTGGCAGGCCGTTGTGATGCTTGTCGGAATAACTCATTTGAGTCTCTTAGCTGTGTTTGTCCTGCATTTAACTTATTGGTGACAGGAGGGCACAACAATGACTCATGGTTATCTTCCAATTCTTCAGCTATTGCTTGTGCGTAAATCTGCTCACATTGGCTTCTAACCCTGCTTTTAATTTAGCTTGTGCTATCAGACTTTTATTCTTTGGAACTTGTGTCTGAAGTTGGAGGCTTTCCTCCTCAAGTTGTCGAGATTCTATCTCGGCTTGAAGCTGGGCTTGTTTAGTTGCAGCAGCAGCTTTTGCCTCAGCTTGCATGATTTTAAGTGACTGAGAAAGTCTGCTCGAGCCTGATTTGCTAGACCTGGATTGTCTAGAGAAAAGAAAAGATGATTTTTTGGATTTTATGCTTTCTATGTCTGGCTCAGCATGCTTGGTTCTTGTTACCAACTTAATCATACGAATTTTTAACTGGACGATAACCTTCCTGTTATCAGCAAGCACGCGATCTATTTCTACAATGTCTTCCTTGTCAGGTTGTAAGTCACTTTCATGAGCTTCTTTGTATGCACTATGCAGTTTTGTGATATTAACTGCACCTAATGTGATTTCTTCATGCATGCTGTTAAGCTGTTCATAAGAAAGTTCAATAGAGTTATCTCGCAAGTTATTTAATGTAGCTTTGTGACTTACACTTAGATTTTCAATAGTTGCTTGTAACTCAGACCTAATTGACTGTATTTTTAGTTTTGGTGAAAACCTCCTACTGGTAGATTGTTTGCTGTGAACAGAAGCGAGTTTTTCGCTATCAGACATGATTTAGCCTAGAAAAAAAAGCTTGGAACTCTACTCGTATTGATTTAACCCAATGAATTCGAGGACACAACTCCAAGAAGGTGGCAACATGATCTGCACTATGGTCAAACCTGTCAGAATTTTCAGCTGAAAATTGTTCTATTTTCTAACTTGTTTATAGCTATCTTACTAAAAAGGCCAAAATTTTAAGGCAATGCACTAGGTTTAATTACAGTAGTTTTTACTGACGGCAATCAATAAAGGATTAGTTTTGAAATTCATACCACAAATTTTCTCTGCAAGGAATCAATTGAGACTATCACCCTTGTATGATTCACTGCCCAATGACCAGAATTTGTACTAGTATAATTGCTTAATTGCTAACGCACACTATTCAGTGAAAAATTCAACTAGCTGCGTAAAAAGATTTATAAATCATTAAAAAACAAAACAAAGTCAATTGCTGTTGTTTAAAGAAAAACGAAAAGGTAATGCGACTTATCAAGTTGGAAGTCAAGATGTCTCTGGGTGTGTGGCTCTAGCTGCTCGACTCTGGCTCCTTGGTTTCACTTTTTCTTTGTAAATCAACGGAGTTTCACTTGGGCTGCTGGAGGCGAAATTAATGTTCATTGATATACGAGGTCTGATCCAAAAGTTCCTGGAACGGAGTTGTATACTCGTGCATATTCACACGATGGAAAAACCCATTTCAGGGTTGGCTGAGAAACACCTCTGGAGTGTTGCCACAAAATTTCAGGTTGCTATGACAATGCGTGCTCATGTGAGCTAAAGATATGTCAAGGTCTGTCCGGTGCTTCCGTCTTTTTTTTAATTTTATTGTCATGTCTAATAAACTAGAACAACGCATTTGCATTAAATTTTGTGTGAAATTAGGAAAAACAAGGATATTACGACCTTTAAAATAAAGTTTTGATCATTCCTGAAAGCTTCCTTAAAATCGTTGCAAGCGTGCATCCTGAGCTCGTTTTGGTCATAGTCAGCAAGCTTGGCACGAACTTTGCTGCGACTCGTTTAATTTGTTAAAAAATTGTTTAAATTATCAGTTAAAACTTTTTGAACAGTTCCAAAACTAAGGCCAGTCTCTCAAGATATCTCTGATGGTTAAACGTCGATCTGGCATGACTAGTGACCTCACACTGTCAATTCACGAGCAGGTTCTTGCCGACGCTGGTCTGCCAGACCTCGCGTCATCTTCAGTGCTGTCTCTACCTTCACAAAAACGTTTGTACCACTCAAGACTTTGTGTTTTTCATAGACCAGCATCTTCAAAAACAATAGTTAACATATCAAAGGTCTGAGTACTTGTTTTCCCTAATTTCGCACAAAATTTAATGCGAATACGCTGTTCCGATTGATTAGGCATGACGATTAATTAGTTTAAAAAAAGACGGAAGCACTGGACAGACCTTGACATATCGTTAGCTCACATGAGAACGCATTGTCATAGCAACCTGAAATTTTGTGACAACACTCCAGAGGTGTTTCCCAGCCAGCCCTGCAATGGGTTTTTCCATCATGTGAATATGCACGAGTATACAACTCCATTCCGGGAACTTTTGGATCAGACCTCATATATATGTATATCCTATATACGTCTGGCAGTCCGATTTCACATCCGTTAGTGTGTGTAAGTTTCACTATAGCGAATCCCCTGGTTCGTAGATATATTGTCACATACGGGTGATGAGGCATAGTGTATATTCCATTAAAAGTTTATTATATATGCTTGTCAACACCGTGAAACTACAATAAAATAACAACTTGATTGTCGATAAAGGTTATTGAAAGTATGTTAATTATACAGGTAGTCATCTGCAAAACCATTTGGTAACATAAAATAAAACACATAAAATGAAAGATATAATATTTACCTTAATAACACATTCAGGAGACTGCTAAATAGTATGTGATTCTCCTTCTGTTTAATTCTTGATTATATATGTATGCGATAGATATTGGCGTAATGAAGGAACTTAATACAGATAAAAGAAAGTATCAGCATCAAAAATAAAGCTGAAAAACTACATCTTGTTGGCTCAAAGGCCGACAAAACAATGACTTTAAGCACACCTAATCAAACGTATGGCACTATGGCAAGTCAGACAGACCACACAAGATTATTAGACCACCCAAGATCAACAGATCAACCGGCATTCATTCTAGGCAGGAGCAGTGAATCATACAGGGTGACTAGATATTGCAGTGCACATCAAATTAGGAAATTTAACGGAGACAGCAAAACTTTACAATATATATATATATATATATATTTATATATATATATTTATATATATATATAAATATGAGGAGTTCATTTCCAAAACCAGTTATTTCCATTTTTGGCACTTTTTGACTTTTTAATCTTAAATTATACTCTAATAATATGAGTACATTGTTCGATGGATTTTTTGTTCCTAAACCAGTTATTTCTCATACATTGCACCGACTAAAATTTTTGTTTTGTTCCAAAACCAGCTATTTCCTATTGGATTTCATTCCAAAAGCAGTTATTTTTGTGCTTGCTTTTTAATTGGTTGTTGTAGAACTAGGTCAGCTTTTTGATTCGTTGACTTAGTTTTGTAAGCTATCTCTCCACTTCCTGTGCTTTCATGATGGATGCATCTTCACTAAGTAATTCTACTGTAGCAACATTAAATGACTTTTTGGAAGAACCTGTGCAAATAACGCGACCTGGTAAAAGTAAAAAGAACACAGAGAATGTAGAAGGTAATTAATTTAAACTTTTCACTGTTAAATTGGCTTGAAACTAAAATTTAACTAAATTGCAGAAGGCAAAGAAAAATGAAACAATCACATCAAACACAATGCATGTTTGTTTGTGTTTAGTACAAAAGTTAACGAGTGCTAGTAGTAGTAATCTACTACTATTTTTGCTATTAACTCTTTCACAAGCCAATGTATCGGCTTGCACAGTAATATAAGTACAGACCATAAGTCGATGGATCGCCCTATCAATACGGTGTCACTTTTCTTTTCCTTACAAGACCTAAACATTAGCTAGACTAATCAAATGGTGTCTTAAACAACCTTACTGCCAATTATTTTTCAAAACAACAAAACCAGATCGTTATTTTCATAGATATAAGAAACACACCCCGTTTGTTCAACGCAAAAAAAAGTTGCGAGTGTGAGATTTACTAAACAATTTTATACATATCTTGTAGAGAATTTCTTTCTAAATAAGATGCGTTTTACAGTAAAACGATATACGGTATGTTTTTATTTTCGAGATATTACTGTATATAACAAGGTGGTTCACCGCTTGTAACTAGTCCGCATTAATTATTAGTTCACCTAAAGCTGTGGTTAAAGTCAGACTATTATCTAAGAATTATTGTTTAAATCACTGATTGCTGATTCTTTCATGTCAAAAGCAGTTATTTCTGGAAATAACTGCTTTTCAAAAAAAAATGCAGAAATCTGTTGGCTGTTTACCATGCTTTTTGACAAAATTGTTGAACAAAAAGAAAGTATAACTTGCTTTGTCATTTGTTTTGAGAATTAGCTAAAAACTATGCCAATTATATTGAACAATATTGAGTATACAAAATTTTCTTGTTTGTGATAAATGCTAAAATCGGAAATAACTGGTTTTGGAAATTAACTCCTCATATATATATATATATATATATATATATATATATATATATATATATATATATATATATATATATATATATATATGTGTATATACATGTATATATGAATATATATATATACATGTGTATATATATGAATATATATACATATATATATGTACATATATATATACACATTTAACTAGTTAACTACCGATAACTTTAAATAAAAATAGGTGTATGAATAAAAATAACAAAATAAATATGTATAAATAAAAAGTTGTGAATATTAATATACAATAACTAATTTTTTCTTCATAAGGAGTAAAGCTGAAAATTATAGAAAGAAAAACAAATAGCTTAAATGATAAATTTTTCAAAGGTGCTACGAGTCATAAATGTATAGACAGATTTTGAAAAATTAAAATGGTTGCTAGTTAAATCTATTTCTTTTTAAATAGTGAATAAACTAATAAAATTGATAAAAATTTACAATATTTTTAAATATTTGTAGAAAGGACAATGTTGCTCGCAAGCATGCATGTGGCTATTTCTAGCTGAGCCTGTTACAGAAAAGTTGCAATAAAACCTCTAATTGAACGCCATGGCGCTTTATTTTTCAACCTTTCCTTTACAGTTGCAGCCAATTGGAGGCAGCGCTCAATTAAAGGCTGGCATTGTATTTTTCAAATGGCTATTAAGTATTTTAGGAAGATAAATTTAGCCCTTTTACAGGCGAAGCAAATGCCGCTTATATTTTGCCCTCTTTTTTCGGTGGAGCGATATTAAACCTTTTGGATGCAATAAATTGGCTAAACAACCTTCAACTTGTCAAAGATATTTTAATAAATATGCATTGAGAAACTGAAAAATATATCTGCCAGTTGATATCTATTGCTTGAAATTAACCTGTGATGATATTAAAGCCTGTGTCCCGTTTTGTAAATTGTTGGAGCTTCCAAATTTTTATTTCATTTTAAATTTGAAAATATATGTTTGTTTTATATCTTTATTTACCAATGTTGCATAAAATTTCACTGCACTCATTGATATGTTTGCTACAGTTTGCAGCCAAAACTAGCTTTTTATGCACAATAAAAGAAGAGGTACGAGCGTCGATCAATTGTAAGATCAGATTACCGCAATGATGCTATCAAATAATATGCCATAAATCTGCAAATTTATAAGTTATAATATAAAAATTTATCAAATGCTACAAATGCATGTTCATGAACAAGTGACATAAACAAGCCATACTCATATTACATTGAAAAACAAAAAATAACCTTTTTAAAACAAAATTTTTTGCATTGTTTGCTCGGATAGCTGCGCTCTGATTGTTGCTATCAATAGAACGAACACCTTTTGATTGTCCAATACCTTCCATTATGTCTTCTGATTTCAACTCTTTTTCTTCACTGATTAACTAGTCAATCTTTGCGCCCAAACATTTTTTTGGCAGAGCAAAACTTTTACTCATTGAATTTAGCACAAATGCAATGCGGACACGCTTTGCTCGCTAAACATAAACTTTAGCCCAAAACTGGTTGCTCAAATAGAGGATGGCGCTCTATTTTTCAACCCTTTTCTCATATTTGTAGTCAAACAAGGGTGACATTAAAATAGAAATGGCATTCAATTAGAGGTTTTATGGTAAGTTTATTGTCTGCCACTTTTTAACTATAAAGTGTTACTACTGTAATAGTGCTAAATCAGCAAAGTTTGACATTATTTGAGTAGTTTTGCAAATTCTTTTAAAAATTAAAAAATTAACATACAGAAGTTAGAGAGAATGCAAAATTGTTCTTTGAAAGAGAAAATTTTAAAAAGTTTAGAAAATATAGCAAAGTAAACTTTCTAAATATAATGTTATAATCAAACCATTAAACTTTATCTATATTACTTTACATGGATTTTACATTATACAAACATTAAAACACATATAAATAGTTGCATCTATGCCAAGATTTTCCCAAACTCAACCCTTTTTTTTATCAAAAAGGGAAAATAACAAGATTTAACCTTTTAATTTAATGACTGTATTGTAACTGTAGTATGGCTGGTTGCTGGAGACAAATTTTCCCATTTTCTTACCACTTTCACTCAGTTCATGGTTCATGATTACGTTATTTTCACCATGAGTTAAGTAGATTGCACACATTCAATTCATTCAATACATAAAAGCCTTTGAAGTGCTCAGCATCACGTTTGGAGCTTGTTTGGCTCTTAACTGAGACAATTTAAGTCTTACAGAGTGGCTCATTTTCCACTCTACTTTTCTGACACAGACTGTTGAAAAACATTTTAAGTTCAGCCTGCAAGAAATACAGTAGAGTGTAAAAACTTCTAACTTTATCAGTAAAACTTTCATCAAATGACTAAGTCTATTGAATTATTGACCATGTTTAACCTGAAACACTGTTTTGAAGATAGTATTGGCAGGTTAGGGAGCTTGAAATCTTATTTCAAGTTTATTTCAAGTATATCAAAATTCAGCTTCGTATTTGGATTATCATCTACTTTACTAGTTAAATGGAACATGTTCACTAACTTAAATAGTGCAAATAAACTGTAGAAGTTGTCTGATCTTGCCAATATATGCAGTATATTTCTTAAGAACTTGCATCACTCTTTCTTTTATTCTTCCTTGCTTGTCATTGAAACTTTTAGAAATACATAAAACACTTTTAACTTTCACTATCTGACTTTTTATGACAGATTACAACTTAATGAGCTAGAAGCTTTTTTTTTGAAAAATGTTATATACTCTAAAAGGCCATCTGCATGCATGCAAAAATTTTATGCCAGCAACTGAATTAAAGCCAAACGTAGCATAGCCAGCTACTTATCATAAAATCTCATGTACGAACCACACTATCTATAAGCCGCACCTCAAACTTTGAAGGCTGTTGTTTTAAAGTTAAATTCACTTATTTTAACTTATCCGCATGATTTCAGGTCTACTATCTCTGTCTATCATCACTTGCACGTGTTATCTGATGAGGTGGCAATTGACTAATGAGTGTTGCCAACTTTGCCCGAATGATGTGTTACGCTTTCAGCAAATTACTCTACAGTAAACAATTACCAAATCAGCATGCACATCTATAATACATGCTATTGAGAAGGGCAAAATATGACGACGTGTTTAAATGTAGGATTTAACATAGCTTTGAAAACTACCGACCGAAATGCTGTCACAGTTTTTACAGTAACGAAATGTAACCCGACGAATGGAATTCAGTGCTAGAAATGTCGCATGACAGTGACCATGACTAATGACCTCATCATGTAATCAAAGCTCTGAATATTTCCTATTGTTTTTTTTGTTGAATAAATTATTTTTAGCCATAAAAAAGTCTTATTTTCATTTGTTTATGTTTGATATAAGTTTTTTAAATAGTTATATTTGTATATTTTCATTATATGTAACACTAGATTTCTGATGTGACAGTACCTTATTTGGCCTTAAAGCCTAATGAGAAGTTTACAGGTATATTTTTTAGGCTGCGTGTATAAGCAGCACCTCAAAGTTTTAAACAAAATTTTAAGTTCACATGTGCACCTTATACACGAGGATTTATGGTGTATCATGAGCTGGCTGTGAAGCTTGCAAGCAAGATCATTATCATATTTTTATTGTTAGGGTGCTCTACAAAATCTTTTTCATTTAGTTGTTACCCGTCAAATGGCTCTAACGCCAAGCCTCTCAATTATAGATTAATACCTGTAAGACATTCTCATAACAGGGTAAACTATTATACAGGTCAATTGCAAAATCCAATACAAGCCTTCTGTAAACAGAATAACATACAGATCTTATGGGTGTATCTTACAACATTAAGTCCTTATTATGCTCAGTGGATGACAAAATTGATTCCATTAAATCGGAGAATTATGCATCACTTCTTGAAAAGGCTACAATATCAATGGGGCAGTGAGAAGTGGAGTCTGAAATTGAGATTATTATAGAAAGTGCAGTATAAAAAATCTATTATGTGAATAACAGATTACTTCAAAAATTCATTTATGCGATTTCTTACACTTACTGTTGAAGTAATAAAATCAATAGACAATGTTTTTTTTAAAGCATTCTAGCTTAATTGCTAATGTTTGCTGATAAGCATCTAAAGCATTGCAAATTTATGAAAGCCAGCTGAGCTAAAAGAGTGTCGGAAGTTTTAGCCCTTCCATTAAGAGACAGAAAGTATGTTTTATTTGCGTGCAAAGGAGTATAGCGGAGTGAAGGGAGATAGGGATTAATAGTATAGGGATTTAAGCCTTGCTACAGGATGTCAGTAAAGGCATTCGATCTTACTTTTTTCTGTGTCTCAACCTAACCTGGAGATGGAACCTATTTTAATCATGCAAGATAGCTGTATTCAACAGTTTCAATACCTGGAATTCTCAAGTGTATTAGTTGTGCTTTGTCTCTAACTCGTGAGATTTTGAGGCAAAAGAAGTCGCTGTTCAGCACTGGCACCCTCTTAGGCAGCTTCATTACACAAGACTGCCAGTTCATTTAAGGATGTGATACAATACAAGCATTGTCAATCGTGACAAAATCATGCCCTTCTGTACTAGCACATTGATATAGTGCTCAATGGATGTTAGGCGAGAAAAAATAAATTAGAAAAAAATGTGTTAGTGAAAAGGAAGAACAGAATGGTAAATGAAAGAAACGGGAAAAAAATATAAGAATGGGTTGAGAAGAAGTGATAGCTAATTCAGAAAGAGTTGCAAAGGTTAGGGATAAAGGTTTGAAGCCTGAATATATATATACATATTATGTATTAAAATGTATTAAAGTGTACAGCTAAAAAGTTGGCAACATTTTATTAACTATTTTATTACTAAATAGTAATAAAATGCTGCCAACATTTTAGTTCTACGGTTTAATACATTTTACATATGCTCTGCCTATCATTGACCACTTTTCAGTAGAGGGTGCACACAACAATTTCACTATATATATACATACATATTTTATATATACATACATATATATATAGATCCTAGCTATAGATATATAAATATGTATAAATATATATATACATACATGTATAGCTAAGATCAATATATATATATATATATATATATATATATATATATATATATATATATATATATATATATATATTGATCTTAGCTATACATGTATGTATATATATATTTTGATCTTAGCTATATATATATATATATGAGCCATGCACGAAGGCTAAGAGTGCCACACCTCTCACAGAGAGCTCAACCAAACCAAAGTAAGGGAGCATATACTCATGCTACAAACAGTACTGTTTTGGCTATTGAAGCCTCATCAGTGCAGCTGAGAGCAGACAAAGAAGACAAATACCATTGCTAATGAGAGTTGACTTTCTGCCATGAAACAACTAAGTGGCCTATATCTATATATATATTTCTCACAGTTGGTCATGTGCATGCGGGCATTTTTAGCCATAGCTATTAAAATCTTGGATTAAAAATACCGGTATTGCAGAAAATTTGATCTCAAAACCTCCCATTCACCAGTCCGACAACTTACTAACTAAGCCACACGAGCTTGATACATTCATTAGGCAATATATGTCATTATACGGGAGCAACTACGCTACCGCTTTCCGTCACGATGAAACGTGATGGCGCAATGGCATGGATAGTGGTAACGTAATCTTTTGCATGCGTAATCGTGAGAGCAAATAGTTAGCTCTCATTAGTAAGCTTACTCAAATTAGCCATTGGCGATGTGCCAGGCTAATAACAATTTTTAGCAATAGTAATTTCTTGATTATAGCGGAGTTGCTGGTGATTGGAAAAAGTCACCCAATAGAGTTGGCTGTAATATTGATAAAACCCTAAACAGAGACTGCCTAAATATCAATACTTTTTCAACTGTTTTCGTTATTTGATTTATTCAGTCTGCTCATCTATCAGAGCCAAATTTATATAAAGAACTATTTATCTGATTTGCCCGGCATAGCCCGAGTTTCCAAGTTTTCAAGGTATGGTTTAGTTGCCCATATCAACTTTCACATGAACAAAGGCTGTGTGACATTGCTGATTGTGGTTTTCTAAATCAGATCGCTAACCTTATGTTTGTTAGTCTCAACACAGTTGCTAGTGAGAAATACATGTAGCAGGTTATCAATTTGAGCTATGTCTTTACTTAGTTTATGAAGTTTATCAAATAAGTTCATCCAAACGTTTGTTCATGATTCTAGATACTGGAAGTGATCTGGTTTTACTGCAGTGTGATGACCATATACGTGCTGCACAACTTTTTACACAACATTGAATGATGAGGTGTTCTTTTTCAATCTGTTCCTACTTTTTTTGAGTATCTATTAGCAAGCAACTACGTATCATATTTTATTGGCTGATCTGTATGAATTATTATTACTCCCAGACTGACTAGCATAAACTGAATGAGTAACTGATAATTCTGGATAAACATTTTTAGTATAGGGCTGAATGATCAAAGGAGTATCAATGTTTTAAACCAAACCTCCGCTGTCTCACTCCAAAACTTTTTCATTCTATTTTTAGCTTTTCATACACAAAGGAATTGTTACTTCTGACAGATCTGGGCAGAGCCAGACCAAATGCGTATCCAATTCTCCAAATCTGCTAGCATCTTCTCTACACTTTAATGTTAGCGCTTGGATTTATGCTTCAATCTTTCAAACATCTACATTTATACTTCCATTACCTTTAACATGACCAGGATATTATAACGCAGACTGCCTAAAGCTGCACCTTAGCTCTTTTAGCTTGAGATTACATTTTCTGCATCTTTGCAATGGCAGCACAACAAACACAACTTTATCATTTTTAACTTAAGTCTCAGGATAAATCAACAAATTGTTCACATAACAATCCACTTCTTCAATATCTATAAATAGCTCAGAGACTGTTTGACAAAACAGAGGGTATCTCCAAACTAGCTTATCTTCAACGACATAATCTACAATCATGATGTCTATTAAATGGAGCAATACGCGTTGTAAAAAAATACTCACTTCATAAAAGTGGATCTGCAAGAATTTTAAAGTTGGGCCGAGTGTATTGAATTATTGAACTCTGATTGTTTAGAAAAGATTTTACCTGCTTTGATAAAACAAAATGCTTCAGGTTAGTTTTTTCATTCAATTATGTTGGGTCTGAGCAACTCTTGAATGACAATTTAGGTTTCATTAGGTTCACTCTGAAATGCCACAGTTTGTAGCCAGTCTTACTTTAGTTACTTATATGGCTCTCATCTATATATTCTGTAATGTACATTTTAACTTATTTTTTAATCTACATGAGTTGTCCTAACACTTTGGATTACTGACTGAGACTTCTATTTTATCTGATATAAAGTTAACTGGACAACTTTCCCAAGACTATTAAACACATCAGCATATTGTTTAGCTACTTTGTCCATACTTGCAGCACCCTATTAGTTGGTATTGCACACCTTTATTCATTTGATTTGCCTTTCTTAATCATCAATCATAGTATGCCTAGTTGTATGCATTAAAACAATGGAAACAATTGATAACCTGATAAACATTCTTCATCTGAAAATGTCAGATTATAATATTAAAATTATAAATGTTACTGAATGTAAAACAAGGTGGATTCTATAATCTGTGCGTATTAGAGCAATCTCTTACAACCATGTCTGTTTCAAGTCACTGTTATACATTTTCATTGCCTTAGAGGCATAAAAATCCCACAAGATTATATATTGATTTTATTTGAAAGATTCAAGCTATTTCTATTAATATAGGCCTGCTTTTCCATGAGCATGCTAGACTGTATGCTATTTTTCCCTATTTTGTTAAAACTATGTTTTGATTATTTTGTTAATCTCTTTTCTTGATTTCATAGATGTTCTAGCCTTTATTATATAATCAACTGTCATTACTAATGAAGATCTTTAAAGTTGTGCGCTTCTTAAAATAAACATTTATTACTTCCAACAATAGCTATTAGTTTGAATAAAAATTATTCATCTTAATTGCAAAACAATAACAAAAATGATAAAATCGAGAAACCAACTTTGCTACTTAAAAACAGAAGCAGATTATGTTAAAGATATGGATGTAGCTTCGTCTTTGTCAACAAATAATGAATTACTCAAAAAATACATTATGTGTACCAACTAAGTAATATTAAAATGACAAAATTTAATATCCAAAAGAACAATGAGAGCCAATACTAATACAAAAGATGCACGAATAGATCTACAATTGCCAAAATTCAGCTAGCCAAATGCACATTTTCATGTTACAGTTAAAAAGCTAACATTTCTTAAAAGGTTGTTGACAAATAAAGTTCACAAGTCAAGTTCTTTACAGAAACATCACTTAGTCTCTTCACTAAATGCTTAAAGTAATAAAGATTTAACTGGGAGTATTCGTCTCTCTCCTTACTTTGGTGACTATCAAGGTCTTTACCTCTGGTAGGTATTTCTGATAAACATAACAATAAAAAACTACATTAGCTATTCCATAGGCTGCTTGAACAATCAAAGTGATCCAAAGCAAAGCCTGGTTGAGCCTTGTCTCACTCTTTGCTAAAATAGCTGTGATAGTATACATAAGTGTTGGAACTAAAGCTATGTAAAATAGCAAACAAGTTCCTAAAATGTATTTTGTAGCAATCTTTACGTCTCGATTCGGTGCAGTTCCAGCAGGGTTACGATTCATTTTCATTAACTTCATTATCACCAAAGTTAAAAACAATGAATTAAGTAGCGTCGGGAGAATGAGCTGGCATGAGGCTACGTTAGTCAGAAAAAGATTCCCATTAAAGTTAAAAATGCATCCAATAGATTCATCAAAACAGATGTACCTCAGGACTGATCCAATAGCGATGTTGACAACAAAAGTAAGAAGAACCCCAACAATGGAGAGTTTACCGATGTTGCTTGTAACTCTTGATGAGTTGTAGTCATGTGGGCGACAGACTGCATAGAATCGATCAAGACTTGCCAACATGAGTAAAAAGTAATGACTTTTTATTGTCCCTGTGGTTGCTACAGCAACTGTTGCATTTAGAAAGCTGCTGTCATATGTCCAGAGAAACTCCTTGAAGTAGCAGCTAGTACAAACAGCATATGTACCTCCTTGAAGCATATCAATAGAAGTAATTCCAATGAGAATGTAGTAGTAGCCATTTTTCTCAGACTTGGATGTAACTGCAAGTCCAATAAAATGAAGAAGGTTTACGATGAAGCAGACCAAATAGAGTGATGCAGTTAGACTAGAGAGAACAGTATCACACACCCGAGTTGCGTTATAACGGTTCATTATGACACGTGTTGACTTGGTGGGCACTAGAAGTAAAAAGGAAACCTGTATAAAAGGCATCAAGCTCTATAAAATGCTTCTATTAGAATAACATGGAATAAATATTGATTTATTCTTTGTAAATGTTAATGAAATGGCATGATGAAGGGTGGAATATCCTGAAATAAATTATTTTCTAACAAGTGCTAGAGTTTGCCGGGTATTATTGTCGGATATTATTCTGTAGAGTTTTATGATAGCGTTTACGAGAGTTTTTGAGCATTGTAAAATGAATGTCAGTAAGGTAGTAAAGCTTTTTAGTATGATATTATCACTGCCTACCATACTTGAACACTCTGAAAATATAACATCACGACAGTCTTTTAGCTAACATTAAACTAGCTAAACTAAGAAAAGTTAATTCTCAGTGTTTCTAAGTTAAAAAGGAAGTAAAGGTATGCCTGAAAACTTTCTATGCAACCGGCAGTGACAAGATCCATCCAGCTACAGTAAAATGTGTTGATTCTATACTGTTAATTTCATCATCAAAGAAACTAGTTACTGTTTCTTTGTTGATAATCTCTATAAAATATAGCGAAACAGCATGTTGGTAGAAAAAAATTTGATTTACCACTTTTGTTCCAAAGTTTGCATAAGACATTTAGGTTTTTGGGACCAATTAAAACTTACTGAGAAGTTTTGTAATCATTGCAATCTCTCAGTGATTATTTTAAAAGGACTTTATTTAATTGTTTTTGACTATTTCTGTTGACAGTAACCGAGTTAGTTATTTTGCTATAAGTAACGATTGATTGCACGGGACATCTGTTGGAATACATACTTAAAAACTCCCTAACACTACATCTATTTCAGGTGCTGCAAAAGAAAATAAGCCAAACAAAAAATATTTATCTTTCCTGTTAAATAATTGTCCAGTATTAACATCAGTTTAATGTAAACAGAGGAAATATATGTTAAAACTACAGTTCTCATAGCTAGACTTTCTTCAAGGTTTCTAAAGGGTGTAGAATGCCTTCAACTCTTGACTTACTGACACTTTGTAGCCTACCATCACAACTAAAGTATCACACTCTTGTTACAGTGTATACTATCATCCCACGAACACACGAGCGGAGCGGAAGTGTGGGAGTTTTATGATAAATGCATGTGCACACAACTTACGAAAATTATTCATCAACAATGAGACGAATCCTCGTCAAAAAATTTCATCAACAAATTTAAGCATCGGAATGTAAAGTCGTTAAAGTATAATAACGATACAAAACACATTTAAACCTATTTAAACATGTTACCAAGTCTTTGTAAACCTTCGATAATATCTTAAAACTTACCCATCTGATCGGATTATACACAAATAGACAGATTAATTTCAACGAAAATCGCCACAAAACACTTGAAAAGCTTGGTTTAATAAAAGTTAAGACCGGAAATTAAAACGCCGAGGGACAGATAATAGAACGATGAAGTATGAAGATGTCTTGCGCATTTCACGAAAAAATAACGTGCACTTTTCACCAGTCTATAGCATTGTCGAATTGCCGAAGGTTTTGGCCATTAACATAGGAGTACAGAAATCGTTTCATTTTTGCTGATTTCAATTTTTTCATTTTCATTTGCAAACACATTTAAAGTGCCAACACACTTTCCCATTCTAACTGATGTCCAATGCAGTATAAGTAAAGGCAAGCAAATGACGATGATATTTTTTAACGTTTCTTATGAGATTATTACAATAATTAACTATAAGTTTGGACGACTACAGAACAATGACTACGTAGTACAGACTTTCTAAAAATCTAACGCAGTGTAAGTAAAGGCATGACGATGATATTTTTTCTAACGGTTCTAATGAGATTATTGCAATAATTAATTATAAGTTTGGATGACTACAGGACAATGACTATGTAGTACAGATTTTCTAAAAATCTATATAAATATCACAACTTCGTGATATTGTTAGCTATGCCGTTTTGAAATGTAAACAAAATTGTGCATTGGTTTTTTATGATTACTATATAAATAATATTGGTTATTCTAATAATATCAATGCATTTTACTTCTAATATTGGCCAATATTGCATTTCTTTTTTGCAGGAGGAGAGATATAAACATATAATCTTTTCCTTTCATTATTACTATTTGTTGTATATTATAACACCCAGCACATTACAGCTACCATTGCAGTTATCCTATTTGACTGCTAATATTGCATTTCTCAACCATCAGTATCCTTTCTTTTTTCCAATATCACTTTGGTCGTGGGCTGTATGACCGGGGAATTTCTAGTTATTATTATTATTATTATCTTCTTATAGACAACCTCTGCAAAACAACAAAATAATCCATAGGTTAACCGCTGTGTTTATTGAGTCTCAAAGTGTTCATGTGACTTTTAGGTAAAACTGCTCAAACTGTGTTTGGTTAATATTATAGATAACTAGCTATCACTAATGACACCTTCTGCTGTTTAACTCTCTCATAGGCCTTTCACTAAACCCCAGTCTAGTTAGGTGATTGCTTGAGAGCCATGAAAGGTCGACAAACTATTTTGCTTTTGTCTTCTTGCAATCTTTGATAATCATAACAGCTAGGCATGTTGCCATGTTCTCTTTTTATCAGGTAATCACCAACATGCTGAAATTACTTTTTAGGGGTTCTGTTGGTCTTTTACCTCCTTTAGTGTACAATTAAGAATGAGTTGGCACGAAGGTATTTGCCTTACATCTTGCAATTACCTGATCTAGGTGTTCGCTATTAGAACTTGTAATTGGTATTAGTTTCAACGTTTCCCTCTCCAAATTCCTTTTGTTGTTTCTTACTGAACTTTCTGATGTTACCCTTATGGTTGCATGTCTCATGCATAAAAACAAGTTTCTTTAAAACACGAACTGTGGATATCTTTTGCTTTTACTAAAATAAGCTCGTTTTTGAGGAGCATATAGAAGTTCCAAATTCTAAATCTTGCCAGTATTTTTAAATTTGTTGCTTAACCAATCATTGAGTTAGTTTATTCTCAAGCAGCATGCAGCAGAGATACCTTATTTCAACAGTTTGCTTAAGTAAAGCTTGCTTGAGTAAAAAGTAATGACTTTTTATTGTCCCGGTGGTTGCTACAGCAACTGTTGCATCTAGAAAGTTGCTGTCATATGTCAAAAAAAGGTCTTTAAAATAGCAGCTAGTACAGACAGCATATGTACCTCCTTGAAACATATCAATAGAAGTAATTCCAATGAGAATATAGTAGAAGCCCTTTTCCTCAGACTTGGATGTAACTGCAAGTCCAATAAGATGAAGACGGTCTATGATGAAGCAGGCAATATAAAGTGATAGAGTTAGACTTGACAGAGCGGTATCGCACACCAATGTTGTGTTATAACGGTTCATTAAGACACGTATTGACTTGGCAGGCGCTGGAACTGAAAAAGCAACATATGAAAAACATCAAGTACCTTGAAGAATTTTCATAAGAAAATCACAGATTAAATATTGATTTAACTCTTTTATCTGTTAATGAAGCAATACGATGAAGGGTGGAATATCCTCGAATAAATTACTTGTTGACAGGTGCAGGATACTTATATGTCTTATTGTTATATGTGGTTCTGTCTGGGTTTATAATAATGTTTGTGAGTGTTGTTGGCCCTTTTAATGTTACTATCAATAATCGCAGGAAAGCATCTTAGAACCTGATGGCATCTGTGTCTGTAATACATAAGCATTTGAGAAGTATGCTCTCCTGATGCTGCTCTATTTGAAACAGAAGAGAAGTGGTTATCGTAAGAAGAGTTGCTTTTATTTATTAAAAGGTTAAAAAAAGCAAAATCATACCCATGAACTTTTTAAGCAACCAGACACAACATTTGTACAGCTACAGTTATATGAACTAATTCTATACTGCCAACGTCATTCTAGGAGGGATTCATTCATTTTTTTGGCACTTTGTATAAAATGTTGCAACGGATTGCGGGCAACTGCCTTTAAAGTTATACCCGGTCCGTTACTACCTGTTATTATTGACTATGTTGGCCACCGAGTCTATTTATGTAGTTCGGACAACGGCCCCGTTATTGTATTGTAGTCCGGTTCTGTGTCCTTAAAACAGAGACCGGGTCGTATCCAATTACCCTCCGGATCATCCGAATTAATAAATAAGACTGTTGCAAGTAATATATTTGTATTTAATCGTATTGTGTCCAAACACCAACTGCCCGCTATAAAATTCGAGCCTCTTTTATATATAACCAATTGCGGGTAAAACCCGATTAAACTTGCTCGGACACGGAGAAAACTAACTGAAGGCCATGTCGGCCATAGTCCGGGTTCCCGGTAAACAATGATAATATCGTTAGTTCAATATAAAAATATATACAGTAATTTACATAATTTCTTGAGTACAAGTATAATATAATTTACATACTATTATTAATACCCAAACAAAACATAAATGAAACAATAAGAATGAAAGTGTTATCGTGTTCTTTTAGCAGCGGTACTTGTTTGTAGATCGGCGGCTATTAGGTTTCATTACACAGTTCACTACACATCTCTCTTCATTAGTGACATGTGGGATCACTAATTTACTTAGTCTTCACGCCGTATTTCTGCGCTTTCCGGTTGTGTTGTCTTTTCTAGCTGATCGCATTTGTTCTCTAACTTATGGGTACGGGTCAGTTGCTGCCGTCGTCTTTCCTTCCTTTGTTTGTTTTGGTATCCTCGGAGCTTTGTTTCAAATTTCTGTTCCTGATTAGACTATATTTGGCTACAGGAATAGCCATGAAATCTTTTTGGGGTCTCCTGACCCTCTGTGGGCTTTTGTCCCTCATATTTGTCCCTCGTGTTCCTGTGGATGCTCTTGGATCCTTGGATTTCGGCTTTTTTGACGTTCTTCCTTCATTTTTGGATTTGCCTGTTTTTATTAGTTCTCCCTGACATGGCTTCTCTCTTCCCTTTTCAATAGAGGCCTCTGGGGGCCACCCAGGGTTACATCTTGTTTGGGTAATATGTCTTCCATTTCTGCTGAGCTTCTTCCCGGTGTGTCCTGCTCTATCTCTATGGCTAGGGAAGCTCCAGATTTGTGTATGAGTTCTTTGCCTTTCTTGTGGCGCCTTTCATGTTAGGGTGTAGTGCGGGCTCCCTTGAGCCAGGTGCTTTACCCGGTTCCTCTTCGCAACCCCTGTATAGCTTTAAACGGCCCTCGTTTTGAATGGAGGTCTGTCCACAGGCCTCTATCTTATAAGAATAGTTTGGGAAGCTGTTTACCACCCGGCATGGTCCAACAACTTTGGCCCGTAGTTAGGGATGCTCCCTTTTTCTCCTTCTTTTATTTTCTAGCAAGACTAGGTCTCTCACCGTATATAGAGGTGGCTCTTCTGAGTCTGTCTGACGAATGTTAAGCTGTTGCTCTCTGAGCAATTTGTGTGCCTCTGCCAGCCGTGCTTGGATGTTGATTACATATTCATTTCAAGGTACAGGGGTATCTGCAGGTATTCCTTATTGCAGTTGATTGGGGAGTCAAAGTTCTCTTCCAAACATCAAAAAGTTAGCTGTCTCACCCATCACTACGTGTGGGGTGCCACAGAATGCCCGCATTAGCTGTGGGAGAAGTGTGTCCCATTCATCACTTCCCTTCTGGAGTAGTAGGGCTTGTAGGGCATCACCCAACATTCTACTATTCCTTTCCACCACTCCATTAGCCTGAGGATGATAGGGGGTAGTATAAGTTTTCTTGATGCCCCAAAGGGCACAGAGCTCGGTCATTAAGACAGACTCGAATTGGGCTTCCTGGTCGGTGTGGATTGCCTCTGGGAGTCCCATGCAACAAAATACTCTTTCATCTAGTATTTTGGCTATGGTAGGGGCTGTTGCATCTGGTATTGGAAGGGCATCCTGCAAACAGGTGAAGTGGTTAGTCAGGACTAATATCCACTTATTGCTCCTCTCTGGTTCTGGCAACGGGCCCACTAAGTCAACAGCCACTTTTTGCCATGGCTTCCCGGCATACATTCACTGGTGGCTTCCTGAGGTTTTGGTTCCCCCTGCCTTGGCCACCTGGCAGACCTCACAGGACTGTACCGCTTGCCTGACCTGGGTGGCCAGTCTTGGGGAATACCTGTGTAGTCTAATATGCTGTGTGGTCTTATGTATCCTAGGGCGAGCCATCTTGTGTGTGTTCCAGATTATAGCCATCCTGCTAGTTCTGGGACACACCACACATCGTCTAGCTCGGCCCTGTATAATTATCCGAATCATCATCACCCCGTCAGTGTTCACTTCCATGGTTTTCTGGCATTTGAATAATTCTTTTAACTCTGTACTACCTGTCTTGACCTCCGAGTCGGTAAGGGTTTCCTTCAGTGTTATCCCCCTGTACATCCTTCCTACAGGTTCAGGGTCCTCTCTCTGCTGTCTGGACTATTGCTTGGCCTGGTTCTCTTCCTGAATCATTATCTTAGTAACTCGGTCGGCTTTTTTTTCTAACTTTCTGTGGGTTGGCCTCCATCTCTTCATTCAATTGCTTCGCATTGTCTACATTCTTCACATTGGCCCTGTCTGCTAAGGCCATCTGAATTGCCATTTTTTTCTCCAGCTCGGTGTTCCAACCAATGTGTAAACTCTGCCAAGATTTCCAGCCACCGAACAACTTGTGCCAAAAGCTCCTTTTGCCAAAATAACCACCGAAGCGAAGCGTGGTCACTCCTCAGTATGAACTGTTGTCCATATAAGTAGGGTCGGAAATGTTTTACTGCCATAATCACTACCAACAGTTCATTTCGTATTACGCAATAATTCCTTTCAGCAAGTAATAAGGTCTTGCTGTAATACGTCACCACTTTTTCTTGGTCATCATGTTTCTGTGACAGCACAGCTCCCACACCCACCACACTAGCATTGGTGTCTAGGATGTAGGTTTTAGGCAGATCTAGATATCCCAGCACCGGAACCGTTACCAAACCATTTTTTAGCATTTCAAAGGGTCCTTGTTCTGCCTCGCTCCATCGCCATGGCGTGTTCTTGTTGGTCAGTTGAGAAAGGGGTTTTGCATTTGTAGCATTATCTTGGAGGTATTGTCTGTAATATTCAGCGGTACCCAGAATTGCCTAAAGCTCTTGGGCTCTAAAGTTTTTGGGTGGGGCCATTCCTTTACCACACGGATCTTTTCGGGACCTGTAGCTACCCCCTCAGCACTGATCACGTGTCCTAGGAACCGTACCTTAAAGCAGAACAGCTCACACTTTGACGTTTTAAGCTTTAATCTAGCCCTATGCAAGCGGTCCAGCACTTCTCGGAGCCTACTCACATGGGTCTCAAAGTCGGGCGCCACCACTATCACATCATTTAGATACAGCAGTAGCGTCTTCTAGTGTAAACCTTGGAAAACTCGTTTCATCAACCGTTAGAATGTGGTGGGAGCCGCAGTGAGCCCAAAGGGTAACACCTTTCATTGCCACAGTCCACTGCGTGTCGTGAATGCAATTTTTCTTTAGAATTCTGGTCCAGTGGCACCTGCCAATATCCACTAGTCAGGTCCAGTGTGCTGAAGTATCGACTTACTGACACTGCGTCCAAGCTGTCATAAATTCTGGGTATCGGGTAGGCGTCTTGATTTGTGATGGCATTGAGTCTGCGGTAGTCAACGCAAAACCTCCACTTGCTATCTTTTTTCTTCACTAGAACTACTGGAGAACTCCATGCACCACTCGCCGGCTCAATCAACCCCTTTGACAACAGTTCCTGAATTTGTCGTTCAGCTTTGGCTTCCTTCTGAGGGCCCAACCGATGAGGCGGTTGATGTGCGGGACGAGCTCCTTCTATGATAGGAATGGATTGTTCCACCAGAGTTGTCCGTCCCACATCGTCGTCAGTGGTGCTGAATACTTGGCTGTACTCAGCCAGTAAGCAAGCTAACTGTCGTCGCTGCTGTTCATCTTGACAACCATAACATGCATCTTCATACACTTGTTGCAAGTGATTTGGGACCCACGTGGATCTGTCCTCTAGTTTTACGGCCGTTACTGCTGCTCCTTGAGAGCTTTACCTCTGGAATTTTTATGTAATTTTCATCTATCCCCGTGTAGGTTCCTACTGTTTTTCCAGCAGGAATTATCAACAACTGATCTAACGGGTTCATGCACCTAACCACAATCCTGCCATTTTTATGAGGTTGATTGAGGCTAGTAGCCAGGGGTACTTCCCCTCCACTTTCCACTATTCCCACAGGGTAGTAGTTTTGAATCGTGATTCGGCACTGCACTGTTGTTTCTGCACGGGCCAAAATTTCTACACTTCGGACTTACTGGACTTTGTTTTGTAGCAACCACCCATAGCGGTCCACACAAGGCATTACCAAACCCTGAATAGTTATAGTAGGCTGACCAAAATTCTTCTTGCATCTATGAGCAGCAAGGAAAGGCATTCCTAGACTTCCATCTTTGCTAATACTGCTCACAACAAAGGCTTTCTCAAATTTCATATTTCAGAGGCGGCCAGGCAGTCGTGCCACTCCATAGAAAGGCAGTCGACTCCCGTCTGCCAGTTATCCATGTGTCGTACATGGACATTCGATTCATTTTATATAGGAATATAGCTGAAGATAGTACAATATTCTAGACTTCTTTATGGAGTATCCCTGCTAACTTTATCACAGGCTTTTTCCAGATCTAATGATGTCATAAAGAGTGACTGGTTACACTCTCAGTTTGGTCCATAACACATTTAATGATGAAAACCTTGTCTACAGTGTCTCTGCTTGGTTTATAACATTTTTTTTGAATATCTAAATTGATGAATCCATACTTTCAATTAGCTCCTTCAAGTGAATTCTTCGCTCTTCTTTCCAAAATCTTCTCAAGAAGTTTTGCATTATGACTTATTAAAAAATTCCTTGATGTCTTTTATAGGCTAGATTGTCTCCTTTGTGCCTGTGCAAAGGGCAGATAACTGCTTTATGCCAGTAAATTATACCTTCTTCATTTGATGTTCAAGTAAATTTTTTTACAATCA
The DNA here is from genome assembly GCF_963576615.1 of Watersipora subatra. Lineage (NCBI taxonomy): Eukaryota > Metazoa > Bryozoa > Gymnolaemata > Cheilostomatida > Watersiporidae > Watersipora > Watersipora subatra. Next base: position 4,106,014 of record NC_088717.1, read on the forward strand.
TAGATGCAAAGGTCTTTTCATTATTTTACTCCACCATTTACATCAACAAAATGTTTTCAAAAGCATGGACTTCAAATAAAATAGGCCTATTATCTTTAACTAAAATTTGGCTTATTTTCATCTTACATAACAAATATGTGTTAACATTGCTGGTCATCACAAGAATTACAGGCAAACTAGATATATTTAGGCATTTTTAGGCTGAGTATAATTCTTGGAGACATCTATTTTAACAACTGCATAAAAATAAACTAGTTGAGAGATATTGACTACGTAACAGCCTAAACAAGTAGTTAGGCGTGTGAGCCAACATATGTTGCTAGGTTTTGAAATAATAGCTTTGTTGCTAAAAATGTGGACATACTTTATGAAGTACTTGATCAAATGTTTGAAATTTTAAAAAACAAATTCAAGTCCTAATATAACAACTTTGGTGGTGAACAACAACTTTGGTATATCTGAAAACCCTGTTAATATAACATCTTTTTCTTAAAGTAACTAACAAATAGCTCAACTGTTTGACAGGTACACTGCTGTATATTGACATGTTTGACAGGTACGCTGCTGTATATTGACATGTTTGACAGGTACACTGCTGTATATTGACATGTTTGACAGGTACACTGCTGTATATTGACATGTTTGACAGGTACACTGCTGTATATTGACGTGTTGGACAGGTACACAGCTGTATATTGACACATTTGTTAGAGACCAAGTAGGAAAAAACCAGTAGCTCTAGGAGCTGATTTGAAAATAATTACCTGAGATTGGTTCACGGAGGTTTTCAAACCTAAAAACAACACCGTGGGTAAAAAACTTTTTTAATTAGTTTAAATTTTTTGGCTCAGTTTAACTGCTATTTTAGGTTTTTGATCAAAATATAGGCTCATAAAACTGCTGTAAATCAAAGTACATGCATGCTGAATATTATAGGTATATTCAAAGTTCACATCTACATTTTCAATTCACCTGCGGACTCAGTAGAATAAGTTGTGTTACCATTTCTGCCAAATCACCTTTTTGATAAATTTAGATAAGCCTTTACAAGCTTGCCTACCCACAAAAAGTTAGCCCTAATTTTCAGGCTAACGGGAGTATTTTTATTCAAACTTTGAACACAGAAATTGCATTAATGTTGCATTTTTACTCTTTTGTTACACGATTAAGCTTTTTCTCTGCAACATAACTAAATACATGTATGTGGTAAAACTTAATATTTTAAAATGAGCCAGATAAGTTTTTTGTAACATTTGAGTCGCAAAGTCTAATAAAGATAGTTGGATACCAAATTAATTAGAACATAATTTTACATCTACTGATGCTGTAAAATGTCTACAAATGTGTTGCAGAATGAGACCAGATTCTTTCTTGGTCCCTCCTGAGGAATGGCAACTTGAGCCTGTTACAAGTCAGAAAAGTTATCATCATTATTATAACTTGCGACATGATTATTATTATTATTATTAAAGGTAGAATAATCTCTGACACAAGCACTATTACTCGATAAATACTGTAATTATCAGAAGCTTATTGATCTACAATGTTTACAGCCTCTAATGAGTCCGTCATATTTAGTCATTGCAAAGACAATATTATGAAAAAATGCTCAAGGTTTATAATAGCAAAGCTTAGCACAGGCTGTAATCATCTTTTGTATCGGCTCAGCAAAGGCAGAGTATTGCATTATTTTGTTAGTTTAAAGACGATAGGCTCATTAATCAACTGCTCACTAATTCTAAACGCTTTGTATACTGCCTACTAAACCTGCATCACGCTGCTCTTGACCATACCCAAATACTGTGTCAAACTGCACTACAATGTTCATGGTACCCAGTTATTTATAATTTAGAATGAAGCATTACAATTTACGTAGTTATCTAAAGTTAATATACTTAATTTAGCATTTGTGAACCATTAGAGTGTATCATCAATACATCTTCACCTTTTTCATGTGCACTCTTTGAACTACATTTATTACCATTACTCTAAAGATCTGCGTCTAAAACTAATATCATACATGCATTTGAATTTATTGAATCAACACTAACATCTGGTGTATCTCGGAGTGCACTCTGTAATAGCTCAATGGCTATTTTTGCTTGGTGCAGCATTTTAAAGCAGCAAATTACAAGTAATTTATGTATTTTTAGAGCATGCATGACAGTACAGACAAGTATTTCAAAATACTTTTTTAAAATATGACAAAATCTTTAAACATCAGCGTGCATAAAGTAAAAACCATTGCTCATCGTAGCAAATTTATGGGAATAAGTTAGAGCTGACAATATTTTCAAATATCTTGGAAGTAGTTAATATTGATTAGTTGAGCTGTGAGGCAATCATCAATGCATGGTTTTTAAAAACTAAACCTGCTTATGTTTATAGAAGCCGATGATTATCATATCTACAAGTTAAAAAGCAACTTAAGTGTAAAATTCTTGAAATTATTATCGATAGCTTTGTAGTAGATTTTGTTATTTTTATGAATAAAATAGTATACTAGTAGTAACTATTTTGTAAGATAGTTTTTTTTGTCAATGACACTGATACAAATACCTGCACTACTGTTAGTATGACTAGTAATCATGTTGACTCCAGTCACTGTAGTAATATAATTGTAGTTGATATTGAAACTTATTTCTATCACATAAGCACTGTGAATAGGGGTGTTAAGGTTTTAAATAAACTAACATTCTTCTTTAAAATGATTTACACAAGTTCGTAGATTGTCTCAAGAAGTATTGATATTTTTTTATCATTTGCATTTTTTTTGATGTTTGAGGTGATCTGACTGCCAAAATGTTTTTAGATTAAATTCAATAAAACTTGATCGTGATTAAAACATACAGATCAATTGAAAGCGCAAAGTTACTTTTGCAGAGAAGAGAATTCAAGTTTATAATTAAATTTGCAAAAGTTTATCATGCTTAATTTTGTCTTAGCTGTATATTAATTTTTCAATATACAAAGCCTTTTGACAATAGGCTTATCGTGATAAATTTGCAATTGTTTAAAAAAGTTATTAAACACGATCGCTGAAAAAATTTATATTTTTACTAGGAGGAATTTTTTGCATAATGTAGTGTTGACCTGAGCAGTAATAAATTGTCCTATCTTGGGTTTGCTTCTGCACAAACCAGAAAGTTTATGGAATTCCATAGATACCAATGACTCATCATAAACTGCTGATGTAATAATAGCTGAATAATCTCAAAAGCAGGAGTGATGAAACAGAGTTCAAAGATGCTTCTAATCACTTTTATGTCAGCCATCTTTATTATTCATATACGGTAAAATATTATTATATCTTTTACTTGGTTTTTAAATTGCACAAAGAAATAACCTAATGATATTGCCTTTTTAAGAAAAAGTGTTATTCTATGAAGTTTTTAAAATCTGTTTCACAAAATTTTTGGCTATTAGGTTTTTTAAGTTATCCCGTTTAAAGGTTTACTAGTTTTGTATCATTTGCTTTCTAACCGTGATTAATAACTTGTTTTATAATTTTAAACACTAATACGCTAAAATAAGATATTCTTGTTGTTGTAATACCTAGTTACATGCAAATAGTTAAAGTTCTTGTAAATTGTACCGAAACATGAAAACCATTAAGTCGCATTGTGTCTTGCCACTTGTACTTGTTAACAGATAAAACCTGAGCTTGTAGCTGGTTAATCACTAAAAATATTTCAAAAATTTTACTCCATGCCTGATCAAAATGAAAAACATTTTTAACATGAACTGTTTTATGAAAAACTCGAGCGCTATCAAAAGAAAACTTTTGGGTGAAATATTCATGTTACCAAAACTTAATAGTTTTTTTGCTCTTAATAGGTTAGTAAAGAATTTCGAATATTTTTTACTACTTTTTGCGTGACAGAGTAGTATTGAAATATAAACTGTTACAACCTTTTGTCGAGTGTTTGTGCATTGGAAATTTTAGGCAATGAAAAGGTTTTCGCGCAAAAAATTTATTTCTACTCAGCAGATACAACATTTACCATTTTCACTTTTCACAGAAAGTATTTTGTCTATTCCTGTACGGTGTTTACTTCTGTGTAATTCATACTGTTGTGGTCCAGTGTCTATTACAGATCTGTACAGATCAGCCTTGTTGGCTATATGAGTTTGAGCATTTTTATTGGCCTATGAGCACACATCTTTTCTGTTATGGCTTTACAAATAACCCTAGCTACAATTTTAAGTGTTAAGCTAAAAAGGATTGGCATGATAATGAGTACTGGACACACTGGCAGACAAACATTGAGATTTATATATATAGACTACTTAATTCCCGATGTTGCCCTGATGATAAAAGGATCTTAGCATAAAAGATTTATTGTTCACTAACATATACAACATTTAAATTTTCAACTGTTAAGCTTCATATATTAAGAAAAATGTTTTATGCAGCTCAAATAATTTTAGAGAAAAAATAACACAACGGAAAAGGTGTATAAAAATGAAATTATAAGCAAGTAATGAATAAATAAAATATGTTTTCCTACCATGATTGCATTGAAAAATGATTTGGGATTAATATAGTGGCTAGGAACTGAAAAGACGAAATAAATATCATGATCATGTTGAATTAACAATAAAAATTAGTAAATACAAGTTTCTCTATAAAAGGTTTACCGTTGCAACAGAAGCTCATTTTGTTTAATGTTCTGATAGATGATGCTGGTATTTCTCAATTCTAGTATAAACGTATAGCAGAGAAACGCACAACAGATTTGGCAATCGGCTTTAGTGAAAACTGGAAATAAAAGTATAGCAGCAGACATCTAAACTTTAAATGGCACATTTAAAAAAAGGTAAAATAAAGAAATAGGTAAAGGATTTTTAAATGGATTTCAAAAAAGTTTAAAAGCCAAGCAAATACAAAAGCCAATACTAATTAATAATGAAAAGTACATATTTAGCGTGTGCAATCAAGATAAGGATAGGTAGCTGTGGTCACCCGCTTGTGGTAACATAATGGTTAGTTTTGTGGTTACACGGCGCTTGTTTGTAGATTTGCGATGTGAATGTCACAACTTTGATTCTAGTGCCATGCAGATTGATCATTGCTAAACTGTAATCACTGTAATTAAACACATGCACAATAGATAAACAAACCAACATAAGACCAATGGAAGACAAAGAAACACTGACATTTACATGTATAGATTAGGTGTACTACCCAGCATTGCCCGGGTAATAAAAAAGTCTTTGGACAGAAAATATATTTTTATTTAACTTACATGTATACCACATTTACCATTCTAACTTTTAAACTTCATATCATGAGAAAAGTATTTTTGTGCAGTTCAAATAAATTAACAAAAAAGTCACTGTAAAGGTTTTCAAACTTTTTCAAACCACTGTATGTTTTAAATTTCATAACCAGAAAGAAATGTTTCATTGACATAAATTAGGAGGAAAGGTGTTTAAATGAAAATGTGTGATCATTAGCAATTTATGGCTAAATATAGTCTGTTTTGCTACGATCACAATGAAAAAGTATTTGGTATGCAATTGTATGATTTTAGTTAGTTTTAGTGTTGGCATGCGAAAAGTAACGTAAGCAATATACAAACATAGAGTGATGTAGAAACCCTTAGTAATTGTCTAATGCAATATAATAAAATTGACAAAATAATATGTCAACCTTAGTAACTATAGGTACCTACGATGGCTTTAGTGCATTTTGTGGTTATGATCTGCAAGATAATATAACGTTACAATGTACTATGTAGAGAGTTCCTACTTTCGAGACAGACGTGTAACATAAACGCTGAATATTTTAGCAAACTTCAAACTTTCAACTAAAATTATATAATTTACATGTATCTGTATGCGAAACCGTTTTTACCATAACGGATACCACTGAACTCACCATGGCGAGCAAAGTATATCTCTTAATAACGTATATAATCATTACACAAATTGCCAAATTTTGAGAGAAATTGTAGTTGATATCGTGTGGCAGAAAAAATTTGCCCCAAACAAAAAAATGAAAAAGCATCGTGTTTCCTAGAGTTAGACAAAAATATTTTATAACGAGGACATCGTAATGTGTGAGCGCAATGCTCAAATAATACGTCATTTAGCATGTGCATACGCTATACAGTATATGATAGTTTCTTTCTTCAATAAGGTTTATATAGCTCAGTCAAAGCGCGTGGATTAAAAACTTGCAGTTGCAATCTTCGTGAGTTCAATAGAGCAAAATTCACAATTTCAATTCCAAGATTTTAATAGCTACATCTGGAAATAAAAAAACAGGCACAGACAAACTTTGAGAAATGTATATATATATATATATATTTATATATATATATATATATATATATATATATATATATATATATATATATATATATAACTAACTAGAGTGTGGAATAGGTGTGCAATTTCGCATGAGATGAATCTAAGAAAGATTCGGTTGATTGTACAATTCTCAATGTTTTAAAATGTTGATTGGAATAAATTTACAAAAGATTCAGTTACTCTCACTACGAAGTCTATATACAACACAATTTTTTGATTTTCGAAGTTGAGAGATCATCATGAGTAATCAGTATATTGAGAATTATTCCATGAAGTGGTAAAGCACCCATGGATCTTTTAATTAGATTAAACTAGTAGACTCGCTAGTTCCATGCACCGTGAGAGATCATCATGAGTAATCAGTATATTGAGAACTATTCCATGAAGTGGTAAAGCATCCATGGATCTTTTAATTAGATTAAACTAGTAGACTCGCTAGTTCCATGCACCGTGAGAGATCATCATGAGTAATCAGTATATTGAGAATTATTCCATGAAGTGGTAAAGCACCCATGGATCCTTTAATTGGATTAAACTAGTAGACTTGCTAGTTCCATGCACCGTGAGAGATCATCATGAGTAATCAGTATATTGAGAATTATTCCATGAAGTGGTAAAGCACCCAAGGATCCTTTAATTAGATTAAACTAGTAGACTTGCTAGTTCGATGCACCGTGAGAGATCATCATGAGTAATCAGTATATTGAGAATTATTCCATGAAGTGGTAAAGCACCCATAGATCCTTTAATTAGATTAAACTAGTACACTTGCTAGTTCCATGCACCGTGAGAGATCATCATGAGTAATCAGTATATTGAGAATTATTCCATGAAGTGGTAAAGCACCCATAGATCCTTTAATTAGATTAAACTAGTAGACTTGCTAGTTCCATGCACTGTGAGAGATCATCATGAGTAATCAGTATATTGAGAATTATTCCATGAAGTGGTAAGGACCCATAGATCCTTTAATTAGATTAAACTAGTAGACTTGCTAGTTCCATGCACCGTGAGAAATCATCATGAGTAATCAGTATATTGAGAACTATTCCATGAAGTGGTAAAGCACCCATAGATCTTTTAATTGGATTAAACTAATAGACTTGCTAGTTGCATGCACAGTGAGGGATCATCATGAGTAATCAGTATATTGAGAATAACTCCCTGAAGTGGTAAAGCAACCATGGATACTTTAATTAGATTAAACTAGTAGACTTGTTAGTTGCATGCACAGTGAGGGATCATCATGAGTAATCAGTATATTGAGAATAACTCCCTGAAGTGGTAAAGCAACCATGGATACTTTAATTAGATTAAACTAGTACACTTGCTAGTTCCATGCACTGTGAGAGATCATCATGAGTAATCAGTATATTGAGAGTTATTCCAGGAAGTTGTAAAGCACCCATGGATCCTTTAATTAGATTAAACTAGTAGACTTGCTAGTTCCATGCACCGTGAGAGATCATCATGAGTAATCAGTATATTGAGAACTATTCCATGAAGTGGTAAAGCACCCATAGATCCTTTAATTAGATTAAACTAGTAGACTCGCTAGTTCCATGCACTGTGAGAGATCATCATGAGTAATCATTATATTGAGAATTATTCCATGAAGTGGTAAAACACCATAGATCCTTTAATTGGATTAAACTAGTAGACTTGCTAGTTCCATACACTGTGAGAGATCATCATGAGTAATCAGTATATTGAGAATTATTCCATGAAGTGGTAAAGCACCCATGGATCCTTTAATTGAATTAAACTAGTAGACTTGCTAGTTCCATGCACTGTGAGAGATCATCATGAGTAATCAGTATATTGAGAATTATTCCATGAAGTGGTAAAGTACCCATGGATCCTTTAATTAGATTAAACTAGTACACTTGCTAGTTCCATGCACCGTGAGAGATCATCATGAGTAATCAGTATATTGAGAATTATTCCATGAAGTGGTAATGCACCTATGGATCCTTTAATTAGATTAAACTAGTAGACTTGCTAGTTCCATGCACCGTGAGAGTTCATCATGAGTAATCAGTATATTGAGAATTATTCCATGAAGTGGTAAAGCACCCATAGTTCCTTTAATTAGATTAAACTAGTAGACTTGCTAGTTTCAAGCACTGTGAAAGATCATCATGAGTAATCAGTATATTGAGAATTATTCCATGAAGCGGTAAAGCACCCAAAGATCCTTTAATTGGATTAAACTAATAGACTTGCTAGTTCCATGCCATGTGAGGGATCATCATGAGTAATCATTATATTGAGAATTATTCCATGAAGTGGTAAAACACCATAGATCCTTTAATTGGATTAAACTAGTAGACTTGCTAGTTCCATGCACTGTGAGAGATCATCATGAGTAATCAGTATATTGAGAATTATTCCATGAAGTGGTAAAGCACCCATAGATCCTTTAATTGGATTAAACTAGTAGACTTGCTAGTTCCATGCACCGTGAGAGATCATCAAGAGTAATCAGTATATTGAGAATTATTCCATGAAGTGGTAAAGCACCCATGGATCCTTTAATTAGATTAAACTAGTAGACTTGCTAGTTCCATGCACCGTGAGAGATCATCATGAGTAATCAGTATATTGAGAATTATTCCATGAAGTGGTAAAGCACCCATGGATCCTTTAATTAGATTAAACTAGTAGACTCGCTAGTTCCATGCACCGTGAGAGATCATCAAGAGTAATCAGTATATTGAGAATTATTCCATGAAGTGGTAAAGCACCCATGGATCCTTTAATTAGATTAAACTAGTAGACTTGCTAGTTCCATGCCCCGTGAGAGATCATCATGAGTAATCAGTATATTGAGAATTATTCCATGAAGGTGTAAAGCACCCATGTATCCTTTAATTAGATTAAACTAGTAGACTTGCTAGTTCCATGCACTGTGAGGGATCATCATGAGTAATCAGTATATTGAGAATTATTCCATGAAGTGGTAAAGCACCCATAGATCCTTTAATTAGATTAAACTAGTACACTTGCTAGTTCCATGCACTGTGAGAGATCATCATGAGTAATCAGTATATTGAGAATTATTCCATGAAGTGGTAAAGCACCCATAGATCCTTTAATTAGATTAAACTAGTACACTTGCTAGTTCCATGCACTGTGAGAGATCATCATGAGTAATCAGTATATTGAGAATTATTCCATGAAGTGGTAAAGCACCCATGGATCCTTTAATTAGATTAAACTAGTAGACTTGCTAGTTCCATGCACTGTGAGAGATCATCATGAGTAATCAGTATATTGAGAATTATTCCATGAAGCGGTAAAGCACCCATGGATCCTTTAATTAAATTAAACTAGTAGACTTGCTAGTACCATGCACTGTGAGAGATCATCATGAGTAATCAGTATATTGAGAATTATTCCATGAAGTGGTAAAGCACCCATGGATCCTTTAATTAGATTAAACTAGTAGACTCGCTAGTTCCATGCACCGTGAGAGATCATCAAGAGTAATCAGTATATTGAGAATTATTCCATGAAGTGGTAAAGCACCCATGGATCCTTTAATTAGATTAAACTAGTAGACTTGCTAGTTCCATGCACTGTGAGGGATCACCATGAGTAATCAGTATATTGAGAATTATTCCATGAAGTGGTAAAGCACCCATGGATCCTTTAATTAGATTAAACTAGTAGACTCGCTAGTTCCATGCACCGTGAGAGATCATCAAGAGTAATCAGTATATTGAGAATTATTCCATGAAGTGGTAAAGCACCCATGGATCCTTTAATTAGATTAAACTAGTAGACTTGCTAGTTCCATGCACTGTGAGAGATCATCATGAGTAATCAGTATATTGAGAATTATTCCATGAAGTGGTAAAGCACCCATGGATCCTTTAATTAAATTAAACTAGTAGACTTGCTAGTACCATGCACTGTGAGAGATCATCATGAGTAATCAGTATATTGAGAATTATTCCATGAAGTGGTAAGGACCCATAGATCCTTTAATTAGATTAAACTAGAAGACTTGCTAGTTCCATGCACTGTGAGAGATCATCATGAGTAATCAGTATATTGAGAGTTATTCCATGAAGTGGTAAAGCACCCATAGATCCTTTAATTAGATTAAACTAGTAGACTTGCTAGTTCCATGCACTGTGAGAGATCATCATGAGTAATCAGTATATTGAGAATTATTCCATGAAGTGGTAAAGCACCCATGGATCCTTTAAATAGATTAAACTAGTAGACTTGCTAGTTCCATGCACTGTGAGGGATCATCATGAGTAATCAGTATATTGAGAATTATTCCATGAAGTGGTAAAGCACCCATGGATCCTTTAAATAGATTAAACTAGTAGACTTGCTAGTTCCATGTAGTGTGAGGGATCATCATGAGTAATCAGTATATTGAGAATTATTCCATGAAGTGGTGTTAAATGAAGTCGAACATTCTAAGCAGATATATTTATTAGCTGAAACGGATGATGCACTTTTTTCCCTACTTCTGCTTCTTTCTCTATTATCAATTGAAGTGGAAGGAGTAGAATTTTCCGATGAAATTAAATTATGCTCTCGTGAAAGCTTGAACATCTTTGAGGAAGATTTCCAGCTGCCAAAAATTAAAAATCTCATTTTACTATTCTCTCTACATTTATTCATTCATTAAAATTTTTTTTCCACCAACTATTGTAAATCAACTTACCTCATCAGATTTGCTCCAGTCTCCTTCTGAATGGGAAGATGCCGGATACATTTCCTTGTTGTATTCAAATTTCGGAGATATATAATCCGGTGAAACAGAGATAATCCAAAGTTCTGAGAGAAGATTATACGTAGATATCCAAATTGTAGAATTAATCCAAACTTTTGTGAGATATATAATCCAGTTAGGTATAGAAATAGTTCGAAGTTCTGAGAATTTCATGTATAATAACTCCAGGAAAAAAAAAGTCTTGATAATGGTAAGCCCATCAAACTTGGCTGTATTTATACTAGTCAAGTTCAAGGAGGTGGAACCCGGACAAAAGCTATAAATGACTTCTAATACATCTTGTCTCACTCAACTTTCGCGAAAATTGAATTTCGCGAAAGTGAATTTCGCGAAATTGGATTTTGCGAAATTACACAATATATATATATTATATAGTCAACTTTCGCGAAATTGAATTTCGCGAAAAGTGAATTTCGCGAAATTGGATTTCACGAAATTATATATTATATAGTCTACTTTCGCGAAATTGAGTTTCGCGAAAGTGAATTTCGCGAAATTGGATTTCGCGAAATTACACATTATATATATTATATAGTCAACTTTCGCGAAATTGAATTTCACGAAATTGGATTTCGCGAAATTACACATTATATATTATATAGTCAACTTTCGCGCAATTGAATTTCGCGAAAGTGAATTTCGGGAAATTGGATTACGCGAAATTATACATTATATATATTACATAGTCAACTTTCGCGAAATTGAGTTTCGCGAAAGTGAATTTCGCGAAATTGGATTTCGCGAAATTACACATATATATTATATAGTCAACTTTCGCGAAATTGGATTTCGCGAAATTACGCATAATATATATTATATAGTCAACTTTCGCGAAATTGAATTTCGCGAAAGTGAATTTCGCGAAATTGGATTTCGCGAAATTACACATTATATAAATTATATAGTCAACTTTCGCGAAAGTGAATTTCGCGAAATTACACATATATATTATATAGTCAACTTTCGCGAAATTGAATTTCGCGAAAAGTGAATTTCGCGAAATTGGATTTCACGAAATTATATATTATATAGTCTACCTTCGCGAAATTGAGTTTCGCGAAAGTGAATTTCGCGAAATTGGATTTCGCGAAATTACACATTATATATATTATATAGTCAACTTTCGCGAAATTGAATTTAACGAAATTGGATTTCGCGAAATTACACATTATATATTATATAGTCAACTTTCGCGAAATTGAATTTCGCGAAAGTGAATTTCGGGAAATTGGATTTCGCGAAATTATACATTATATATATTATATAGTCAACTTTCGCGAAATTGAGTTTCGCGAAAGTGAATTTCGCGAAATTGGATTTCGCGAAATTACACATTATATATATTATATAGTCAACTTTCGCGAAAGTGAATTTCGCGAAATCCAATTTCGCGAAATTACACATATATATTATATAGTCAACTTTCGCGAAATTGGATTTCGCGAAATTACACATTATATATATTATATAGTCAACTTTCGCGAAATTGAATTTCGCGAAAGTGAATTTCGCGAAATTGGATTTCGCGAAATTACACATATAAATTATATAGTCAACTTTCGCGAAAGTGAATTTCGCGAAATTGGATTTCGCGAAATTGGATTTCGCGAAATTACACATATATATTATATAGTCAACTTTCGCGAAATTGAATTTCGCGAAAGTGAATTTTGCGAAATTGGATTTTGCGAAATTACACATTATATATATTATATAGTCAACTTTCGCGAAATTGAATTTCGCGAAAGTGAATTTCGCGAAATTGGATTTCGCGAAATTACACATTATATATATTATATAGTCAACTTTCGCGAAATTGAATTTAACGAAATTGGATTTCGCGAAAAGTCTTCTGATATTATGGATGATGCAGCTAAATTTATCAAAACTCATTAATCATTTGATGAGGAGAATTGTATATAACCAGCAGAATTTTACTAAAACGATATCAATTCTTCATTCAATCTCAGAGAATTATCACACTACACAACTATGGAGGATAATACTCAATCTGGAGTGATAAAACCTGGATCGAATAGTTCAGTGAAGATGTCGAAAAAGAAAACTTCATCTGTAACTCTTTCTAACAGGACTCCTCCAACGAAGAAGAAGACATCCGACCAAATCGTAACGAATTTGGAGCAAAGGGCAAAAGATATGGCAGACAAGTTAAGAACATTAAGTAAGGATACTTTAATGGAAGCAAAATCACTGCAGAAAATGACAGACCTTTCAGTAGGATTGATTATGGAGGTGACAAAAACGGAAGAAGCTCATTCGATCCATGGAGCGTGCTGTATCATTCACTTCAACTATGTGGAAAATGGGATTACTAAATCTACTGCTGTATTTGCTCCAAAACGATTTCTAGATGAATCGCTGTCTTATCCAAGTATTATGGTATATCTTGGATTAAAACCTAAGAGTAATGGACAGGGAAGTTACCATGACTTAAGACGAGTAACAGAAGGAACCTCAACTCCCTTGGACATGAAACGCACTCTAGCCAATCTGAGATCGAAGAGACTTGAAAAACTTATACAACTTTTCGAGACTCGTCATCTCAAGGAGTTCAAAGCACCATCTATTTTCTACTATCACAATGTTGGAACAAGTGAATACAAAGATGCTGAAGGCAAGGTGAATGTGGTACCAACTGTAGCATTTTCAACCAAAGTTGATGGAGAGGAAGTTCAAGGAACTTTAACGATGCCTTCGAGATATGCCCTTTCGTTGAAAGAAAATTATCCGGGTATCATTATATACAAGGGACTAGTAACATCTCACAATACTCGCGAATACTACGATGTAGTAGTCATGGGATATGAAGAAGCAAGCAGTTTTTACGAGAGTTCACAATGCAAAAAGGAATCTGCTATCATAGATATTTCCGATGACGATGAGTGAATGATAAACAACTCGATACAAACTTCGTTATAAAGATTGTACATGAACATTTTCTCATATATATATTCAATGTTTCATTTATACTATATTATCTTTATTGTGTCCTATCTACTTGAACATTTTCATATATTTCAAGTTAAACATAAACTATTTTATTTTTATTGAAACAAAATGATGATGGAAATAATGAATAATACATATAAATATATCTTTTAAAGTGAATAATTTTGTAATAAAACTGATCTTTCATTCAACATATTAATTTCTCCAACAAATTTCAATCTTACATACAAAAAAATACAAAAAGAAAACCGAAAATAAATTCCTTAAAATTCTTAACCATTCAAGAGCTTCAACATTACAAAATCATCAAATGTTCAAAAAATAACTTTGTACATAAACAATTTCTCATATATATTCAATGTTTCAAATATATAACAATCTCCGGAAAATCAACCCCTCGGTGTCCCAGATATTAACCCCCTCACTCATCCGGTAATCTCTCGCTCTCCTCGATAATCCGCGAGATCCACTCCGGAAAACCAACCAGCCCTCGATGTCCCAGATATTCACCCCCCACTAATCCACCGATAATCCGCGACGATTCGGCCGACTAATCCGCAACGATTCCCCCGACTAATCCCGCGATAATCCACGTTTAATCGGATGACTCATCCCCCACTAATCGGATGACTCATCCACAGATAATCCGCCGATTACGCCGGGAGCGGATCCATACCCCCTCGAATTCAACCCCCTACTCTACACCACAATTTCCCCCCAAACCCCAACATCTCATTCAACTCCACGCAATTCAATCTACACCCCTAGCCAATTTAATTCGCAACCCCCTTTTTCTATCCCCCCGCTGGATCCGTCACTTTTTGTGTAGATCTGCTCTCTACATACTACTACTGGACTGTCTGGGTTAAAGGGTAGGCTAAAATATAAGATTATAAGTATTAAAATAAAAATATATATAAGCAATTAGAAAAAGGCAATTTGGTGATTAAGCCTATACATTTTTTAATAAAATATGCTTTATATCCTTGAATTTTGTAACATAAAAATCTTGTTTTCATTCAAAAGTTATACCACTGCATTAAATATATATATATATATATATATATATATATATATATATATATATATATATATATATATATATACTGGTGAAATTTCCAGTGTTGCATAGGTATTAAAAATCAGCTTGTAAACAATGAAAGGTAATGTAGTTGCCTGCCACTTGCTATTAGCCTGGCACATTGTCAATGGCTAATTTAGTACAGTTACTGATAAGAACTAACTACTTGCTCTCACGATTGAGCACGCATAAAATTACGCTACCATCTTCCATGATGTTGCACTGTAACTGAGTGCGGTATTGTATTTTCACCCATATAACGACATATATCGCTTAATGCATCCATCAAGCTCGTGTGGCTTAATTGGCAGAAGATTAGAATGGCTACCAAGAGGGTCTGTGATAAAATTTTCTGCTGTATAGATTCTTCATTCTAAGAATTTAATAGCTTCAGCTAGGCACATGCACGCGTGCGGAAACATGCCCAAACACGCGCAAAAATGGAAAAACTAATGCAAACTTTGAAAAATGTGTGTGCGTGCGCGCAAAGTACATGTATATGGCGATATAGTACATAGCTTAAGGATTAAGAAAGAACATTGATTTCTTTTGTGCAGGGCCTATATAGAGCTCGATTTTAAACCTGGAAGATTGTACAAAGAACGTGAAACGCTTGACCACTACTTTGTAACGGATGTTAATGCAAGATCACTGTACTACCATAGACGAAATGTTCAAATGTTGACGTACCAAGACTACGCAGATTCATTTCTATTAACAACAACCTCAGGAGAGGCCTATGTTAACTGGCGTTACAAGTTGTTCAGAATTAAATTTGCAGATGTACTTGAAATGAAAGACCTAGGTGAAGTATTTCAGTAACTGATTCATTGCATTTTACGTAAAGTTTTATGATTACTCCTAAAAATATTGGTCTAATAGTAATGGTTGCTAATGGTAGTGTTACCTGGTTAAAATACTAGTACAGACAACAGTCATAGATGCTAATAGCAGTGCTAACTGGTTTAAATACTAATAGATATAACAGTCATGGTTGCTACTGGTAGTGGTAACTGGTTTAAATAGTAATATATATATAACAGTCATGGTTGCTACTGGTAGTGGTAACTGGTTTAAATAGTAATATATATATAACAGTCATGGTTGCTACTGGCAGCGGTAAATGGGTTAAATATTAATAGAGTCAACAGTCATGGTTGCTAATGGCAGTGTTGACAGGTTTAAATACTTCTACAGCTATGAATAATCTTGTTATTAGCATTTCAGCTAACCAAAATGCTAATATACTAAACAAACATGTTTTTTAATAGCAATATTTATCGCTTTCAACACTCAGACGCATGCCACGCAAGCTTGCTATAGACAATGTTAGGTAGTCGAAATACTAATAGAAATATTATAATTACATGGTAATATCAATTTTAACTGGTGCAAATACTAATGAGGTTAACACACACACTTTTAATAACAATGTTACCGCTTCCAATACTTATAAAATTATAGTCTTGTTAACTGCATTTGCAATGTTAACTGCTTATACAAAAGTTAGTTGTCTATCAACATGATCAAGTCATGCCAGGGAACCACAGTTGATGCTGAAGCAAACGTAGCATCATAGAAATGGTGCTTAGCTACATATGTTAATTTCAGGAGGAATGTACTGAAAAAACCGGAATCTTCGCAAAGTGCTGATATATTTTACCAAAAGCCTTGATACGGTTTTATGATAACAGCTTTTAAGTGCACTGGGATAATTGTAATGAAGAGTAAAATTAAACAACTTTATCAGAACACTGTACACCGTGTAATAGGCACTAGTGGTTCAAGGTAAAAAATCTTGAATGAGTTTTAGATAACAAGTAGAATTAGGTAGTGTTGGGTTTTAGTTATGAAATTGTGCTCCCTCTGATTAGCTGCTATGCTTTATGTTGCGGTCAAGAATGTACATCAGGGATTGCATATATAGATTAGATTTGGTGCAGATATCTTCAACTTATATCATTCCAAAACCAAATCGTAACCAGACCAAACATGTAGCTACCTATCTAAAGGCAACTTTGCAAGGAATGTATCTTTTTCAGTTTAAAATTAGTATGAAAGAGTGGAGTGTAGGTACAAACCAATCATGCTCTTTTATCTTACCTCCCAAAGCCAGAAACATCAACCAAGAGCATCTGGTTACAGCCACAGCCTTTACCTATGTTAGAAGCACGGTATACAACGCATTTTAGATTCAGAATAAGCTTTGAGCATGTGTTGACCAAACCAGTGCTGCATTTGACAAGCTTGAGCAGATACTGTAAAAACAAGCATGTGGCTGACAGTATGAAGTTGAAAGTATATTGATCAATCATTTTGGTAACACTCTTATATGGTGCAGATAACTGTAATTTATCAAGCTCAACAAAAGACGCTATGTTTTATGATGATCAGACACCTCAGAGACTTCAGTAAAATATTGACAAAACAATATAACAGATGTAGAAGTATTGAAACGGCCAGATCACCCATCAATGGCTGACAACTTCAAAAAGAGAGAAAAGTCAGATAGTTGGGCCATGTACACAAAATGGAACAAGACTGAACATCAACTACATAATATACTCACAGTATATAATTATATTATATAATTATTAGTCTTAGTAAGCTAATTGTTAATCTCTTGCTTGCTTACAGCAAGTAATTGTAAGAGAGAAGTTTAATATGCATCATTCACTCATATCATACTTAAATCAATATATTTTAGATGAATTGGCTGACTTTACATATCCCAATGTAATTGTACAGATGCAGCCAACTTACTTTCCAGGATTACCATACATCTTACTCTATGAAGGATGTTTATTCTTCCTCTCACCAACCTTTAACCGTTTTATCAAATGGACCGGAACCAATTGCCGCTACTTGGCATCAAACTCTACTTCCGAACATCCTCGTGAGTTAGTACAAGTCTGTAAAATAACAGATTTCATGCCTTATTATTCGAATATTAGTTACCAGTGAGACCCACCATTTGAATATAAAATAATGGTTTTAAGTATTTGCTATAAACAACTAAGCTATTTCATTGCTTTACATAAAAAAGTTATGTGCTTGCTTAAAGGCAAAAAGACCTATTGATACCTTTTCTAATATTGTTAAATTTCTCCTAAATTAGTATGCTCTAGTAAAAAATCATTTGCCCCTGAAAAACCTACATGTACAACAAGTTTTATCTGCCAAAGTCAAGAATATCATTTAACTAATGCTGGATCTATAAAAAACGTTGCAGCATTTACTGAATATTATCAATATGGCAACAAACTAAAAAAGGTATTTGATTTGGGTTTTCTTCCCTGCTATAGAGATTAAAAGTTTATATCTACACTTTGGATTATATAAGATTACATAATCGCTTTGGATTATATAAGATTACATAATCACTTTGGATTATATAAGATTACATAATCAAAAGTGTAGATACATGACGTTTTCTAATCAACAGAAGTATATGCCTAAGAACAATAAGAGAGCTTTACACTTGTTCACATTACAATTAACCTCTTGATTAGATTTTCAAACAATTTTCTCAAGCGTTTTGTGAACATGAAACTATTCTTTTTGAGGGTAGCAAGACAGTTTTACATTAGCACTAAATTAATATTTGTCTGATATATAAAACACTGATTAAAGTTCTTAACCAAGAACGCGTAATGTTTAGAGTCAGTATACAAAAACAGTTTTACTCATTTCCATGTTCTGTAAAAGCATAGCTGCGTTGTGTTTTTAAAATAATTACTTGAAGGAGTTAAACTACTGCTTGAATTTAATAAAATGTTCAATAATAAAAAGTGATATTCATAGAATGGTCACCACCTGACTGTTGGTACTAATGATGACAGCGAAGTTGACTGACAGGAATTGTTAACTCTTTTTTCCTTGCTTAGCAAAAGTGTTCAAAACTGATGACATACAAAATCTGTCAGTGTAAGTAGCCGTGTAACATAATTAATGCTTTTATTTGGGATTGCTACTGGCGATATAAAACACTCATTATCATATTTAACGTGCTATATCTCTCATATAAAAATTGTAAACTCCAAGAAATAAAGATTATCTTTTTTTGGCTGATAAGGTTAACAGCCTGATTAATGTTTATCAAAACCAAATTTTTTTTCTTACTGTTGCATGCTTTGGTCAGAACAATTTTTGTGCCGCAAAATTAACTCCTCAGGTAATAAGGCTGCCATCAGCAATCCTAGCATCTTAAAATCTTTTGGGTCAGAAGAAAGCAATGATTAATGAAGCTGAGAGAAATTTTAGGTAAAGAAGCTACCAAACTCTTCTGATCAGACAACACCTTAATGGAACACAGAAGAAACTTGAAACTGGATACTTATTATAACATCAAGTAGCTTGGCTTGAACCATTGCCTTGTAGTTTGGCAGGCCAGAAAACTAACCAAAACTTCGCAGTTTAAACATTAATATTGAAAGAGTCAAACAAGCTTGAAAAAAGGCTGATAACATAAGAAAATATAAATAAAAGATATATATAAAAAGGCTGAGAAAACCTACCATTTATCTCACTAAACTAAGAAAATACCATTTCACATTGTGGTTGGCACAAGCTAATTACTGCACAAACTAGAAACACCAACATAAATTATGGCTAAAAGCTGCGGCAAAATCAACTTACTAGGCAGTGGTAATCACTAGTTCACTACAATATGTAGAATAAATAGGTATAAAACTATCTATTAATAAAACAGCTTTTGGCCTTATGTTTTAGAATGGAAGAATCCAGCGTGGAGAAACGAAACCTCTGCATGTGACGCTACGTTGTTAGCTGTGGATACTAATAGAAAAGTATATCTTTACTGTAAAACTGGCACATTTGTGATGGTGGTAAGCTATAAAACTGTAATTATTGTTAGAAAAACCTTTTACTTTATAACTTATTATATATGGTAAAACACAGACTTTGATAAAACAAAGTATATGCAACTTGAATAAGTACTTGAAAATAAAATTCATATATGAGAATCATTATGCTGATGTGCATATATCTTAATCTATATATTGCTCAAAGTTTGTGTATCTGTATGTGTGTATGCCTGTCTTTCCCTCGGTATGTTTGGCTATAGCTATTAAAATCTTAGAATGAAGAATCCGTATTGCAGAAGATTTGACTTCCGGACCCTTTCATTTGCCAGTCCAATCCGTTACCAATTAAACCCCATTACCTTAATTAATTTATTAGGCGATATATGTGGTTATATAAGTGCAAATGATTTTTATTGATTTCATCCGGGCTCAATCGTGAGAGCAAGTAGTTGGCTCTTATTAGTAAGTTTACTCAAATTAGTCATTGACAATGTACCAAGCTAATAGCAAGTGGCAGGCAACTATGTACACTACTGATAACTGCTCATTAGCTGATTTTTAATACCCGTACAATGCTGGGCATTCTGCTAGTCTATGTATATATTTCTCAAAATTTGTTTGTGTGTATGTGTATGTTCAGCTATAGCTATCAAAATCTGGGATTAAAATATTGTACTCTGGTAGATTTGAACATACCAAGATTGCAACCACAAATTTCAAAACCACATGCTTTACAACTGAGCTATACAAGACTTATCGATGCAAGCACTTATCATATACCATATACCATATACACACGCTAAATGACGTATCATTTGAGCACGGCGCTCACGCGTTATGATGCCCCTGATATAAGTTATTTTTGGTCTAACTATATGAAACACAATACCTTTTCGTTATTTTGTGTTGGAACGTATTTTTTCTGCCCATTATTAAAATTAAAGTTTGGCAATTCATGTACTGATTATATCCGTTATTAGGAGATATGCGCTGCTCACCATGGCGGATTCAGCGTTTTGGTAAAAACTGATTTGCAAACAGATAATTGATAAAATTTTATTTAGAAGTTTTAAGTTTACTGAAATACATACTATAACTTCCTTCAAGTATGTGTTTAGTAAAGTAAATTCATTTAAGTTAGTTTCAGCGTTTATGTTACATGTCTGTCTCTAAGGTAAAAACTATTCATGTAGTACATTGTAATGTTACATTTTCTTGCAGATCATAAGCACAAAATGCACTTAATTCATTTTCGGTACCTATAGTTACTAAAGTTAACATATATAGCTTTGTAACTACTTTTAATGATAATGATTTTGATTATTTTTATCAAGAGGTGATTGCATTAGTTAATTACTATAGGTTTCTATAGTACTCTATATACCTCTATAATAGGCTACGATATTTTTGGATTATGATGCCAACACTAAAACAAACTAAAACCATATAATTGCATACCAAATAACTTTTCATTGTAATCATAACAAAACAGACGATATTTAGTCATTACTTGCTAATGACTTCAAATTTACATTTAAATACCTGTACATTTTTATTTTTTCTCTCAATTTATTTCAACGAAACACTTCTTTCATAATATGAAGTTTAAAAATTACAGTTGTTTGAAAACCTTTACAGTTGTATTACTTTTTTCTTAATTCATTTGAACTGCACAAAAATACTTTTCTCACGAGATGAAGGTTAAAAGTTAAGATGGTAAATGCTGTATAAATTACATAAAACAACAATTTTCTGTTTAAAGATACTTTTATTACCCTGGCAACGCCGGGCATTTACATAGTGTATATATATATATATATATAAAATTGTTTCCTCACCCCGGTTAACCCATATAGGTGGTAGTTTCTGCTCTAACTCGAGTCTCCTACCAGAGACCTTGGAGTTTGAGCACTCGCCTCAAGATCTTAGCTGTTCCCAATAGCGCACTTTTCTGCAACTCACCTGAGTTGATTGCTGTTGGTATTTGGGCAAGCCACATTTTATGTGCCGGTGTTATTGCGCCCAGTGCCCCAATGACTACTGGGATTACAGTTGTTCTTACATCCCAGCATTTTTCAATCTCTTCTCCAAAAGGGAGATATTTCTCTACCTTTTCTTTTTCTTTGCTGTCTATATTGTAGTCATTGGGGGCTGCTATATCTATTATAGTAGCTCTCTTGTTCTCCTTTTCCACCACTACTATATCTGGTTGGTTTGCTAGGACATGCTTGTCAGTCCGGATGTAGAAGTCCCAGAGGATCTTAGCGCGGTCATTTTCATTGACCTTACCAGGGGTTTCCCACCAGTGTTGTGGTTTATTAAGGCAATACTCATCACATAGACTTCTATACACAACACCTGCGACATGGTTATGCCGCTCAGTGTATGCATTTCCTGCTAGCTGCTTGCATCCACTGATGATGTTTTGGATGGTCTCAGGTGCATCTTTGCACAGTCTGCATCTAAGATCATTTCTAGTGTGATAGATTTTTGTTTGGAGTTGCCTTGTTGGGAGCACTTGCTCCTGGGCTGCCATGATTAGCGACTCTGTATTGGCCGTTTGGTTTCCTTTGTTCAGCCACATATATGTCTGGTGAAGATCGCCAACCTTAGATATTTGTCGGTAGTAAGCACCATGAAGAGGTCTCGTGTGCCAGTCAATTTCTTCCTCATCAGGGCAAAGGTCCATTGTAAGAGCAGCCGATTGAAATTCAGCTAGCAACTTATCTGAAGTGGCCATGGAGGCTGCATAGGCTTTGATGCTTTGCTCTTCCTCCTTCACTGTCTGCTGTACACTTCGAGTCCCCTACCGCCATCTTTTTTATCAAGATACAATCTAGTATTATCAGATTTTGGGTGGAGTGCTCCATGCATGGTCAGCAGTTTATGAGTTGCTATATCTGTTTCCTTGATGGCTTCCTCAGTCCATTTTATTATGCCTGCTGGATATCTTATTACTGACAGTGCATAGGTATTTATTGCCATGACCTGGTTCTTGGCATTGAGCTGGCTCCGTAGGACCTGCCAAAGGCGTTTCTTGTATTCAGTAATGGCTTTGTGACGTACCTCGGCTTTGTGGTTGATGTTGCTTTGCATAATCCCCAAGTAATTGTACCCTTCTTCTATATCTTTGATGGTACTATTTGGCATTCTTAGGCCATCTGTGAGCATAGATTGGTTTTTCTTAAGAATTAGCCTTCCAAATTTCTCAATACCGAAGGTCATTCCGATGTCCTTGCTGTATAATAGCTGTGTGAGGTGTATTAGCGAATCAATGTCCCTTTCTTTGTTAGCGTACAGCTTGATGTCATCCATGTAGAAGAGGTGGTTTATCTTGGTGCCACTCTTAAACTGGTACCCATAGTGAGACTTCTCCAGCATATTGCTTAGAGGGTTTAGGCATATGCAGAAGAGCAGCGGTAAAAAGGAGTCACCTTGACAGATGCCTCACTTAATCTTTACACTCGCCAGCTTTTTTCCATTAGTCTCCAGTTCCGTTTTCCATTTGGTCATTGACATCTTGATGAATGCCACAAAAGCAGGGTGAACATTGTACATACTGAGACACTCAAGTATCCACCTATGGAGAATTGAGTCATAGGCCTTTTTGTAGTCAATCCAAGCCATGGCAAGGTTGGTGTGCCTTCTCCTGCTGTCTTGACAAACCGTCCGATCCACCAGTAACTGATGTTTGGCTCCTCGGGTGTTGCGCCCAATTCCTTTCTGAGCACTGGTCATATAGCGACTCATGTGCTCTTCCAGTTTTTCTGCAACTATTCCTGAGAGCAGTTTCCAGGTGGTTGGCAAGCAAAAATTGGTCGATAGTTCTTGGGAATTGGCCCCTGCTTTGGATCTTTTATCAGAAGTACAGTTCGTCCTTCGGTCAGCCATTCCGGATGGTCGCCTTCTTCTATTAGGCATTCCATCTGCTTAGCCATTCTAGTGTAAAGTGATGTCAATTTCTTTAACAGGAAGGCTTGAATCATGTCATGGCCAGGTGCTGCCCAGTTCTTCATACACTGCACTTTGCACTTGATGTCCACTTCGCTGATGGTGAGTCCTTGCTGAGCCACAGTGTGTTGGTGGCTCTCTTTAAGCCTCTTCAGCCAATTTGCAGTGGTGTTATGAGTAGTCTCTTTCTCCCAGATGTTCTTCCAGAACTTTAAAGTGCTGGATCGGGGAGGATCTGACATTGGCCTCCGCAGTTATATGTATATACACTTGCTTGCAATGTAATTTTACGTGTATATACATATATTTATACATATATATTTATATATATATATGGGAAAAATGACATTTTAAGCAAACGTCTTCATTATAATTTTTGTTGTTGTAATCAGTATTGTATTATGCTACAATGCCTTAAAAGTATTTTGCAGAAAACTTGGGCAAAAATTTTGTTTTACAAAATGTTACAGGAGTAAACCTGGTAAACTATCATAGTGTCGTTAGAGAAAATTGTTATAAAATGTTTAAAAAATGTTCAATGAAGGTTACTTTGGAATTTTTGAGCGTAACGATTTTTATAAAATTGACGTGCGATGTAACTAGAATGTTTTGGTGCAACATAATTCCTGCCTTCAAATAAATTTCAAGACAATTTTAGAGAAATTCTATAGAAATACACTTGTAGATATAAAAAATTTTAGGCATAGAAGTTTATAAATTTATCTGTAAGTAAATATGTATTTTTGCATATGTATTATATATAATATTGCAAACATTATTATACATGTTATACCTGATTGCCAATAGAATAAACCAATTTGACTTATTAAAACTCAAATCAAATCATCTAGATTTGGTAATTATCAAGTTTGACAATAGCAAGTGTTTTCTATCATACAACATGCATTCAACTCAACTGTATGAAATCAATAATAAATTATGTATGAGGTTGCAAAGTGGCATTCGTTAATAATGTCTCAACCATAAATACTCATTTTAGATCAACTGATAAAATAACAAAATGTGTTGAAGAGATAGTTGATTTTAACATATCTATTTTTTGTTTTAGGCAGATCCAAACAGCTTGGTTCTACATAAACACACAAGGCCCACAGAACTTTATGGCAAAAAATTATATTCAATGGTCTACGCTCACGGATATCTTTATTTTGTCGGAAAAACATCTTTAATTTTTCGAATTAATGCAGAAACGCTTGAAAGATCATCAGGTGATGTCTTTCGTTTTGATTATTGCATTTTCTGTTTTTTTGGCAATTTAATAAACATTACTGCACAATCTAAATTTAAAAAAGATTCCACAAAAAACTTTTTGGTGCTTCATATTTTAAATGGGCAATTTTATTGTTTTTGACACAAATTTCAATTGTTAATACCTAAGGATTTGTGCTAAAACATCAAAAATTTGAATTTTTATTTACTCTATGTATTTAAAAAAATTATAGTTCAAGTTTTAAATATATCACTTAATGTCAAAATATGCCTGAGTTTTCTTCTAAGCAGAAAAAAACTCAGGCTTAAAACATGTAGTTTGCAGGATATTCATCTGAAAGATGAACTACAAACTTTGACTTTTGCGTGTTTAAGGATTCCCACTATTTTCCAGAAAAGCAAAGGCAGCCTATGTTGTATTACTGTTTTTTATTGAGCAATAGATTTTTTTAACCTACAACAGAACATCGTTGGTAACTATTGCACATGAGTTGAGAAAAAACTTGACTTACTCAGTGCACCTTTTGTTCACTTTTTGTGCCTTATAATTCAAAGTATTTTATATGCAAACATTGAAAGTAACTGACATATTAACTGAAGCCCCACCTTATATTCCAGCGCATCTTTTAATCGAGTGAAATGGTAAACAAGCAGATTTTTTCGACTCTATGTGTTTTACTGATTGATGAAATATCACAAGCATATCAGTAAAAATTTTACCATATATTGATTTGTCTGATCATAACTATATGAGAGCCTTGCATCTTGAGTTTTAAAAACTATTTGAAAAAAAGGTATTTTGGTTTGATTATTTAACATTTTATAAAATATTTAATTTTTAAGATTGTTTAAACAGTATTTAAGCAATTCTATAAAGTTTCTCTTAATGATGAGATATGTGTGAGAGCAACACTCTGGGTTCAGCTGATATAGGTCTTCTTTATTCAGCTTCGTGGCTGCAATATTTTTTTTGATAAAGCTGACATTAGCTGTATTTTTTTAAGCATCCTAGGACCTCAATGAAATAAAGAATGTGTAAACTTCTTGCAAACCAAAATTTTATGTTGTTTCGTTTTATAACCTTATCTGTAAGCTATTGGTCCTTAGCCATAGGATCTTCTTAAAAGTAGCACTCATAATACAACTTTGGCTTATCTCAGCACCTACCGAAGAACTAAAAACTCACGGATGGATATGTGCTAAAGGTTTTTAATTTGCATGTAAATATTTTCCAACTGCTTTCAAACGTGATTTAGCCATGCATTTTTTGTAAAGAGCTTTGGCTCAGGTATTTTTTTACAATATTTTTAATTTAGTTAAAAGTAAAAGAATGCATAAAACTAAAAAGATGCATGAATGTAAAAAAACAAAGCTTTTAGTATCTGACTTTCTATTCATAATATCACTTGATTTTTAGAAAGGAATCCATTACCTATAGACTGGATCTATACCATAAATGAAAGGGAATCATTTTCACGTATGTTTCTTATTGCAGCCTTCTGATTGCAAATTGACGGAATAAATTGATCTCAAAAACATATCTAGTAGACTAAACTCTAAAAACGCTCAATGAACAATCTTTAAGAATTATTGGTGAGAATTCTCTTTTTGCTATCATTCCCTTGCAACTTTAACATGAGGTTCATCAGTAGAGTATTGGCTGAATGTGTAAGCAAATTCAGTTGGACTAGTTGCAGTATGTTTTTTTCTACAATAATAAGCGATGAATGTTTTTAATTGTTATTGTACTGCTTTTCTCTCAATTAAACAGTTTTAGAGCAATTATCTGCACTGACTGAGCACCAATTTTTGTTATGTACAACTATCAGTACCTTCTGTAAGGTTTTTGCAAACTAAGGGTTGGCATGACTGAAAAGAGGTCATGCCAAAACAAGGATTGAAAAAATAACTTGAGAGCCGGAGGGCGTCATGACTAAAGTTTTTTCAGCTTTCAAAGCAGGCCTTATACTGTTACATTTGGACATTAATTGTTTATCTTTAAAAGTATTTTGTTGTTTTTTTATAGTTGGTTTTGAATTTCTGGCTTATAATACTTACTTTCTTTGCCTTAGCATAGACAAAGCTACAAAAATTTACATTAATTGGTTCGAAAGTATTTGTCAGTCTACAAATTACAGCAAACTTAATGAATAGGTATGAGTAGATACAGATAGATAGCAAAATAGGGTTTTACGCAAAGCTGTGCATAAAACAGTTGTCTTATGAAATAGCATTGAAAGCATAAGTCCTTTATTGTGAAAATGACAAGCTATGAGAAAAAAAGTGCTAAAAGCATTATCTACGTAATGTACATGTATTTATATTACTCTTTTAAATATTTTATTTCCCATTCCATATGCAAGCTATTTTTGGCAAACACTCACACTAATAAAATTGATTCTGCAAGTTCTTTGGTTTCTACTAATCACTTATTGTACGCTTTCAAATACTTGTCTCATTAAAATTTTTAAGCGACTGAAATACCAACAATGTAAAAGTTTAATAACAATATTTTGATAATATATTAATTGTATACTGAAAACAGGTAAAGGAATAATTTAACTATCATATTTAAAGTTTTTTAAATTTTATAAACATAAAATACTCTTTAGTTTGTAATATAAACACAAAATGGCTAGCCGTACCAGACTTGTCATGTATAATTAAAATTAGGTTGAAAATATTTTTAGATTTTTGAAACAGTGCAAAAAAAATCAAATTATTTGTTAAATGTTTCACCTACTTGTGTAGATTGCCGCCTTCATATTACAGCTTTTTAAAATAATGTTTATTATCAGTTAAAGGCTATATAATAAATGATGATGGTTTTTATATCACTTTGAACTTTAATTCCTATACTAGATTATATCTAGTATATATATAATTATCATTGTTTGTCTGTTTTTCGTGTGTCCAGTTATAACGATTAAAATCTTGGAATGAAAAATTTGCTTCTCGCTGAATTCCCACAGAAACTCAGAGCCTGACAGCCTGCAGACAGGAGTGCTAAAATACAATGCTACATTTTTCGTGCCATACTATAAAATAATTGTGCATATACTTATGCAGCACTTGCAAAAATCCTATTGGCCAGCTTGATGCTACGCATAACACCATTCTACATAACGCTAAAGCTGGCTTTACGGCTCTTATTATAGTAAATATTTAGAATAGTTTAAGTTGTTAGCTTTAGTTACTCGAATTCAATGAGTAGTTATTTATTACCCATGCAACATTAGACACTCAAATAGGGCTATAATGAACCCTAGTAAAGTTCAAAGTTTTAAGGCAAAGCATCTGTTAGCTAAAGAATGTTACTAAAGTTATATAACGGCTTCTTTAGCATAAAATCACATGCATCATAATTTGTAAGTATGACAAACAGCAGCAGCACAAAACATCTTGCAGGGATTTTCAAATTAGTGTAAATTAATGTAAGATCAAACAATATTCAACACAGCTGCATCTGATACTGTGTTTAGTTGTCTCTGATAAACTTTCATAGCATTTACCAAGACCAAAAATTGACTTCTGCTAAAATTGTTAATTTTTAAGCAGATGTCATTGTAAAAACGTAGTGAAAAACAATTTTTTAGGAAGGCTAAACTGTATGATTTCGGCAGTTTAATTTTACTGGTCAAGTTTTGATAAAAGAGGTTACATGCTGCAACACAATTTAAAGATTTTGAGTATTTAAAATGTAATAACTAATTAACAAAGCAAAGCGACACAAAACACCTAAAAGGGTTTAAGTTCTAATAAAAAGCACAAAGCGCTGATAATACGAGTCCGTTAACAGTTCACTGCAGTCGGAATGTTAAGTCTTGCTCGGCTTTTGTAGGTTATATGGAATTTGGACAACTGGCTGATATCCGAATGCCTCCAATTTTGTCGTTGCAAGACTTCAAGCATGGCTACATGTTTTTAGTTACCAATGTCTTCCTTCCAGATTTTGGTAGAGACACGCGTACGTAAATCAGCATCTGTGTACTATTCACACAATTGAAGTAATTTTAAAAGGAGTATTATCTAACAACTTTCCTGCTCATACTTCTATCAGTTGAGCTGTAGTGTACTAGACATTTCTTTCGGTTTCAAATGGTTTTTGTATACAAATATACATACATTTTTAGCTGTCAGTTGCTATAGCTAAACATAGTATCAGTTTCAGTTTGAATATTTTCAATAATCTACATGTATTTAACTTATTCCTAGTGTAATAGGCATGTTTTGTCAATAGTTTTGTTGTCTATAAAAACCCAAAAGAAAGGAGAAAAACTTAAATTTAAATTTACGAAAAAGCTAAAAGACGTGTTCAGTATGGCTAAAATATTGTTCATAAGGTTATTTATAAAAAATCTAACAAGATTTCTTTCATGTTGCATAATTTCAAGTATAACAAGTAACCCTACAAGCTTGTTGTAGGTAATAACTTCTTAAGCGTTCGAGTTCTGGATATGAACAAGAAAGCGATGTACCCAGTTTGTTTAGATTCCCCAGAGGACCTTGATATTATTGTGACACACCAGGAAGGATTTTGTAAAAGTTTGATAATAATTGATGATGACCTTTCATTTAGGGTATGTACATGTATTGCCTTTGCTACGAGTCAGAGATTAGTAACAATTGAACATTAATTTTAGCAACTTACAACTAAACTCTCTGCTGTGAAATTTAAAGTAACAAAGCAAATATGATTATCGCATATCTCATTCAATACATACATCAAATGCATGTACAACATAACATCACGACGAACAATATCTAATTGAGAGCTGAGTATTTATGTCATCAGTTTTAAACTATTAGACATGTTTCCATGCATAGGCTATGACTTCTATAAAATATCTGAACCAGCCTGACAAACTGTATTTTGCATCAATAATTCTCATAAAATCATCATGAAAGTGCTTTCGCAAAACCTTTTACCAGTTTATTACTTTTCAAATGACAATGACCAAAAGTTTGATCTTGATTAAAAATTGTTACCTTGAGCAGGTTGCAGTAAGCAATTGATGGCTGTCAACTTCTGTCCAACACTGGCAAAACCTTATTACAAACTTTAAACTTTTATGCATAATTGGTTATGTTTTTTGTCAAAGTTAGCTTGAAACAAAATTAAAAAAAAACATTAAAAGTTTCTTCTAATAAAAATGTTTTTTTGTTGAGAGTAA
This sequence comes from Watersipora subatra, assembly GCF_963576615.1. NCBI lineage: Eukaryota > Metazoa > Bryozoa > Gymnolaemata > Cheilostomatida > Watersiporidae > Watersipora > Watersipora subatra. The sequence goes on from NC_088717.1 coordinate 4,136,323, forward strand.
CCGGCACAAGCCTGGCTTATTATAGCTGTTAAAAGAATTTTGGGAGAGAACACTTGAGCATAAATTGTTATTACAAAAACACGAAGATTTATTATATAAGTTATTACATTGAGTTGCGAACAGTTTGGATTATTTTATGATTGTTTTAATACTTTTTTAATAGAGGCATACAATGCCTGATAATTGAAATTTAGAAAATATAAAAGTCATCGGACCGAGAGGTTTTTGGCTCATGAAAGATTTCAACTTTTTATTGCTTTTCAAATTGGAAAACAGTGTTTACAGTTGACAGTCCAATCGTTTGTTGTATATTCATATTGTATAATTTTTGACATTTTTCCGTTACCTTATTTGCTTCCAATGACATCAATAAGTGCAGTACTAACTTACACACTATTTTTAACAGCTTCAGATATTGAACCACATAGAAAATGAAGTAGGCTTGATGATACAGGTTGCCGTCGACAACGGACTGAGAACAGCAAGGCTTATATTTCAACTGAAATGTGAGTAAAACTCGGAAAAATTCTGATCAGTTAGTAAATACAAATATGGCTTTTATCCACAATTATTATTGTTAGTTTTCAGATGAAAATGGTCAATTAGAATTAAATATTTTGACTAAAATTAAACGAGAAATCACCAGATGTGGTTGGATTACTTGAAACAATATCATGATCCCGTTTATGTAAGTTTTACCAAAACTTGCTAATGGTTTTAATTACTTGCCTAATTTTTTTTCACTTTACAGATGGTGCTATAAAAGATGGATTTCAAGGATTCTTGACGAAACATGATGAACTTTAAACTATGCCCGAAACGGCAAAGTACTTGGAGCTGTACTTAAAAATTGTTGTTTAGAAATGTTTGAAATGTCTTTAAAAAATTTCTGAAAAGTAAACGTTTGTCTTCTTTTTAGTTTAATTTTGAGAGTTTAAAGTAAAAAAATTATGTCAGGTTAAAAAAGATGAAAGTATGAATAAAAATAAAACTTTAGAAAAAGTCCTAAATGACATAAAACAAAGTATTATATTGTCTAATTGTTTTGACATAATTTCATGACACGATTTTAACTTTTCATCAGCCCTTATTTGAATTTAAAATATCTTACAATATTCAATATGTTTTCATGATGAGCAGTGCTTCAGAGTTGCGCCCTCTCCAAATCATGGAAACGGCGTCTTCGCACTGAAATCACTGCGCACTGATCAGTGCGAAGCCAGTGATAATTCGCAGCAAGGAAACAGCTATTGCGCAGTTGCTGCGCATAGCTCTCATGCCGTGGAGAGGATTCTTCAAAAGCCATAAACTAGTACAAACGTTATCCCGCTAATCTTGTTTTTTCTATTCTTCCGATCTTCTTTCACCTAAATTTAATTATAGTCTGCACCCACGAGGATGATGAGGTGATTTACTTTATTACGTTCCTAGACTTTGTTATCAATGCCAAAACTTTTCGAAAAATAGGTGGCAAGTCCTAAATTAACGTTTAAATAATATATTGCTTAAAAAATACTTATTAAAAATATATTACTTTGTAAAAATTGTGTTAAGGTCTGTAAAACCTTGTGAATGTGTATTGTAAATAAAAGTATAATGATGACAGAAGCATAAAAAGACCGTTTCTGACGTTCGGTATCCATGATCGATTCAATTTCTCCATCAGGCGATTCGATTTATACAATTTCTCTTCTCTGGCTAATTTACTGAAAACCACTGCGCACCATGGAAATGGACAATCCCCTCGACTTCGAAGGAGGCTGCATCACAGTACTGTGCACCATGGAAGCATAGTGAGTATAGTCATAGTTAATACTGTTATCTGACACAAAAACAAGCAGTGCACAAACCTTGATGAACTTATCTAATATAGTTTAGCAGACAGACTGGTTTTCATTGAGTGTTAGAGTGCTAAGTTTGCAGAGATTATTTGCAACAAATTTGCAGAGATTATATCAAAGCTTGTCTTTTGTATTTGATTAGATTATAAAAGTGTCACAATGTAATAAAAAAAGCAGAAGCATTCAAGTTCTGAATTTAAAACGGTTGTTGCTATTTTTACCATGAGAATTCGCTTCAGTACTATTCTGACGTTTACAAACGTCATAACTTTATAATGGCTGGGAAGATCCTTTGGAGATAGTGAAAGAAATTGCTTAAGAAATCAGCCATGTTAAATAAGACAATTTGTGGCATCCTGCAAAATATTTTATAAGTTTGAGTTCAAATTAGAAGATATTTGATGCACAAACACATTTTAATAAAAATATACAAAGGAGGTTTTAAATTACCTGCAGATAGTATTTTTTTCTGTTTTATAAGTGGCAGTTTTCAGTTTTCAACATCTTTCAATGCAAATAAAACAAACATTTAGTTGCTCTTTTGCCTTATTTTTAACATTTTGATACTCAACAAACTAAATAGCAGTTTATAATTTTGACTTACATCAACAACATATATAGCCAAGGTTCAACTCGCATTAACTCTACATGTAAATTGTTAACTTACCAGCAGAAATTATTGGTGTTATTTGCCTTAAAGTTCAAAGCGAGTCTTAACCACCTGCGGACTGAATTTCTCAATCAGCAAAGTGTCATGAATAATAACTGCTAATATAACATCAAACTTATAAAGGTAAATGCAGGAAGTTAATTAAATTTAAAGTTAAATTGCTAATTTTAAAGTCAGTTAGGATTGAACGTACACTACGCTCAGGCTAAATTTTGTTCACTGATCTGTTAATTAAAATGGCAACAACAATGACTTTTGTAAAAACACCTCTCAAATTAATTGAATGAGTAAATTTACTTTAGATTTTTTATATTTAGGTTATGTACATAATAAATTTGTTTTAATATTGTATTTTGTGACAGAAAGTTATTGCTTTTGGTCTTAAACACGTTAAGAGCTTGGGGTCGAGTTTGCTATCAAGAAATTTATTGCCTAATGCCTAGAACAATATCCGGCACCCATATCCGATTAAATCATTTCAACAAGGTTGCTTCTCCAAGACAAAGGCAATGCTACTATAATTGTAAGCAAGCTCTATGATGACAAACCTTATTGAAATTTATTGACAAATTTATTGAATGATTGGCCTAGTATTTTAGAAGTACACGGCACAGAAAGAAGCAACTCATTTATTTTCAAAAGAAAAAAACATTACTAAACTACCTGAATGCACCCACGGCCAAAGCACTGGCAACCCCCGGAATATGTCATTACCAGAAAGACAATCAGGCCTGAGTGATGTGTTTAATACTAGGGTCATGATAAGTGATGATTGTGCTACAGATCATAACATGGTAAATGTATATGCAAATCTTGTGTTCAATGTGAGACCACAAAGGAAGAAAAGAAAAGGTAAGCCAATGCTAAATGTAAATGCAAAAAAAATTGATAAGCTTTGGGTTCAGTCAGAATTTTTAGAAAGAGATGGACGATAACACACATTAAACCCGCAGTGAAAGACCATAATAGAAAAAGAGAGAAATGTTGAAGAAAGTAATCAATCAAACAGCATATGAGAGTTTTTAGAAAAACTGACAGAAACCTTTTCAAAGTTTAAAACTAATGTATTCATAAAGCGTGAAAGCGAAACAATATATTTTGTGTTTCTATTGTGGTAGCAGCAATTCATTTATTTTTGAAAACAGCAAAATTTCTAAGCAAGATATGTTGCATGTCTTTCATTAAAATAATATCTTCTGTGTTAACATGACTTCAAGTAAATATAATATAATAAAATAAATATGAGTGAGCAAAGTCTTTTTCATAATACTCTAAAACTCCTGTTTAGCTGATTGAACCGTGTACCTGTTAGATTTGTGGCAAAGTAAAAAAGCTAAAATCAGTAACTCATGTTATGATCAGAGACTAGTTTTGTAGACGCAAACTTTAAGTTAAGAGCAGTTTTATAACTCATGGCGTCAATCAATTACACACCGTTATATAGACACAAACTTTAAATTCAAAGTCTCTTCATGTAAAGACTGTTTGGAGTGCCTCGGCGAAGTAAGAATAACTTACATTTTCAAGTGAAATAGACTAATAATTTCTATAAATCCAAAGATGGCAGATGCTTGTAGAAATAACTTCAGATTCTGAGCTAGAGAAGCATTATTTCTAATCTATTAGCTGTTTATTAAATCTCCATAATAACTGTCATTTGGCCAATCAACTTGTCATAAGTTCAATATTATTAACTCAGAACTAACAACGATATATTTATTTGCAGCGCTTTGTATGAATGCAGAACCTTTTTTAACGGATTTAATTTAGTCTTATAAGTTATCTGTAAATAATATAAAGGTTATGATGATATTAAGGTTATAATATTAAACTGGTAATGTTTGAAATCAGGCTACATATAATTATATACAAATTACTAGAAGTTGCAAAAAGGTATGAAAGCTATTGCACATTGCGGAGATTAGTGAATAGACAGTAAACAAATGTGGATAATTAAAAAAGCTTTTTTTGTTTATAACTTTGCACCCTATGATTGCATTCTATCTTATTTTCCAACAGCACAAAATTTACCAAACTCGTGCTTGCAGGTTCTGATAGTTTAATAGAAGTAACAATAGTAGATAGGTAGAAGTAACAACAACAGGTAACAACTTACAAGAGTGTAAGTGTAGAAACATAGTAAAGGTGATGTGTGATGCTGGATTATGTGAAATAGAATTTTAAGTCAAATTTAGCGGTGAGTAAGAACAAAAAACATCCAAAAGGTGTATTTGTAGCTTATTACTTTTTTGTATTGAATTTTTCCCCCCGCATAGCAGTGATCAACACTTGCAGACATCTCATAAATAACTGAAAATGTGACATTTCTCTTGTTGCCACAATGAAGAGAGCGAGCAGATTGGTGATATCTGCATTCCGAAAATCTGAGGGAAATGGGAACAAAATTAAAAAAAAACAAGGCGTGCCAGCATGTCTACTCATGTAATTCCTATAGGAATGCAGTGGTAGCTACTTTTTTCTGACTTAGAGGTGAGGTGCAGTTCGCAAAAATGAAGAAGGTTTATCGTGAATAGCAGAATATAGATTGTAGTCGTGACTGTTGATCTATGTATGTTACATGCCACATATATCAGAGTTTGCAGTGATGATTGTTGAGCCCCGCATGTTACATGTCACTGGTTGATTGACACAGACCTTACTCTGAGAGCTTTAGTTGTGCTCATTTTCGAATGTATCATGGACTAATAAAAACTCAAATAAATGTCTGCTCATAGATTTTTCTAATTTAGAAATTACATTTAAGTGACAAATGTTTTATTGACTATAAAATACTATTTTTTTACCAATTGAAGATCTATATACCTATGTACCAAGTGCTTATCCATTAGTATTGATTTGACTATGATTATTGATTATTTGTCACTATTAATTTTATATACACGTAGCTTTGTGGTTGCTAACTGCATTTTGGTAGTTATATTGACAGATGAATATATTTGGTAGAATGTAACAGGACAACGGCAACATGACTGCATATTGTTTTTAGCTCATAATTTCCCACTGAAGAAACTTTGATAATTTGTATAAAATACTTCATTGACTTTAGCCATATTAGCAGGATAATAATTTACTAAATGATGTATCAACAGTCACTCTCTATTAAGTATTACAGTAGTCATAGCCATAGTCATAGTCAAGCAAGCGGATTAGATAGTATGGAGGCATTTCTTACTAAAATCTGCTTAGAAATGTAATATATAAACAATGCAGATTTGAGCGATAAACATTCAAACAATTCTAATAACAATGAAATAAAAATGGATAGAAACAAGTTCAAGATTTTGGGAAGTTGAGTCAAAATCAGAGTATTTCATACTATAGTATAGAGTAGAACCTATACATGTTTGACCAGAACTGCTACAGTGTTTCACCACATGGATTTAGTTAATTCAACAGCTGCAATAAGTATGATTAGTATTTCACCTTCTGCATGATATAAAGTTGGTGTTAGGTAAAATATATATAAGAAATACGAGTTCAGTTGGTTAAACAAAGAACTAAAAATGCTATGTCCAATTTAGGTAGTTTTAACTAGAAATAACAATATACTATTTAAGTGGCTGCAATTAAAAAACAAAATTTATACCGTCCTTGGTTATATCCAAACTGAAAAATCAAAATTATGTACCTGTTTTTTTATATACTCAGAGATTTTGTAGTTTTCTCAATTGTTCCAATAAAGGTTTTTGAAATTTTTTAAATAGCTTGTGTATATATAGAGCTTGAATAGTATCCAGAAATGCAAACATTTGGTAAGAATTGTTAAAAGGCAAATAAGCAAAAATAAACAAGACATACGTAGTAAACCACGTCATAAAAAAGATAGCTAAACCTCCGATGTATTTAGTAGCAATCTTGCTGTCACACCTACATGTATATCTACTCAAGAATGTGTTATCATTTTTGTCTTAGATTGACTATTACAGCAAGCAAAAGTCCAGATGTGCAGAATGTTGGAAGAAATACTAGAAGGAGTGAGATTAGCAACAAAATGGGGTTCTCAGTATTATGAAATCCAGCTCCAAGATATGGATGAAGACATACATTTTTCTTTGAAAAGCAGCAACATCAAGAATGCTGACAAAAACATTTAAGTAGCAGCCAAGCATATAGAATTACTTGATGTTCGTTACAATCTTTGAAGTCTTGTGATTGTGAGCTTTTCATACCGCATAGTAGTAATCAACACTTACAGACAACACCATAAGATATTGGCAATGCAGAGTGTTTCGTGTTGCCATGAAGACGAGAGAATTCAGACGGTTATTGTTTGCATGCCAAAGAAAAGTATGAAATAGACACAGAACAAATATTCCAAATACCAAAATTTGCAAGATGTCCAACAGGGTTAGGCAGACCAGAACATAGTAGTAGCTAGTCTTGTTTAGCTTTGAGGTAAGACAAAGTCCAAGAGGATGTACAATGTTGAGGGCAAATTCCAAAATATAAATTAATGCAGTAAGTCCTGGTTCCTGTATGTTGCACGTCCATGTTTTATTTGGGTGTGTCGATATGATTAACCGTTACAGAAGCTATAAGAAATAGCACACCCAAGAGATTCTAAACTGTAAGTAATGAACCAAACTTGAATTTTTTGTGACCGAACAACAAAATCGAATCAATCTCATTGCATAAAATGCAGCCGCGTATTTATAACTACAATGCATATATTTTAAAGTAATCATTTAAAGTGGTATAAGAATATTAAAAACTTGGTTTCCAGCTCTTATAATCAATACTTGCTTCATATTTATCACACCAAAATCACACCAACTAAAACATCGACTAACTATCAAAATTTTGAGCAGTTCTTGACAACAAACTATATCTTCACAAAGCTTCGCTAAAAAAACTTGTAAATTTTTTATATGGCCGAGCAACTGTAGTATAAAAATTTAGATCAATATTATATCTGATTGCGAAAATGCTAAGGCACCGTAAAACCTCCATTTGAATGCCACTTTTGTTTAAATGTCCCCTATATTTGACCACCATTGTAAGATAACCGTTGAAAAATGGAGCGACATCTTGTAATTGGCTGCAACTTTGAAATTCTTTCATTTTTAAAAATCTGCAAAAGCAAGTGATCGGTGGAAAATAACCATCTCAATAGTATTAATAATGATTCAGCTACATCATTTACAATTAATTATTTAGTGGTTGCTGTTGATATAAACTGGTATATAAACAATACAAAATGTATCCTCATTTATCCTCGTTCTGTTTGTAACCATTATATGTGAATTATAATTATGTGTTGAGGGGGCCTGTTTACTACTAATTACAAATCATTGTAACTGTTATATAGCTAGCCACATAAGATAGTAGACACATCCTATTTTACCCTATTTCACTGTCTAGGCTATAAATACTTCTGTGTGTACAACTTGCATTTTTTATTGGACAGAATACAACGCAAACTACACCCTTTATTAGATCTTTTTACAGGCATCAACTCCATGTAGCTAGAAATTGTCTGCACCTGCATTCACAATGAACCAATGAGAATCATCTTCAATAAGCGACTAGATAGGCAATTTTTTAAATTACTAAGCTACAAATCTCCAAAACTGTAATGGCATCACAACGCACCAGTGAACAGCATCTGCGATAAGTGACAAAGTTGATAAACTTCTAGATTGATACAATCTGGCTTGCTTTCTTCAAGAGTCTGGGTTACTACTACCTGCATGGCGCCAGCAGAACAGTTGTGTTTCCTTGGCCATTTTTATATGTCAGTACCAAAAAGCAGTAGTATTTTTGTTTTTTAAATATGCGCAAGTTTTGAGTTGTGACTCCCACAGAGAATCCAGGATTGGATAACCTTTCTTAACCTGCTAACCAAAGTTCACACCACTGTTTGTGTCAAAATTCGTTTTATATAATCTGGTTTTTAACTGTAAAATATTTAAGGTTTTTGCGTTAAAACTTTAAAAGCCAGTCTATAGAAATAATAATAACTATGTCAGGCTCAAAATATTTTAAGGTTCAAGTTTTCATTGTTCATATTATTTTATTGTACTTCAATGTAATTCATTGCAATTCATTGTAGTTCATCGTAGTTCATTATAGTTCAAGTATTTCATAGTATTTTATAGTATTTCATAGTATTTCATAGTATTTCATAGTATTTCATAGTGTTTCATGGTGTTTCAGGGTGTTTCATAGTATTTCATAATATTTCATAATATTTCATAGTATTCCATAGTATTTCATAGTATTTCATAGTATTTCATAGTATTTCATAGTATTTCATAGTGTTTCATAGTGTCTCATAGTGTTTCATAGTATTTCATAGTGTTTCATATTATTTCATAGTATTTCATCGTATTTCATTGTAGTTCAATGTAATTCATTGTAATTTGTTGTAGTTTGTTGTAGTTTATTATAGTTCATAGTATTTCGTAGTAATTCATAATATTTCATAGTATTTCATAGTGTTTCATGGTGTTTTAGAGTGTTTCATAGTATTTCATAATATTTCATAGTATTTCATAGTATTTCATAGTATTTCATAGTATTTCATAGTGTTTCATGGTGTTTCAGAGTGTTTCGTAGTATTTCATAATATTTCATAGTATTTCATAATATTTCATAGTATTTCATAATATTTCATAATATTTCATAGTATTTCATAGTATTTCATAGTATTTCATAGTATTTCATAGTATTTCATAGTGTTTCATAGTGTTTCATAGTGTTTCATAGTATTTCATAGTGTTTCATATTATTTCATAGTATTTCGTCGTATTTCATTGTAGTTGTAATTACAATGTAATTACAATGTAATTCATTGTAATTTGTTGTAGTTTGTTGTAGTTTATTATAGTTTATAGTATTTCGTAGTATTTCATAGTATTTCTTAGTATTTTATAGTATTTCATGGTATTTCATGGTATTTCATTGTATTTCATGGTATTTCATGGTAATTCATGGTATTTCAAGGTATTTCACGGTATTTCACGGTATTTCACGGTATTTCACGGTATTTAACGGTATTCCACGGTAGTTCATGGTAGTGCACGATAGTTCGCGGCAGTTTGCGGCATTTCGCGGCAGTTCGCTGCAGTTCGCGGCAGTTCGCGGCAGTTCGCGGCAGTTCGCGGCAGTTCGCGGCAGTTCGCGGCAGTTCGCGGCAGTTCATAGGAGTTCATAGAAGTTCATAGTAGTTCATATATTAGTTTGTCGTAGCTCGTCGTAGTTCGTTGTAGTTGGCCGTAGTTGGTCGTAATCGATTGTAATCGATCTCAGTCGGTCGTAGTCAATCGTAGTCCGTTGTACTTGGTTGTACTCGGTTGTACTCAGTTGTACTCAGTCGTAGTCAATCGTAGGTAGTCGGTCATAGTTTGTCAGAGTTTGTTGCAGTTCGTCGTAATATATATTTTTATGCGCTGGTGTGTCTGAAACTTTGTGAATGAGTGTGTCCAGCAACACCTAATAAAATAGTAAATTAAAAAGCTCGCTTTCTGCTTCATTTGAACTCACAGAGTTTGCAACCACAAGTTCTTTAACCACACGTTTAGCCAATGAGCTACACAGTCTCTTACTTTGCTTCGGTTAAGCTGTCTGTGAGAGGTTGACACTGTGAGCCTTATTATAAAGCTCATCGCATTTGTGATCTGAGCACTCTGGTGTCAGCACATTGACTTTCTGAAAGTTTGTGTGACAACCTAGTTATTTCACGGTAGGAAGTCAACTCTCATTGGCAATGGGATTTGTCTCCCTTGCCTGCTCTGAGCTGTACTGAACAGGCTTCAATAGCCAAAACACTACTGCCCGTGGCATGTGTATATACATAATATGGTTATATATCTACATATATAACCATATTATATATATATATTTATATTATAATATATATATGTATATATATGTATATATATGTATATATACATATACATATATATATGTATATATACATATATATATATACATGTATATATACATATATATATATATATATATATATACATGTATGTATATATATATAGTTATATATACCTATATATAAATGTATATATATATGTAGGTATATATATACATGTATATATAACTACTACAAACTTAAGCCAGACCAGTAAACCTCCCTAACACACAGTAACATGACTAAATCCTACAAACTCGCACAAAATAACCACACTGACAAAATTTCTAATATAGACAAAAACATTGCCACCTCGCTAAACTTGGATAGTAGAATTGAGAACTTAGCAAAGAAAACATATTTCATCACACTAAAAGATCACAAACCTAACTTCTAAAACAAACCCACATGCAGACTGATAAATCCCACTAAATCAGAAATAGGAAAAATCAGTAAAAGAGTTCTTGAGGAGATCAACAAAACCCTGACCACAAAAACTAATACTAATCTATGGCGGAAAACCGCTGACGTAATTGATTGGTTCAAATGTATTAAGGATAGGCACTCTTGATCATTCCTAACTTTCGATGTAATAGACTTTTAATAATCTAAAACACAGGAAATACTCAAACAAGCATTAGACTTTGCTAGCAACTATGCTAACATTACTGAACAAGACCAGCAGATAGTCCTAAACACCAAAAGCTTCTTACTAGTACACAATGAGCAAACTTGGATAAAAAACATCTTCCAGCAACAAAACTTTTCACGTAATAACGGGTAGCTTTGACGGAGCTGAAACATGCAAATTAGTTGGCACACACATTTTGTCACTGCTACCAAGCCAGCTTTGAAAAAACATCGGACTATACAGAGGCGATAGATTAGCCATCAGCACAGCCTGTCCACAAAAAATTGAACGACTCATTGATATTTGAGTTTGAATTTGATTAAAATTGATATGCAAAATATTTAATCAGCACACACTAAAATTAACCATCGAAGCTAATAAAAAATCTGTAAATTTCTTTGATGTAACCTTTACCCTCAACGCAAACCCCTACTCATCCTGTGCCAAACCTAGCAACACAACAGTATATATTCACACAAACAGTAACCACCCAACACCACACAACATTACCTTGCGACTAACTACTCTATCCAGTAATGAGCATGAATTCAACAAAGCAGCTCCACCTTACCAAAAAGCACTCAATGACAGTGGTTACAACCACACACTTAAAGACAGACACATCCTGACTCAGCCAGCGACTAACAAAAGACATCGTAAGCGACACCTAACATGGTACAACCCACCTTTTAAGGCCGATGTACAGACTAACATAGGCAGAAAAAAATATAAAAATTATAGGTACATGCTTGCTGGCTGCTCATTCACTGCACAAAGTATTTGAAAACACACACTAAAACTTAGCTACTCTTGCATGCTTAACATGAAACAGCACACAGACTCACATAACAGACGCTGGTTGAACAATCAGCAAAGCACGACTACAAGTAGGGCCTCCAATTTTAGAGTAAGGAACAACGGCCCACCAGACGGAAACTGCCTAACTACGAACATAATATACCAGGCCATAGGGACTAAAAAAATACGGGCACCGAGAGAACCTAAATAGGACTATGCACAACCGACTTCAAATCCAGATTTAGAAATCACACGACCTCTTTTATGCACAGTGACAAACAAAACAGCACAAAACTTACTAAACACATCTGGAAACTTAAGAATGACATTACAAGCTACAGGATTAAATAGAAAATTATGCTGAAAGCAAGTCCTTATTTAAGCCAAACAAAGAACGATCATCGTCATAGTTATAACACTCCACATTTTCTAGAGTGTAGAGTGCTTTTAGCAGTAGGCCTGACCAATTATCTATTATATAATATATATCTATACAGTTAAATTGAAAAATTAAATAGTCTACTTATCTTTCAGCTTATCTTCAGACTGTAAACTTCAAGCTGAAGTTTACAGCTTGAAGAATGCGCCAGCAGGAAACTGACAGTAGCTAAAAGATAAGTAAACTATTTAATTTTCCAATTTATACTGCTCCTTCCTATGTTGAGCACTGTGATTTTAGTTCCAAGTAGGATACATTTCAATATCTATACATTTATATATATATACATTTAAAAAAATTGTTTCCTCACCCTGGATACCCTGTATGGGTGGTAAATTCTGCTCTAACTCGGGTCTCCTACCAGAGACCTGGGAGTTTGAGCACTCGTCTCAAGATCTTAGCTGTTCCCAATAGCGCACTTTTCTGCAACTCACCTGAGTTGATTGTTGTTGGTATTTGGGCAAGCCACATTTTATGCGCCGGTGTTATTGCGCCCAGTGCCCCAATGACTACTGGGATTACGGTTGTTCTTACATTCCAGCATTTTTCAATTTCTTCTCCAAGAGGGAGATATTTTTCTACCTTTTCTTTTTCTTTGCTGGCTATATTGTAGTCATTGGGTACTGCTATATCTATTATAGTAGCCCTCTTGTTCTCCTTGTCTACCACCACTATATCTGGTTGGTTTGCTAGGACATGCTTGTCAGTCCGGATGTAGAAGTCCCACAGGATCTTAGCGCGGTCATTTTCATTGACCTTACCAGGAGCTTCCCACCAGTGTTGTGGTTTATTAAGGCCATACTCATCACATAGACTTCTATACACAATACCTGCGACATGATTATGCCGCTCAGTGTATGCGTTCCCTGCTAGCTGTCTGCATCCACTGATGATGTGTTGGATGGTCTCAGGTGCATCTTTGCACAGTCTGCATCTACATTTATATATATATATATATATATATATATATATATCTATATGTATATATATACACTTAAAGTAAAAAGCATAAATAATATATATATATATATTATTTATACTTATCTTTATATATTTATACTTATATTTATATATTTACACTTATCTTTATATTTTCATACACCATATATATACATATATGATATTTTTATTCCTACATACTGCATAGTATATGTACAATGTATGCATATTTAAAATGTAGTATACTATGTTTTGTATTATATAGTATACACATTATAGTGTGGTGTACACTATTTACTATATTGCTACTAACTTCAATTGAGTTTTTCATACTCAAAACTTGCTCAAAAAACCTCCTTTTCTCGGTTTTTGGTTTCTCCCAATTAACCAGAAAACGGAAACTCCTAAAGAAAAAGTACTAGACATAAACACTTTAAAAAACTTAACCATCTTCTAAAGTTTGGCTATTACTATACACAGAGCTACATGCACATTTATTTTTACACCTGGCATGCATGTATACGTATTATGCTGTGTATTCTTTATTAAAACCTATAAGAAATTGTTTATAACCTATTAGTGAAGCGTGACTTGAGCAAGAATCAAAGACACAAAGTTGATAAGAAACACTTTCAGCAAATCAGTCAAGGCAGAAAACTGAGGGAAAACACTTAGCGGTGGTCCTCTGTAGATATGAAAGGTATAGACTAATTTTATGTCATAGTATACCAATTCTCTCAAACTACTTTCATAAGATGTGCTATTTTGCCATTAACATCAACCGGCTTGTTGTAAGAAACTGTCATACCAAGTGACAGTCCGCTCTGAATTTATGCCTTTATCAATGCTATGATATTATTTTGTTATACCAAACCTCAATTTTTGTTCGAAAAAGAGAAAATGATGATTATTTTCAAACATAAGTTGTCATTATTAACAGAAAATTAAAAAATTAGATTGGCTACAAAACTCATGATACAGAGAAGTAGCACTAGTTGTGAAGTAGGAAAAATAACTCTATATTTTACTTCAGTGAAAACCTTCATTTGACTAGAATAGTTTTATTTTATTTTTCTCAGTATTAATTACTTCAGTGCTTTTAAGTTCCGGAATAGAGATGTTAATGAAATTCAATCTCAACCTACTTGTGATTGGTTATATCAGGACATACAGTTCACGACTTAATACAATTTGGAAACATGTTTGTTGATGCGCGTGGTCTCGGCTCCTAACTTTTATGTATTTAACCAAACTTATCTATCAAATAATGAGACAATACTTGACCAAGTTTTGAAGTAGACTACCCTTGTTTTAAAACAGTCTATAGAACTAACATCGGTAAAGGTGGTAGTTAAAGCTTTGATTTAGGTTTACTTGTGTTAAGAAAAGTGTTGGTACCACTATCTTAGAAGTTAACTAAGCAGACACAAATAAACTGTATTGTTATATTATTCTTTTCAAATTCAGGAATTTAAGAATATTTGAATATACTTTTGAAGATCACTGATAGAAGTTCTTGGTACTATATGTGCCATTTCATTTACATTTTATAAAGACATGACAATGATTTGGCTTATCATTCGCAGTGACATAAACTTCATCAACAAAAATGGCTCTACGACAATACGAATTACATTGTGATACTAAAAAATTAGTAGAAAACATTACGTTTTAAGAGACTACCCTCTCAGTATGTCATTTGTGAATCTAACAGAAATAGGTTCAAGAGGCATATTATTTATGACATCAAACTAAAAATGTTCAACAAAACTCTGGTTGGACACCACTAGGAACAGTCTCAATGAATAGAATAAAATAAGTCACAATACTGAGTACTTGGTACTAAATAATTTATTCCAGGATATTACATTTTTCATTCTATCTCTTTGTAAATGAGTTAGATCAATATTCACTGTAATTAATTCTAAACCATATATTGACCGCAAACTTCATTTTGTTCAGAATAGTTCTCAACTCAGTTTTAACGTCCGCGGAGCCAACACCAGTCACAATGAACTGCTCCAATTCAACTTTTCTATGTGACACTCTTTTGTCTGGTCTATCTACATTGCTGTGTACTACAGGTTTCATTATAAACATTCTTCATCTAATAGGACTTCAAGTCACATTAAAGTCGGAGAAAAAAAGCTACCACTACATTCTCATCGAGATCACTTCTACTGACGCAGTTCATGGCTTTACATACGGTGTGTACCAGTTGCTCTTTTAAAGATTTTCTTTGGACTTCTGACAGTGGCTTCCTAAATGCATTGGTTGCTGTTGCAACAACGGGAACAGTAGGAATTCGTTACTTTTTGCTTATGCTGGCAAGTCTTGATCGATTCTACGCCATTCGTCGACCACACGACTACAATTCGTTTAGACTGATGAGTAACATTGGTAAACTCTCACTCATTGGGATTATTCTTATTTTGGCCATCAACGTCGGCTTTGCATTATTTCCAGAATTAGTTTGTTTTGATGAGGTCTTCGGCTGCACCATAAATTTTAGTGAGAATCCATACATGACATTAGTTGGAATACTGCAATTCGTCATCCCCGTATCATTTAATACAGTTCTTTTGGCATTGGTGATAAAGAAGCTACTAAAAATGAATTGTCAACCTGCAGGAACTGGAGTGAATCGAGACATAAAAATAGCTACAAAATATATCTTGGGAACCTTTTTGATGTTTTACATTGCCTTAACTCCAGTGCTTGTGTACTCTACTGCTATTGTAATGCTGAAGGATAAAAATCTTATTCAAGCCTTCGAATGGACTACCCTTTTTTCTCAAGTGGTCTATGGAACAGCTAATGTTCTTTTCTATTGTTATATTTATCGGAAATACCTACCAGAGGTAAAGAACTGGATAGTCGCCAAATTAAGGAGAGCCACAGTTGATCCAAATTAGACTTTTAACTACTTTGCCTTTTAGTAAACTAACTAACCGATGTTTATGCACAGCATATGATAAGTGACTTTGAAAGTGTTGATTCTCTCTCCATCCCTGTAATGCTACTTTACAAATTATCATAATTTATTACTGATTGTTACACTTTACGCTGATACTATGACAAGAACTGAGTCTATAAAATATATTTTCTTGTTCACGTCTAGAGATTGCTAAAAAAACTTAAAACTTGCTATTTGGTCAACTATTACATCAGCAAATGCATGTGGTAAGCTATTTTTTGTGAGTTTATCTTTTTGCGGTATGATTTTGATATATTCAGGCTATCATATTTTCATTGTTTATATTATACCATAGAATTTTAACAGTTATTTCAAAAAGTAAATATATTTAGTCAATTTTTAATTTTATAGCTCCTAATTTGTGAGTTTGATTGTTGTTAATTATGTTTGAGGTTTTTAGTGTTGTTATCTGTAAGTGTTTCTTTAACAGTTACTGTAATTACCCGTACTCATAGTTCTGGTAGACAATTGTTGTTTCAAATATCAAATAAAGCTTTCAGAAAGCACAAGAGTATATGAGGTAGTACAATTTTACTAAACTGCACATAAAATACATGGTATTGCACATGGTAATCAGTCTGCTTAACAGCATACCACGTTGCGTACTGATGATTATTTCGTGTTAACGTCATCTAATTTCAAACAATGTGATGTCTGCACTTTTCCGTGCATTAATTTACCCTTTTCAAAAAAGGCAGATTAAACTGGCATTCTAAAGTAGAACACACACCCCCTTATGAACACACAAACACACATTTTATGAAAGCGGAGTAGTTATATAGACGTAGCATGAAAAATTCAAAATAGGCATTACACCATTTTAAACGTGTTCACTATCGCATAGTGTTTTACATCACTAAACCGGCAGAGCATGCTTAATATTCCTATGTAATTATACAAGCTCAGATTATATTCTCAAGGTTATAGCAAAGGCTAACAGCTGACATCAATAAACTTATGCATATAGCTTGAGTTTTAGCAGTACCTTAGTACAAGACATCTTTAAGTTATGGCTGCATTATTGATTGATGGTATAGTGTATACAATATGCCACAGTTTTTTTTATAGTAATTGTTCATTTTGACTAACCAGAAAAAAATTAAAAATTAATCAAAAACTCAGTTCAGTAATTACAAGAACACAAAAAAATTTCACCTTTCTGGAAAATTTAACAGAAAGTTGAAAAAGAAGCATTTAAAGGTAACACAGATAGAGACATATTTTTACAGTAAAATTTAACTTCAGCATTAGAATTAACAATAGGCTGAACATTTTGTTTCTTTTGCACTCTTGATCGTCTTTTCTCAATGCACTGCTTTAAATCAACCTGACACTTTTCTCTTTTGTCTAGCTGTGGGCTTTCCCTGACAGAGGTTTAGAGCAGAAGTTTAGAGTAAAGTAATTTACCTCTGCCGGCCCTCACAGCGGTAGAGGTGAGTTGTAATCTTTTACTTTTCCAAACCTTTAAGAACAAGCCACATTGATTAGATAATAAAGAAAATTTTTATCAATAATATAAAAAACTAGCTATAAAGCGCTAAAACAAACTACTGTAACAGTTGAGTAAAGCTGTGGCTCATTCTTCTATACATGAAAGGCTCCCCTGCTGGCTTGGGGACCTTTCAATTTGGGTCAATCTACAGTCGGTTTGGTTTAGCCACTACCAGTACTTTAAGTTTCTCAGCCATCTTGGCAGAGTTTTCAATGTCTTCACTCATCTGGGCTGAGTCATCAGTTGCCTGCGTCTGTTCAAAGGTTGGGCCAGGGGCAAAAAAGTATGCATTTGTGGGGCTTCTGGCCGCCACAAATGCATGCAGGTGCAATAATAATTGATTGGTTTATTATTAGCAGAGACTGGAACTTCGTCAGCTCCTACTGCACAACTGGTGTATTATTACATCAAAAAATTAAGCACTAATTGCATATAATTTTTTTAGAAGAACGTATGCCTTTTAGGCAAATGGAACCTGCCAATATGTCAGCTGTGACTCTAGTATCATAAATTTGGAAGTGCATCAAAGTCTGAGGAAAAAATACTATGACAACATTTTTGATCATACCTACTGATACCATCGATAGCTCCATATATGGTGTGAATTAAATCATATCTACTGACACCTTTCATAGCTTCTTATATGGTGTGAGTTAGATCAGGTCTACTGAAACCATTCATGGCTCCATACTATAAGGTGTGAAATGGAACATTTTTTTTAAAGCATTGGTTGTCTTCACAACCGCAGGGACAAAATCAATACCTTTTTTTTACTGCATCATTTGAATGTTATTTTTATGGATCAAGTTTATTTTGTTACAAGAAATACAATGCCATTTTGACAGTCTGAGCCTAATAAGCATCGTTTCGATGTTATATATTAGATATACTAGTACTTAATAAGTAGTGGCTGTCGATACCATATAAAGTATATGATCATGTGACTACTAGCTTTACAGTCACTAAAAACTTTATACAAGATATCAGAGTTTCTGTCAGTGTAAACATATTTGCTAAAACTGCGGTGTAACTGATGCCTTTCTATATCTTAACAAAGACTATATATTTACAAAATTACAAGTTCAATCAGCAATCAACATAAATTTGAAATTTTTCGTTGTCTCAGTTATTTTCTGACACAATACAGATTAACCAAATTTTGACAAAATACTATGCGACATGCGGTATTCATTCTTTTCTCATCTGTTAAACCTGACATTATAAACTATCAGGGTTTCTTATCAAATACTGTATGATCGGTTGCTTCATTTTATGACAGCCAATTAAAGTATTTCAAGCGATTGTCACTGTTGAATTATAGGAGCTTGCTATATTTTTCTAATAACTGATATCTGTTTAACCAACAAATAAAATACGCATCCAGCCAGCTGTCCTTCTCATTGAGAGTTTTGCATATAGCACATTTTATTAATTTTTCTCATTTTTAAAGTTTACTTTGTCTATGAGTTAGATTCTATTCTTTACTATACAAAAAAATGTTTATGTTTAAATTATGACAGCTTGTATGACAGCTTATAACTTTCTAAAAATTTGAGTTGTTTGAACTTTTTAGTGATGGTCCTTATTTGTAAAATTTGCATTTTTAATGGATTTTGGCATTCAATTTCTAAATGTAAATCTGTTTAGCCAGCTATAATGTTTTACAACCCCCCCTTTGCATATTGGTTTTTGTCTGAGAAGTCAGTTGCTCATATTGTAGTTTGTAAAAGAGTTTTTAACAGTTAACTTCACTACTGTTAATGCTAAATAATATTTACAACTTGATTACCACAGTTTTTAGAAAATGTAATGCTTTTGAAAGAAAAATTGCTCAAGTAAAAATTACTATTGTATTAAACGCTAATTTCATCAAAATATTCTACCAAATGCTTCATTCCTTTTCATGGTGCTTTATTGATTTTTTTCATTTCGTTTGTATTATAGAAAGATATAGAAGAAACTTTGGAAAAGCAAGTGCTGTAAAACCTTGACTTCATTTCCATGGCGCTCTATTTTTTAATCTTTCTCCTATAATGGCATTTCATTTAAGGTGGCGTTCAAATAGAAATAGGCGTTGTATTTTTAAATAGCCCTCCATGTTTCTGAAAAGGTGAATTTAACACTTTTACAGGAAAAGCAATTTTTACCTATATTTGCACTCTTCTGTTAGCGAAACCGACATTTATCGTTTTGGATTTAACAAATCTGCTATAATTAACCTTCAGCTTGTTTTAGATCTCAAAATAAATATGCATTGGTAAGCTGAGAAATATCTCTACCAGTTGATATCTATAGCTTCCAATTAACCTATGATGATCTTATATCCTGATTTGAAGTTTGTTGGAGATTAAATTTTTTCATTTCGTTCTAATTTTAAAAATTATTTATCTTTTAACCATATTTAACAATGTTGCATGAAAGCTCAATGCACTCATTAATAAGATAATTGATATTTAGACAACTGCAATGTGGTAACAAATAATATGCTAAAATACAACACAAATTAATAAGTTATTAGTAATAAGAATCTACTAAATGCTTCAAATATATATTCAAGAACGAGTGACATAAGCTATATTTATAAGACTTGCAGAATCAAAAGCTAACATTTTTCGGACAAAAATATATTCTTCGCTTGGTCGGCCAGTTGCATTCTGAATGTTGCTTTTGTTTAGAACCTTCTTACTCTGGCTGGCCAATATCTTCCACAGTGTCGTTCAACCTCAACTCTTGTGCGCTGATGAACTAGTTGATATTAAAATGCCAATAATTTCTTTAACAGAGCAAAAATTTTACATGATGCCATTTAGAATACACTGTTTGTGAAAATGAGAAAATTTTAGTAATGTGATAAGGCTTCACACTAAGCAAGCTAATCTTGAGATTTAATCTCAAACTAAATGTACAGACTCCATTGTAATTGCCTGATCATTTTTAATTTAAGTCAAAGTATTAGGGCCGCAAACAATGAACTCGAGCGTACCGCTATAAAAAATAAAATACTATTAGCTTGGTACACATTTAATTAATTCTATGGAGTTGCGTTCAAAATTTTGAAGCATAATATCATAAGCTTTAAAGTCATAAAATGCACTTTGATACAAACAATGAAGTGGAGTTCGGTTATCGGGCAAAGGGAGGTTTTCTGATCCCTGGCTTTTTGGTTTGTAAAGATCGCAACTCTAAGTTGGTGGCTGGTATTAAAAGAGAAATACCAATTTTTCTGGGTAGTGACATGTAGAAATGGCCAAGGAAACACAATTGTTCTGCTGGTGCAAGTTGGAAATCCAGCCCCTTGAAGAGAAGATGTCGAATTGTATCAATCTAGAAGATTGCCAACTTAGTCACTTATTGATGCTGATGATTGATGGCACACCTTGAACGCTGGTGCAACTTAAAAGATTACTAACCTAGGCTCCTATTGAATGTGATGCATTTTGGTGCATTATGAAGGCTGGTGCAGACCCTTGGCTAGATTGTTAGTACTTGTAGACAAATCCAATGAGGGTTTTAGTTTGTGTTGCGTTGTGCGCCAGAAAGAATATAGCTATACACACAGAAGTATTTATAGCCTAGAGAGTGAAATAGGGTAAATTTGGATGAGGGCAATATTTTATGTTGCTAGCTATACAAGAGTTACAATGATTTGTAACTATCAGAAAACAGGCCCCTCAACGCATGATTATAATGCACATGTAATGGTTACACACACCGAGAGGATAAATAAGGATATATTGTATTGTTTACACTGTTCTATATCAACAGCAACCAGTAAATATTTAATTTTAAATTATGTAATTGACTCACTATTAGTATTATTGTGTGATTAATTTTCTACTGACCTCTTGCTATAATGGATTTGTAAAAGTCAAAGGGTCGTTCAATTACATGGTGATGCTTTATTTTTCAATTCCCCTACAGTGGCGGTCAAATACAGGTAACAATCAAATAAAGGTTGTGTTCAAACAGAGGTTTTACAGTACCTTAGAATTCCAAGATTGGAGATATTATTGATCTAAGTTCTTATATTAAAGCAGCTTAGCAACATGGAAAATTTACAATTAAAAAAAGAAAAGAAAAAAAATCAATTTTTGCTCGTCACTTACAGTTTAGAGTCTCTTGGGTATGTCATTTACTATAGCTTCTGCAATGATTAACCACAACACCATATCGACATGCCTAAATGTAATATGGATGTGCAATATTCAAGAATCAGGTCTTAGTGTGTCGATTTATATTTTGGCATTTGTCCTCAACATTGTACATCTTCTTGGACTTTGTCCTACCTCAAAGCCAGACAAGAGTAGCTACTACTAGGTTCTAATTAGCAGACCCCTGTTGAACATCTTGCAAAGTTTGGCATTTGGAATATGTGTTCTGTGTCTACTGCTTACTTATCTTTGGCATGCAAACAATCACACTCTAGATTTCTTCAATGTCATGGAAACAGAAAGCGCTTTGCAATAGCGATATCTTATGGTAGAGCCTGCAAGTGTGTATTGCTACAATGCGTATGCAAACCTCATGACTACTAGACTTCAAAAGAAACTCTCTTTGCTTGGCTGCTTTTGGAATGTTTTTGTCAGAATTTTTGTTGTTGCTGCTTTTCAAAGAAAAATTTATTTCCTTATCCATATCTTGGAGCTAAATTTCACAATGCTGAGAACCCCATTCTGTTGCTAATCTCACTTCTTCTAGTATTACTTCCAACATGCTGATCATTTGTACTTTTGCAAGCAGTAATATTCAAAATAAGACAAAAAAGTGGTAAGACAATCTAGAGTAGACATAGGCGTGACATCAAGGTTACTACTACATGTAAATACATCAAAGGTTTAACCATCTTGTTTTTTATAACATTATTTTCTACGTTTGTCTCATTTATCTCTGCTTATTTGCCCTTTAACACTTCTCCCCAAATGTTTGCATTTCCGGATATTATTAAAACTTTATATGGAATATTTAATGTATTGTTGTAGGCCTACTGTTGCCTGTCCACTGGCTATTTAAAAATGTGGAAAGTCTTTTTTTGCACAATTGAGAAAAGTAAGCTATATATATCTCCTGAGCAATTAAGGAAACAAGGTATATCATTTTTATTTTTCAGTTTAGATAAAGTAAGGACTGTATTAACGTTGTTGTTTATATGTAACAATTTGAATAGTATCTTATTTTTCTTTGCTAAAGCTAGTAAAAATTGGCATAACAAAATTTGTTTGTCTTGTATATATTTTACCTAACACCAACTTTATATCATGCAGAAGGTGAAATACTAATCATACTTATTGCAGGTGTTGAATTAACTAAACCTATGTGGTGAAACACTGTAGCAGTTCTGGTCAAACGTATATGGGCTCTAATCTATACTATAGTATGAGATACTCTGATTTTGACTCAACTTCTTAAAACCTTGAACTTGTTTCTATCCATTTTTATTTCATTATTATTAGAACTGTTTGAATGTTTATTGCTCAAATCTGTATTGTTTGTACGAGTATCAATATTTTATGTGAAATTGCAATCGGCAACCAAACAATAAATATTTGGTACTCATTAAATATATACATCTTTATTTGACCAAAAAAAGTGTTATTTCATAGTGAGTAAAACATTTGTCACCTAAAAGAGTGTTATAAAATATTCGTTGTTCTATGTTATATAATTCTATGTGTAGACATTTATTTCAGTTTTTATTGGTCTATGAAACATGCATAGATGAACACCATTAAAGCTCTCAGAGTATGGTATGCACCAATCAACCATTGACATACAACACGCGTAGCTCAACAATCATAGCTGCACACTTTATTCTAGCATTCATGGAGAACCTTCTTCATCTGTCTGATATCTAACTCACTTCAAAGTTGAGAAGTGTAGCTGCTACTAAATTTGTACAAGAACTGCTTATTTGGACAAACTGACAAACTTCGTTTTTTAAAATTTTGTACCAATTTTTCTCAGCTTTTCGGCATGAAGCCATCAAGGATCCGCTTGCTGTCATCATTGTGGCCACAAAAAGATCACTGCATTTTTGGTACATCATTGTGTGTCTGCAAATGTTTATCACTACTATGCTGTGCAAATATTTCAACATAACAAGAGTAATAAAATTTCAAAAAAAACAATGAGATGTTCTCCTTACTTATCTGTTGTTATGGTTTTAGCATGCCCGGATGTAGTTTACTTCTGACGTTACTTTGGCTCAACAATCAACTTAGTTTTAAAGACAGAACTATAGAGTAATGGCAACAGTGTAAAGTTTGAACAAAAGTGATGGTAAAATGTATCGATGATACACCGTAAGGGTTTGCAAATGCTAAATTAGGTCAATTCACTGTAAAGAACTACATACATTTTTATGTTGCATCTTAGATATTAAACAATTGTGCACCGTGAAAATTGCACTGCAGCTTGGCACAATATTTGGGTATGCTCAAAAGCAGTTTGATGCAGAGTCTGAGGCTTCTGTTGAGAAGGCTTTTTTATACTAATTACAAGTCATTGTAACTGTTATATAGCTAGCTACATAAGATAGTAGACACATCCTATTTTACCCTATTTCACTCACTAGGCTATAAATACTTCTGTGTGTATAAATATATTCTTTCTGGCGCACCATGCAACACAAACTACAACCCTCATCGGATTTGTCTACAAGCATCAACAATCTAGCCAAGGGTCTGCACCAGCCTTCATAATGCACCAAAATGTATCATATTCAATAGGAGCCTAGGTTAGTAATCTTTTAAATTGCACCAGCATTCCCGGTGCGCCATCAATCATCAGCATCAATAAGTGACTAAGTTGGCGATCTTCTAGATTGATACAATTTGACATATTCTCTCCAAGGGGCTGGGTTACTAACTTGCACATACAAAGGGCAGCATACAAAGCATGTAGAATTATTGAGAAGTTGATTAGCCTATCGTCTTTAAACTAACAAAATGAAGCAATCCTCTGCCTTTGCTGAGCCAATAGAAAATGTGTTTAAAGTGCAGAGCTTCACTTTGATAAACTTTGAGATTTTTTTGTAATATTGTCTGCACCATGACCAGCTTTGACAGACACATTATAGGCTATAAACATTGAAGATCAATAAACTTCTGAAAATTACGGTATCTCTTGAGCAATAGTGCCTGTGTCAGTGATTATTTTACTATTAGTAACAATAGTATTAATAATAAAGTCGCAAATGATAATAGCGATGATAACTTGACTGACTTGAAACATGCCCAAGTTGTCATTCTTCAGAAGGGACAAACTTTTAGATCGACTTATGATGTTGTTCACCACCGAAATTGTTATATTAGGACTTGAAATTGTTTTCTAAAATTTCAAAATCTTGATTGAGCACTTCACAAAGTCTGTCAACATTTTTAGCAATTAAAATACTATTTTAAAGCCTATAGCTCTTGAAGAAGTCTTGAAGATTTATACTCAGCCTAAAATTGCCTAAAATATCTCTAGTTTTTCTGTATGTCCTGTGATGATCAGCAATGCTAACACACATATTTGTTATATGAGTTGAACATACATGCCTAATTCTGGTTAAAGAAAATAAGCTTATTTTATTTGTTGTCTACGCTTTTGAAAAGGTTTTGCTGGTGTAAATGGTGGAGTTAAATAATGAAAAAGCCTTCGTATCTATAATTGTAAAAAGTTTTCACTGGAACATCAACTAACGAAGAAATAATTTATGGTCATAAAGCAGTTACCTGCATGCCCTTTACGTAAGAACAAAGAAAACAATCAAGCCTGTAAAAATATCAAGGATTTGTATAATAAATCATAATGCAAAACTTCTTGAGCAAAACTTCTAAATCTTTATTCATCGAACAACAATGTTTATTTATAACATATAAACCAACTTAATTTCTGCCAACAGTATATTTATATTGAAACATAATTTAATAATAGCGAAAAAACGGTTTTAAAACCCTTTAGACAAAACTTTTAAGCCCGTTTAGCCAGAGAGAAAAACATTCATCACTTGTGTCATTTTTGGAACCGAATTGTTCCCTCAAACTTTGTTTCCATCAATATACAGATTTGTTATATTTTATATAGATTTGCTCTTTCTAAAAACTGTCAACTACCTGTCAGCTTCTAAGTAGCCATGAAAGCTTTCATCTTTTATGCCAATTTCTCAATAAAACTGGAAACTCAATGAGTTATTACATGCTACCAATATGCGATTATATTACATATTATACAAATGCCAAAAAAGTTAATGAGTTTCTCTTAGAATGGTGTTAGCAGTATAGAATTAGTTCATGTAACTAGCTGTACAAATGATGTATCCGGTTGTATAAAAAGCTCATGGGTGTGGTTTTGCTCTCTTTTCAAGGTTGACTTGCAATAAAATTCAAATTACAGTTATTTGGTATCACATTTTGAGATGTCATCTAGCCTGTTGCTCAAATAGCTGTGGTTCTTATTAGGAATATCGGAAGAGAAGCGCTGTATGATGTGACATACAATCACCATCAATCTGGGAGAAAACAAAATGCCTTACATGCGAAAGGTATGGAAAAAGTGTTACGAACGAAAGCATATAACAACAAGGGTTAGTTTGCCGAGAATGCTAAAGGTTGACTTGCAACAAAATTCAAATTACAGTTATTTGGTATCAAAAGATTCACCAAGTCTTACTCTGTTGTGTTGTAGGTGACAAATATATGGGAATCTATTTATTTGTCTGACATAGATATGATAGTTTGGTTATTGTCTTGTCATGTGATGTTCTCGCGTGAATTGAAAGGCCAATAGAAAGCTCAATATAAACTTATCGTAGCACTAGTTTATGACAAATACTTCGGATTTTACCGAAGACCTCGTATCAAATATAGATGCTCGCTACTTTACACTTTTGTTTCGGCCTGGTCTAATCGGAAAATCGTAATCTGATCATGTGACCCAATACTTCGCAAATAATTTTTGCAGCGCTTTTCGATTATCACAGGTGACCAACAGGCTCATCATGATTATCAGACAATGATATGTACTCTTTGGACGTAAAGTTAAAAAATTAAATCAATTTTTACGGTAAGTTATAAGATATCAGTGCTAAAAGTGACAGCAATACAATGATAGCAAAATAGACGCGTAAGAACAATATACATGGTTTTATTGAATACGTGAAGTATATTTGTGAAAATATTTCGACGATCAAGGTTGCATGAAAGTGTAAACAGAGACCATCTATCACAACCACGCCATATTTGAGCGGTTTTGGAAAGAGAATCTAAACTACGGCAGTCTCGTGTGGCTGCGATTAACTGTTCGTTTTTTTAGCTTTTAAGAGCTTTTAATCACATTTCCACATATTTGGCACCTATAAAACACAACAGAGTAAAACATGGTAAATCTTTTGATACCAAATAACTGTAATGTGATTTTTGTTGCAAGTCAACCTTTGACATTTTGGAAAAAGATAAAAGAAAGCAGATCTTACCATAACCACTTCTGTTTTAAGTGGGACAGTCTCGGTAAAGCATACTTCTCAAACATTAAGTATTATAGACACAGATGTCATCAGGTTCTAAGATTCTTTATAGCGATTATTGATATTTGCATTACAAGGGTCAACAACACTTACAGGAACTGTTAGCAACTCAGACTGAACCATACATAACACTAAGACAGCAATATCCGGCACCTGTCAGCAAGTAATTTATTTCAGAATATTCCATCCTTCGTCATATCGCTTCATTAACAGATACATGTAAAAGAGTTAAATCAATATTTATTCTGTGATTTGCTAATGACAATTCTTCAAAGAACTGGATGTTTTTCATAGTTGTTGCTTTCTCAGTCCTAGCATGGATTGAGCTTGGACCAGTCATGATGAACCACGATAACACAACTTTAGTGTGTGACATCGCTCTGTCTAGTCTAACTGCTTCACTTTATATTGCCTGCTTCATCATAAACTTTCTCCACCTTATTGGACTTGTGGTTACATCAAAGTCTGATAAAAAGGGCTACTACTACATTCTCATTGGAATTACTTCTATCGATATGCTTCAAGGAGGTACATATGCTGTCTGTACTAGCTGCTACTTCAAGGAATTTCTTTGGGCATATGACAATAGCTTTCTAAATGCAACAGTTGCTGTAACAATCACAGGAACAGTACAAAGTCGTTACTTTTTACTCATGTTGGCAAGTCTTGACCGATTCTACGCTGTCTGTCGACCACATGACTACAATTCATCAAGAGTTACGAGTAACATTGGTAAACTCTCATTAGCTGGAGTTTTTATTAATTTCATTATCGACTCCGCTGTTGGATCAGTACCAGGGTACATTTCTCTCGATGAGGTTTCTGGATCCATTTTTGACTTTAGTGAAAATATCTATCTGACTAATATAGTTTCATGTCAATTCATTCTCCCGACACTACTTAATTCGGTGTTTTTAATTTTGGCGATAATGAAGTTTGGAAAAATGAATCGTCAACCTGCGGGAATCGGACAACATCGAGATGTAAAAATTGCTACGAAATACATTTTAGGAAACTGTCTGTTATTTTGCATCGCTTTAGTTCCAACTTTTATGTATTTTGCAATAGCTATTATAGCAAAGAATAATACGAGGCTCAACCAATCCGTTCAATGGACTACTCTAGTTTTTCAATCAGTTTATGGAATAGCTAATGTTCTTTTTTATTGCTATGTTTACCAGAAATACATACCAGAGGTAAAGAACTTGATAGCTACTAAAGTGAGAAAAGCTGTAAATTTTCCAAATTGTTTCTTTAATGTTGTAAGTGTTTAGTAACGTGATAAGCAGTGTTTTCATCCCACATTTTATGTGTCAGCTTTTTCATTTATTCTCCTTTTTAGTTAATTAGTCATATTTTGATGAAAGCATTATACATCTTTTGAATTTACTAATTTTGTTTATTCAAAATTCTGTGAAAAAAAAATTATAGACAGCTTTGATAGAAAAGAAATTATTTTAGTTTATTTTATTTTGATAAACAAAATGTGCATAAAATTAATTTTCAATCTCCACTTTTTGGTAGCTTTCCGAAAACCTTTTACAAATACTAGTTCCTTTCTTTGTGTTAGTTATACTTGTTATAGCAAGCCTCAGATTTTTTAATATAAATCTTGTCATTTTAATGTTATAGTAGCAGTGAGTGAAATGTTTTTAGCAAAACATTTCTTGGTTTATGAATTTAAATAAATTTAATAGATTTTATTTTTGGTGCTTGGTAGCACTGTTGGTTTTTAAGTTTCATGACTTTTCATAATTTTTAATAAATATGACAAATAATTTAGTCTTGAAAAATAACTAGAGTTGACAGCAATTAGCAGTCATTTTAGTAAGCACAATTAATAGAGAACAGAATTTTCTGTGACAGTCGACTATACGATTGCTAGAATGTCTAAGATGTGGAAATAATTGTGTAATACAACAATCAATACATCTCTTTGAGGAACAAACTTGAAAGGTAAAATACTCTCTCGTGTGTTCATTGAACAGCAGACCTTGAATTATCTTCCAGATAAAGTCAATACTTTTGAGTTTTGAAACTTAACTCAAGTTTTAAAAGCATAAAAATGTACATGTACATATGTATATAGGTATATATGTATATATATGTATATATATATATATATATATATATATATATATATATATATATATATATATGTACATATGTATATAGGTATATATGTATATATATGTATGTACACTGTATATGTATATATATATGTATATATATATGTATATATATATGTATATATGTATATATATATATATATGTATATATGTATATATATATATATATATATATATATATATATATATATATATATATATATATATATATATATATATATATATATATAGACAAAGTGGACGCTGCACAGTTCGTTACAGAGTGCTCAATGATAAATCAGAGCTAAATTATAAAATGTTTATAAGTAGAACTTCACTCTATAAGTTAAACATTTTATTACTAATAGTTTCATGTGGTACACTCAGTATCACACTCTTCAGATAAAATGTCTAAAATGAATTTCATACTCCAGTATTAAATACGCTGTTATGCAGAGTTAGATAAGCTGATAATTGGATGAGTGTACAGAAGCCAAAAGCCAAATAGTTAAGTGATACAATTACGTAGCAAGAACTTAGATGAATGTCTGCATGATGATAATAGCTCGTTACGTTTATTAAGAGTGCCTAATGATGGTCTGTAAATAATAAAGAATTTCTCCCATAGGCATAAGTTACACTTGTTTGAGATAGTGTTGTATGCTTTAGCATACCGTAGGGTCTTCCATGATATTGCGTAGTTGGTATTATTGTCCTTTAGTGACCATATATATTTACTTAATTCAGTAGAGTTTCTCTTAGATGGGTGGTTGAAAGAAGCTTTATGGTTAGTGAATCGCGTCTTGAAAGTGTTCTCTGTTAGTCCAATGTATGTCTGGTCTGGTGAATCGGTGTTGGTTTTTACAGTAGCCTGGTAAATTAATGATGTTTTCAGGCATTCTCCATTCATCGGGCACTCTTCTCTTTTTCTGCAGTTGCATGTTCGGTCTTCATTTGCGGTGTTGGCAGTCAGTATAATTTTGTTGTGAGCATTGATGAACTCTCTTACATTGCTCATACAACTGTAGCTAATTTTGATATTGTTGCTGTTAAATATTTTATGCAGTGAGTGCCTTGTCGTAAATTCCTTCTTGACTAGTTGGATGAAGAGTTTGCCGATGTTAGTATGGACATTACTGCTGTAAGGTGGGTTGTACCATGTAATCGTCCTGCTCCGTTTGCATTGTCTGTTTTCAGATGTTGATAGATGTTCTTGGTATGTTAGTTGGTGGCTATATCCGCTCTTGGTTAGTGCTTTTGCTTTTTGGTTTCTGTACACTCATCCAATTATCAGCTTATCTAACTCTGCATAACAGGGTATTTAATACTGGAGTATGAAATTCATTTTAGACATTTTATCTGAAGAGTGTGATACTGAGTGTACCACATGAAACTATTAGTAATAAAATGTTTAACTTATAGAGTGAAGTTCCACTTATAAATATTTTATATATATATATATATATATATATATATATATATATATATATATATATATATATATATATATATAGGTTGAGCACCCTTTCACAGGTTGAGCACTCTGTGAGAGGTGTAGCACTATTAGCCTTTGTGCAAAGCTCATCACTTTTGTGATTTGAGCACTCTGGTGCCAACAAATTGACTTTCTTAAAGTCTGCGCGGCAACTTAGTTGTTTCGTGGCAGGAAGTCAACTCTCATGGGTAATGGGATTTGTGTCCCTTGCCTAAGCTCTAAGCTGCACTAATGAGGCTTCAATAGCCGAAACAGTACTGTCTGTAGCATGAGTATATATATATATATATATATATATATATATATATATATATATATATATATATATATATATATATATATATATATATATATATATATATATATATATATATTTAAATATATATATATATATATATATTTATATATCTATAGATCTCTCTATGAAAGCTCAGTGTTTGTCAGTTTAGTTATAACCATTAAAATATATAAATAAAAACCCACTTTCCAGATGATTTGATCACAAAACCATAGGACAAAAGACCAGCCATCTTAACTACTACACTACAATCATTCAGCTGACTATAGCATCAAATGATTGTGATGGCATTCATTAGATAATTTAAAATACTCACAATTAAAGAGTTCAAGACTAGTAATTAGGAAGTTGACTATCAATTTCTAATGTGTCATTACATTCCTTTTTTACGGTTTTTCCTTCAAATGTTCATTAAAACTCTGAATACAAAAACCTTCTGCTGCAACTGTAACTTTCTTTATACATACACTTCTATGTAGTTTTTGCTATTATTAATTCAACTTATTCATGTTTTATTTCGTTTTCTGAGTTCGTATTAACTGTATCAGTATCGAATAGTTTTTTTTCGTTAGCATTGTAACAAAATTATTTCACATTTAAAAACCTTTACAGTAGTTTTAATATAGTTCCAAATTTACTTTATTTGCACAACATACTTTACTAATGATATGAAGCTCTTATTTTTATGAGTTGAAAGTTACAGTAGAATGGTAGCTGTCGTTATTTGTTGAATAAAAATATTGGTCTGTGCAAAAACTTTGTTATTACCTGAACAGGGCCGAACATTTTGCTAGTATAATATACATTTATATTATACTATTATAATATACTCGTATATTATAATAGTGTAATACTGAGCAAGACTGAGAGGGACATTTTGCTTTAACCAGTTTAATGTTAGCTGAGAGACTGTCATGATGTCATATTTTAAGAGGGTTAGAGTATGATGAATAGTGATAATATCAAATTAAGCTACTTTACTGCTTTATTGATATTCATTTTAAAATGCTCAAAAACTGTTGTATACACTGTCATAAAACACTACTGAATAAATTATGAAAATAATACCTTGCAATATCTAACACTTATTAAAGAACAGTTTATTTCAGGATATTTCTCCCTCTATCATACAATTTTATCAACAGTTACAAAAGCTAAATCAATATTCACTTTATGCTAATCTAATAGAAATACTTTATGAAGTTTAGTGAAGCTTCTTATACAGTTTTTTATTTCTAGCGCACCACAAGTTAACACGCACCACAATGAACCCTTATAACACAATTTGTGTGTAAGTGTGTGCGTGCGTGTGTGTGCGTGCGCGCGCGCACACATGCGTGTGTGTGTGTGCGTGTGTGTGTGTGTGCGTGCGTGGGTGCGTGCGTGCGTGCGTGCGTGCGTGTGTGTGTGTGTGTGTGATACCGCTCTGTCTAATCTAACTGCATCACTTTATATTGCCTGCTTCATCATAACACTTCTCCATCTTATTGAACTTGTGATTACATCCAAGTCTGAGAAAAAGAGCTACTTCTACATTCTCATTGGTATTACTTCAGTTGATATGCTTCAAGGAGGTACATATGCTGTCTGTGCTAGCTGCTATTTTAAGGAGTTTCTTTGGACATATGACAGCAGCTTTCTAAATTCAACAGTTGCGATTATACCCACTAGTAGTGTTAATTTTAGTAGTAGTAGTAGTTGTAGTAGTAGTAGTAAAATAGTAATAGTAGTTACTGTAATAGCTTTAGTAGTAGGAGTTGTAGTTGTAGTTGTAGTATTGGTAGTAGTAGTCGTTCTTGTTGTAGTACTAGTAGTACTAGCAATAATAGTAATTGTATTAATAGTAGTGGTAACAGTAAAAGTAATATAAGTAGTACTAGTAGTGGTTATAGTAATAGTATTAGTAGTAAAGGTAATAGCAGTAATAGTAGCAGTAGTAGCAGGATTAGTGGTAAGTTAGTAATAGTGCAGTACTAAGCAGTAAACTAGAAGATTAAGCTAACACATTTGGATCAGTTTCAATTAAAAGCTAGGTCAACACTTTGATTCAACAGATGCAGTAAATAATCTGTAAAGTATATGTATAATAAAAAAGGTTGCATGTAAGAATATAATAATACTAATACAAACTTTAACTAAAACATGATATTGTATGGTATTCAGTTTTTATTGTACAAAGTTATGGTGTTACATAGTGTCAGTAAGTCATTAGCCGAAATCATGACTAGTTACTGTGGATTAACTATAATAGTTTACACAGAAAATTACAGAGCAGTTATTCATCAGAACAAAAACATGAGAAGTTTTTGGTTAGCATACTTTTTTGCTGTTTCATTTATAAAGTAATTAGCACGAATACTGGCAAAATAATTACATAAAGTTTTTTTTCAAATAATAAGCAAAAGAAGAGCTGCACAACACTTTTTGTAAAAGTTACCTGAACATTCTAGCTAGTCACAAAAACTCTTCCTGATGCTATTTAAAAATATTGGTAGCTCAAAAGTGTCTTGCCGGTAGTATGCAACTATGCTATTTCTTATAAAGATTACAAAGGATGAGGTTAACAAGCTCGTAGTTGGCAATATATAATAGATTTGTTTTATGTAGCTGTGTTAATCTTATTGCTGCTGCATGGAAAGTCGCAGGCTTAATTTAACTTTTCTTCTAGCATTGTAACACTGGAAAGTAACTTTGCTTACTATAACCCATCAAATGTCACCTGGGAGAGTGTCATGATGACAAGCTTCTTGAGCCCTAAAGTATGATAAGTATTGATTTCATCAGACTCAACAAGTATCTTCGCTAGTATCATTGACATTCACTCTACTAGAGTCAACAACACTCACAGCGTTGACACCTCAATATTGGAACTCTCCAGAATAATATACAATAATACCGCATTGCAAAAACCTAGCTAAAACCTAGCAAAAACGAGCTAAAAATCTTGATAGTCATTAAAGTAAGGAGAGAAGGATACTCTGAGTTAAATATTTACTTCTTTAAAAATTTTACTAAAAAAAGTAAGTAATGTTTTTGTAAAGCGCTTGATTTGTGAGCTTTGTTTGTTAACAGCTTTTTAACGACTGTTGGTTTTTAAAATGTAACACAAAAATTTACATGCGCT
Source organism: Watersipora subatra (assembly GCF_963576615.1). NCBI lineage: Eukaryota > Metazoa > Bryozoa > Gymnolaemata > Cheilostomatida > Watersiporidae > Watersipora > Watersipora subatra. The sequence goes on from NC_088717.1 coordinate 4,170,525, forward strand.
TTGCTCATTTTTTGGCTATTGGGGATTTATTTGCGCATTTTTTGTATTAGTATTGGCTCTAAATGTTTTTGTATAGTAAATATTGCCATTTTAATACTATTTCGTTAGGGTATATTTTTTTAGTAACTCATTATTTGTTGTCAAACTCGAAGCGACATAGATATCTTCAACATAGTCTGTTTCTGTATCAAGTAGCCAAGTTGGCTTTTTTAAATTTATAATTGTTGTTACAGGTATGCACTTAAGATAAATGATTTTTGTTTAAACTAATAACTATAAATGTTGGAAATATTAAATATTCATTTAAAGTGGACAACGTTAAGAAGCATCATTAGCCATGACAGTTGATTACATGATAAAAGTTGAAACAAGATGAAATCAAGATAAGAGGTTATTAGCATGATCAAAATGTTTCTTTAACAAAAAAAATAGCCTACAGTCTAGCAGGGTCATGGAAAAACAGATCTGTACTAATAGAAACAGCTTGAATCTTTAAGAGAAAACTCAATATGTGATTATGTGATATCTATACCTCTAAGGCAATACAAATGTAGAATGGTGACTTTAAACATACACGGTTGTAAGAGATTGCCTTAATACGCACAGAATATATAATCTACCTTGTTTCACATTCAGTATTAATTAAAATTTTAACATTATGTCAACCAACATTTTCAGTTGAAAAATGTTTTCAAGTTATCAATTGTTTTTGTTGTTTCGATGCATACAATTAAGAATACTATGATTGATGATTAAGAGAGACAAATCCAACAAATAAAGGTGTGCTGAAACCAACTAAAATGATGCTGCAAATATAGATAAAGTAGCTAGACAATATGTAGATGTGTTTGATAGTTTTGGAAAGTTCCTCAGTCAACTTTTTACAGATAAATTGAAAGTCTCAGTTGGTAATTCAAAGTCTTAAGACAATCCATGTAGATTATAAAATAAATTAAATTTTACATAACAGAATATACAGTAGAGAGCCATATAAGTAACTAAGGTAAGACAGACTACAGACTGATACATCCCAGATTGGACCTACTGAATCCTAATTTCTCATATTTTGCTCTACAAAAGCAGGCCAAATTTTTGCTAAACAATCAAAGTTCAATAATTCAATTCACCTGACCCAACTTTGAGATTTTTGCAGAATAACTTTAATGAGGAGAGTAGTTTGCTTACAACATATATCACTCTAAATAATAAACATCATTGTTGTAGATTTAGTTATGAAAGTTTCTGGTCATGTTAACAGGAATGGAAATATAAGATGTTTAAAAAGTTGAAGCGACAAGCCAAGTGCCAGCATCAAACTGTAAAGAACATGCTAGCAGGTTTTGAAAAATGGATACACATTTGGACTAGTTCTGCACAGATCTGTCAGAAGTAACTATCCCTTTGTGTATGAAGAGTTAAAAATGGTATGACAAGGTTTTGGAGTAAAATAGCGGAGCTCTGGTTTAAAATGTTTAAACTACTTTCATCATTTAGCTCAACACTAAATATGTCTACCCAGAATTATCAGCTACTCTTTCAGTTTATGCTAGTCAGTCTGGGAGTAATAATAGTGCATACAGGTCAGCCAATAAAGTATGATATATGCGTGCTAATAAATACTCAACAAGGTAGAAACAAATTGGAAAAGAATACCTCATCATTCAACGTGGTCTAAAAAGGTTTCACAGCATGTATAGGGCCAGCACATTACAGTAAAAACAAATACCTTCTAGTCTCTAGAATCATGAACAAAGGTTTGAATGAACTTGTTTGATAAATTTCATGAACCAAGTAAAATATAGTTCCATTTGATGCTTTGTCATATGTATTTCTCACTAGCAACTGGGTTCATCCTAATAAACTTGAAAGGTTAGCGATCAGATTAAAAAATCACCACCAGTAATGTCACACAGCCTCTCTTCATGTGCAAGTTGATATGGGCAACTAAGCCAGACCTCGAAAACTCGGACGATACTGGACCAACCAAGTAAATATTTATCTATATCATTTTGGCTCTGATAGTTGAGCAGACTGTATAAATCAAACAATAAGAACAGTTAAAAAAGCGTTGATGTTTAGACAGTTATTGTTTGGTGTTTTAGCTATATTACAGCCAATTCTATTGGATGATCTCCTGCAATCACTAACAGTTCTGTTACAACCTAAAAATTTAAAAGGACAATTGCATACTCTATCCCAAAAACTGGAATCCCGCGCAGTAAACCTCAACAAATATAACTTAAAACTATTTTAATAATGGAATAACTAAAATCAATGAAAAGCTATATCTAACAACGTCCCAATGCTACCCACTAAGTTTGGCTTTAAATGAGACTGTAGACTGGCCTATAGAATGTTAGCAGAAATGTTCATTGTCAAGCTGGCTGAATCATTATGAACTTACTAAATTATATTTGCAGATAGAATTTTTTTGCTAACTATAATCTTGACAAGCTGACAAAGAAGACATTGTAGAAATAGATCACATGCTTGCTGATAACAGAAAGATTATCGACCTGTTAGAAAATTGTATGAATAAGTTGGTAACAAAAACCAAGCACGCTGAGCCAGACATAACAAGCATAAAATCCAAAAATTGATTCTTTCTTCTAGACAATCCAGATCTAGCAAATCAGGCATGAGCAGATTTTCTCAATCACTTAAAATCATGCAGGCCGAGGCAAAAGCTACTGCTGCAACTAAACAAGCCTAGCCTCAAGTTGAGATATAATCTCAACAACTTGAGTAGGAAAGCCTCTAACTTCAGACACAAGTTCAAAGGAATAAAAGTCTGATAGCACAAGCTAAATTAAAAGGAGGGTTAGAAGCTGAGCGCCAACTTGAGCAGATTTGCGCACAAGCAACAGCAGAAGAATTGGAAAGATATCAATTAGTCATTGTTGCGCCCTCCTGTCACCAATACATTAAATTCAGGACAAACACAACTAAGAGGCTCAACTGAGTTATTCCGACAAACATCACAACAGCCTGCCAATGAGATGATCACACCACTGCGCCTTCCAAGAACTTCCTCAGATAGTTCTCCTGTCACGATTTGTAGTACCTCTACTACAGTCGTTGATCCTGTTGTTTTTTCTGAAGCAATCAACACGGTTTGCCAGCATCCTGATGAACCACCCATATTTAAGGGTGAGCCACTTAAGTACCAGCAGTGGAAGGCCTCCTTTTTCGAAACCTTTGATTTCAGTTTATGCACGCCAGGCAAAAACTGGCTCAAACTGCAGCAATATGTTAAAGGCAAGGCCTGGCAAAAATAGAGGGCCTCAGCTTTAGAAAAGCAGAAAGTGCATGAATGCTTGCCTGGAAAAAACTGGATACCAAATATGGCAAACCAGAAATAGTAGCGGAAGCCATGGAGGAAAGGTTACTCGGATGGCAAAAAATTGAAGCAAATGATGGCGGCCAGTTGGAGGACTTCATTGATTTTTTGAAGGTTGCTCAGAATGTGATAGTGATTTGAACCTTGGTTCCAAATATGTAAACAAGAGGTTGATACAAAAAAATTCATTACATATTGCTCACAGATGGACAGCGAAGGCCGCAAAACTGGACAAAAAATTGAGCGAGTTTCCACCACTCCAAGAATTCATCAACTACCAAGTACATAAATCTGACACATTAAACAACACATTGACTAAAGGGTATCAAGAATTTGGAAAAACAGATAAGTCAGTAAAAGGCACAAGCAGCAAAAGCAACAAAGTCATGTTTTTTTCGACAGCAACCGCAGCTGATGGAAAGTCTTACAATAGTTACAATGCCAATTGTCTGAAACAAAACAAATACCCATGCTTGAACTGCAACATGAACAATCATACGACGGGTACTTGTTTCAACCTTGATCAGCAAATACACTCCAAAATTGAAAAGTTATTCATGAGCTATAACTTATGTTTTGCACGTTCTCAGCCTAGAACCAAAATGACTGATTGTCGGTCTCCAGAGAAATGCACAAAAAAAATTGCGAGCAACAGCACCTCACAGTATTTCATGAAACTACGAAAAAGATAAAGACAACAAAAGTAAGACTGCTATGGAAGTAATACAAACATACAGTGAGAAATCAGCAACAGCCCTAAACTGTTCTGACATCACACCAGCTAATATCATGTCATGGACAACACCAGTGTATATTTCAACCAAAGATAATCCTGAAAAAGAAGTTCTGGTGTTTGCCCTGCTAAAACTCAGGTTCCTATCGAACCTTCTTAACTCAAAATACCTTTGACAAGCTCAATTTACCGACCTGTGATGCAGCTATGATAATTAGTACACTTAGTGATACTGAGGGCACTGATTCAATGCGCTAGGCGGCCTCACGACTGCCGATCCGTCGCTTCAGTCAGAGCAGAGCAAGCATACTTTCACTGTGCTTAAGCACAAGCAAAATACCTTTTGACCCAGAAGAGATACCCAATGCCACATCAGTGTAAAACTGGTCGCACTTAAAACATCTTGCCTCTCAGTTCATCTCCACTCAAAAAGCAGACAGCTTCAAGCTCAGATTGTTGATTGGAAACAATCTTCCACATGTGTTTATATCTAGACAATAAATTTGTAGAGAAAACCATGAGCCCTTTGCTCGTGTCACTGACTTAGGTTGGATTTTGATGGGAGACGCCTCAAACTCTGCACACAGCTACAACAGTTGTGCACATACCATTCAATCTAAGACAATAGTAAACCAGGCAGTACAACAACCAACGATTAGAAGGTGTATCCCTTTTAAAATTAAAACAAAATTCTGACTTCCCCAACACAGATAAATTCGAACAACAAATACTGAAAGTTCTTAGTTTGGATTTTCAAACCAATCACGCAGGTGAGATAAAGACAATGTCAATCGGTGATCTCAAATTCCTTAAAATTATGAAACAGCAAATTCATAAAGATAAGCAGAGTTACATAACAATACCATTACACTTCAAGGCTAAACCGCTCAACACTGACACAAAAACCACTACAATCCGCAAATTTCATATTCTTGAAAAAAGTTCAAAAAGGATGCCATATATAAATTGCAATACTATGAATTTATGCCTGACATCATCACAAAAGGGGAAGCAGTTCTGGCAACCAATGACGCTACCAACTCTTGGTATATTCCTCATTTTGGTGTCTTCCATCCTCACAAACCTGACCGTATTCGTCTTGTGTTTGATTGCACTGCTAAAGTGGGAGGAGTCAATTTAAATGACTTTCTACTACAATGATCCGATCACATGAATGATCTTCAAGGCATTCTTCTTAGGATTCATTTGAATCCTGCAGCTTTCATGGGTGATATAGAACGGATGTTTTACCAATTCAAATTAAAACTAGAGCCCCAAGACTATTTAAGGTTTATTTGGTATAATTTTGATGAAAATCTAGCTACCTCCAAATGACCGTGCATCTTTTCGGGGCTAGATCTTCCTCGCTTGCGCAACATACAGACTTTGGTTTCTTGTCGATTAATATAATTCATTATTGTCTGGCCAATCTCATTAATTTGTTCAACGCAGATTTTATGTTGATGATGATCTCACAAGTGTCTTCAATGAGGCTGAAGAAGTTTTTCTCATTCATGAGACACATGACCTATGTGCTATGTGACCCTCTTGGATTTCTCTCGCCATATAGTTTAATTGGCAAAAACATTCTACAGGATATGTGTAGAGGTTCAGCTTCTTGGGATGATTCCCTGCCAGGTGATTTGTTGTCACTATCGAAGGAATAGAAAGCTTCTATTCTAGACTTAACAAACATAAGCATTCAAAGATGTTATCAACTGACAGACTTTGGTGACATCTTTGAGGCTGTTCTACATCACTTCTGTGACGCAAGTACTCGAGGTTACGATGAGGTTAGTTATCTCAGACTAGTAAACACACAAGGACAAGTAAATTGTTCATTGTAATGGGCAAGAGCAGAGTAGCACCAATCAATGCAATAACAATTCTGTGCATGGCACCGCAAGCAGCAGATACCTCAGCTAAAGTGTCTAGATTTATTGAATCTGAGCTAGAGATTGATACCACAGAAGCCTTTTGGAAAGATTCTCAAATTGTTCTTAGATACATTAAAACACAACTAAATAGAGTGACTAATAGAGTTCAGCAGGTGAGAGACTATCCAAGTACTGAAAGTTGGCGATTGTCCCTACAGATAAAAACTCTGCCGATCATGCTTCAAGATGCCTGACTATCGCTCAGCTGTTAAAATCTAACTGGCTTACAGGTCCGGATTTTCTCTGGAAGGAACCTATGCCAATTCCTGATCAGTTGACACCCAAAGTAAAACCTGATGACCCTGAAGTTAAATACCTTTGTATCCAAATGACTTCTAGTCCCAGCCAAACTCTCTATCAGCGACTACAGCAATTCTCTCGTTGGAATAAAGCTATCAAAGTCACTAAATTTTTTCTCAATAGAGTAGCCAAGTTAAAGGGAACCCCACTGCTAATTAACGCATCACTCCTGTACATAGTTGAATGCATACAAGCTAAGAATTTTCCAGATATGCATTCTCTGACAAATGAGTAACCACTAAATCCAAAGAGTAAAGTTTTCAACCTAAACCCTTTTCTAGATTAAAATGGAGTAATGAGAATAGGAGGCTGCTTCAATCGCAGCACAGCTCGCGGCCTCACTTCCTCATGAAAGATCTAGCGAATCGCCTCCCTTCAGCTATTGTGGGATCGATTGTTTTGGACCATTCAGGGTCAAAGATAGAAGTACACAGCTAAAATGATATGGACTCATGGTAACATGCCTTGCAAGCAGAGCTCCTTGAAGTTTTGGATGATATGAGCAAAATAGCCTATGTGAATGGAATTCAAAGCGTTATAGCCCATTGCGGGCCTATTAGAAAAATCTGGTGTGACCAGGGCACCAACTTTGTTGGAGCTGTTCAATATTTAACAAAAAAAAGTGTGCTTGAGTTTAAACTCAATCCTCCCAGCGCCAGTCCCTTGGGTGGCATTTGGGAATGTATGATCTGAACTGCTTGAAATGTCTTTCAGTCTCTTTTGAAGTATCATAGTGTTAGACTTGACACAAGCCACCTCCCCACCTTGATTTACAAAGTCATGGCCATCATAAACTCTATACAACTATCTGTGGATACTGAAAAAGACATGCCTCTAAGTCCTAACATGCTTTTGACTATGAAATCTGATGTTACCCTACCACCCCTTAGAAGCTTTGATGAGTCCGATATGTACAGGTGCAAGCGCTGGCATGCGGTTCAACGCATCGCTAATGTATTCTGGAAAGTATGGAATACAGAAATTTTATTTCAACTGCATTTTCGTCAAAAGTGGGTTCACAAGACAACAGATAATATAGCGTAGGTGACATCATATTAATCAGAGATGACCAAACAACAAGAAATGTTTGGTTAAAAGGACGAGTTTCTGATTGTTACACATATGAAGATGGACAAATATGGTCAGCTAAAAAACTGTTAGGCAACTGCGTACAGGCAAAAAGCTCTGGAAAATTTCTAATCAGACCAGTTGTGAGATTGATTAAACTCTTACCAGTCAAATCAAATGATATGTGCTAGTGCCAATCATGTTGAAAATTATGAAAATTTAAAGTGGGAGTATAAAGTTCTGTTGTTTCAGTTAAATTTCCTAATTTGATAGTGCACTGCAATACCTAGTCACCCTGTATGATCATTTCTCCTGCCCAGAATGATTGGCAGTTAATCTGTTGATCTTTGGTGGTCTAATGGTCTTGTGTGGTCTGTCTGGTTTGCCATAGTGCCATACGTTTGATTAGGTGTGCTTAAAGTCAGCCTTTGAGCCAACAACATGCAGTTTTTTAGCTTTCTTTTTTGATGCTGATACTTTCTTTTATTTGTATTAAGTTTATTCATTACGCCAACATCCATCGCATACATACATAATCAAGAATTACCCGAAAAGGAATCAAATACTATTTAGCAATCTTCGGGATGTGTTTTTAAGGTAAATATTATATCTTTCATTTTGTGTGTTTTATTTTATATGTTACCAAATGGTTTTGCAGATGACCACCTGTATAACTAGCATACTTCCATTAACCTTTATCGACAATCAAGATATTGTTTTATTGTAGTTTCTTGGATTTAAAAAGCATACATAATAAATTTTTAATATACATGTACACTATTGTTCATCCCCGTAAGTGATAGTATAACTACAAACCAGGGGATTTGCTACAGCTACGATAAGTTTTATATTGAGCTTTTTACTGGCCTTTTAATTCACGTGAGAACATCACGTGACAAGACAATAAAACAACTGTAATGAATACGTCAGAGAAATAAACAGATTCTAATCTATGGCGGCTTTTCGTTTTTGAGTTTTAAAGAGCCTAGCTGTAATCACATTTCCACATATTCGGCACCTACAACACAACGTAGTAAGACATGGTGAATCTTTTGATACTAAATAACTGTAATTTGAATTTTGTTGCCAAGTCAAAGAAATCTATCTGCTTGCCAGTTTTTAATGACAATAATCAAGCTAGTTATTTTAATTTGTTATTTGATTTGTTTTTAAAGTTTATTTCAAAAGGTTTGCTGGCATTATTTTGTTAAGAAAACTTACAACTTTTACAGGCTAGATTGAATCATTTACTCTGTGTATAGATGATTGTTTTACATCACTCAGATTACATTTCTTTTGACTGATATGCCAGTAACAATAGTTGTGCTATTATTGAAGGAAGGCCATAAATTCTATTCTAAAGTAATTGGTTTCTGAGTTTATCTCGATTTTGCTGTTTTATGTGTTGTGTCAAATTGCTCTTTAATTAGGTTTTCACGAATAACATAAACTTTATCCCACTCGATGTCACAGCCTAATATGATGAGAAGTAGAAGTTGTTCTTCTATTTAATTTTTTGTAGATAGCATAAAAGTTTATCGAAGCGAGAGTCAAATTTTAGTAGAAAGAGAATGAGCTCTGTTATTTTTAATTATTCTCTAATGGTCCGTTAATGTTTTTAATTCAAAGCGTTTAGGAGTACAAAGCTATTTTTACTGTGTCGTTTTGGTAAATTAAATATCAAATTTTATATTCCTTAAATACTTTTTTCTGAGTTTTATGATGCTCTTTCACTTTTTCTGCTTTTAAACAGGTCAGCTTTCTAATGATATAAGTTTAACTAGACTCCTGTAACCCTCTTCATCCAGTCTCACTGCTTTCTCTCATGAGTAGCAATCTTATTTAATGCTTCCAGCCATTTCATTTAGACTATTCACATCTATTACAAAATCAGTTGGTCATTTTTAGAGCCCTCTTCAAATTTCTTTACACGTCAGAGGCGTAATTTCGGCGATTGCATTAACTTTTAAAGCTTCAAGAATACACTCTAGTGTCTTATTAAGTGCATAAAAATTCTAAAGTTTTTTACTCTGAACTCAAGCTTCTTCTTCACGAACGTACTTTTAAATTAAATCTTAAACATAGATGTATACATATATATGTATATAGATATATATATATATGTATACATCTATGTATACATATATATATATGATATATGATATATATAAATGAATATAGCAAATGAACATGTACGTATGTTAAGCTCAGTGGAAATATATTTAATAATTTGCATGTATTTGAACAACTTACTAATGCCTTTGTCCTTACAAGTGACACATAGACACTGTCTATCATCCTCTTCAGCTCTCTAGTATGCTGACCAAGTCTTCCTATGATATGCTAAATGCCAATTAGGTATATGCTGAGTTGACCAAAAAATCTTTAGTCACACCATTCTACTTGTATTTACAGCAACTGCGACTTTAATACATTTTTCATTGTTATATCTAATACATTATATTTATAAAATTAAAAGGCTCAATAGGCAAAAGATGTTCAGTCACAACATTCTATTTACAGCTTTTGTGGCTTTAGTACATTTTTAATACATACATTTAATCTGTTCTATTAAAAAACTCAGCACTTTCTACCTCTGTAGACAAAATTAGGCTTTTGCTGACAATTCAGCAATATCCTAGAATGTGAAATGGTGGAACAGACAATGATAACATATTTTCAGTATAGTCAATCCTCATGTGTCCAATTAGCAGTAGAAAATTCCTTCAAGACTATCTGTATTTGGTTCAGCCATTAATAACGTCACTGAATAAATTTGTTCAAAGATATAATTAGGATAGTCTGCTAGCAGGTTGTCATACCATATAATCAAAATGCATGAATAGTTAATGACAAAAATCTAGATGTATAAGTTACAATAAATTGTGTCACTGAAATCAAGAACAGCACCCAAAACCGGCTTACTTACACGGTCAACACCTGCATTGACATTTCACATGCCACGTTTTCAGCAAAGCATGGGAACCTTGTGTTTACGTGGTACTTTAAAACGTTTAATTGGTACTATAGCACTCTTCAATTCATGCAGCAACACGTGCCACAAGTTTCAACTGCATGTGTAGACAGTTTTAGGTCGTTTGTAAATATATCATGTGCGTCGGCTGATCTCCCTGATCTAGCGCATTGATTTATTTATGCAATTGCAATGCTATTCCTTGATGAATACACACTCTGATGCATGCGATAGCAGCAAGCAACGGAGTCAACATAAGGTCTAAAGTCTATAGAATTTAGCGTTCTTTTGAACTTCAAACTTATGTATTGAATTGAAATAAAAATGGGCAGATTATCTTTAAAAAAACAAGAAACTGATTTACAGTTTCTGCCCGTGAAAAATGACGGTTGAGTAAACGGTTTATCTAAATTTTAGTTAGCAGCAAAAATAATGTAGACTTCTGATACAAGCTTTTGCTGTTTTGCGCAGTACTGAAGCTTCAAAGATTTTGCTGTGCTGCCTCTGCAATGTTTTCACTTTCATGTTTTTATGCCAATATATTTTAGCCAAAACTGACATAAGATTCAATGGTCCGGTTTTTCTACTCATTGAAAACACATGAAAAATTTGAACCTGATAATCTACTTAAAAAAACAGGGATAAACTGGTTGATTAGATTTTGGATTTGTTTCAAGCTGATGTTTAAAACTGAAAAGCAACCGCATTGGCGCATTGATTAAAATTTTATAAATAAAAATAATTGTTTGTTTCAATTTATTGTATATTGTTAGAATAGCTTGTACATAACATTCACATCTGATTCAAATTATTTCGGTAGTTCTTAAAAATAACCACAACAGTTTTTTTCTAATATTGATGAATTTACTTGAAAAAAATATAATTTGAAGATTATTGTGAATTTTTTGCGTTGTATTATGATTGAGTTTAAGGAAGACCAACACTTTTGCTTTTCAGCATTCATAACAACGTGAGAACAAAAATTTTACAGTTCTTTACCTCAGAAATGTTTGCTATGGAAAAATCAATACTGTGAGATTTAGACATCTAGAGGTGAATCAAAGATACACCTGGCTATCAAAGTGTCTGTTCTTCCTTCAGAGAAACAGAGGAACAGACAAAGATTCACAACAGTTTTATATTATAACCACCTTTTTGTAAGGAGTCATTTTTGCAATGCCTCATTCTTACTGCAGTCAAATAACATGTAATAATTATAGTATTGAATAAAAGTGATATTGACAGCAAATTAAGTTCTCAAATGCAAGGAACTCTCTGTAACCACAGAATTTGTTACTAACATTTACCTATTAGTAATACATGAAGTTATTATAGTATAACTGGTGTGCAAGATAAACAAAAGAAACAGAATACCAGCTTGAACATTATAAAATTCTCAGACTTAATCAAAAATTAAGTTTAACTTGTTTTAAAATTTGGGCTCTATACCTTTGCTAACAAATACACAAGCCTGAATCTTATTAAAAAGTTAGTGCCTTATTTAAAATTTTAGATTTTATCTTGCTCTGTCTATATAACTATTTTGATTTCATAGATGTTGAGTTCCACAGTAGAATGCCGGTTTGATCTGCTATTTTGTGTGAAAGTGTATTTTAGTACTTAAGAAAGTGTAGATACCGCTATAGGTAAAAATCAGGTCACCTTAAAATCAAAATAATTGTAAGTAAACAACCCTGGTATGCTGTTAAGCAGACTGATTTGGTGCAATACCGTGTATTTTATGTGCAGTTTAGTAAAATTGTACTCATATACTCTTTTGTGCTTTCTGAAAGCTTTATTTGATATTTCAAACAACAATTGTTTACCAGAACTACCTGTGATTACAGTAGCTGTTGAAGGGATTACTATAACAACAATCAAAATCACAAGATAGCAAATGTAAAATGAACATTTGACTAAATAGATGTACTTTCCGAAGTAACGGTTATAATTCAATGGTAAAATATGAGCTTTAAAAATAGGTGAATAACCTAAATATTTCCAAATTATGCAGCAAAAATATTAACTCAAAACAAAAACTAGTTTGCAACAAACATTTGCTGATATAGTAGTTGACAAACTAGCAAAAGTTGAGAGGTTTTTGCGATCTCCAGAGGTGAACAAGAAATTACGCTTTATAGGACTCTCAGTTTTTGTCATAGGATCAGCCTAACATATAGCACTTAGTAATAAATTATTAAACCTTGCATTGTAGCAATTAGGAAATGGGGAAACATTTAACGATAAAAATATTTTGCCATTCCAACGAATGAGATGCTGAATATAAACATCGGTTAGCTATTAGAAATCAGAATTGCTCAACAATTACTTTGGATTAACTGTGGCTCTCCTCATTTTGGTGACTACCCAGTTCTTCACCTCTGGTAGGTATTTCCGATAAATATAACAATAGAAAAGAACATTAGCCGATCCATAGACCACTTGAGAAAATAGGGCAGTCCATTGGAACGCTCGAACAAGATCTTTGTCCATTGACATAACTTTAACTGTAGAATACACAAGCACAGGAGTTATGGCGATGTAAAACAGCAAGCAGGTTCCTAAGATGTATTGTGTAGCAACTTTTATACCTCGGCTCACGCCCTTTCCTGCCGGTTGACGATTCATTTTCAGTAGTTTCTTTATCACCAATGCCAAAAGAACTGCATTGAGTGAGACGGGGATAACAAGTTGGAGTGATTTTATCAGTGTCATGTGTTTATTTTCACCAAAATTTAGGATGCAGCCAAAGACCTCATCAAAACAAATATTGTCTGAAAACGATGCCAAGCCAATGTTGATGACCAAAATAAGAATAATCCCAGTAAGTGAGAGTTTACCAATGTTACTCGTAATTCTAGATGACTTATAGTCATGTGGTCGACAGACGGCGTAGAATCGATCAAGACTGGCCAACATGAGCAAAAAGTAACGAATTCCTATTGTTCCCGTTGTTGCAACAGCAACCAATGCATTTAGGAAGCCACTGTCATAAGTCCAAAGAAAGTTTTTAAAAGAGCAACCGGTACACACGCCATATGTGAAGCCATGAACTGCGTCAGTAGAAGTGATCCCAATGAGAATGTAGTGGTAGCTTGTTTTCTCCGTATTCGATGTAACTTTAAGTCCTATTAGATGAAAAATGTTTATGATGAAACCGGTAGTACAAAGCGATGTGGATAGACCAGACAGAGGAGAGCCACATAGAAAAGTTGAATTAGAGCAGTTCATTGCGACTGATGTGGGCTCCGCTGATTTTAAGAATGAGTTGAGGACTAGTTTGAACAAAATGAAAGTGAAGAAAATGCTATCATGGATTAAATTATTTGTTTTCAAGTACTTATTATTGTTGCTGTATATTAATCTGTTCGCAATACTGAGACTTGATTGTGGTGTCAAACTTATGAGTGTTGTTGAGAAGTGTCACGTTGATGTCATAGATGATATTATTCCTAGATCTCATTATATTGGAAGCACAAATTACATACTGGAAGGGGTTTCTAAAATATATTAGCTTCTATCGATTTCTTGATATCATAATGTAATTTTTACTGACATAGAGCCATTTGTGTTGATGAGGTTTATGTCTCACCGCATGATAAACCAAATAATTATTATGTGTATATACATTATAAGTAACGTGGAACATATATCATCAAAAACATCCATCAGGTATCCCTAAAAACTATTTCAGTATTTTGAGATTTTGGAATTTGAAACAAATAGTATAACAAAACATACCGGTTCGTCTCTGTTTAGACACTGGTACCAAAACATTTGTTAACACAAGTAGAGCTAAATCAAAACTTTAACTAACATCTTTGCTGATGTTATCTCTATATACTGCATCAAAACAAAAGTAATGCTCTACAAACCTTGGTCAAGTATTGTTTTATCATTTGATAGATAAGATCTCGTTAAAAACATAAAAGATGGACCTGAGACCAAAATGTATCAAGTTGCTAATTATATGTATTGATATAGTTTATTACAAATAGGTTTAGATTCACTCTCATTAATTTATGTATCTCTATTTACGTTAAAAACACTGAATTTATTAATACTGAAAAAATAAAACAATAATAGTCAAATAAATGTTGTCACCGAAGTTAGAGACAGTGTTATTTCTCTGAATTCACCCATATCACTACTTCGCTGTATCTGAGTCTTGTAGCTACTCAAGTTTTCCAACTTTTCTTTAATAATGACAATTTATGTTTAAAAATAATAATCATTTTTTTAAACAATATATAACAACGTATACCAATATAATATCATTGGATTTATTAAAGCATAAATGCAGAGCAGACTGTCACTCAATATGACAATTTCCTAGCAACAAGCTGGTTGATGTTAGTGGAAAAAATAGCATTATTTACAAAAGCTGTTGAAGTCAACATTTATGCTATTAAATGAAAGTTGATCATTCCTCCTCTTATCTAAAGAGAACAACTACTAAGTGCTTTCCATCAGTTTTCTATCACGACTCTGATTTGCTGAAAACTTTTATCATTAAATTTGTGTTTTTGATTTTTGTTCAAGTCAAGCTTTGATATGAAGTTCTCAGTAAGTTCTAACAAGTTTCAGTAATGTAAATGCAGGATACTGTGTATACATGTATGTTGCATGTAGAAGGAAACATGCATTTAGTTGTATGTATAGTAATTGCTAAAGTTTAGATGACAGTTAAGATTTTTAAATGTTTATATCTAAAAGGTTTTCTGTTAGAGTTTCCAGTGATAATGTCAGTGAATAAATTTGTTTAGAGATATAAAAACTCTGCTAACAGGTTGTCATATAATATCCTAAATATGCATAAATAGTTAATGAAAAAAATCTAAATCTTTAGTTTACAATAAGGTTTGTTACAGTAATCAGGAAATTCACCCAAGATAGCCGTATTGAAACAATCAATACCTGCATTGACATTGTACATGCAGCGTTTTGAGGAAAGCATGGGAAAATTGTGGCAGGTTTAATGAGTGCCGTAGCGCTCTTCAATTCATACAGCAGCACGTGCATAAGATATGAACTGCATGTTCAAACAGTTCAAGGACATTTGCAAATTTCTCACATGCGTCAGTTGATCTCCTTGAGCTATCGCGTCTATTTATTTATGCAAAATTTATGCTATTTATTAATGAATACACACTCTGTCACTATGTGACAGCAGCGAGCAGCAGGGTCAGCGTTAGGTCTAAACATGATGATGCATAATTCATGAAGTAATTCTCTCTAAACTAAAAACATTTGAATGTATTTGATTTACTTCATTGGAAAATCGGCATCTACAGATGTTCTTTTGATAACAATAAACACTTACGGAAGAAGGCTATATTGCTTACACAGCCCTATTGTGAGGTGTACAAAGTTGCTTGTCTAATGCAGTTCTTAACTCATTGATAACTTCAGTTCTTATATATATTTTCTACTCTAATTTTCCAAAGTAAAATTCTTGAAAGTTATATAAATTCTAGCATTTTTTCGTACCGCAAACTTGTGTATTAATTGAAATAAAAATGGCTAGAAAATCCTTGAAAAGTTGGAAACTAATTTAGGGTTTCTGCTCATGAGAAATGACTGTTTGGTACACAGTGTTATCTAATTTTTAGATAACAGTAGAAACACTGTAGACATCTGATGCAGGCAGGCTTTTGCAATTTTGTGCAGTACTGAATCTTCAGAAAATTTGCCGCGCTGTTATTCGCAACCTCTGCAATATTTTCACTTTCATGTTTTGGCCTAAGCTTCAATGGTTTGATTTGTTTTCCAATTGAAAACACGCACAAAATATTTAACCTGATAACTCATTTTCAAACAAAAGAAAACAACATGTAAAAATTTAGATGAACTGGTTGATTAGTTTCTGGATTTGTTGCAAGCTGATGTTTAAAACTGAAAAGCAACTACATTGATTAGAATTTTATAGATGAAAATAATTGTTTTTTGCATTTGATTGTATATTGTTAGAATAGCTTCTACATACAAGTAACATTTACATTTGCTTCAAAATAGTTTTTGTACTTAATAGAAATACTCACAACAGTCTTGTTTATCTAATATTGATGCATTTGGCTCAAAGTATAATTTGACAATTGGTGTGATATTTTTACGCTGTATTGTGATTCAGTTGAAAGAAGACCAACACTTTTGCCTGCTATTCACATATTTGTTTGCCAAAGAATTGTTGGCTTTCGCCAAAATAAATACTGTAAGATTTAGGCAATTAAAAGTGAATCTAAGATAAACACCCGGCTATCAATGTGTCTGATCTTCCTTCAGAGAAACACATGAACAGAGAAGAATCTATGATAGTTTTATATTATAACCACTCTTCTGTAAGAAGTCATTTTTTACAATGTATCATTCTTATTGTAGTCAAATAACATTTAATGATTGTAGCATTAAGTAAAAGTTATATCGACAGCAAACTAAATTCTCAAAGGCTAGAAATTCTCCATAACCACAGAATTTGTTACTAACATTTACCTATTAGTAATAAATGAAACCAGTATAGCTGGTAGGCAAGAAAGACAAAAGAAACAGCATAGCACCTTGAACATTATAAAATAATGTTTGAGCATAATAATAATATTAAATTTATATAATAATAATAATAAATATAAATAATAATAATAAAATTTGAGCTTTATACTTTTGCTATTAAATACACAAGCCTTTATGTTATCAAAAGTTAGTATGCTATCTGGGTTTTTGGAATTTAGCTTGTTCTGTCTATATAACTACTCTATATATAACTACTCTATATATAACTACTCTATATATAACTACTCTATATATAACTACTCTATATATAACTACTCTATATATAACTACTCTATATATAACTACTATATATATAACTACTCTATATATAACTACTCTATATATAACTACTATATATATAACTACTCCATATATAACTACTCTATATATAACTACTCTATATATGACTACTCTATATATAACTACTCTATATATAACTACTCTATATATAACTACTCTATATATAACTACTCTATATATAACTACTCTATATATAACTACTCTATATATAACTACTCTATATATAACTACTCTATATATAACTACTCTATATATAACTACTCTATATATAACTACTCTATATATAACTACTCTATATATAACTACTCTATATATAACTACTCTATATATAACTATTCTATATATAACTACTCTATATATAACTACTCTATATATAACTACTCTATATATAACTACTCTATATATAACTACTCTATATATAACTTCTGCTTTCATAAAAATTTTGTTCTTCTTTAGAATGTGAGTTGGTTCTGCCTTTAAAAAAATGTACTTTAGTGCACAAAAAGGTTTAGATATTGTTATTATTTAAAATCAAATCATCTTAAAATCAAAATAATTGTCAATAAACAACGTGGTATGCTGTTAAGCAGACTGATTAGGTGCTTCAACATGTACTCTGAGTAAAGTTTAATAAAATTTTGATACTTAGTCTAATGTTTTGTGCTTTCTGAAAGCTTTAATTGTTATTTCAAACAACAATTGTCTACCAGAAATACATGTGATTACAGGAGCTGTTAAGGAAACACTTATAAATAACAACACTAAAAGCTCAATGTGGCTAACAGAAATCAAAAGTTAGTTATTGTAAAATGAACATTTGAGTAACCAGTTGTACTTTCCGAAGTAACTGTTAAAATTAAATGGTACAACTATATGAGCTTTGAATTAAGTGAATAACCAGAGTAGTGTGGAGGACCGGGACATGCCTGTGTACTAATTACTGCACTCACATATATATCCGCACTGTCGTTTAACCAAACCTCTCGAACTTCCCTTATTGCATGCTTGAACTGCCTTTTTATTATTATATAACTGTATCACTGAACTGCCCTTGTATTACTGAACTGCCCTTTTATTATATAACTGAACTGCCCTTGTATTACTGAACTGCCTTTTTATTATATAACTGAACTGCCCTTGTATTACTGAACTGCCTTTTTGTTACATAACCATCATGTTGTATCTGGCAATTCCTTTGTGCTATAAATAGATCAGTAGGCAGAGTTAAACGATAGGCGCTGGCTATATAAGCCAGCGCGGTAGGCAGGCAGAGGTGTGCTTGATTTCACTCATACTTGTGCATACTTGTATTAAAGATATCGATAATAAACTGCTATATACTCATACGAACTGCTTCTATTGACGCCTGCCTGGTTGGCTCACCGATTGTATAAGCAGACTCAGTGCAACCAACAGACGGAACTGCCAGGGTGACTCTAAGAAGGCTAGGAGGCGATCCACGGCCTTGTCTAGACTCGATCAGGTGTGCCATGGCACTAGAGATCCAGTCTTAAGACCAGCCATTAGTGGATCCAGACTAGCCTGGGATAGAGATCTAGAGGCAGGCCGGGGGTTTGGTTTCAGAGCAAGCCTGACTACTAGATTCTTGTCTTGGACTGACTTGACCGCCACCGGCAGGTCAATCAGGCCTCGGACAAGGTCAGCCAGTAGCCCAGGCTGCGACTCCCTTGTTAGGACGTAAAGCTGACTCAGCTACCGGAGTCAGATCTTTTACACTGGTGGCAGCAGTGGGATTTGCTTAACCCACAACAGGACGACTAACAGGGACTAAAAAGACGACGCAGGTATGACCAGACGGACTCGTAGCGCGGAAAGACCGGAAGCTCTCCGAACGGAGGGACTAGGAGGTCTAGAGCGACTGACAGGTGTCTTGGAAAGACTGCTCGTCAACCAGAGAACACAGGGACCCCCTGCACCAAGAGAAACATTCAGAGCCCCAGAATATGACGGGAATAGCGATGTAGAGGCCTTCATCAGACAGTTCAACGATGTAGCCGTTGCAAATGACTGGGGGCCAGGGTCCGCGCTGTTACACATCCGAGAGAGACTGCGAGGGCAGGCTAAGGACTGTGGACACGGGCAGACCATACACGGCGTATTTAACAACCTCCGGGCCAGGTTTGGACTGACACCCAAGGAAGCCAGAGCCAAACTGCAGGGCCTAAAAAAGGACCAGCAAGCAACGCTATTTGAGCACGCCACCCAAATAGAGAAGCTGACCGACATCGCGTTTGGGGAAATGTCAGATCGCCTAAAAGAGGAGATGGCCGTAGACACGTTCTGTAGTACGCTGGGCAATGTTTATTTGCAGCGACATCTGCTAGCGGTGCCTACTCCTACGTTGGAGGCAGCCGTGAGAGCAGGGAACGAGTACTTACAGGTTCGACCTAGTATGGCGTCTCACCAAGCCCAACCCTTCAGGTCGGACGTCAGGGCAGTCCAGCCAGACGAGACAGGACAGGGCGAGGGAGAACAGGGCCCCGAAGAGCCGATTGTGGTGGCTAGGACTACCCCGAATACCCTCGAGCTGCTGTTGACCTCTGTGACGGACCTAGCCAAAGAAGTGGCCAAGTTAAAATTGTATATCCATCGACCGCAGTCTATTACAGAAAGCGGGACGAAGAAAAAGGAAATGGCGAGATGCTGGGGGTGCAACCAGGAAGGCCATCGGAGGAGGAGTTGTCCGCGGAGGCAGGCAAATCAGAGGACACCCTATAAGCAGGACCAGGGAAACGCCTACGGCCCGCAGCAGTAGGTCTACCTGCTGGCTGCACAAGGGCACCCGGACACGAAAAACACAGACAACGTAACAATACAAGTCGAAGGGAATCTGGAGTTGATCCGGAGGGTTGGCAGCATCCGACTAAAACGGCGGCACCAGACAAGAGACCCCCGGTAGAAACGATTCCCGTCTACAACCCATACCAAAATCTATGGGAACTGGACGAGGAGGAAGAGGGATGCGAGGCGAGTCCCCGGGACTCACCGCGGGCGGCCAAACAGGCGCAGCGGCAGTACCTCTACCAGATCCAGAGACTGGACGAGAAACGAACAGTTTATGGACGTACCAGAGAACCAGAAAGGCCGGGGCGGAAGGGAGGTCCCACTAGGGCCGAGCACCCCGAGCGATCTGGACAGCAAGGGTCGGGACAGAGAGCAAATTCAGGGGTAACTGAAGCTCTCGAGAGACCAACACTGTACAGATCAGGAAGAAGGGAGCTTGCGACCCAGATGGAACCCCGCCGTAAGCCTAGACAGGTTAGGTCAGAGAGAGATGGCCCCACCGGCGCTGATCCGTTCAGGAGATCCGTATCAACCGGATCGGGATGGAACGAGGACCTAGCCATGGCGGAGCATCTCCAGAGACCGGAGTACCATAGACCCAGATACGAAAAGGGCTGGAATGAAGCCGAACCCCCGAGACGGGGGCCGACCCGAGGCGGCCATCTCCAAGGAGGGAATCTAGGCCAACCCACCAGTCCGGTGTCGGGTCCGACAGGCCGGTACGGGGAGAGCACAAGGCCAGCTACTCCCGAGGAAAGCCTGGAGGACCAGCTCGAAAAGAGTCCACCACCGGATAGGCCTAGGGGACGTCCGAGGAGGAAAAAATCGGAAGAGATGCTCGATACCGCCGCAACGGGGGAAGGGTTGCCAAGAGTTGGAGCTCTGGAAAAACCCCATAGGTCGAGCTACTTCCTACCGGGGAAGGTAGAGAGGCAAGACCTCCTGTTCCTCATAGACACCGGCTGCAACACTAACCTACTCTCCAAAAAGGTGTTCGACAGAATGCCGGAGCGAGTGAGGGTGCAGTTAGAAGAGAATGACCGGTATGGACTCATGGCAGATGGTAGCAAGCTCAAGTTTTATGGACTGATAAGGCTAACCGGAAGGATCAGGGACGTGGCTATAGAGGAGAACTTCCTCGTAAGCCAGATCAGCGAAGACGCTATTCTGGGTATGCCTTTCCTGATCTCCCTCAAGTGTCAGATTGAATTCGGCCGACCCGTCATTTCCCTAGGGAATAGGCAACTTACTTGCACCGACAAATACGGGAGGATAATGGTGTCCAACGTTCACGCCTGGAAGAAAGTTACTATCCCGCCCTTGTCAGAGGTAAGAGTGACGGGGAAGATCTCCACCAGAAATTACGTGCCGATGGGCTTGATAGAGGGCTCTGATCCACATCTACCCGTGGCATGCAGCCTGAACAGGCCTGGAGAGGGTGGTGATGTCACCATACGATGCCTGAACCCCGGACGTCAACCGATAGAGTTGGGCGCCGGACACGTCATTGGCTCATACACGGCTGTGGAAGAAGAGGACATACAGACGGATCTCTGGTCTGGGCCAGAACACGGGAGCCTCGACGAATCAGGAGCGGGGTGTGCCACTGTAAGGACGGGGGAAGCCGTCCCGGGTCACCTGGTTGAGCTATATCAGCAGGCCCTCCCAGGATGCCGGCACGAAGGAGAGAAGCAGAGCCTGGCCCATCTTCTGACCAGGTACCAGGACGTGTTTAGCAAGTATGATGGCGACGTAGGAAGGACCGACCGAATCGCCCACAGCATACCCCTGATGGAGGGTGCCAGGCCGGTCAGACAACCCCCTCACCGGTTGGGACCTCTCAAGGAGGCAGAAGCGGACAGACAAGTACAGGAACTACTGGAAAAGGGTTTGATCGAGCCTGCCAATGGGGCGTGGAGTTCCCCAGTCGTCATGGTAAAGAAGAAGGATGGCGGATGGAGATTTTGTATTGATTATCGACAGCTGAATGCGGTCACCCAACAGGATGCGTACCCCATCCCTAGGATTGATGAAAGCCTGGACGCCCTGGCAGGAAGCCGATTTTTTAGTACGTTGGATCTGACCAGTGGATACTGGCAAGTACCGCTAGATCCGGACGCTCAAGAGAAATCCGCCTTTGCCACGAGAAGCGGGTTGTGGAAGTGGAGGGTGCTGCCCTTCGGATTGACGTCAGCACCCGCCACCTTCCAAAGACTGATGGAGTCTGTACTTCACGTGCTCCATTGGAAAACCCTCTTGCTATACTTGGATGACATCATCGTAATTGCTCCAGACTTCGAGACCCATTTGGCCCGTTTGGGAGAGGTCTTCCAGAGACTCGCCGCCGCGCAGCTGAAACTGAAGCCCTCTAAATGTGAGCTCCTCCAAAGGAAAGTGAGGTACCTTGGCCATGTGGTGAGCCCGGAGGGAGTGTCCACGGACCCGGAAAAGGTAAAGGCAGTGGCCGAATGGCAGACCCCTCGAAATATAAAGGAACTGCAGGCCTTCCTGGGGACCACGGGGTACTACCGACAGTACCTGCGAGATTACGCCACTATTGCCAAGCCACTCACGATCTTGACTAGCAAAGGGAAGCCTTGGAGGTGGGGAGCAGAAGAGCAGCAGGCATTCGAGACCCTCCGACAAGGCCTGATCTCGGCACCGGTGCTGGGGTACCCCAACCCAAAGAGTCAATATACTCTGGACACCGATGCCAGTAATGTGGGAGTGGGGGCCGTCCTGTCCCAGAACCAGGGGGGCAGGGAGACCGTAGTGGCATACTACAGCAAGACCCTCAGCCCAGCCGAACAAAATTACTGTGTGACGCGCCGAGAGCTCCTGGCAGTAGTAAAAGCCGTCAAGCACTTCCGGCCCTACCTGTATGGTCAACAGTTTGTGCTCCGCACGGATCATGCCTCCCTGAGATGGCTGTGTAGGAAGAGGGAGCCGTCGGCTCAAGTAGCTCGGTGGCTGGAGATTTTGTCAGAATTCTCGTACCTACTGGAACACCGAGCAGGGGTCAAGCACGGGAATGCCGACGGCCTGAGTCGACAGGTCTGCCCAAACGACTGTCGACAGTGTATCCGAATAGAAGAGCGAGACGGGGGCCCTAGCAAACAGGCATTGCTGGAAGGAGAGTCCGACACCGTGGCCGCAATTAAACTACCAGGAGACCGAAATTTTCGACAGCTGGTACAGAGCCAAATGGAAGGGACACAAGCTGTGGCCAGGATGTACTGGGCAGTAAAAAATGATCAGGAGCTACCAGAGGAGGAGCTGACTCTAGGGAGTAACGAGCTCCGGGTCCTACACAAGAGACGGGAGGCTCTGAGGTTATCCCCAAACGGCGTCCTGGAGGTCAGACTAACGACGGACGGCCACCCCAGATGGTGTACCCTATGTCCTCGGGCGGACCGGAGCCGGGTAATGTGGGACACGCACAGGCTTGCCCACGCGGGGGTTCACAAGACGGTAAAAAGGTTACTACTCAATTGGTATTGGCCGGGACTGAATGCCGACGTGAGACGACTCGTCAAGACGTGTGAGATCTGTCAAGTGGCAAAAACCGGCGGGAATCACGCAACTAGGAGCAGACACCGATTGTACGCCGGGCGACCATGGCAGAAGCTAGCGGTCGACCTGGTGGGACCAATGCCAGTGACTAACCAAGGAAACAAGTGGATCCTAGTGATTAGCGACCATTTCTCCAGATGGCAGGATGCAATAGCGATCCCGGAGGCAACTGCCCCGGTGGTAGCCACAACCCTGGACGAAAGGGTGTTCTGTTATTTTGGCCTACCCGAGGAATTACACTCCGACCAAGGGGCTCAATTTGAGTCTAAACTCATGGGAGAATTATGTAGTCTATGGAACGTAGACAAAACACGGACTACGCCATACCACCCCCAGGGGAATGGCATTGTAGAAAGAAACAATCGGAGCTTGGGAGATTCCTTGAGAGCCTTGCTCCTGCGCCGTGGGCCTACAGAGTGGGACTTGTTGCTGCCACAGATAATGAGGGCTTTCCGGGGCACTCCCCACTCCGCCACGGGAGAAACCGCGAATTACATGATGATGGGCAGGGAACTGTGATTGCCAGACCAGCTCTCAGACCCCGTTACAGTCACTGGCCAGGCGGTACAGCCCTACGTACTAGAACTGGCCAGCCGGCTGGAGGAAACGTATGAAATTCTCCGAGACCGCCAAATGAAGATCCGGGTGGAGGACGACGAAGAGCCCCCATCGTTTGGGACCGGTGACTTGGTGCTGCTGGTCAACAAGAGACGTAGACGTGGAGAAAACCCCAAGTTACAGCCCAAATATGTGGGACCCTATACAGTCACTAGGTGTAATCCCAACCATACGTACCAAATAGAGAGACAAGGACAAATCTCAGTACAGAACGAAGAGAGATTAAAACCATACTACGCGTGTCCAGAGGCCGATGGGCGGGCCCCGGCCACTAAGGAACCCTCCAGGAGGCCAAACATGAGGGGTGCCACTGGACGAAGAGAGAGGAGGCTGGAAGAGTTAGGGGAGATACTGCCCGCAGTAGAGTACACTGGAAGGGAGCCTCCCCCGTTAACACGGCAGGAGAGGATGGAACCTCCCCCGGATATGGACAGTGACACGTTCAGGAGACGACTTCTGGAGGTCCTGGCCAGAGAAAGAGAGTCTGCCTCGGGCAGTCACGATCCCAACGGAGGGGTTAGGGAGGCAACAGAGCAAACCGGTATAACCAACGCGGAACCAGAGGAACCAAGTCTCGGGCCCTGTTCCGAACCCCCGGTGGAGCCCCCCGGACAAGAGTTGACGGAAGGAAAGACAGATAATACCACAGTCGACGAGGCCTCCGACTCTGGGTTCACCGAACAAAGGGATCCGCCCCAA
Organism: Watersipora subatra; assembly: GCF_963576615.1. Classification (NCBI taxonomy): domain Eukaryota; kingdom Metazoa; phylum Bryozoa; class Gymnolaemata; order Cheilostomatida; family Watersiporidae; genus Watersipora; species Watersipora subatra. The sequence goes on from NC_088717.1 coordinate 4,195,418, forward strand.
CCCGAAGTTTCTACACCAGCACCAGCTGAAGAAGAGGTGCGAATAAACACAGAACCCAGGAGAACAGAAAATGGTATGGGAGAAAGACGAGACGGGAGACCACGGCGAATGGCGGGCCCTCCTATCAGATACGGCGAGACTGTGTGCCACCAAATCGACCCTGAAGAAGAAGGACCGGAAGCCAGAGAAAGACAGGCCGAACTCAGGGAACGGTATCAGTCTACCAAAGCTATAGTGGAACAACTGGAGACCTTGATAGAGAGGGAAGGTCTGAGGACGAACTTAGAACTGATGTCTCAATATACAATTCTAAAAGAGTCGGTTGCCGAACTAGAAGAAATGATGGCCGCAAGCCGCCACGGAGGAGGGCAACCAGATACAGTCATACCTGACCGAAATATCCCGGGAAAGGGGACAGAGACGGAGGCAGACGAAGAAAACCAAACAGGAGAAGAACCATCCGGCAATGAAGGCCTTCGACAGCAGACTCCGAACGATAGAACAATTCAGGAACGAGAGCACGGTAGGACCGGAAAGCGGCCATCTTATGAAACTGAGACAGCCTCCAGTCACATCAACCGTTGCGCACTAACGAAGAACCAGCTCTCTCCACAAACCTATATCACGAATATGAGACCAACTCCAGATGAAACCAACGCCATCGGGGATCCAGAACTGCAGGTATTATTAACAGAATTGGACGAGATCTTGGAAGGAACTGAGATAACGGCAGGGAACCAAGACCTCGATCAGGTAAAACTACCTGGGAATAATATAACCAAGGAAAATATCGCACCCATTGCCTATAAGGGAGCGAGGCCAGTAGAACCGGCGATAACCACTACCAGGATGGTGCGAATGATAGGGAACAGGGCGCCCCAGGACAAAGCCAAGCCAAAACAGGCCAGGCAAACTTCTGAGGGCCAGAGTTCCCAAGTCAGGAGCAGAGGTAAACCACTCCAGGGTGGCCCTCCGCTAGAGACTAGCCAGAGGCACCGACTGAATACTCAACCGCGACCCAGGACAGAGTCACCAGAAGAAAGGGGGTGTACTGAACCGGAGACCCTCCAGGACAACAGGAGAGACGGACCAGCCGACCTCCGCGTCCATTTAAACCGATGCCGAGCCACCGGAGGAAGAGAGGAGCGGGTCCAAAGGCCTTTGTCTCGAGGGTACGTAATCCCAAGAGTAAAACGGAGGGAAGCAAGACTCATCAATCCGGAAATAAACATACCGCCTAAGGGAGCTGGGACAGAGATAGCGGGAGAAAGCGAGACTGCCCTGGAGATCCACATCAATGCGGATGACATCGCTGGGGTATACACCGAAGCCGATGGCAAGACCAAGGAACCTACCAGCAACAGGGTAACCAGGGCCATTGAGAACACACGGGCCCGGCGAGAAGAGTACAACCGTAGAGCGGGAAGAGAAGAGGACCAATACCGACGTTATATCCGGATGGCCGAGGAATGCCGGGTAGAAGCTCAGAGGTTGAGAACACAAGCGCGGCGTTTCCACTGAGTTCACTTAATTGTTCACCCCTGGCCGAACAATTGGGGGGGGAGAGTGTGGAGGACCGGGACATGCCTGTGTACTAATTACTGCACTCACATATATATCCGCACTGTCGTTTAACCGAACCTCTCGAACTTCCCTTATTGCATGCTTGAACTGCCTTTTTATTATTATATAACTGTATCACTGAACTGCCCTTGTATTACTGAACTGCCCTTTTATTATATAACTGAACTGCCCTTGTATTACTGAACTGCCTTTTTATTATATAACTGAACTGCCCTTGTATTACTGAACTGCCTTTTTGTTACATAACCATCATGTTGTATCTGGCAATTCCTTTGTGCTATAAATAGATCAGTAGGCGGAGTTAAACGATAGGCGCTGGCTATATAAGCCAGCGCGGTAGGAAGGCAGAGGTGTGCTTGATTTCACTCATACTTGTGCATACTTGTATTAAAGATATCGATAATAAACTGCTATATACTCATACGAACTGCTTCTATTGACGCCTGCCTGGTTGGCTCACCGATTGTATAAGCAGACTCAGTGCAACCAACAGACGGAACTGCCAGGGTGACTCTAAGAAGGCTAGGAGGCGATCCACGGCCTTGTCTAGACTCGATCAGGTGTGCCATGGCACTAGAGATCCAGTCTTAAGACCAGCCATTAGTGGATCCAGACTAGCCTGGGATAGAGATCTAGAGGCAGGCCGGGGGTTTGGTTTCAGAGCAAGCCTGACTACTAGATTCTTGTCTTGGACTGACTTGACCGCCACCGGCAGGTCAATCAGGCCTCGGACAAGGTCAGCCAGTAGCCCAGGTTGCGACTCCCTTGTTAGGACGTAAAGCTGACTCAGCTACCGGAGTCAGATCTTTTACAGTATATTCAAATCATGCAGCAAAAATATTAACTCAAAACAAAAACTAGTTTGCATCAAGCATTTGCTGATATAGTAGATGACCGACTAGCAAAAGTTGAGAGGTTTTTGCGATCTCCAGAGGTGAGCAAGAAAATACATGTACGCTATATGGAATGCTCGATACTCGTCATGGAATCAGTCTAACATTCAGCCCTCAGCAATAAATTATGAAAACTTGTAATGTCGCATTTAGGCAATGGGAAAACAAATAAAACTTAAAATCTCTTGTCATTTCGGAACATGAGATGCTGAATATAAACATTGGTTAGTTTCTTTACTAAAAATCAAAACTGCTCAAAATTTAGTTTGGCTTAACTGTGGTTATTTTTGATAAACCTAACAATAGAAAATAACATTAGCCGATCCATATACCACTTTAGAAAGTATGGTAGTTCATTGAAAGGTTCGAATTAGATCTTTGTCTTTTGACATAGCTTTAGCAGTAGAATTCACAAGCACTGGAGTTAAGGCAATGTAAAACATCAAGCAGGTTCCCAACATGTATTTCGTAGCTATTTTTATGTCTCGGTTCACACCCTTCCTGCAGGTTGACGATTCATTTTCAGTAGTTTCTTCATCACATATGCCAAAAGAACTGCATTGAGTTATACGGAATTAGGAAGCGACTGTCATAAGTCCAAAAGGAATATTTAAAAGAGCAGCTGGTACACACACCATATATGAAGCCATGAGCTGCGTCAGTAGAAGTGATCCAAATGAGAATGTAGTGGAAGCTTGTTTTCTCCGATTTTGTTGTGATTTGAAGTCCTATTAAATGAAAAATGTTTATGATGAAGCCTGTAGTACAAAGTGATGTGGATATACCAGACAGAAAATTGGCACATAGAAAAGTTAAATTAGAGGAGTTAATTGGCACTGGTGTTGGCTCCGCGGATGTTAAAACTGAGTTGAGAACTTGTCTGAACAAGATGAAAACAAAGAAAATACTATTCTTACAAAAGTTATTTGTTTTCAAGTAATTAGTATAATTATTGCTTCATATTATTATGCTCACAATATTGAAACTTTTGATAATGGCGTCAAACTTATGAGTGTTGTTGATAAGTGTCGCATTCATGTGATAGATGATAGTATTCCTAGATATCATTATATTAGAATCACAAATGACATACTGAAAGGGGAATCTGAAATGTACTAGTTTCTATCGATTTTTAGGTACCACAAGGTAAGTTTTGCTGATACAGAGCCATTCATGTTTATGAAGACCTATGTCACACCGTAAAATAAACCAAATAATTAATATCTATCCATATATTACAAGTAAAGTGGCACATACATGTATATCACCAAAAACTTCCATCAGGTATCCCTAAAGAATTCTATCAATATTTTGAGATTTTGGAATTTGAAACGATTAATATAACAAGACACACTGCTTCGTCTCTGTTTAGACAATGGTACCAAAACATTTGTAAACACAAGTAGAGCTAAATTAAAACTCGTAAGACTTTGCTTGGAATGCCAAACACAAATTTAGAACTCGAACATGCTGTGAGCTGTATATCAAGAAAGTTGGTAAAATGTAAAGTACAGTGTGCTTTTACCCTACAGATTTAATTCAGTCTATTGTTAGCATCGTCAGGCAAAAATGTTGTATAGAAGGCTATAGAAACCTATAGTAATTATCTAATGCAAACACCGCTGGTAAGAAACATCAAAATTTTGCATACGAACTGTGCAAATTAAAATTAGTAACAAATAATATATTAGCCTTATTAACTATAGTTACCTACAGTAACTTTAGTCTTTTTAGTAGTTATTATCTGTAATAAAATGTAGCGTTACAGGTATTATGTGCAGTACGTACCAAAGGAAGTTCTTACCCTTACCGCAGACGTATAAAATAAGTGTTGAATTTAACTTAAATGAATTTAGCTTACTAAATTGAAGCTTGAAGCGAAGTTTTAGCATGACTTTTAACTATTTCACTCTACTTCAACTTTTATATCAGCTAAAATTTTGTCACTCATCTGTCTCTGGTTTTGTTTTCACATTAACAACTAATAAGGATAACGCCGAATCAAAAGAGATAGCATCGTGTGCATTTCATGCGGTGTAGGAAGGATTTTTGAGACAAGCACGTTAGCATATTTGTTAGTCAGACATAAGAGGGCGAAAAATATTTTTTATGGAAAGTGCAAAAAATCCTCGTGTTTTACATTGTAAGGCAAACAAATCATATAACAAGGTAATGGTAACCCAAGGGTGCACCGCACGCTCAATTTTTATATATGTTCTACTTTACAGAAGGCTGGCTCAGCTATGTATTACCATACCCTCATCTCTTTTAATTTTCATGTAAAAATAAAATGTGTTTAATAGTTTGTGCTTTTTTATAATAATTATAAAAAAGTGCAAAAATAAAATAGTAAAATACAGCTCGAAACAAACAATACAGTTTAGTATTTTATAAACAGGAATGAACAAGTCTGCATCCAACAGTTGAATAAAGAGCGTAAAAGAGAGAGAAGGAGAGAGAGAGAGAGAGGGAGAGGGAGAGGGAGAGGGAGAGGGAAAGGGAGAGGGAGAGGGAGAGGGAGAGGGAGAAGGAGAGAGAGAGAGAGAGAGAGAGAGAGAGAGAGAGAGAGAGGGAGAGGGAGAGGGAGAGGGAGAGGGAGAAGGAGAGGGAGAGGGAGAGGGAGAGGGAGAGGGAGAGGGAGAGGGAGAGGGAGAGGGAGAGGGAGAGGGAGGGGGAGAGGGAGAGGGAGAGGGAGAAGGAGAGAGAGAGGGAGAGGGAGAGGGAGGAGAGAGAGAGGGAGAGGGAGAGGGAGAGGAAGAGGGAGAGGGAGAAGGAGAAGGAGAGAGAGGGAGAGGGAGAGAGAGAGGGGAAAAGGGAGAGGGAGAGGGAGAGGGAGAAGGAGAGAGAAAGCATTAGCTGACAACTGAGTGGCCTTATTGGTTGTTTTGACTTACCTTGATGGTGCTGGAGCTTTGAATTTATGTTTTGCATTCTAAGTAAAAGTGCTTAGAATTCTTTGTTAGAGGTTGATTTGCTCAAGATCTGAGACATTCATAAATGAGGTTGTGCTGTACGCGTTACGGTGTTCAACATGGTGTAGGAGGACCTTTAGTATTAGTCACCTTCTCAAACACCTCATCAACCATTATTGTAGGTAGTAGGACTGTGTGAGAGACTCTTGAACCTCTACTCTAACGTCTCCGGCTCACAAACAAACAGGGTGAGACAATTTCAACTGCTAGCGTTAACCCTTCGCCTCTCCACCAAGATGAACACCAACTCTGCTCAGGCCGATGAGTTTAACCCTCTGGGGCCCCTTGTTGCACTGGTGCAACATAAATTTCAAAACTAGATAGAGCAACTACAAATGCTTTATAGCCAAATATTATTCTCAAGTGGCTTCTTACATATCTTTATGCAACCCTAAACCCAAAATTGATTGGATTTCATGCTCGTGATGTCATCACATAACACTAGAGCATTCCATGGAATTGAGAGTTGACCACACATGAGGAAAGCAACTTTTTAGGCAAAGATTTATAGCTCTTTGAGGTAAGTTGGAATAACTCATTTTCGGTTTTTTGGTACTATGCTGACCATATTTTTACACACATAAAATGTTTCGAAGAAGTAAAAAAAAATTTTCTATCTATATGAGCTCAAAGTTTCTTGTGCAGGAGTGCAACATTGGGCTCTACATTGCTAAGCTGCAAGCCAAGGGATTAGTATCGGACGTTCCAATAGACCATTTTTAGGGCTAATGCTCTTCATTCCTGTTGATGTGCATAATACTTAGTGTTGTAAAAATGATAGTAGAGGTACACTGACTGCCATTGAAGTAATATTACGAGGTTTCCTTCACTGCTACTAGTACTACTGTTATTAGTCATTTACTACCAAAGCAAGTTGGTATTTCCGAATGATACAAAATTGTGCAATTATTTCACTTGATATAGCATGATAGTTAAGTGTGTAGACTTTCTTTTGGGCCATTTTAGGTGTTAGATGAATAATATTTCAAAATATACTGGTTTAGTTTGTAGATACAAAATGCATTCAAAGCCTTCCACTTCAAACAGCAACAGCAACTGCCTTCGAATGAGAAGCAGAGTTGATGGAACGAATTTGCTAGACGAGCTCTGGAAAATGGGACGAAGGATAGGTGCCATATGGAATGAATGTCTGTAAATAGAACCCGACAATACATAAAGAGTAAGCCACATCCATGGCACTTCAAGATCTAGCATCGAGCAGGAGTCAGTGGCATTATGCATGACTGGAGTATACCAGGGTGGTGATTGTAAACGGACGGAGTTGGGCTAAGAAGCTGATGTTGTGCCCAAGCTAACATCTACTCTACAAAAGAACTGGAGGTACACAATTGTCGAAGGCAACTTGTTTATTGCTATTCCCCTCATCTCTGAGCTAAATAAAACTGGGATGTTCTATACAGATACTGTTCGAACCAACAGGGTTCAAGAATGCATGCTCAATAATTCAAAAGTCCTCAAACGAGATAGTAAAGGATCTTATGACAGCTATGTAAAGGAGGTCAACAATGTGGTCGCTGTCAAATAGTGTGACAACAAAGATATCACCGTTCTCTCCTCATTGACTGGTGTGCAGTCCTTTGCTCAAGCCAAACGGTGGGACAAGTCGTCAAAAGAGCATCGTTTCTATAACATGCCTGCTGTTATACAACCACATAAAAATATGGGAGGCAGTGATTTGTAAGATTTATTTTTAGCAGAGTATCGTTTTGCCATGAAGAGCCGGTGATGATATCTCTACCTGTAACGACATTTGTAATGGTAGCCGAAATCAACACTTGGAATATCTACAGAAGTGATAGTCGCCTTCTCAAGCTACCAGAAATAAAGTACTAAATAGAAGAGAATTCCAAGCTGAAGTTGCCGGCAGTCTCATCTATGTCAATGGTGCTGCCAAACAAGGAAGACCAGCTGCAGCAGGTGATGCTAGTCTATGCCTTACACCAGCTAAAAAATTGGAAGAGGTCCGTGCAATGTTCACTATGACAATTTTGCTCATTGGCCAATAAAGGCTCCAAAGCGAAGTCATGGCAAGCTGTTCAAGAAAATAACTACTACAAAATGTGAAATAGTCTCGGCTTTTTTGATGAACGAAATTATTTTCGTACCTATCACTGCAAGCGAATGGAGAGCTATAGTTACTTTGGAACAGTTGATATTGCTCCAGGATTTAGTCCATTTGTACCAAGCAGTGATGTAAACTTATATGCTTGTGTTATATATATATATATATATATATATATATATATATATATATATATATATATATATTTATATATATATATATTTATATATATTTATATATGTATATATATGTGTGTGCATATATGTATGCATATATACAATATATACATATATATATGTATGCGTATATGTATGTATATATACAACTTATATATACTGAATGTATATATATTCAATATATGTACTATATATATGTATATGTACATTGTATGTATCTGTATACATGTATATGTATAAGTACATTTACCATTTATTTATTCAAATAAAGTTATTTTACTGGCTCAAATACTTCATAACTATTGTCTAATGCGTAATGTATATAGGTAGCATTAAAGCCCAATGTTGCGTGAGTGCAACATTTAATATCTCAGGTCAGGGTCGTTGTAGAAAATAAAAAAATTAGAAAAACACTCATACATATATCTGGAAACTATTCAAAAAGTTTGAAAATTTTTAGAGCAAAGCTTCTGTGTATGGGCCTCACAGGGTTAAACTTTACCTTGAACAGTTGACTAAAATCAAAAGGTTGGCTAATGCTTTACACTCCTTGTGTGTGAAGTAGAAATGCTGTAGATGTTACAATCATCTTATGTTACATGAAACCTTTTAATCTTTTACTAAAGTTAATTTTAATTTAGCTATTTTCTTTTTTTTTTAATTACCTGTTTCCTGCCTAATGCTTTTTGCTTCACTTTTGCTATAAGTTTTTAACCAACATTATTGAAACTTTTTTCAAACAAGTTCAACAAGAAAGACCGATCGATGCCGTTCTCCAAATAGGCCTCTGGCATACTTGAGCATTTAATGGCCATCGAGGACTGGCTCGTCCGATCGTATATTTCAAAGGAGTGACTTGCTCGAAATTTGCACGTATCTCGATTTTTTTCATATGTTGGGGCAGTCGTGTGTTGCGCTATGACTGTACACTGATTCTAGATTACCCGAATTTCTCAATGGTAAAACATTGAAAGAATGTATTCGGTTAGACACACAATATATTCATTTCTTTTTTCTTTCCAAAACCATTTTAACAGTTTGGCTTAGACAAATGATGCTATTCAGTTATTGGGCTGCTTACTGAAAAAATGCTTGAATAGGTTCTATTTTTTGGTTTTCAAGGGATAAAAATTGCTTGAATTATCATACATTGTGATAAAAGTGAAAATAAAAGTACATATTATTTCAATAGTTAGTTACCCAATCAGAACAAAAGTGGAGTATTTTGATTTGAATAACTTGTGCCTTAAATTCCAACCAGCTCAGCATTGAATTCGTAATTCTTTTCATTGAGCCTGCCAGAACTGGTTTTATTGTTTTAACCATATAGTTATTGTGTTTGTTGCTTTCTTTGAAGGCCTGCATATACTGTGTACTGTGTATACAGTAGTGCTGCACAATATCTGTGCATGCACATTTGGTTATTTGGTCTCTAAATATATCGAATATTGAAAAATATCGAACATTGGAGTTGTCTTCTTTCGATATATAGTGCAAGGCTTTAATATGAACGATATGAGAGGATATTGGTTAATAGTGGTTGAAAAAACAGGAGTATTCCACTCTTTACAATAAAGAAAATAGACAACTCAATTTTGCAAAATAAAATAAGCTGATATTTCGATAGAATGTTGGCTTCGATATTCATATCGATTTGAAAACTGACCCAATGTAAAATCATCCACTGAAATATATCGTCACATCGAATTATCTCTGCAGCAGTAACATGCATGTTATTCTTTAGGGTCCTGAACTAGCTGCGCAAACAGCTTTTTGGCTCTTCTTTGAAATGTTGAACTGTCTACATTTAGTTAATAACATATATTGTTAGCAAAAGTTTAATCATTATTTTTAAAGATTTATTTTTATGATGAATTAATAGTCATTAATATGTGGCGCAACGATCAAGGGTACATATTTGCTGTAATTAACAGTAATTACTATATGTGCAACTATTTTAATGCCCTGCAATGCGGACAGTTAGGGCAGGTTTTTGAGTTTTGGTCTATCAAATTGGATGTATGAATTCCATATGATGCAATCTTTGATTCATTAACTTCCAATGGTGGCCTTACACAGACAAACAGACGGACAGACAGATGGACACACACAGTTTTTATTTTGAAAAATTTGAACAATCGCTTTAATAGCTGAATTATTTGTGTTTTTGACAGACTGATATCAGATAGTATTATGTAACTCCAAAATGAAAAATATTATCTAAAAGCCTGGATAAATGTACAAACCAAATTTCTAATAAAATTGCATAGCTTTTAAGCATTTCGAGCTTAATTATTTTGCATTTTTAGCAGAAAAAAGCGTTTTGCAAGTGCGAAAAATCGACATTGATCACTTTAAGTTATGATATGTTCATATGTTGACCTGTAACAGGTTCATATATTCAATTTAAGATCTCTAAATATATTACAAGTTAAAAACAGCTCAACTTTATCACATCGATCTCTATATAAATGCTCTGAAATTGGTATGTTTGGAGTGGCCATACATGTGTTCATCTCTTACAGAAGACAGATTTTATATAAGTACCCCAGGTATTTGGGGCCTTTAAAAAGTGTGGGAATCGGCAAATCTTTCTATTTTAATGAAGCTACCAGCCTATTTTAGTTAAACCTTATACAGCTTGGATATTAGTACCTACTATGTTGGTTATTTGTAATATCAGAGCATTGTGATATCAGACCTAATTAACCTCCAATAATGTATTCTTTATTCCGAATTCTTGCCAAAACTAATTATAGATTTGCCTCCCTTGTCGTGTGTGCGATATGGTGTTGAAATGTTGATGGCTATACGCTTGAGGTGCTGACTGGAAAATATTTTGTTGATGTGTACAATTTGAAATATGGCTTTTGTTCTATTTCTAGTGCAGCTAAAAGTGGGTGTTTTTGCATTTGCTGTTCTCATTAGATTTGACTGAACTGATACAATACAAACAGATATAGAACTAGTGCTAAAATCTGTTGACTGGCGAGTTCTTATAAGAGTGATATGCCACTGCTCTTATTGACCAGCTACTGCTCTTATTAGCAGTGTGTGTATGAAGAGCTAGGTAGAATAATAATACACCTATAATTCTATTCATGATAATATTGCAGTTAAAGTGCGTTGCCTAGAGCATTAAATGTTATAGCTTATTGATTCAATAGTCATCTACTAAACTATAATAGGAAGACGTTGCGTCTGCCATCTTTTGCTTTACTACTACATTGCATCTTATAGACTTACAGACAACCTGGTAGTTTGGCAGCATGCCAGGTCCGTATACCAAACAACATCTCTTGTAGTGTGAACTAGAGCAGCCCACAGCTCCATCAGATAATCCTCGTAAATTCACTGCGGGACTTGCCATCAACCTTCCCGTTTGAGCTGTGATCTCTAATCTGTCAAAGAATGCTGTGCCTTATGTAAAGGTGAGACAAGTGTATATAAACTTTAAGATGCTTTCAGCCTAGAAGAAAGTCCGAAATATTTTCAAGAGCTGAATAGAATTAGAGTAAAGCTTGAAAATTATGTGAATTGTAATAATTCAGACTAGTCAGTGATTCAGAAAGGATGAACAAGATGAGCTCACTTTAAAGAATAGAGAAAGCATAATATTATTATGCTTTATTATTCATCTTGAGGTGTTGACTGATGTTCTAAAAAAAGAATCAAGGAGATTGACCAACCAGAAGCTGAGATATAGCCAGCCAAACACAGGTCTACCAAAAAACAAAAGTGTTTTGGTAATCATCAATATATGACGTATGAAATCGACTTGTGTGTCATTGGTCAATTAAGCCAACTAATGCGCTCTCCTATAACAATCACGGCGTTTTAATTGGTTTAATCCCTGGAAGTATAGAACAATCAAATTGGGCCTAACAATCATCGCTCCTAGAATTCCGAACCAGTCCCTCTGACGTGTAGATTAGTTTTAGCATAAAATAATTACACGCATCTATTATTTCGCAACATTTCGCTATCTTGCTAGTTCAGCTCAGTTTTGTTGTTCTCCTACTTAGCTTCCCTATTCAGACTCATCTTTAGCGTTGTTCAGATTTTTTAACTATAGCTAATAAATAGAATCAATTAAATCAATCTCGGTTATCATTTGGAATTTTCTACAAATTATATTAGTTACATCATTTATTCTATACGCAGTTATATTATTATTTTGTATAATATGCATTATGAATATTATATAAATCATAAAAAATAATCATAGATAAGATAATAGATCAATAGAAAAATCAAAGCAAAAGTTATCGTTTTCTTTTCTTATAGCAAGAGCAGCACGGTCAAGTTAGTCTTTTTAAGATTATGGCTGTAGTGAACTTCCAGTCTGTTAATAGTGACGATAATCATGAAAATCAACTGAATGCTGCAGTAGATACGCAGTAGAAAAATGATGAAGGAACAAAAAGTCCCATTCCTATTTCGTATTCTAAAAAAACTGCAATCGCGGATATCGCATATAGACTATTGTGATGGAAACATGCGTTACCATCTCTTTTCTTTGATTGTCGTTAGAGTTGTGTTCTCTTTTTCCTTTGTGTAGTCACGCCCCTAGAAGGGGCTGGCCCTTACCACCTCATTTACATATTTGATTGTATTTAAGGCCGAGCTTCGGCTCAGTTAAATCGTTCAATACATGCTTTGCATTTGGACCCACACTCTTCTGTTACCTTGCGCAATAACAGAATCACACTGAGCACTTATTTACTCCAAGCCTCAGTCTACGGACTGTGCTTTGGGAGTAGAGTATAGAAACACTGTCGACCCCGGTCGACCTCAGGTCGACCTTGTCGAACGAGCATAATATCACTCAGGGAACAATTCCCCGTGTAAGGTGGTTGTAGTAGACCGGTGGTGTAAGCCGACCTAGTCGCCTCCGCGTGTTGGTCAACGGGCAACACTTACACGGCCCTTGTGGAGAGTGAATGCAGACCGGTAGAGTAAGCCGACCCAGGTCGCCTCTACGTGTTGGTCGCAGGATCCAACACACTGGTGGCAGCGGTGGGATCTAATTGCGGTAATTAGGACCTATAAGACGAACCTGGTAACCATGCCAAACAGCCGACGGAATGCTACCAGAGATCTGGCTGAGGCAGAGTTACAGCAGGTCGACCAGATTGGGCAGCTGACAGAGGCTATCACTAGAGCCTTACAAATACCCAGAGGAGAAGCTAGCTTCAAGCCTCCGAAGTTCGATGGGAGTGAAGATGTAGAGTTATTCATCTCCCAGTTCGAAGAGGTTGCGGAAGCTAACGAGTGGAGTGAGAAGGCCACGCTCCTCCACCTGCGGGAGACCCTGAAGGAGGGAGCCAGAAGCTGTAGTCGAGGGGACTCGCCTGCCTCCATCTTCTCGGCTTTACGCACGAAGTACGGACTCTCCCCGAGAGAGGCTAAGAGTAGGCTCCACCTCAAGAGGGAACCAAAGACGAGCCTCCAAGAACATGCCACAGAGATGGAGCGTCTGGTGAAGATAGCGTACGCTGACCTTCCAGACTCCTACCAGTCTAGTATGGCCATGGATGCGTTTTCTCTGACTCTGGGAAATACGCCCCTCCAACGCCACCTGTTAGCAATGAAGGCCCAGAGCTTGGAGGAAGCAGTGCAGGCGGGGAATGAGTTCCTGCAAATCCAGCCCACTCTTCCTCGGCCTGGCGCCCGACCCCTAATAATGACGGTGGAGGAGGAGGAGGTTACCCCCGCTACAGTCGCCCCCGTCCATTCGGATCCCCCATCAGCCACCTTGAACGACGTCCTGATGGCTATAAAGGGATTAGCGGATGGACTGAGGGAAGGAAAGCTGTTGGGACAACGGGGAGTGGAAAGAAGGGGACCAAATTGTTGGGGTTGCGGCCAGACAGGGCACACCCAACGCCGGTGCCCCCAAGCCTCCCAAGGACAACCACCTCAAGTCACGAGGTCGGGAAACGGTTACCATCCACAGCAGTAGGGGGAAGTACTGACTGTGGATCAAATATACCCTTGCAAGGCCAGTGGCAACGGCCACGACGGACTAGGCGACACAGGCTCCTCCCCTGCTCGCCACCGGTCCCCTTGCATAACCAATATCAACCCCTACCTGAGTGTGCAGGTCTCCCACCCTCAGAAGCCAAGGACGAAACGTACGTCTGGCCCAAGCCGTCTCGGCCTTCCAAAAAAGGCCCCCAGAGGACGAGCAAAGCCAGACGGACTCACGGAGACGAATCATGGAAGCCGCATAATAGCAGCTATTTCTTGCCAGGTCGCATCGGAGGTCAGCCCGTCCAATTCCTCGTGGACACCGGATGCACCTCTAATTTGTTGGGACGACATGTCTTTGAGCGATTACCTAAAGATGTCAAAAGCAAATTAGAGGTTCGGGAGGACTATGGACGAATGGCAGATGGTACCCGGCTGCAGTTTCACGGACTCATCACTCTCCCGGTCAGAGTCAGGAGTGTCCAGGTTACTATATCTCTCGTGGTGTGTGCCCTGAAGGAGGACGCCATCCTGGGCATGCCCTTCTTGGTCGACCACCACTGTGAGATGAACTTTCAGCAACCCACGTTGGTGTTGAATGGACAGAAGTTGACTTGCACTGACCGAGAGGGTCGAGCCTTGACAAGCAGCGTGCAAATAATGCGAGCCACAACGCTTCCCCCTCGAACCGAGGTCCTGGTTGCCAGACGTCTCACGTCCTCCTCCTATCAACCAGTCGGGTTAATCGAGGGAACAAAAAACGGATATATGGTGGCCGCCAGCTTACACCAACCCGGTGAGAAGGGGAGAGTGGCCATCCGTTGTATGAACCCCACCGACCATCCCGTCAGCGTGACGGCAGGAACGGTCGTGGGACAATACACTGGAGTCGGGCCGGACGAAATAGGGGTCCCCTGGACAGCGAAGGGAGAAGCCGAGATTTCCAAAGAAACTCCCCCTCCTGTTTCCAACATACCTCCCCACATGCTGGACTTGCTCCAACAGGCGGCACCACATTGCTCGTCCCCTACCGAGCACCGAAGGATGGAAGACCTTTTGATCCGTTATGCGGATGTATTCAGCCAAGGGAGTGAAGACATGGGGCGTACCACCCTGGTACAGCACGAGATCCCCCTCCTCCCAGAGGCACAACCCATCCGTCAACACCCGTACCGTGTAGGACACGAGAAAGAAGCCGAAATCGAACGACAGGTTTCGGCCCTGGAAAAGCAAGGCATGATTGAGCCCGCTCACGGGGCCTGGAGCTCTCCGGTGGTCTTGGTGAGGAAGAAGGACGGGGCGTGGCGATTGTGTGTAGACTATAGGAAACTTAATAGTGTCACTCGCCAGGACGCCTACCCCCTCCCCCGGATTGACGAGAGCTTGGACGCCTTGTCTGGCAGTAGGTTCTTCAGTACCTTGGACATGATGAGCGGATACTGGCAGGTACCCCTCTCCGCGGAAGCCCAGGAGCGGTCGGCGTTCGCCACACGCAGTGGGTTGTGGAGGTGGAAGGTGCTCCCCTTTGGACTGACCTCCGCCCCGGCTACCTTCCAGCGGCTGATGGAGCGCGTCCTCCAAGGGCTACATTGGAAAACCTTGCTGCTGTACCTAGACGACATCATCGTCATGTCAGCCGACTTCTCTAGTCATGTCACTAGGCTGGCAGAGGTGTTAGAGCAATTGTGACAGGCCGGGCTGAAGCTAAAGCCCTCTAAATGCAGTTTGTTCCAGACCCAAGTCAAGTACCTGGGCCACATAGTCAGCGACACGGGAGTGGCTACCGACCCTGAGAAGATCCAGGCCATAAGCGGATGGGCAGCACCCCAGGATGTGACGCAGTTAAGGTCATACTTGGGTACCACTGGGTACTATCACAGATACGTGCCTGACTACGCCTCGATCGCCAAACCTCTCACCTTGTTGACGAGCGAAGGGGTCCCCTGGAAATGGGGAGAAGAGGAACAAGAAGCTTTCCTTAGGCTCAAATGGTCGCTGACACACGCTCCAGTACTGGCATATCCCGATCCCTCCTTGCCCTACGTGCTAGATACCGACGCTAGTAACGTAGGGACCGGGGCTGTGTTATCCCAGGTCCAGCAGGGCAAGGAGCGACCCATAGCCTACTACAGTAAGACCCTCTCCTCCGCCGAACGCAATTACTGCGTAACCAGGAGAGAATTGCTGGCAGTTGTGCTGGCTGTCCGGCATTTCCGGCCCTACCTATATGGCAGGGAGTTTACCATCCGGACCGATCATGCCTCCTTGGTTTGGTTGCACCGGAGGAAGGAACCCTCTTGCCAGGTGGCCCGGTGGCTGGAGAGTCTGGCCGAGCACAAGTACCGAATTATCCATCGAAAAGGCGATAAGCATGGGAACGCCGATGGATTGAGTCGACGACAGTGCGTCGACTGCCGGCAGTGTGCTGCCATTGAGAAGCGGGATCAGGGGCCAACGAGGTCGCAAGTGTGTGACTCTTTAGTAACCCCAGGAGCAAATTGGGAAACTGCTGTGCCAGTGGACCAGGTTCCGGTACAGCCACCAAGAGGCACGGGAGCATCCAGTCCCAACTTCCGCCAGTTGGATGAAGATGAATGGCCTCGACTACCTGGCAGCGGACCTGCCTTAGGGCCCGACCTCCCGACTCCCACACCAGCCAGTCCAGTCTCAGTACGGCTGCCGGGCGGTGCGGGGTCACCCGGAGTGTCGGACGACCCTCCCAGAATGCTTCAGGATCCTCGGTTACAGGCCATCAAGGTAACAGGCGAAACCGGAATCGTTGAGGGAATTGGTAAAAGCACGGTCCCAAAGGTTCCAGAACGATTGACGGTGGTGCAGACTTCACTGGATGAAGTGCGGGCATTACAACAGAGAGCCACTACCGACCTAGGGGTCATTTACCAGGCCGTCAGGAACCGGAGGAGAGTGGAAGAGGCCGTGCTGCAAGTAGGCAGCCCCGAGCTGCAGCGATTGGCTCGGATGTTCCACCAGCTCCAGCTCGACGAGTCGGGTGTATTGACCCTTCATCTCACCCAGAATGGGCGAGAAAGGGTGGTGGTGGTATGCCCGAAAACGCTGAGACAGGAAATCCTGTGGAAAGCCCACGAGCAAACGCACTGCGGTGTGGAGAAGGCCTTGAAACGCGTCCAATTGGACTGGTATTGGCCAGGTATGGCTGGAGATATCCGGAGGGCAGTTCTCTCTTGCGAAGTTTGCCAGAGGGCCAAAACAGGAAAGGGCCGGACCTCCGGGAACAGACAACGGCTGTACGCCGGGAGGCCATGGCAACGACTAGCCGTAGACTTAGTGGGACCCCTACCTCAGACCCCTCGAGGAAATAGCTGGGTGTTGGTGCTCACTGATCATTTCACTCGGTGGTCAGATGCTTTAGCCGTCCCCGACGCTACGGCCCCAACGGTAGCTCAGGTCCTGGACGAGAGGGTATTCAGCTACTTCGGTCTACCCGAAGTTATCCACACCGACCAGGGGAGCCAATTCGAGTCCTCTTTATTCCAGGAGTTATGTGACTTGTGGGGAGTCGATAAATCTCGGACCACTCCGTACCACCCCGAAGGGAATGGTGTGGTTGAGAGAAACAATCGTGTATTGGGTGACTCCCTACGAGCCCTCTTACTGGGCAGAGGACAGGAAGATTGGGATCAGTTACTGCCACAAATCATGCGGACGCTGCGAGGGTTACCGCACTCCGCCACTAAAGAAACACCCAATTATCTGATGTTGGGTCGAGAGCTACGTCTTCCTGACCATTTGCTGTACGGAAACAGGCTGGAATCATTTACAAGCATACATGAGTATGTTCAGACTGTCCACGACCGGTTGATGCAAGCCCACACTCTCCTCCGAGATAGACAGAAGGAAATTGTGTCGACTGATGTGAGAGAACCTCCACTATTCAATGAGGGTGACCTCGTGTGGTTACTAAGCAAGCGGCGGAGAAGAGGGGAAAACCCGAAGCTAGCGGCCAAATACGTGGGACCCTATCGCGTATTAAAGAGTCAAGAAAATCATACTTACGAAATAGAGAGGTATGGACAGCGATCCATTCAAGCTGAGGGAAGGTTAAGACTCTGTCGCCCCAGTCCGGTGCAACAAGGACGAGCCCCAGTTGAAGTCGAGCCTGCTCGACGTCCTAACATGAGGGGTCAACCCCGAAGACGAATCTCACGAGGAAACCATAATCCAGAGGCCGCTATTCCGGAACCACTCCTGCCTAGCCGACTAACAGAGTTACGAATACCCCAGTCGCCAGGAAGGTCAGAAGCACTTCGATTTCCCAGCGAAAATTTCTTGGTCCCCCCAGGGGAACGCAACCCTAACTCGACGGCTGACCCCGACCCTGGCGGCGAATTAACAACCGAAGAGGAAAGAGCCACGGAAAATACGGGAGCCCAGGCTAGTAATACCGGGGCTGAGAATGCGTCACGGCCCCAACGAATAAGGAGGCCTCCCGCGTATTTGGCCGATTACGACACTAGCGCCGTCCAATCGGGAGAAGCCATCAGAGTTCAAGGTCAGAAGGCGGCCATCTTGGGCCCCAGACAGAGCGCGCTCATTACTTGTTATCAACTCGAAGCGCACGCACCTATATCTCTTCTAAATATGGAAATTACTAAAGAAACAGTGAAGAAGGCTTCACCGATCATCGGAGCATTACCCTTATTGTCTGAAGTGACGACCCCGCCACTGGAGCTCCACCCAGCGCCTGGCAAGACCCTGGATGACTCGGAGACGGACTCGTTGAAGGAGAACCACGCTCCACACTCCCCACTACCGACAAAATGGATATCGGAGGATACAGCTAAGACGATCTCGAAATTATGTCGGGAGAAGGGTGCTAGCTGCCCATTATGCCAACAACTATTATCTACCCCTCGACGGCGCAGAATCCATATAGCCCAACATTTCACACGCTTCTTCTGTAAGTGTGGGAGAAACTCCACATCCAGAGATACCATTTCAAAACATCAGGCTCGAATTAAAGACGCAGAAGTACGGAAGGCTCACGGCGGAAAAGGTATTACCATCTACGAAGTCGACCGTGCTAGCTACCCAGCATGGAGCCAGAAGGTCCGACTAATTAATCCTCCAACCTTCGAAAAACCCACACCTTATGGGCCAATTAAAGCCAAGCCGCCTACGCGAAGAGGACCCCAGGCACCTCTCCCCTCTCCCCCGAAGAAGAAGTGGTGCAGTCCGCCCAAGCTGGAACGACCGGTTCCAGCTCCCAGAAAATTGACTACCATAGGCAGTATCCAGAGTCGACTGGGGGATATTCGACCCCGGGTCACGGTGGACGCCTTGCGAGAAGAGGCCTCCAACCTCCGACGGGCAGCTCGTCGTCTGGAGGACCTGGCGAACCGCATGTCGACCGCATAAAGGACACGATCGACATTGCTTATCATTATTTCTCTTGGTACGTTTTATTAATTGGTGTCTCTCATATTATTATATCTTCTTGTTTTTGTGTGTTGTAGCTAGTTGGTGGTTTCTTACATTCTTGTATCTTTTTTTTTCTTTTCTGTTATTTTCTTTTGATTTATGTATAGCCGGTAGTCGTCTATAGGGGCGGCGTGTGTGATGGAAACATGCGTTACCATCTCTTTTCTTTGATTGTCGTTAGAGTTGTGTTCTCTTTTTCCTTTGTGTAGTCACGCCCCTAGAAGGGGCTGGCCCTTACCACCTCATTTACATATTTGATTGTATTTAAGGCCGAGCTTCGGCTCAGTTAAATCGTTCAATACATGCTTTGCATTTGGACCCACACTCTTCTGTTACCTTGCGCAATAACAGAATCACACTGAGCACTTATTTACTCCAAGCCTCAGTCTACGGACTGTGCTTTGGGAGTAGAGTATAGAAACACTGTCGACCCCGGTCGACCTCAGGTCGACCTTGTCGAACGAGCATAATATCACTCAGGGAACAATTCCCCGTGTAAGGTGGTTGTAGTAGACCGGTGGTGTAAGCCGACCTAGTCGCCTCCGCGTGTTGGTCAACGGGCAACACTTACACGGCCCTTGTGGAGAGTGAATGCAGACCGGTAGAGTAAGCCGACCCAGGTCGCCTCTACGTGTTGGTCGCAGGATCCAACAAACTATACACGCGCCGTTCGTTGAACAGATGATCTTCGGAGCATATCCGTGGAGATCGAGTTAAAATTTGAAGCACAATAGTCAAAATCTGCTCTTCTGCTTTAAAAAATCATGACGAGGGGTTGTGGGCAAATGCCTTTACCACACAATGTTTGAATGATTTTCCTGAGAAACCAGAGCTAGTATGTAAATTATTTACTATCGCGAGAAGCGTTTCACATCTCGTAGCCAAAACAATCATTATAAGTAACGGCGGTAAGGGTGCGCAACTCCGGCACATGACCATTAGGTCGATTTTATACGTCATAGTTTTCGGGATTTTCGAAGGGTTTTCCTCTGATTCTTTATTAGGTAGACCTGTGTTTGGCTGTCTATATCTCAGCTTCTAGGGGGTCAATCTCCTTGATTCTTTTTTCAGAACATCAGTCAACACCTCAAGATAACTAATAAATCATAATAATATTATGCTTTCTCTATTCTTTAAGGAGAACTAAGCCATAATCATTTATTCTCTATTTAGAGTTGCTAAAGATGTACCGGGTCATAAATTAGTGTCAATTATAAAGCACCCTGAATTTTATCACTAATACACACATCGTTTCCATGACGCGCGTGACTAATATCATGTTGATTTGGAGTTGTGTTACCGTGTGAATTAAGTGTTTCTATGGACATTCATATGATGCGGATTGACTCTGGCGCCTTATTGACAAAGATTATGGAATTGTATGCTATAAGTTTATAATCAAAGACGCACGTGTTACCGACGCACGTGTTAGCGACGCAGACATGTGAAACTCAATCAAGAAAAGATCAACCAAAGTACAGTCATACTTCGACTTACGAGCTTAATGTGTTATGTCACTGAGCTCGTATGTTAATTTACTCGCATGTTGGTGCAATTTATTTGTATATAAAACAATTAAATATACAGTGAAACATGGATAACTCAAACTTCACGGGACCGAGTGAAAAAGTTTGAGTTATCAGAGCGTTCAAGTTATCAAAGCACAGTCACAAGTGAATGTATTTATCAGTAGATACATATACAAACTACATGTATATATAAAACTAAAGTATAGGTTTTTTGTTGTAAGTTAAAGGGCATCTGATGTAGAGTTTTAAAGTGTTTATCAGAAAGTATAGATATTTTTATACACTTGAGATTTGTGTGTTGTTTTAGGCGATGTGACTGCCAGAACTTTACCAGATTAAAATCGGCTAAACCTAATCGCGGTTAACATGCTCAGAAGACATTATTTCTTCTTAGTGTTTTACTCGAGATCAATTTTGCCAATTTTAATCTTTAAACCTCTTGTCAGTTACATCACCTAAAACTGCAAACAAATCTCAGCACAATAGAAAAATATCTATTCTTTCTGATAATTTTTACAACTGGACATAAGTAAACATTTATGACCAATGCAAAAAAGCATGCTTTACATCTGATCAGTTGTTTTATTTAAAAAACTTATCGACACTGTAGTCTGTGACAAGGTATTTTTTTGACAAAGATCAACAGTGTGACTTATTGTAAAAATAGACTTTAAACAGTTACTATAGTCCTTGCATTCTCTTATATCTATAAAATGTCTGAGGACATCTAAAGCGTTGTTTGCATCAGCCAAGGTAGGTGGATCAAGTTCAACCATCTCAGCCTCATTCTCTCTACCAGACTCATCGAGAGTACCACAATATGTCACGGACTGCACAATCTCTGCATCACTCAAATGCTCAGCAACAGTAATGTCTGCATCAACCACTGGAAGCTCATCTGCAAAACCAAACTTGAATTTAAGCTAAAGTAACACTATTTTTAAAACATTTGTTAGGCACCTTAGACAGTCATAAATTTAGCTCTTTATTGGGTCGAGTTCATAATAATGTAACAGCATTGGCTATTTCAAGATTACTTACTTGCTGTCACATTTGATGTAAAATCTATGGCGTGTAGGAGAAGATTTAGATTTCTCACAGTGTCACCTTTTTCATTATCATCAGCAGTTGAAGTCGCATCTGTTTGATCAAGGTTGGTATGACAAAACCTGTGGTGAAAACAGTTGGCAATTGTTTCTTTTGTGACACGGCTCCATGCTCTGTCCACCCAACGTATTGCTTGCAAAACATTGATAGAAGCATCTGGCTTCTTTCCATGAGTGTCAATGTAATCAACAGTGAATTGCAAAACTTGCTGATGATAGTAAGAATTAAAAGTTCGAATGATTCTTTGGTCCATAGGTTGCAGCACGCTTGTGGTATTGGGTGGTGTAAATAGAAGCCTGATTGACATAAGCCAATTCATAGTTAGTGTGCTAGACAGTTGTCAATGATGAGAAGCCCTTTTCCGTTTTTTCTGGTCATCTGGCGATCAAAATCTCTTGCCCATGTTTGAAAGATGTTACTCACCATCCAAGCTTTTTTATTGTGGTAATACTGACATGGAAGGTTAGTAACATTTTTAAAACAGCAGAGATTTTTGAACTTTCCTATGACAATAGGAACTTCCTTCTTGGTGCCCTGCATATTAGCGCAAAGTGCCACAGTCAGTCTTTCTTTTGGTAACTTCCCACGACTACACTTTTCCCTTTTAAAGTGCAACGTTTTGTCAACCATGAGCTTGTAAAACAACCCGGTTTCGTTCATATTGAATATGTCATCATAAGTGTACGTTTGAAGTAATGGAGTAAGCACCTCTTCTTTCCACTTTTCCACTTCTCCAACATTAACTGCAGCTGATTCTCCAACAACTATCTGACTGCCAATAGAATGCCTTTTCTTCCACCTGTCGATCCAACCGCGAGAAACAGTCGTATCCTTTCCTAAATCCTGTAAAAACTTGTTAGCCTTTTCTAACAAAATTGGCCCATCGATAGGTACGCCTTCACTACGCACTTGTCTAAACCAAGTCAATAATACACCATCCAAATCATCGTGCGACGTTGAACGATCTCTTAGCCTTGATGAATTTTGGTCACATAACGATCTTATTCTTTCTTTTTGTTTAATCCATGTTGACTATGTACTGTTTGAAAAATTTTCTCTTTTTGATAATGCTGATAGCTTTTGTCCTGCTTCGATTTCCTCGAGTACTTTAAGTTTGTCAGATGGTTTCTACGCTTTTCTTTGTTTGCGTGATGCCATCATAACGCGGATGTCTGTTGTAGCAATTGCTAAGCCACGAGCCTATTTGTGATATTTTATCTTTATGTATCCGCATATAATCGCTGTTACAATGTGTATTTTGTATGCTGTGTCTATATTTATTAAATTTTTATCGCTAATACCTTCTAACGTTTATAGCTTGGTCGTAACTAAGCGAACGTCTTAGCGACCCTATTAATCATTTTTATACGATTTCTTTTTTGTTTCTATTATACGGTGCGGGGAAAATTATATGTACACTTTACGTGTATAAAAAGCGCTTTTGTTAAGAAAGCAGAGTAATCTCAGCTCCGCGACTGATGGAAACTCGTTTGAAATGAATTGAACGGAAACCATGTTTGTGAATTCGGCAAAAAACTGTTCGAGTTAACGGTGCCGAGGTCGAGTTATATAAAGCCATTTATCGTTTCGTGAGAACAGACCAAGCAAACCCATTCGAGTTAACCATTTGTTTGATATATCCGAGGGCGAGTTATCCATGTTTCACTGTATATTGATAAGTTTCCATACTCTAAAAAAATGCAAATAAAACACGCAAAACAAGATATTGTAACAAAAAGAATATGTTGGTTAATTTCCTAACTTACCACAAGCTTTTAAAAAGCAACAAATAAAAATAATGAAAGGAAATGTGATTAATTTAAATGTAAAATTAAATACATACAATAGCAGCTAACGCTAGCATTTGTCAGAGAGGGAGATATCCTAAGGAATTATTCTTTATTACAACAGTTGACTTTGATAAATTTGGATTTTATCAGTCTTAAAAGACAAACTTAGAAGCATACCTAAAAGCAAATTTTCATTTTTAACTTAATGTAATTAAAATTGCTTCGGCGTTCGCAGTTTGAAATTTCTCGCTGGTTAGCTAATTTTCATATGGCCATTTTAAGGTAAACCTATCTGAGGACGTTCGCCTTTGTCGCCCTTTCATCATGTTGCAATTAGGACAAAAACAGGTGTCGTCACAAATGATTAATGTACGACCACTAGCCAACTTGTCCAAATGTTTATAGTTTTGATAGATAGCATGGGCCTTTTCACATAGCGTCGTTCAGTTGCGCTGTTACCAATGTTTATCTTTTATCCAATGCCTGAGCAGTCTCACCATCAGCGGTTGTGAAGATCGCTACGCCGTTTAGAAACTATGGTTAGTCCTTTTTGCGAACTAAATAAATGCTCTGAATATAATCTTTCCGTTTGATAATCGTGGATGTATTTCTGTCATATTGCTGAGCTAGCTCAATCACGCATACACATTTTGCATATTTTTCAACAATTTTCCGTTTAATATCAATTGTTATTATTTGCTTTTTCTTTGCATTTCATCTTTCATTTTACTGGCAAACTTTCTGTCTACGCACAGTACTATTAATCCACATAATTCTGCACTGAAGATCGCGCACAAAAACACTTTACAAAAGTATAACCTGAGCAGTTGAAAAATACAGAGTGATGCTGTTCTCATAAAACACCTCCGGCATATTTGGCAACTGACTCAAGTGCTCGTGTCTCAAACACAGTTCGTATGTTGGTGCTAAAACCTGCTTAAAAGCTGGCTCGTATCTTAAGTTTCTCATACGTTGGATCACTTGTAAGTTGAAGTATTACTGTATTGAAAATGTTCAAATTTGAATAGTTGGCGCGATATTTTAATGTGCATTATTTGTAAGATCTGTTTCCATTATTCGCTAGCATGAGTGCTTTGATAAATTTTTGCAAATCACAAAACCCCCGTAGCTTGCAGATTTGCGCCGTTTTCCATTATGAGGTTAACTTGCGAACTAGTTCAAATTTGCGCATTGTTGGCGTCATGGAAACATATTGATAAAAGTTCACCTGTTAACCCTTATTTATCCGTAGTATAAAACGGGTGTTATAAACACTGGCCTGTCTGGATCCGTTCATACCAACTAAGTGTTATGTAAATTATATGTAAGTTTGTTCACAGGTTATTGCACACATGGATGGACTCTGAAATTAAAATTTTTCTTGTACTAAGCTTGTGTTTGGTGACTCCTGACTAAGAAACTAGGCATATAGCACAATTCATATATCATAATTAAAGCCTAAGTTCAGACTGGTACACTTATGGGCACCAAAGCTTTATATACACTAGTTACCATATGTACTGGTATTATTGAGCACTGGATCAGCTGATATTTCTGATGCAATTATTGATTATCTGTTGATCAGAAACTTGGTAAACGTTCAATCGAAATTCCGATCGCTTGCTTTAATTCTATAGGCCTGTATTTCATTATGCTAACCAATAAAAAACAACTGCAACATCTAAAATGTGTTCCATTTCATCATCTTAAACAAACATCTTCGATATTAAAGGCAACACCAGCATTAATGTTTCAGATATTAATACTTGTACATATAGTAATACGGCCGCCAGATTTTGCTATATCACCTGATGCTTGTTATTAAAAGTTTTTATCGCATGCTAAATGTTAATCATGTTTAGTTACAAGTTTATAATGTAATATTTTCATAAAAAACTATTCAATACAACGCAGCCTTAGTGAATGCAACACTTCAAATCTTTATCAATTCCTATCAATATGTTAAAGTTGGGTAGCAAATGCTACGTACAGGAAGCTGCTCAAGCTTAGCTCGACAATATAATAAAAGCTGTAATTGCTAATATCATTTATTAAGTTGTTATTAAGCAACTTTTTTGTGTTTACGAACAATTCTAACAACATTGAACTTTTGGTGGAACTTTCTAGAACATTATCTTTAACAACGGCTGCAAATCAAACTATCAATCTATAAAATTCTACTCAGTTGTAAAATTCCGCAAATTTCTTGTCCCTGGCTAAGTTTAAAAATACAACTCTCTTATCTATATGAAAAAAACATATGAACATAAATTCATTTCAGTAGCAGCTACTTCAAATTCTTAATTATTAAAATAACTTTGTTTTATTGTGCAACACAGTTTATAGATAACCTATATAAAGCACTATGTTCTTGACCATTCAATGAGATTAAACTGTGGTTCCAAGTCTCGTTCATGTATTAAGATAAGAGAAAATGCATGTTAAGGATATTGCTAGTGTTATCAGTTGGAGTGATTGCATACTTTACAAATAAATTGGCTTGAAATTTATTAGCAACTTATAGGCTAACACATTCATAGCTTCATCTCAATGCCAAATCTTTTTTCAAAATATCGTATCTTACTGTTATTTTAAGTGTTTGTTAGAAGCAGCAGGATCTGTAGCTCCTCAAGTAATGCGCAGCAACAATGAAAAAACTGCAAAAACAATTCCTCACCTTATTTTCATGTTACTCATATGTAATTTTTCTATAGTTATCTTTTTTTTAAATTGTAAATTGAAGTATCTGTCAACACTTTTACAATATCTTTTATTTTATATATTTTTGACTAATTTAATTGTTTTACATTCTTAAAATTTATTTTTTAAAACTATCATGTTTTTCAAAGCTATCATGAGTACGTGAAATGTTGTCATCTCAAAGAAGCGAAGCAGACAGTGACTCTTCTACCCGATGCTCACCTACTATCAGATAGCATGTTACTACAAAAACCTTATAATAAACTTCTAAAAATAACATTTTCAAGGATATTAATGATTAAAATCAATATTTGATTGTGTCTGCAAGAATCAGTACGTGACGCTGAAGACAGTCTCTTTGGCTGTCATGTGTTATCAATGCATATGATCATATGATGTTGTAAATAAATGATAGGTATTGTCCACAACTGCTGTTTCCGCAAGTCAGTCATACTGTTTGTATTTGTTTCCTACTATTCTAGGCGGCATTGTACCTAGAGGCTCATCTTTCAATACTGATCGCAAAATATTTGCTCTGCACTTTTTTTTCTAAAAGTCATTTTTGCTTAGTTATAAAAATTCACCTTGCCCTCCAAATTAAAATTTTGAAATGCATTTATAATCCCTTTGCTTGTGCTCTATGTTTACTGTCTTGACATTTGCATTGCGTGCTTTTCATTGTCTTCTCAGCTCCTGTTTTTGTGCACTCTTTGAATTTGTGCAAATAGCTGACATTGATAAGACTGGCTTTCCAATGACTCTTTTCGATTTGTAAGAAGAGAAAAGGATCATTGTAGCTTGAGACAAGAAACTGGTTTAGACATTGTTACTGAAATCTAAATTCATCATGAGCACCAACTCTGAATCTGCTTTATTTCTTTAAATTTCTTCTTTAGTTGATAAGTTTATGTTGAAGAGATCATAAAGTCACGGTTGGCGTTTTTTTGTGAAATTGTTTCAAAGTAAAATATTATTTAAAACAATTTTAGGCTTAGGCCTAACATCTTTATTATAAATAATATTTTGTCTTTGACCGGATAAATCCCCAATGTTTATATCAAATTACTTGTTGTCTGCTTTTGCGACCCAATAAATACTTTATCACATCGAGTAGCATTTAGGAGCTTCAGTTTTATTGTTTCAACTGCAGAAATGATGTCATATTTGCATGCTGTTTTAACTAGTGAGGTGAACAAATAGTAGTTAATTATAAATGAGCAATACATTTTCTGCAACAACTCAAGCACGTTCTTTCTCTGTCTTTATTATCTTAGCTTGTTAAATACGTAATACAATTTTACAACCATTTTCCTAACCATTTTATTCAGGTGCGACTTCCAGACTAAAGGGAGTTTGTCTCCCCTGTCAAATTATCTGATATCACTCAAGGAGATGCGGAAAATGAGCTCATTTTAACCACACCGTCCATCTTCTCTCATGGTCACTAGACAGGTATTAGCATTAGTATCCAAGTAGATTATAGCATCACCATCTTTTGATTTACTATCTAGCATGCTCACTTCCCAGATTAACTTTTAAGTTGTCTTGTTTTTACGTAGTCTGTCTGGTATATTGCACAAATAGAGTCCCCAATGCTTTAGCTTTTTTTATAATGAAGGGATGGGTGCAGACATAATCAAAAACAGCAGTATACTTAGCCAAGTATCAACAATGCCTTGTTGATATGTTATACCGAAATGAACAAGTTGGGCTTTGTCAATAGCGGTATTACTGGCATATCTATGATTGGCTGAACAATTTCAGTCTACAGAGTATAATATCAATTCCATGGAATTCATGTTTTCTGGAAGCTAGTTCTATACCGCATTTGTTGTCATCTGTGACAGTGACAAAAGTTGATACAAACCACTAGTTATCCATGGACCCAAACAATCTCAAATGTAAAATATATATGAAGGCCAGTATTGTAAATTATAATTATCCCTAAAGTCATTCAGTTAATTCTATAGGTAATAGATCTATTGGAACCCAATTATTTGCATGTTATAACTCATGCCATAAACCTAAAGTAGTTTTGTGTTTGGCTCATTTGCATCGTTAATTAGTAGCTGTAAAAATTTTGTTGTTATCACAATATGTCAGTTATTTCTATTAGTTGAAAAATATCCGCAAATTTGTTACATCACTAACAGTTGAATAACTCAAGAGACTATCACTGGTTATCACTTGTGGCCCAGCGCCTTGACTAGCAATGCTACTGGTCAGTTTGGGCCTCATCATTATTTCTTTTCTTTTTCTTTTCTTTTTTTTCATGTTTTTTGATGAAATAAAACAAACAAACAAACCAACTTACATCAGAGACAGTTGACTAACTCACGAGCCTGTCACTTACACAAGAAACAGTTGACTAACTCAGGAGACTATCACTTCCATAAAAAACAGTTGACTAACTCAAGAGACTGTCACTTACGTAAGAGACAGTTCACTTACTCAAGAGACTGTCACTTACACAAGAGACAGTTGGCTAACTCGAGAGACTGTCACTTACGTAGAAGACAGTTGACTAGCTCAAAACACTGTCACTTATATGAGAGGTAGTTGACTAACTCAAAAGACTGTCACTTACATAAAAAGCGATTGATTAACTCAAAAGACTGTCACTTATATGAGAGACAGTTGACTAACTCAGGAGACTGTTACCAACATGATCGACAGTTGACTAATTCAAGAGACTGTCACTTACATAATAGACAGTTGATTAACTCAAGATACTATCACTTACATAAGAGACAGTTGACTTATTCAAAAGACTGTCACTTACATAAGAAACAGTTGACTAACTCAGGAGACTGTCACTTACATAAGAAACAGTTGACTAACTCAAGAGACTGTCACTTACATAAGAAACAGTTGACTAACTCAGGAGACTGTCACTTACATAAGAAACAGTTGACTAACTCAAGAGACTATCACTTACATAAGAGGCAGTTCACTTACTCAAGAGACTGTCACTTACACAAGAGACAGTTGGCTAACTCAGGAGACTGTTACCAACGTAATAGACAGTTGATTAACTCAAGAGACTATCACTTACATAAGAGACAGTTGATTAACTCAAGAGACTATCACTTACATAAGAGAGAGTTGACAAATTCAAGAGACTGTCACTTACATAAGAGACAGTTGACTAACTCAAGAGACTGTCACTTACATAAGAGACAGTTGACTAACTCAAGAGTTTCAAGTAAAATTTATGTATAAATCTATTACAGTCATTCTTACTCACTCAATTGCTAGTCGTAGAGTCAGACCTGGTATTACATTTCTCTCAAATAATGAGCTCTGTTTTCATTGTGAAATGTCAATGTAAATTGATCATCTTTCGTGTAAACTAGGGTTGCTCAACAAGACATTAGGCTGGATTGTTGAAAGCTTAGGCTCACATTAGGCTTACAAGCGCAAACCTACAAATAGATGCATAATTAGTCTAGCATACACTATCTATTCAACAGCTCTTAGAAGGACTATTCCAGTGGTATATGGATGAGCAACTCGAGCAACGCAGCGTCATGGAGTGAATGTAAACACCTTGTACACATGGGAATAGTAGTTATTTTAATACACGCAGCAGGATGTTTATAATCATGTCCTAGTGAGATAATGGCCTTGACTTTACGCTGACACATAGCCGCATAATTTTTAGCCTTAGGTCATTGATTAAGACTGATTTTATTTAGTTTATTCAGCCTCCGGCTTCGGTTTGTATGTTAGCAATAGGTAATCAAGTTTGGTAAGCAGGTAAGTAAACATACATATTGTTTTATACATAGAAGCAAATTTCAAGAGTAAATAGGTAACATGTATAAGGTAGTGACACGGTCTTATGCTACCTACAGTAGATGGGAGGTGTTTTTTCCCATTTGGTATGCTCATCCAGTATTATACACTGTCACAGATGCCTTCATATGCACAGCTATCATTATGTTTTCATGACACAGTTAAACTAATTAAGTCAACAGCAAGATGGACACGGAAAACAATGGGAAGTCAAGCGAGTTTTGCTGCTCACAAATCTTTATTGAATGTTTCAGGCTTACGAATGATGGAAATAGCACTTGCGAGTGACCTGCAAGATAATGTCGCACCAGCTATTACATTTTAAACATTTTTCATGCTTTGTTCGTTCTTATTTTGATTTGAGTAGTTCCGAATGTGATGCTGTGAACTCTGGCGTATAAATCCTTTTCTATTTTAACAAAGTGTTTGTGTTAATCCGAAACGTGTGAATGTCTATTAAAACACTTATCGTACAGTAACTTACCGTGGGCACAACTCCAAATCCACACTATTTGTGTCATGGAAACATAATGCATCACTTGGCACATCAAATCGTTAGCCTTCCATGGCCATCACTTGCTGCGCAATAACATGCCATGTTATGCAATGATTAGCAAACTGGAAATGTTAGGATCTGTTGCTTCATGACAGCCGCCAGCGATATATTCCTATCACAACACTCAAAAGGGCATTCATCGAAACGGCTGAAGCAATTAGGGAATTTTTGGGATCGTATTTACATTGTGATGTTATTATGATCAGTTGCTGGAAACAAGCTGAGTATCAAAGCATCATGCAGCCATAAATAATAATTGAAACTTGGTCAAGCCTTTCATGTTTAAATCTAGTTTCGTAACTTTGTAGTTGCGAATTCATTACTTATCGCAGAGAGGTTATAAAAATGTCTGGTGGGTCCGGAATTTGAGCCAATCACTCAGTTCTGAGCAAGTTAAATATGCTAGTTAAAACAGTTGTTGTAAGCTAAAAAAATCGCAAGTTCGAAATATCTAAGAACTATTGATATTTGTAATAAGCAGTAGGCAGGTTAACGGTCGATCAACCTTAAAGGCTGACTTGCAACAAAATTCACATTACAAAGTCATTAATGTTCAAAGCATTTAGTAACCAGAGTAATTAGCGTTTTCATCCAGCATCTTACGCGTCAACCTTTATTTCACACATTTTAACTGCAGATTAATTGTGTTGAGTGAACATTTTTTGACCTGTGACATTGTTAGTTTTTTACCTAAACTTAAATTGACAATCTGCTAAGTAGTTTCATTTGGAGCCAACCTTGAATGAAATATTACTTTTATTTTTTGTCCATTTATGACAAGAACCAAGTACATTTTAAACCAATTTTTCTTTTCAGTTTTGGCAGTTTCCAACAACTTCCTAGCTGATAGTATTTAATTGTTAAATGAGAATGAACAGAATGTTAGTTGATTTTTAGTATTATCGATTTTTTGAAAACTTATTGTATTAGTATTGATTTGAATGCTCTTTTTAATTGAGATACTATAATTTCATTAGGATTTTGTAGCAAACCATTATTTAGCGATTTATTATTTTGTTGCAAATTTACTTTAATGTAGCTATTTCTATACTTTTTTTGTTTTTTGTTAGCGAAGTAGTTTTACCTATTTTATCATTTTTGTAAATATCTAATAATTATTTCAAATACATTTTGTCTCAACTAAAGAAGCACAAACTTTTAGAGAGGAAAATACCCCATGACAGTTGATTATATGATAATCACTAAAGTTTCTATGAAGAAAACAACAGTTTAACATTCGATTTATTACATATTTTGAAAAAAAAATTAAAACAAATGAAATGCGCTCTAGCATGTTCATCAAATATCAGTTTTAGATTAATAAATTCTAATAGGCTTTTTATTTAGGTATTGTGATTTTATTATGAGCCTGTAGCAATCCATATTTTGGCAACTTATTATTTTGTTGTAAATTTACATTAATGTAGCTATTTCTATGCTTTTTCTGATTTTTGTTAGCAAAGTAGTTTTACCTATTTTATCATTTTTGTTAATCTCTAATAATTAACTCACTTATATTTTGGCTCAATTAATAATTTAGGATGCACAAACTTTTAGAGAACAGCAGTAGCTATGACAGTTAATTATATGATAATCAGTAAAGTGTCTATGAATCAAATAACAGTTTAACATATGGATTAATACATATTTTGACAAAGAGAAGCTAAGAAAAACAAAATGCACTCTGGCGAGCTTGTCGAAAAGCAGTTTTAGATTAATCAGAGCAACATCCATCTTCTAGATAAACATCCATATTTAATTTATTTTAACTCCTATAGCTCTAAGGCTCTAAGGCTATCAATGTTTGACCTAGTGATATTTAGCAGACCTCAATGCAAAAAAGATTGATCTGATTGTGCAGATGACAGAATTCATTTAACTTCACATTCAGTAGCCTTTACAGTTTTTATAGTATGACATCCATCATTTTTAGTTGAAACAAATATTACATAATCAATTTCACTGTTTCTGATTTGCGAATATCTCATTATTTAATGCTTTCAAATGCTTAATGAGCTTAG
Source organism: Watersipora subatra (assembly GCF_963576615.1). Taxonomy (NCBI): domain Eukaryota; kingdom Metazoa; phylum Bryozoa; class Gymnolaemata; order Cheilostomatida; family Watersiporidae; genus Watersipora; species Watersipora subatra. Next base: position 4,228,060 of record NC_088717.1, read on the forward strand.
TATTGATCTTAATGTTTAGTACTCCAAAGTAGCCTACTTTGAGGAACAGTGATGAGAGGTTGATGTTTTTCTTCTGTCAAAGTAGTTTTGCATACAAATAGTGACTCAAAATGGTGTGAAACAATTAACTTTATTACTAACAGAAAAGTAGAGAAACGGAAGTGTATTCAAATAAAGCTTCATTCTGAAATATCCGAACAGAGTACAAAACTTACAAAATCTTTGTAAAGATCTCAAGCAAGTCAAAAAAGTGCACTCTAAATTATAAAAACAAGTAGCTAAAAAGATTTGGGGTCCTCCAGTTGAACATCGTCTTAATAAATTCATGTTTTATGTTGACTGCCTGAAAAAGAAACACTTCAAACTTTGTATAAAATACTGAGTTAAAATGTTTTATAGTTTTGTTCAAAGCATGATAGACCGATGGACAACAACAGCAATCAAATATGATAGAACACCAAGTCCAATGACACCAATGACTCTGCTTCCTTCATTAACAGTAATTCCGTAGAACTTGACTCTAACAGAATTGGCTGAATACTGTATGTTTTATTATTAACATTAAAAAAGAAGTATGACATTAAACTACGTTAAAGTCTGATGACAAATACTACTATTCTGTTGGTGAGTATGCACATATTCTAACTACTACTGTTGGTGAGTATGCACATATTCTAACTACTATACTGTTGGTGAGTATGCACATATTCTAGCTGCTACTGTTGGTGAGTATGCACATATTTTAACTGCTACTGTTGGTGAGTATGCACATATTCTAACTACTACTGTTGATGAGTACGCACATATTCTAACTACTATACTGTTGGTGAGTATGCACATATTCTAGCTGCTACTGTTGGTGAGTATGCACATATTTTAACTGCTACTGTTGGTGAGTATGCACATATTTTAACTGCTACTGTTAGTGAGTATGCACATATTCTAACTGCTACTGTTGGTGAGTATGCACATATTCTAACAACTACTGTTGGTGAGTACGCACATATTCTAACTACTATACTGTTGGTGAGTATGCACATATTCTAACAACTACTGTTGGTGAGCACGCACATATTCTAACTACTATACTGTTGGTGAGTACGCACATATTCTAACTACTATACTGTTAGTGAGTATGCACATATTTTAACTGCTACTGTTAGTGAGTATGCACATGTTTTAACTGCTACTGTTAGTGAGTATGCACATATTCTAACTGCTACTGTTGGTGAGTATGCACATATTCTAACAACTACTGTTGGTGAGTATGCACATATTCTAACTACTACTGTTGGTGAGTGTGCACATCTTCTAACTGCTACTGTTGGTGAGTATGCACATATTCTAACTACTACTGTTGGTGAGTATGCACATATTCTAACTACTACTGTTGGTGAGTGTGCACATATTCTAACTGCTACTGTTGGTGAGTATGCACATATTCTAACTGCTACTGTTGGTGAGTATGCACATATTCTAACTACTATTGTTGGTGAGTATGCACATATTCTAACTACTACTGTTGGTGAGTATGTACATATTCTAACTACTACTGTTGGTGAGTATGCACATATTCTAACTGCTACTGTTGGTGAGTATGCACATATTCTAACTGCTACTGTTGGTGAGTATGCACATATTCTAACTGCTACTGTTGGTGAGTATGCGCATATTCTAACTGCTACTGTTGGTGAGTATGCACATATTCTAACTACTACTGTTGGTGAGTGTGCACATATTCTAACTGCTACTGTTGGTGAGTATGCACATATTCTAACTACTACTGTTGGTGAGTATGCACATATTCTAACTGCTACTGTTGGTGAGTATGCACATATTCTAACTACTACTGTTGGTGAGTGTGCACATATTCTAACTACTACTGTTGGTGAGTATGCGCATATTCTAACTACTACTGTTGGTGAGTATGCACATATTCTAACTACTACTGTTGGTGAGTATGCACATATTCTAACTGTTACTGTTGGTGAGTATGCACTTATTCTAACTGCTACTGTTGGTGAGTATGCACATATTCTAACTACTACTGTTGGTGAGTGTGCACATATTCTAACTGCTACTGTTGGTGAGTATGCACATATTCTAACTACTACTGTTGGTGAGTATGCGCATATTCTAACTACTACTGTTGGTGAGTATGCACATATTCTAACTACTACTGTTGGTGAGTATGCACATATTCTAACTACTACTGTTGGTGAGTATGCACATATTCTAACTACTACTGTTGGTGAGTATGCACATATTCTAACTACTACTGTTGGTGACTGTGCACATATTCTAACTGCTACTGTTGGTGAGTATGCACATATTCTAACTACTACTGTTGGTGAGTATGCACATATTCTAACTGTTACTGTTGGTGAGTATGCACATATTCTAAGTACTACTGTTGGTGAGTGTGCACATATTCTAACTACTACTGTTGGTGAGTATGCACATATTCTAACTACTACTGTTGGTGAGTATGCACATATTCTAAGTACTACTGTTGGTGAGTGTGCACATATTCTAACTACTACTGTTGGTGAGTATGCACATATTCTAACTACTACTGTTGGTGAGTATGCACATATTCTAAGTACTACTGTTGGTGAGTATGCACATATTCTAACTACTTAGTAAAATGCTGTAAATAGCACACGTTTTCAGCTAATGAAGTTGAAGTTCATAGAAGTCATGAAATTATTTAAAAAGTAGTTGCATCTTTTCAACGTTAACATGAAAATGTGTGTGTGGCTCGCTGAGTTTTGGTTATGATAAATTTATTCATACACTAGTTGTATTAGTATTGGCTCTCAATGATCTCCGCAGTATTAAGTATTGTCATTATTTGTTGTCAAACTCAAAGCTACATATATATCTTTAACATAATTTGAATCTGCTTTAAGTAGCAAGTTTGTTTCTCGATTTTATTATTTTGGTTTATGTTTAGCAACTAAGATAAATAATTTTTATTTAAACTAACGACTATTAGTGAAAGAAATAAATATTTATTTTGAGAAGGGTGCAATTCTAAATATCATCATTAACCATGACAGTGGATTTTATGATAAAAGCTAAAACATCTATGAAATCAAGAGAAGAACTGAACATAATGATCAAAACATCCTTTTAACAAAAAGAGAAAAATAGCTTGCGGTCTAGCAGGTTTATGGAAAAACAGGCTTATATTAATAGAAATAGCTTGAATCTTTCAAATAAAAGTCAATATGCAATTTTATGTGATATCTGTACCTCTAAGACAATGAAAATGTAAAATGGTGACTTGAAACAGACATGGTTGTAAAAGATTGCCCTAATCCGCACCAGAGCCGTATAGCTTCACAAAGTCCCGTGTCTAACGGAAGAATATATGTGAGTGAGCTTATTTCCAAACAAACAAGCTACGCCCACAATTTTCATGTAAATTATAATGTAGAGGCCACAACATTAACCAACAAAATTTACTCCCATTGGCAGTCGCTCTGAGATCAATTGCTGTATTATACAACATTTGAAAGAGGACAAAGTCTCCTACAAGAAGCTATCAAATTTTTTTAATTTAAGAAAAATACAACTCTTTTAAGGCTCTAATTAAAACACGTCTCACCTAAGTTGGCATATAGCTCAAGTTCTGATAGGTTTGTATCCGCAACCAGTTTCTATTTTTGGTTTCTAGAGGAATTGCGTTTCAATGTTTGTGTAGAAATTATGGATGTTGCTACTAAACAGATATGACATAGCATTTGACAGCAATATTCATTTAAATACTCTTTGTGGATACATTTTCTTTAACTCTCCATCTCACAAGCGCGCCAAGCTACTATCAGCTCAAGATCAATTTAGCAAAACATATATGCAAAATATATTGCATACCGTAGCACAATACATATGCAAAACCAGGCTAAGGTAAGCAGTTACATATATTAAGATCATCTGCACATGATTAGATAAAAATATAATTTATGTTGCAGTAATAAACAACAAAAACAAAACAGTAGTGCAATAAAATTTGAGAAGCTGTTAAAAATGTTAACGCCGCATTTGCAACACTGGTTTCAAATGAAAATTTGAATACTATTAATACTTCGACAATATATTAAGATGAAAAATATTAAGCAAAAGAAAATTTAGACCTCGAGTGAGTAATGAAAATAAAATTCGGCTTAGAAGGTGCTCTTAAGCTCTGCTCCTCAACAGACGCTTTAGGCTTAAGAGTTAGCCTGTCTTGACAAACTGTTGTTTTGTGCGGAGTTGTCCCCCGTCGAGCGGGCAAGCAACAACAGCTTGTAACAAGATGTACTGCACCGGATGCATCAGCTGCACTTATAGGGAGTTGTACTCTTCCGTTTATGCGGCTTGGTTGCGATGTTATGTCGGTCGCTTCTTTGGTAATCATAACGGATTTCGCGCAAAAATTTATGTAGAAAATTTAAGATAATAACGTTTAACTAGCGACCCATCTCTGCAGTTAACTTTAGTAGAATTTGAGAACTTAGGCTACAAAAGCGACTAAACGATTGTTATTTGTGCGCTCAGTCAGTTTTATTTCTATTTTTGTATCAGACAGTTTTATTTGTTCTTATTGATTTTATTTTCAGTTTATTTTATTTTTAAGTTTATCACAAAGACTGGTTTTTGGTTAAACGTTGTAATCTTGCTTTTTTCTACATGAATTTTTACGTGAAATCCGTTATGATTACCAATGGAGCGACCGACATAACATCGCAGCCAAGCCGCGTAGACAGAAGAGAACAACTCCCTATAAGTGCAGCTGATGCATCAGGTGCAGTACGTCTTGTGACAAGCTGTTGTTGCTCGCCTGCTCGACGGGAGGCAACTCCGCAAAACAAAAGTTTGTCAAGACAGGCTAGCTAAGAGTTAACTGATGACGCTAAGCCTTTGCACAACATTTCACATTGAAGCTTTTCCAAAGCTTAGACAAATCATTCTTCAGGGCTTCAGTTGTTTTTTACACATGAAATGCAGACGTACCGTGACAAGGTTTGTTTTGCCATACGATGCCCCAGCTGATGTTGGCAGCTTGAGGATGTCATTGCATGGCACTAATGGCAAAGCGTAGCTTCAACAACTTCTTAACAGTCTCCAGCTTCCAAGTAAGACCGCGAGTGCAGCGTCGAGATGCCGATAGCTGGTCCTTGTTAAATACATGTGCATCTTGATGCCGTGCTGTCTAAGCTTGGCTTCATCTTTCTGTGCCTAAAACAAAAAAGTTATGGACACAACCTAAGCATACATAAGTATTTTAAGATACATATTGCAAAAATACATGCATGATTTAAGGTCCAAAACCACCACTCACTGTAACATTTTGACCAAAATGAGTAAAAATGTTATTCTTTACAAAAAATAGGTTGGAATCTTTCTCAAAACGACTCAAATGTGATGGATGCAGTTGAATACGATGTGCTTCTGTTAATACTTTCATGCAACCTCATTTGACCAAAAATTTTCAAATTCACTTCAGGCATTCAATAAAACCATATTTATAATCCTTACACATTTATTTCATTACATTGTAATGCTGTCAGTTTGAGCACTGATATCTCCACTGAAACCTAGCCTAAAAATCTGTTTAGTTTCTTAATCCTAGCTCGAAGGGGGGCATATCATCCTCTGATAAACATGAAAAGCCTGTTGGTCACCTGTGATGGTTAAAAAAATTTCCACAAGTTGTTCGCGCCATTTGACGAAACATAGGGGTCACACAATCAGATTATGAATAGTTTATTAGACCAAACTGAAACGAAACTGTAAAGTAGCGAGCATCCATATTTGATAAGGGTTTTCTGGTATAACCCAAAGAGTATGTCATAAACTAGGGCTATGAGATACTTTATATTAAGCCTCTTATTGGCCTTTCATTTCACGTGATAACATCACATGTCAAAACAATAACTGCGTCGAGTTGAATATGTCATCAAAATAAAGGGATTCCAACCTACGGCCACTTTTATTGACTGTTAATTTTTTAGCCTTTAAAAGCTCGTAATCACATTTCTACATATTTTGCACCTACAACACAGCAGAATAAAACATGGTGAACCTTTTGATAGCAAATAGCTGTAATGTAAATTTTGTTGCAAGTCGACCTTTTAGCTTCTTTAAAACAACCTAAAATATTCAATTACTCAGCTTTCACTTTATGTCTTGTGCTTCTCCTCCTTGTCCGATGATCTTAGACAGAAAAATTATGGAGAGACCCGCATGCTTGACCATGTGTTCAGCTGTGAGAAGAAAAGGTAATTGATGTTTAACCATTTAGCTGAGTAAAAACTGTGCAAAAACAGCAGAAAAACCATGTAGTTTAATTTTAAAAACTAAATAAAATTGGTACTCTAAAAACATACATAGCCTAAACTGAAATTTATTTCTATTAGCAAAATATTTTGTACATAAACATGCATTTACATATGTACTACAAAAAACCTATGACTATGTACAAGTACCTATGTATGAAATGCTTGAAAGCATTCGTTTCGGCAAAGTCCAACGCCACAGCATAGCCAACACCAGTAGCAACGGCATCGTCCGAGCTACCATAGCCATCGCTTTTCTCTGTATAATCAAAGTTTTGAGAATTTACATCACTATCAGCATCTGAATTATTATTATACTGATCAGACAACAAATCACTAACGATCATGGGATCTCATAAAGTTTTATTTTCACTTTATGAAAGTTGAGCCGCTTGTTGACTGGTTTTTTCCAACTTTCATTTTTTCAAAGGAACCGCGTTTTCTTTAGATTTTAGCACAAAGCAACACTTCTCAAATAGTCGCTTCATAATGTAATTCATTGAATAATATCTTGTCGATAATATTTAAAGTTTACTATCATTGATATCCTTTGTTTATTGTTACTAAGCGACAGCTTTATAAACGTCTACCAAAAGCGACAAAAAATTTGTTTCCCCCGGAGCCAATAAACAACATTTTGGTCGTTTACCCAGCCAAAGGGTTAAAGTGGATGAAAGGTTGAATGACAAAAATTTCATAGCTGTTAGTATTTTGTTAGCATCAATCTAGTAGTATTTCTTTTACCAGACACGCAGAAGAGAAAATGTTAGCTGTTTGGTGATGTGTTGGCCATACAGGATGCAGTAAGGTATTACACATATTAGTGTTAATCGTGATGGTAGCAGAAATACATGTATATTATTGAAACAGATGAATTACACGGAATACTAGCAATTCCATATGCCGCTATCTACCACACACACAGCAGTTACACACTTAAAATAGTACTAGTTTGCTGAATTGGTTGCATGTGAAAAAATAGAGCATGGCAATAAATTGTAGTCAATATGAGGAAATATTTGTTACAGGTTAAAATGCAACATAAAATTTGATAAAAATTCCACCAAGTCTCACCAATTTGTCCAACACTTCTAGGCTCATGGAAATCAAGGCAGCTAGTCGTGGGTGAAGCAACTGCATGAGACGCATGGCTGCTATAATTGCTTTGGTGTTGATCTTTTTTAGCCTAGGTGCCTCTTGGCTCTCTCTGTTTGAGGGTGTGGTTTCTTGTTAGCAAATACATAAGGATAGCCCTAGCTTTTAAACCTTTCTTCTCGGTTTTTGTCAGGGTAAACCAATGCTTCTCAAAATTTTTCTGTTAAATATTTATCAAACATAAATATCATACATACTGTATCATATAATTGTCGGTACACACATAAAATCAGGCCAGCAAGTACATGTAGAAGCAGCGTGGTTGCAGACCTAAGGCTGCTGCTTGATTATTTTTTGACACATATATTGATATGATCCATGTCATGGTCACGGTGGTAGTAAAGACTTTTCATTTTTAATCTACAATTCACCTAAATCAATGATACTTGTAATGTTATGCTGTTCAGCGTTTGATTGTTATTCATAGTCATGTAGAAGAGCTAATTTTTTAGTCAATGTTAATTGAATAAGTAACGCAAGATGAGAGAGTGAAGCTCGTCACCATGACTCTTTATACAACACAAGAATAAAGAAAGCTAAATAGGGTGTGAGTAATAAAATAAAACATACAACAGAACTACTCTGAAACATGAAGTATGTAAACAAGTGAATGCAGTATAATACATTGTCTATTGGGTTGTGTTGATGGGTAGGTTTTCAGTCAGTATGAGTAATATCACAATACTTAACTCATTTCTTTCTTTAATTTCCCTTCAGTCTGAAACAGCAACTAGCTAAATGTCATCACTGCGTTGCCTGGCTCTAGAGGTTTAGGGCTCGTGGGTCGCTGCTTGCGTCCAACCTATTAACATTTTGAACCCATATCATTTTTAATGAACTTTCTCGAGGAAACCGATAAAGCTGGAAACCGGCTTCAGATAGGTTTGTGCACTCAAGTACCCAGCAATTAACTATTTTAATAACCAAACCCCAATCACGTCCACGAGGCAAATAATTGAACGAGTGTTGGAAATTATTTTGGCACCTGTTCTTGCTTAGACAGGTATTAATCAGAATAAAAATGGTCGAAAATCACACTTCTTGTTTATGGTTAGAAAGTAAAATCTTTGCTTATTTAAATGGTGTTGTATAGATCTAATTCAACATAATCTTTCCTTACAAAAAGCGAGGTATTAAGAGCGAGGTATGAATATTCCATTAGAGATCAGTATGTCGGTTGGGTTTGTTTGGAAACAAGCGTCTTTGTTACCGGTTTTGGTCGCGAGACGCTGTGAGGCTATACAGCTCTGATACGCACATATTATAAAATCCACTTTGTTTTACATTCAGTAACATTTAGAATTTTAATATTATAAAACCAATAATACATGATACATTTAAGCATACCATGATTGATGATTAAGAGAGACTAATCAAACAAATAGCGGTGTGCAAAACCAACTAATACGGTGCTGCAAATATGGATAAAGTAGCTAGACAATACGCTGATGTGTTAAATAGTCTCGAAAAATTGTTTGGTTAACTTTTCTACAGATAAAATAGAACTCTCAATCAGTAATCAATTGGTGTTGGGACAATCTATGTAGATTGAAAAATAAATTAAAATGTACATCACAGAATATATAGATGAGGGTCATATAAGTAACTAAAGTGAGACTGACTACAGACTTTGGCATCTCAGAGTGGACCTACTGAAACCTAAATTGTCTTTCAAGAGTTGCTCAGATCCCAACCAGTTGAATGAAAAAACTAACCTGAAGCATTTTGTTTTACCAAATCAGGTAAAATCTTCTCTAAACAATCAAAGTTCAATAATTCAATACACACGACCCAACTTTAAAATTCTTGCAGATCCACTCTTATGAAGTGAGTATTTTTTTACCTTGCGTAGTGCTCCATTTAATAGACATCATGATTGTAGATTATGGCATAGAAGATAATCTAGTTTGAAGACACTGTCTGTTTTGTCAAACAGTCTCTGAGCTATTTATAGATATTGAAGAAGTGGATTGTTGTGTGAGCAATTTGTTGATTTATCCTGAGACTTACAGTGGTGATACAAATTATGGAACCGCCTTTGAGTTTTAGTACATAATGCGCTATAATGGCTCTCAAATTAGTTATATTCAGTCCAGATATGAAAGGTTATATATCATTAGAAAGGAAATTTTATCAGCTGTCGCAATGTTTAATTTTTTTTTGCATCTAAACATAATTCCATCACTAGTGCAGTTAATAGTCTAGTTAATAGTTAAAAGATTGATGGAGCTTATTGTGCAATCCTGGCATCGAATAGTGACACCTGAAGAGCTTCAAACGCTGACAGATAGTTTGCCCAGGTGCTGCCGAGCAGTGATTGAGAACAAAGGCTGGCCAACCAAGTATTGATCATCTTAAGGACCAAAACAGCTATTTTCAAGGCTGCAAAACCCTGTCTTTAAGTTAATTCACAATAAAAGCCATTTCAAAGAAAAAAATTTGATATTTAATGACTTTTGGTCGGACACTATTTAATAGAAATGACAACTGTACAGTAATTCTCTGACAGCTTTCAGTAAACCTCTAATAATATTTTTATAGAATTTACAATGTGGTTTTAATTTAAGTTTATCAAGAAGCCTACATTGTGACGATTCAAATGATATATAATTTTTTATAGTTATGTAAAATTTTGATTGTAGAAAAAATAAACACAACTCAGAATTCATTCCTATGTAATGAAAATTAGAAGCGGTTCCATAATTTGTATCACCACTGTAAGTTGAGCATGATAAAGTTTTTAGTTTATGCTAGTCATTCTGGGAGTAATAATAATACATACAGGTCAGCCAATAGAATATGATAGCTGCTTGCTAATAGAAAATCGAAATGGGCAGGAACAGATTGAAAAAGATTAACTCAACATTTGATGTGGTCTAAAAAGGTTTCACAGCATGTACATGGCCATTTCACTACAATAATAACAGATCACCTCTAGTCTTTAGAATCTTGAACAAAGTTTTGAATGGACTTGATAAACTTGATAAACCAAGTAAAGACATAGTTCTAATTAATACTCCGCTACATGTATTATTCGCTAGCAACTGTGTTGAGACTAACAAACATAAAGTTAGCGATCAGATTAAGGAAATCACAACCAGCAATATCTCACAGCCTTTGTTTATGTGTGAGTCAATATAGGCAACCAAGGCAGATCTCAAAAACCTGTGCTATAACGGGCAAATCAAAAAAATATTTTCTATATCAATCTTGCTCTAATAGACGAGCAGATTGAATAAATCTAACCAAAAAAAACGTTAAAAAAGCCTTGATATTTGGGCAGTTATTGTTTGGTGCTTTAGCTATATTACAGCCAATTCTATTAGATGATTTACTCCAATCATCAACAATTATGTTAAAGGCTAAAAATTTAAAAGGGCAACTACATATTTTATTTCAAACACTGAAATCCAGCGCAGTAAACCTAAACAGATATAACTTGTAACTGTTTTTTATTGATGGAGTTATAAAGAAACAATCAAATGCTAAGTTTAACAACAACCCAATGTTTCCCAACAAGTTTGGCTTGAAAATGAGAATGTAGAGTGGCCTATAGAATAATGGCAGAAAGATTTGCTGTCAAACTGGCTGAATCATCAATAATTTGTGAAACTATGTTAGCAGATGGCAGAGGGCTGAGACACAACAACAAGGTTAACAATAATACCTAATCGGCCTTCTTGCGCCAACTACAATCATTCATGTATGGCTAATAACCTTGGAATACAACATAAATCTTTTGTGACACCAAGGATCTAAGGCTTTCAATAATAGTGTATATGTATATGAAATATATTGCGTTAGTTTGCACCGATGATGTTTTGGTATTAAATCACTACATTTTGCATTGAATTAAAATTAGATTTCTAGTCTCACAGCAACCAATTTTGGAGTTATCTTCTCCTGAACAATTTGTTTGTTTGATCGAGGGCTTCTAGAAATACTATGGTAATTAAGATAACATAAAATGTAAAAGTTTCATTACTAAGATAAGCTGTTGTTCTAACAACTATGATAGTTTTATTGAATTTATCCAGAATTTGGTTCTTCATTACTAAAACTTTACTAACTGCTGGCTAAAATGTTATTCAATTCTAGCAACTGATTATTGTTGAAGCTTGTTAATCCCATTATAAAATAAAACTGTATTTCACATAGAATAATGATTGTTTGTATCCATGTTACTCGCACAGTTTCCAAATAAAAACATTTTCATTTCATCAACAATAATTCAGTTGAATAACTCTCTTAAAGAAAAATAAGTTACTAACAATTAATCCGGAAATCCAAAAATTAGTTATTTGATATAGTTTAGAATGAAAACTTGAAAGTTATTCAATAACTTTGCTTATTTGTAAGTACCTACATTCGAAACTGTATCAGCTTGTGCAATGATTAGTACATCATATTAATAATATTTACAAATATTTGAAAGTTTGGCAAATAAAAACAAACAATACTTAAAATCACTTTCAAAGTTTGCTAGAATAACGGCCTTTAAAATTTGGAAATCAAAATTTAGCATTGTGTTTTGTGTTTAAAATATAAAATACATGTAGTTCAAATTTAGAACAGATGCTTAAATCAGAAACGTTAAAGCGCAAAGTTTCAAACCAAATTATATTACATAAACGTCTGTTTAAAACCTTAAAAGTTTGAAAATGGACATGCAGGCTGACAGACAGACAAACAGAAAAACATTCTGGCTAAAAGACAGACTAACAAACATACTACCAGACAGACACAACCGCTGGTAAACAGCCAAGCAGAGAAGCAGACAGACAGACAAACCATCATACAGACTGAAAGGGAGATGGACAGACAGACCCGTAAACAGACAGATAGACTGACTGAACAGAAAACTGGCAATCAGACAGACAGAAGCTGCATGCAGCTCCTTCATATTTGTTATTTATATTGTCACCTTATTTGCCTGTTTGAATAAATTATATAACTGCTTATACAAAAGCAACATCTGCCGTGTACATAGTTCAATGCAATGACTGGATAAGATGAACTATGGCACATGCAATATCTTTGAGTGTCGAGGGCTGTCGAGACACGCAGGTGAAACTTGCTGCACAGGTCACAGTTTTTCTATAATACATACAGTACACCAATGACATCTCTCACGTGTTTAGCAGAAAACATGCAATGCCAACTGCCTGCACAGATGTGTGGGTGGAGACTCATTTACCTGCTAGGCTTATCATATGCCCTTCAATGATAACTATTGCAAAGCAAACTATTCAAATTTTTAGTGAATTTTTTACAAATCAACATGGAAAAACATTTTGTTGACTGTTGATTTACATATCTAATTATTTGTACTAAAACACAACTACCACTAAAAATCATTTTATCTAAACAAGTTAGCATTCTTGAGAAGATAAATTCTTTGTTTATCGATCAATTTTTTTACCAGATATGATACTGACTTCTTGATAAGATTAAGACTTGTGTATTTGTTAGCAAAAGTATAGAGCTCTATTTTTAAAACATATATGCTTTAAAACAAAATATTTATACTATATATAGTATACATATATTCTATACATATACTATATATATATAGTATATACATGTATATCTATATATACTATCCGTGCTTCCCGGTGTTGCCCGAGTCTTAAAATTCAGCTTATAAACAATGAACAGTAATGAGATTTTCCCGCCATTTGCTATTAGCCTGGCACATTGCCAACGGAAACTTTCAGTAAGCTTACTAATGAGAGCTATTCGTCTTTTGCTATGCAATCACTCTGCGTAGTATGCAAAGCCGTTGGGTACTTGCTCCCATATAGTGACATATATTGGCTATCTAACAAATCCATCCCTGTGGCCTAATTGGTACAGCTTTGGACTAGCAAACGCCAGGATTAGAGATAAATTTTCTCTGGCAAGAATTTTATTATTGCAAGATTTTAATAGCTATAGCCGGAATGCAGACCGAAAGATTTAGAGAAATATATATATATATAGATATAGGCTATATCTCAAATTTTGTTTGTCCTTCTGTTTGTCCAGCTAACTATGAAAATGTAGAATTAAAGAATCTGTATCACTGAAGATTTGATCTTGGAACTTTCCATTACCAATTAAGCTATCTGAGATGCATTGAACTCTGCGGGTCAGCTCATTGATATGAGCCGTTATGAGTCACGCTACGCAACACAAAGTGACTAAAGCTTGCTCTCACGGCTCATATTAGCATGTTTAACAATACTGATAGTAGCATACCCAAATTAGTCTTTGGCAATGTGCCAGACTAATGGCAAGTAGCAGGCAACTACCTTACCTGTCACCATTTATAAGCTGATTTTTAATACCTATGCAACGCTGGGAATTTCTCTGTATAAAACTATAAATTCTACCGAATGTAAAACGAGGTAAATTCTGTCATCGGCTCATTATGGGCAATCTTTTTACATTCATGCAGGTCTGCTAAATTTCACCAGTCTAGATAATTATTCATAGCCGCAGAACTACAAGTGTCACTAGGCCACATATTGATAGCCTTAGGCCATCAGAGCTATTGGAGTCAAATGAGATTAAATATTGACTTTTATCTAGAAAATGGATATTGTTTTGATTTAATCTAAAACTGCTTTTTGACTGACATGCTAGAGTGTATTTTAATTATCTTAATTTCTCTTTTTTTAAATATACAATAGTATAAATGTTGAACTGTTGTATTATTTATAGACACTCTAGTGATTATCATATAATTAACTGCCATGGCTAATGCTGTTCTCTATAGAGGTTTGTGCACCCTAAATTATTATTTGACACAAAATATATTTGAATTAATGCTTAGAAATTAACAAAAATGATAAAACAGGAAACACAACTTTGCTAACCAAAAAACAGAAAAGAAAAGATTGAAATGGCTAGATTGATGTAACTTTACACCAAAACAGTAAATTGCTAAAACGTGGATTGCTACAGACTCATAATAAAATTACAATATCTAAATAAATAATATCTTTCTGCTCATTTTCATGTAACAATTCGATACTATCAGTTAAAAAATTGTTGAAAATGGCCAGGAGTGAAAATGAAAGATATCTTTGAATGTTTTTGGTTCTTGGCGTAAAATGGACAAAAAAATTACTTTCTATTCAAAATTGGTTCTAAATGAAACTGTTTGGCAGATAGTCAATTTAGGTTTAAGCAAAACGCTATTAACGTCAAAGGACAAACAATGTTCCCTCAACATATAGTTAATCTGCAGTGAAGATGTAAGAATAAAGTTTGACACATAAAATGCTGGATGAAAACACTGCTTCCTCTTGTTACTAAATACATGTTGCTAGAACTTAACGGGTTAATTTGGAACATTTACAGTTTTTCTTACTTTGTTGACAATCAAGTTTTTTACCTCTGGTAGGTATTTCTGGTAAACATAGCAATAGAAAACAACATTAGCTATACCATAAACCGCTTGAAAAACTAGGGTTGTCCATATAATGGCATTATTGAGCCTCGTATCATCCTTTGCTATAATAGCCGTAGCAAAAAACACAAAAAATGGAACTAAAACTATGTAAAATAGCAGACAGGTTCCTAAAACATATTTTGTAGCAATCTTTACGTCTCGATGTGGTCCGGTTCCAGCAGGTTGACGATTCATTTTCATTAATTTCAGTATCACCAAAGTTAAAAACACTGAATTGAGCAGTGTTGGAAGAAGGAACTGGCATGAAACTATATTAGTCAGATAGATATTCTCACTATATTCAAAAATAGATCCAATAACCTCATCAACAGAGATGTACCCTGGGACTGAGCCAACAGCGATGTCAATGATGAAAGTGATAAAAACTCCAGCTAATGAGAATTTACCAATGTTACTCGTAACTCTTGATGAATTGTAATCATGAGGTCGACAGACAGCGTAGAATCGGTCAAGACTTGCCAACATGAGTAGAAAGTAACGACTATGTACTGTTCCAGTAGATACTGCAGCAACTGCTGCATTCAAAAACCTGCTGTCATATGTCCAGAGAAACTCCTTGAAGTAGCAGCTAGTACAAACAGCATATGTACCTCCTTGGAGCATATCAATAGAAGTAATTCCAATGAGAATGTAGTAGTAGCCCTTTTTCTCAGACTTAGATGTAACCACAAGTCCAATAAGATGGAGAAAGTTTATGATGAAGCAGGCAATATAAAGTGATGCAGTTAGACTAGATAGAACAGTATCACACACCAAAGTTGTGTTATAACGGTTCATTGTGACACGTGTTGACTTGCGGGGCGCTAGAACTGAAAAGGAAACCTGTATAAAGGGCATCAAGCTTTAGAAAATATTTCTATTAGAATATCATAAAGTGGATATTGATTTACCTCTTTTAACTGTAGATAAAATGGCATGATAGAGGGTGGAATATCCTGAAATAAATTATTTTCTATCAAGTGCTGGATATTACAAGGTATTATTTTCATAGATCAACAAAGTATTAGAAGGTATTACATGTAGTCGTGCAGATTATTTTGTAGAGTTTTATGATAGCGTTTACAAGATTTTTTGAGGCTTGTAAAATAAATGTCAATAAGTCAGTGAAGTTTCTTAGTCTGATATTATGACTTCCTACCCTACACTCTTGAAAGTATGACATCATGACAGTCTCTCAGCGAACATTAAATTGGTTAAACTAAGAAAAGTTAAATCTCAGTCTTGCTAAATTAAAAAGGGAGTATAATTATGCCTGAAAACTTTCTATCCAACCGGCAGTGATAGGATTCATACAGTTACATTAAAGCGTACTGATTCTATACTGCCAATTTCATCATCAGAGAGGCTAGTTAACTTTTTCTTTGTTCGATAATCTCTATAAAATATAACGAAACTGCAAGTTGGTAAAAATAAATTTGATTTACCACTTTCATTCAGAAGTTTACATGAGACCAGTAAGTTATTGTGACCAAATATAACTTGCCGAAATGCTTTGTAATCAATTCAATTTCTCACCGGTTATTTCAAAAAAACTTCATTTAATTATTTTTTCGACAATTTCTGTTGGCAGTTATCAAGTTTAACAGTAACCATATTAGTTATTTTGCTATAAATAAGCATTGCTTGCACAGGAAACCTGTTGGAATACAGACTAACAACCTCAAACACAACATTTACGTACAGGTCTGCAAAAGAAAACAGGCGGAGCGAAAAATTGTCTGCCTCTTCTGATAAATAATTGCTCAGTATTAAGACTATTTCAACATAGCAGATACATGTAATGTTAGCATTGTACTTATCGTAGCTAAACTTCCCTCAATATCTCTAAAGGGTATAAAATGTCTTCAACTCTGGACTCATTGACCTTTTGTACCATTACAACTAAAGTATCACATTCTTGTTACAGCGTACTAGAGATTCCCCTGTCTTACAGCATGCAACCAAAGTGATATTAGAAAAAAGAAAGCGTACTGATAGTTGAGAAATGCAATATTAGCAGTCAAATGGAACTGCAGGGCAATAGGATAACTGCGATGGTTGCTGCAATGGTGGATGTAATTTACTGGGTGTTATTATGTACAACAACCAGCAATAATGAAAGGAAAAGATTATATGTTTATATCTCTCCCCCGCAATAGGAGAAATGCGTTATTAGAAATAAAACGGCAAGCTGCTGTGTAATATACACAGTTTGAAAGATGGTTGTGTTGAATGCAGAATAGTTTTGACAGCGATCTGTAACCAATGTGAAGAAATGGGTCTTGATCACAAAAACCATGGTTAAATCGGGTGTGTGAAATTTAGAGTTATCTACACTAGCATAAGGAAAGAATTCTCAGTTATTTTGCAAAAAAAGTTTGATTCCAGCTTAATTACAGCAGATTTTATAGTCAAAAAACCTAATGCATGTTTACCATTAGTGCGAAAATGTTTACCATTAGTGCGAAAACATAGTTTTCAGAAAACTAGTGTTAAAGCTTGAGAATCGAAAACAATTGCACAATTTTGTTAACATTTCAAAACTTCATAGCAACCAATATCAAAAAGTTGTTATATTTATCTATATTTTTGTATTTATAGATGCAAAAGATTATGCTGAATTTAAAAATCTAAACAGATTTTAGTTGGTTGCCATAAAAATAGCTGTATATCTATAAGAAAGTGTAGGCCTATAACTTAATTTCGCAGATATTAAAAACGGCTTGGCAGTACCGCGATATTGGGCACAGCTGCAGAATCATCAACAAAATCTTCAGAAAGATAATAACAGTAACATATTGTCCAACATTGATCATTATATACTTCGATCTTGTAAATTTGAATGGTTATTTTTATAATTAAATATTATGGTAATCTTTTAAAATCGAATATTTATTATTCCAATTAAATATTGTAATAATCATATAAGAATCGTTAGAAAAATATCATTGTCATTTCCTTTACTTTCACTGCTTTGGACATCAGTTGAAATACCAAAGTACTCATTATAAGTGTCCAAAATGTCAGTTACTTTGAAATCGGCAAGAAAGAAACGATTACATTTCAGTACTTGTACGTTAATCACAGAAACCTTCGGCAATTGGAAAATGCCATAGATGGATGAAATGTGCACGTTTTTCTCGTGAAATGCGCACGACTTAATGGTTCTACTCTCTGGCGCATGGCCTTATCGGCGTTTAGTTGGCCAGTCTTAATTTTGATTAAAAAAGGCTTGTCAAGTTTTAATGGCGATTCTAGGCCAAATTAATCTGTCTATCTATGTATAATCCAATCAGATGGGTTAGTTTTAGGATATTTTCTACAAATTTATATTTGTAGGCAATATCATACTATAGGTTTATTAAATAGGTATATATTAAATAAAGGTATTAAATAGGTTTATATGTGTTTTGTATCGTTATTATGCTTAAACGACTCTGAAGAAAAATGGTTAAATTTGTTGATGAGATTTGGGCACAAGGGTTTGGGACAGTCGTAGAGTAATAATTTTTGTGAGTTGGTGCACATATGCATTTATCATAAAGCTTCCAAACAATTGCTTCGCTCGTGTTTGGTCATGGGATAATATTATTATCTTCTTATAGACAACCTCTGCAAAACAACTATAATCCATAGGTTAACCGCTATGTTTATTGAGTCTCAAAGTGTTCATGTGTTCAAGTGTTAAAATTATATTACATAAACGTTTGTTGAAAACCTTAAGAGTTTGAAAATGGATAGGCAGGCTGACAAACACACAGACAAACAGAAGGACATACTGGCTAAAAAACAGACTAACAAACATACTACTAGACAGACTTAACTGCTGGTAAATAGACAAACGGACAGGCAAACAGACAGACAAACAAACAGACAGACAAATAAACAGGCAGACAGATAGGCTGACCAAGTGGAAAACTGACAAACAGACAGAAGCTGCATGCAGCTTTTCCACGTTGGATTATTTATATTGTTACCTTATTTGCCTGTGTGAATAAATTACGCAATTTTTATACAATGAAAACAATTGTGTGTACATGAGTTAATGCAATGGCTGAAAAAGATGGACTACGGCACGTGAGATATTTATGATTGTCTAAAGCTGTCGATGCACGCAGTTAAAACTTGCCACATGTGTCACAGCTTTCCTATAATACTTACGTCAATGACATCTTTCAGGTGTTCAGCAGGAAACATGAAATACTAAATGTTGGCACAGATTTGTAGGTAGAGACTTGTTTACCTGTTAGGCTTATCATATGCCCTTCATTGATATCAATTGCAAAGTAAATCATTTGATTTCTTCCATCATTTGGTTATAAATCTACAAAAAAGACGTTTCGGTAATACAGACAAACAGACAGACTGGACAGAAATACAGACGGACAGACAAATAAACAGACAGACAGATAGGCTGACCGAATGGAAAACTGACAAACAGACAAACAGAAGCCGCATGCAGCCAGTTCACAATTGATTATTTATATTGTTACCTTATTTTCCTGTGTGAATAAATTACACAGTTGTTTATGCAATGAAAACAATTGCGTGTACATGAGTTAATGCAATGGCTGAAAAAGATGAACTACGGCTCATGAAATAATTATGAGTATCTACAGCTTTCGATGCACTCAGTTAAAACTTGCCGCACATGTCACAGTTTTCCTATGATACTTACACCAATGACATATTTCAGGTGTTTAGCAGGAAACATGAAATACTAACTGTTTGCGCAGACGTGTAGGTGGAGACTTGTTTACCTGTTAGGCTTATCATATGCCATGATTTGGTTCCATGATTTGGTTATAAATCTACAAAAAAAACGTTTCGGTAACTGTTGTTTTACATACATGACGATGTGTACTAAAATGCAACTACTATTAAATATAGTTTCATCTAGACAAGTTGGCTTTCTTGAGCAGATACAATCTTTGTTTATCTATCAATCTTTTTTCAAGATATCACACTGACTCATCGATAAGATTATAGCTTTTGTATTTCTTAGCAAAAGTATAGAGCTTAATTTTTAAAACAAGTTCAACTTAATTTTTGAATAAGTTTGAAAATTTTATTATGTTAAAGTATAATTTTATTATTTTAATATGTTGTTTCTTTTGTCTCTCTTGCACACCAGTTATACTAAAATACTTTTATTTATTACTAATAAGTAAATGTTAGTAACAACTTCTGTGGTTACGGAGAGTTCCTAGCCTTTGAGAACTTAGTTTGCTGTCAATATCACTTTTATGCAATACTATAATCATTATCTGTTATTTGACTGCAATAAGAATCAGACTCGTATCAGTAATCAGTAACAACTTGTAAAGCCTCAGTCTTGTCCAAAATTGCAAAGCCTGTAACAAAATTCTATATGGTTTTTGTTGCTACCTAAAATTTAAAAGACATTATGTACTAAACTGTTATTTTTCAAGGACAAAAACCCTAAATCAGTTTTCATCTTTTTAATAAAACTCTGCCATTTTTATTTTTGTTCAAAGCAAAAGTTTAAAGTCTGAATATGTGCTAACTTTATATATTTTCAAAGGATATTATTTCAGCAAATTAGAGTAAAGAATGTCTACAAAAAACCTAATCTGAAGCCATCAATGAATTAAAAACTGCATTTGGCAAACTATTTTTGTACACATCATATTAAAAGCGTGTCAGTGACATATATATTTGTATAGATCTAATTCAACATAATCTTTCCTTACAAAAAGCGAGGTATTAAGAGCGAGGTATGAATATTCCATTAGAGATCAGTATGTCGGTTGGGTTTGTTTGGAAACAAGCGTCTTTGTTACCGGTTTTGGTCGCGAGACGCTGTGAGGCTATACAGCTCTGATACGCACATATTATAAAATCCACTTTGTTTTACATTCAGTAACATTTAGAATTTTAATATTATAAAACCAATAATACATGATACATTTAAGCATACCATGATTGATGATTAAGAGAGACTAATCAAACAAATAGCGATGTGCAAAACCAACTAATACGGTGCTGAAAATATGGATAAAGTAGCTAGACAATACGCTGATGTGTTAAATAGTCTCGAAAAATTGTTTGGTTAACTTTTCTACAGATAAAATAGAACTCTCAATCAGTAATCAATTGGTGTTGAGACAATCTATGTAGATTAAAAAATAAATTAAAATGTACATCACAGAATATATAGATGAGGGTCATATAAGTAACTAAAGTGAGACTGACTACAGACTTTGGCATCTCAGAGTGGACCTACTGAAACCTAAATTGTCATTCAAGAGTTGCTCAGATCCCAACCAGTTGAATGAAAAAACTAATCTGAAGCATTTTGTTTTACCAAATCAGGTAAAATCTTCTCTAAACAATCAGAGTTCAATAATTCAATACACACGACCCAACTTTAAAATTCTTGCAGATCCACTCTTATGAAGTGAGTATTTTTTTACATTGTGTAGTGCTCCATTTAATAGACATCGTGGTTGTAGATTATGGCATAGAAGATAATCCAGTTTGAAGACACTGTCTGTTTTGTCAAACAGTCTCTGAGCTATTTATAGATATTGAAGAAGTGGATTGTTGTGTGAGCAATTTGTTGATTTATCCTGAGACTTAAGTTGAGCATGATAAAGTTTTTAGTTTATGCTAGTCATTCTGGGAGTAATAATAATACATACAGGTCAGCCAATAGAATATGATAGCTGCTTGCTAATAGAAAATCGAAATGGGCAGGAACAGATTGAAAAAGATTAACTCAACATTTGATGTGGTCTAAAAAGGTTTCACAGCATGTACATGGCCATTTCACTACAATAATAACAGATCACCTCTAGTCTTTAGAATCTTGAACAAAGGTTTGAATGGACTTGATAAACTTGATAAACCAAGTAAAGACATAGTTCTAATTAATACTCCGCTACGTGTATTATTCGCTAGCAACTGTGTTGAGACTAACAAACATAAAGTTAGCGATCAGATTAAGGAAATCACAACCAGCAATATCGCACAGCCTTTGTTTATGTGTGAGTCAATATAGGCAACCAAGGCAGATCTCAAAAACCTGTGCTATAACGGGCAAATCAAAAAAATATTTTTCTATATCAATCTTGTTCTAATAGACGAGCAGATTGAATAAATCTAACAAAAAAAACAGTTAAAAAAGCCTTGATATTTGGGCAGTTATTGTTTGGTTTTTTAGCTATATTACAGCCAATTCTATTAGATGATTTACTCCAATCATCAACAAGTATGTTAAAGGCTAAAAATTTAAAAGGGCAACTACATATTTTATTTCAAACACTGAAATCCAGCGCAGTAAACCTAAACAGATATAACTTGTAACTGTTTTTTATTGATGGAGTTATAAAGAAACAATCAAATGCTAAGTTTAACAACAACCCAATGTTTCCCAACAAGTTTGGCTTGAAAATGAGAATGAAGAGTGGCCTATAGAATAATGGCAGAAAGGTTTGCTGTCAAACTGGCTGAATCATCAATAATTTGCGAAACTATATTAGCAGATGGCAGAGGGCTGAGACACAACAACAAGGTTAACAATAATACCTAATCGGCCTTCTTGCGCCAACTACAATCATTCATGTATGGCTAATAACCTTGGAATACAACATAAATCTTTTGTGACACCAAGGATCTAAGGCTTTCAATAATAGTGTATATGTATATGAAATATATTGCGTTAGTTTGCACCGATGATGTTTTGGTATTAAATCACTACATTTTGCATTCAATTAAAATTAGATTTCTAGTCTCACAGCAACCAATTTTGGAGTTATCTTCTCCTGAACAATTTGTTTGTTTGATCGAGGGCTTCTAGAAATACTCTGGTAATTAAGATAACATAAAATCTAAAAGTTTGATTACTAAGATAAGCTGTTGTTCTAACAACTATGATAGTTTTATTTTATGGAATTTAGCCAGAATTTGGTTCTTCATTGCCAAAACCTTACCAACTGCTGGCTAAAATGTTATTCAATTCTAGCAACTGATTATTGTTGAAGCTTGTTAATCCCATTATAAAATAAAACTGTATTTCACATAGAATAATGATTGTTTGTATCCATGTTACTCGCACAGTTTCCAAATAAAAACATTTTCATTTCATCAACAATAATTCAGTTGAATAACTCTCTTAAAGAAAAATAAGTTACTAACAATTAATCCGGAAATCCAAAAATTAGTTATTTGATATAGTTTAGAATGAAAACTTGAAAGTTATTCAATAACTTTGCTTATTTGTAAGTACCTACATTCGAAACTGTATCAGCTTGTGCAATGATTAGTACATCATATTAATAATATTTACAAATATTTGAAAGTTTGGCAAATAAAAACAAACAATACTTAAAATCACTTTCAAAGTTTGCTAGAATAACGACCTTTAAAATTTGGAAATCAAAATTTAGCAATGTGTTTTGTGTTTAAAATATAAAATACATGTAGTTCAAATTTAGAACAGATGCTTAAATCAGAAACATTAAAGCGCAAAGTTTCAAACCAAATTATATTACATAAACGTCTGTTTAAAACCTTAAAAGTTTGAAAATGGACATGCAGGCTGACAGACAGACAAACAGAAAAACATTCTGGCTAAAAGACAGACTAACAAACATAGTACCAGACAGACACAACCGCTGTTAAACAGCCAAGCAGAGAAGCAGACAGACAGACAAACCATCATACAGACCGAAAGGGAGATGGACAGACAGACCCGTAAACAGACAGATAGACTGACTGAACAGAAAACTGGCAATCAGACAGACAGAAGCTGCATGTAGCTCTTTCATATTTGTTATTTATATTGTCACCTTATTGCCTGTTTGAATAAATTACATAACTGCTTATACAAAAGCAACATCTGCCGTGTACATAGTTCAATGCAATTACTGGATAAGATGAACTATGGCACATGCGATATCTTTGAGTGTCGAGGGCTGTCGAGACACGCAGGTGAAACTTGCTGCACAGGTCACAGTTTTTCTATAATACATACAGTACACCAATGACATCTCTCACGTGTTTAGCAGAAAACATGCAATGCCAAATGCCTGCACAGATGTGTAGGCGGAGACTCATTTACATGCTAGGCTTATCATATGCCCTTCAATGATAACTATTGCAAAGCAAACTATTCAAATTTTTAGTGACTTTTTTACAAATCAACATGGAAAAACATTTTGTTGACTGTTGATTTACATATCTAATTATTTGTACTAAAACACAACTACCACTAAAAATCATTTTATCTAAACAAGTTAGCATTCTTGAGAAGATAAATTCTTTGTTTATTGATCAATTTTTTTACCAGATATGATACTGACTTCTTGATAAGATTAAGACTTGTGTATTTGTTAGCAAAAGTATAGAGCTCTATTTTTAAAACATATATGCTTTAAAACAAAATATTTATACTATATATAGTATACATATATACTATACATATACTATATATATATAGTATATACATGTATATCTATATATACTATCCGTGCTTCCCGGTGTTGCCCGAGTCTTAAAATTCAGCTTATAAACATTGAACAGTAATGAGAGTTTCCCGCCATTTGCTATTAGCCTGGCACATTGCCAATGGAAACTTTCAGTAAGCTTACTAATGAGAGCTATTCGTCTTTTGCTACGCAATCACTCTGCGTAGTATGCAAAGCCGTTGGGTACTTGCTCCCATATAGTGACATATATTGGCTACCTAACAAATCCATCCCTGTGGCCTAATTGGTACAGCTTCGGACTAGTGAACGCCAGGGTTAGAGATAAATTTTCTCTGGTAAGAATTTTATTATTGCAAGATTTTAATAGCTATAGCCGAAATGCAGACCGAAAGATTTAGAGAAATATATATATATATATATATATATAGATATAGGCTATATCTCAAATTTTGTTTGTCCTTCTGTTTGTCCAGCTAACTATGAAAATGTAGAATTAAAGAATCTGTATCCCTGAAGATTTGATCTTGGAACTTTCCATTACCAATTAAGCTATCTGAGATGCATTGAACTCTGCGGGTCAGCTCATTGATATGAGCCGTTATGAGTCACGCTACGCAACACAAAGTGACTAAAGCTTGCTCTCATGGCTCATATTAGCATGTTTAACAATACTGATAGTAGCATACCCAAATTAGTCTTTGGCAATGTGCCAGACTAATGGCAAGTAGCAGGCAACTACCTTACCTGTCACCGTTTATAAGCTGATTTTTAATACCTATGCAACGCTGGGAATTTCTCTATATAAAACTATAAATTCTACTGAATGTAAAACGAGGTAAATTCTGTCATCGGCTCATTATGGGCAATCTTTTTACATCCAGGTCTGCTAAATTTCACCAGTCTAGATAATTATTCATAGCCGCAGAACTACAAGTGTCACTAGGCCACATATTGATAGCCTTAGGCCATCAGAGCTATTGGAGTCAAATAAGATTAAATATTGACTTTTATCTAGAAAATGGATATTGTTTTGATTTAATCTAAAACTGCTTTTTGACCGACATGCTAGAGTGTATTTTAATTATCTTAATTTCTCTTTTTTTAAATATACAATAGTATAAATGTTGAACTGTTGTATTATTTATAGACACTCTAGTGATTATCATATAATTAACTGTCATGGCTAATGCTGTTCTCTAGAGGTTTGTGCACCCTAAATTATTATTTGACACAAAATATATTTGAATTAATGCTTAGAAATTAACAAAAATGATAAAATAGGAAACACAACTTTGCTAACCAAAAAACAGAAAAGAAAAGATCGAAATGGCTAGATTGATGTAACTTTACACCAAAACAGTAAATTGCTAAAACGTGGATTACTACAGACTCATAATAAAATTACAATATCTAAATAAATAATATCTTTCTGCTCATTTTCATGTAACAATTCGATACTATTAGTTAAAAAATTGTTGAAAACGGCCAGGAGTGAAAATGAAAATTATCTTTGAATGTTTTTGGTTCTTGGCGTAAAATGGACAAAAAAATTACTTTCCATTCAAAATTGGTTCTAAATGAAACTGTTTGGCAGATGGTCAATTTAGGTTTAAGCAAAACGCTATTAACGTCAAAGGACAAACAATGTTCCCTCAACATATAGTTAATCTGCAGTGAAGATGTAAGAATAAAGTTTGACAAATAAAATGCTGGATGAAAACACTGCTTCCTCTTGTTACTAAATACATGTTGCTAGAACTTAACGGCTTAATTTGGAACATTTACAGTTTTTCTTACTTTGTTGACAATCAAGTTTTTTACCTCTGGTAGGTATTTCTGGTAAACATAGCAATAGAAAACAACATTAGCTATACCATAAACCGCTTGAAAAACTAGGGTCATCCATATAATGGCATTATTGAGCCTCGTATCATCCTTTGCTATAATAGCCGTAGCAAAAAACACAAGAAATGGAACTAAAGCTATGTAAAATAGCAGACAGGTTCCTAAAACATATTTTGTAGCAATCTTTACGTCTCGATGTGGTCCGGCTCCAGCAGGTTGACGATTCATTTTCATTAATTTCAGTATCACCAAAGTTAAAAACACTGAATTGAGCAGTGTTGGAAGAATGAACTGGCATGAAACTATATTAGTCAGATAGATATTCTCACTATATTCAAAAATAGATCCAATAACCTCATCAAGAGAGATGTACCCTGGGACTGAGCCAACAGCGATGTCAATGATGAAAGTGATAAAAACTCCAGCTAATGAGAATTTACCAATGTTACTCGTAACTCTTGATGAATTGTAATCATGAGGTCGACAGACAGCGTAGAATCGGTCAAGACTTGCCAACATGAGTAGAAAGTAACGACTATGTACTGTTCCAGTAGATACTGCAGCAACTGCTGCATTCAAAAACCTGCTGTCATATGTCCAGAGAAACTCCTTGAAGTAGCAGCTAGTACAAACAGCATATGTACATCCTTGGAGCATATCAATAGAAGTAATTCCAATGAGAATGTAGTAGTAGCCCTTTTTCTCAGACTTAGATGTAACCACAAGTCCAATAAGATGGAGTAAGTTTATGATGAAGCAGGCAATATAAAGTGATGCAGTTAGACTAGATAGAACAGTATCACACACCAAAGTTGTGTTATAACGGTTCATTGTGACACGTGTTGACTTGCGGGGCACTAGAATTGAAAAGGAAACCTGTATAAAGAGCATCAAGCTCTAGAAAATATTTCTATTAGAATATCATAAAGTGGATATTGATTTACCTCTTTTAACTGTAGATAAAATGGCATGATAGAGGGGGGAATATCCTGAAATAAATTATTTCCTATCAAGTGCTGGATATTACAAGGTATTATTTTCATAGATCAACAAAGTATTAGAAGGTATTACATGTAGTTGTGCAGATTATTTTGTAGAGTTTTATGATAGCGTTTACAAGATTTTTTGAGGCTTGTAAAATAAATGTCAATAAGACAGTGAAGTTTCTTAGTCTGATATTATGACTTCCTACCCTACACTCTTGAAAGTATGACATCATGACAGTCTCTCAGCGAACATTAAATTGGTTAAACTAAGAAAAGTTAAATCTCAGTCTTGCTAAATTAAAAAGGGAGTATAATTATGCCTGAAAACTTTCTATCCAACCGGCAGTGATAGGATTCATACAGTTACATTAAAGCGTACTGATTCTATACTGCCAATTTCATCATCAGAGAGGCTAGTTAACTTTTTCTTTGTTCGATAATCTCTATAAAATATAACGAAACTGCAAGTTGGTAAAAATAAACTTGATTTACCAATTTCATTCAGAAGTATACATGAGACCAGTAAGTTATTGTGACCAAATATAACTTGCCGAAACGCTTTGTAATCAATTCAATTTCTCACCGATTATTTCAAAAAAACTTCATTTAATTATTTTTTCGACAATTTCTGTTGGCAGTTATCAAGTTTAACAGTAACCATATTAGTTATTTTGCTATAAATAAACATTGCTTGCACAGGAAACCTGTTGGAATACAGACTAACAACCTCAAACACAACATTTACGTACAGGTCTGCAAAAGAAAACAGGCGGAGCGAAAAATTGTCTGCCTCTTCTGATAAATAATTGCTCAGTATTAAGACTATTTCAACATAGCAGATACATATAATGTTAGCATTGTACTTATCGTAGCTAAACTTCCCTCAATATCTCTAAAGGGTATAAAATGTCTTCAACTCCGGACTCATTGACCTTTTGTACCATTACAGCCAAAGTATCACATTCTTGTTACAGCGTACTAGAGATTCCCCTGTCTTACAGCATGCAACCAAAGTGATATTGGTAAAAAAAAGCGTACTGATAGTTGAGAAATGCAATATTAGCCGTCAAATGGAACTGCAGGGCAATAGGATAACTGCGATGGTTGCTGCAATGGTGGATGTAATTTACTGGGTGTTATTATGTACAACAACTAGCAATAATGAACGGAAAAGATTGTATGTTTATATCTCTCCCCCGCAATAGGAGAAATGCGTTATTAGAAATAAAACGGCAAGCTGCTGTGTAATATACTCAGTTTGAAAGATGGTTGTGTTGAATGCAGAATAGTTTTGACAGTGATCTGTAACCAATGTGAAGAAATGGGTCATGATCACAAAAACCATGGTTAAATCGGGTGTGTGAGATTTAGAGTTATCTACACTAGCATAAGGAAAAAATTCTCAGTTATTTTGCAAAAAAAGTTTGATTCCAGCTTAATTACAGCAGATTTTATAGTCAAAAAACCTAATGCATGTTTAACATTAGTGCGAAAATGTTTACCATTAGTGCGAAAACATAGTTTTCAGAAAACTGGTGTTAAAGCTTGAGAATCGAAAACAATTGCACAATTTTGTTAACATTTCAAAACTTCATAGCAACCAATATCAAAAAGTTGTGATATTTATCTATATTTTTGTATTTATAGATGCAAAAGATTATGCTAAATTTAAAAATCTAAACAGATTTTAGTTGGTTGCCATAAAAATAGCTGTATATCTATAAGAAAGTGTAGGCTTATAACTTAATTTCGCAGATATTAAAAACGGATTGGCAGTACCGCGATATTGGGCACAGCCGTAGAATCATCAAGAAAATCTTCAGAAAGATAATAACAGTGACATATTGTCCAACATTGATCATTATATACTTCGATCTTGTAAATTTGAATGGTTATTTTTATAATTAAATATTATGGTAATCTTTTAAAATCGAATATTTATTATTTTAATTAAATATTGTAATAATCATATAAGAATTGTTAGAAAAATATCATTGTCATTTCCTTTACTTTCACTGCTTTGGACATCAGTTGAAATACCAAAGTACTCATTATAATTGTCCAAAATGTCAGTTACTTTGAAATCGGCAAGAAAGAAACGATTACATTTCAGTACTTCTACGTTAATCACAGAAACCTTCGGCAATTGGAAAATGCCATAGATGGTTGAAATGTGCACATTTTTCTTGTGAAATGCGCACGACTTAATGGTTCTACTCTCTGGCGCACGGCCTTATCGGCGTTTAGTTGGCCAGTCTTAATTTTGATTAAAAAAGGCTTGTCAAGTTTTAATGGCGATTCTAGGCCAAATTAATCTGTCTATCTATGTATAATCCAATCAGATGGGTTAGTTTTAGGATATTTTCTACAAATTTATATTTGTAGACAATATCATACTATAGGTTTATTAAATAGGTATATATTAAATAAAGGTATTAAATAGGTTTATATGTGTTTTGTATCGTTATTATGCTTTAACGACTCCGAAGAAAAATGGTTAAATTTGTTGATGAGATTTGGGCACAAGGGTTTGGGACAGCCGTAGAGGAATAATTTTTGTGAGTTGTGTGCACATATGCATTTATTATAAAGCTTCCAAACAATTGCTTCGCTCGTGTTTAGTCGTGGGATAATATTATTATCTTCTTATAGACAACCTCTGCTAAACAACTATAATCCATAGGTTAACCGCTATGTTTATTGAGTCTCAAAGTGTTCATGTGTTCAAGTGTTAAAATTATATTACATAAACGTTTGTTGAAAACCTTAAGAGTTTGAAAATGGATAGGCAGGCTGACAAACACACAGACAAACAGAAGGACATATTGGCTAAAAAACAGACTAACAAACATACTACTAGACAGACTTAACTGCTGGTAAATAGACAAACGGACAGGCAAACAGACAGACAAACAAACAGACAGACAAATAAACAGGCAGACAGATAGGCTGACCAAGTGGAAAACTGACAAACAGACAGAAGCTCCATGCAGCTTTTCCACGTTGGATTATTTATATTGTTACCTTATTTGCCTGTGTGAATAAATTACGCAATTTTTATACAATGAAAACAATTGCGTGTACATGAGTTAATGCAATGGCTGAAAGTGATGAACTATGGCACATGAGATATTTATGATTGTCTAAAGCTGTCGATGCACGCAGTTAAAACTTGCCACATGTGTCACAGCTTTCCTATAATACTTACGTCAATGACATCTTTCAGGTGTTCAGCAGGAAACATGAAATACTAAATGTTGGCACAGATTTGTAGGTAGAGACTTGTTTACCTGTTAGGCTTATCATATGCCCTTCATTGAT
Organism: Watersipora subatra; assembly: GCF_963576615.1. NCBI lineage: Eukaryota > Metazoa > Bryozoa > Gymnolaemata > Cheilostomatida > Watersiporidae > Watersipora > Watersipora subatra. The sequence goes on from NC_088717.1 coordinate 4,258,580, forward strand.
ATTAATTGCAAAGTAAATCATTTGATTTCTTCCATCATTTGGTTATAAATCTACAAAAAAGACGTTTCGGTAATACAGACAAACAGACAGAATGGACAGAAATACAGATGGACAGACAAATAAACAGACAGACAGATAGGCTGACCGAATGGAAAACTGACAAACAGACAGACAGAAGCCGCATGCAGCCTGTTCACAATTGATTATTTATATTGTTACCTTATTTTCCTGTGTGAATAAATTACACAGTTGTTTATGCAATGAAAACAATTGTGTGTACATGAGTTAATGCAATGGCTGAAAAAGATGAACTACGGCTCATGAAATAATTATGAGTGTCTACAGCTTTCGATGCACTCAGTTAAAACTTGCCGCACATGTCACAGTTTTCCTATGATACTTACACCAATGACATATTTCAGGTGTTTAGCAGGAAACATGAAATACTAACTGTTTGCGCAGACGTGTAGGTGGAGACTTGTTTACCTGTTAGGCTTATCATATGCCATGATTTGGTTCCATGATTTGGCTATAAATCTACAAAAAAAACGTTTCGGCAACCGTTGTTTTACATACATGACGATGTGTACCAAAATGCAACTACTATTAAATATAGTTTCATCTAGACAAGTTGGCTTTCTTGAGCAGATACAATCTTTGTTTATCTATCAATCTTTTTCCAAGATATCACACTGACTCATCGATAAGATTATAGCTTTTGTATTTCTTAGCAAAAGTATAGAGCTTAATTTTTAAAACAAGTTCAACTTAATTTTTGAATAAGTTTGAAAATTTTATTATGTTAAAGTATAATTTTATTATTTTAATATGTTGTTTCTGTTGTCTCTCTTGCACACCAGTTATACTAAAATAGTTTTATTTATTACTAATAAGTAAATTTTAGTAACAACTTCTGTGGTTACAGAGAGTTCCTAGCCTTTGAGAACTTAGTTTGCTGTCAATATCACTTTTATGCAATACTATAATCATTATCTGTTATTTGACTGCAATAAGAATCAGACTCGTATCAGTAATCAGTAACAACTTGTAAAGCCTCAGTCTTGTCCAAAATTGCAAAGCCTGTAACAAAATTCTATATGGTTTTTGTTGCTACCTAAAATTTAAAAGACATTATGTACTAAACTGTTATTTTTCAAGGACAGAAACCCTAAATCAGTTTCCATCTTTTTAATAAAACTCTGCCATTTTTATTTTTGTTCAAAGCAAAAGTTTAAAGTCTGAATATGTGCTAACTTTATATATTTTCAAAGGATATTATTTCAGCAAACTAGAGTAAAGAATGTCTACAAAAAACCTAATCTGAAGCCATCAATGAATTAAAAACTGCATTTGGCAAACTATTTTTGTACACATCATACTAAGAGTGTGTCAGTGACATAGCCTCTTTTCCTAAATATCATTGTTATTGAAACAAAAAATTGAAACATCTTCCAATGATGTTAATCAAACATTCAAATGATTTTAGTTTAAAAAAAATTACTGCATCAATTATGTATAATCATGCTTAGACCTGGTGCTGACTTCGTTGTTTGCTGCTATCACAAGGTGACAGGGTGTGTATTCATTAATGAATAGCATAAACATTGCAAACTTTAAATAAATCAATGCAATAGCTCATGGAGATCAATTGACGCTCATGCGATCTTTGCAAGCGTCCTAGAACTATTTACACACGCAGTTGATACCTGCTGCACATGCTGTTGTATGAGTTGAAGACTGCTACAAGTGACTATGGAAGTAGGCTGACCTTGGGTGATTTTTCTGATTTCATTAACGCAGCTTAATGTAAATTAAACATTTTGATTTCTGTCATTAACTATTCATACATATTATGGATTTGGTATGACAACCTGTTTGTAGACTTTCCTATTTATATCTTTGAACAATTTATTACAAACTATACAAATTATACAAACAAATTATATATATATATATATAATTTGTATTATAATAATAATATATATTCTTATGTAATGAAGCTGCATTGGAGGGTTCCAGCGCTGAGCAAGGTTTTTTCTTGCCTCAAAATCTCATGAGTCAGAGAATAGGCACAGCTAATACAGTGATGGGAATTTCAAGTGTTGGAGCTATCAAATAAATCTATCTTGCAAGAATACAATGAGGCTCAAAGAGGCTTCAACTCCAGGTTATGTTGAAGCCCAGACACAAAGTAAAATCGAATACCTTTACTGACATCCTGTAGCAAGGCTTCAATTATTGAACTCCTGCTTGGCAGCACAGAGTACTGTGCTGCCATGATTTACCCATGCCTTTGACTTCTATAATGTGTAATTATTCTAGCAACTCTTGTCTTGTTAGGATGTATTCCTCATGGGGCAGGTTATATTAAGAATTGTTATGCGTATTATTATGTATTATGCAAAGTTTATTATTATATATTACGTAAGTTAGAGAAATATATTTAAATCTACAAATCTGGACCCAAATATGACTACCATGACATTTAGTTGCTACAGCAGCCCCATCGGGATATGACAGAGCTGAAACAGTTTGTGCAGATATAGTCAATTGTTTTCACTTTAGGCAAAAACCCATAATACATTTTACCAACAATAAACCATAAATGTAATATTCTTTATTTAATTTTGCAGCTATTCAGCTACGCTTGACATATTCTGCATTTTTGTTTGGCAACATTTTTGAGTTCAGTCTATAGCTTTTTATTTATATTAATATTATACTGCTTTTAGAAAGAACAAAACTTTGAAGAGCAGTATTAGCTATGACATTTGGCTATATGATAATCACTAGAGATGCTAGTGCTTAAGTGCAGTGTTTAATTGTATTGTTTTGCTAATAATAACGCTGGTAAGAGAAAAAATAGTAATAATAAGGAAATTTCTAGATGCAATTTATACGAGGTAAAATGAGAATGACAGTATACTTGTATGAGATAATGAACTCAGGCCTGCTTGCTGTGGACTGCAGACATATTAACTCTTTACAACTTGAGATTTTGTTTACTTTCAAAAAACTATGTACAAAGTAAGCTACCAACAGGAAGCCAGGTAGATTTTGATATTTTTATTTAAATAGTTTCAACTCCTCTTTGCATTAAAGTTCTTTTTTGCATTTATGACACCAAATGGCAAAACCTTTTTATTTATTTTATTTTGATAGCATCATTTGTGAAAGATTTTTGTCTATAAAAATAGATATGAACAGCCCAATAAAAGCATACATACTCACATAAATATGCATTCACAAGCAGTAGAAATGGTAATTTTAGTTTTGAACCTGACCACATTTTTGCATCTAATAAGTTCTGGTACATATTTTCTTTAAAAAAGAATGCAGAAGCAATGACTAGATGCAAACATGTGTTTCTAAAAATTCCTGTTTGAATGCTCTGAGCCCAAGCTAGAAATTATCATCCCTACGCTGTTAATAAGATTAATACATGTAACTATTAACAACAACATTAGAGCTGATGATATTATTAACTGGCACAAATAATTTCCCTTATGTTTATATTAGAATCAACTTTAATTGATTGTAACGAACTAGGCTATTAGACTACAAGTTGCATTGCTACAAGAAGCCTGGTACATAGTTTGTGTTTATTGTGATTTAGTGGTGAGACTAGTCTCAGTATTTAACAAATATATATTTTTACTTTTTATCATCAAATACCGGTTGTGGCTGTTCACAACCTTAAATCAAGCAGTTGTCACTCCTTTGCACAGTAAAAAGGTTGTTGTTCAAGAGTGCTTTATGCTTGGCAGCCAAATTTAATCTATAACACAAGAGCCTTTTGTGAAATTGCTGCATTCACATTATCTATAAGGATCTGTTTATTGTCTGCGATTATTTGTGTCCCGATTATTTGTGATTTGTGCCCTTTGTCTGCAATTAATTCTGTCAAAACAGGAAGCTGTTTATGACAGAAGTTTATGTAAAGTCAACAAGGCATGTTTCAGTAGTTACTACCATTGATTGGCATCATTGCTTTCTTTTAACACGTTTACAATAATCTCCTGCTACGTGATTGGAGAAAAGTAATATTACTAATTCACATCAGCCAATCAGCAGCCATTTTCATTTAATCAAAGTCTGTAAGAATACATATATAATGCTGGTCAAAGCTTGTTGATGCAGTTTAGAGTTGACGATACAATCTTTACATACAAGATCGAGCACACATCGCTCTCAGAGGCCTGTAAATCATAGGTAAGCAATATTGGTAAACATGTCTAGTTTATTTGCATAAAACTTAACTAGTCCTCGCCTTGACTAAACTAAATCTAGTTTAACATCAAAACAGCTATCAGAATCTAGCAGAGAATCTCAGTCTAACAGCTAACTATTATGTATCTTAAACTTTGCCTTTTAGTTAGTCGAGTTAGGAATATAACAAACTGGTATTCAACCTTGTTTTGGCTAGAAAGTGATCCCTACACATGTGTTAGTGATAAAAAACTTTCACCAATAATTTTCTATTTTTGTGAAAACATGAAAGACAGCAGAACAGAAGAAAAGGAGAACGTTGCAGTTAAGAGTCACCCAAAAATACCAACACTTGAAGAGTATTATAAAGAGAGGGGTTGCAGCAAAGACATTTCTGCAGATCATCATGTCAAGAAATCAGGGGTAATCTACATCCAGACTGAGAATAAGAGAAAGAATGCTGTCAAAGCTAAAGTCTATAACAACAACACAGACCACTACATTCTACTCAGCTCTAAGTCTAACACTAGTCAAAAGTATGTTAGTCTGCGAAACACTCATGTAGTTCAGGAGGGAGATAACTTTATTAGAGTTAGACCTAACTAAGGTATAGATGGGCAGTTTCTAATTTGTACCATACCAAACAGTAAAGACATTGCATCATGAGGTGTTTAAGTCAGTGGATCACTCTACTGCTAAGTTATGTTCTAGAACTCCACTAATGCCTATCTTGGTAGAGAGTGATGAGGAGTAACCTTCCCATATCTTAAGGACCAATCATCTACCTTCACGTATCTCAAGGACCAATCATATACCTTCACGTATCTTAAGGACCAATCATATACCTTCGCGTATCTTAAGGACCAATCGTATACCTTCACGTATCTCAAGAACCAATCATATACCTTCACATTTTTCAAGGACCAATCACATACCATATTATTTCTATATCCTCTTCTAGCATCTCATCTAGACTTTAAGAAAATGTAAATTATTCAGCTCATTCAATTTCTGTTCTATTCTGTTTCAATGTAGAACTGGTACAATGTAGAATACCATCTCTTTAGCTTTGTTATGTTCCAAATTGTATCCTTTATAAATCCAAGTTGACAGACTATTGAATTCTATTTTAACTTGTATAACTCAGTCATATCAAAGCTGTCCAAAAATATGATAAGCAACATAATTTTTTAAAAGAGCATTAAAAATGGGATTAAATACTAACTGTAGCTGTTTCATATGAATGAATGCAATAACATGGTCATAGATAAAAGAAATTCGAGAATAGGAACCAAACAAAATCAACATATCCGCATTGAAACACGGTAATGACACTTACAAGAAAAACATTATTATCTGAGAGTCATGTAACTACAATTATTGATAGTTCCCAAAACCATAACTGCAACTGAGAGCACAGTTGGGGTTTGGAAAAAAAGGTCTGCATTGTATGTGCTTGGAACCTGCAACACTCAGCTTTACCAACAATCGCAATACCACCTGTACCAAGCATTCACCTTCCACGACATTAGCAACATTGTGCATAATTATGCTTATTCTCTGTGCTTTATTAAAGCACCAAGCCTTCCAATTAAAAAGTTAAGTTTTGTTACCAACAAAACTTTGACTGCTGAAACAAATTGTAACATCTATAATATATATACATCTCAGTTTCTACCAGCTGTCCAGTTATAGCCATAAAGTTTTAGAAATTAAAATGCAGTTTGTACTGAATTTGAACTCAGACTATTTCTCACAGCACACCAGACTATCAGGGTAATAGTATATATAATTTGTCAGCAATAGCAAAATTCAGAATAAAGCATAAATTAGAAAAAAACCTCACTTGGTAATCGAGTAGACATGGTGACATTTTTAATCTCTGTGAAGTGTTGTGCATTATTGGTTTGACTATAAATCTACACATGAAAGCATTATTACTTCATAAATATGTTAAAATTCTTATTTCTCAATTTTATTGTTTGATGAGACAAAAATAATTGAATTTGCGTGCTGGTTCAAGTGATATTTTTAATTATTTATAATTTGTAACAGGCGAAACACTGCTTTCTTGGTAATGGATAGAAAATATGAAAACTTTATATTTATTTCAAAAGAACGATCTCAATATAACTCGCATCTGAACTGGTGCAGTAAAATTATACACATGCCAAAGTGGTGCTGTATGCAAGCTCAAAATGAAAGAAAACGTAACTTTTCACTGAGTCTTTGCTAGTACCTACATTACCAGTTTGCATTAACAAACACAGTTTATGATATTCGGAAGGCGGTGTAACTGGTTTAAAAGTATCCAAGATACTTAATACAGCCAAAAATTCAGAAAATAACAAAAGATTTTGCTGCCATGTGTTCATGTGCTTTTTTGTTAAAAAATAAATTTACACAAATTTTTAGTTGATTTTATCAAAGAATAACGATATTTTTTTGTCATTTGCAATTGTTTATGTTTAAGGTGATCTGACTGCCAAGAAATCTCAAGATTGCAATTGATAAAACTTGAACGGCGTTACAACTCTCAGAATATAATTCCTTGCAAAATGACATCCCTAGTTGCTATTGTGCCTATGATCGATATCAGCTATTTGTATTTATTAAACTGCAAGTCAGATTTCAAGTTGCAGCATCATGCATCTTTATTCTGTCGGTCTCTTTCCGACTATAAGCATCATTATCGCACTTTATTTTAATCTGGTCTTTTAAACTGAGATCGAGTTTTGTCGATTTTACTCTTGAAACATCCTATCGGTCAAATTACCTCAGACATCAAAAATAATCTCAAATAAGAAGAAATCCTGACACTTTTTGGCAGAATCTACTAAACTTTTGTGCAAGTTCACCTTTAAAGATTTCCAGTTGGCGGCTCACGCTACACCCGACTCACTGTGACATCAGACTTTTCAGTTGGCGGCTCATGCTATACCCGACTCACTATGTCATCAGACTTTTCAGTTGGCTGCTCATGCTATACCTGACTCACTGTGTCATCAGACTTTTCAGTTGGCTGCTCATGCTATACCTGACTCACTGTGTCATCAGACTTTTCAGTTGACGGCTAATGCTATACCCGATTCAATGTGTCATCAGACTTTTCAGGTAACATCAGTAGTTATCTTGTGAACAAAGTCATATTTCAGTGGAAATCTTAAGATTTGTTGCATGTAAACTAATTGTCACTAGCACAGCGTCCGCAGATGACACTCTCACGCAATTTTTCTTATGCACAAAACTGCTAAGGGTGAAAATACTAAGCAGGTGATTGCAGCTGTCATTACACCTTTTCACACGAGAAACATGTGCTGCTCTCATTGGCCTAATTGTAGGAAACAGGACAGATCACGCTGCATAAATGCACGTGTTCCTGCTTTTGCTGCCAGCTATATTTCTCGTGTTACTTTTACCTGAAATAGTTTACAGTAGTTTTAAACGGAGAATATTGGCTATAAGTGATTCACAGTTCTATTACAATAGACTAGAAAACTAGCGCAGAATTTGATCCTTCTATAATATGTTTCCGTAGCCTGTGCTCTCTGATACCATTACTCTTTCACCATTCCTCTCTCAGCATTTCAGGCTCTACTTACTAGCTGAGTTATTGCCACTATCCCATGCTAACAAAATTAGGTTGAGGCTCCTAAATTTACTGGATTTCTGGTAGACCACACTGAGCTAAAACACAAACTGAAATCTCACAAAGATAGTAACACTTTTCATTGCCGTAGGTTTACCATCAAGTAATATAACAGATAAAACATTACTTTCTTAGTAATGGACAGAAAATATTAAAACTTTGCATTTATTTCAAGAGAATGATCTCAATATAACTGCAGTTGGCACATTGCAAAGGATTTTAGGTTATGATAATTTTCTTTCAAACTTTCAGTACAATAATATAATTAAAGTTATTTATTTTATTCTACCATGTTGACTTGCAGTTTGGTACTTCAAATATTCAGTTGCAGTGCTTGAAGCATATTATTGGTATATTATAACTTCACACACTAATGAGAAGTACATGTAGAATGTATAAAAACCAAATAAGCCATACAGAAATTAGGAGAATGTATGTGCGTAAATATACAGTGTTTCTTAGGAAGTCTTACCTTTACGATAAATGTGAAGTGGGAAACATACATAACACTAATGACAAATACATGTTGAACACACAAAATGAAAATAAACCAAACAGTAACTAAAATTACTAATGTAAATCAGCAATTCGCTTACAATTAGTGATAAAAGCATATATTTTCTTTCAGTGATTTAGTAGATGAAAATAAAAGTTTTGCTCCTGTCTATTCTGGTTTGCATATACATGTACATAAAAATAGTGTCTCTGATGCTATCTAAACTTTCTTCAACCGCTCGTTGAGCCAACAAGTTACATATCTTTGTAGATTCTCTGCAGTGACTTTAGCAGTGACACTTTTATGTGAAGCAGTTTACAGTAGTTATAAACAGAGAATATTGGTTATAAGTGATTCACAGTTCTATTACAATAGACTAGAAGGTTAGCATAGAACCTGAGCCTGTTGTAGGCTGTTTCCATAGCCTGTGTTTTTTGATACCGGTAATTCTTACACCATTTCCTTATCAGCATTTCAGGCTCCACTTATTAGCTGAACTACTGTCACTATCCCATGCTAACAATGATTAGATTGAGTTTTTTACATTTGCTGAATTTCTGATGGACTACACTGAGTAAAACATATACCCCAAAGTTTCACAAAAATTAAAATCTTCACGTAACAATTTTGAAAATTTCATGTAACAATTTTGAAAAAAAACTAGTAATGATGATTGTTTTAAGGTAAAGTATTCAGGATCGGGTTTTTATTTGCAAGAGTGACTTACTGTAGCTGCTTTCTGCATGGCCAAGGTATATTTAGATCCCATAAGACTTTTGGCTTTTAAATAATAAAGTCTTTTAAGAATAAAACAATAAAAGTCTTTTAACGAAGTCTCTACCTAACTCGAAAAAAATAATAGAACTGTTGAAAATAGAAGAATTATATTCTTTTCTGGCTCCGTTGTATTAAATGCTGAAACAAATTAATCAAATAACGGCATATTTTTATAATACTATGTTTTTTGAAATAGGACGATTGTTATATGCCAAGTAAATAATTAAACAAATTAGCTAACATGTAGAGTTTTGACTTTATTTGTATTGTTCTTGGTTTGTCAACCAAGTTAAAGTTATGCAGTAGCAAAAGAATAAAAGTCTAATGAAGGTTGAAGACCTAAGAAACTACAGTGAGGTTATTCATGTTAATATTGTACAAATACTCAGGATTTGTAGTTAAAGTTAGTACTTATCTTGTAGTCAATTTATTTAGTTAAACACAAATCCATTTGAATATGGTGATTAAATGTCAACTGCGTTTCACCCTAACAGCATTTTATAGTTTTAATTGGTAATATTTGATACTTAAGTTTTGCCTTTTGTTCTAAACTATTATTTTGTTAAGAATTCTTTTGGATTTAAGACAGCAATGATAAAAACATGTTTTTATTAGCTGTAATCATAACTTTTCGGTCACTTGCTACAAAGTTGATAACTCACTGAATTATTTAGACATGAGAAACTACATAAACAATAGATTGAAATAGTTGTGCATCAGAAGCTGCCATGACTTAGTAGTATGCAGTAGAAGTCATGCTAGTAGTATGCAGTCAGACATGCTAGTAGAAGTCGATGTTGAAGTCTTGGAGTATTATAAACAGTAGTTGTAATCCCAAAGTGACTTTTACAGAGTTTGAGCAGAACACTCATGATTTATATTAAAGCCCACTTACTTATGTTTAAATAATTAAACTCTCAGTTGTATGTCTTTCAAAATGTCATATAATTTTATTGATAAACATGATAGAAATAAACTAGCAAGTTCACATATTTAGTTAATTACTTTTAAAACTCATGTTTACTCAAGCTTTGAGTTACTTTACCTTTGGGTGTGTACTTACATTGTTTTAAGTTTCCAATATCAAACCTAAAAATTCAAAACTATCAAATAATAAATAAATGCAAAAGTCAATTAAAAAAATAGTTTTAAATTATGTTACTCATCATCACTCTCTACCAAGATAGGCATTAGTGGAGTTCTTGAACATAACTTAGTAGTAGAGTTATTCACTGACATAAACACCTCAAGCCATGATATAGTGTCTTTACTGTCTGGTATGGTACAAAATAGAGTCTTTCCATCTATGTCTTTGTTAGGTGTGACTCTAATAGAGTTATCTCCCTCCTGAAATGCATGAGTGTTTTGCAGACTAACATACTTTTTGACTAGTACTAGACTTTGAGTTGAGTAGAATGTAGTGGTCTGTGTTGTTGTTATAGACTTTAGCTTTGACAGCAATCTTTCTTTTATTCTCAGTCTGAATGTAGATTATCCCTGATTTCTTGACATGATGATCTGCAGAAGTGTTTTTGTTACAGACCTTCTTTTTGTAATACTCTTCAAGTGTTGGTATTCTTGGGTGGCTCTTAACTGATACGTTCTCCTGGTTTTCCGTATTACTGTCTCTCATGTTTTCTTTTAAAAATTAACCTAAAAATCAGATGGGAGTTTTCTCAGCAGGATTTGTTTTAGTTTTTAAATTAAGCTTTTTATACGAATTAACTTAATTCCATTTTTAACAGCCAGCTATATAAAACTTTGTTGGTATAATCAAATACTTGATATATTTTAGATTTTTATAAAACTAGTGCTTTAACAAAATATGTTCCAGTTTCACAACTTCAAGCATGACACTGCTAAGAAACATAGGCATAAATAGAGCTGCAGCTTACCTCAGAGTTTTAACCGTAATCTTAATAACTTTACTGCTGAAAATTAGCTTACTTCATATAACAGTTTGCTCTTCAAGTTTTGACTTCGTGTTCAAAGCATGAATTGGTTTTATATCTACCAACATCTGTTTATTGATTAAGTATTCTGGCTGCTCATTGGCTGTATCTTAACTAATAGCTTGCATAAAGCTCCTACAGTGTATACCTTCAAAGACTGTCAATAACATGTTTGTTTGTAAATTAACAATAACTGCCCAATGGTTTACTTGAATAGCATTTACTGCGGCGTTTACTAAATTTATCAAACCGACCATGCTATTGGTCACTCAGACTAGCTCATGAGTTCTTCAAAGACATTCGCTCAACAATGATATCATCATTATATGATAATGAGTACATGTATGTCTTATTTGTAGGACTGTTAATTGTTATGTTGATAGGAGACAGAATCAGTCCTTACAAGTTAATACACAGTGGATAGACAGATTATAGAGATCGACTTGATGGTTACTCTGGAAATTTAATCTTAGCGAAATGATTTGAGGAAGTATCCAATATTCTGTAGGAGTAGTTCCAGGTATGTGTTTGTAATGAGAAATATCTGTAATTACTGACTATATACGTGTATGTGTAAATGCCAATAAAAGATTTTGACATATGGATTGTTTTATAGTTTCTTTGCTTACTTAGTAAGGGTATAGAAAGTTTTACTCTTTTCTGTTTGTTGAATGATAGCTGTGCTTTTCTTGGTAAGGCTGTATTATTCTCCGTTAGCACAAGATCTGTTGAAGCTAACTAAAAAGCTACTACAAAGGCCTTCTGTAAAATAAAATTGCTGTCTCTTATAGTTGCATATTTAAGGTGTTAGTGCATTCTCTGCTCTCTTGGTAAATATGTAGAGACTTGTTTAAAGACTAGAGTTTTTGTTTAGAATAATTATGAATCTGTATGCTGACGGCCATACGTTTTTAGCTGTGCTATTTTCAGCTATGATGTCATTTTAGTTACAGTTTTTGGCTGTCAGGCTCTTTAAAGTAATGACAATTAGCTAAAAGCAATATGATAGACACATAAATGCACAACTTCAATTTAAGTTAATACATAAGTAAATTATTTGCGCACTATATATATATATATACAATGTATATATATATATATATATATTTATATATATATAACAAAAATGACCGCGCTAAGATCCTCTGGGACTTCTACATTCGAACTGACAAGCATGTCCTAGCAAACCAACCAGATATAGTGGTGGTGGACAAGGAGAACAAGAGGACTACTATAATAGATATAGCAGTACCCAATGACTACAATATAGCCAGCAAAGAAAAAGAAAAGGTAGAGAAATATCTCCCTCTTGGAGAAGAGATTGAAAAATGCTGGAATGTAAGAACAACTGTAATCCCAGTAGTCATTGGGGCACTGGGCGCAATAACACCAGCGCATAAAATGTGGTTTGCCCAAACACCAACAACAATCAACTCAGGTGAGTTGCAGAAAAGTGCGCTATTGGGAACAGCTAAGATCCTGAGGCGAGTGCTCAAACTCCCAGGTCTCTGGTAGGAGACCCGAGTTAGAGCGGAATTTACCACCCATACGGGGTATCCGGGGTGAGGAAACAATTTTTTATATATATATATATTAAACCATGACTTATAGCATGACTTTTATTAGTCATGCTATTACAAACACTGTTTATGCTATCGAAGCCTCATCAGTACAGCTCAGAGCAGGTAAGGGAGACAAATTCTATTGCCAATGAGGATTGACTTTAGGAATTAACATTTAGAGTTAACATTTATTATGTATATATGTGTTTGTGCACGCGTGTGTGCACGTGTGTGTGTGTGTGTGTGTGTATGTAAGCACAAACGGATAGTAAAAAATTAAGACAGTAAAACTAAAATAAGTTTGGTATAAAATTAAAACTTAGCTTTAAATTTGTCTTTAGTAAGCTAAATTCATTGAAGTTTTTCATGAGAAACTTTGATGTAAAGTAAGACGTCAGGTAAATAGTAGCTTTTTCTCAAACTGCAAAGTATTTTGGTTGCAAGCAAAAGTTAATTGCAGTCAGAGAACATTGTAAAAGTATATGAAAATATGAAAGCTATTTTGTTCAAATATAAACCTTAACAGGTGTTCAAGAAATGTGGCCCTGGATTTTTCAGATACTGGTGTGTTAAGCAGTTTTTTACATTGCTGACTCAAACCAAGACTTTTTAGCTGTTTTAGTTGTTGGTGTAGACACCTGCACAATATTTTTTCTAGACACCTGCGCAGCATTTTCGTCATAGATTTGCACAAGATTCTTGCTTGACAGTTACACGCAATATTTCCTATTTAGCATTTGCAACATGAGTTTAATGTTTATCAGGGCCGGAATGTTCCACGAGTAGCAGCCGACTTTACATAAAAAACACGTGCTGCTCTGGTGAGCCTAAATGTCAGAAACGTGCATAAATACACGTGTCACCGCGTGTGCTTCTAGCTAAATGTGAAGTGTTATTTTTCTCAGAAACAATGTATTGCGTAAGAAGAAAGAGTTCATGATAGATGATTCATTTTATTTCAGTAGACTGGGAATTAGATACTTAGATCAGAATTTGAACTTATTGTAGGCTAGCATATCTGTAGCCTGTGCTACTTGATACTCTAATTGCAATTCATTCAACTAGTATTTCTAGATGAGTCATATTTATTACTTCAGACTTCTTCTGGTTCACAGCCCACAACAAATTTGTTTAGATTTCAAGCAAAATTAAACTTGAATTAGGGCTTGGACTCTATAAAATTAATTCCATAAAAATAAAGTGCTTATTTCAGCTTTGTTAAATTTCATGAAGTTTAGTTAATGCTGAGAAAGAAAGCACTGTTTGAGATTTGTTTTGTAAAATAAATTAATTTAATGTTAAAAAAGTGCAATATTAACACCACAAACATTGTGAAAAGTAGTTTTAAAGCATCTTCAAACAGATATAATAACAGATATAATACAGGTATGAGAGAAAAATGGAACTCCATCACTTGAGAATATTTTAGCAAAACTATCATCATACTAAATACATGTGATAAATTTTTATCAAAATTCAATCAGCATTTAACATGCTGATAAATAACCAAACTGAAAAAATATCGCGCTCATTTTTTATGATGTTAACATGTTTTAACAGTTGTTTCTGTTAAATATATATGTAGATTGGTAAGCTATGTTAGGAGTTATCAGTCCTATCTTTTTCTTTCTACTTAGCTTCTTTCTACTTTTGCTTTATTCTTTTGGTGCCTTCGTTTTGAATGTAAAAAATCCCATTGGAGCAGTTCATCAAACTTGTAATAGTTTAAGTACCGACTTATATTATCATATACTGATTTGTATTATCATATACTGACTTATATTATCACATACTGACTTATATTATCACATACTAAATTATATTCTCACATACTGATTTACATTATCACATACTGACTTATATTATCATATAATGACTTTTGTTATCACATACCGACATATACTATCACATACTGGCTTACAGTATCACATAACAAATTATATTAACACATACTGACTTACCGTATCACGTAATGGTTTATACTATCACATACTGACTTATATTATCACATACTGACTTAACGTATCACATAATGACTTACATTATCACATACTGACTTAAATTATCACATACTGACTTATATTATCACATAATAACTTATATTATTATATACTGACTTATATTATCACATACTGACTTACAGTATCACATACTGATTTATATTATCACATACTGAGTTATATTATTACATAATGATTGATATTATCACATACTGACTTATATTATCACATAATAATTGATATTATCACATACTGTCTTATATTATCACATACTAACTTATATTATCACAAGAACTTATATCATATAAGAACTTATAGTCTAATAAAGTCAAGTATTCTAGATAGAATACTTTGGCCTATTAGCATTTGCACATGATTTCACACGATAACGCGGAGAATAAAAATAGCTTCTGCAGGTCACTGCTGCCCCTCAGTTCTGTTTAGCGTATGAGGCAGCTATGTGCCTATAACAACTATAATCATAAAATCAAAATCATCTATTCCATAGAGATTTTAAACAAAGTTGTTTGATCACTGGTGAATTTTGGGTAATTTTATTAACATTGAAGCAAAATAATATAGCAACATCATCGATTTTATTTTTGCTCTATACATTAAAGTGTAACTAACTATTTTACTTTACTAATAATATTGGAAAAAAGTTTACTTTTTTTGGAAGTCAAAATGCGTAATCAGCTGTTAAGATCATTTGGCTATAACGTAGACAATTTTATGTAAGTGTATGTTAAAGTGAAAAACAGCAATGAGGCTGATTTTTTATTATTTTTGGTTATCTAAAATATTAGTTATCTGATTTAAACGTAGGTAACTTTTGTACAGGAGAAATCAATTAATTTTTTATAGCATAAAACTGGAAGTGATAGATTCCGTGACATTATGCCCACAAAAAAGTGAATATCTTTTTGAAACTCTTGAATTCTTTCTCTAGCAGTAATTGTTTAGATAAATTTAATATCTAGTTAATGAGACATACTGTCTCCCACTTTTGAAAACCTATCAGTTCTTTTAGGACAGTGTTTGATTGCTGGTGCAAAAGGAGTACTTCAGTGGGTAAATAGTGTGTACAGTTCTTGATAAAAAATAAACAAATGCGTGCCTGCAGTCTTTGATCAAACCCAGTGACTTGAAATCCTAATCAATATGTCATACTTGGAAGCTGTGATAACCAATTTTTCAGTGCACGATAAAAATGTGTGAAACGTTTCCATAAACAGTATCATCTTGCAATCAATGAAAAAAATTTTGTACATTGTTAGAGATAGTATGGGGAAGATAACTTTAAATTTAAGAGCACATGAGCCCAAAGGAATGCTTAGTGTGTATTTAGAAATTTCATCACTGCAGAAACAACATATTGTATTTGAAGGTAGTAAAATACAGCCTAGTTACTACAATTCTGATGACAAATGGCTAGAACACTTTTTCTCTTTGGTAAAACTTGTTTCATATTATAAAATGTAAAAATTGTAAAATATTTAAAGTTGATAATGTAAATTTGCGTAAATAACTAAAATACTTGAACATATTGTAGTAGAATTAGCACTACTTGTGGAGCTGTCACTAACAAAAGCAAATGAACTTAGGCTATAAACTCCTCTATTCTGTATAGCTGTCATAATGGATTTCTCTCTGACGAGGAAGGTGCAAGTCCACATTGGCACTAGTGCGTGCGATAAATTGCATCTACAGCTGTGCTGTTATTTGCTATTATTAACACAAAACCTGTCTTATACCACATCGGGGAAAATGTCCTTTATTATTAGAGTTGGTGCTTAGGCTGCCAGTCTTGCCGCTAAAGTCATAGATTTACTGACTGCCTGTGAGGCCCAGAGTGATGTTTAGTAACTTGTAGAGTGATTTGTAGTTTTGCTTGGTTTTCTAGCACTTTTAGTTCCAATAGGATCACAAAATTTTTGGTCGATTTGCGGTTAGTACGTTTTCAGCATAATCAGAGAGTTAAGTTGATAAGACAATTACCTAGTTCTTGAGATGCGGCTAAAATATTGAGGGCACTTCTACTGACACGTATACAAACTCTTAGTAATGAAGGAGCAGAAATTTACGACCATAAAAAGCTTCATCGTTAAAACAACAAGAGCTCTACACTAAATCTATTTATATTTCTATTAATACTAAATATACAAACTCCATCAGACTGTGTTTACTGCAATCATTGTGTTTCTTCAGTTACCTTTAAAACTTCACTTTTTTAAAAGAGTGTGACACAACAGTTGACTATATTTGATTTCTGTTTTTTATATAGCTCTGCAAGCTTGGAGCTCCAAAATCATATTCAATTCAAAAAGAGTTGTGCTATTTTAAAAGTTTTCATAGATGATGAAAAGTCATCCATATAGTCTAGGATCAGGAGACTTACTGGTGTATTCAAGACTAGGCTTCAACGGGTTAGTACTTAGTATATTGGTGTTCGCAGCATCTGAGATTAAATAAACTAAAGTGAAGTCATTCATAAAATTAGTGTTTGTTAATTTAGGGTCTTTAGCTACAGTTATTATATATCTGGTAGTTAATGTATCTTTTAGACTACAGACACCTCTGCATATAGTGACTAAATGTCAATCCGGAAAACTGTGTACCATCTTTAACGGCGCATTTTAGTCGGAATGTTCCACGGGTAGCAGCCGACTTTACATAAAAAACATGTGCTGCTCTGGGGAGCCTAAATGTCAGAAACGTGCATAAATACACGTGTCACCGCGTGTGCTTCTAGCTAAATGTCTAGTGTTACTTTTCTCTGAAACAATATTTTGCGTAAGCAGAAAGAGTTCATGATAGATGATTCATGTTATTTCAGTAGACTGGGAATCAGATACTTAGATCAGAATTTGAACTTTTTAAAGGCTAGCATACCTGTAGCCTGTGCTACATCATACTTTTACTGCAATTCACTCAATCAGTATTTCTAGATGAGTCATATTTATACTTCAACCTTCTTCTGGTTCACAGCCTATACTGATTATATAGTATACTGACCTACATTATCACATACATTTTAACTTATATTATCACATACTGACTTATATTATGACATACTGACTTATATTATCGCATAGTGACTTATATTATCACATGCTGACTTATACCATCACATACTGACTTATATTATCACATACTGACTGATATTATCACATACTGACTTATATTATTACATACTGACTTATATTATTACAAAATGACTTAGATTATCACATACTGACTTATATTATCACATACCGACTTATATTATCACATACTGATTTATATTATTACACACTGACTTACATTATCACATACTGATTTATACTATCACATACTGACTTATATTATCACATACTGACTTACATTATAACATACTGACTTACATTATCACATACTGATTTATATTACCACTTACTGATCTACATTATCACATGCTGACTTATATAATCATATAATGACTTATATTATCATATACTGACTTATATTGTCACATACTGATTTATATTATCACATACTGACTTATATTATCACATACTGACATATATTATCACTTACTGATCTACATTATCACATACTGACTTACATTACCACATACTGACATATATTATCACTTACTGACCTACATTATCACACTCTGACTTACATTATCACTTACTGACCTACATTATCACATGCTGACTTACATTATCACATACTGACTTACATTATCACTTGTTGACCTACATTATCACATACTGACTTACATTATCACATACTGACTTATATAATCACTTACTGACCTACATTATCACATGTTGACTTATATTATCACATACTGATTTATATTATCACAAAATGACATATTATCACATACTGACTTATATTTTCACATAATGACTTACATTATCCCATGTTGACATAATTTATCACATAATGACCTACATTATCACATACTGACTTACATTATCACATACTGACATATATTATCACTTATTGACCTACATTATCACATGCTGACTTACATTATCACATACTGACTTATATTATCACATACTGACATATATTATCACTTACTGACCTACATTATCACATGCTAACTTACAGTATCTCGTATTACCTTATATTATCACATGCTGACTTACATTATCACAAGAATTTATATCATATAAGAACTTATAGTCTAATAATGTCAAGTATCCTAGATAGAATATTATGGCCTATTAGCCTTTGCACATGATTTCACATAATAATGTGAGAAATAAAAATAACTTCTAGAGGTCACTGCTGCCCCTAGCTCTGTTTAGCATATGAAGCAGCAATGTGTCTATAACAGCTATAATCATAAAATCAAAGTCATCTATTCCATAGAGATTTTAAATATAGTTGTTTGATCGCTGGTAAATTTTGGGTAATTTTATTAACATAGGAGCAAAATAATATAGCAACCTGATTGACTTCATTTTGCTTTAAAAAATTTCTACTTTTGTTCTTGTTAGTCAACCTGGATTATTAGCTTTTAAGAGTTTTTGGTTAATAATTAGAGAATTTTATGTAAGGTTAGGCAAAGTTGAAAATTATGAATCAAGCTGGTTTTTCATTATTTATAGTTATCTAAAACATTAACTATACATGTACCTATAAATCGACCGATTTATATGCACATGTATATAACGTTTGTACTTGGGAAAACGATAAGCTTTTTGTCATGGCACAAAATCAAAAGTGATATATACCATGAAAAATGCTCACAAAATGGTTACATTCTTTTTGAAAACTCATAAATTCTTTTGTTAGCAGTAAATTCTTAAATAAACTTAAAATCTTCTAGCCAATGAGAAATTCTTGCTTACACTTTTGCAAGCCTATTATCTCGTTTCAGGCGTTTTTTGCTTTCTGGCGCAGAAGGAGTGGCTCAGTGGGTAAATGTGTGACATTCTCGTTCAAATTGCATACATTTCATAAATGTAAAGAAATTACAATACATTGCCCTGATTGGAAAGCAAAAGTAATTAATTACGCAGCAGGTACAGCTCATTGATAACAAATAAGCACATGCTTGTCTGCAGTCCTTGATTAAACACCGTAATTTTGAAATATTTCTAAATATGTCATACTTGTAAGATGTGGTAATCAACTGTTCAGTGCACGATAGAAATGTGTTAACGCCTTCATAAGCAGTATCTTCCTGCAATCAATAAACTATTTATTTTTGTTTGTATACTGTTAGAGCTAGTATGTAGAAGATAACTCCAAATATGAGAGCACATAGGTTCAAAGGAATGCTTATTGTGGACCTATATTCAGCCAAAGATATTTTTTAATTTTTTATCATGCGTATTTTTATGTAGGAATATACTAAATGAGAATAATACAGATCATGCACGTTGTAAAGACTAAAAATTAACTTTATGTTGTTTAACAGTTCCACAGTTTGGAGGTGAAAATATGTGACACATGAGAGAAGTTTGTCAATTACAATTAAAAGCAATGAGATGATGTAATGAAGTACCAGTATCACTAAGAATTTTACCAGCATGACGTTTTAGCGAAACAACAAACACTCCATGGTTGTTAGTAAATTAAAAGCTGTCATTGCTTTCTGATAGCTACACTTAATTGAAATCACTCTGACTGCAAATTTTTAAATAACCCATCAGCACTAACTGCACTATGCAAAAGCAGCTTATGCAACAGTAAGTTTGATGGTAAACCCATATGAAGTTTCAATCTTTCAGCATAAAGCTATAATGTGTGTTGTTTGCTCATTAAAACAATATAGAGTCATATTTAAAGACAGTTCTAAAAATCTGAGTATTAGAATTTATTGGTTATAAATATTAACACTTTAACAACGTAACATAATTATCTGGTATTATAAGAAAATCATCAAACCATCAACTTTGTTCATAAAATATTCTATTTGCTATTAAAGCATTCATTATACCTGTTCTTTATTAATGCTTTAAAACACGTATTGTTAACAGCGATTAACTCTTTGTGCCACTAAACGCACAGTGATTGCTGGTTCATTCTACTCCTCTACTTTTTTAGCAATTTTGTTAGTTCCAGACATTTATAAGTTGTCTTCTCGTACATTTGCTAGATTATTTTTTATATTTAGGAGTTATCGCACCGACTAAATGTGAAGTGAACTGGACACATACAGAACCAAGAGCAACATCTGTAAAAAAACTGCACTACAGTGGTACACTGTAGCAGCATCTAGAAGGGGAGGATGAACAAACTGATCTATCGGCCTGTCGTTGCAATAGTTCTTGCTCACTGGATATTATGTTTTTCCTGTTGAGAGAGCAAATATGATTCAACAAAAGCCAGAAATCATTAACACTTCCATTCAGCTTTATGGAATAAATGATAAATGTAACAATATCTGACAGCCACAACCATAGACAGTGTTAGTTGCCTCGGCTGACTGCTAGAGAGAAAAACATAGAGAGATCGTGATCGTGCCATGTTCCAACAGAGTACTAATGATTTTTAGACTTCAAGACACTTATACCTAATAATTGAGACCTTTAAGAAACAAGCTTGCTATTTTAGTTGGAAGCGATAGGAAACTGTTAGTAAAATACTAAAATTCCTTAAAGACCTGATCCCTACGGAACTGAACATATTCATCTTGTACACAAGCTATAAGTTAGTTTTATCAAGAGTTACTAAATGGGCGTCAATTCTTATTTTAGTTTTAAATTTTAGATCTGCTTCATAGCAGTGATGATACAATATTAGTCGTCTATTACAAAAATTGAAGAAATATCGTCAATTTTCTTTTTGTCTTGTTCAATTTTTTACCTTGCGTTGAAGTACTTGCACGCTGTTAAAATTATATTTTCCAAGCTGGGTTTGCTAGTTATTTAGTAAAAATCGGATAGTTATGTTTGGTAAATTATTTGCTCATGCAAGTAATTACTACAGTCATACTTCAACTTACGAGCTTAATGCGTTCCGAGACTGAGCTCGTATGTCAATTTACTCGCATGTTGGTGCAATTCATTTATATATAGAACAATTAAATATATATTGATTGGTTTCCATACTCTAAAAAAGCAAATAAAACACTCAAAACAAGATATTATAACAGAAAGAACATGTTGGTTATTGTCCTTACGTAGTACATGCTTTCAAAAAGCAACAAATAAAAAACAATGCAAGGAAATGTGATTAATTAAAATGTAAAATTAAATACATACAATAGCAGTTAACGCTCGCATTTGCCAGGGAGGGAAATATAAGTTATCCTTCGTTACAACAGGTGCCTTTGGTAAATTTGGATTTTATCAAAGTGTTAAAAGACAAACTTACAAGCAAACCAAAAAGCAAACTCTCATTTTCAACTAAACGTAATTAAAGTTTCTTCGGCGTTTATAGTTTGAAATTTCTCGCTGGTTAGCGAGAAATTTTTCCTTTTTTTTCGCTTTCACGACTAGCCGGCCGTTTTAAGATAAACCTATCTAAGGACGTTTGCCTTTGTCGCCCTTGCAACATGTTGCGATTAGGACGAACACAGGTGTCGCCACAAATGGTTAACGCACGACTACTAGCCAACTTGTCCGAATGTCTATTAAACAGTTTGGATAGATAGCACCGGCCTTTCCACATAGCATCGTTTCAGTTACGCTGTCACCGGCCAATTGTTTGTCCAATGCCATCAGCAGCCGTGAAGATCGCTGCACCGTTTAGAAACTATGGTTAGTCCTTTTGCGAACTAAATGCCCTGAATATAATCCTTCTGTTTGATAATTATGAATGTATTTCTGTCATATTGCCGAGCTAGCTGAATCACGCATACACATTTCGCATATTTTTCAATATTTTTCCGTTTAATATCGACTGTTATCATTTGCTTTTTCTTTGTAATATCTTTCATTTTACTGGCAAACTTTCGGTCTACGCACAGTACTTTTAATTTACATAATTCTGCACAGAAAATCGTGCACAAAAACACGGTACAACAGTATAACCCCTGAGCAGTTGAAAAATACATAGTGATGGTGTTCTCATAAAACACCTCCGGCATACTTGGCAACTGACTCAAGTGCTCGTATCTCAAACATGGCTCGTATGTTAGTGCTAAAACTTGCTTGAAAGCTGGCTCGTATCTCAAGTTTCTCGTACGTTGGAGCACTCGTAAGTTGAAGTATTACTGTACAGAATAACCAAATACAAATTTCAAGATTTTTTATAGTAAAATCCAATTTTATGATCATACTTACCATACAGTTACTATATGCTTAATTGTTCGAATTTAGCTTTTGGCGGACAAAAAAAGCTTTCCTTGACCCATCCTTATCCGCTTCCAACTACGCAAGCTCAGTTTTGTGAGTCAACTTGCACGCAGAGAGAAGGCAACTCCCGTGGGGAGGAAGGGTGGGTCTATAGTAACTGTATGGTAAGTATGATCATAAAATTGGATTTTACTATAAAAAATCTTGAATTTTATTTCACATACTTCCATACAGTTACTATATGCTTAATAGAATCCCACAGACACAGGTGGCTGGGCAGGAGTTGTCTTGTATGGAATTCACTAAGCGGATTAAAATGTAAGGGTCAAAGGAGGGGATACTAAAGGATATCACCCCGAACCCTTTTCTTCGTAAGGTGTGATAGGAGGGGAAAACTCCTCACCCAAGGAATTTATCTACTCGTGGAGTGTCTGATAGTATGTATCAAAGGACCCAATCATCATGGTAGGGGTCTTGGGTATAAAGTGATAGGAGTGTAGATTAGAGCTTCAACACTTTATTAACAACCACCAGTGACTTAAATTGAGACAGGTCCCACGGTATATCTCTTTTATAGTGTCCCAGAAAGGACCACTTGCTTGACCATAGGCCAGTGGCTAAAATTTCATCAACATTATTATCATCTGAAATGAACATAGAGGCAGCTATAGCCCTAACCTCATGGGCATTGGTTTCTGGTAGAGAAGACATATCTAAAACTTTATAAGAGTCTCTAATAGCACAACAAATCCATCTTGAAACAGAATCTTGAGTGATGGGTTTATGAGGTCTGATGTAAGACAGAAACAGATTACCATTATTGTCACATAAATCATTAGTAACTGTCAGATATTCTAGTAATGTCAGATAAGGACACAGGTTTGGATTTCCTGGGTTAGCTCTAACGAGGATTTTCAGTTCCGGATCGCTTGCTTTCTGTGTCTTGGCCATAAAGCCGCGATTAACTCCGAGTTGGATGGTATCTTCAGAGATGTTGATGGACTCTCTAGTGAGGGCATGAATCTCTGATCTCCTCCTCCCAGTGCTCAGGGCTAGAAGAAACACGCATTTCAGGGATAGCGACCTGAAAAATAATACAAGTTATAACTTGTTGTGTCAGCACCAAGTTAATACAAGAGCTCTAACAAGCTGATAGAAAGCAACAAGCAAGCAGTGTTAGCGTGTAGTGTGTACAACAAGCGTTGTAACATGCTGATAGAAAGCAGCAAGCAAGCAGGATTAGTGAGTATAAGGCAACTAGGATTACCTCAAATCTGAGCTTGACTTAGAGAGGTGGTGGAGGATGACCGTGAGATCCCACTTTGGTAGTTGTCTTCTGATGGTTTTATGAGAGCAAGCGGCAAAGCCTCTCAGCATCTCCTTGATTATGTCCTCGGCCCCTGTCGGGAAAGATCTACCTAGAGTATTGACCAGTGCAGCCTTGTAGCCTTTAATTGTACTCACTGACAGCTTTCTCTCCTCTAGCAGATATATAAGGAAGTCAGTTACATCATAGATAGTGGGCTCGAGCGGATTTCTCTCCTCTCTAATACACCAATCAGAGTACACTTTCCATTTCCCATCATAAACGGCTGATGAAGACTCCCTGACGCATTTTGTGGCATAAAAGGCTGCTTTTCGAGAAATGCCTTCCTTGCATCTTGTCTGCTGGACAGCATCCAGGCGTGAAGTTGCAGTCTGTCTGTCCCCTGATGGTATACTCCGTTCTGTTTCAGGAGCTTCGCCATTGTAGGAAGTTCCAGTGGACTGGATGCCAGTAGGTTTAACAGTCCTGTGAACCAACTCCGTCTGGGCCAGTTTGGAGCTATAATTATGATCTGACAATCTAGGGAATGGAGAATTTTCCTCAGTACCAGGGGAAGCAAGTTTATGGGAGGATACGCGTAACCCCACAGTCTGTCCCATGGTTGACTCAGTCCATCCACTCCTGCTGCCTGAGGGTCCTTCATAGGGCTGAAGTATATCGGTAGCTTGTTGTTCAACTTGGTTGCAAACAGATCCACCATTGGAGTGCCCCATTGTTTGAAAATCATCTTGACCACCTGAGGGTGTAGAGACCACTCTGTTGGTGAAGTCACCCGACTCAACATGTCTGCGATAACATTCCGTTTGCCGGGCAGATGACATGCCTTCAGTGTGATCTTCTTCTCGTCGCACCAGTGCAGGATTTCCCAGATTAGGGTACATAGCTGTGGCGATCTGGTCCCTCCTTGTTTCTTTACATAGGCTACGACTGTTGTGTTGTCTATCTGGCACAAGACCACTTTTCCGAGCAAACTCTTCTGAAAAGTTTGAAGGCACTTGTAGAGTGCCAGGAGTTCGAGAACGTTTATGTGGAGTTTTCTTTCCTCGACTCCCCACCTTCCTTGAGCTGTTTCCTCGCCGACTATACCTCCCCATCCTGAGGCAGAGGCGTCTGATTGAAGCACGCAATCCGCTTGAGGTGGATTCATTTGAGTGCCTATCTGAAGGTTTTCTGTGGTCCACCAGACTAGGTGCTCTTTCATGTAGTTGGTTATAGGCACAGGATCTTGTAGGTGGCCTCTGGACATTCTCCAGTGACTCAGTAGGTGGAACTGCAGTGGCCTCATTCGAAGCCTTGCCCTCCACGATGTCGTAGCACAGAAGTTCATCAGACCAAGCATCGCTAAGAAACTTTGAGCAGTTATCTCCCTCTTCTTTGCTATCGCCCGACACATGGTAGTCAGTCTTAGGATATTCTCCTGAGATGGGTGAGCTAATCCTCTCTTGGTGTCTAGATTGAAGCCTAGGAATGTGCATACTTGTGTGGGATTTAGCATGCTCTTTTCGTAATTGATATGGAATCCCAGGTCCTGTAGCAGGTTGGAAGCGGTCAAAACCTGGGACTGTAAGACCTCCCTTGACTTGCTGTAGATTAGCCAGTCGTCTAGGTATGTTATCAGCGTCACACCCCGTTGTCGTAGGTGAGCCGCTACTGTGGAGATGACCTTCATGAAGGTGTGAGGGCTTATAGATAACCCGAACGGTAGACCCTTGAACTGCATTGGTCGTTCGTTCATCATAAACCGTAGAAACTTCCTGCTGTCTGTGTGAATGGGTATATGGAAAAAGGCATCGGTGAGGTCCAGCTTTACCATCCACATCGATTTGTCCAGAGCAGCTAGTACTGTTTGTATGTTGTCCATCTTGAATTTGGGTGCAGTGAGCCACTTGTTCAGTCTGGATAAGTCTATAATTATTCTCAACTGCCCGTTTGTCTTCGGTACTGAGAATATTCGGCTGTAGAAACCCTTGTGATCTCCTGTGACAGGTTCTACGGCACCTTTGGACTCTAAAACCATTAGCTCCGATACCAAGTCCTCTGAGAGTGTTTGTGGTACTGGATAATTTAAAGGGGGTTTTGTGTTTAAACGCAAACCGTGTTTTAACAGATCTATTAGCCAAGTAGAGGCACTGGGCAGATTGTTCCATACCTGCCAGTAACTGGTGAGACAGCCGCCTACTTTTTTTCGACGGTCTTCTTGGGTATCTTGAAGGATTTGCCTTTCTGTGGGGCCTTTCCTTTACTTTGAAAACTATACTTTTTACCAGTGTCACCTTCTTTCTCCGATTTTGGTTGAGCTGGTTGTAGTGACCATTTCTGCTGCTTGACTATAGATATCAACGCTCTGTTGGATGCTGTCGATGCATCCTGTGAGGTCAAATCAGCCAACTTTCCTTCAAACAGTGATGAATTAAGCGGCATGGCAAGCTTTAGCAGAGAAGACTTAGTGGCAGAGGAAAGAGCAGAGGTAGAGACCAACTGATCTCGCCTGACATGCACCAAATTAGCAAGTAAGCGTGCAAGCAAAGCAGCAGTATGGGATTGTGCAAGACATAAGCTCTCAATCGATCTGATGACTGCATCTGTATCACCCTGTTGCAAAAGCGCAACAGAGCTGCCAAGGACCCAATCTGAATGGCTAGCAACAAGCATCAACTGCCTTGTAAGGGTTTCCATCTCCTCAATATATTTGCATGGAATGAGGGCCTTGTTAGATGCCTTACCC
Source organism: Watersipora subatra (assembly GCF_963576615.1). NCBI lineage: Eukaryota > Metazoa > Bryozoa > Gymnolaemata > Cheilostomatida > Watersiporidae > Watersipora > Watersipora subatra. The sequence goes on from NC_088717.1 coordinate 4,285,502, forward strand.
AGAAGTGCAGCGTCCTCGTCAGTGCGGCTGTAAGACGATTTGAGCGTGTCCCCCTGTACTTGGTAGTTCGAAACATGGAACCCTCTTATTCTGGGATATTTCGCTGTGAAGGCTTGTTTCTGGTGTTTGACCTCTTCTATGGCTGAAGTCATGACCTGAGACAAGGGCAGACTATAGTCTGTATCGTCATCGTCTTGTGGTCTGTCTTGAGATAGCATCTGTTCGGCGATAGTCTTGGCTCTACGAGAACAGAAAATGTCATTATGTACTCATAAATATCTATTCACTAGATATATATCATGTACATCTATAAGACAATGTAACCACTATATCTATCATGATATCGACATGGAATATAACCAATATCAACTAGATATACATAGAAGCTACCATACCTCTTTACTTTGTGATCTGGAGGGGGTAGTATGGAATCCGGGAGTACTTCAAAGATCTTCCTTTTCAGCTCCCTCAAGGACATGTCTTTGCCATCTTCCCCTGTCCCGTTTTCATCATCAACGGTCACTGGTTGAGGCTGGTCTTCTGCTTCTTGATTGTCTGTCAAGAGAAGAGAAGGACCTGACATATTCGTTAACAACAAAGTAACGACCACCTTCTCAAGTTTCAAGACACAGAGGTACGGAAACTTGATCAAGGAGAGCCCTGACAATCCATTATAAACAGAGACCTCTCAGTTAGGTATTTCTGATATAACAGATATCCCACCGATAGCTCATGAGGAGGCTTACACATGTGCTCCGAGCTAAAGAGGGTGAGACAAGGAGATTCCGACCTGGGTATCCCCTTCCGAAAGGACAGGGCGAAGGTTAGGTCGGGTGCAAATCAACCGAGTCAAGTCAAGGTAAGAAAATGTCGATTTCGGAGTATAAAAGAACTCGTCCATCGACTACCCCTTGACAGGAAGGCAAGGGGTATGCTGTCCCTCTCAAGGAGGGACAAACATGATACGTACCTGCCATATTTAAAGCTGGAAACTGAAGAGAGAGAATTCTGTGAAACAGTGCGTGCTCCAACTTCAGTTGACGAACAAAAACTGAGCTTGCGTAGTTGGAAGCGGATAAGGATGGGTCAAGGAAAGCTTTTTTTGTCCGCCAAAAGCTAAATTCGAACAATTAAGCATATAGTAACTGTATGGAAGTATGTGAAATAAAATATCTACTTTCTGTTAGTCTATTCAACAAGCTGCATGCAGATTGCGCGAACCTATAGTTTGCACTTATCATATTATCAGAGGTTAAAATGTTCAATAGTGTATATTACCAACGGTTTGTTGAGCGATAGACTGCACTAAGGTATTAATCATTTGCTGTTAAACCAATGCGATTGTTACTTATCACAAGGCAGCAAACTTCTAGTTCTGTAGGTTAGTGCCTTGAATGTTAAGTTTTTGTAAGCCCAAGTTATAAACATGAACTACAGAAACCAAGCAAGGAGTGGAGAGTGCCTAGAATGTAGTTTAAGCAAGGAGGGCAAGAAGAGTGGAAGAGAGAAAAAGGGCAACAAGGGTGATGGTAAGAGGGTGAGAGAAAGGGATGACCTAAAACAGCTTTAGTACGTAGATATAAAGTCAAATTTACAATTTATTTTAAGTGCATTATAGCTAGCTGTGCACACTAAATTTATAACTATACCAAAGAGAATACTTGGAAGCAATTGGGAAATAAGTTGAACACTATTGTAATTTTTACTCAGTTTTTTGTGACAAGTCTGATACTAAAAGGTCAACTGTGCAACTTGTTTATTATTTTGCATGCTAAAGAAATGAATGTTTCAATAAAACTAAGAGACAGTTCAGTGAAATTACATTATTATTAATTTTATTATTACTATTGTCAGTATTATTATTATTGTTTTTACAAAAACCTGAAGCATGCATGTCTGTAATACTGATTGTATTTGTCTCCTAAAGACATCACTTAATAAAAAAAAAACTAGCTGTGTAAATGTATATAAAATAATTTATAGTACCAAAAAGTGAGACGCTATGTATAGTTACTCATCATCACTCTCTACCAAGATAGGCATCAGAGGTGTTCTATCACATAACTTAGCCGTAGAATTATCCACTGTCTTAAATGCTTCAAGCCACAGTGTAACGTCTATACTGTTTGGAATAGTACAAAGAAAAGAATGTCCATCTATGTCTTTGTTAGGTGTGACTCTAATAGAATTATCTCCTTCCTGAACTACATGAGTGTTTCGCAGACTAACATACTTTTGACTAGTGTTAGACTTAGAGCTGAGTAGAATGTAGTGGTCTGTGTTGTTGTTATAGACTTTAGCTTTGACAGCGATCTTTCTCTTATTTTCTGTCTGAATGTAGATTATCCCTGATTTTTTGACATGGTGATCTGCAGAAGCATCTTTACTACAGATCATATCTCGGTGATATTCGTCAAGCGTTGGTATCCTTGGGTGTTGTTTCAAAGGCAAATTATCTATGTCTAGTGTCCTGTCTTGTATCATTGTTGTACCTAAAATATTTAAAAAACATGAATCATATGGGTAGATTCTAAAGTTTCCGTGCTTGGTACTCTAATCAGCCGGTTTTTCAGTAAGTGTGAAGAGTTTTTAAAGCCAGAGTATTCAAGCACTTGGTTATCAAAATTGCTACTCCTTTTTTAACACTGATGTGCGTATTGAATCGAAATAAGCGGTACTTACCAAGATATCGTCTTAGATTTAGCAAGCAAGCAAAGGTTAGTTCATCAATTGATACTGTCCTATACAGCTGCGAAGGTGTCTTTATATATGCTCTAAATGCTTCATCACAAGCTTCAAATTTCATTGGATGATAAATCAAATTACGAGCGAATCAGAGGAGACAGATTTAAGCTTCTATAATCAATATTAATTACCCATGACTTAGTGAATGTGCCGACGCAGTTTAGATTTGACATCTTTATTTGTTGCTAATAACAGCACGACCAACATTAAACGCTTACGCAAATACGTGAGATGCTACTATTAGCAAATATTCACATCATAGGGACACCAGATCTTGCATCAAAGGGGGTGACATAATACTAAGTGTTCCTCAATTTGATACGCATGAGCGCTAATGTACTTAGTAGTTCAAAGGAGACTGATGGGTGTACAGCTATAGGTTCATATTCACAGTACTAGCTTAAGTACCTCTATGTCCTGAATAATAACCTTTGCACAGTCAAGAAACCAACTATAGCAAAGCTTAAGGGTTGCTCAGCAAACGAATCAACCATTTGCTATTTTTGTAAAGCTTCATATCACGGCAAGCTAACTGACGTTCAAAGCGGAATGACTATACATCGATGTGTTTATGAGCATACTTGAAGAAAAAAGCTGCTCTAACTTATGTTGGACAAAATATGTAAAATTGAAAGAACTTGCGTATCTTTCAATTTTTCTGTTTTATAAATAATCCTTTTGTTAACCAAAGTCTTTTATATGAGTTACAACATTTGAAATAATATTATCAATTTAATAATATTGTACTTGGCTGAAGTCATGATAGTTATTGTAAACTATGGTAGCGCTCAGTTGAGGTCAAACAAGGTCATTATGATAACAGTATTGTTGCTACAAAGCTCCTGAACAACTTATTAAGCATATCTTGGATGAAGTCAGCTAAAGACTTCTGTCAACAGAGCAACAAAACGCCAACTAATAACATTTTGCAAAATAATTGAATGGATCTCATGGGAGAATGACAGCATTATTATGCAATCAATATTAATATCAACACAGGTACTTCTAACAAATATTACACTGCTGTAAAGTGAGTGCACCTGACAGGTGCTCTGTTGGTAGTCCCTTGACTGATGTGTCATATCAGACCATGTCATTGGTGACTCATCAAGCTGTATGGCTGCTGATTTCTGGGTGGCTTTTAGCTTGCAGAAATAATGATGTGTTTTGGGGTTGCCCCAGATTGTTTAGCAAATGAAATAATTATGTAACAAGTGCTATAACTGGAGGGTTCCTCTAAAGAGTTGCAGCAGGACTCTAAAGATGAAAAAAGACACATGCACCAAGACCTGGAGAAATAATGGTGAACCCAAAAAGTAAGGCCAAACTCCAAACTGTTGCCATAGTATATCTTTTAATAGGCTGAGGGTAGTCGAAAGGAAATGCTAAACACTGTTCGCTGATTTTCACCGTCTATAACAAGTAACAAAGTTGAAAGATCAAACTTTAATCTGTGGTATAGACAGTTATACCAACTTCTTAGAATGAAGAGTTCTAATTCAAAGTTTTGACTACTTTTGATTCGGCAGAAACTTACAATCAAAATGCCTTTAGATTTTACTCGACGCTTCATAATTAAGCAACTTACAGCTCTAATTTCTTAAGGCATTTTTGACAATTGGTGTTGACATATTTTGTAACCAACTCATCAGTGGATACGGATGGTAGAAAAATTTAATGTCTTAAAACAAAAAACAGCAAACAAAAAGTGATGACATGTTGATATAACTACATTGTATAAATTTGTACGTGGTGTGTAAAACCTTTGCTTAAAAAAACAGCTATTTTAGTTTTCTTTTGATGAGTTCAAAGTTTTCAAAGCAGACGACTGCTAGACTATTCAGAGCAATTGTCAGTGGAATTTTTACTCTCACCTGGCTCGTCTACCACTTGATAGTTTTGTCTGTTATGCTTTTCTGGTTTGTGATAAACACCTCTTACGTTGTGCAAACTCATTGTTTGTGGTTTGGTCTCATTGGCTAAAGCCTGGTTCCCATATACGTCGCAAGGCACCGGCGACAGCACCGCAGGTTATTAGCGATGAAATGGGAACCTACGCGCCGGGTTCCGCCGAGGACCGCCGGTAGTTGCCGGCGGCCTCGCAATAGTTTAGCGCTGGTCAAATTTTGCAAAAGACCGCTGGCAAAACCTTCCAGAAATGCACTGTACGGGTGAAGGTCACCATTATAGAAATGGCATGGCTAGCGAACATTTTATTTGATTACGCAATTATGTTTAGCGATGCAGCTTATATGTGAACATATGCCGCCGAGCCTAACGTCGCAAACGTTTTGCTGCGTAAGTTACCGCCGGAGTATCGCAATCGATATGGGAACCAGGCTTAAGCTTTTCCTGCTAGCTGCTCATTTATTGAGAAGGTAACCCTCTCCTTACACATTGTTTAGACTTGCACATGACGCTATGTAAATAGCTATTCTTGTCAAATACTGTTAAAATACTTGTCAAAACTTGTTAAATATATTTCATTTTGAGCAGTTCCGAATGCGCTAAACCTGACAAGACTGTGTCGCTACTTATTAACCTATTGGACAGGCCTGTATTCCTTGGGGCGGCTGGCCGACTGAGCCACCCCAATATTTTAGTAATTTTTGGCGGACAAGTGCTAAGACTTGCAGTCTAAGCTCATTAACTTGGAATTTCCAACAAATATTTTACTAGCAACTAGCGTTCTATATTGTCTCCGTGGTGGTCTCGCCAAATGAACGATCTTGTGAGACTTTGTGAGACTTTGAAACTGAACTTTATAGTTTATAGTAGGAGTGTGAAGAAGACCCCTACACTTGCATTTTCCTTATCATAACATAACCGAATCAAAACATCGACGAGGGGCACTATAATGGGGCAGGCTCATCTAAATAATCTTTTAATATTACACATACCTAGTATATAAAGATGTTGAAATAGAAACAAAATCATTTGTGAAAGATTTCTGTCATGAACACTTTGACAGAATAAAAGCTATTGCAATAAAAAAAGTAATGGCGCTTTTTCTGTCAATGTCCCTTACAAAAATCTGTAGTGTCATGAGTTTTATATCGTAATTTTATTATTGTTCCTTCAAGAAAGAAAAGTTTTGCCTTCCATGAACTATAAATAATATATTTATGTAAATTTTTATGCTTACAATTGATTGCATTTATGCATACTTTGAGGGTTGTTAGTGCTTAAAAGATCCAGAGCTTCGGGGCACAGCCACAAACCCCGTTGGGGGCTTACATTGCCCCCAAAACCCCCAGGTGTTTATAACTAGTCGCCTAACATTTGCCACCTCAATTTGCAACCAGGGAATACAGGCCTGCTATGGGATCAATATTTAATGACACAGTCTAGTCTTTTTACCAAAGCACTGGCATTACATGCGCGTTGTGCAAACGTCTATTGAAACACTTAATTGCACGGTATCTCAACTTGTGCACAACTCCAAATGTGCATCATGCTCATCATGCTCACCATTCCTTCGTCATGAAAACATATTGGTAAACTGATGACTTGAGTTAGTTGCCAGAGCTTAAAGCTGAACCAAAGATTTAGCATTAGTCAGCATTAGTAGACTAGAATAATTCTTCAATATTCTTCACCAGTTTATATCGGCTTTTCTACCCGGAATTTTAAATAGTTTTAATGGTAAAGTAGAATTTCTGTTGTACTGAATCCTTGTTCGATTTACTTCCTATCACAGGCAGAAGCAACTCTATGTAGAATCACTAAACAGTGAATTCACTTTTACAACATTACAGTAGGGTGTGGTTGGTCAACAGTCTTAAAACATACTAGCCATTTATGCCAATGACAGCAGCTTATCTTTTGCCCTAAATTGTCATTTTAATACACCTTATCACGCGACTTAATTTCTAGAAAAGAGCTCATCTCGACAGAATCTCCTTTAATGCAATATGATTAATTTAAATATGGCCAAACAGCCGTTTGTTTCATGCGAGCTATTATCAACATCAATTTCATCGTTATTGCTAGCTGTAATTTAACCTTTTGGCTAGGTAAAAACCCGCAAAAACAACCGAGAATCTTGGAAAAAATTTTTAAATTGATTAAAATTGGTATTCTATGAACAAACATAGCTAAAACTGAAATTTATTTCTATGAACAAAGTTTTTTGTATATGAACGTTCATTAACATAAGTAGCCTACTACTAAAAGAAAGCTACGACTATTCACAATTGTGTATGTACAAAATGCTCGAAAGCATACCTTTTTGGCAGAGTCCAACGCCACAGCGTAGCCAACGCCAGTAGCATAATCATCGTCCGAGCTACCATAACCATCGCTTTTCTCGGTATATTCAGTCTTCAGAGTTTACATCACTACCGTCATCTGAATTATTATCATACTGATCAGACAAAAGATCACTAACAAATGCAGATCAACTAAGTTTTTATTTATTGTTCTGAACGTCAAGCCACATGTTGACTAGTTTTTCCAGCTTCCATTTTTTCTAAGGAGTCGCGATTTCAACGCAGTGCAACGTCTCTCAGATAATCTTTTCATATTGTAATTCATCGTCTAATATCTTGCCGATAGTATTTAAGATTTACTAGAATTTACAATGTATATCCTTTGTTTATTGTTACTAGGCGACAGCATTATAAACAAATGACTACCGAAAGCGACAGAAAAGTCGTTTCCCTGCGGAACCGATAAACGACATTATGGTCGTTTCCCCAGCCAAAGGGTTAAAGCAACTTCAGGCATCGAAGGGCGAGCTCAAACCCATTAGCCATTTTTGTGATAATACACTGTTCCTGGGTGTAAATTAGCCTGGGCTCTGCGATAACCAATTACCCACAGCAACTTATTGCTTTCCAAGTGCACTAATACTTGTCACTTGAGACTATTGTAGGTCACTCTGTTAATGACTGACAATTAAAAGCTTCAGTCTTCAGAACGATTGTGGCCATAATTTAAACTTCTTCAAGTTGACTTCTTTTTTTTACCAAACATGGCTGCCTGCTGCGTACTTACACAGCTAAGACCAGTTTTTCCCATTGGTTAAATTCACTTTAGGTGAATATGTAGGATAATGTGAAAGCACTCCGTTAAGCAGAGCTTTATTGATTGAGTGAGCAGAAGGTTATTGCTTTTATGACTGAGTTGCGTCCTCTTGTTGTCAGAGTTCCAACTAAGAAGTTTTTAGTGATCATTGGAGATTCAAAACAAAGTGTGAGTCCAATTTGAGACTCATTTCTTAGGTGTCTATGTCTCGGCGGGTAGTTGGGGTTGCTCAGTATTATTCCGGCGTGCGTTTGTCTCCCGTTCAGCTTGAGAGCAAACGCAAAATTATCATTTTAATAATACTGTTCTACATCTCGATGTGAAACAATACTTGAAGGGGATTCCTATATGACCAAATTTTTGCTCTGCCAATGACAATATGTCCATCAGGCCAATCTTCGCGTCTCATTGGCTCACCTCAGTGTTCACAGGCTTACACAAAGGTAGTTTCCCCTTCATATTGAGCTTGGACAGTGTTACCCTAGGACACTTATATTTCGCTACTATTTAGTTTCGTGAGTAGCATACAGAGTAAAATTTCGCTGCAACTTAATTTCGCAGCTCTGATGAGTGCGAAAATATGGTGATGTGAAAATAAATGCAGTGGAACAAACATAATTAGATTCCTCAGGTCCATTCACTGGTAAGAAAAAGATTTTCAATTTGGGACTAGTTTGTAATTGTGAACCGCAGGTAGAATTGTGTGGGCGATATCGCTGATGCAATTTGATTGCTTGCTGCCATTTGTTTCTTGGACTATCAATGAACAAAGCTATTTAATTTCGTGTTTTCGCTCGTTCGTTATGATAGTTTAGTTTTGCTCATGAAATTTTCGCGAGAGGATGACTCCGCGAAAACGCGAAAGTTAGATGAGGTGAATACATAAGTGTCCTAGGGTAAATATAAAATCTCAACCTATACTTGTATATTTACTATTTTAGCAAAGAGTTGCTACAACTGTACTGTAGTTATGGCAGCATTTCACCTTGCACGACGGGAGGTACCATCAATATTTTTGTACCAAACTTTACACCCACATGGCTGAAACAAGACGCAGTTGGTTGATTAATGAACATCCAGCATTGGAACTCGCGGAGTGAGTAAGAGCGCACGGTGCGTTAGACAAAACATATTCTAGCCTGCAGGGTTTAAAGAAAACCTTGAAAGGCGCTTGTCGTGAGCTATGACATTTCCGATATAAATAGCTGTTAGTATGCTCAACGCAGCTCTTAGTTGCAGTTGTAGCCACTTGCATAATGCTTCAAATTTCATCCAAACAGTTTGTTGACATTTCTCATTTCTCATTCAGCAATCCCACTCAGTTGTGATGCTGCCTCTGCATGTGAGTGTGTGCAATACCTAGCTGATGCTAGGTCATATTAGCCAATAAGCAGTGAGTTTAGATTTGAACCAAACAAACTACATTTAGCTAGATACTATGGCTGCAATAAATTATAGCATATGAGTAAATGTACATACTTAAACAAACCATTGTGAGATACATTGTATGGATCTACTCAAAATAGTAGCCACTCCATTTAAGGCATTTTTTAACTCCTGCGTGTAAGGAGATACTCGATCAGGTACGCCTGAAATTTTTAGGTTTTAGTCGCATACTTATCACAATTGAAAGAGAAATAAAGCAAGTTTTGTTAGGACTAAAATAGAAGATGGTGTATGTTAGCAGAGTGGAAAAGTGTCTGGGGTTGCAATAGCTAGTGCCATATCATGAGAGACAAACGGGAACCTCAACTACTGACATAATTCTTAAGACATTTTGTATTTCTGATTATTTAAACCACAAACAAGTTTTATCAGTTTAGATTTTGAAACATCCTTGCAGTCAGATCATCTGAAACTACAAAAATCATCTCAAGCGATAGAAAAATATCTATATTTTCTGATAAAAAGTTATTACATGTGTAACCCTTTAAGTATAAAAGTCATTATGAGATAGCTACGTACTTAAATAAGCTGTTTTATGGGCGTAACCAAACTATTAGCCATTCCACTTAAGGCCTTTTTCAATTATTGCCTTTATGAGAATATTCAACCGAGTACACGCAAGGTTTATGGGCTCTAACCATGTACCGCCCACAATTTTAAGAAAAATTCAGTAGGGTTTGCCCTGATTAAAATGCATGATGGCATTTGGTAACGTAGCCGGGTCGCCTCTGTTGATGAACAGTGTCCATACCTTCATATTACCAAATATTTTTGAGCAGATTCCATCAGACCTCAAGTTTCCAATACTAACAGAGTAAGTCTGTCATGTTATTCCTCATTCGTCGGTCTATATACACGTAAAGAACTGTAAAAAGGAGTTTTTGCTGTAGGCCTACTCTCGCTCTCTATAGGATATCTTAGCATGTAGTTTTTTTGGCTGTCTCTTGCCTATCTTTTTGGTAAATTTCTTTACTATTCATCGGCTTGATTTTTTAGTATAAGCATTATGTACTACTTTTATTTATCTCAGATCTGTAAACCACCACGGGACCCACATTAAATACAGGTACGAATCTAATAGCTGATTGGTAGAACTGTTGCTAACAAACGAAGCAAACAAAACAACCTGACAGTCGTGTAACCTAGCTGCACTATTACCTACTCAAATGAAGTAAAGGATAGGGCGTTCAGCTCTAGTTTATGTGACGAATACTATCATCTCGGTTTTACATTTCTTCTTCATACCGGAGGCTAATTATCACTTAGCCTCATTTGTTCAAAGAAATTCGTGCCAATAGCCAGTTTTATATTATTATTGTTATTAATTATTATCTATCATCGTAATGAATGACAACAAAGAAATGAATCTGAACAGCCGTAACATGGTATGGCCAATAAGAGATTATTTTTGGTCAGCTCCATTACCATGATCCCTGTAAAAAATATGAGCTAAAAAGGCTCTAGAGGACAATGTCTAGCCGCTAGAGAGCGTCCATGACCTAGTTGTCTAGCACGCTTGACCTTGACCTGCAAACCATGTGTTCGGGTTCAATACCCAAAAAAGTCACTGTTGATTACAAGATTGACATCCAAACATAAATTGTTTTCTGCAACTTTGCATGTCTTCAGTCGTCAAGTTTGCCATGCCGTTGGACTCAGATATGTTTAGCCAAAATCAGAGAGACACTGTACAACAATGCTCTTAAAAACACATATAACTTCTGCTAAGTAGACAGCAAACTAGATTTTCGAACGATTGCTCACACAGTAACTAGCTACTGTTTAAAAAAACCGATTATACAGCTAACTTTAAACCTAATAGGTAACACAAAGTTGTGCAAACCAAGTTGACCACTGCTGAATATATGTTAGTGTGCGTTATCAAAGGTAATACAGTTTGGTTAAAGTTGGAGATGTTATTTTCTAGATTGCTGTTAAATACATAGATGCTGTTACAAACATACATATCCATAAGCTGAACATATCTACAGTTATGCATAGCCACAGTTACACACAGTAACAGCTGCACATAGCAACATCTACACATAGTTACAGTCGCAGATACCCACAACACTGCATAGCCACAATTAAGTGACTAAACATAGCAACAGCTATGCCTAGTCAAAAAGTCACAGCTAAGCACTGTTGTAACTACACAGAGCGATGGCCACACATAATCACAGAAACATAGCCACAGCCGCGCGTAGTGAAAAGTACGCGCAGTTATGGCTATGCATCACTCCGACTACACAAATTTACAAACTAGCCATATAAAACAGCAGCTGCACATCATAACATTTACGCGTAGTTACAACTACATATAGTCACAGTTACACGTGGTCACATATACACATAGACACAGTTACACATATTCACAACTGCGCATAGTCATGACTACACATATTCACCTCTACATATGGTCAAAGTTATGCATAGTCACAGTTACACATAGATGCAGTTACGCGTAGTCACAGTTACACGTAGTCAATTTTATACATAGTCACTTCTCCATATAGTCACGATTGTATAGACTAGCATTTGACACCACTATGAGCACTGATACATTTCATTATTCTTGGAGCTAGGACTTGTGTTTCAGCTTTCTCCTCCATCAATCGTGACCCCTATCCTGTGATTAAGTGAATGACAGCCAATTAAATGAGGTCAGCAGGCAGCAGCTCAATTGAGACTCGGCTCCCATGAGAATCCTCTAATTGGCCAATTTTCAGCAGCCTACAGCCTTTTTCTTGACCCTGCACTTGAAGCAAGACTGGTGACTCACATCAGCTCTTCCGTAGTAATTGGGACATAAATGTAGCAATCACATAAAAGCTTAGAGGCAGCATTTCATGCAAAAGGTTTATACGGTCAAGTTTATATGCAAAATAAATTGTTGATTTAACAATAATAGCCTATATCAACAGTATCTATCCGGTCTTCTAGTAAATTCTTACATGTATTTGTGTTCAGGGTCCTATTCAGGTTTAGTATTGGTCATGTCATAGAAATGCAAACAGAATCAAGTATTAAAAACTGACTATTTTGTGAAGACATGATGGAACGAAAATGAAAGGCATAATTATATGATGCATGAAAGATAATATATACTGGGTTACAGCATCAGAGGTGAGATCAGAGGGTAAGTTGTCAAGCTCAGATGAGCTCACCTAAAATTTTAGCCAAATTTCATCTGAATATATCAGTATTTTCTTATCATTGGGGATTGTTTTTTATGTTTAAGGTGATCGGTCTGACAGGATGTTTATAGATTAAAATTGACCAAAGTTGATCTGCGCGGTTAAACCGCACGGATCAAGCAGAACTATGATTATGACATCTACAGTTGTAAAGAGACCAACAGAATAGAGACATGTGACACTGCAACTTGAACACAATAGGTGATATCAACTAAAGCAATTATAATAACTAGAGATGCCATTTTGAACCGGTATGTTTCTTTTGAGCGCTTTTACTGTGATAAAGTTTTGGTGATTTGAATCTTGAAACACCCTGTTGGCCAGATTACTTCAAAGACCCAAAAGACTTGCAATTGATAGAAAAATATCAACAATTTCTGAGAAAATCTACTAATTTTGTGTAAGTTCATTCTTAAGTAAAATAAAGCACAGGAGAAAGATAAGTTACTAGTACAGACCTCAATTAATGCCAACTCAGTGCAGTCTTTTGGCTGTTTCACAATTGTTTTCTTCTCGTCAGATTTTGGTGTAAATGACACCAATACTTTTCAAACCACTGAAAATACCATCAAAGAACTTGTTATTCCGCAAATAATTTTCTGTGAAACTTCCGTATAGGGCATACTTTTCAGACATGTATACATAAACAGTCAGACTGCAACAGGTTTCAATAGTGTAAACCAAATACATGTATATGACCAAAGGCAGCTGACCAAGTAAGAGAGCCAATTAGAATAAATCTAGGAATTGAGTGTAGGCTGCACATATGAAAGATGGGTGTAAATGACAGATGTGGGCAGGTGTGTGTGTGATTAGGTTAATTGTAACGTACTTCAGTGTAACTACAAACAACTCCACTTCAGGTTTGCTTTGAACTCTATTACACTACATATGACATCACAGACAGCAGCCACCAAATTGGCTTACTACCATTTGATTTCCAACCATGATCACATCATGAAACTATTCACAAAAGATATGCTGCAGTGTGAGAAGGTTCAGTTCAGCAATACAAGCAAAGGAAACTTCAGAGATACCTAACTACTGGCACTATGAAGTGATTATGGCACGTTTTACAATAGTTTTTATAAAATTAAAGTGCTTTAGTTTTTAAAAATGAATTCATTCTTAATTTAATTAATTTTAATTTAATTTCATTAAAATTTGTTTTTATTGTTTTTATCTGTGTTGTTTTTATTGTTTTTATCTGTGTTGTTTTTATTGTTTTTATCTGTGTTGTTTTTATGTTCATAAAACATGATACTCTCAGAGACCACATATATATTGAGGGTTTTTAACATACAGTTCTCTGTCTGTTACTAACTGTCGGTATACTAACTGTACATATATCTCAAAGTCACAAAAGTCTTCATCTTACTGCGGCAACGGTCTGACTATAAAATGCAAAACTTAATAAATCATTCTACATCAGCAACGAAACTCACAAAAAGAACTTTCACAATATTTGTTTCCTATTTTCATTTCTGTTACAATTTAGCAACATTTTATGCATCCCACCTTTTGAAAAAAGTACCTAATTCTGTTATTATTAATTTTTATTATTCATGATAGTAAAGTTTGTAGTTGCACACAGATACAAAATACCTTAAGCTTCCAACTTTATGACCATCAGCTCCACAAAACCACATTTTGGATCATAGAATGTCTGGAAGAGTCAAGCCTTGAGAAAGACTGTAGCCTATGGTTAGAAAAAGAGTCATGCTTGTTTTTAAGAGAACTGATTGAAATGACAATTGTTGCAGAAATCTATAGACAAGCAAAGGTCTGCTGGTACCATGAAATATAAAGATCAGATTGGAGTATATGTCGACTGTTCAAAGAAAGTTGACTGGCTCCTTGATGGCACCAGACAAGTCTCAGAATAACTCACAATGAAAGTTTATATAGACTGGTCTATTCAGTTATTGAGATTAAAAGCTAGAAAGGAAAAAACCACAGCACAGATGATTTGATCTCGATACCTCCTGGATAGCTTCTGAACACTATGGTAGCCAAGCTGTTAGCACGCTCATTACATCAGTCGAGTTCGGTTGACAGTTACGTGTAATGTAACGATTATTAGGTCGTCGGCAAACAAGGCACCCTGCATGTAATTGTTTTAGTAAAAGCAAGCTTACCTTCACTGGCTCAGCAGGTAAGTTAATAAAATTCATTTGCTAATTGTTTTATTATTCTTGCAACGCTGGACATTCATCTAGTAGATACATATATTTGTATATATAAGATAAACAGTAATATATATGTATAAAGACTCTAAAGGAAAAACTCATGTTGTTACAAAATATGAAATCGTGAGAAAATTAATTCAAAAGTTTGTAAGATTGTGAAGAGTAGGTTATTACCTACATTTATTACAGTAATTTAAAAACTACTTATACTTTTTATTACCATTGCGATTCTGTTATTTCAGCAGTTTTCGGCGAACTCAAGCCAAATTGTCATAAATTATGCCAATGCTAGTCAGTATGGACATAATATATTTTTATATTATAAAAAAGGCAGATAGGTACTTTGCTCTCTGTCATGCGGCTTTTCCTTTTATGTGCTTTCTGGTAAAGCAAGCGCTATCTCATTTTGCCAGATGTCAGGTCAATCTCTTTCTTCATTTTGTCTAACAATATCTGGTATAACCTCCAAGTCCCCCAGCCGAATTGGCCTGCACACAAAGCCCGCTGGCTCCCACCACAAATGCAAAGTTCTTGATTTTTAAGAAGAGTTATATGAAATTAGAGCTTCATATAACTTCACTCATCAAAATTTCTTGTTCATTAGTAAGGATCACGTTGAAACCTTGGAAAAAAGTTACTTATTTTAGCTCTAAGTTTTGATTAAATTAAATTCTCAGTGATTTTGTTCACTACTTGTATAGTTTATTGCAAAAATATGAAAACAACCCTTCAAAATAGTTTATGATTTTAATTGGAGCGTTCTCTATAGGGCGCTCTGAGAACATCTACACAATCAATGAAAAATAAATATTTCATTGATTGACATGACTGTTTTTGGTGGATTGCAAAAGGTAAGTAAATTAGCGGAAGAATTGGGTTAAGCTTGAATAAAAGGGCTAAAAGTGGAATGCTGGAATGGAATGCTAGAATACCAGTCAAAACTGTTTTTTAATAAATTTTAAAATAAGTTGGATGATGATTTTCAAATCAGTTTAAAAAACTAGAGAATTTTCTACTAACATTTTTGCAAAGTTTCCGGCTTGTTATAAAAATTGCTTTGCACTTCTTGGCAGTTTGAGGAGCTTTACACTTTTAACTGCCGGCCACATAACTTATTCACTTTTGATCTTGTATTTGATAATAGTGATAGCTTTTTTCTTCAGTTTTACCGTCATTTTTGATGTGGTAACATCACAGCTTTTTAACGAGAGAGAGAAACACTGGAGTTGAAATAGGTCAACTTCTAATAGTCATCATCCTAAGGTACGTTCTTAGAGTCACGTTCGGTAACAGAGCAGAAGTTGCAACCTACAATCAGCAAAAGCGTTCATATGAAAAACGTCAGTAAAAGTTCAGATGTTGCTCGAAGGCTTCTGTGTACTGCTAAGGAAAGTTCCCTTAGATAGTTGCTACACATTTTTACAACACTCAAAAAACGTCTGCAACAAAGAATATTGCCTCCGGCAGTTTCCAATTTCTTATACCAGTTTGTATTTCATTGTGCTCAGAATACAGCATATATGCGTAATCACAGCTATAGAATACACCAAGTTGTGACAAAGAGGATGATGAAGCTTTATTAGACAAAATTCGTAAACTTTTCTCCAATTATCTGAGCCAAACTATTTTCATATTTGAAGGTAAACAAGTACTCGCGTATGTTTGACAAAAATATTGAAGACAAAAAATGACATAAACTAAAAATAATATTACACTTCTGATTGTGTATCGTTTAATTACTGATGATAAGCAATAATTAAGCATAAGCATTTATTTACATATAAACTTGTGATATTTCAGTATACCAACATACCTGCAGTGTCAAGTGCATTACCCAGAGTTACGGTTTGTTTGACACTATAATACATGTTGATGTAGTTAAGTTTTGTCCTCTCCTACTGTTCTTTTGTATTACATGACAGTCAATGTTGAAATATTTTGTGACTCATTGTACCCTAGCGACAGTTTCTGGCAGCCATGGTTTAACCAACATATTGGCAGAAATTCCTTTACTCTAAACAACTGGGTAATCTGTTCTGACCAAGAAATGGTATCTCACCTTACATGTCAGATGTTCACAAGGAGTAACTCATATGAACTTGTCAACAGAAAAAGTGCTCCAGTGATTTCTATATGAAAATTTTTCTTCTGATGAATCTGATGATACATTTTCAAAAATCATGTTCTTTATAAGTGATCATTATAAAAAACAGGATTTTGTAGACGTGCATAATTTTTTTTATTAGTCAAGTTTTTTATTATTTCCACTTATTGGGTAAACGCTATAACAAGCCTTTTTCTCCAAATAAAGCAATTATTTGCAGCAGTTAGTGTCATATTAGATTCCCGAGTTGAACAAGTCTGTGAGTAGGATTCTGTTGGTCTTGTTTTTATCAATCATGTTATTTTGCTGCTTGTTCCCAAGGGTTGGTTGAACACACCTTTTTTCTGCTTTTGACCTTCTCGGCGATCATTTTTGCTGACTGCATGCTCAAACCGGTTTGAACCAGTCAGATGTTTATCCACTAGACTGTAATTGTTTTCTGTACTGAGATGCCTTGAGATAATGGCTAGAAGTCAGACCTTCTATTAATAGCTTGCTTATAACATGACACACGAATAGTGTACAGCAGTAAAGGTTTCTTGCCCTTTTGAAATAGTCTTGCGACAGACTTCCAACAAACACTCATTTCTAGAAAAACAATGTTGATCTTTTAAACATGTTTGTTTCTCTAGAGAAAAAAGAAAGGTCAAAAGACGCATGTTTCCCCATCTCTCTACAAACACAACACCTTCATTAGACCAACATTGATCTTAAAACTGTGTCAGCCTCCGACAGCTAGTCAACCTTTGCAGACATTCAGGCCTGACTGAAGTTGATGATTCTCTGCCTTAGTAAAAACTCAGTTGATCTGTTTCTCTGAACAACCAACAGTTTATATACATGTGTATCCCATGTAATCTAGGTTTTATGATCTTTTATGACTCTACTAGCTGTACTACCCGGCGTTGCCCGGGTAATAAAAAAGTGTTTGGACAGAAAATTTATTTGTTTTTAACGTATACCACATTTGCCATTCTAATTTTTAAACTACATATCATGAGAGAAGTGTTTTGTGTAGCTGAAATAAATTAAGAGAGAAAATAAAAACAACTGTAAAGGTTTTCAAACTTTGTCAAACCACTGTAACTTTCAAACTTCATATCATGAGAAAAAAGTTTTGCGCAGGACAACTAAATTAAAAAAATAAAATTAAATTAAAGAATAAATAAAATAACTGTAAAGGTTTTTACACAACTGTAAACTTAAGCTTTCATAACTTGAAAGAAGTGTTTTGTTGAAATAAATTAGAAGGAAGAATAATAATAACGTAAAGGTGTTTAAATGGAAATGTGAAATCAATAGCAACTAATGGCTAAATATAGTCTATTTGGCTACGATTACAATCCAAAATTATTTGGTATACAATTATATGATTTCAGTTCATTTCAGGGTTGGCATGCAAAATTGGAATGTAGGCTAATATCGTAGGCTATAGGTACAAATGATCATCATTTAAAATAGTGCCAAAATACTATGTTAACTTTAGTAACTATAGGTACCTACAATGATTTCATTGAATTTTGTGGTTATGATCTGCAGGTTCAAAATAATATAACATTACAATGTACTACGTGGAGAAATTTTACCTTCGAGACAGGCATGTAACATAAACGCTGGTCAATAAAGATATATATATATATGTATATAGATACATATATATATATATATATTTGAAAAAATATTACGAAGAAAGTAAACTTTTAGTAATTGCGCTTTTAGCGCAATTACTAAAAGTTTACTCTTTGTAATATTTTTTCAAATATTTCATACTCCACTAATTATCTTTTAGGTTTTTAGTGTAGAGTTCTCTTTTTATATGCTTTTGTACCTGCTTTTAATTACTATATATATATATATATATATATGTATATATATATAATATATATATATATAATATATATATTAATATATTTAATATATATTATATATATAGTATATATATTATATATAACATATACATATATATTAAATATATATATGTAATATATATATAATATATATATATTAATATTAATGTATATATATATAACATATATATATATTATATATATGTAATATATATATATAATATATATATAAGATATATATATAAGATATATATATGTTATATATAATATATACATAATATATATATTATATATATAATATATATATTAATATATATATAATATATATATTATGTATATAATGAATATATAATATATATATATTATATATTTATTATATACATAATATATATAATATATATATATATATTAATATATATATTATATATATTATATTATATATATATAATATATATATTATGTATATATTATATATAACATATATATATATATCTTATATATATATCTTATATATATATTATATATATATATATATTACATATATATAATATATATATGTTATATATATATAATATATATATTATAAATATATTAACATTAATATGTATATATTATATTATATATATATTACATATATATATTTAATATATATGTATATGTTATATATATAATATATATATAATATATATACTATATATATAATATATATTAAATATATTAATATTATATATATATATATGTATATATATATATATATATATATATATATATATATATATATATATATATATATATATAGTAATTAAAAGCAGGTACAAAAGCATATAAAAAGAGAACTCTACACTAAAAACCTAAAAGATAATTAGTGGAGTATGAAATATTTGAAAAAATATTACAAAGAGTAAACTTTTAGTAATTGCGCTAAAAGCGCAATTACTAAAAGTTTACTTTCTTAGTTGAACATATATATTATATATAATATATATGTTCAACTTACCCCATCAGCCCTGGTTTAACTTGCCCCATAGGAAGAACAAGGATGACTCATTAAACGAAAGCTAAAATTTGCATTCAATTAAAATAACAATATCCAATAATGGTTTTCTATGCAATAGACATCCACCAGTAAAAAAATTTCGGCAGCCAAGTTGAATGTCTGCCTTGCAACCTAAAAATCTATTATGTCATCATAATCACTTTTAGGCAGTAAAATTGACTTATGTAAATTTTTAGCTTAGCTTGCAAGTGTGTATTGGCTAACTATTCAGAGAAAATGATGTAATCACGCTGCGCTAGTCATGTGACCGATAAATTAGATTAAAGCTATCCAGAAGAAGGCAAATCTTGGGGTGGTTCAACTTGGACATAGGTTTAACTTACCTTACCCTCCCCTATATATATAACATATATATATATTATATATATATGTAACATATATACATGTATGTACATGTATATATGTATGTATATGTACATATATATGTATGTATATGTACATATGTATGTATATGTACATATATATATGTATATATATGTATATATATATGTATATATATAAATTTATTTATATATATATATATATATATATATATATATATATATATTAGAAAAGGTAGAGAAATATTTCCCTCTTGGAGAAGAGATTGAAAAATGCTGGAATGTAAGAACAACTGTAATCCCAGTAGTCATTGGAGCACTGGGCGCAATAACACCGGCGCATTAAATGTGGTTTGCCCAAATACCAACAACAATCAACTCAGGTGAGTTGCAGAAAAGTGCGCTATTGGGAACAGCTAAGACCTTGAGGCGAGTGCTCAAACTCCCAGGTCTCTGGTAGGAGACCAGAGTTAGAGCAGAATTTACCACCCATACGGAGTATCCGGGGTGAGGAAACAATTTTATATATATATATATATATATATATATATATATTACCACCCATATGGGTTAACCGGGGTAAGAAAACAAATTTTTTTTATATGTATTTATATAACATATATGTATATATATGTACATATATATGTATACATATATGTTATATATATTACTAGCCTTGTTGCATAGCTCATCACTTTTGTAATTTGAGCACTCTGGTGTCAGCACTCTGGTGTCAAATAAATAAATATATTTATTTATATATATAAATAAATATATATATGCATACATGTGTATACGTATACGCACACATCCATATATAAATATATATGTGATGTGATTGTATTTATATCATATAATAAAATGTCACAACGAGCATATTTATACTTGTGGCCAAGCTTGAACATTCGGTCTACAATCAGTACGTAATTTTCATTACGCACTCAAAGCTGCTTTTATTTCCACCAGTTACGGAATGGCCACTTGACCTTTTTTGCGTGATTGTTTGCTACCACGCAGTCAACTAACCTATATAGGATAGTTTTGAGGCTGATAGTACTTGACCGAGAGCATGCCAATAATGTACTTCTTGATGACATGAGCAATAACGCTAGATAGCCACAACAAGGTACCATGAAAACTTTTGAAAAGTTAGTTAACGACAGTTAGTCACCAGGTATTGAAAGGTGGTAGCTGTAAATGTTTGTTTACTAAAAAATTACACCTGTCATATTATTTTTAGGATGTGAAAAGGCTTTACATGCAGGTATATATACTCACCTGATTCACTTACGCAGCTATTGCTCAAAAAGTTCAAATGCCGAGTTCAAATGCAAACAAGAGCTAAAAGAAGTGTCAGCCATATTGGTTTTGCAACTTGTGGAGACTAACCAAGAGTTATGTATGCATTAATGTATAAGATTCTCTGTACTACCAGGAGTATTCGTCGTGTCTTGAAACATTGCAGTTAAGTTACAGAATTTCAAACTTCCTAATGTAACCTGCTCGTCTGGGTGTAATAGTCTCTACTCTCACATTATAGCCTGTACTCGGATACAACCGTAAGTATGTTTTAGCCAGAAAATAGATATTCTGTACATTTTAGCATAAATTTTATTCGCTGGCTTTTCGAAGAGGCCTTTCAAAACATATCTAAGAGTACTAATATGGAACTTTGTATAGTGAAACGGTAAATTAACTCACAATGATTGCCTTTGGTTGATGGAAAACTTGACAAATTCAATGAAAACCATACTAAAAGAAAGTATTTTTTCAGAACTCGAGATCTAATAGTTGTCTTCTCTTTGTAGCACACTTTCTGTCACTTTTAATTGATTCCTAAGCAGCTGAAGAGCCCATTACAATGTTCTCAAGGTATTTAGACTAGATGGGTATTAACTTTATTTTACATTTATAACTTATACAATATCTATAAGTCATGGATATAACTAGTGTTGATAAGTGCAGGCTGCTTGTGAACTACTTAGAATATGGACTACTGGATAAATAATAATAATAATGGCATGCTTCTGTCATGTGGTGATAATGCTTGGTAGTGTTCTCTAGTAGTGAAACACACCACCGGGACTAGGTTTTTATAAGCTACCTTGGGTGGTCCTAACACTTATCAAGGGCTTCTTCTGGAACTATCAGATTAACCTGAAGGGATACATTTTTTGCAACACATCCAGTCTGACAGAGCTAGGTAGCCATTTCACTTGTCTAATGTGTGAAGGACAGAGGTGGATCTTTAACATGCCCACATTGTCAGTGTGGTACACGGGGCCTCCAAGTTAAGGTCTAGATCCGAAAGACGAAAGCTTGCTGAGAGCTTTTTGTCAGATTGGCATTAAGCAGGGCTCAAACCACCAACCCCATGTTTAACAATCAAAGATGATACCACTAAGCCAGCCTGACACCCTAGGCTACTGGATAATATAACTATAACCAGTGCCATCGCTTAAGGACAAATCAACTTCTAGAATGTTCTCTAGTTGTGCAGTAGTTAGATATAAGCATTTTACCATTTAAAAGCAAATTAGACCATGAGACAAAAATAGTAAATTATGTGTATTGAGCAAAAAAACTCTTTTTGCATACGCTGATCTATGTGTATTGGCATGGTGCTGGTGTCTGGCACAAGGTGTAGCAGTTTTTGGGAAAGTAGGAATGTAATGAATAGTCAGGCAGATTGGTGATACGATTTGAGAATGACTAGGTTATGCATGTGCAGGTAGAATAGTTTAGATCAACATGAGGACAGCAGACGTGATTTGAGATAAAAAGCTAGTAGCATAGACTACTAAAGAGAAAGGCTAATATAGTTATCCTCCCTTTATACACGAGCCTGGCGTTGTGTTTTTGCGAAATTGCCACTTACAATTCCTTTTGTAACCCTAACATGAAGGGAGGGTTATAGCTGTCTGTGAGAATCTGGATTCTACTCGCTGTCCCCCACACTCTAACTGGCCTAGCAAAGGCATCTGCATTGACTCAACTGGGAACAATTCGGATAAGAATTTATGAAGTTGCAGTTAAGCAGGACATATATCTATTAGAAAAAAGAAGACAATTCCAGTATATAAACTGCGTTACATGTCATTGATAGAACGAAAAGTATACACAATAAATTAACCACAATATAATGGCACATGATATTGCAACATCGTTACAACGATAAAAACTTCAATACATAAAATTATGTAGCGAAAAAGTATATAATAAATGAAATGGGAATACAAGAGCCACCATTCTAAATCAATAAATAATGATTGAGACTTTAAATATGAAATGGAAAGATGAGAGGGAGATCCGCAGCTAAAGACATCAAGAAGTCAAAAAAGAAATCGCTGTGGGCAGTAATTTCAACTTTTCTTTGACTTCATGAGGAAGCAGGTCCGCTTCATCGTATCTGTAACAAATGTAAAGCCTCACAAATATAGTTATTAGTTCCCTCAAAGCTTATCAACATGAATGTTTGTAACACCTATCAATGGACACCAAGCCTTGAAAATGAACTTGCACCAAATTTTTGGTACATTTTATTAAAAAGTATCAGCATTTTTCTATTAGTTACGATTATTGTTGATGTTAGAAGTGATCTGACTGCTAGGATGTTTTAAGACTGAAATCAAGAAACTTGATTGCGATTAAAATGCTCAAAAGAAAATGGTGTGCGAACTGTTGTTACTAGTTGATATCATTGCTATAGCTGATATCGACTGCATTTAAGTTGCAGCATTACATTTCCCTATTCTAACCATAAAAAATTTTTATCTTTGCAACTATAGACGTCATAATCGCACTTTCGGTTGATCTGAGTGTTTCAACGTAGATTAAGTTTTTTACTTTAATATTGAAACATCCTGGCCGTCAGATCACCTCCAACATCGAAAACAATCGTAAATGAAAGAAAAATATTGATACTTTCTGATAAAATTTACTAATGTTGCGTAAGTGAATCTTTAAACAGATTAAGCTGAACTAGCAATGATACCTTGAATTATGTATTAATAGACTGCCATCAAACTCGATCACTAGTGCTACATGCTACGAATTTTTGAGCTTCGAAGTTGTGGTTTTGATCGTGGGAATTAAAGTGTCATATTTACAGGATTCACAGCTGACAAGTTTACGCGCTACCAAGAAATTGTCGCACAACTCCGCGTTTTCTATATTAGCCTGTTATTAGCCATTTAGCTACAGCATGGCACATATTTTATATCGCGGCTGACACGATTAAAATGCGTCCAAGGTCAAATGTCATTCGTCCCCTTCCACTTTACAATGACTATTTACGGCATCTGCCAGTTGGTTGTACACAGTTGTATTCTTTTCTCTTTGGCCATCTATCTTTAAAAAGTATTTAACGCAACCACTAGGTCGAGCATTGTGATAACTAACATGTCTGAGAACAGAGCGTTTATGATTTTAGAAAAAAACTCCGAATTCGAAAAAAAAATCCCACACGTTTTGACATTAAATTTAAAATATTGTTTTAAAAATTATTAAATATTTGTGCTTTGACATTTTAAAATAAACGTGTTTTAAAATATTTTTACAACATGTGCGTTGAAAACAGAGCTGCGTAGGGATGCTGTAAAGACGTCACCAATGAGTAAGATGAAAATCCAACATCTGATCGCCAAGATTTGTGCAATAATACGAATATTGATGTTTACATAATACGCAGTACTTTGTTGTTGATACAAGGTTTTTAAAACTGTCCCCCCTTGAGCTGGAGGTTTGAATCACTTCAAAGAATTCAATATGTGACATTTGAAACCATTTACATGCTGCGAAGATGAAAAATACGATAACAATTCGTATCATGTAAGACTAGTGAATGTTTGACTTGCGGCTGATGGTAAGCTGCACATTTATTGTTTTGGATGTCAAATATTTGTCATATGATCACTTAATTACAAATGGCTAGACAACTATTTTCTCACTCGCTTTGAGTTGTCTTCTACTGACACTATTTATGTCCAGCAAGTAAATGAACACTAAACTGGAGCGTTTAACTGTGAATTCTACAAGGAAACTCAACTCGGATTTTCAAAGACATCTATCTAAACGGTGGCATGCATGATCAATAAATGCTTGTGTGTGAGCACTCCTTTAAACATTGAATATGATGACTGCTTATCTTACTGCAAACAGAGACTGTGTTTTTGAGAGCATTGTTGCACAAGCAATGGCTCTGTGACAGAGACTAACAATAAACACTACAGCTACAGAGACTAACAATAAACACTACAGCTACAGAGACTAACAATAAACACTACAGCTACAGAGACTAACAATAAACACTACTGCTACAGAGACTAACAATCAACACTACGGCTACAGAGATTAACAATCAACACTACAGCTACAGATACTAACAATAAACAGTACAGCTACAAAGACTAACAATAAACACTACGCTACAGAGACTAGCTATAAACACTACAGCTACAGAGACTAACAATAAACACTACAACTACAGAGACCAACAATAAACACTACAACTACAGAGATCAACAACAAACACTACGCTACAGAGACTAACAATAAACACTACAGCAACAGAGACTATTCAACATGCTGCTATTTATTGCAACTTTCTTATTGCCTCAAGTATCACATGTGAAAAACTTTAACAAGTTACAAGTAGACTACTAAACGCATACAACATTTGTTTATTCAGTTTACAGCAACAAGTTGAACAGGTTAAATGAAATATAAAACTGAATGACAAAGGTATGTAAATTATGATATATGACCGCAGAAACCCAACAATCTGTCCACCAGTATGACAACATAAGCAATGAACAGACAACTCCGACGAATCCCTGCATATACATCAACAAAGGCGTGGCTACACACAGTGATGAAATGCAGTCCCGAAGATAATTGCTTTGGCTACACGTACGGACGCTACTAAATGCCATATAGCTAAACCAATAAAAATTGGCAAGCATGTAGTGCCATGACACATGAACTATCATCAGGATATTTACTACCTAATACCCTAATAGTAGGTACTTCCACAACTCGCAATAGAAATAACAATTGTACAGCTTATCAGATTTCTATGTTTTGCTCAAATAAATGCTAAATTGTTGACGATGAAAACAGTAAAGTGCAAGAACATGTTAGGAAGTGACAAAGGAAACTATAGGAAGTAAAGGGGTTTGAATAGCGAAAGAAATGTCTGAAATGTTTCATGAAATTTTTCAAATTATACTAGTAACTTTCATTTATCTGTTATAGGTGAAAATTCCCTTGCTCACATATTCATAATACAATACTAATATTGATGTACATACTTATTTGTACTCATATGTTCATTATGCTATTATAGTTATCTTGTATGTTATTATAGTTATTATTACTTACTGTATACTTATTTGCGTGAAGCCCTGATATCATCGTCATGCAAAAGTGAATTGTGGATGAAGCATTGGAAATGAATGAAATGGAATCGTGATTATTAGAATGTGAAATTATGTTTCAGCAAATCAGGGTTTTATTTTTATTAGCGTAGGCTAATATGTTCATTTCGAATTGACACATCGACAACACATTAATGACACATCGAAAAAGGGTTCGCTGTCGACAAAGATGCATGTCATCTGCGTATATAGCCAGGCCTCAAGGGGAAATATAGAGCTGATTTCAAGTCATCAAGTTTACAGGAGCTTATGTTAAATTGATGCAGCAGTTATGTGACGATGTGCCAACCGACGTTGTGAGCTTCGATACTCAAAGTCCATGAAAGGCTGTATAGCGCAGACGATGCCCATTGGCGCAACAATTTGAATGCCAAGAACATACTTTAGAACTTAGCCTAGTTTGTGAAAAAAAACAATATTACCGCTGTAAATTATCACATATTTTTAAAATCGAGTTAATTCGTGTACCTTAACTCGGTAAAGTAAACACGATTCTATGGTACAGCTAAAAAACGATTGAAAACTTGCAGTGTGTCCATCAACTGCGCTTTGACGCAACAACCATATTCCATTTGCCGATGGATCCGAAATTTCACTGTTATATGACTCACTATCTTGGAATAATTAATTAAATTAGATCAAGTTGAACAGAGAAAGCATCTATGGAGCAGCCAAAAGCAAATATGCTGCCAAAAGGAAGAGTGGCAAGAGCCGAGCGCATAACATACCGTGCTGCCGCTCCTGATTTGCTGACAAACTGCACTGATGATTCCTGGGAGGGTACCATCAGTTGAGTGCCGTCATCAAAATGACACCAAAGGGAGCCATTCTTCATCTGGCTTACCCATCCCAGACCTGCGATATGATCATACCAGTAACTACATGGGGGTACATATCCAGACATGACACAGTCTTGATGCGTGCATCAGTGCATCATATTGAGTATGTTTTACAGAAGCAAAGCATGGGAAGTTTGAGAACTGAATTTAGTAGCAATTTCTTTACACAATGGTACAATTAAAAGCATTTTTACAAACGCCTTCAAAACTGCTACTAAAAGAAATACCGTACTTTTCGGACTATAAACCGCACCCCTATATAAGCCGCATCTGCTCTATTTTCCAAAAAACGATAATACAAACAATACATAATAATATAAAACAATACATAAGCCGCACCTGTGTATAGGCCGCAGAACCCAGGACGGTGTTTTGTAACGCGGCAGCAACTTTGCTGTTTAAAACGGAACAGTGCCTATTGGCACTGTTTCGTATTAACCGATGCTTTTTAACCTAGTGCCTAACGGAACAGCACCGTTGGGCATTGTTTCATATTTTCTTTCACCGCTAGAGGCGCACTAACCGGAGATTCTGATTAATGCGCTCAAGCGATGAAAGAAAAAGCTACAGAATAGCCGCACCCTTATATAAGCTGCATGGCTCAAATCGTCAAAAAAAAGTAGCGGCCAATAGTCCGAAAAGTACGGTAAATATAATGAAATAAAATCTAAAACGTGATGGTTTTATATTTATATCTGGTAATCTAAAACCCGTTATGAGATAACAAAAAATTGGAATAATTACAATTTTTATCTTATAATCGCATAAAGAGAGTCGACTAGGGATGGAACCAACTGACGGATTTTTTGACGGAATCAGAAAATTGATTGTAGTCTTTGTTACAGTAACCTATGCTGCCAAACTCATCATTGGCAGCTATCTAAAAAAGCCAAGAAATGAGTATTTTTACTAAAAGTTTAGTTGAGGGCCAACTGTTAACTTTAAGCAAGAAATGAATTTAAGACAAAAAATGTTCCTGCGTTCCTTTAAAAGGGTCAGGGTTTCAAAAACCTCAATAAGTCAGCAGTGACAGCAATTAAAAAAAAGATATAAACAGAATCAAATTATTGATTTAGATTGTTGGTTTTGAAATGATTGCGACTTTAAGCAAGCGACCCAACTGACATAACAAATGTTTTTAATATCATTCTGTGCTCTTGTTGCGGAATAGTAAAAATCACAAAAGCAGCGATTCAAAAAACAAAAACATGTTACATCAATTTAACCAATTAGCTGTGTAGGGGTAATGTTATGCAAGAAATCAAAGGCTGAGCATAGATATATGTTTCCATCTGTACTTCAGACGAATAGACAGAGCTGTGAATTCAACAGCAACTAAGAAAATAGTCAAAAAAACAATAAATTTATATGAGGTAAGAAATTTTGCGCAAAAATTTATCTATGACTTCAAATATCTAGCAAAACTAAAATTTTAAACTTGGGATGTGCTGTGCTTATAATATTTCAACACATTTGCTAAAAGCAACATTGAAAAGCAGTCACAGCAGAAATCCCTGCCGAATTTTGAAATATTGCTGTATTATTTAATACTGCTTGTAGAGACAGATGACTCGAAAGAAATTTATGTTCTTTGGTAAACCATAGATGAAGAAATAAGGGTGACAACCATACATTAATTACACCGCAAGTAACATTTGTTTTTGTGATGCATATGGGGCTATTTCAAACCAAGTCCTACAAAGGTCTGGTATAAAACAATTGTTAGCCAAACTGATTGACTGATGTGTTTTTAACTGACCTACGTCACTGCGCTTGCGCAAGTGTGCCATCTCACTACTCATTATTCTAAGGAGAAATAACTCGTGATTAAAGTTGTCTGCTCTTGAAGCATCTTCACAAAGGTGTAGAGTAATAGACTGCTACGCCTCATTAAAGAGGCGGTACATAAGAAACTCACAAACGTTTATAAGTAATAGCATTTTAGATTTCAATTTAAAACCAAAACTAAATCTGAATTGCCTACCTTGGTTTGCCTCATATAAATTGTAAGTTCGAGGTTGCCGACAATGTTTTTCCAACTGATGATGTAATCAACAGATAAACTCACATAGAGAATGGTTGGACTGTTTGCATTCCTTTCGAAGATTTTGCTTGTTTCGCTTTTATAAAATATTCCATGGTAATAAAATAAAGATTTCGATATTTAGTCATCGATCAATGAACGTTATGAATGAACGTTAATGAACGTTATATACTCATTACAAGATGTCTGCTGAAAAAATGAGCAAACACCAATCCTTTTTCTTTGAGAAATTTTGTAGAAAATTTATTTTTCAAGTTATTGAAATTTATGTTATAAAATGATAAAGACTTGATTCAAGCAATTAACGTAAAATGGTTCTCCACTATAAATTATAGCTTGTCTAACTTCAACATGTACAACAATTATATGTGCAACAAAACTACTTGACATTCCCGCACTCGTAAAACGAAATCCGTTCATGAAAAAATAAGAAGCAAATATTTAGCGCAGATAAACAGGGAAGAGGAAACTGGGAGACTCTGTTATCCACAGAGCACTCGATAACAGCTTCTTCAAACAAACACCTCTAAGATTGTGCTATTATATACCCATGAATGCAATGAATACCTTTTAAATAATTGCGCTGGAGAGCATCACAACTATTATATACAGGGTCAACCATTGCTATCTTCCTATGCCAATTTTCCTTGTCCTCTTGTTCATTGCTGTATGCCTGACTGCTATGCTCTAAGCTAGAGAGCCTGCTGCCGCTAGACGCTGCCCTAAGGCATTTTTTAGTGGAAACTTGCGTCGTGGCTTGAGGGGCTGATGGATAAATCCTGCTTAAGGTGGATCCACTGAAGGAACCGATCTGCAAAAATAGAAGACAGAAACTCATAAGGTGTGTTGGGTTCTCAATATAAAGTCTCACACCCCTGAAGAACGCATACACAATGACTGTAGGCAAAGGCGGTCCGCAGTAAGCTAACTTGCGAAATACGTGTCTTTGAATGCTGATGCCTCTATATAACTGATATATATTTGCTAGAAAATTTATTTTCGGTAAAATTTATATGCTATTTTTTTTAGAAAAAAACTATAAATTTACATAATAATTGTACAACTAATTGTATTACTATGTTTTGCTGAAATAAAAGGCTAAAAATTTACCTTGTTAATGATAAAAAGAGATGAATATAAAACCACAACGTCTTACATTTTATTTTATTTTTCTTTCTAACAGCATCTTGGAAGGCATCTGTTGAAATTCTTTTAAATTTACATGTAAGAACATGTTAGGTTCATGAAAAACCAAACAAAAGCAATTTAATTAGCGAAAGAATTATTTGAAATGTTAAATTAAATGCAGCGAGTGATTCTTAACAACCCAATAATGGCAGACTTCCGAGTTTATCTTGGCTTCGGCTTGATATAGCTTAGAAGAATAACGTATTTCCACTGGTCAGAAAAAATGTAACTTTATATTTTTTATGACATGTAGTATGATTGTACATTTAACAAAGTCTAACGAAAAGCTTCAAATCAATTTGGTTTAAAATCATCTTGAAGCGAAAATATTTCGCTGCAATAATCAATTCTGTCATCTAGGAGCATAAAGCGCAACAACAATAATTTTCAAGTGTTTTAGCAATGCTCTAACCGCGCATATAAAACTTATGGCAAACATATTAGCAAGAAAAGGTTGAAAGATGCGCATATCACGGGAAGAAAAGGCAGACGACGTAAGTGCATAATAACTGCTGTACACGGAACAGAATCTGGTGCACTCACATTTGATGATGTGATGCTGGGTGGTGAAGGAGAAAGGGGTTTTCCAGATGAAACCTTGTCTCTAGCCTGTGATCTATGAACTGTACGATTTCCAATCACGGCAGGAAAATGAGAGGCAGAAGTGAAGTGGTGATTAGTCGACTCCAAGAGTTGCTCTAGAGAAGTGCAGTGTTTCTGACACTGGAACAGATGATCAGAGGTAAACAAGCACTTGCTTTTGTGTATCAAGACTAAAGCTATTTTCTATATTCTAATTACTGTTGAACTAGGATGTTTTCACCGTTCACATGTAGCGTTTTTTTATAGTACTTAGCAAAGTTTAGCTTGAATCAGGAATTCACAGTTTGTAATATAAAGTAAGTACACCATGCTATGAAACACTAATGTTATTTTGCTTGATAACAGGAAGAATTCTTATGAGCTGTAGTTTTTGCCAATTTTCCGAATACATCAAATTTTTTTTTAGGTAAATAAGCCTACCTGTTTTTCTTGGCCATTTTGAAAATATTGAGCTTTCCCAGAAAAATTGCAACTCTAGTCAGTTTTCAGATGTCAATCGCGCTCAAAACAAGATCTACCAAAACATGTAAATTCAAGCTGCCAATAATACAATACCGGAATTAACTAGTCGTGACTGAAGTTACATAGCCCTAGTTCCACTCCTTGTGCTCTTCCCTGTGTGACACCCTAACAACTCACCGTCTTCACATGTTGCCACATCTCCTCCATTTCTGCAGATAACAGTTTGGACTCGGATTTCGCCTCCATTGTGATGTTCATGCCTGAACTATCAATAACTTGCACCATGCCAGCTGTAATCGTGAATTTGGGACCTTCATAGAAAACCGCTTCAAAATCTTCCCCGGATTCCATGAGCATACATTTAGCACGCTGCGAGAAATACGTAACCTTTGGAGTTCGTCGTTTCAGCAAAGATATGAATCTACAAATATGAATGTTGAAAGTATAAGGATTACGGGATCAAGGTCAGTGCTACTCTAGTCTACTCTCCAGGTGTATAGCAAAACTATGAAGCTTGTACGCTGAAAAAGATTGTTAATGAAAGAGGAATATAATAACACTAACCTGGCTCCGTACTCATACTTCCTCCAGTACTTCCTTGGTAACGAACTATAGGAATATTGGGAGTAGTGAGCAGGAAGAGCGGGTGGAGAGGAGGGGTCTACTGGGACCGGCCCATCCTCCTTCTTAGGTTTATAAACAATAATCTATATCAAATCAAATCTGTTATTACGATTGCTGATATCGCCATTACAAACCCATAAAAATAAATAGTTAGAAAATAATGTTCCAAACAGCTCATTGAATAAGTGATCAGAAGATTATAGAAGTTTCTACAGAGTTGCTTGTAACTGCATTTATACAGAAAAAAAATCAAAATCCTTCAATCAAGAGTAGAAACGACTATAACCCTTTCGCTGCCATCAACGCATTCATGCGTTTTCTATGGTCCACTGCAATAAACGCATTTTTGCGACTTTCCCAGCAATTGCGTGGTAACCTGATTATATTATTCGTTGACAACATGACCTTCGGTCTTTAGGAGTTTTGTTATGAAATTTACAGTGTTGTCCGAATAAGTCTTTATAAAATCAGCCTAAAACAACGAAGCAATTTTAAACTTTTATTTGAGAATTTTTAATCTAAAAACGAAATTTTTTTGTGTGAGTTCATTAACTACCGCGTGCTAGTCAGAAAACAGGTAATTAGTTATGTTTATGACATTATAGCCAATTCAGATTTAGATTTTCGTGATTATACAGATAATTAAAGTAGCAGCACTGTCTCTGATAGTGGTGAAAGTAATAGTTTTGTAAGAGTAAGGAATATTGTGGGGGATCGTTTTAGCTTCGCGTCGAGCGGTGCTTCACATAGCTTTATCATCGCACAAAGTATAGATCCATTGAATTTTTGCATAGCAATGTTGGTTAAAATGTTGGCAAAATAAAATATGTAACAAAAATGTTCTGGATAGAGATTGAACTTGACAAAATACTGTATACATATCGTGAAACAATATCGGCAATTTTCGGTGAAATGGCTGGCACCAGGCCGATAGCCGAATTTGTACATGGTTGGCAGTGAAAGAGTTAAAATAAATCATGTTAACAAATAATTCGGTGTCCTCAAACCTTGGGTTACGACCACCTTAACCCATGAATTTTTTAACATAGAAAGAAAACATGAGCAAATATCTGACTCGTAAAGCCTCTCTGTAATAAGGAATTATCACAGAGAGCACACAACCCCTACTAAGTCAGTAAGAATCAGAGATAGCCAGGTATCTTTCGACAACATGGAGGGTATCTCGCACGTACTTGCTGGCCATCTGAAGAGATCCTAATCACCTCTGAAACAGCAGCACAAGGAGACTTGGACTTGAGGAACTCTATACAAACTGTTCCATCTTCCAGAACACTTAGCTGCAAACAATAAAAAGCTCTATATATGCTGAATTTTTAAAAAAATGATGCACAGAGCCATCAACACAGTAGAAGTTTATTTCAAATAATTCACCCGAAAATCAAGCAGAATGCAGACAAAATTGGGAGTTAAATTTTTTTTCACATATTTACTCTACGACTGCAGGGAGGTACCGCATTGATTGAATTGTTGCTTAAAGCAAATGTACTTGCATAATGCAACAGAATCTGTGTTTATTGTACCTTCTATAGTTCCTGCAGACTATGTTATATTGTGAGCAAAACATTTCGGGAGGCAGTAAAGGTATAGTTGGCCAAATCTATAATTTTTATTAGTATAGATATTCCAGAAACTAAAGGGCGACAAATCCCAATTTAGCTCCTACTCAAATTACTGTTCTTCTTTGTTAAAAGTGGTAAATTACTCTCACCACATCACTTTTAAAAAAGAATTTTATGGACTTGACTCTTTTAAGTCTGGGCCCGAGATAATTTGGAGAATTATTTTCCAACTTTTTCCTAAACCCGAGTAAAAACGACTGCGTTGTTCAACTTTGCTTTTTTAGTACTTCTGGTTTACTTATTACATGGATTATGAAATTTTGCTCGCTTTGCGTGTCACACGTTCGCAGTATAATTCAAGGTGAATGGACTATTCTTTTTTTGAGATATCCTCAAAAGTTCGAAAGCACTTCTAACTAACCGAAAAATAAAAAATGGCTGCCAACAGAACATTAGTATATACTGATTGAAATCGAAGGATAGAAAAATAGAAGCTAAAAAGTTTCTCCTCAGCAACAAGAGCTCTACACTGAAACTGTTTGTTTTTTTCTATTCATAACAAATATACACACTATCAGACTCTGTTTACTGCAATCATTATGTTTCTTCAGTTACCTCTAAAACACCACTACTTTGAAAAAGAGTGTGAAAAAACTACTAACTCTACTTGATTTCTGTTTTTTTTCACTGAGTTCTACATGCATGGAACTTGAGAATGATATTCAGTTTAAAAGGAATTGTACAATCCTAAGTGATTTCAGAGTTAATGGAAAGTTGTTATACGGTCTAGGATCAAGGGACCTGCTTCTGTATACAAGATCAGGCTTCAAAGTATTAACTTGTGCAAAGAAATCAAAAAGACTAGTTCGGAGATGAACGCTAGTCAATGTATACAATATAAATATCCCCAATTGCTCACAGCGGAATAAACCACAAAAGGTGATAACATGACCTAGCTTTGTCTCAACATTTAGCTCAAATTATCAAAGATAGCAT
This sequence comes from Watersipora subatra, assembly GCF_963576615.1. Taxonomy (NCBI): domain Eukaryota; kingdom Metazoa; phylum Bryozoa; class Gymnolaemata; order Cheilostomatida; family Watersiporidae; genus Watersipora; species Watersipora subatra. The sequence goes on from NC_088717.1 coordinate 4,320,208, forward strand.
ACGAAACAGAACAGGGAAGCTAAACTCGGCACTTTGACAGAAAAAGCGAGGACACAAAAGTAGTCAGAACATGGTAACTCCTTTGAAATACTACACGAAGACAAAACAAATATCCATGTTACAGCAAAGGAGAGCAAAGAAACATAAATTCAAGTTTGCAGAACAGGTGAATCATTGAAGAGTGGCAAGCGCGACGTTCTTTGACATTTGAGATGAACAACTGAGTCGAAGAACAGAGCTTACAAATTACTCGCTTGGCCGGAACACAATGTAATATATCATAGATTACGCGTGAAATACGCCCCACGCGGACCTCAAGTTACTCTCAAACTGAGACAATACATAAATACGATGCGACAGACAAAGATACACCAAGGGACAAGGTCTGTCAAAGATATACCAAGGGACAAGGTCTGTTGTAACCAATTGTATGCCATCTGCCTGGCTGATCGATATACAGATGCGCAAGCGTGCCACTACAATAACTTCCATTCAAATGTCTAACACAAACCTCTCTCTGAGAGATAAACCATTTACGATTTACAATATTATTATGTAATTTACAAGCTGGGCAGCCACTTGATCGCCATCTTTAACAACAGCGGATTTACGAACAAGCGCATGGCAACAAAAATTAAACCTTAAATGTTTTATCATTCCAAAAACGCTACATATCTTGAGAGATGAACTGTCAAGCTAAGAATATACGCCACAATTTTATGGAAATTCAGAGCGGCATAGCAGAGGTTAGCCGCCATGTTAGTAAGATTGAGCAGTATGATATGGAGATTAACTATTGAGATGAGATTAAGACATTAACTGCTTCGATTTAAAGATTAGCTGCTGTCGCTGATGTTAGCTATGTTAGGATAACATCTGTAGTGATTGGGAGGTTGACTGATATGCTGAAGGGATTACCTGGAACGCTAGGAGGATTAACTGTTATTTTATGAAGATTCACAGTTGCATAACAAATATTATTTACTATTGTTCAGAGAATAACTACAATACTACAAAAGTGAATAGCCATGTCCTGGAGACTAACAACTATGCTATGTAGATGAACAGCTATGCTATGGTGACTAATAACTAAGTGAAGGAGATTAACTGCTGTGTTGAGGAGATTAACTGCTATGTTAAAGAGATTAACTTCAATGTTAAGGAAATTAACAGCTACATTAAGGAGATTATATTTTATGTTACAAAGATTACCAGCTATGGAATGAAGATTAAGGACCCGCTCTTGCTAAATTCTCCAAATTTCATCTGTGCCAGTAGATTTTGTGACTTTTAAGAAAACTGAAATGTTGCAAAGATATATATGTTAAGCTTATTTAACATTGAGAGCGACTGAGACAGTCACTCTCAATCGAGTAGTCTGCAAAGAAGTGCACCTGCGCACGCATTTAGCTATGAAACTGTAAAGTAAAAAATGATACAATACATGTATTAATATATTTATATTATATGTATTTGTATTATATATTATTGTTATTATTGGTGTATGCAGATTGGCGCAGGCCATTCAGACTTGTATACATTTATGTATTTATTTTCATAAATTTATTTGTAAAGTATGTATTTAGAGTACAGTAATTTATGAATACTTATTAATATCCAGACTGCTATACTAAAGATGGTCGGACTGTATGTTTTACACTTTGAATAAAACTGGCAAATATGTGAAAGCAAAGCTCTGAGAGCAATTTCCATCTGTGCTTGTGATATGGAAAAAGTAACAATGACACAAGCAAAAAACTTCATTTTAATTAATGCCTTTCTTCTTATTGCCAAATTGAAATATATTAGATATTCAAAGAAACTCTGTGCATCCATTTAATTTCATCTTCGAAGAATTTTAATAACAAATCACTAAAATTTATTGAACACGGAATGTTCCACATACTGCAATTCCTGCACAATAATGGAGGAAAAGTAATCACTGAGAGATCAGTATAATCACTAACTACTAAATCACGTTTACAGTTTCGATACGCTTCCCTTCCAGCCCTTGTCTCTGTCTATCAGTGTCTGTTTAGCCAACATTTATCATTCACTTTGATTAAAAAAGCAGCATCTCTTTTATCTTTTGAAAAGTCAACCGCGTATGAGAAAAAGTCGGTGCAGTAAACAGACAAACAAACAAACAAGTAGAATATGATTTATTTTCAAAGATTAAAGTTGGGAAATTAATATGGTGAACATAACTCTGCAATGAATTGTACGAGGTTAGCTTCCCTATTCTGTTCAATGTCTAATAACGAGCTTACAGTATTCTAGTCATATAGAATATCAAGACATGTATTATGATGATGTTTTGGACTGGTTTCAAGCTGAGATTCATCCTTATAAACACTGAAAACCAAACATCAAATTGGGAACGATTTCTATAAAAAGCCATAATGCTTTTGCACAAAATGATTGGGTTAAACCCAATTTTTCAATTCCAACATAATTACACTTCTATTGCCGTAGTAGTTCCTATCGAATGAATGAAACAACTTACAATAGCATTGCGAGTTTTTTGTCGTATAGGCCTAAGTCTAATAGAGTTGAAGGCGGGTACGAGGACACAGTCTGTGCTTTTGGAGGGCTTGATGTCTTGCTCTGCCAGTTTAGAATTCACGCCTACAAATGGAACATTTCATGATGCAAACATTGAAACGTTCCCTCCCATTCGCAACATTTCTAACAAAATGCAGAATGATATTTTTGAATACTTTCCATCCCAGCCACTATAGCCCAAATTATACTTGGTATATTTAATAGTTTATCGTAAGCACACATACAAGGATAATCATATCATACTATATATTGTTACAGTTCTCTGGTTATGCCTTTTTCGACAAGAAACATGACATTGCTCTTCAACATCTTGACCAGATATGAAGCTAAACGCATAGAATGCCTGTTGGAAATAGTATACCTAGTAACTTCCGGACCGGTGACATAAGGGTGTTACCCTATGACACTTATATTTCGCTAGTATTTAGTTTCGTGAGTTGCATACAGAGTAAAATTTCGATGCAACTTAATTTCGCAGCTTTGATGAGTGCGAAGATATAGTGATGTGAAAATAAATGCAGTGGAACAAACATAATTAGATTCCTCAGGTTCGGTTCACCGGTAAGAATTTTTTTTCAATTTGGGACTAGTTTGTAATTGTAAACTGCAGGTAGAATTGTGTGGCCAAGATCGATAATGCAATTTGATCGCTTGCTGCCACTTGTTTCTTGGACTATCAATGAACAAAGCTATTTAATTCCGCGTTTTCGCTCATTCATTATAATAGTTTAGTTTCGCTCATGAAATTTTCGCGAGAGAATGACTCCGCGAAAACGCGAAAGTTAGATGAGGCGAATACATAAGTGTCCTAGGGTAACTATTTTAGAAAAAGTTATACAATAATGAATTTTTACTCTACTTATTGTAATTAACTAGTAAAAATAACATAAAAACGTGATGATATTTTATTAAATGTTTTGAATAATGCTTGGCCAAAGCTTGAGACTACAATCCAACTTCTCTCTGCCAATTACCTCTACTTTAACGCCTGAACCAGAGAGGAGTTGTAATAGAAAATTTCATCCTACATTTTATGAACCCAACTCATGATACAGCTACCTATGTAAGTATTCTCATCAAAATGATGCTATTGCCATGTCAGTGACCTTGACATTTGGTTATCTTCATTACATAGTTATATAGAAAGTTGCTATTTGATCCATTACTTTGTTAAAGCTAAGGTTCACTCAATTCTAGCGTTTCAATAGGTTTCCCTTTTGTTTTTTTGCAATGCAGCAGCATAGTTTTCTAGTAAATTTAGCCTAGCTAAAACACTTGATAGCCATATACATTCTTAATAACTTCTGTGATCGATCTATGCTTAGGTTTGTGTATTCTCCTATATGTTCAACCCCTTTGCTACATCCTGTCTGGGCTGAAAGGGTCATATGAATAAAAAGAATTGTGTATGATTCATAGTAAAGCCATTGTAAAGCTGCCACAATTGTAATGCTGCCACAATTGTAATGCTGCCACAACCGTCTTTAAGCAGAGAACTATTTGGAGTGTTGCTCGACTTAACTCCTACTTCAAAATGATAGTCCCTAAAGTGAGCCGCCATCTTGCTCCCCTTGTGAGAATAGGGAAGTGCTGTCTGGTGATGTTTAATTTAAAACGCACTTATGTCAATGAATGGTGCCATTTTTCCTTGTAATCACAATCAAAAGAATTAATTGGTGGTAACTAAAAAATATGGTTCAAATATCAACGAGCGAGCGTTATTATAAAAGAGCAGTGAATATCGGCCACTAATGCCTAAAATTTATAACTGGCATAGTTCCACTTCCTTCCTACAGCTTGCAAAAATAAATAAGAGGCTCACGTCTTCCAATATCTTTTGAATTCATGGCCCAGCCAGGAATCTATGGTTGGTGTTGTTTTGAGCGAGTAAGTCTTGTTGAAGCCGTTATGTATGACGGTATTAAAAAGGTTAGGTGTGTTGCTAATGAACATGTAGTCTGACTTTACAATATTTGAAGGTAAAACAAAGTCTCACAGAGCAAATGCAAAATAAATTTACTTAGCGAGTCATTATATACACGACTTAAGCTTCCAGTAGCGTGACATGCAATTTGATATTTTAATAAAAATCTGCAATATTCTATGCTTGAAGTTTTTCTACTTGTAAAGTCATTATTTGGCCTTCACTAAAGTAATGACTTTAGCGAAGGAATTGAATGATTGAAGCATTGCATTGAAGTAAACTCCATCAACTGATCAGATATTTATTCATACTTGATTCGCAGGACTACCTTGCATTACCTTGATAACCGTTGTATCGAAGCCTGACAAAGGAAAATTAGAACGCTTTTAAAAATTGTTTTAGGGTTATGCAACCTGATATGGACAGTCACAATCAGCGTATAAATGCCTTTAATGCTGATAAACTGTGTTTTTATATATTTGCTGTCTAAAATACTGAGATCGCATCTCCAACCCGCCTGACCATCTATTACATTCCTAGTTCCCCAGACAATCTACTACGCCTTACACCAGACACCAACACTCTGCCATTTTACATTATAGATCAGAGTTATGCAATAAGAGTTTTTTCTTCCGATAGTCATACTATTATTTATTTTATTTTTGTCCCATCATCTAATTTGCTTTGAACAGCATTGACCAGTGATAATAAATTTCATATTTAATTATTTATCTATTTGCTGATCTCATATGCTAGCATTGTGATTTTTTCATACGCGAGACAAAACTAAATGCCCGCTCCAACTATTTTGTAGCCTTAACGTAACGTTTCAGTAGTGATCAGTTGAAATATTGATAAATGGAGAGTTTTAACTGGTACTTAAAAATCTTTTGTTTGAAGATTTGCAATGTTGTTATTGAAACTAAGTATTTGTCTACATCATGACAGCAAACAGCTAAAACAACATTACCGATTAGCTCATTCGTGACAAGAACGATTACACGAGTAAATCTCCCTACCGCTAACAAAGATTTAGTAGGAGTGTAGAGAAGAAAATGATGCTGCGACTTCTCCTAAAAACAGCATAGCATAACCAAATACTTCAAAATATCTCAACATGGATAGCAACTCTATTGCACCCTTGAAACATTTGCTCCCGATTCATCTTGTCACCTTCTGCACACCTTCTGCCAAATGCACAAAGGTTTTATAATCAGTTGGGAGCCCCAACGGATTATATACAAGAAATTGGAACAGTGCAGATTCAATATAGACCAATATACTTCTGAAGACATCGGCAAACAAACTGAAATGATAAAGGGTACCTTGCTAGAAAATAAATTGCTAGTAAAATTAGCCAATGGGGAGTTTCCTCAAAAATAATTCATCTGGTTTACATACTATTTCACATTCTAAGTTGCCTTCATTTCAGTGAAGGTTGACAACCATGAAATGCTAATAACACATTTACTGCCTTGTTATTATACAAACAAGGTGTATTAATATTATACAACTGCAGATTTAATCTATATATATATTTCTCAAAGTTTGTCGTATGTAGATTTGTGGGATTGATTGTCCGGCTATAGATCTTAAAATATTGGATTAAATATTCTGTACCGAAGAAGATTCAATCTCGGACCCTCCCGTTCACCAGTCTGACGCCTTACCCACTGGACTACAGAAATCAAATTGCTAGCTTGCCAATATAAGTCTTTATGCGAGAGCAGGTGCCTAACTGCTTTGCGTATGACACGGGTCATAGCATAACGTCACGAGAAGCTGTTTGCTCACATTATTAAACTGGCGAATAACGAGCAGCTCTCACTACTTCTAATTGTTTATAAGACAAAAAACTTCTCATGATATGTAGTTTTAAAGTTAGAATGGCAAATGTTGTTATATGTTAAACACAAATCAACTTTCTGTTCAAAGACTTTTCTACTACCCGGGCAACGCCGGGTGGCACAGCTAGTGTATACAAAAGATGTCTATCATAAATGTCCATCATGAATTTCTGTCACAGTTATGAATTAAAGAGATGGAGTTAAGAACGTTGCCTCAGTGACAAATTGGTAAATATATGTCACAGGCATGAATACTACAAGACGAGCAATCAGCTAGCCAGTGTCATACTCTCATTGGTACAGAGAGAGGATAACTTCATAGCACATCAGCAACAATTTATTTCCATGCATCAGCTTCCTGTTTGTACCACAATTGTACAGAAATTGTCCTTTTTGTTTTACGATTCCTAGATGGCCTAATTTGGAAAACATTCTTGTTTGAAATTAAATGATTACCAATAAAATAATACATATATATATATATATATATACATACCAATTTTCGATTGATTAAAACAAATATTTTAACAATTGTAACAGTTTATTAAAACAAGTTGTTCAGCACAAGTTTAAACCCAATAATACTTTACATATCTAGATCTCTAGAAACACGCCCTTAGTTCAATGGTAGAGACTGTCTGGGTCAAAGCCCGAGTGTTTTACATTTCACAACTGCACGGAATTAAATGCAAAGTGAAAGCATGTATGATAATAATCGGTCAATTGAAAATAGGGAATGGTGTCATATATTATGTTTATTATAAAGTTTCTAATGAACTTTTGCAGCTATCCACAAAAATTTTATATTTTGAATCAATTACGTGAAGAAAAGAAAAAAAGTAAATCTTTAAACTTTAATAATGCAATACTAGTAACCTAATTGTGGACTCAGTCAATTCAGGTATTATTATAATTCCTAGACGAGGGTAGGACAGCCTGATGATAAATAAATTTATTGCGTAAAAGCTGAAATTGGTTCAACTCAACACTTAGCCAGCCTAAACAAATACCTGAAAATGTGGAAATTCTTAGTTTTTCAAAGCATCACCCCATCCTCTTTCAAGTCTTGGCACATTACTACCATATAGACAAATGCATAAATCAAGGCATAATTTTGTTTTATGTAAAATAACTAACAATAGCTGCTCATTAGAAGCAACTACCACTAGGAGTTGTTAATCAATATAGGCCTACTACACGAAAAATAAATTTTGCCAAAATCATTTCAATTGGAATTTAAGTCAAAGAATATTCCTTCGAATGATTTTCTCAGTTTAGATCAAAGCAAAAAGTGACAACATTATGTAAATAGGCTATAAACCATAGACAAGTCTCTTCCACTATATAACTCTGATACAGCGAGGGTAGACCGGCTGTTGAACCTATGAAAGTCCAGACAAACCTAAACATAAATAAAGAGATGCATATACGCTATCGACGTTCATTGTTAGGCTTACTTCAGCTGTTGTATTACAAAGAACAGAAACAGATGAGATAAATTTACAGAAAAAGGTTGTTGAGAGATGCGCAACTCCAACAAGGTAATGGAAGCGCATTAGCAACAAGTATCAAAAAGACGTCATTGTTCTAGGCACGCTTTCTGTCTGCACAAGCTCAGGCCATTGTCCTCTCAAACTCTATTATCAGAGAGTTATTTGTGAAGCGAGGAATACCTTTGAGACTCTGGAGTGAGTACATTGTGAGTATTGTGCCTGGAATGAGCCAGCAGGTGTGGCCATCGTCATGAGTGTAGCCAGGTTTTGCAGCCAGAAAGAAATTTTTCAAACCTTTTTAAACTGACTGGATAAATTCTACTACTTTCATCGAACCAAATACTCTACATTTTATTAGATTTGTTTTTAAGATAAGCGAGAAGCTTATATCGCCAGCATGAAAAGTTTGCGATAATCAAAAACTTTTTTGTGACAATCGATGAAATTTTACATATGAAAAAAAGTGTCTTACAACATCAGAACCAACATGCAGATGAGGTGGTTCAGCTCAATTCAAAAGCGATTTACAATTGTTGCAATTGGTTTTTTATAGCAAAGGTAATTTTATGGAAAAACAAAAACAGTCTTGTTTTCGAGCAAAGTTATCGCGTACTATAATGGTTCAAGCATTCAGTGATACAGAGCAACACGCCTACCTGATATTCATAAAGAGCAGAGCATAGTTTTGGACAAGCTGTATTAAAAACAGTGGCATTCTTTAAAAATGCAATTGTTGATCGTAATTTCCCTCTCAAATGTCCTTACAGACCAACTTACATTTTACGGATATCAGATAATGAAAGAGGAAACAATTAACAAAAGCTTTGATAACCTCTATTTGTCATTATCAGTGTAATTACGAATTCAATGAAAATGGCTTTGGGGCAATTATTGTTTGGTAATCTCAAGAAACCCTCTGCGCTTTCGGTAGAAAATCTAGCTACATGTAGATTCAAACTGTCGCAATTCCAAAATGAAATAGATAAGACATTACCAGATAGAGGATATCCTATACAGCAGTCTTCAACCCCATGCATTTGACAGTAACACCTCATGCTGACCGATGCCTGCGAGCAAACTACCAGCGTTCACGGATTTTACTCAATTTTTCGCCCTCCCTATGAGACCAAGACTAAACCATAGAATAATTAGCTCGCTGGTCATCTATACGGCTAATCAATATCGCTCCTTTGTTAGGTCTGTGAACAAGCGTGAGGTCTTTAACTTTCAAATATTTGCCCTAGCTAAATAGACAATTAAAGTTTAGCTTCTATTGGATCGCTCTTTCATCAACAACGATGTGTTCATAAAATATAAGACAAATAATCTCGTTATATCGGACAATTGAACATGTGGAAACAAAATATGCACAAATAATCCCTTTCAACAAAGTTTGTAGAAACGTGAAGAGCTACAACGCAAGGACATACGTCAGAAAAAAATGAAGCGGAGATGGAAGATGCAACTGCGTACTCCGCTCCCGCAATAACTTACTACAATTGCAAATATACACTCATCAACGAAGCATATTTTTTTAAAAATAGCTTCAAATATTTGCTGGACCACCAACAGCTAATATATGAACAACTTTCAGTGTATGAGATTTTAGCAAAAGGAATGTTCCAATAAAACAATAAAAATCAACCCTATTGCAAAACCTACATTTGTCACAAAGGAAAAACAAAACCATATTTGGTTGAAGTTGGAGGTAAGGGTAAAAAGTAGCCTAAAACTGACTACAGGGTTAAACCTATTGCCTGGCAGCGAATGTTAAATCTATTGCCTGACTACAGGGTTAAATCTATTGCCCGACAGCGAGGGTTAAATCTATTGCCTGACAGAGAGGGTTAAATCTTTTGTCTGATAGCAGTTTTTCTAACAGAAGGTACAAACATAATTATGTTAATTGAATAATTGTTAAAATTTGAAAAGACAGACAGGACGATAGAAATTTGCAGCTTGATACTGTTAGGACATACAAGAAAAATGCATAGAATGTACATTGCAGTATTTATTCATGAATTATTATAGCTTATCTAGATGTAGACAAACTTCTGCTAGTATATTCTCACGGGTATTCCAGGAATAAACTAACTTGATTTTCAGGGGTCTAAATCAACTGACAAGAAAGTTCTCTGACATATCTACATTTTCATTGGCTGCGCATTGCTAGTTCTCTAGCGATATGTTAGAGAACCTGTTATGGTCGTCATCGGAGTAGGTTAAAACATTTTCAGACAGCATCATATATAATTAACAAGATTTTAATTAAGCATGTTTAACAATTACACAAAAAAGAGTTTGTCATTTTTAAATACCTACTCGTGCGCAGGCAGCCGTGAAATGTGATCAGCAAAGATTGTATCGATAATAGTTTTTAGCGACAATAATTCTTTGTTGTGTCACTTTCCATATGATAGTCCCTACTAATTAGTAACAGGTGTAATTGAACCGAGATATAACAGGACTAATCATGCACTTTTCTGACCATGGGCTCACCAAAACTACAATCAAAAGTTGTCATTAGGTATGATAAGACTGACATGATGCGCATCAATAATCCAGTGCATTGTATTTGTTTCCAAAGAGAGTACAATTAATCCATTCAACAATATGAAACAGTCGATATTAACATAAACCTAACTGGACACACCAATACTGCCCATGTCTGACAAAACACTGTATCTGATAAATTGCAAACTTTCGGTAAATGAGCAAAACGTGTTTAGCATCAGCCGCGGCCTACGGTTGCTCGAGCCTAGTAAAGTTATATACCATTCTATCCAGAAGAGTGCACTCTACTCACTGAGAATTTTTAAAATTTTGTCCAAACTCTTTTCTTGCAAAAAGATAATGATAAAGTGTTTTGCCCGACAATCACTAATTGCTGTACTTTATCCCCATTGTTTGACATAACAATGCATCACTCTGATGCAGTGTTTCTCCAGACAATTAGCTATTTATTAGATGATGAACATAACTGACACAACACTTTATATTTACATTTAATGGTTTGATGCAGCTTACTACAGACCAAATTCATGTACAACTATTTATTTTCAACAATTACGATGTAATATGAAATGACTTGTAATAAAAATAATAATAAAACACAAAAATAACTTGCAATTTTTGTTCTGCAGTTTGTCGTACAATGTGGTACAAAATCTAGTTTGTCATGCGACGTTGTGCACTTTTTTAAACTATGTTTTCAACAATCATCTAATGCATGTAGATCAGGGTGTGTCAGCAATTAGTCATCCCGTGAGATAAGATCGGGTACATCTGAAGCATTAAGGTTGGACCAAAATCTATGTCAATTCGTTGGCATCAGTAGGCAGAGTTTTGCAACAATGTCAGTTTTCTTCTCAGCAGTAATGCACTTGGCCTCTCTCTCATCATTAGTGGTTCGTCAGTTAGACTGTGCTTTTTTTCAAGAAATCCAACTCTTGAAACTGAGATCGATCGTGCGATTTCTTGAGCCAAACTGATGAGCTGTTCTTTTGAAACTGAATCACTCTGCATTCAGCTAGGCGGGGGCAATCTTTACTTGACTTTGTCCTCCGACAAAGCAACGAAAATCTTCATTGACAGGAACCAGCACTGATATTTTCGAAACCCTGCTCGCACCCTCTATAAAGTCATTAAAGTCGTATACATTTTTCACTGCCTTCATTTCTCTTTCTACACCAGCATGCACTGTTTCTGCTGACATGAAGATGTGCCCAGCCTCAAGGTACTTGAAGGTGACTGTGTCAGCTTGCGTCTTTCCAGAATTCATAAGAATTACCATCGCAGTTATTAAATTCCAATTTTTGTTTTGCGCAGCACAATTGTCCATAAAATGAACAATAGAATCATAATCCCCATGTGATTGAAGGTAGAGCGATATGCAAGGATTGTATGACTGTATATGTGATTTTATGCGCTCAACATCGCTATCAGTCAAAGCATGGTGAGGAGTGGTCTTGCCTCGCTTGTCAGGTGTTGGGGCCAACAGGTATGGATTTGATTTTGGGAGCTCTTGTATGACAGAGCTGGATGTAGGATAACCGAAAGTAGCTAAGAAAAAAGCTTTGCAAACTTGGACTTTACTTCCATTGTCGGCAATTAGGTTGTACTTCACATACCAAGATCTGGAGGTACTTGAACAGTTTGTAGGTTGACGATCTAGCAAGCTCCACAACACTCCTTTTCGGTCATTCTAACATTTTGAGACACCACTTTGGGCTGTATCACTCAAAGATCGTTTGTGGTTTACAGATATATTTGAATATACCATGTTCATGAAGCTGTGTAGTTGACTACTCGAGCCACATTTACCAGCTGACGTGGTAGAGGAAAACATAAAATATTAGTATTGCGTGTTTCTAACAAGCTTCAAATTGACACCTGAAAATCTCTTCATCACCAGAATTGGTCTGTGGAATCTTGTATCGAACCAGTACGGGTAATCTTATTAGTCCCTAACATGATAGTTCTAACTGAAAGCAGTTAACACAATCATAGTGAGTGCGTTAAGATGCATTGTTTTGTCAGACATAACGTCTTGACGCAACAGTGATGCATTGTTTCACCAGGGTTGAAGCTACCCTAATGAATGATTTTTGAGCCAAAATATTTTAGGGCAAGAGAGGGAACAGTATTTAGATGTGAAATATGTAAAAAAGTGAAAATTGAAAATTTTTGAGATACAGTGTTTTGCCAGACATGGGCAGAATACAACCTAATCAAATCTATATGTGTAACCTAACCTGATGCACTATTATAATCAATCAATCAATTAGTCAATATACTTAGGTTTCATGAGCAGGAATTATTGACTTAATGTTGATAATTTTTTTATTGATTGATGTTCGCATTTGTTTTCATTTGCAATGTATTATCTAAACGGTTCTATAAGCCAGTTTGTCTCCACTACCAGAATACACACTTACCACTGCTACACAAGCTTATGGGTGTCTCCACTACCGAAGGCTACACACTTACCACTCCTACGTAAGCTTATGGGTGTCTCCATTGCCAAAGGCTACACACTTACCACTCCTACACAAGCTTATGGGTGTCTCCACTACCAAAGGCTACACACTTACCACTCCTACACAAGCTTATGAGTGTCTCCACTGCCAAAGGATACACACTTACCACTCCTACACAAGCTTATGGGTGTCTCCACTGCCAAAGGCTACACACTTACCACTCCTACACAAGCTTATGGGTGTCTCCGCTACCAAAGGCTACACACTTACCACTTCTACGTAAGCTTATGAGTGTCTCCACTACCAAAGAATATACACTTACCACTCCTACACAAGCTTATGGGTGTCTCCACTACCAAAGGCTACACACTTACCACTCCTACGTAAGCTTATGGGTGTCTCCATTGCCAAAGGCTACACACTTACCACTCCTACACAAGCTTATGGGTGTCTCCGCTACCAAAGGCTACACACTTACCACTCCTACGTAAGCTTATGGGTGTCTCCACTGCCAAAGGCTACACACTTACCACTCCTACACCAGCTTATGGGTGTCTCCACTACCAAAGGCTACACACTTACCACTCCTACGTAAGCTTATGGGTGTCTCCACTGCCAAAGGCTACACACTTACCACTTCTACGTAAGCTTATGGGTGTCTCCACTACCAAAGAATATACACTTACCACTTCTACGTAAGCTTATGGGTGTCTCCACTGCCAAAGGATACACACTTACCACTCCTAAACAAGCTTATGGGTGTCTCCATTGCCAAAGGCTACACACTTACCACTCCTACACAAGCTTATGGGTGTCTCCGCTACCAAAGGCTACACACTTACCACTCCTATGTAAGCTTATGGGTGTCTCCACTGCCAAAGGCTACACACTTACCACTCCTACACAAGCTTATGGGTGTCTCCACTACCAAAGGCTACACACTTACCACTTCTACGTAAGCTTATGGGTGTCTCCACTGCCAAAGGCTACACACTTACCACTCCTACATAAGCTTATTGGTGTCTCCACTACCAGAATACACACTTACCACTCCTACACAAGCTTATGAGTGTCTCCACTACCAAAGAATATACACTTACCACTCCTACGTAAGCTTATGGGTGTCTCCACTGCCAAAGGATACACACTTACCACTCCTACACAAGCTTATGGGTGTGGTCTCTGAAAACTGAGGTCAATAACTCTGTACAGAACCTAGTTTTTAGTGATAAGATTTTATTACAACTAGAGCATTGGAATAAATCTCCTTCTATGCAAAATTACCTTTAGATAGTAACATTTTCATACAAAATCTTTTTTTCGACACAACCTTAAAAACTACTACTACAAATCCAGCTTTGTTGTGCTCAGTTGTGCGACAGTGGTCCTAGGTTTTAGCTGGCATGTAAAATGTGAGAAATATAGAGCTACAGTACTCGGAGTCCGCAATGTAGAATGTGTCTTATCAATTTACTTTAAGTTGAAATTTCTCACACATATTGTAGAAATCAAGATCTGCTCTTTTATTATCTCCCTGTTGTTATCGCTGTTGTTTATGAACGGATCGAGAGAGGTTAATAACCTCTGACAAATCCTGTAGAAAAATAATATTACAATAACACTGATTTAAAGGAAACCTGCAATTTTATGAGTTTTTAATATATGCTAATATTATCCTCTCAACATGTAATCTAGTACAATATATTGGAAAAGCTGATAATGATATTCATGAACAGCAAATAAATAATGTAAAACGGCCTGTCAAACAGCGCTCATGACAGATTAATGGAAGCCTTTGCATTAAATTGACAATCGATATATATATTTCTCAAAGTATGTGTGTATGTGCATCTGTCATTCCGGCTATAGCGCACACTGATTATTTTACCGATGCGGCCACGCGTTATGATGCCCCTGTTAAGAAATATTTTTCACATGGTTCGATTACTATATCTGAGGTCAATGCCAATTCTTCTTGCGCGGACAATTAAATTGTCTCCGTACCGTTGTATTCAAAGTTATGATGGATAGCTTCTGGTGAACAGTAACTTTCTTTATGCACACACACTTCTATGCAAACATAGTTATTATTAATTCTACATGTTCAGAATTTTTATTTTGTTTTCTCAGTTCGTATTAATTGTATCATTACTGAATCATCTTTTATTGTAATCGTAGCAGGTCTGATTTAAATTAGCTATTACTAAACCTTTTTAAAATCGTTTTACTTTTTTAATTTATTTGACCTGCATGAAACATTTTCCTCATGATGTGAAGTTTAAAAGTTGTTTGACAAAGTTTAAAAACCTTTACAGTTGTTTTTATTTTTTTCTCTTAATTTATTTCAATTACACAAAACACTTTTCTTATGATATGTAGTTTGAAAGTTTGAATGGCAAATGTTGTTATATGTTATATACAAATCAATTTTCTAACCAAAGACTTTTTTATTACCCAGGCAACGACGGGTAGCACAGCTAGTTTAATTTATATTCGTGCTAACTGAACAATGGAACGATGAGATAGGGCAAAACTGAGATGTTTTATTGGATTTATAGCTAACAGTGAATGACTGATGATTGAATTTGATTTCACTAGCTCACCTGACTGATTTGACTCTGCAAACTGACAGGGAGGAGGAATACAGGAGTCACCGGTGACAGCAGCTACATGTGCTTTCAACAGCATTGAATTCATACTAGTCTCCTTGGTTTCTTCATAGTTACTTTTTGCGCTCCAGCTTGTCTCTCTACTTCCCATGGCAGATCTTTGGCTAAAAACAAAAACTATTGTCGCACCTCGACCTCTCCAAAACAGCCATAAAAATTGTTAGGCTATAACTTTGCCAAGTCACCAAAGTTACCATTGTTTGAGACGGTTCGACTACGACTATACACATTCTGACAAAACGCGCTACCCATGCAGAAAAAACTAATAAGGTCGAAATAGTTGAATCCTAAGAATATACACGGATAGGTGAAGGTCAGCGGTTCACCGCTTAACTCAGTTCTCGAACTTAAATTTTTCTTTTTACAGTTGGCAGGCTTTTACCATTAACACAAGCAAAAACATAACAGATCCGTCAACCTATTCATCAATGTAACACACCATTTACTAAGTAAGTGGATGTATATGTTACGTATTGTCTATGTCTATGAAATTATCAGCGCCAATTCTACAGATAATATCTGATTTGTACTAAATAATAAATAAAACAAAGAAAATCAACACAACACTGGCATACTCTTAGCGATTTGTGATTACAACTAGCCCAACTCAAGTATTACATACTCGCTCTCTTGCTTTGGAAGGAAGGAATGCCTGTCTGCATCTTCTAGGTTAGTCGTGGCATAGCTATATTGCCCTGGTACGTATGCTGCAACAGTATTAGAACCACAGCTGACGTTTTCTGAAGTAAAAAGAGCACATAAAAAGAGTGTTTAGGCAAGTTTCAATAGTTAACTCTGAATGATACTAAACATGAAGATCTAGTAAAACAGAATACTGTATGTTCCATGGAATGCTGAAGGAATAGTGGTTATACACCACTAAGGCTAAGAACACAGACAGGATTAAAACCATATGTATACACGTACATATATACACTAGCGGAACGCCAGGCGTTGTATGGGTATTAAAAATCAGCTTAGAAACAATAAGAGGTAATGTAGTTGCCTGCCAGCTGCTATTAGCCTGGCACATTGCCTATAGATAATTTGATTAAGCTTATTAATAAGAGCTAACTACTTGCTCTCACGCGTGCATAAAATTACGCTACTCCATGAACTCCCGCTCTCCATGACGTTGCCTAATAACGGAGAGTGGTAGCGTATTTGCACCTATATAATGACACTAATCGCCCATTAATCCAACAAGCTCGTGTGGCTTAATTGGTAAGGGATTGGACTTAGAATTGGACTGTAAACGGGAGAATCTGAGATCAAATCTTCTGCGATACGAATTCTTTATTCTAAGATTACAGTGATTTTAAGAATCACAGAAAACACCAACACTGAGGTCTACAATAGTGCTGGGCACAGGTAGTAATACTCGTTGAACTCGTGGGCTTATCTTCTCTCGAGTATCGGGTAATAGAGATTTCGGGTATTCCGGTCCTTTGGGTTTTGACTTTCAAGTTCGGGTTTTGGTACACGGATCCGTCGGGTAGTGTTAACAAAAACTCGGTCTATTGCATCCTGCGCTCTTAGTCTGGGACCACAGGGCATCTCTGCGTCATTTTTGCTAAGGAGGCACGACAATGGAGTTTAACGAGTCTTTAATTTAATAGATAGAATAAAATATATCATACCTTATTTACTATGCCTACTAGAAATATTGTAGTCAAGCAGTGATTATTTGCCATTAAAAGGTGAGAAGAAATACTTACATCACAGTTTATTTGCGCAATTAGCCAAATCGGCTTCGTAAACAAATCTATGCCATTTTTAATACGGCGCGTGTTCGCTATCACCGATAACACATAGATCCTTAGTCTGTTTCCGCTATCGCCTTGTTAGAAACAGCTATCAGCGTTGAAAGTAGCAGTGAAAATTTAATAACTCTGTTTAAATTGATTACCACAGCTAGCTATGATGGATTACATAATTCATTATAACCAAGTTTTACTAAGCCAACAAGCCTTACTAACGGAAAAAGCCGATAATGCAAAGTTTTTTATGATATTTGGAGCACAGTCTACAAAAAGTCAGAGGTACATAGAACATGCTTAAGTATTAAGCTACCATAGACCCTATCTTCTGCCACCTGTTGACACGAAAATGCCCTGTAGCCCCAGACTATCTTGACTGTTTAACAATCCACCTGTTAACGCTGCGAGTACGAATGTCAGTCAATAAAAACTGTGAAAAATGATAAATAAATTGAAAAGAAATATAATTGCTTTGTAAATTTGAAGATATATCTGTTTAGAAAATTTAAACATAAAATCCATATCAATAAACCCGATACCCGAAAAACCCGTAGGCAAAGAAATACCCGAGCCTAGCACTACTAGCTACCCGACACTCGAAAAACCCGAACAGAAGGGGGCGGGTCTAAACCCGTTGACCAAGAAGTACTCGTGCCCAGCACTAGTCTATATATGTACGTATGTGTGTATGAATGTATACATATATATAATATTATATGACAATTTTATTACCAAAATTTTCATATTGCAAAACAATAATCATCTGGTAATTATTGCTTTGCGATATGAAACTACTGGTAGCAAAACTGTTTAAACATGACTTAAACTTTCATTTTATCTAATTTTTCATAGATCTATTTTAATATCGAGCACTTCCATGCAAGAGACAGTAAATACGACATCTATAGTATAAATATATAAATATTATGGTATATATTATCACATATACCATATATATAAACTTTTGATTGATTAAAACAAATATTGTTTAACAGTTTACTAAAATAAGTTGTTCAGCACTTTGCACAAGTTTATAACAAATAATATTTCACATAACTAGATAAGACAACTAGTGGTGATTGCCAAACAATTTGTTTCAGCCATGTTGAATATATCCTACATTTAGGACCATTTTGTTTCAGCCATGTTGAATATATCCTACATTTATGACCATTTTGTTTCAGCCATGTTGAATATATCCAACATTTAGGACCATTTTGTTTCAGCCATGTTGAATATATCCTACATTTAGGACCATTTTGTTTCAGCCATGTTGAATATATCCTACATTTATGACCATTTTGTTTCAGCCATGTTGAATATATCCTACATTTAGGACCATTTTGTTTCAGCCATGTTGAATATATCCTACATTTAGGACCATTTTGTTTCAGCCATGTTGAATATATCCTACATTTATGACCATTTTGTTTCAGCCATGTTGAATATATCCTACATTTAGGACCATTTTGTTTCAGCCATGTTGAATATATCCTACATTTATGACCATTTTGTTTCAGCCATGTTGAATATATCCTACATTTAGGACCATTTTGTTTCAGCCATGTTGAATATATCCTACATTTAGCTTATATAATCTTGCTATCTGTCATTCATAGCCAAGCTCTCTGCCAACAGCTGTTAACTATGATCACCAAATGCTTTCTAGTAGTTAAAGCTGGAGAGAAAGCCTAAGATACTTGCAGAACTCCGTAACCTCCTACGGGAAAAGGTCGTGTGTAAAAGAGAGAGATTGATTTGAGGACATGAATAGAAGAACTTAAACCAGAGATGAGCCAATCAAGAAGATAAACTACACTTGATGGTCACAATTAAAGACTGGTACACACTGTATCACAGTACGTTGGGATTGCCCTTTCAAAAATTATTCGTAGACTGAGCACCGTAGATCGATGGCTTCACCGAAGTAACACAGATATGCCGGGGAATACTGCAGCTGTCAAACTTTCCTAATATGCCACTGTGAATCCGCGACAGTTTGCGCATCAATTTGGCAATGGTGATTGGTTGCTGCAGAGTGCGAGGTCTATATTTCTCTTCATGATATTTACTGTGGGACTTGTATTTCATCGCTCCAACAACCGGATTGTAAAATGACAATTCTATGCCAGAGGCTATTCGCTGATGTAAATATGGATTGGTTTATGATAGTATGAACAATGTTACTACAGATGGTCAAAGATATAGTGTGGGGTTACTTGCAATATACTATGATACAGTGTAGTAGTCTTTAGGAATGAACCAATGACCTGCAGGATAACAAGCAAAATGGCAACAATTAAAATATCCTGTGAAGCTATCCAACCCACAAAAACCTACTAAATTTCGACTAAATCAATTCAGGGGTACAAAATCTCTGTATGCTGTACTAACAAAATCATGTTACATTAGGTTAAACCAATAAACTGAATAAATGTACATACATGTAGCTGGATTTTACCATAGCAACATGTACATGCACAAATACTAACTGGAGCTGCTGTGGTAGGATCTTCGCCTACGAATGTTTTTCTGCTCGATGGAGTTCTCTCTCATATCCTGCTGTGATTGGCTTGTTGCAAAATTCTGGAAGCAGCTGGCAACGGTTGAAAGATTATTGATGGACCTGCCACCAACTCCGGAGTCATTCGCAGAGTAGCTACATGTATAAAAGAAAGAGTCAACAACTCCTCTGTTGATCGTAAATTATCATAGCTACCAATGTAAGCTACAATTTACGTTTATGAAAGCATACATTGATAGCTATGACAATTTACGATTAACATAGCTACAACTCCCTCAGTTACTGCTAGCTACCAATATAAGGGAGAGTCAACAACTCCCTCTGTTCCACTAAATTTTTAAACTACCAATACAAGGGAAAGAGTAAACAACTCCCTGTTCCTGCTGGCTATCAATATAAGGGCGAGTCAACAACTCCCGCTGTTACTGCTGAATTATCTTCAACCAAAAGCATATAGATAAAAATAAAAATTGAGAAACAAATTCCCCAATGAAGAATCAACAGATAACCCATACGGAAGTTATTAAAGGTTGACTTGCAACAAAATTCACATTACAGTTATTTGGTATCAAAAGGTTCACCATGTCTTACTCTGTTGTGTTATAAGTGCAAAATATGTAGAAATGTGATTACAAGCTCTGAAAAGCTCAAAACCGAACAGTTAATCACCGCCATCACGAAAACGTCGTAGGTTGGAATCAATTTATTTTGATGGCGTACACAAACATTGTGGTTATTGTTTTGACACATGCTGTTATCCCGTGAAATTAAAGACCACTAAAAGGCTCAATATAAAACATCTCGTAGCTCTAGTTTATGACAAACACTTTGGGTTCTACCGGAAAGCCCGTATCAAATATAGATGCTCGCTACTCTACAGTTTCGTTTCAGCCTGGTCTAATCATCTAGTCATAATCTGATCA
The DNA here is from genome assembly GCF_963576615.1 of Watersipora subatra. Taxonomy (NCBI): domain Eukaryota; kingdom Metazoa; phylum Bryozoa; class Gymnolaemata; order Cheilostomatida; family Watersiporidae; genus Watersipora; species Watersipora subatra. The sequence continues at coordinate 4,340,892 of NC_088717.1, forward strand.
TGTGACCCATACTTCCGGCCAAATGGGGCGAACAATTTCCGCAACTTTTTTCGACTATCACAGGTGACCAACAGGCTCATCATGTTTATCAGAGGATGATATGCACTCCTTCGAGTTAAGATTAAAAAATTAAACGAATTATTGCAGTAGGTTTTGAGATATTAGTGATCAAATGACAGCTTTACAATGATGATGAAATAGACGCGTAAGGACAATTGACATGGTTTTATTGAATGAGTGAAGTATATTTGTGAAAATATTTCGACGAATGAGGTTGCATGAAATTGTAAACAGAAGCCACCGTGTTCAACTGCGTCCCATTTGAGCCGTTTTGGAAAAGGATTCCAATCTACGGCTTTTTCAGAATGGCAGCGATTAACTGTGCGTTGTTGAGATTTTAAGAGCTTATAATCACATTTCCATAATTTTACAACTATAACACAACAGAGTAAGGCATGGTGAATCTTTTGATACCAAATAACTGTAGAGTGAATTTTGTTGCAAGTCAACCTCTAAAATAGTCTCAAATGCTTTTCTGTATGTCAAACTTGTAGCTGAGAATGAAAGAGCGATTCGGTGCAAACAAACAGACAGTGTGAAGGACCCTGAAAAATACAAGGTCAACAAACCTGGAGTTGTCTCGCTCTTGCACCGTGTCAAGAAAAGCCTTGACCTTGTTCGTTGGCAGATAGCTGCTGCTCACCAACTGCTGAAGGTTTGATCTAACAGAGGACATGTCGCCATGACGGCCAGAAGAAGCGAGAGACTGCCTACTCGAGGTCGAATTGAGAGTGTATCGTCCACTATCCATCGTTGAATCCTGTATGAGCAAAACAGAGTAAAATTATAATTTTTAAAGGTATATGATCAGACAAATGAGAAGGAAACAGCCATGAAGCATGAGTACAAACTTGGACATATATGAAACTTTGACCTTATTAATATCAATACTTGTACTAATGAATATACCGTACTTTTCGAACTATAAACCGCACCCCAATATAAGCCGCATCTGCTTTATTTTCCAAAAACGACAATAAAACAATACATAGGCCGCACCTTTGTATAGGCCGCAGAACTCAAGACAGTGCTTTTTAACACGGCAGCAACTTTGCTGTTTAAAATGGAACAGTGCCTAACAGCATTGTTTCGTATTAACCGATGATTTTTAACCTAGTGCTTAGCTTAACGGAACAGTACCATTAGGCATTGTTTTGTTGTTTTTTTCACCGCTAAAGGCGCACTAACCGGAGATTTCGGTTAATGCACCCTAGCGGTGAAAGAAAAAGCCACAGAATAGCCGCACCCTTATATAAGCTGCATAGCTCAAATCATCAGAAAAAAAGTAGCGGCTAATAGTCCGAAAAGTACGGTAAACACATATACCGGTGAGAGTTTCTGGAACAAGTAACAAACTAGCGTATGTTTATTGGCCCCAAAGCGCTGATCACGAGTATACTCTCCTCAATCACAATTACACACGGATACGCACCAACGGCCCATGAAATAATGTTATGGCAGAACAAACTTCACGAGTAGATTTGGCGTGCGCACACAATAAATTTGGACTGATTAAAACATATAGAAAGCTTACCTGCGAACTAGTTGTTGGATGATAAGTGATTCTGGGCTGCTCACCGGCGAAGAACGGATGGTTGAGCACATCATTCAGTTTTATCCTGTCAGCTGGCAACTTTTGTAGGAGACACTTCAACGCAATGAGAAACAAGGTCTAGAATTGCCTTACCTTGTCTTAAGATAAGATACTTTAAGCGTGAGCAATCTTTTGAACATGCGAAATATATTTTATCAACAACTCCGAGGCAGAACTATTAGACAATTAGAATATGTTACCATGCTTGCAGACTCGGTTAACATGCATGCAGCAAGAAGGTACAGCTCGCAGCATGCCCAGCAGTCATCCTCTCATGATATACATTTTAGTCATATACATGTATATATTAAAACACACAGATCTCACATATCCTAACGAACGGAAAATAATTTAAGAATGAACAAATCATCAATATGGCTTGACCAAAAAATATTTGGCTGTAAGAACTAGCATATGGGAGACATGAGTGATGTGCCACCTTCAAGCATAACTTCCAGACAATGTTAGAGATTAAAATATTTTACTCAATCTATATATATATATCTATATTTACATATATATATAAATCTCAGTGTTTGTCGTGTGTCCGTTGGTCCGTTTGTCATTCACGTGTCCAGTTAAAGGAAAAAGGTTTTAGGCATGAAAAATCTGGTTCATCCTGGATTTGAATTTGAAACCTCCAATATCACAAGCGGATATTCTAACCACTAGGTCAAGCGGCTACATTGCTATTTCAAAGGAAAAGTTGTAGTCATATTCATTACATCGGTTAAAATACACATGCTTGAAGCGCTTGCGACAATACTATTGATTTCTACTAGCATGCTTGAGAGAGAGATCATGCTGAGTGATGTCCTGACGTAATGTCATAACGCTGGCTATGACGCTTTATAACTGTTATTGTAGTAAGTTATTCAAATGAAAAAATTGGAATAGCTGTTTGAAATAACTGTTTTGAAATTTGATAAAGCCAACATGGCCAAGAGCAGGTCTATTATCTGCCACTGTTTTTAACCTGCTTTTTTATTACTCCTGCAACGCCCCGACATTCATAAATCTCATCGTATGTTTTCGGTCACTTACCATCTGTGTGTACAGTCATAGTGATAAAGTATTTGGAATGAAATATCTGCTTCGCAATGCACTTGAACTCGGAACCTCCGGGTCTGCAGGCAAACAGTGTACCCACTAGGCCATGCGGCTACATTGCTATACAGTGAACTAATTGTGCTCATACCCATTACATCAGTTAAAATACACAAACCAGAAGCACTTGGAAAAATACTAGCACGCTTTAACATCACGACTGAGTGAGAGATCATAACGTGGAACGATTACTAAGCTGGTTTTAGAAATGGTTCTTATTATAGTAAAGAAATAGACTAGCTTAAGTTACTACCTAAAGTTACTAGCATAAGTTACTAAAATTCAGTCGGGCCCCTGAATGTACAGCCATGCCCCTGAATGTACACTCGGGCTCCTAAACCACCCAACACTCGTGACCCAATACTAAATAAGGACGTGGGCTGTTGAACATAACAACAGATTATAAAATATTATAACTAACGGATGACAATAGGGTGCAAATGAACAGGCAAACTTGAGGAATGGGTGAGTAGCTAAAACCAAGGCTATATATGAGTAGCTGAAACTAAGGATTTGTATGAGTATCTGAAACCAATGCTATGTATGGGTAGCTGTGACTAAAGCTATGGATGAGCTGACAAATAACCATTAGAAACTACGATCAGAGATAAGCAGTAGAACGGGCTTTACCTCTATTAGGTCTGCTGCCTCTCGACTGATGCCAGGTGGAATTTCATAGTCCCCTATTATAACCCTGTGTATAGTTGATTTGACAGCATGAGTATCAAAAGGTGGCTTTCCAACCAGCAATGTATAGAACATGCAGCCTAGAGACCAAACGTCTGCCTCTAAACCATGCGCTTCCTTCTGTGCCACTTCACTGCAAGTAACAATCCGTGATGCACTACACATGTCAAGTATAACGCATTTTGTTAAGTAAGTCGGAGCTTGGATCAAAGAATTGCAAAGGTATATAAACAATCGGCTATCAGCTGTGATGTAGAGAGTCGGTACTATCCGCTCTTGCTGAAGTTGCACTGATATATGCAGTCTTTTATCGGCTGTGATATAAACAGTCTGTATAAACGGTTAATAGCTGTGCATTCACCTAGTTATTTATATATTGGCTTATGGTCTGTTGGTCGAACAATCCTCAGTGCAGTCTAGCCCTCTAGCAGTCTAGCCCTCTAGCAGTCTACCCTCTAGCAGTCTAGCCCTCTAGCAGTCTAGCCCTCTAGCAGTCTAGCCCTCTAGCAGTCTAGCCTCTAGCAGTCTAGCCCTCTAGCAGTCTAGCCCTTTAGCAGTCTAGCCCTCTAGCAGTCTAGCCCTCTAGCAGTCTAGCCCTCTAGCAGTCTAGCCCTCTAGCAGTCTAGCCCTCTAGCAGTCTAGCCCTCTAGCAGTCTAGCCCTCTAGCAGTCTAGCCCTCTAGCAGTCTAGCCCTCTAGCATTCAGTCTAGTTTACTGAATATGAATTCTTGCTCTCTACTGTAAATTTATCACCGCTACAAATTTTTGGATTTGTAATAAGTGCAATTTTATCACGAGCTATCCTTGTAATCGAGCTTTTCGAGCTCATTTTTCTCGGCGTTCAGCCTATTAAACATTCTTTAACAAGCTACAAGCAATGTTAAATAGCTTATCTACCTTTCAAAAAAGACAGATTATTTTAAAGGCTGAATTTAGAGAATAATGGGTTTTAAGACACCCATCTCTATAATTCGAGATCGGACTAAACATCTCCAACTTCCGTCACTAAAAAGCTAGGCTACGTCACAAATTTATAGGCGGGGCTTGTTGTGTTGATTGTGTTGTTCGCGACACCGATATTGAATCGCAGTAAAAAAGCCTTCAAAAACAAAACTGACTTTGAAAGTTAGTGGACCAATCTTTATTTTCAGTACAAAATCAGAATCAGCCTGTCTGACTTACCTAAGAAAAAACAACGAAGGCTGTTCGTGGCAGTTATGCTTTATAGTGAGAAAAACTCGAGTTTGACTGAACAAGAAAACAATAGTTCGGATGAATCAAAGATCGCAATGTTTCATTTATTTTTTACTGCAAACAAACCATAAAACTTATCAAAGCGCCTTTGTTTTGTGGCCAAAATTCTGACAATTTTTTACTATACAAACGGGCCAGAGCTGAGACAACTGCAGTTACATGGATAAGATAACTCTATATGGGATGGCACTGTCTGGTATATCCTGTTACAGTAGACGCTCTTATAATGTAAATAATCCGTTTTAGGAACGTTTACGATGTAGTGATTTTATATTATAAAAACATTGAAGGTTTGCTCGCAACAAAACCCACATTACAGTTATTTGGTATCAAAAGATTCACCGTGTCTTACTCTGTTGTGTTGTAGGTGCAAAATATGTGGAAATGTGATTACAAGCTCTTAAAAGCTCAAAAGCGAACAGATAATCGCAGCCATCACGGAAACGCCGAAGATTAGAATCCCTTTCAAAAAGCTTTAGTTTACACTTTCATGCAACCTTATTCGTCAAAATATTTTCACAAATATACTTTTCGCATTCAATAAAACCATGACTATTGTCCTCACACGTCTATTTCATCACCATTGTAAAGCTGTCATTTTGAGCACTGTAATCTCAAAACCTACCATAAATATTCGTTTAATTTTTTAACCTTAGCTCGAAGGTGTGCATATCATCCTCTGATAAACATGAGGAACCTGTTGGTCTCCTGTGATAGTCGAAAAATGCTGCAGAAACTATTCACGCTGTTTGACAGGAAGTATGGGTCACATGATCAGATTATGACTAGACGATTAGACCAAGCCGAAACAAAACTGTAAAGTGGTGAGCATCTATATTTGATATGGGCTTTTCGGCAAAACCCCGGAGTGCTTGTCATAAACTAGTGCTACGAGACATTTTATATTGAGCCTTTTATTGGCCTTTCAATTCACGTGATAACATCATGTGTCAAACCAATAACCACAATGTTTGAGTATGTCAGAGAAATAAATTGATTCCAACCTACAGCGTTTTCGTGATGGCAGCGATTAACTGTTCGTTTTTGAGCTTTTAAGAACTTGTAATCACATTTCCACATATTTTGCACTTACAACACAGCAGAGTAATACACGGTGAATCTTTTGATACCAAATAACTGTAATGTGAATTTCGTTGCAAGTCAACCTTTAAAATACATGTAAATTGCCTCATCCGTTCCAAGATCTTTCCAAACTCACTCCTTTGGCTATACAAAAAAGGAAAAACTTGACTCAACTCTTTTAATTTGTGGGCTGTACCACAACTGCAGTATTATTGGTTTGCATCAAGAACTTTTCTTTTTTTATGATCAATCTTACTGGTTTTATAGACCATGATTGGGGTATATTTCAACAAGTTGATAGGAACTGCACATTTCCGACGTTCATTTAAAACGATTTGCTTATTTTTCTAAACAGCAAAGTCTATTCTGCAAAGTAAAGCTAATGACAAACATTTTGTACGTCTATAATAAGGCAAAACAACAAATTTTTACTATAAATAGCAGTTCTACCTGTTCGTCATCTATCACTATCTAGGGGTCAAAACTAGGATAAAGATAAATTTCGTCGATACTCCAACTCGTGAAAATAAGACTGGTAGACCGACGCTGTAACACCTACACTTACCGATCGCCTTTGTATTTATGAACAATTGCGCAACTATCCTATTCGCCTTTTTGTCGACATATTTGTCGAAGAATGTCGCGAAAGTTATATATAATAATTAGTACGCTAAGCGCTCGGCATTTTTTCGTCTGAAAGTGCAGCGAAATAAACTAACAATCAAATCGATTTTGAAAACTCGCCCGACTTGACACTTAACACTAGATGAAATTTTTTACGTAGTAGGAAGCAAAAACTTCAAAAAATTCTTTTATGTTATCTGTAATTTACGTTACAGGAGGTATACGTTATAGGAGCGTCTACTGTACTCGTACAAAACCTTATGACAAGTCCTTATTCTGTGACAGGAATATATGGTTTATATAATTTATTATTAAAATATAAATAGGCTGGCGACCAACTACAGCCTTTTATGCTAACTGATTGGAAACATTATTTGGGAGTGTGGTAACTTAGTAACGGGATGAGTAACCAATTGCTAGAGAAACCATAAGCATAGCATAACATATGAGTAATCTGATCTCCTTGTTAAAGGCCCGTGGACATTATCGCTCAAATCAGCATTTATTTGTGCGATGGACTGCAACGACTAGTTGTTTTTACGTCATCACCGACGATCAGGTGTACACACTAAGAGTGATTAACTGTAGGTGATCGCTAACCAACAACCAATTAGAAATTACAAAATTGCATTGGTAATATCCCGGGTCCTTTTGTCATCTTTTAATTATCTGATTATGCAATTCAACGAGAGCGTAGTTTTTCGCCATGCTTGCGAATATGAATTGACACCAATCTTCACAACTGTTGAAATTGGATCAGTCAACAGACAGCCTATTAAGATGCTAATAGTTGCGATCATCGGTGTCAAAGTTCAACATATTCAAAGTCCATCGCATCATCGCTAGCAAAGATTACATTCACTGTTTCCAAGATGCGTAGTACTTCGGAGTTGCGCTCTCTCCGAATCATGAAAACGGAGTTTTCGCACTGACATCACTGCGCACTGATCAGTGCGAAGCCAGTGCAAATTCGCAGCAAGGAAACGGCAATTGTGCAGCGGCTGCGCATAGCTTTCTTGATGTGGAGACGGATTCTTCGAGGGCCATAAACTAGTACAAAAGTTATCTCGCTCATCTTGTTGGTTTTAATTCTTCCGATCTTCTTTCACCTAAATTTAATTATGGTCTGCACCAACGAGGATGATAAGGTGATTACTTTCCTAGACTTTGTTATCGATGCCAACACTTTTCGAAAAATAGGTCGCAAGTCCTAAAGTAACATTTAAATAATATATTACTTAAAAATACTTATTAAAAATATATTACTTTGTAAAAATTGTGTTAAGGTTTGTAAAACCTTCTGAATGTGTATTGTAAATAAAAGTATAATGATGACAAGAGCATAAAAAGACCGTTTCTGACGTTCGGTGTCCATGATCGTTTCCATGTCTCCATCCGGCAATTCTATTTATACAATTTCTCTTCTCTGGCTAATTTGCTGAAAACCGCTGTGCAGCATGTAAATGTACAATCCCCTCGACTTCGGAGGAGGCTGCATTGAAGTACTGCGAACCATGGAAACATAGTGATTGGCCGCTCATCGCAAAATGACGTCATAGCATTGTGGTCAATCGCACAGCTAATCATCGTGTTGAGTGATAGCGTGCACTTGCCTTATGAACATATTCCGGAGATTGTGAATTTCCTACATGTAGTGCTTACGCCATTGAGGTGCATGTGAGGTTCTCGGATTCCAATCGGATACCAACAGAATTTTAGAACAATGAAACTTTTGGTTTGATCGAGTACACATAAACCGAGTGAGATAAGGTTCGCACACAGTAGATACACACATGTGTGGTGATGCGTCAGTATGAGCCATGGCTTGATATCTTTATAAATATGTTAATGGTTTTCAGCTATGATAACCAACCGCTTGCCTTATAACAAATGCATTTAGTAAATGGTAACATTGTTCTATTGAACTCGCCCTTGATTTTCTATCGAATAATTGCCTTGTCAATAACGTATTACTAAAACAACATGGTGAGAATAACTCCAAGTTCATGGATATGCATACAGCCAAACAAATTCTTATAACAGCCAATTGTAGTGAGAATACTTGTTTGATATCTTGTTAAGAGTACCCCTCTGGTGTTCATGAAGGGGATCCAAAGACCCCCCTTAGCTAGTCTCATATAAAAGATAGACTATGCTCTACACGTTAAACTGACTAACTGAAAATGCGAAGCTTGGAACACAGGCTAACCAAACATATACTTTGAATGCTTAGCTTGTGGATTTTCTCTAGCAAGATTTCGGCAGCTGTTTTCTAATTGTGCACAGAGATTAGGGTAGTTTTAGGATAGGAATCATGATAATTGTTAAACGTACGGGGAGATATAGTTAGGAGTGCCACACATGGTATAATGCTGCTCAGACGGTGTCTTTAGATGAGCTGCCAAACCAAAGTCAGCAATCTTCACTGTCATGGTACGACTTAGAAGCAGGTTGGTCAACGATAGATCTCTGTGCAATATTGAATGCTGATGAAGATATTTCATTCCTGCCACTATCTGCGTCATGAATACACGAACTGAAATAGACACGCAGTTGAACATAAACACAAACTAATATCGTAGGTGTTGTCAGAGTAGAAGACAACTCAAGCGTAGAGCTATAACTTTTACTAAATAGCAAAAAGAGCTTGATTTGTCTCCACATTAAAACCTTTTTAACAATTGAAAAGACAGCAGCAAAACCGACACCATGTTTGAAATGAGGAGAAACCAGTAGCAATGAGCTAAGAGCTAAAGTGATGCATTCAGTACCTCTAGACCACGCATATTTTTAGTGAACGACTCTTGAACCTTAAAATCGTATTCTATTTCTTATGTCTAACAGGATGGCAGATGTTTTCTAGTCCAGAAAGATAAAAGTAACTAAAACATGTTTAGTTAGCTGCCATTCTTACAGATTTCTGTTATAAAAGTTCACAGAAATAATATTGAACTGCTAAAACTCAAGCATAGAACGTCTATCATCTAAACTTCCTGGTTCTATATACCATTCCTGCTTTTCTTTCTAACTTTTAAGCTTCTAATCTACCATTGCTGCTTCCAATCTAAACTAATCTACTTCAAATGAAATCAAATCTTAAATAGTTTTTTATTCTTTGATTCAGCCTTAGTTGGCCATAGAAAAGAATGAGAGAAAATATCCTCAATGCTTGCTGAGTTGCCGACAGTGACGGAATATTACCATGTATGAAAGTTTTGAGAAGCACCCTATTCTCCTTAGTATTAAATACACTAACTATCAAGTCAAGCATCGCTAATCTTAATGAGTGAATTCACATGTTTCATGTGGCAAACGATTTTAGCTCTTGTTTTAAAAGCCTTGAAAGGAATCATGCAAGAAGCTAGATTGAACGTAAGGTGATCAACGATAAGGTGTCAACGAAGATGTGTTAATTTTTTGAAGCTCCTAAAAATCAAAACATAACGACAAGCAAAGACAGACGTGAATAGCCATAAAAATCCAAGATATGGTACAAGCTGTTATGTGCATCTTTGCTACGCTAGAGTTCATTAGAGTTAAACATGCATTTTTGATGATTGCTTGTCATTATCATGGCTGAACAGACAACTCCACAATTACATACACTGCGAAGAAACCTAATTGCTTTCTTTAGTAAAAAGAAAGCTTACTCGATAGAAGACAAGGGCGCACAACCCTGAAATATAGACTATTGATGTCAAGAGCCTCATTTCATGCTACCTTGCTTTTCAGAAAATGGCTGCCCAGAGTCCTTCATGTGACGATAGAGTTCTCCGTTGTGACACATTTCAAGCACAAGGTAGACATAGTTGCTGTCCTCAAAGAATGAATATAACTCTAGAACTGCGGGATGTTTGAGCCTGCAAAGCAAAAACAACTTTTTAAAGAAACTGAAACAAATTCATACACCAACGCAACTAATAGACTAGATCAAAAACTGACCCCTTTCAATGCGGGTGAGGTACTACTGGTGAGGCTGGGTCGTACAAACAGCAATCTCAGTTTATTATGTTACAAGCTAAAAGCTTTAGTTGTTAAAACTAAGTCAGCAGCATCAGCAAGCAAGTATTCAAACAGTGAAATTTGAGTAAATTATTTATATAAACATATTTATGTATACGTGTATATATATAAATATAAACGTAAATATAGGTATGTATTTATATATATATATAATATATATATATATAGGTACATTGAACTGAAGAGTAGAAAGTAGTAGTAACCCTGAAGAACTAATAACCCTTGAACTGAAGAAGTAGTAACCATATTAGTCTAATTTTAGTGAGGGACGAGTGTAATTTGCAACTGCCAGAACTCAAAGGCTAAGTATATATTCCATAGTCATAGACGAGAAGGCGTTATTCAATATAGTCGAAGCTTGTCACGACGAAGTCTCAAGATTATCAACCATGCAGCATACTGCGTATCAGCGAGGTGATAGATGAGTTACACCATTATTAAATAAAAATAAACAGCTATGCCACCAACCAGTTCAAATGAACCAGAAGCAATTGATTAAGAGATTTGTTCCATTACTCAGACAATGATTGTTGATTTGTATCTATAAAATGACTAGCACTAAATTAAGAAACATTTGTTGTTATAATGGTACTTGTAAACTATTATTTAATTAACAACTACAAATAAGAAAATATAGTATAATATTAACTATTAGAGTTTAACATGACTGATAGTAAATCTTCTCATTCAGCTAGTCCCAACTCCTATCTAGTCTGTGAGCTTCATCTCACCCCTTGCTGATCATTTTACACAGGGGTGGGTGACCCTTAATTCTAATCTCATCCCTTACTGATATTTTCATACAGGAGTGAGTGACCTTTAAATTTGATCTCACTCCTTGCTGATCATTCTATACAGAGATGAGCGACCCTTAAATTTAATCTTACCCCTTGCTGAGTATTTTATACAGGGGTGAGTAAACCTTAAATTTAATCTCACCCTTTCCCGATAATTTTATACAGGGGTGAGTAACCCTTAAATATATTCTCACCCCTTGCTGATATTTTATACAGGGGTGAGTAACCCTTATATTTATTCTAACCCCTTGCTGATATTTTCATATACTTTCACATTTTTCAGCTATACACTCTGTACTGATAAACTCACCTTGAATGTATCTCGACTTCCTTTTTCACACGATCTATCAAGTTGTTAGACTTCATGAGTTTCTTGTCGATCATCTTGATAGCAACCTCTTCACCCGTCTTCACAGATCGTGCCCGATATACACAAGCAAAGCCACCTCGTCCAATTAGGTTCAATACTTGAAAGTCCTAAAACGCAGATGATGCAAATTGTTAAAGCAGCAAAATAGGATAAGTCATAATGACACGATTCAGTCTCATATATGCTTAATTTTACACCTGAATAGACTGTGACGAAAAAGCGCGTCTGAAAAGAGTTTAAGTGCTATCTAGGCACAGGCAGCCATCAGCTTATTTATAAAACCAGAAGTTTTCTACTACAAGTACCTTGCCATCCTAAAACACATCAACAGCAGAAATCTGTCACAAACTTCAGTGAAAGGCAAAATTGCTGAAGGTCCTATTTGTGACACATGATAAGGTAGAGCAATTGTCAAACTTTGAACTGACTGGTCTAATTTTAAAAACTAGATGCCCTTGATATTACAAAAATATGATGAGAGCATTACTGAATAATTTATAAGAACATTTATGGCGGTACAATTAATGTCTGCTTGTTCATCCACAACATAAGTAGATAAATTTAATAGACGTTGAAGAGGGTAACAACCTCGATGAGAGTATTATCCAGCATGTTTGCTTAAATCCTGACATGAATTTTAGTGATGCAAGAGGCGTGAAATATCTGATCAAATGTCTACAGAAACAAACAAGACTTGATCGCCAAATTAAACTTACTTGACAAGGCTAGTATTAGTATCAAATAAGACTTGATAAAACGGTGTTTTAGTGTCGTCTACCCTATCCGGTAATTGTTTTTGTTTGATTCTGCAAATATTAGGCCTATTTATACGATGTATAACAGCTAAGTTGTGAGCTGAATATGTTTGTGAAGTATATTTCAATCTCATTTTAACATGTACCATCGTGCGTTTCAACTTGAGCACACCTAGGTGTGTTAAAACCGCTTATAGTGGGAAATTTAGGCTGTTTCGGCTATTATTTGTCACATGATGCTAGCGGACAGAAGGGAAAGATGATGGATCTATTATGGCTTTACCCAAATTTAAACTTAATAGGATTCTAAAGTTTATCACCAAAACAAGGCTTCTGGTTAACCGAATGATTTCTCTCTGGGTAATCATTAAAACGCTAAAAGTCACAACGATGCTACTTCGACAATAAATTAATAATACCTCGATACTTTCGCCTTGCAAAGAAGCCATTGCTTTAAAATTATGGTTGGTCTGAGAGTTGTGACATAGACTTTAATCCAGGGCTTTGTATGACTGTACGCAATAATGGAACTCTGTTCTACAGGTTTAGTACCAATTCTCGTAATTTTTGAGCCATTTTGAAGGTAGCGCTTGATGACGGTTGCTCCAACAGTCTAGCTTGGGAGCGTCATACAGACTTTCTCACACACGTTTCAAAATGTTAAAGACTTGTGGCTAAGACGCTCATTGGTCAGTTATCGCGGTCAAGACTCGCTTTGACGAACCTAAGAGGCAACACAACTCCAACACAAATCGATGTACGTACAGTTATAACAGTACGTAATTACCTAGTTATTATTTATGGTCATTTATAGTTATACAGATATTTGGTAGCTTTTCAGCACTCTAGTAACATTATTACGCATATACACGGATCACTTGTATATCTATTTATATTAGAAAAAGCAGGTTTGCATAAACTTTTTCTAATACAAGTATAAAGCATCAAGCTTCAGGGACAAATACATTCCCAAAATTTAATTTTGTAGAAGTTCATGAGTGTACTGTTCAAAGAGTTATTGTTAATCTAAATGAACACAAAGCAGAAAGCATAGGTGAAAGCCCCCAAAATTAGTGAAAGCATGTTCACTTGAGTTATTAAAACCGTGGGCATACATATCCAGCATGAGTATAAAGCAATGTGTTTTCCCACAAAAAATAAAAAGTGGTTAAGTTTTACCCATATTTAAAAACAAAGGCAACAAGTGGTTATTTAATAACTATAATAGAGCTCTTTCTCTTCTGCATGTTTCTCCAAAAACTTTTAACCATTCCAGCAAATCCTTAAAAACACTATTAAAGAAAACATTATTGCAGAAACTCAATTTGGATTTCAGACAGGGAAAGGAACTCGTGAAGCATTGATAGAATTCACTAACAATACACTCGCACCTTTAAACAATAGTCTATCTGTTTTAGGTGTATTCATGGACTTCTCAAAGGCTTTTGACACAACAGATCACTCTATCTTGATTAATAAGCTAAAGCAAATAAACTTATTTCATTCGAGTTTAGAATCAATTCAAAATTATCTATCAAATTTTCTTCAAAGTGTTATAACATCTCAAAAAATATCCCAACCTTTAGCAATTAAATGTGGTGTACCCCAAAAATTCATCTTTGAACCAACACTATTTTTGTTATATGTAAATAATCTTGTAAAAAGTACTGATAAATTTAAAACGGTTTTGTTTGCTGATGATACTAACTTATTTTATACCGCTAAAACATGAATAAAGAAATGATTAACCTATAATTAACAAAGAATTAGACGTGATAAAAATTGGTGTGATCAAAACAAACTAACATTGAATGTTGACAAAACTATTTTCATAGCCATTCAAAATTGACAAAATAATTTTTGATTAACAAAAAACGTTTCCATGAATGTACAAAACATACAAATGATGGATAGCATAAACTTTAGGCGTAACAATAAATAGTACACTAAACTGGTTAAGACACATAGAACTATTGAGAAAACAACTGCGACAAGGCTTGGGACTTATTTACCAGGCCTCATTGATCTTACCAGAAATGTCTCTTTTGCTTTTATATAATACTCTAAATAACAATAAAATAGTTTATTGCTTGGAAGCATAAAGAAATGCTCCAATGAGCTACTTAAACAAAATTTTGGTCATCCAGAAGCGATTGCTAAAAATAATATATCATAAAAACTCTTATTTTCCATCAACTCCTTTGTTTAAAAGATCTCGTGTTTTGCTTGTACAGCAAATATACCCAGTAAGAATATTTAGCCTTCACACAATTTAAATCTCAAACTAACTTGTCAACGCATTATAACACTCGTAATTCGTAAGTTTCATTACCCCTTCCACCCTCCTCCTCTACTGATGGCCATAGACGGGTTGCTTATCATATGTGATCAGCATGAACTTCCTTGCCAATTCGGCTGAGGAAAATTGGTTGTCATGATGGCCTTAGGGCTGCTTTCAAGCAGTACTTGCTGGACTTTCTGGAATAGATTTGTGCTGATTTCTATTGCTTAGACAACCATGTTTTCTTCATTAATAATCTCATCTGTTAACTCAGGCTCTGCGCCTCGCATAGCCATGCTACTGTGCATATGGACCCTCATTGCACTTTACTTTTTCTGTTATATTGTTATGTTATGATGTAAAATAAAACAAACCAACTTTAAACTTTCTAGCTACAAACAAGAAGTGACAACTTTTTGAGACCCTAATCATTTGTCCATTTTAATTCCATTGTCATGTGGTTAGAATATGTCATGATGATTTTATTACCACAGTGTCTGCAAGCTAATTCGCATGGTAGCTTAAGCTAGTTCAACACATCTGCAAGTCACCAGAATATCATACAAGATTAGACTAGAAGTTTGAAGCCTCTAAAGTTAAAGATGAGATGACTTCTGAGTAGTAGTAGTAGTGTATACCAAACAAAAATCTTTCTCTCATTGTTCAACCTGCTGAAAATTTTGTTGAAAATCTACACATTACCGTAATGAAAAAAATGTGAATACAGAATATTTTAATACATCAGCCGATTAAGTTGAGCTCAAGAGCCCAACACGTGAGATGATTTGATGCCAGACTGTTTAAAACTAGTAAACCCAGGTTCAGCTCAAGAAAGATAGAGCCTTTGTGAATAATCTATTTTTTGATTAACTCCCAGGGCTCATTATCAAATGAAATGTTTCAACTCAAGTCACAAGCAAACTCACTTTCACTGGGGCTAACTGATGAGCTATTCTAGAAAAAATAAGAGAAATTACTAGATAGCGCGTAAAGCGCAAAATGTAAACATAATTATTTTGTTTTAAGCTTTTAAACTCTTCAAATTAGAACTTATAAATGCATTTATATATATAAAAAATTAGTGAAATATGATAGATACAACATGAATGGAAGAAAAATGATGGTGTTAAGATTCCCTGAGTTTTCTATGTTCAAAAAGAAATATGTGTAAAGAAATTAGTAAAGAAGAACGATAGCCCAAATTTCTGGTAGTTAGTAAAGAAGATCGATAGCCCAAATTTGTGGTTATTAGTAAAGAAGATCGATAGCTAAATAGTCAACACCACAGTTTCAAATGATGGCAAAATAGCCAGTAAGGAAATTGACAAAGTACAAACATAGCAAACACTGAGTGAAGAAATATAAAGATGCTGAGTTATTAGATAACTCCTACTCAACAGATGTTGCTTAGCCAACTTCCAGTTACACCAGATAATAACCAGTTGCAGCAGAGAGCACTTGATGTTTTTGGTTTGAAAGAACTGAATGAATGGAAACTTATAACATTGTATAACTTGAGATATTCTTCAATTGGCAGGAAATGGAAGAACAAGAATACGGAAGTTTTAGCAAGTTATGGTTTTACCAACATTTTAAAAACAAGCAGAATATCACACATTTCTCATCAGGATTATTTCAATGTAGTTTGACTACGCAATAATACAGAAAAATGGACCAAAAATAAACCTAGATATACCACATTTAACCTAGCAATGTCAAACCGCATGTAACAAATACATTTCACAAAGATACCCCATTTTCATTTTTCTTTGCTGATGGATTATCTTCAACAACACTATCCTTCTGATGCTGCTCTGGTATATCGTCGTTAACTTTTTGCTCTGATGCTGCCTCTTCGAAGATAGGAGCGGCTTTTACCGTAGCCCTTGCCAGTGATTCCGAATGAGTAACAACCCGCGGGGTATCTATAACATACTCGGAGCTTTCTCCAAGCTCTTCCGTTGTGAACTCTTGCGATTTGGAGAGAGTTTCAGATTCACTTACAACAGAACGCAAGTCTACCTTAAAATGGTTAGATATAGGAGTTGGTGACAGTGAGACACTTCCTTCAAGCTTATCGATGCCCTCTATGCTTGCATCAGGGCTAGCTATATTTTGTTCAACTTTTAAAAGGTCGGACTTGTTTGATTGGTGAGAGGAAGTAAGAGACGGCTCTTTGAAGCCACTTGGAAGAGAAAAAAGTTTTGACTGGTCTTCTGTCTCCTGTTCATTAGTCATGAATACTGGCTCCGGAGTAGTCCCTAGTGGAGAGACAGGCCGTTCGGAAGTAGTTCCTAGTGGAGACACGGGCCGTTCAGAAGTAGTCCCTAGTGGAGACATGGGCCGTTCGGGAGTAATCCCTAGTGGAGACATGGGCCGTTTGGGAGTAGTCCCTAGTAGAGACACGGGCCGTTCGGGAGTAGTTCCTACTGGAGACACGGGTTGTTTAGGTGCAGTTCCAACTGGAGAGTTTGGCTGTTTGGAGGTAGTTCCCACTGGAGGCATGGGCTGATCTATGTCTTTTGTTGATGATTCCAGCTCCACAACATTCTGCATAAAATAGCAGAATCCTTTAAGTGCATAATATTGCTGTTTATTTATGGAAATTTCTAATTTGTTCTCATAACCTAATGAGAGAGCAAACAAAAGTTTTCTGACAAAAAAAACAGTAAATTCACTTAGTCACATAAAGTAACACAAAATATTTTGTGGCACTTATTGAAGTTGTTTACCCGTGACTGAAATCTATGGTTTATATGTAATAGGAGATAACAAGTATTTAATGAACTCCTTTGCTGTAAGAGCAAGCAACTCCTTAAGGAGGTGAAAAAATTATTTCACTCATGATTGGCATTACAAACGAGATCAAGAAACTTCTAATTTTGTGAGTGTAACCGACAGCTCTCAAATTCATCCAAATATATTTTAATTGCATTTGACAAAAGTCTGAATCCACAGAATTCACAGTCAAATAATTTGCTTTAAATAGCAAAACAGCCAACAGAGGAATGATTTCCTTTCTCATTTTACAGTCACTTCTATAGCCAACCGGTCTTTGTACCAGTCATATTTTAGTGAGTTCTGCACCTCAGCATTACAACATCATGCCGGCAGAAAAATCTTAGACTAACTAAAGGCGCCGCAACCCTGCGTGGCTAAACATATTCTCACCTCTTTAATACTGATCGCAGGAGATGGTGTCACGACCCGCGCTGGTGCACCATTGAACTCATTGCTGGATCTTAGGCTACCTTCAATGTGGGACTTTAACCGTCTAGCGGATTCAAGTCTTTTATTCAATTTCTAGAAACAGAAAATGAGGTAACAAAACGATCATCTACGTCTACGTTATCTTTGTTTGGTTTTGTTTTATGTTTAGTTTTCTGTGTAATTTAATACATTTAGAAGTGTTAAGATTTTAAATTGAATAGTTTATTAACTGTCTTTCACATGTCGAGGAAACCAAACACAACAGGTGACACTGACATACATGAATCTTAATAAAATTGCATCATACTTTACACAATTAATATTTATATAATGATTAGTTCTTTTATATAATATATACCAAAAATGTCAAGAGATTTATCCATGTTTTACCGAGTTTATACTCCACGTGCCTCTCACGCGTTTCTTTAAAAGCCTGCGAGAACTCTAATAAGAACACGAACTAAGACGATTTTCGTGAGGTTGTGTACCACGCTGGCGACCTGGCCAGTGAATCTTGGGATACAGGAGCGATTTGGGACCAGCTCCAATTCATGACATCCCTTGCCGAGGCTCAAACCAGTGCTGCTTGGCAGTTATGAGTGCTAGTCATTAAACCACGGCAGCTACCAGCTAACTTCATCTATTATAATCATATATAAGCTGAGACAAACACTACAGTGTTTAACAGCGCAGTTATACAGTCAAACCTGACATGAATTTAACTAGTTGAATGCCCAGCGTTGCCTAGGTAATAAAAAAGTCTTTAAACAGAAAATTTATTTTTATTTAAAATATGCAAAATTTACCATTCTAACGTTCAAACTTCATATCATGAGAACAGTGTTTCTTGTTCAGGTCAAATGAACTAAAAAAAATAAAATAAAACAACTGTAAAGGTTTTCAAAAGACTGTAACTTTTAAATTTTAAATAAAAGAAATGTTTGGTTGAAATAAATTAGGAGAAAAAATAAAACTGTAAAGATGTTTAAATGTAAATGTGAAATCATTAGCAATTAATGGCTAATGAAAAATTATTTGGTATATGATTATATGATTTTAGTTCGTTTCAGTGTTAGCATCAAAAGGCAAAAATATCGTATAGACCAGTGGTGTCCAACTTTATTAGAGTGGGGCCAATATGTAAAATCAAGCCTAGGCTTGGGTCACACATAGCTGCTTCGTATATCGCAAATAATTGAATTACTATAATTTCACATATCGCAAAGCATCATCCATCACATGTAATTCTCATTTTCCACAGTCATTATATTTACTTTAACTACATGTAATTACAAGAAAAACAAATACATTAATATATTGGCTTAAACTACATGTAATTACAAAATCAAAAATGCGCCAAAATATTGGTTTTAAATACATATATACATGTATGTAATTACAAAAAAGCATCATATGAAATTTGAGTGCAGTGTCCTTGTTGAAGAGATGTTGCGGTGCTAAGTTTTCACTGGTAATGGTACTGAGCATACTACTTTTAGTGAGCCACTTGGTGCTGCTTTTCTCGTACAATCCTGTCTAGGTCAGGTTTAATGTCTGAAAATGAAATCCTGAGCTGCTGAACTAAATGCTCATCGGTTAGTCCGGAGCGATATTTGCTTTTGGTATGCTTCATGCGACTGAAGAACTGCTCACATAAGTAGGTAGAGCCGAAGAGGCTGACCATTCGAAGAGCATGTTTATGTAGAGCTGGATATGCGCCAGCTGGAAAGAAATCATGATAAAACTCTATGAGTTCGTGGCTGAGATGTTGTTGTTTAAGACGATCGTTAGCTGGATGAAATGAATCGGCATATATGTTTATCTTCTTTTCAGTTTCTGCAGACTGAAAAAATCTTTTTGCAAATTCAGGTGATAGATCTGACACGATGTTGGCGTATTGCTCAGAGTTGACCTCAATGCATTGCCCATTCTTCTGACGCTCTGATAGAATTTTGAAGTGAACATAATTCTCCGAGCTGCTGCTCCCACAGCTCAAGCTTTGTACTGAATGCAGTGATGTATCTCCGGAGTTGAGATATGTCCTGTTTCTTTCCCTGTAGCTGAAGGTTCACTACTGACATATGCTGTGATATCAGCTAAAAATACCAAATCAGTGATCCAGAATTGATCTTTGAACTCATCACACTCACGACCCTTGTTTCTCATGAATAAATCAATCTCTGGTAGCAGAATGTTAAACCTTCGCAGTGTTTTAGGGCTGCTGAGCCACCTGATTTTACAGTAATATACTACATCTTTGTATTCACATTCTATCTCCGCAAGCATAATTTCAAATTGTTGATGGTTCAATGCTCGTGATCAAATAAAGTTAACAGTGGATATGACCAGACCCATAACATAATCCATCCTCACAGTTTGCGCTGCTAAGTTTTCGTAATGTATGATACAATGGTATACCACAAGAGGAACATCCCAGTAGTGAGAGCTGAGCAAAAGACCTATTAGTCTAGTGTTTTCCCTGCCACTACAGGTGCTCCATCAGTACAAATTTCAGACACCTTCTCCAGTGGTAGGCTGAACTCAGCAAGTTCTTTTAATAGACTCTCATTGACATATTTTCTAGTTGTTGTGCCATGAAGACTACTCATTCAGTCTCATTATTAGTAAATCCTTAGTAACGTTGAACTCATTATCCACGATATCGTAAATGCAAGCTGAGAAGTGTCAGACAGATGTGCTCTCATCTAATGCTATGCTGGAATAAACAAACTTCTTAATCTGGGCTTTCATTGTACGCTCAATGTCCTTACTCAGATTTTCCACGCTTCTTGCAATGATGTTTCTTGACAGAGTAATACTTTCTAAATTGCTTCTTTTATCAGGGCAAAATTCAACTACAAACACTGCCAGTTCCTACAATAATAAAGCAAGGTTAAAATACAAGCAACTGATAGTTACTAAAATATAATAACAATGACAATGGCAAACCACACAAACTTTTGTTGAAATTTTTATTTTAGCTTAAGATATATCAAGCTATGAGAGGAGTTAAAACTTGCCTCTGTCTTTTAAGGTGTACAACTCTACGCCTATAGTTGTTTTATGCAACTCTTATCTCGCATATATTTAAAAAAATGCTTACCTTCTTAGCAAATTCTCCATGTTGAAATGGTAGTTGTCGTTGATCAATTAGTTGAGCAATAGCGAGACTGCATTTTATGGCTTTTTCACTAATCTCTGCATATCTTGTAAAATGTTGCTGCTGTTGCTGCAGATTCGATGATACTGAGTTGTATTTCTCCTGTCTGTCACGACCTGAGTGTTGCTCAGATGCGCTACGACGAGTTGTATAATGCCGCCTTATGTTGTACTCTTTGAGCACAGCAAATACTTGACTGCATATAACGCAGATTGCTTGGCTCTCCCCGTGGTATTTGATGGTATTGCAATTTCCAACTGCTATTAAATACTCTTCCCTCGCAGTCGACCTTCCTGCGTGTGACCAAAATTGTAATTGAGCAATACGTATTGAGCTAGCATCCAGCAAGCTGCAGAAAATTCCCATTTTTCAGCTCAGATTGAGATTCCCGTTTGAGATGTTCAATCAGCTAATAGAAATAAAGGCTGTAAGGGAATTTCGAAAAAAGCAGATGGGAAATTCGAAATTTTCAATAATATTAGTTGGTGCATTTTTATGCGCGCCGCTACCAATAGTTGCGGTGTTCGCTAACTATAAACTAAGAACATTAGATAATATAAACTGGATAATCATAAGATAAATTGTTAAAACTTTTTTTAATATGCTGGCCTTCGGGAGCCACAAAAACCAAGCCGCGCGCCGGGTGCGGCCCCAGGGCCTCATGCCTGAACATGCCTGGTTTAGACGTAGAGTGGTCTAGAAACCCATAGTAATTATCCAATGCAATCACTTCTTGGTAAAAATCATCATCATTAAAAGATAGTAACAAAACAATATGTTAACCTTAGTAACTATAATTACCTACAATAACTTTAGTGCATTTTGTAGGTATGATCTGGAAAAAAACTTAGCATTGCAATGTACTACTTGCAGAGTTCTTACCTTCAAGACCGACGTGTGATATAAACTAATAAACTATTGAATCTAACTTAAATGAATTTAGCTTACTAAATACATGCTTGAAAGAAGTTTTCGTATGCATTTGAGTAAACTTGACTAAAATCTTATTACTTATCTGTTTGCGAACCCGTTTTTCCTATAACGGGTGACGCTGAATTGAGATATGATCGACAAATTTTTATTTCGAGAAAAACTATTGTTGATATTGTTTTGCGGATAACAAATTAGTCCTAGTAAGATGAGGACGAAAAAGCATCGTGTTTCATAGAGTTAATAGAGTTTCAATAAATACATCATTTAGCGTGAAAAATCGTGAAAAGGTATACGGTATATGATAAGATTGGTAATTAGATAAGAGCTGTATAGCTCAGTGGGTTAAGCGCGCCGTTTGCAAACTTGCGGTTGTGATTCACCGTGAGTTCAAATTCAGCAGAATGTGAGCTTATAATTTCAAGATTTTAGTAGCTGTAGCTGGACATATGGACCAACACAAGTACATATAGACAAACTTTGGGATTTATATATATAACTAGATATGTTATTGAAGCTATATCAAATGTCAAAACAGCTGTATTAAATATTCCAAGACGAGTACACTATAATTTGTCTGAAGATGAATCTTTTGAGATTTTATCACAAAGTATTAGTATTTTTCTTGTATTTTTTATTACTTTTAATGCTTGAGGTGATCTAACTGTCAGGATGTTTTAGGATTAAAATTCACAAAACTGGATCATGGTTAAAAAGCTCAGATTAAGTGAGAGTATTATTATGACGCCTATACAGTGGACCCTCACCATACGATTTCAATCCGTTCCAGTGTTGGCATCGTAGGGCCAACACTTCTTATAAATGGGTATAGAAACTCACAGTAAATACCTAATGCAAACACTTCGTAAAAATCATCAACATTTTCTATACGTACTGTTACTGTACATATTAAAAGATAGTAACAAAATAATGTGTTAACCTTAGTTACTATAGGTACCTACAGTAACTTTAGTGTATTTAGTGGTTATGATCTGCAATAAAATGCAACATTACAATGTAATATGTGCATGACCTACCATAGAGAGTTCTTACTTTCGAAGCAGGTGTATAGCATAAGCGTTGAATTTAACTTAAATGAATTTAGCTTACTAAACACATACTTGAATTGAAGCTAAGTTTTAGTACATATTTTTAACTAGTGTACTGAACTCCAATTTTTCATTGCTAGAATTTTATCCCCTGTTTCTGGTTTCTTTTCACAATAACTAATAACGAATAATGCCAAACTGAGCGAGATCGAGCATCGCATCAGTTTCAATCGTCGTTAGAGGGATTTCGTGAAATAGCATATCGGCATACAGTAGACGCTCCTAACGTAAAACCATAAAAAACATACAACGCAAAAAGCGTAAAATATAACATATACCTCTTATAACATAAATTCCAGATAATGTAAAACAATTATCTGAAATTTTTGCTTCCTACTACGTAAAAAGTTCCATATAACGTAAAGCTGTATTAAGTCGGGCGCCTTTTCCAAATCGATTTGAATGTTAGTCTATATCGCCGTACTTGCAAAAGGAAAAACGCTGAGCGTTTACCGTTACATCTTTGATATATAACTTTTGGGACATTCTAGTTCGTCGTAATAGATCATTAAACGTGTCGACAAAAAGGCGAATAGGATAGCTGCGCGATTGTTCATAAATACCAATGTGATCAATTGGTGCAGGTGCTACAGCACCGGTTTACCAGTCTTAATGTCATGAGTTTGACTATCGTCAAAAATCTTCTTTATCCTAACCTTGATTCCTGGATAGTGGATAGAAGCGGAAAATGTAGAACTGCTTTTTATAGTAAAAATATTTTGTTGCTTTGTCTTTTTGTAGACGTAAAAAATTTTTGTCATTAGCTTTATTTTGCAGAATAGACTTTGCTGTTTAGAAAAATAAGCAAATCGTTGTGAATAAATGTCGAAAAATGTGCAGTTCCTATCAACTTGTTGTAAATTTACCGGAATTATGGTCTATCAAACCCGTGAGATAGATCATAAAAAGGAGAAAATTTGTCGATGCAAGCCAATAATTCTGCAGTTACGGTACAGCCTACAAATTAAAAGAGTTAAGTCAAGTTTTTCCTTTTTGTATGGCCAAAGGGGTGAGTTTGGTAATATCTAGGAACGGATTAGGCAATTTACATGTATTTTACTGTTCTTATAACGTAAATTCCCTATAACTTAAACATTCCTGGAACAGATTATTCACGTTATAAAAGCTTCTATTGTATTTGTTATCCTGATGTAATCAGCACACCGACCGCCAAATTTAAAAACCATAAAAAATTTTAGTTGATTTTTTATGGCGAAAAATATTTCATATGAAGAGGGCCAAAAATCAGTGTGTTCTACATCGCAGGGCCAAAGAATCGTATAACAGGGTCATGGTAACCCGAGGGCACGCTGTAGTTACAAAGACATTGACAGAATAGAGATGCATAACTTTGTAACTCGAATACAATAGATGATACCAACTATAGCAACTATAGCAAGTAGTGACATCATTTCGCACATATTTTTCTTCAAAGCGTTTTAACCATGATTAAAGTTCATCAAATTTAATTTTAAAATTTCAAATTTAAATCTAATTTAGCTGTTTTATAGTGTTTTATAACAATTGTTTTCTAAGCAGATTAACTAACATATCAGTAGAGGTTTATTATTTAATTATTATAAATTATGGTTTTCAACTAAAATTTATAATAATAACTTGGCTTCCGATTTCAGTTGTACTAAAATATATCAAAAACTGTCTGTAACGGAAGGAAGATGTTTACCTCAGCCTCTCTTGTCTCAGCCGAACCA
Organism: Watersipora subatra; assembly: GCF_963576615.1. Taxonomy (NCBI): domain Eukaryota; kingdom Metazoa; phylum Bryozoa; class Gymnolaemata; order Cheilostomatida; family Watersiporidae; genus Watersipora; species Watersipora subatra. Next base: position 4,365,648 of record NC_088717.1, read on the forward strand.
GCTGCAGGTTTAATAATGATTGCAGTTGAAATTAAATCCCTTCCACCTTTGCAGTTGACTGATGCCGTGTAGGGCACCATATTGGGGCTTCTCGCCATCATTGGTCGCTCCACTGATTTGATATGAAATACAAATCATCATTATATTAGCATTCCTGGTCTTTTATAATCAATATAAAATCAACAAATCTCACTTTATCATTGTGTGTCTGTCTGTTAGTCTGCCTCAACGCTATGCGTTTCCATATTTTTGGCCCAATTCCATTCAAGTGATTAACCTATGGTAGGTCTGCGGACAAATAAATAAAAGATGACAGGTCTGTTGATCAATTCTTGAGTGATGGCAAATGGGCAGTTAAATAATTGGAAAGACTGCTATTTGTGTTTAGCAAAGAGAGGCAAATCTATTATGAATGATGGTTATAGGATTCCTCATAAAATATCAATAAATATCTTTCATTTAATGATTAAATTTTTACCTTCTTTCTTAGGCTCTCTATAAAGCGGAATATAGCAGTTTTCCTTTTTGAATGCCTCCAGTTTTCCCTGTTCTGCGTAGTAAAATATAACAAGTTACAGTAAATCTACTAATCTAAATATCAAAAAAATGAAATCTATCAAACATTGACAAAAGACCCAATTGACACGCGGACGAACCTTTACTCACAATTGCATTAGCTCATGTAAATTTTAAATAATAACATTAAATTTCGGCAACAATTTGGCTCTCCAAGCATCACATCTTCATAAGTGAAAGCGAAAAAACAGAGAAAGTTACGGAGAAAGCAGAACAACATCGAATGAATAAAAACAAGAACTACATCTTAAAATCAATGATAAGAGAAATCCTTAGCCATTTGTCACATGATAAGATTCCGCACTTGTTTATAATGCATTGCTTGCATTATGTGACCACATCCTTCAACCATATTCTCTGAGTGCATCCTCCGATCACATCCTCTGATCACATCCTCTGATCACACCCTCTGACTAAATCCTCTGACTACATCCTCTGACCACATCCTCCGACCACATCCTCCGATCACATCCTCTGATCACATCCTCTGATCACATCCTCTGACTAAATCCTCTGACTACATCCTCTGACCACATCCTCTGATCACATCCTCTGACCACATCCTCTGGCCACAACCTCTGACCACATTTTCTGACCACATTTTCTGACTACATCCTCTGACCACATTCTCTGACCATACCCTCTAACCACATCCTCTGACCACATCCTCTGACTATGCCCTCCGAACACATTATCCGACTACATCCTCTGAGCACATCCTCAGGCCACATCCTCTGACCACATCCTCTAACCACATTCTTTGACCACATCCACTGATCTCATCCTCTAACTACATACTCTGACCCCATCCATTGACCACATCCTCCGACCACATCCACAGGTAAAGGATGTGGAGTACCACATCTATTAACTATATCCTCTAACCACCTCCTCCGACCACATCCTCCGACCACATCCACAGGATGTGGAGTACCACATCTATTAACTATATTCTCCAAACACATCCTTCGACCACCTCCACTGACTATATCCTCTGACTAGAATGCGTACTTATACAAAAAATCGAATAAAATATATTAAAAAGTAAATAAACTATACAAATATTACAATCTAAATAATTTTCCATTTAGCTTTTCTTGAAAATATAGTTGTTCCATTCTAGAACAGTTAATGATGATGTCAGCTCATATACTGTGTGTTATATCACAATTATCAGTTGTTCCACATTTAGGCTAATTTGGTTGTTGATTAGAACAGATAATTTTTGGAACCGATAAAGGTAAAGAACACCAGTGAAAGTTACTGGCTTTAGAGAGCGACTAGAGCTACACAATAGGAAAGAATTTAAACATGGCAAATATAAAATAGCCAAGCTTTTCAACCAAGCTGCTCCAACTGCTCTACTCTGTCTATTACATCTTTCGTTCAACCATGAAATTTATCAACAACCTCTTACTGACCTTTGGTAAGTGTTTGAGCAGCAGCATCTTCTCGCAGTGGCTTTCTGCTAGCAACCGCACTGACAGCTCTGCGTTTGCTGCTAGAAATAAGTGGAGTAGATCTGGGAGTGAAGGAACTGGCAGGTCGATCATTCCGTCGTGCCACCATTCCACTTACATAATGTACATGCGTTTCCAGCCACTTCTCTCTGTTATGTCACAAATATAATAACAAAAACCAGACGGTAAAATTTTATTTACTTCAAACTGACCCACATCCATTTTTAGCAAACAAAAAGTACAGGTATAAATAAATAGAGGTAGATTTGAACTAGACAATTTGTATGCGCAATTCCATGACTATAAATTTCATATTCCAAACCTCAATGAAACAGATTCAGCTATAATTGTATGTAAAAATTGTTTGTCCCTGGTCTTCATTCTACTATCTATAAAATGCACTTTATAGTCTATAGCCCATAATCTATAACCCATAATTTCTAGTCTACAGCCCATAACCCATAGAGTATAGCCAATGTCCTGTAGTTTACAGTAGATAGTTTGTAGTCTATAACCCACAATCTATAATATATAGACCATAATCTATACTCTGTAGTCTAAAAACCATAATATGTAATCTATAGCCCATAATATGTAGTCAATAGCACAAAATATGTAGTCTATAACTCCGACTCATAAGCCCATAATCTGAAGTCTATAGCCCATAATCTATGATCTAAAGCCCATAATCTAGAGACCATAATCTGTAGTTTATAGCCCATACTATGTTGTCCATAGCCCATAGTCTGCACTCCACATCCCATAGTTTGCAGTCTATAGTCCATCAACTGTAGTCTAATGTCAATAGTTAATACAGTAGTTAAAACTTTCTGTGAATGAACATTTTACCTGATCCAATTGAGACTTTTGTTGCATAAGATAAAAATTTAATTTGTAGAACAAACCAACTAGATATTTGCCTCTGTTTCTGGTCATACAGTAATAAATAGGGTGTTAGAAACGCATCCCTAAATTCTATCTAGAAACTAGAGTATGAGTCAATCTATGTGTACAGGTTAACTTCAGCCAATAAGCTCACTTACGTATTGTATCTGGAACCAATCATGTATTTCCTGTATTTTCCAGCCGTTTTGTCCATCTCTATTTTGTTTGCCTTCCTGCATGCAGAAAAAACAAGTTAACACTAACAATCATAAAAGATTAATACTTTTATGGTTTTATTATATTTCTATTTTATTTCTATTTTCTATTTTATGGTTTTTAGTATCATTCGTCATTCCGCGACATGATGTGATGGCATCATAATCAACTCAGAGAATACCGGCTTATGCTTTTACAACGCAAAAAGTAATGACTTATCCTCGAAACATTCAGCATGATCAAGAGTTGATAGACTGCGTAAAAGTAAAACTAACTGCTCATGTAGCCATGATAATCTATGAAAACTGTCAAAATATCTGAACAGATGATAATATGTGTATTAATATTCTGTGTTTGACTAGTTACCTGTAATCTGATTGGTTGGATTCTTTCATGTCATTGATAGAAGGGCAAGAAAGAAAGCGTATATCTATAGAAATAAACTAGCCCAATGCCGACGTTGCAAAGGTAATAGAATAATTACCTTATAAATTTGGGTAAATTACTTGGAAAGCTAGATGCTATAACTGGACTGGACACAAGGTTTGACAAAAGACAAACACCGAGATTCGTTCATATATTTGTGTGCACACAATTCCAGAGCAGTCAGCTAAGAAAGAATTTAAAAGAGTTTTGTATGATTACAAAAGGAAGACTCAGAAAAGCCTTCCTTATTTATCATAGAAGAAGGCGTGAAGGTGATTTTGAGAAGCCTTTTAGCATAGAACTAGGCTAAAGGCACATATTATATTAGCTATTACCACACTTTGCATGATAATACCATATTATAGAATGGATGGCATATTGAAACAGTTTTGAACTACTGGGAGGATTTTGTTCAATATTAATTTAAAAAATTAGTCGAATCAGCATTTAGATAGTAGAAACTTTCATACTAAAGTACGGCTGTAACAAAGGCACATGAATAGAGAAGTTTAGGAAGACTCTACCATGTAATAATCATTCTGTAGAGCAAGCAAATCTGATCAGTTATATTTTGTTTTATGTTCCGTTATTATCATTATTATTATCCTGTTACTAATAAACATTTTTTATCAGCATTTCAACAAATATGTAGGTCATATCCGGGTCATATATATATAGGTCATATCCAGCCAACGCATTTACAGCAGTAAATATATCATTTTAACATTAAATTCAATGATTAAACTAAAGATAAAAATATAGAGACTCAAGTTGTAGCAACGGCTAGTATGTAAACAATAGGTTATTCATATGAAAAATATTTAGTCTGCAAATCTAATAAAATCAAACTTTTTTGTTTGTTTGAAGAATTGTTAATATAAATGCATGGAGTTCAATCAGAGTACAAAATTAATATAAGAAACAATACAGAAACACTCATTAAGGTTTAAAGATTTCTTTGCTATTGTTTTAATAATGATAGCAAAAGAATTTGTGAGAGCCAATGTTAGCCAACCATATTGCTCTAAACAAACTACATAAAAGCAACATGTAAACTTATTTGTCTATTTCAAAGAATATATTGATACACCCATATTTTAGCAAAGAATAAAAAATTGCAAGCGTATAATTTTGCCATGAATACAACATTATGTCCATCCTAAAAATTACAGAGGAGCGTAAAAAATAAAATACGGTAGCCTTGTGTATTGCGCTGTCACAAATTCATGAGTCGCCATTCAGTACTAGTTAACTAAACACCATTTCCTGTCATAATTTTCTTTGGATTCGCATACATTATCAGATTAAAACATGTATTACATCACATTACCTACATAAGCATGTTACATGCATAGGGTACCTTCCTTCGCCAACTGAGTGAAATAAAAAACTTCATCAACATAACTCTTGAGCGCATGGTCTACGACCATTTCTTATAGTTATAACCTGTAGCCTTAGCTCACCATGATAGGGAACTACAACTTTAGTCTTAGCTCACTAGGATAGCAAACTATAATAGTTGCTTTTTGTAGATATCGCTAATGATAACAATAGCCTAAACTCTTAGCAACTGTTAAGTATAACTGTAGCCTTAGCTCATAGTGATCACTGAGTATAACTGTAGCCTTAGCTCATAGTGATCCCTGAGTATAACTGTAGCCTTAGCTCATAGTGATCACTGAGTATAACTGTAGCCTTAGCTCATAGTGATCCCTGAGTATAACTGTAGCCTTAGCTCATAGTGATCACTGAGTATAACTGTAGCCTTAGCTCATAGTGATCCCTGAGTATAACTGTAGCCTTAGCTCATAGTGATCACTGAGTATAACTGTAGCCTATGCTCATAATAATCACTGTCAAAACTGTAGTCTTAGCTTATAACGATCGCTAACTCACAGTTGCAAAGCTTCTTCGTCCAACTTAGCTTTGAGATGGAAAGCCTCGTGTTTCCCATCGTCCTTTCTTTGAGCGATATACGAGTAGGTGAGGTCAGGTGCTGAGGTGAACTTGAGCCGGTTCCTTAATAATCTGCAAGTAGTAAAAAATGCTCAAATTTACTACTAATATTTTAATTTGTAAACCTTTTGGAAAAAATTTATTTTAATGAAATTTTAAGCTAGACCAAAGAGGTCTACTGCTTGTGTGTACCTTTTATAATTGTTCTAGCTACAGTAACATACACGGAACGGTTTTAGAAAAATAACTCTTGTTTAAAAGACAGCAATTAAACTAAAAAGGTTACAAAGCGTCAGCATTATAGAGTCCTTGAGAAGATAATATAAAAATATCATATTCAGGTCTTTGTTAAAAATATTTGTTGAATCTTTGACAATGATATTATACCTATATAAGAACAATACACCAGTTTTAAACTGCTGAGAATATGTACTCCTATTCAACTTCATTGTCAATGTTCAAAAGGTTACATATCAAGGCAGCGGCAGCAACAATATATATATATACATATATTTCTCAAAGTATGTCTGTATGTCGTATATCTGTCTGTCATTCCGGCTATAGCAATTATTAGAATAGTTATAGCTGGACAGCAATTCAGATGTAAAGTCATGGCTTACCGCCATTAGAAGCCTATCTTATTAAGCAGCTTACTAGAATTTTCCATTGAAAATGTGCCTGGCTAACAGCTTGAAAGTTACAGTTGTTTGACAAAGTTTTAAAACCTTTACAGTTGTAATTATTTTTCTCTTAATTTACTTCAACTACACAAAACACTTCTCTCATGATATGTAATTTGAAAGTTAGAATGGGCAATGTTGTTATATGTTAAATACAAATCAATTTTCTGTCCAAAGACTTTTTGGTTACCCGGGCAACGCCGGGGTAGCACAGCTAGTGTTATAGGATAGGCTAGTTTTAAGTCTGTTTAAATATTTTCTAGCATGATGTTGATGAAAGACAGCCATCAGAGGTTCTTTACTACCCTAATTAATCTATTCAAAAAATTTCTATTGTAAATGGAAGTCAGAAACAACACCCATTTGTGAATGTGCTACCTGTATTTGTGATCTTGCTACCTGTATTTGTGTTGGTACTACCTGTTGACTTGTTAACACTCGCTAAAACTCTTTAAAAATGGTTGGACGGCGAAAAACCTTCAACATTTCATGACAACAAGAAGATCGTTTTTATAATTGCCTGTAGTGTCTTATAACAATATGTAAATAGTTAAATAATAATTCACAAATGATACAAAGTAGATTTAACCAATCAAAATACAGAATTATGAGCTTCTGCTTTCCGATAGGTATTATTGACCTTCTGACTATCAGACCTTCTGATCTTTAAAACAGTTACATGAGTTGTTGTACGCTAAAAGCTCATATCTTATTCTAAAGGTCAAGTAACCAGCCGGCAGCAGTCACCACATAGAAGCTACACCGAAGCTTTCAGCCTTGATATATGTTGGTTTGGATATGAGGCAATGCAGTCGAAGCTCAAATGACTTTCATTAGCGAATGCAATGCTTACTTAGTTCATATAGAAATGAGTGATTTCATAGGTGCATTATGGCAACAATAGAACAGGAAATAGCTAAAATGACATTAATTTCCTATTTTATGTTTCAGGATTGCTACTCATTTCAAACTTCACTTGAGCTGCAGGAAATCTTCTCTCTTTGAAAGGCTTATGTTATGTACTGTCAAGAAATGATATTATTTATGAATTTTTGTTCAAAGACTGCATATACCATGCAATCTAGAAAAGCAGTGGCTTCACCTTCTATAACAAAATAGACAAAAAATGAAAAATGCAAGAAAAAATGTTGTGAAATTTAATTTGCATGAAGGCATGTAACACTTTTAAGGCTGGGCCTGAGATAATTCGGGAGTTGTTTTCCCACCTGATGCAACTCCTGAGGAAACTCGGCTGCATAGTTTAGCATTCATTCTTACTTTTGGTTTATGTAGGATTATGAAATTTTGGTTGCTTTGTTTGTATTGTGTTTTTGGCATAATTCCAATATTTCAAAACGATTTGACTATGAGATATTGAGATATCGGCAAAATACGCAGAGCACTTTTAACCGACCAAGGAATGAAAAATGGCCGCTCTATCTGACTCTGTGTACTGTAACCATTGTTTCTTTCTTCAGATATCTCTAAAACATCATTTATTTCCCAAAGCATGAAATAAAAACTATTCGATTCTCTTTGACTTCTGTTTCCTTTATTGAGTTCTACAAGCTTGAAGCTTCAAATTGATAATCAGTTCAAAAGGAGTTGTACTCTCCTAAGTGATTTCACAGTCAATTGAAAGGGATCAAGGGGTCTGCTAGGGTCTGTCTAAGATCAAGTGGTCCTGCTTGTGTATACAATTGATTTGCTTGTGCATACAAGACTAGGGTTCAAGGAGTTAAAAAATTAAGGAACACTCATTTAATTTTTGGCGGTCTAGCAGCCTGAAGGTAAAGAATATACCAGCCTAAGAACCGGAAAAAGCAAAAGGCACACTCCAGGCCAAGCTCAAACAATATTCAATATTCACAGATAGGTAATGGGCAACAAGAGTCAGATAAAATGAGATCTTACTGCGCTCTGGTGGGTGTCCCGTGCTTAGGGTTGAACCCATCATGGCTCCCTCCTAAGGCTATCGTTTTAGTAAGGTAGTTGTGAGTACTGTTTGGTCGATAAAATGATCGGTTAGCTGGTTGTGATCTAGGTCGCAGAGTAGGGCGGAATGTCTCAATAGGGGTTGTATATCCTGCCAATTGACCTTGCTGCAGCAGACATAAATGTTCGAGAAATGTTTTCAGAAGCACACTCTAAAGAAGTCATTGCACCTTATAATCCCAGCAATAAAGAAAAAAAACAGCAATATATGTGCAGTAAGACTGCAGTTTACTCTCCTAGAACGTATTATATTATCGAAGTCATGTTTGCGCGCTGAACAACTGTTGCAGAGCAGCCGACTGATAGGTTCACAGAAAAAGCAGTGAATATGGCAAAGCTTGGATACAAGAAACATAGCAGTGCGTGAAAATGAATTAATCATCGGTGTGTCCGATGTTGAATCGATATTGAATAGATAATTATTATTATAATATTAAATTATATATTGAATTTGGAGTTGTCTTCTCAAAAGCAAAAGAGTGCAATTTGCAGGAAGACATACCAAGAAAGAAATAGCCTAGTGCAGACTCAATAAGAAAACAATGCTGCCAGCCAACTATTATGTATGCTGACTTTGATGCCTTACCTTATAACCAGAGACACTAGAAATAAACATTACAAACCTTCACTCCAATAAGGAACGATATATGTAAGAAAAATTTATACTATGCGTATGTGAAATATTATGCAGGCCTGAAACCTTTACCTTGTCTAAGTTTAAATAGGCATTACAAGCTGAAAAACCAAACAGATATGCTAACTGGTAACGGTAGTCATCTCCCATGTTTTTTGCAGCTTAATCAGTTTAACAATAAGTTTTGAGGCTAATTTTTAAGCCGAGAAATTTGCTGTCTTGACATAAAATATTCTCATATCCAATTATTCTGCGCATAGTTTATTTGTTCACTCTGAGGTGAACAGCTGTGGTTGAGGTATCCTCGATCAAGCTGATAATCTGTACGATAATAAAAGCCATGCTCGTCTGCAACCACGGTTGGAAGGCGGAAAAAAGGATTGCCACGTGTGAGATCAGAACATATACTGGTGAAAAACGGGGGCTTCACTAACTGAAACATATTGATTGAACACAATCAAGCATTACCCTACAAAACTAGCATTCCTATTCAACTTTGACCTTTTCTGCTACTGCTTTGCGCCTTTTCAAAACTCAACATCTCTTCTGCTCACTTAAAAAATATAACTTAAGCCTTAGATGGTGTTACCTGTGGTTTTTCTAACCCTAGTAATGTAAGCTAGAGTGATGTAACAACTGGTTATCAGAATTGACCAATAAGAATGTAAAGGCATGATCACAATGCTACACCTTTTGGTTGACCAAGTCAATGCCCAGTTATATCACAGAAATTTCTTACAAATTTTTTGTCAATTGTCAAAAATACACCTATCACAAGTGATACTCAATTTTTTGTGGGATTGTGATGACTTCGATGAAACAAAAGAAGGCATTTCGTAATCATAAAACACAATGTAATATTACATTGTTTTCCTTATATTATGTATGTAATCATGAAACTCGACACCCTAAAATGAGTAATGCACCATTTTCCTATCCCCTGGTGATGTGGAAATAACAAAAGTAGAATTCAGCTAGCTCAAACACACTGGCCAAATACAAAAATAATCAAATATAAATAACTGCCTTAATTTAAAAGTTAGAGTGGTAAATTTTGTATATGTTAAATAAAAAGGAATTTTTTGTGCAAAACATTTTTTTATTACTCGTGTAACGCCCTGTATTCAGCTAGTCATGCGTAAATCGTAAATCATTAATACAAAGTACGTACAAATATATGTGCTGATCAATTACTTATGAACAAAATCAGTGTGTTCACACACGCACCTTGGTTGCCGCAAGCAGACCTTTGTTGATGAGAGGGTGTTCTGGAGAATGATATATTCCCTTAATTTCCTCAAACACATAAACAGGAGTCGTGTTATTTTCAATGCAGTCTTTAAAAACAACATCCGTGACCTCTCCTCTAAGGCTATCTAAATAGTCTTGAGACTTTTGGAAGGATGTCGCATACTTGAGCTCTAAAAACAAAAATGGCGGCTGTTAGCGATCTAGGTATGACTCATTCGTTTAAATAGCATAGACTTAGTTTTTTGAATTAAACTCCAAGCACTCTTGTGAATATGTGTTTATGTGCAAAACTCTTGCCTTTCCATTTATCACTTGCGCGTAATAGGCACCGGAATAATGAATGTTTGTGGATGCACAATCGCATATAACATGCCTATACGCAAAAGGTTTTTTGCACCTGATGAAAGATGCTGTTGAAGACAGCGACAGCACTAAACTATGTTGAACTACAGCTGAGCTTAGAACAAGATAATGACCACTAAATAACTAGATCGTCTGTTTACAATTGTTCTATACGGCGCATGGAGTCAGCCATAGCCTGTCAACAACACAACAAACTTTGGTTAGCAAAGAGATAAGAATTTAAAAAAATCTATGACGTTGAAGGGTTTCTAATGAGAGTCAATGGTTGTGCAATGTGTAAGTATCCTAATCTGTAAAAGTAACTTGCACTGTCAGCAAGTCCTTTCAAAATTAAAACAAATTTAATTAAACCAACTTATCAGCAGCAGGCGCTAACAACACAAATAGCTAACAACATGTATAGCTAACAACATGTATAGCTAACAACATGTATAGCTAACAACATGTATAGCTAAAAACCAGCATAGCTAACAACATGTATAGCTAACAACATGCATAGCTAACAATAGATATAGCTAACAACATGTATAATTAATGGCATGTATAGCTGACCACACATATAGCTAATAACGTGTATAACTAATAACATGTAACGCCAATAATACATATAGCTAACAACATGTAGCCTAAAGCTGACAACACCTATAGCTAACAGCATAACTTGTTAACATCACATAAAGCTGACAACATATATAGCTAACAAAAAACATAGCTAACGACATGAATTGCTAGCAATACATATAGCTAAGAGCATGCATAGTTATTAACAAACATAGCTAGCTAATGTGTTGAATGTCTTCAAAATCACCACAAGAGTTCTAGCTATCATATATCCATATTCAATCAGTAAAAAATTGAAAAAACTTTGCTTTTCACACTCAGAGGCAGCTCACATCTTCAGAGCTGATAGTTTATTATCATTCCTAGTAGTTCACCTTCAAGGATAGCTTTGAGGACATAAGGGAGTAGAGTTGACAGTTTTACTCCTTCACCAACTAACTATATGAAGCCCTTAGCAAACTATCAATCATTATATTTGAGAAGGTCAGCGACAACCTGGCAGCCGCATAACACCTAGTATTTCCTAAAGTCTATTACAAACATTAAGAAATGTGCAATTCCAAAACACTGCAGCCTGGGAGCACATTGTTCATTTGTTCCTTGATCAATGTTTGTTCAAAATCTAAGCAAACGCGTAAAGCCACAAAACTGAATATTATTGTCAATGAGAGGATATCTCTCTTTCTCTTGCAGTCGGTCGTTTTTGACAATGACTGTTTTATAGTTTAGGTATCACATATTTTTAGATCTTGCAGAATCTGCATATCTGACACCCATATATATACAGATTCTGCATATTGCAGAATCTGTATATTGTCTGTTTAGTTCTGAAAACATGTTATTCTCCGCTACATCATTGAAGATGTAGAGTGAGGATGAAAGGATATAAACTACTACTTATTGTCCTGTTCAACATAACATCATTATGCTCCCTTATGTTAAAATAATACACAGACTCTAGGCGCACAGTCTTTATCTAGTTATTTGCAAATACATGAACTTGAATTTAGTTGTGGCTTAAACATTGTTGAACAATTGAAAGTTTGGATTGTCATTTCTAGTTTCATTTGGCTTATGCATGCAGCGTCTAGTGATGAGAGATTTGCCTCCCCTCTCCTAGCTAGACTAGCTAACATTCCTGATAAAATAAATGTGTAGCGAAACAGACGAAAAATGTTTGCAGACACATAGAAGCCAAATTGGTCCTTAGCAACTTTTTCATCTCGTATGAGAAAGCGATGTTTAAAATTATATTACGATAACTATATATATAGACATACAAAGCTCTGCATAATGTGTTGTTACGGGTGACTCAATCTTTGAGTACACATTTTGACTCTTGCCGTTACGAAATCAATCAAAATAAAGCAATTCATAATCGGTTATGTGGCTCTCTATAGAGTAAAATCTGGCTGCATAATCAAGTTGCAATTCAAAATTAACGCTATTGTATAATTTCAAACCATACATTCAACAACACCATTCAACCAGTAATAATATGCAGATTAACAATATTAGCTACGTAATAAGGTTATATCTGCATGACAAGAAAAGGTAATCAATGCGAGACCTGGGAATCATACTGTAGCGTATTAAAGATATACAAAAATGAGTGAAATTTGAACTATGAGTATACACAGTATAGGTATAGCTCAATTTTTAGTTAACTTGATATAAAATTTTGAAAGCTGCATATTATGAAGTTTTTAAGATTTCATATATATTGCCATATAACTTTTTCCTATAAATTACTCTGAACATAGCGCTTTGAGAACATACTCTTAATTTTATATCAAAAACAATTCAATCAAATACAGAGAGATTTCCTTAGTGCATGTGCGTTTCAAACATGCAACAGCCTACAAAATTTTAAAACATAGACACTTAAAAAGGCAAATAAAATGGCACAAACTTACCTCGTTGAGTAGATACTTTATCCCAGTATGCATGAGATGCAATACAGGATATACTTGGCTTAGTACGTGAAACACATAGAGCTTTTTTGTCAGGAAGAGAGGCTCTTGTCTCCACGGTGGGCATAATCTATCTGAAAGTTAATTATGTATCGTCTAATGAGCGGAAAATCATGAGCTCAAGTATGCGTACAGCATATGGGAAGATTAAGCAATAGAAGTTATAAAGAGTGAAAAAAATTAGTTTTGCAATAACATTAAGGATTGTTTAAAAAAAATTCTATTACACATATCAATGATCTGCAGCCCCCAGCTGTATATCATTGCTTATATTAAATATGTTCACTATCGTTACCTATGCACGCGAACCACATTCTAGCCAGCAAGGAGTTAATCAGTGTAGGTAACTCCATAAAGTTATTAAAATGATGTGAAAATTTATAATGATAGTTTTTGGATAACCACTTAAATAGAACAAGTATATATGCTATACAGAATTATATATAGCTATAAGCTAGAACGTGTTTGTCTGAGCGAACGTTATTTTAAGATGCCAGCATTTAACGGTATTTTTGCTTCATTTGTTACTATCATGGTAACCAATTACTACAATTTTCTAACCTGTTGGTTAAACGTACTTGACTACTGCAAACCGGTATAAGCATAAAATGCGAGCTTCTCTTCTCCTGGAAAGCACATCTTCCCGTTCTATTGTATATCTTGACGACGATATTTGATTTGGACTATCGCTAACCTTTAGGCCAACAAGTTACTACGATGGGCGCCGTCTATGCCCTTGACCTAAACTAAAATGGTGGCCTCCAGAGTCAGAAGCGTTTCCTATTGAATCTCTTTAATAATCTTTGCGATTGTATCACTATGCAGTCCATCCGACGAAAAGCTGACGATCAAACTTTTGTAGTTGAAGTATGTGATGCTGAACACTATGCTAAAATAATTGCAGCCGTTGTGTATCGTTGAAAACTGAGTTGCATCTTAAGTTTGCATCTGAGTTTCAACTATTGTTCCATTGCGTATTCGCAACGATAGCGTTTTCAGTATTCGTTATTTATGGTGGTGTACAACTGCAGCCAACTAATTGTGAAATATCATTTCTTATCATGAAAGCCATTTATTATATAATCATTATATACTAACTAATATAATCATTCGGCCACGATAATGGATTGTAATAACAGATAATTGCTTGGAGTTGTGCTCTCACCTATACAAGAGTGTATAATTGCTCAACTACAGGAGTCTCGTATGCAGTCAAGCGACCTATACAAGTTGAAAATATAGCAGCTTTTAACTTCTTGACTGTTATTCAAAAAGCATGATGCCTGTTCTTTATTCATGTGGAAACTAATGTTAAATGGCAGCTATCGTTACCTTTTAGTTCCAAAATTTTGTCATTTCAACTAACTGCGAGCGAAGCGATTAGCTAAAATGAGCTGTTACTAGTGAACCACCTAAGCCTGCTGTTCTTATATATTTTTTAACAGTTTTCAATTCCGTTCTACATTCCTCAACCTAAAGGCAAAGGGTCTCAAATTTACCAATTTCCTCTGCGGGTGTCAAAGCATATCATAGTAGTTTCTGTTCCGTAAAAAGTGTTTCAGCTTTTATGTGTAACTTTTCTCTAAAGACAATGTTCAGTGATTATCTGTCAACTAGTCACATTTATCAGTTTTTTAACAAAGAAAAATTTATTCAACATTCATCCTTTTTTCTTTTTCTCCTTAAAATGTCTTCACCATAGTTCTAAATATAGACCATAAGCTCATATAACTAGGATCTTTGCTTTAGTGTTGGCAGTTGGCTGCTTACCTTATTCTCATTGATGATTATGTATATATATATACATATAAACAAATTGTTTCCTCACCCCGGTTAACCCGTATGGGTGGTAGTTTCTGCTCTAACTCGGGTCTCCTACCAGAGACCTGGGAGTTTGAGCACTCGCCTCAAGATCTTAGCTGTTTCCAGTAGCGCACTTTTCTGCAACTCACCTGAGTTAATTGCCATTGGTATTTGGGCAAGCCACATTTTATGCGCCGGTGTTATTGCGCCCAGTGCCCCAGTATATATATATATATATATATATATACATGTATATATATACATATATATGTATATATATATATATATATATATATATATATATATATATATATACATTTGTATATATATATATATGTATATATATATATATATGTTAATAACTAGGCTGTTTGTGTTCACCTTGACCTCATATATAAGGCTAAATGGGTAGTTGTTCTGTGCTGATGTTTTGTAATGCCATGTGAGCTCATTGCTATTCATCATGTTGAGCTTTTGGTAATTTGCCTTTATTTTGTTGTTTCACTCTTTAGAGTGTTTAGCAGTGACTGTATTCGATGCTTCATTCATTATTTCCTAATCCAAGACTTTTATAAGTGAATTAATGCATAATAATACTTTGTGTTCATCACCCCTGTATTTTGTTATTGTTTGTACAGTTGTTATAACAAAATTTACAGTAAAGAGCTGATATTAAAAAGTAATTTGTACAGAGAACCAAACTCAAACAGTGAGCTATTAAACGTATTAGATATAAAATAAAGCCTTAAATTGTGTTCTCAATAACAAGAGGACACACTTATTCGTAACAGTTTTCCAAAGGTAAATGAGTCACACTCGAAAGTACTTAAGTACATAACTCAGCTACTAACTGTTGATTTTCTACACACAGGAGCCACCTCGTAAAATACTGAGGCTAAGACATTCAGTAGATGAAGGACTAGACATCAATGAATTAGATGTTGATAGTGTAGCTATTGTTCGCCAGCTGAGTCGTATTGAAAGGAAAATTAACAATATAACAGATTTTAACAGGTGAGTTGTCTAAAATCATCTGATAACCTGAAATATTGTTAGTGTCTGATACAAAGTTGTATTGATGGATGAAAGCTATGATTGATGCATGGAGTATTAATTGTATGCTGTACTTGTTAACACCATATCACTATCTAAAACTTGTGTCACTGAAAACTGTTGTCTATTTCATCCAATAATTAGACAGATTGTTGAGCTTCTTCGTGATCGGCCATGAAAGGCTTCTTGACAAAATCTGCTTGTCACTACTGCAGTAGGCTACCTGCTCCTACATGTCACTTTCAAATTAAATAGTGATTAGATCTGGTGACTCAGCAATGACTTGAAAAGGCTTTAAGAAAGATGTCTGCTGTTCTTAATCGTTTTAGATCATTTTGCTCTTGTGGTATATTACAGCAGCGGTTCTCTTAGCATCCTCATCCACTAATGCTACAAAATATTGAATCCGATTCATGAATCGACTTTTCCCCTTTTGTTCATCGTATCACACGTCTAGATGTTCATTTTCTTTCAGTCTGTATTGTTGTCTTAGCTTGCTCAGCATGCTGATGGGAAAACTCAAGTCTGCAAAGTTAGTTATGGTGAAGACCAAGATAGTGCAACTTATTCGCAAGATCGTAGCCAACAATGATGTGGATCTCAGCTTTTTGGCAGATGAGATTTCGGGTCTACTTGAGGAAACGGGTAAGTGAAACAGTTTTTAACATTATTAGATCAAGTGATCGGTCTAAGTAGGCCATGTAATCCGCAGCTTTGCCTGAATACAACGGTGTATCGGTTTAAATTTACGCATCGTTTGCAAAGTTCAGGATGTCTCTTCTCATTATGGAAGAAATCATTCTCATTCAAATCAATGGCTAACAGTAATCGCTTAATCACATGTCTATTCCTTACTAGAAATATGTCCTTCTTTACCTAATAAATATTAGCTTCAAGACTGTACTAGCGATTTCAACAGCTACGCGCGTTACTGTTCGCTCAGGGATGGTATACTATGTGTTAGATCTCACCCTGCCTTGTTCTATGAACGCATCACCTTCCTCAGATTTGAAATATATTTTCAATCTAAAGAACTATCCCTGAACTTACATTAGCCATACACACATCCTCTAAGGCTTAGCTCTTCAAGATACACTAGCAAAACCATCTAACATCTTATTACAGCTTCTGATGTTAAAAGTATCTGTTGTCATTATGGTTTAACAATATCGTGGAGTGTGGAGTTTTATTTAAAATATGAAAACGATAAACTTGTTAAAGATTTAGAGCAATCTTGCCAGGAACAACATACAGTAGTTTCTATATAAGTGATGATCCAGTGGTGAGGAAGAGTCTACTTACTGGTAAGTAAAAGGTTGTGTGCAGTTGGGAAATGGGTCACCTCTTTGTGACTTTTTCTGATTGGCCATCGGTGTTTTCCTTATTAGTTTTATTGAGGTGTTTCAACTCGGGAGAAACTAAAGATGCTTGAATTATATTAGAATAGAATTTTTAATTCTGTTCAAATTGGTGAACTAATTAATTTAGTATAAAATCACAACGTTGTATTTGTATTCATCGCATAGATCATTGTGCTTTACATTTGTACCAAAATTGAAACTTTTATATATTGTGTAAACATTTTTTTTGTGAGGTATGTTAGCAGCTAATATGATATATTAGTTGTAAAAGCTGTGTAGGAAGGAGGGCGGTTATTTGGGAAGGTTCTGCCGCAGGAATATCTAGAAAGAAGTGCATGGTGTCGTTATAGTTTATAGTCAGTAGTTGTGTCATAGTTGTAGTAGGTGTCATAGTAGTTACATGTATGTTATAGAAACTGCAACTCGTATTACTTTTATTATTATTATTGTCGTCAAAATATAGATTCTAGCCAGGTTCCGTTTTAACTACCTGTAAACATTTTTTTGCAGATTCGCATCAGTTTAAGAAAGAGTTACTTTCCCTCTGCAGTTCTCTGTGCAGCCAATTAAAAAGTGACTCAGACCACTTTGTGAATCTGATGAACACCGCGAAAGAGTGCATGCAAGATCGGACCAGCTCGGTTAGATCATCCGCTATTCTCCTTATTGGTGATGTCATCAAGCATGGTAAGGGAGCCGGACTACCATTTGAGGACACACTTGGCATGCAGGTGAGCTATCAGCTTTCACGCGACATGAATTCGTATATTCATGCTCTTGGACAGAAAAACTGGCTAAAGCAGATTTCTATTTACTCTTTCAAAATATGTCGGAACCCTGAGTCCCAACCCTGTGTGTTACTTCTGGATACAGACGGTCCCCTACTTGCGAACGAGTTACATTCCGAACGATTGTTCGTAAGGTGAATTTGTTCATAAGTTGCTTCATTGCTATATTTTGTATTATAATGTATGTTTAAGGCCTATATAAGTATATTGAAGGTTTATATAAGTATGTTTAAGGCTTGTATAAGTAACCTGTATTGGTTTGTACTGAAAAAAAATTTAATAAAATGCAGAGAATACTGTGGTGGACGCCGGGCCATGACACTGCATTTCTTATTTATTGTATGTGTTGTCCTTTTTTATTATATCGTTGTTCTAATCGTTATGCTATCACTTATCGTTGTTGTCTTTTTTGTATGTGTAGTCCTTTTATTATATCGTTGTTTCACTCGTTATGCTATTGTTATATCTGATATCCCGTCATAACACTATCACTCTTTGTCACTTATATGGTTGTCATACCAACGCGCTAGCGGTCCTATCTATTCACTTTGTTAGCCAGTGTTCTTACTGTTTGCCATTAGCCGGAATGGTTGATATTATTGTATATAAAGGAGCGCGCTCATTTAGTTGAGCAGAGCAGATAGCCGTACACTCCTCGGCTAGTGAAATTTCCTTCGCTAATAAAAAGCTGAATGAAACTACACGCACTCTCTTCTCTTTATTTATTAGTCTAGATCATGCCAAGTAAAAGCCGGCAAATTCCTTTACAATACGTACAGTAAAAATAAAAAAGTTCCTTTACGTTGGAGTTGGAGTGGAGATACGTTCACGCACTTATGCATTGCAACGAACTGGGCAGAGGAAAGTGGATGCTGGGTGGTGCTTCCGAGTAGTGCCTCTTTCTGCCGCTAATACGTCGGTAATACCGTCGGTATTAGCGGCGGACATACGCGCAGACCTGTTCGTATGTACCGTTGTTCGTAACTCGAATGTTCGTAAGTAGGGGACCGTCTGTATTTGATTGACTCAAATGTGGAAACCAACTTGTCACGCATTTATTTAATATTTTAATTGTAAGTTCTAAATGTTTATTTTAGCTTTTCTATTGCTTGAATCAATTTTTTATCTTTGTCAAGTACTTTAAGTTCAATTTTGAAACACAATATTAAAAAAACAGCGTTTGCTATTATTGTTATACTTGATGCAAATGCCCAAAATGGTTTGTGTATAGCTGAATTCAGCACTGTCCCTTTGTACCTTTGTACCATGAGCAGAGGTTTTGCTAGCACGATGATGTCGTCAATGACTGGACAAACCATATTTGTGTCATCATATTCATTAGTACCGCTTATTCATTTATACAGCTCATCGTGATCGACTTTATCAAAGATCCTGAGCCGAGGGTGAGAAGTGTAGCCCTAGAAACTCTCGTAGATCTGCATGACAGCGGGACCTCTCTCGAGTCCACAGTCTACGAGCAACTGACACAGCCCCTTAATGACGACTATGAGAGGGTGCGGAGCGCTGCCCTCCGTCTCACAACTTCTCTGGCACTCAGCACCCCTGACAGGTATCTGGAGCTGTCTTATTAAGTTACCAGCAGTGGTCAGCTCCAACCAAATAGGTTTAAAGTTAATCCGCGAAAAGTTTAGACTGTAATGTCGGAGGGAGTAGAAGGAGATATAATTGAAGACCTCAACGGAAGAACGATCAATGTCACAATTTCTCAAAATACTAGGTTTAATTTCCATTAGATAGTTCTGGCCACAAAGTTTAGTCTCTGTGACAAACTTTCAGCAAAAATGATTCAGGTCTAGGGATATCCCTACTTAAAATAAATTAGCTCTTTGCAAAACTGATCAATGTCCAAGTTTTTAAACTTTAAAATGGCTATATCTCATGTTTGAGCAAATGTGACATTGATCGTTCTTCCGTTGAGGTCTTCATATGTTTAACTGACCTCATAAGGAAAAATCTGGATTTTTTGGTTGGACAACCGAAATGCCGATTTCATTTCTGAAAGTGAAACTTTTTATTCGGTCATGAACTTTGTGTAGTTCAGACCCTTTTTCATTTAGATAAGAAAATTCTATATAACAATCGTAAGTCAGGCACGTTTCTGTTCAGAAGTTGTCGGCTTTTGTCATGTGTGAATATTTCAAGTGAGGAAGATAACTCCAGTAGTAGAAGTCAAGCAAATATACAGCAGACCCCTAACTCCTAAACATGTAGGTTCAACTGAAGTTAAATTATGCAATGAGGTCAGGTCTTTATTTAGCGATCGTTGGAAAATTGCAAATTTTTTATGCATAATCGATTCTCATTGCTATATAAATATATAATATATGCCATAATATATTATAATGTGTAATATATTGCAAGATATGGGATAATATATAACATGAGCTAACAACTTGACAAGCAAATAAAAAACATGAATTTATCTAAAAAAAAAATGACAGCAGCTAGAAACGAATTTCTTTCCAAGACTCCAACTGACTAGAATTCTTTTTCATTAGTAGGCCAATTCACTAGCTAGTGATTTGTTTTAGAATTGTGCTTCTAGAAATACTTCAGATCACATTTTGTAAAGCTGTCAGGAAAGCTTTAGTAAAAATCACAAACTCTATATAATTTGGCTCTAGTTAGTATATCAATATTGCCTATATATGTGAAGTCCAAACTTACTCAGTGATTAAGGATGAGTAGAAGTATAGCATTGTTCATTCAGTTTGGCCTTTCCACCTTTTTATTTATTTGATTTTGGTACTTGGTCTAGAGAAAAGAATCTTTATGCCCATAGCATCAATGCGTACACTTTTGGAGTCGTGTTCTATTAATTATTTTGTGTCTTTCGATTTTTGTTCGCAATTATTTTGCATAGCTCCAGATGAGAAAGTATAAAGTGATTGTCGTGGCAATATCTATAAATTGAAAAGATCAACCCGTGAAATATTGTCTGTAATGTTGTGACCAAATGCCATTTTTGCTCTAAATGCCCTTTCGCATCGGATCAGTTCTGAGGCAATAGTTAGGCCTACTATGGTGAATGTGAAGGCGCAGAGTTTTTATGGTTTTCTGACCATTTTTTTCAAATTGTTAAAACATAGAAAAATACAGTTTTGCAAACCAGAAACAAAAGTGCAGCATAGAGATTGGCCTTACACCAGTTGGTATTTGGTAAAATCCACTAATTAAGTGACTGTGTGTGAAACTGAGCTGTCAGTGAGTTAATGATTAACATTAACTGCTGCCTTCCAGCTGCACTGTCATATGCAACACAGTAGTCATATTTGGAGTATCAGTCAATATGATGTCTTGCTTGAGGCCAAGGTTATATGGTGACAGCGTCAATTATACAAGCACATCAACAAACACATCAACAAACACTAGTGGTTCATTTTTGTGATAAAGGCTATTCGACAGTTGTAAGGCTGTCCATTAGTGAGTCCATGACTGTTCCATTTATCATAGTGATAGTTCTTCTGTATTTCTTTTCGTTTGTGTCGTAGGCTTGTGACAGCAAAGTCAGCTCTTGCTCACTCTATTCCTATGCTCGATGATGGATTTGCCAAGGTTTGTGACGCTGTCAACGACCTCTCATACATTGTCCGAACACAAGCCGCGCGTCTTATGGTATGTCAATCTATAGCTGCCTGTCATATAGTATGTCTGTTCATTGATACCTGCCATACGGTATGTCTGTCCACTGATACCTGTCATATGGGAGGTCTGTCTACTGATACTTGTCATATGGTATGCCAGTTCACTGATACCTGTCATATGATATGTCTGTCCACTGATACCTGTCATATGGTATGTCAGTCCTCTGATACCTGTCATATGGTATGTCTGTCCTCTGATACCTGTCATATAGTACATGTATGTCTGTCCACTGATACCTGTCATATGGTATGTCTGTCCACTGATACCTGTCATATAGTACATGTATGTCTGTCCACTGATACCTGTCATATGGTATGTCAGTCCTCTGATACCTGTCATATGGTATGTCTGTCCTCTGATACCTGTCATATAGTACATGTATGTCTGTCCACTGATACCTGTCATATGGTATGTCTGTCCTCTGATACCTGTCATATAGTACATGTATGTCTGTCCACTGATACCTGTCATATGGTATGTCTGTCCACTGATACCTGTCATATGGTATGTCTGTCCACTGATACCTGTCATATGGTATGTCAGTTCTCTGATACCTGTCATATAGTATGTCTGTCCTCTGATACCTGTCATATAGTATGTCTGTCCACTGATACCTGTCATATAGTACATGTATGTCTGTCCACTGACACCTGTCATATATTATGTCTCTCCACTGATACCTGTCATACGGTATGTCTGTCCACTGATACCTGTCATATGGTATGTCTGTCCACTGATACCTGTCATACGGTATGTCTGTCCACTGATACCTGTCATATGGTATGTCTGTTCACTGATACCTGTCATATGGTATGTCTGTCCACTGATACCTGTCATACGGTATGTCTGTTCACTACTGTTGTGTTTCTATGATTTGACAGCTATTAGCAATGATGAAAATGTTTAGACTGGGCTCCTTTGCAGTGGTTTTTATGGCGATGGTAATGACCAATCATAGCTGAAAACCAACCG
This sequence comes from Watersipora subatra, assembly GCF_963576615.1. Lineage (NCBI taxonomy): Eukaryota > Metazoa > Bryozoa > Gymnolaemata > Cheilostomatida > Watersiporidae > Watersipora > Watersipora subatra. The sequence goes on from NC_088717.1 coordinate 4,388,267, forward strand.
TTAATATGGCAATGTCTTCTATTCTTTCTAGTTCATATTTGTTCATAATATATATGAGAAGATTACAATGCATATCATTAATAACATCGGTGTTGTATGAAGCTTCCATACTATATTTTGTTGGGTTAGATATGCAAGAGATATGCAAAATTTAAATCAATTTTAAGATACGAAAGTTTTTGAATTTATAGGAATTCTTCAGAAAGGTTTGCCACCTAATAGAAGTATCATGATATGTATGTTAACAATACATTCACAACACCGTGCCCTTGACATCTTCTAATGATAGAGAGGATGCTTCTATATATCTTCCTATTTTATATTCGATATATTCATATTTGCGATGATGTCTGAACTTTGTCGTGTAATGCTGTAAGTAAACACAGTTTTATAGTGTGTTAAAACCATACTTTGTTTTGTGACATGCTTGCAGCAAACGCCGTTGCTGTGCCAAGTAAATTAAAAGTATACTCATCTCGTCTTTGCACTTCTCATAAACAGTTGTCATATATAGTTCATACACTCTCCGATTGGTTTCAAACCATGTGTTGTAACCAAAGTTGCTTGGTGCATAGCATAGAGATCTCTGTCTAATATAGGAAGACAATTAAGTCTTATATCATAGAAAACATTAAGCCCTCCCATAGATATTATTTATAGTTTGCTTTTTTGTCAGATAAAATAAATATAAATAAGGATATAGCTCTAGAATGCTGCATTCAAGTAAAACAGAGTTTGCTCCTAAATGTTCCTGAAAATATGCATAGTTTGATGTTACATGTATATGGTTTATGCAAACGTCGAGGTAGCGGGAACTAAGTATACATATAGAATAGTTATGCATTCTCGGGGTATCTTAAAAAGTTATACACGGTTGACGAGTCGTCAGGGCTCCTCCGGTGCATAACGATAGTTATCAAAATACATCATGGCGTGTTTATTAAAAGCTCCGATGTTTTTTAAATACTCAAATATTAAGTAGTTATTAGTTTCATTTTTTTAAATGTCGAGTTTCATCAAAAAATAAAATATTGCATTTGCTGAAAGTTCAATTAACAGGTGGTTACCACAAACCAATGCCCGGAATGTTGTTCAGCTTGTCTGACAGTTTAGGTGCTGCGAGAGTTCAAAGAATTGAAACTCTGGCAGCCAAATTTGATGTAATGACATGGATTATGTAAAAAAGTTTTAGGACGTCCTCGGTCTCATCTTAGGTGTATAGGTGTACACATGCATTTAGGCCATGCTCCGTGAACATTAGCACTCATGTTAACTACAGGGTGAATCTGATAATGGTAACTGATCCGGGTTTGATTCACTATAGGATGTAATCAGGCTATAGCATGCTGTTCTATCATAGCTTTTTGGCAGACTATTAAGTTGCCCATAAACAATAGCTTCCAGGTAGACTATATCACATCAATATGTTATATTATCAAGAGTAGGTTTTAGGAGTCAGGGAGATTATAGCATGCAGGTAGAAAACGTCATCCTAGTAGGTAAAGCCTGACAATCAGGACAAGTATTAATGGTGAGTCAATTTGTTGGTGTTGCAGGCGAACTTTGTCGGAGTTAGTCAGCACTTTTTAGAGCAAACTTTAGACAAGAAACTCATGTCAAACATGAAGGTATGTACATTCTCTATCACTCATTGGATTGTGTCAAACATGAAGGTGGGAGTCTCTTGCACGACTTGCTCCTTTGTGTCAAATATGTAGGTGAATGTCCCTTGTACCACATGCTCCTTTGTGTCAAATATGAAGGTGGATGCCCTTTGACAATTGATTTCTCTAAAAAGGCGCTCGAAGCAGGATAATCAGTGGTTTATTAATTGGAGGATGTGTATTTGTTTCAAACATTTATCGCTTTTGTGAATACTTGGGAGATAACTACTCAACCATGGCTTATTGATTATCACCAATATTATGGTTATGTCTCCTTTTAGACACTAAATCTCTCACAAGTTTACTTGTTAAAGATTATCTTACACACAATATTAGTAGATTTTGTCACAAGATATCGATATTCTTCTATAATTTGTGATTGTTTTTTATGTTTGAGGTGATCTGACTGCCAGGATGTTTATAGATTGAAGTTGACAAAACTTAATTGCTGTTTAAATCAAGTTCAGCTCAAATCAAAGCGTGATTATGACATCTATAGTTACAGAATACAGAACTTGAATACAACAGCCAATATCAACTATAGCAACTCGTGACATACATATGTCACACGCATTTTGCTTCTGAGCATTTTAACTGCGATCGTGTTTTGCCGATTTTAATTTTGAAACATCCTGGCAATCAGATCATCTCAAAAATAAAAAACGATTGCAAATGATAGAAAAATATCAGCACTTTCTGATAAAATCTACTGAGATTCCGTGTAAGTCTATCTTTAAGATCATGTTTGCCTCTTTTCCGAAAGCAACAAATTACTATGCATATCCGGGAGCACTTTAGTTGTTCAGTTCTCTGAGAAAGGTCTGCTTTTACACACATCGTGGTTATGGTTTGTTGCCTTACTTGGTGCCATCCTGTAGCCTTTTTGTGTTTGTTTATAGAGGAAGCAGAATTGGCATCTACGGCAGCGGCCATTTTGTGTTTGTTCTTATAGGAAGCAGAATTGGCATCTACGGCAGCGGCCATTTTGTGTTTGTTCTTATAGGAAGCAGAATTGGCATCTACGGCAGCGGCCATTTTGTGTTTGTTTATAGAGGAAGCAGAGTGGGCATGAGAGGCAGCGAGAGCTGTACAAATCCGGTGAGTGGTCTTCTGGGAAAAGGTTTGGAGACGATGCCCCCAAGGAGCTTTTATCCGAAGACTCAGTTTCTCTCATATCTATGGGTGCTTGCGGGGCTTTCGTACATGCCCTTGAAGATGAGTTCATGGGTAGGCGCTTATTCTCACATCAGGCATTGCATAACGCATAGTACTATAGCCTCCTAAGCCTGTTGCAGCTGATAGTTCTAAGGGCTTAGATGCCGTTCATCGGATGACACTCTGGCCAGTACTTTATGAGCCACATGTCTATGGCTATCCATATCTATGAATTTCCTGCAAGGATGTTGCGCTAATCATGGCGCAACTGGCTCATTCAAATATTGTTAAAAAATGCATGCGAAAATCAGAAATAGGTTTGTTGAGGTTCACTATTCGCCTTCACTGCTTGTCTACTAGAGCAATCTCTCACTTTTTACCGCTAATCTAGACCAGCACATCGCGTGGTAAGTGAAAATTCACGAAATAGAAACAAGCGAATTCATATGTAATAAACCCCCTTTTTCGTTAATAAGAATTTTTCTCTTTTACGTAGGTTTATTAGACAGTTCTGAGTTCAGAGAGAGTTTAAGAGATATGATGAAGGGTGTCGCAAGCGCTTTGCACTTCTACACTTGACAAAACAGGAAAATAGCAATCTGCGACGGCTTCTAGCCCATTGATGTTCGCAAAGGGATCTCACAAATTCAGAGTATGAGAAAGGTTTTTTGATTTTATATACTTTTTTTCTTGTACATTTTCAAGTTTTTTAATGAACCCTTTTTACGCCACGAAGTACTGAAACTGCGAAAGATGAATCGGGAAGTAGCGAGTGATTACTGTATCATCTTGAGGTCGAACTTTTATGCCTCGACTTATCGATTTAGAAGTTACTAACTCTTATCCAATCGACCTCTTAATAACATGGATAGATAGTATTATTATCAAATGTATTTAGTTAGAATTAGCAAAATAGTTTCCATGTTTTACTAGTGATAAACCAGAAAGAAGTGATTCTGGTTGTCATACCATTTTGCTTTTAAGTTGTAACCTGGCACTCTATTATAAAGTTAACTCATGATCAGTGATACCTTTATTATAATTTTAAACTTTGGTGTAAACAATCTCAAACATTGGTGTAAACAATTTCACACTAGAGCATGGAATCACTTGTTTTACCTCGTAATAATATTTGTTGGAAGCCTAGGCGCCTTTTGCTGACCCAATCCGTATATAGAATTCACTGAAAATGATACTAGGATGTCCAATGGCAAAAGTAGTCACAGCTCTAGCTGCCAGACCTGTAAAACAATCTGCTGGTTATTTGGGTTGTTGAAATTAAACAGATTTGTTGCCAGTCTTAATCTACATAGGTAATATCTATGAATATCCCCTTACTACGCTACATAGGTTGTTTCTATGGTTAATCTATGAACTGACTTGGTTCAAGCGAGCGTACAACTTTTGTACTTGTTCTGGAGCTGGCTGATACATTTAGTTGCTATGGGCAGCTATAGATATAAGCCTATGTGATACTGATAAAAGTAAAAACCAGGGTAGGATGCTACGTTGCACATAGAATCTGTGCACCATGCAAGCCTTAGTGCCTTAGTCACAGCACCTGCTGACATTTAGCCAACTCTCCTAGGAGACTAGCCTCTTCGAGGAAACACAGGCACTTATCCCAAGTGATTTGTGCTTGGTGTCTTAGCAAAGGCTTATTTTTAAATGTCACAAAAAGTGTTGCGGACCGCATATGTTGTTCCCAGATTTGCTTTGACATCGTATTCGGCTCAAGAGGTGTTACAGGCTATGACTTAGTTATATAAAGTTTACTTACCAAACCTCGGAGCTATCGGATGTTAGACTTAGATGTTGATGTATTCAAACATGGACAAAAAGTTAGTTGTTACATTCTCACGGATTGGCACACAGTGTATGCTTAGGACAAGTTGCATTCGAAATAAACAAATTTGTTTACGGAGGTTGAAAGGTTTTGATGCCATAATTAAACAAGTGGTGCCTGGAATAACTGCATAAACAGGTGGTCAGTGAGTAACTATAGCACCCAGTATATTAGGTTGACTGTGGTATCATAAACTACTGAGCGGTATATATGATATTTTAATTATTTCAGTCACTCAATGTTATGACCTACAGGTAATAAACAATTAACTTTTTGCTTCTAGTAACAGTTTCTACTACCTAGTTGTAGGTGTGAATATTCGCTAATAGCATTTTTCATGTTTACAAGTTTAGTTCTTCTTACAAGAGGGTTAGGTTTGAAGCATTTATATAACTTGATACTCTGAATGTCTGATAACTTGGCAAAAAACTGGTTTGTATTTACAATATTGCTAGCGATCTACCTGTAAGCATTCGACAAATTCTTATAGAGATTTTCAAAGCTACATCAGGTGGTAGAGGTTTCATTTTTGTTAGATACAAGTAGTTACAATTCTAGGAGTAACAGACAGAAAAGGCAGTGCAAGCTGAACTCTCACTATTTAGTCAGCATGTCTGTAGAGACAGCACAAGCTGAACTCTCACTATCGAGTCAGCATGTCTGTAGAGACAGCGCAAGCTGAACTCTCACTATTTAGTCAGCATGTCTGTAGAGACAGCACAAGCTGAACTCTCACTATCGAGTCAGCATGTCTGTAGAGGTGGCTGATTGCAGAATGCATCTTCATTTCTTGGTTTTTAAGCATCCTTGAATCTGCATAAAAGCGCAATACATTCATCAACATTTTAGTAACAGCAATATTTAACAACAGAGCTTGTTCTGGTCTTGTTGGCTTTTCTGGATAACCAAATCCTTTATTGAACCCTCAGTTTCCTTTGTAGTTTAATATTATGCATAGAAATAGCTTTGCAAACATACAATTCATGTACTCATGGAAAATTTTCACTCAGATAATAGGTAAAGGAAACAGTTTGTTTGAAGAAATCTAAAAAGCAAACCTTAATTTTTAGGTCAACTGCCATACGTTGTAAGATGGCAGCTAGATGCATCTGGCTTTGGCGTGCTGGTTCGCTGTCATTCATGTTTGGTATACCGCATGTGTTGATGCTGAATAGGTTGCGGCGTTGCTGCGTCACACTGGTTATAACTCGGCAGATTTTTACACTCTTTAAAGGTTTTTTAGCATAATTTTTTTAACATAATCTTTGGCACGAATTTTCTTTCTGAGCATTTTGAATGCGATAAACTTTTGTCAATTCTAATATGGAAACATCCTGGCAGTCAAATCACCTCAATCATCGAAAACAATCTCAAATGATGGCAAAAATACTTTGTGATAAAATCTACTAAAACTTTGTGTAAGTAAATTTTTAAAATATAATCAAATAATATATTGTATAATAAAAATATAAAATATATTGTATAATAATAAAACAGACTAAGAAGTCTCATATGTCAAAGTTAGTACAGACGGTTCCCTACTTACGAACATTCGAGTTAAGAACAACGGTACATACGAACGCATGTACGTTGTTCGTAGCTCGATTAACTTTCGAATTATTTGTTTGAACTTTGTTTGAACTTTACATACGTATTGTAAAGAGATTTGCCGGCCTTTACTTGGCAAGATCTCTACTAATAAATAAAGATAAGAGAGTGCCTGTAGTTTCATTCAGCTTTTAATTAGCGAAATAAATTTCACCAGCCGAGGAGCATACGGCTATTTGCTCTGCTCAACTAAATGCGCGCACTCATTTAGATACAATAATATCAACCGTTCCGGCTAATGGCAAACGGTAAGAACACCGGCTAACAAGGTGAATGAGTAGGACCGCTAGCGCGTTGGTATGACAACAATCTAAGTGACGATAAGTGATGGTGGTATGACGGTTAATCAGATATAACAATAGCATAACGAGTGAAACAACGATATAATAAACGGACAACACATACAAACAATAAGACAACAACGATAAGTGATAGCATAACGATTAAAACAACAATATAATAGAAAGGACAATAAATAAGAAATGCAGTGTCATGGCCCGGCGTCCACCAAATTATTATTTCCATTTTATTAAATTTTTTTTTCAGTACAAATCAATACAGGTTAATTATACAAGCCTTAAACATACTTATTTAAACCTTCAATATACTTATATAGGCCTTAAACATAAATTATAATACAAAATATAGCACTGAAGCAACTTACGAACAAGTTCACCTTACGAACAATCGTTTGGAACGTAACGCGTTCGTAGGTTGGGAACCGTCTGTATTCTCTATCCTATGCATCCCTTTGAGGCCGTTGACACATCGCTATTTTCTCCCTATGGACATCCTGAAGTAGTGTGACAAGTACTTTGATATGGCATCCATATATGGGCATATCCTTATATGGTAGTCAATCAATGGTTTCTGTTAATTTATTATACTTTGATAAGCCTTAAGGTATTATTTGGCTGTGTCACTAGAGACGTCTCACGGTTTATATATTGTAAAATGTCATCTGCTAGCAGATGGCTTGCGACCATTTGCTAGCAGATGACATGACCATGAGCAGACCATGAGCACGGATACATAGCAAATGGTTTATGTATCAGTGCATTGGTTTACCCACCTAAAACTTGTAATGCTGCATAGCTGGTGAGGATTTCATTTATCTGATCTGCTCCGAGCATGCATATCTATCTTAAAGCTGAGCAAAACAAGAGGTGATAGAAACTATGTTTCAAAGTTGTTTTTGATAACCTTTGTATTTCATTATGACCAGTTGTTGGGGGGTTGTCAGCTCATCATTCCATTCATAGGATGCACTTCAAGGTTTATATTATGTGTGTCATTACAAAACATTAACGAGAACTGTCTGGCCTGATATTCTAATCGGAATATTTTGGTAAATTAATATTTAGACCATTGTTTGTATTTATTGCACCGGTAATTTTTTTCTAAAAGCATTCGTAAGTTTTTTTTGCTAAGACATTTTACAAAGTTTATTGCATTCACTATACATACACACCTTTTGGTTGGTAGAAGTGAGAGGAGCAGCTGTTGAGTCCATGTGTGTCCTGGCACTAAGTAACCCATCATACGCGAGGCAAACTCAAGATTTTCTTGTCGACATGTTCAATGATGAAATCCAGGAAGTCCGACTACTTGCGATTCAGTCCCTTTGTAAAATAGCTGGCCATCTGTGTCTCAGAGATGACCAGGTGGAAATAATCAGTGGAGTACTGAAAGTGAGTGGTTGACATGTTTGTTTGGGTAAGGCTGTATTTCTGGATAACGGGGTTAGCCTTCCTTTTACTACATGAGACAGAGAAGGTGTTTTTTAGCAAGTTTGCCACCCCACTCTCATTGGTTAAAAATTTGTAGCTCACCTGTGTCAGCCAATCGCTGAGCAAGAGAAGTTACACAATCTTTAGCCACATAATTTGTTCAGGTATTCACCTGCAGTAATTATGTTTTTAAGTGATTGTTTTTAAAGTAATAAAATTATTAATAAATTTAGGATATAGATCTAAAGTTACATTGTTTTTATTACTACAGTTTGTGGTCTCAGATATAAGTAATGCCAATTATTAGTCCTTTACTTGACATGATGAGCTTGGAGCAGATTAGGAGTCTCTTTCTCATCACAATTCATCGTCTAATAGCCTCATCGAGCTAATCATTTTGCGAGTGTGTGTGTGTTTGCCCTCATGTGTCAGACCTTGTTGTTTATCACGCAATTTCAGGACTTTGGAGATGATATACGTCAGGGCATTCAAAGGCTCATTCAAGCTTGCAAAGTCGCTACACACACTGGCCTTAGGAGTATGATTCTCTCCTTGCTCGAAAATATGAGAAAGTACCCCATAGACAAACTTTCTATTTGGAGGTAACTTTTCATCTTTTATTTGTAAATGCTCATTTTATAAAATATTAGTACCTTAGCAGCCCAGCGTGCCGTAAGAAATCGTCAGGTGTGCAGATAAAGCTTAGACAACTCTGTGGCAAACATTCATATATGATTAATGGTGGTCGATTAGCTGTTGTGTGGCTACCGCGCTGAATATCACAAGTTCAAATCCTGCATGATGCAATCTTTTTTACTAGCCTCCAACTGTTGCTCCAGACAGTCGTGTCTATTATTATAGTAAAGATTATATCTCATGGCCAATGCTAGTAAGTTCTTATCTGTTAACTTTTTTCTTGTTTATGTACTGATGTAGTTTTAGTCAAGTAACCTTTTTCCTGATAAAAATAAAAAGGCAAAAAAATTCATGCTTTGCATATGCCATACCTGTTAGAAACTATAAAAAAGAACACTTTTAGGCCTTTTCCCATGATTTCTAAACATTGCTCTCATGAATGCTTTTTCTTAAGAGCGAGTCATAGATTTGCTCAGGAAACTAAATGCGTTGTTTTTTTCATGTTTTACTGTGACAGGCTTTCATATTTACGTCTCGCTTCTATATGATCTAAAAACTTGCTTCATCTCTTCTGAATTTGAAAAGAATAAAGGTTGTGTAACATTCACCTAATTTTAAAAGAGTTTCCATTTGTTGTTTCGTTGGGACATTCGGCAAGTTCTAGCATATCGCATTGAGTAAACTGAAAAATATGTTTACTTATATCATAACCTCATACGAAATAGTAAAAAATGAATCACACTGAGAAGATTCAAATTTATATTAGCGCAAGGCTGCATCATCTGCATGTAATCACTTCGTTAGGCCAAATCATATGGTTATTATTTTCAAATAAAAATTTTCATTACGCATCCATCAGCTGGTAATTGCTAGCATGCAAGGATTTTATACGATGTATTAAACTCAGCAAATCACTCTGGTTTACTACCTTGTATTCTCTTTACTCAATACCAACTTCCTGTTTTCGATTATGCAGCTCAGTATGTACCTATGACCTCTCTTTGCGCAGGTCATACGCAAGAAGTTTTGAGATTGCAAAATAATAATAGCAAATGTACAGAATATCATAGCAGTTATGTACCTGTAAATGATAGACAGTTTCAACCAATTTCAGTAGCGAGCTGTAGTAGTAGCTGATGTATTTTTGGTGAGGTAATGAAATTCTTTATTTTTGCTGATATGATAATGCAATCAAACCGTGACTTATCATTTAGATTTTTTTTACATACAACATAAAGTTTGAACAATAATATGTTTTGACATATGAATTAATCTCTCTAAACATTACAGTTTTGTAAGTCACAAATAAGTGAAAAGTTGGTTAAAAATGAAATACAATTATATTAAATAAAGATTTATGTTAAATTATCTTAGACTATATCTGTTGTATAGCGTGATAAGTTATGCTGTCTATTCTGTTATCTCTCCATCGAATCAATACATTCCTGAGTCTAAACCTCCTCTCTCAGCTGTTTCAAAAGTATCAATAAAACCATATATTGATTATATTATATGTGTTGGTTTAGTTTCTAAATCTAATTTAGGTTTCTACACTGCGGTTTTTACACGGTTTCATATAATGCGTTTGTTTAATGCTATATATCATTGATTTTAGGCTGTAGAATGAATTAAATAGTTATACAATTTATAATTATTGTCAATTTGCTCCAAAGTACAGCGATTTTGATACGCAAATGAGAAGTCAGAATGGATTATCCTTGCACATTGAGGCATGAATATGAAAACAGTTCAAAAGTTTCCTTCTTGCTATGTACATACATCAATATCAGCTAGCTGTAAATTAGTATAGTCAACAGACCTTGAGCGGCCATTGAGAGAGGCCAGAGCCGTAAAGCTTCACAGAGTCCCGCGACCAACGGATGTGTATATGGGAGCTCACTCGTTTCCAAACAAACAGGCCACGCCTACTATTTTTATATAAGTTATAATGGAGAGACCGCAACATTAACCAACAAAAATTACTCCCGCTGGCAGTTGCTTTAAAACTGATTGGTGTATCATACACCATTTAAAAGAGGACAAAATTTTCTACAAAAAACTACTACTAACTTTTTTTGTAAAAACGTAAAGTAAATGCAAAAAAAGAGTTATTAAGAGCGAGGTATGAATATTCCATCAGAGATCAGTATGCTGATCAGGTTTGGTTTGGAAACAGGGGTTCTTGCTTTCGGTTTTGGTCGCGAGACTTTGTAGAGCTCTACGACTCTGACAGTACAGAGCTGTATAACTTCACAGAAGCTCGACTAACGGAAGCGTATATCGAAGCTGGCACGGTTTCAAACAAACAAGCCACGCCCATTATTCTTTTATGTAAGTTGTAATGGAGAGGCCGCAACACTAACCAACAAAAATTACTCCCATTGGCAGTCGCTTTGAAATTGATGGTTGTATTATACGCCATTTGAAAGAAAACAAAATTCCCTACAAGAAACTACAAATAATCTTTTTTTAATAAGTAAAGTAAATGCAAAAAAGTGAGGTGTTGAGAGCGAGGTAAGACTATTCCAGTAGAGATCAGTATGTTGATCGGATTTGTTTGGAAGCAAGCGTTTTTTGTTTCCGGTTTTTGATGCGGGACTCTGTGAAGCTATATGGCTCTGAAAGAGACAATCAATATGTTATTCCGCATTAAAATATAAACAAGTGGCTATTTATACTGACTTTTTCAGAAACAACGAGTTTGTATAATTTTTATGTGCATTAGCTCTACATACTGATGGTAGTTTCTCTTGTGAATTTCATCTCTATTGTATTCATTTCTCTAACCACTGTTAGAGCCATGAAAGACCTTGGATACAAGCATCCAGGATTTATATCTCTCTTGCTGCCAGAGCTCCTCTCCATTGATCCCCACTTTGAGATGCCTGAGCCAAACATGGATGATGACTGTTACGTAGCTGTCATGTTGGCTGTATTCAATGCTGCCAGCCAGGAAAGCGGCATCATCACACTCTTCCCTCCACACACACAGCGTCACTACAGGTTCCACAGAAGTCGTTTTCCCCATATGGTTCCTCGAATTCCAGAGGTGAGCCGATTAAATTTCCGGTCAGCTTGAAGCAAAATTTGACTGTAATCAACTTTAGATCTGCAGCTGTGACTCATACTCGCTGTGTCTGTAAGCATCCTATTCACCCTTGTTGTTGTACTGTCAAGACGAGTTTCTGTGTTTCCTAGACCAAGACTGGCCATACATTAAACATCTAACAAAACGAGCTATGATGGCAGGTCATTGCAGGTGTCAGGAAGAAAATGAGTTTTTTTTTATTGGTTCTGCGCCAGTTTGAACTGGCAGGCTGTGGATAGACCAAGTGCACAGAATTCTGAGTTTTTAGTTGGCTGAGGGAGTGAAGCTCACGATGTTCTGTTCAGGCACTGATTTTGCTCGCATATGACCACCTATATGGTAGACTATAATCACAGCTAGCTGTAACCATAAAATAGCATTCTTATGTGTTGCCTTGTTATCGTTTTAGTCTTATGTCATTTTATCGAGAATATCAGTAAGGGAAATAATTTCCCAAAATTCTCAAGAGTGAGGAAATACTAAATACCTAAATTCTCGTTTTGCGATTCATTTTCATATGGTACCTCGCATGTTACATTATGATGGTTTAAACTTCAGCTGGAGCAGGAATGGATGATGAATCGACTAAATATTGGATCTCACAGACCGGCCAGCCACCTGATAAAGGATGTTGAGGAACAGCTCTCAAGGGCAGACAATTTACCAAGCTATAAGACATCAGTTGCTAGAGCTCAACTGCTTAGCCTTTGTCTCAGGTTGGTTTGTCTCTTACGGAATTATACAATATTTTGTTAGAAATGTGAATTTGTTTGTGTTTGCAGATGTTCTTTCATGCTGTACATTTTTAAGATCAATCTTAAAACCTTTTGAAATAACACAGGTGCGCTCGGCTGGCAATCTTTTCTTGTACTAAAATTCAGGCGAGGAATATTTAACACTATTCTCATCTTATCACCGCTAATCAGGATGTTTATTAACCAGCACAAATAATATTTGATGTTAGCTTTTGCTTATCTGTATTTGAAGAAGGTACAATGTTATTTTTAACACAAGTATATAGTGTTTTTACTCGCGGTTTTAAGCTTTTGAGAAGTTCCTGCTTTGATTGTACTTGATCACCCTAAGGGTATCATCTGTGGATTGCACAATTATTTCATCGGCTATATAATACATTTCTATGTCAAACCTAGAAATACGATTGCGTTGTTGGCCATTGTGTCTGATATGGTTTTATCGTATGCTCATTTTAACACCAAAATATTCGATACTCTACAACTGGTTGCCAATTAATTCATTTCTTGTAGAAATCACCTTATTCGTTCGAAGACAGAAAACTTTATCATAACCCTTAGTCTCCTAGTGTACTCTACCTCTTCTATTCTCTTTTCATATCAGTTTTCGTTATCTGCCAGTGTACTCCACCTTATGCATCCTTTTATGTATCCGACTCTTTAATTTCCCAGTGTACTCCACCTGTTGTATCCTCTTTCATCGTGGATTTCTTCATTCAGTAATGTACTCTGCCTCTTGAATCATTATTTGTACTTGACTGCTTTATTTTCCTGTATATTCTACTTCTTGAAGGTCTCAAGATTCTGTATCCTGCGAGATACACGCTTGAAAAAGTGCTTGCAATCTTCAGTTTTGAGTTGGTTAATTTTCTTTTTTGAGTTGGTTAATTTTCTTTTTCTTATATTTTTTATTATCAGAGACTTGAAGCATATTAAAAGTAGGGAAGGTACAGAGAACCTGGCCAGAGCTGGCTATCTTTCCCAGTATATCAAATGCCTCCTCCTCTTCCATAAGGTTAGTGCTCTCTTTACATAAGATGAGTGTAGTATTTGAGAATTTTTTTGTTATCATTTTTAAAAACCACTTCTTAAATATCTTTCACACACTAGCCTCTATATTTTTACATAAATTTGTCTTGTAAAATCAATCAAACTGCAAACATATCAATATCCATCTACAGATACCAAATAAGTTCATAAAATTTAACGATACTTAATTTTTTTTCAAAATTCTGCCATCCTTATTAGTCTGGTAACAAACTGGTTTGTCTGTTTGTTTCAATTCTCCTTTATTGCAGAACCATATAATACAATTTTTTTGAGCTCATTCTGATAGGACTGGAAAACAAGCTTTTGTGAAAATCTCATTTGTGATTTTTGTATGCATTTGCGAAGCTTGTGAAGGTGTGACAAAGACTATAACATGTAGAGGTTTGACAGTGGCAGATAGCTTGTGCATGTGTAACAGTGGCATATATCTTAGGGTGGATACGACAGTGGCAGATAGCTGAGGAGATGTGATAGTAGCTGATATCTAGTTGAGGTGTGGCAATGGCAGATAGCTTGGAGAGTTGTGACAGTGGCAGATAGCTTGTGCATGTGTAACAGTGGCTTATATCTTAGAGAGTTATGACAGTGGCAGATAGCAGAGAAGATGGGATAGTAGCTGATATCTAGCGGAGGTATGGCAATGGCAGATAGCTTGGAGAGTTGTGACAGTGGCAGATAGCTGAGGAGATGTGATAGTAGCTGATATCTAGTTGAGGTATGACAATGGCAGATAGCTTGGAGTGTTGTGACAGTGACAAACACCTTGTAGAGGCAAGACAGAGGCAGATGGCTTGTTGAGGTGTGACAGTGGCAAGTAGCTTGTGGAGGTGCATGATAGTGGGAGATAGCTGGTAGAGTTGTGACAGTGACATATAGCTTGTGGAGGTGTGAGAGTGGCAAATACCTTGACGAAATGTGACTGTGACTGATATCTTGTTAGGTCAAACAGTGACCGATACCTTGTAGAGGTGGGACAGTGGCAGATGGCTTGTTGAGGTGTGGCAGTAGCAGATAGTTTGGAGCAGTGGTACATCGGCAAATAGCTTGGGAATGTGTGATGCTGGCAGATAGCTTGTGGAGGTGTGACAGTGACTCAGAATTGGTCTCTCATGTCATTGCTGACTCATGAATAGTCTTTCATGTAATTATTGACTCATGATTGGTTTCTCATGTAACTACTGGCTCATGACTGGTCTCTCATGTAACTACTGACTCACGATTAGTCTCTCACGTAACTACTGGCTCATGATTTGTCCCTGATGTCACCACTGACTCATGATTGGTCCCTCATGTCACTACTGAATCATGATTGGTTTTTTATAGCATTATTGGCTCATGATTGGTTTGTTGCAACTATAATTTGTTAAATGCAAGTAGCATGTCTTCCTAATGCCGGCAATTTCTTCTTGGCTCTGAAATCTCCAACGTTCAGTGGAAAATATATATAATCTAGATTAGCTGTTAGTTCTGTGAGAAAGTCATGGTTTTTAGTTAATGGGTTTACGTAGGCACTGCATCTACTTGATTTATGTATATTAATATATAATATTTCTATGTATTTTATAATTTTATGTATATCATAGGTCTATATTTCTATGTGCATATAAATTGATGCACTAAAATAATTGATAGAATTACTTACATTCAAGTTTATCGTTGGCCGTGTCAACTACATGTGGCACACATAGTCGATGGCTCTCTGTTTTATCTCCAATGCCTGTAGAATGGGAGATCTGTTAAGATAGTTAAATGTTTATGTTTATGATAGGTGGACGACAGCAGTAAGGCTGGATCTGATAGTCTCGTACTCAGCTTCAGTCAGCAGGTAACTCTTAATCATATCATCGCTCTTAACTAAAGTTCAAGGGGTGTAATTCTACAAATTGACCTCGACAGTAGATGTCAGTTGTCAACCTTATGACTGCAAAATAACTTTTGTGAAGGTTCCCTAGTCTTTGACAGAAACTTTTCTCTACCATTAAAAATACTATACTTACATAGGTTAATTGAAAAATGGTTGTACAAGTAGAAATTCCCAGTTTTAAATGCATATATTTACAATAGATGCAGTAATGTCAGTTAAACGACATGCTTCAGCGTGTTTATGGTTTCAATACTAGGGAATTTTTTGTTCTATACTCATTTTGGTAGCTTTTCAAAACAAAATTAGCTGATGAGATGCAAGCCATTCAGACGTAATTAGAATGATAACCAGACACTAGTTGCTGGTGGCTCATGTGATTATGCATTGATGCAATGATACTAGTAATTGTGGAATGAGTAATCGCTACAAAGCAATCCAATATTGCAAATATATATACAACTAGCTGTGCCTCCAGGCGTTGCCCTGGTGTTAAAAACCAGCTTATAAATAATGAGAAGTGATGAGAGCTGTCTATCACTTGTTATTAGCCTGGCACATTGCCAATGGAAAATAGTATTAAAAATCAACTTATAAACAATGAGTTGTCTGCCACTTGCTGTTAGCCTAGCACATTGCCAATGGAAAATTCCGGTAAGCTTGTTTATAAGCGCTAAACTTCTAATGGCGGTACGCCATGACGTTGTGTCATCGTTGTTTAGCTACCACTGTTCTAATAATAGCTATAGCTGGAAGGACACACATACATACACACATACTTTGAAAAATATATATATAGGTATATATATAATATATACATGAATATATACATGGTATACATGTCATAAGCTAGTAATACAAACAAAATTCATAGATATGAAAATAGTAAGAAAATCTTCGGCCACAATCAGAACTGCATTAAAAAGAACAATCTAATGAAAAAGTATCGATTGCGAGAGTCATTGAAAAGGTACCGGCAAATATATATATATATTTGCCGGTGCTTTTTCAAGATAGCATATATATGTATGTATGTTTATACATGTATATGTATATATATACTATCTGAATGCCCGGAGTTGCATGGGTAATAAACAAAGGTTTCTGCACAGAAAACTTATTTTTAATCAACATTTACAACATTTATCATTCTAAATTTCAAATAAAGGTGCTTTTTATTCTGTGTGTGTTCGGCCAATGCATAATTCAAATATTTGAAAGCTCGAGGAATAGCTAAAACAGATTCTTACTTCTTATGCTACACATTTATTCAAGATTTAAGACGGCTTATAAACAATGGCAGGTAATGTAGTTGTTTTTGGTTAAGTTTCTTTACCCAATGAATTTGAGTAACTTAAGCTAGTCTAAATCTTTACTATAATAAGATATGCGTCCATCTTTCCATCTGGGCTTTGCAAAAAGATTGCACCTCACATGAGTCGAACCTCTACATTTGGTAGATGCGTACATGTTAAGCCGAGTGCACTACTAAACTATGCAGCCAGCTCGCCACAGCTTGAAAATAAAATATTATATTAAATTTTACAAATAATATTATAAATAATAAAATTATTTATAATCGTTATGCGTCACGATCTCTAACGCAATCATGGTCGGCAACTGTGCTAGTACTAACCAAACAATTATCTGATAGTCTGGCAAGGTGTCTGCATGACGTAATGGTTAGCGTGCCCGTCTGCAAAATTGGTGTTTTGGAGGTTAATTCTAGTACGGTGTGGTTATGTGTGCATATTTTATTGCTATAACTGGACATGCATGTACAGCAGACCAACAAACGAGTTAAAACTTAGATTTATACATATAGATTTATTAGGTGAACGCTCAGCGTTGCTCAGGTAATAAAAAAGTCTTTGTACAAGATTTTTTTTTTTCAACATATAACAATAATTGCCATTCTCACTTTCAAACTTCATATCATGAAAAAAGTGTTTTGTGCAGTTTAAATAAATTAAAAGAAAAAATAAAGCAACTGTAGAGGTGTTCAAACTTTCTCAAACAACTCTAGCTTTTCAATTTCTTATCATGAGAAAAGTGTTTTGTTCAAATAAATTAAGAGACAAATAAAACAACTGTAAAGGTGTTTAAAGGTGAATGTGAAATAATTAGCAAGTAATGGTTACATAAAGTCTGCTTTGCTACGATTACAATGAAACATTATTTAGTATACAAATAT
This sequence comes from Watersipora subatra, assembly GCF_963576615.1. Lineage (NCBI taxonomy): Eukaryota > Metazoa > Bryozoa > Gymnolaemata > Cheilostomatida > Watersiporidae > Watersipora > Watersipora subatra. The sequence continues at coordinate 4,405,851 of NC_088717.1, forward strand.
ATGGTTTTAATTCATTTCTGTGCTGGCATCTTTAGGCGGAAATATTGAATAGAGTAGTATAGAAATCCATAGTAATTATTTAATGCAAACAACCCCTGGTAAAAATCATCAACATTTGATATGCATACTGTACACACTAAAATTAGTCACAAAACAATATGTAACCTTAGTAACTATAGTTACCTACAGTAACTTTAGTTTATTTAGTGGTTATGATATGCAAGAAAATGTAACATTACAATGTAGTAAGTGCAGCACGTACCGTGGGAAATACTCACCTTCGAGACAGACGTAAAAAATAAATGTTGACTTTAACCTAAAAAAAATTAGCTTACTACACACATGCTTAAAGCAAACTTTTAATATTTACTGTACTAAACTAAACGTTAACTTTGTCATAGGCTAAAATTTAATAATTTATCTGTTTTAAAATTCAGGTTCACTATAACTTATAACTGAAGAAACTGAGATAGCTAGCGTCTCGGTTTAACGTATAGCTCTCTCAGGCATTGTGGGAAAGATTTCGGTGAATAGCATATAATTTTTAATTTTGTTGTAATCCGTACACCGACTGCTAAATTCTAATTTCGAGAGAACTTTTGTTAATATAGTAGGCGGAAAAAGGCGAAAAAAACTTATTTTCGTCGTAGCCTCACCAAAAAACAATTGCGTCAAAAAAAAACCATCGTGTTCCATAGAGTAAGCCAAAAAATCTTATAACAAAGGCATCGTGACCCAAGAGCACACTATATCAATTAACAATAAAAAGTGCACATTTAGAGCGTACAATCATGAAAAAGATATACAATATTTAATAAGAGCGACGGATGTGATAAGAACGGCTTACCTTCCTGGTTATTCGTTAATAGACTTGCGATTTAAATGTCGCGAGTTCTCATCCAGGACAAAGTTGATTTTCCATTGCTCAAACTACCAAACCTAGCTGGACAGATGAATGATGATGACAGACAAACTTTGAGAACTATGTATATAGATTATTATATATAGCTTTTTGAAGTTATCACCCAATAAGAGCAGGCCTGTCGGTTTGAAACAAATTTGTAGTGACTAACTAGCATAATTGCTCTTTATATTCTAATTATGCTATGTTATATGTATATAATATATATATATTGTGAATTACAGTTTCACTTTTAAATTATTCCACAGACTCTGTAAATTGTATACAAAGGTTTGCGTGCAGGCTGCGACGCTCATATATCTGAAGTGTTGTCATATAAGCAACGATAACTCATAAACATTCTCCGAGAAAAAGTAAAACATTTCAAAGTTGAACCGGACAGTATCTAAGGATCAAGCTAATTAGACAGACCTGTCACTTATAATCATAGGTAGATGTCACTTATAATGAATCATCTAGTCATTCTGCATCCTACACTCTCTCTCTCTCTCTCTCATGATCTTGTCTGATTGGCTATCTTTCACTTTGTCAATTGTCTTGGGGCTATTCTCAATGTTTCCAGTAACTTGGCTAGTGTCCGATCTATTACTGTCTACATTCATGGAATTTGGACAAGTCATTCTGTTTCCAGATATTTGTTTGCTGTCTGCATGTAAAAAACTTGCCATATGAAGCACCAAGTTGTCTGATACTGATTGTAGTCGGCTGCAGAAACATTTCACTGCTTTCTTAACAGGAATAGAATAAAATAAGTACATAGAGACTAATTCCTTAGTTAGTCGTCAACATATCTGGCTTAAACTCAATTCCATCATACAGTAGACGCTCCTACGATGTAAATAATCCATTCTGAGATTGTTTACAATATAAGGATTGTGTGTTTGATGAAGACGAACAGTAAAATACATGTAAATTGCTGAATCCATTCCAAAATCGCCCAAAAACTCACCCATTTGGCTCTTGACTTAGAGAAAAACGAAACATAGTTTTTCAATTTAATGCCTACAATAACCGAGGTATTGTTTGTTTATATCAACATCTTTTTTTTCCGTGGTTTGTCACTTTCCCTCGTTTATAGTCCATGGCTGGTAATTTTACAATAATTTAACTGGAGCGCACACCTTCAATGTTGATTTACATAAGTTTTTTCCATTTTTAAACACCAAAGTCTGTTCTGCAAAGAAAAAATAATAAAAAATATATTATATGTCTAAAATAAAGTGAAACCGTAATATATTTTGGCTATATAAAAGAGGTATCTGTCCATTCATCTATACGCTGCCAGGCTTTGAGTTTAGAATAAAAGTTAGCTTTTGGCGAGACTACAACTCGTGACAACTCATGACACGTGCACCAATCGATCACCTTTAAGTATTTCTGAATAATTGCGCTATTACTTATTATCTGTACTTTACACGGTGAATACACGTATCATGCATTTCCATATGCTGGAGGTACATGACAATATAACACGACAAGCTAGACTGCCGGGGTACTAGTATATATAGGCCTATAGTAAAGATAACCCTATACGTCATTTTCTCTCCCAAATATGGCAAGAGAGAAAGCGATATTTTGAAGGCTAACCGAGATTCTTGTTATTCACAACAAATTTGAGAATTTGCACCGACTTGACACTTTTTGTTATGTGGAATTTTGTACATAGTACAAAACAAAAATTACATAAGCTCTTCAAGTTATGTGGAATTTACATTATAGGTTTACACTATAGAAGTGTCTACTGTACTTTGCATAAATCCAAAAAGCTTACATCACAATGTTTTTCAATGGAAAAGTTTTATGGCAAAAATACATTGAAAACTGCATATTTGGTAAATGATATACAGTCCAACCTCAGCTTTTGGTCAAATCAGTACAAACAAAAATTCCTGATTTTGCTTCCTAACAATCATTTGGAGCTTAAACCCTCCTGGGACTTTGCTTGGGATGACAAACACAAACTTGTAACTCAAACATGCTGTAAGCTGTATATCAAGAGAGCTGGTACCATATTATGTACAGTACACCCATACGATTTTAATTTGTGCCAGTGTTGCCATCGTCAGGGGGAAATATCTTATAGAGAGGTATAGAAACTCATAATAATTATCTAATGCAAACACACCTGGTAAAAATCATCAAAGTTGTATATACGTACTGTACAAATTAAAACTAGTAACAAATAATATGTAACCATAGTAACTATTGGTACCTACAGTAACTTTAGTGTATTTAGTGATTATGATCTGCAATAAAATGTAACATTACAATGTACTATGTGCAGTACGTACCGTAGGGAGTTCTTACCTTCGAAGCAGGCGTATAAAATAAGCGTTGAATCTAACTTAAATGAATTTAGCTTACTAAACACGTACTTGAAGGCAAGTTTTACTACTTTTAACCATTTCACTCTACTTCAACTTTTTATCGGCTGCAATTTTATCACTTATCTGTTCTTGGTTTTGTTTTCACAATAACTAATATAGAATAATGTCGAATTGAGAGAGATTGAGCGTATTATCTCTTTCTTGCGGTGTGGGAAGGATTTTGCCGACTAGCATTTCTTATTCAGACAGACGTAATCAGCATACCGACTACTAAATTTCAATTTTAAGATGTAATTTTTGATATCGTATGGCGAAAGATATTTTGTATGGAGAGTGCAAAAAATCATCATGTTCTAAATTGTAGGGCAAATAAGTCATATAACAGAGTTAGTGTCACCCAAGGGTGCACTATACACTCAACTTTTATAAATGTTCTACTTTACAGAAGGCTAGGCTCAGATATGTATTACCATACCCTCATCTCTTTTTTCAATTTTTGTGTAAAATTAAAATGAGTTGAAATAGTTTGTGTTTTCTTTTTATAATAATAATATAGTGGTGCAAAAATAAAATAATACAGTAAAATACTACTCGAAACAAACAATACAGTTTAGTATTTTATAAACTGAGATGAACAAGTCTGCATGCAACAGTTGAATAAAGGGCATAAAAGAAAGAGAGAGAGAGGGAGGGAGGGAGGGAGGGAGGGAGGGAGGGAGAGAAGGAGAGAGGGAGAGAGGGAGAGAGGGAGAGAGGGAGAGAGGGAGAGAGGGAGAGAGGGAGAGAGGGAGAGAGGGAGAGAGGGAGAGAGGGAGAGAGGGAGGGAGGGAGGGAGAGAGAGAGAGAAGGAGGGAGGGAGGGAGGGAGAGAAGGAGAGAGAAAGCATTAGCTGACAACTGAGTGGCCTTATTGGTTGTTTTGACTTACCTTGATGGTGCTGGAGCTTTGAATTTATGTTTTGCATTCTAAGTAAAAGTGCTTAGAATTCTTTGTTAGAGGTTGATTTGCTCAAGATCTGAGACATTCATAAATGAGGTTGTGCTCTACGCGTTACGGTGTTTAACATGGTGTAGGAGGACCTTTAGTATTAGTCACCTTCTCAAACACCTCATCAACCATTATTGTAGGTAGTAGGACTGTGTGAGAGACTCTTGAACCTCTACTCTAACGTCTCCGACTCACAAACAAACAGGGTGAGACAATTTCAACTGCTAGCGTTAACCCTTCGCCTCTCCACCAAGATGAACACCAACTCTGCTCAGGCCGATGAGTTTAAACTTTACCTTGAACAGTTGACTAAAATCAAAAGGTTGGCTAATGCTTTACACTCCTTGTGTGTGAAGTAGAAATGCTGTAGATGTAACAATCATCTTATGTTACATGAAACGCTTTAATCTTTTACTTATTAAACTTACCTTTAATTTAGCCATCATCTTAATTTTTAATTATCTGTTTTCGGCTTGATGCTTTTTGCCTCACCCTTACTATTAGTTTTTTAATCGACATTATTGAAATTTTTTTCAAACTAATTTGACTAGAAAGACTCATTGATGCTGCTCTTGAAAGAGGCCTCTGGCATACTTGACCATTTAATGGTCATCGAGAATTGGCTCGATTGCTCTTATCTCAAAGATAACTCGTATCTCAAGGGAGCAACTTGCTCGAAATTTTGCTCGTATCTCGCTTTTTTTATATGTTGTGGCACTCGTATACCAGTATGACTGTACACTCATTCTATGTTGCACAAATGGTATTACATTGAGTGAATGTATGCGGTTAAGCGCATGATATATTCATTTCTTTTTTATTTCTAGACTCAACGAATGCTAACAGTTCAGTTTAGACAAATGGTGCTATTCAATTATTAGGTTACTTATTGAAAAAAAGGCTTGAATACGCTCTATTCAATTTCTAAGTAATAAAGATTATTCGAATTATCATACCCTGTGATAAAAGTTAAAATAAAAGTAGATGTTATTTAAAAGGTTAGTTAACCAATCAAAACAAAAATTGAGTATTTTGATCTGAATATCTTGTGCCTTAAATTCAAACCAGTTGAGCATTCATTACATTCACAATCTTTTTCACTGAACCTGTCAGAACTGGATTTATTTTTTCAAATATATATTATTGTGTTTTTTGTATTCTGTGAAGGCCAGTTATACTGTGTAGAAATGCGTTAAGATATATCAATATGGCCTTGAAACCTCTGCAACAGTAACATGCATGTTATTTTTTAGGGTCCTGAACTAGCTGTGCAAACAGCTCTTTGGCTCTTTGAAATGTTGAGTTGTCTACATTTAATTAGTAACATATATTTTTAGCAAACAAAAGTTTAATCGTAACTTTAAAAGATTTATTTTTATAATAAATTAATATTCATTACTATGTGGGGCAAATAGTGAGGGTACATATTTGCGGTCGTAGTGGTTTTAGGCCTCTGATAGTAACTGAGCTATTCCTTGAGCTTTGTATCAATGTGAGGATTTTATACTTTTGAAGTTTAGATTGTACAACATATTGACACTGGACCTCTGGCAGCTACATAAAGAACTAAATATTGTTTCAATCATTTTGTTTTACCGTGCTTATGTGCACCACCCTTACCGCTGCTCACCCGTACAAGCTTGCAGAAAGTACAAGTTTATAATCACCACATCTACTTATTCAGGCAGCTAAGCGATTGCAGTGACCTGCTGCCATCCGTGTCAACACTTTTCAACTTGCAAGAGATGCTGGAGGGTGGTAATTGGACTATGTTGCAGTCAGCTATTGTCAACCTTGACCTACAGACGCTGCCTTTTCCTAGCAATATTCCTGATTCTGTCAATTGCATCCAGGTATAACCAAAGCGCTACCTAATGCAAGATACCAGTTAGATCAGTTAGATTTCATCAAAAAATTTGATGATTTTTCTAAGTTTGAAATTTTTGCTATGATGCAGCTGGATATAACTACCGTGCGATATAGTTTATAACGGTGAAAGCTCGCGAACTAGACCCACGGATGATCTAGCGAGTGCACCCGTTTACGCTAACTCTAGACGCTTTTGTATTATCTATTAGGTCCCACATGTGTAATGTTCTGTATATTTACTATAACAATAGCCTACACTACATTTGACGGATTGCTCTTTTTGTATAGTTAGTCATAGATTATATACAAGTATTGTTACTCAAGTCATGGGCTCATTCAGTTCAGTTTATATGTTGCAAGTACCCTGGTAGTCTAGGGTGCTATGATAGGTCATCAGGTCTAATTAGCAGTAATTACTATATGCGCAATTTTTCTAATGCTGCTGCAATTCAGACAATTGGTACAGGTATTTGAGTGTTAGTCTATCAAACTGGATGTATGAATTCCATATGATGCAATCTTTGTTTCCTCAACTTCCAGTATTGGCTTTGTACAGACAGATGGATGCACACAGTTTTCCCACGACCAAACACGAGCGAAGCGATTGGTTGGGAGATTTATGATAAATGCACATGGGCACACAACTCCCAAAAATTATTCATTAACGGCCGTCGCAAACCCTTGTACCGAAATCTCATCAACAAATTTAACCATTTTTGTGTAGAGTCGTTTAAATATTATTACGATACAAAACACATATAAACCTTTTTAAATATGTTACCAAGTCTTTGAAGGGATACTGCAAGACCTAAAACTAACCCATCTGATCGGATTATACATAAATAGATTGATTAATTCGGCCTCAAATCGAATTAGAAAATTTACAAGCCTATTGTAATTAAAATTAAGACCGGCATATGAAACGCTGATAAAGCCATGCGACAGAGAGTAGAAATATTAAGTCGCCAGCATTTTACGAGAAAAACGTGAACATTTCACCAGTCTATAGCATTGTTTAATTGCCGAAGGTTTGTGTAATTAACGTAGACTGTTTGAGGCGTAGACCGATTTACAGGTACGAAAATGTGGTACACAGTTTATCAGCCTACGTTTTTTGTCCAATTACCGAAGGTTTTTTAAATTATCTAGAACATTAACCAGATTTCTTTACATTTTATCTAAAAGCTAGGGCCGAACTAAAATGCCCCTTTGTGACAATAAGATTTCTTTATTTCACTCCAGTTTGCAGAAAACCTTCAGACCCGTGAATGCTAATGATTGCTTTTTGTTACATATCTCTGTATGTTCGAACAGTTTATCAGCCTACGTTTTTTGTCCAATTACCGAAGGTTTTTAAAATTATTTAGAACATTAGCCATATTTCTTTACATCTTATCTACAAGCTAGGGCAGAACTACAATGCCCCTTTATGACAAGAATATGTCTTTATTTCACTCCAGTTTGCAGAAAACTTCCAGACGCGTGATTGCTAATGCTTGCTTTCTGTTACATATCGCTGTCAAAACCATTCTACATTCAACACAACCAACTTTCAAACTGTATATTACACGGCAGCTTGCCGTTTTACTTTTAATATTGCATTTCAGAGATATAATAAACCTATTTCTTTATTGCTGTTGTTAGTTAAATTACGTACAGCAGGTTAGGTCTACAGCTTGAATTAATATTTATTTTATTGTTGTAAAACATAAGTTTGAGATAGTAGTAGATTAGGTCTGATTTTATACAACCTTTTGTTTTGCATAATTGACCTTTTGAATTTCATTTCAAAAAAAATTGACAACTACCATGAACATACAACCTCCCAGAACACCACGTCGTCGCATTGGCCATCCACGTGTCTCCCAATTATTACGGAGGAGAAGAAATAAAAGGTCCTCACAGCAACCATCAACATCAAATGCTAATGTTCAACAACACGCTACTCAAAATAATAACAACAACTCATCTGATTCAAAGAATTCTTTAGTAAATGTTGTAGGCGAAGCCTACAACATTTAAGTAAAGCATTCTACTTTTGTAGAATTCTGACCTTTTGTAACTACTTTTTCAACAACCAGCAGTACCATTTCTTTTTTCCATTATCACTTTGGTTGTGGGCTGTATGACAGGGGAATTTCTACTTATTATAATAAATTGTGGGAACAATCGTTTTATTGGTTGAATAATCTGTATTTTTGACAGCCTGATGTCAGACTGTGTTATACAGTGCACCCTCGAGATACGATGTTAATTCGTTCCACGGCTAGCATCGTATGGCGAAAAAATTGTATTGCCGGGTATAGAAACCATTGTAATTATACAATGGAAAAATGCAAGGTAAAAATCGTCCAAATTTTTATAAAAATGCGATACATATTGAAAATTAGTAACAAAATAGTATGTTAATTTATGTTTTAGTATGTATTTTGAATTAATTTACTGAATTTCAACTTATTATCACGAAATTTTATCCTTCATAAGTTTCTATCTTTACTTTCATTATAAAATTTAGCGTGTCTGGTTGAAACCTTTTTCAACCAGAGTTCAATACGAAAGGCCGAGCGATGCAGTTATCGAAAGCGGCCTCGCACACACCTGACCATTTAATGGCTACCGAAAAGAAAAATGAAATTTTATTTATTATTATACAGGACGTACATACCTTCGGAGTAACGTGACTTGAGCTGGTACATGTTGCGAATAAAGCAGAGAGGAGGTAAAACGTATCAATGTTAATTATGTTGCTGTACACTTGAAGGTTAATTTAATACGTAATGAAATGGAATTTTTAGCAGGCGAAAGAAAGTTGTCTAGTCCTGTCCAATTTTTCTTCTGATTTAAAAGAAAAAATGCTGGTGCAATGCAGAAAACTGCTAGCTAGCTAACGCTTGTAGAAGGATCCAAAGAAGGTGTTACTGTAGTTTTTCTTGTATGAAACGTGCACAAGAATCAATGTAACCATACGTACAAAGTTTGTACGTATTTATACACTAGAGGACAAGGCTCTAACAAGTTTCAGAAAGTAATGTGAATGCATCAACTATCTTGAGTAGCTAGTTCTATGAGTTACATACATACGATGAATTGTATTCACATAGGAGATAACAAGCCCATCTGCAAAAACATGGTTAAACAAGAAAATAAAACAAAATCAAAAGGAAACAAATAAAATGGATAAAATATGAAAACGTGCCACACAATAGATAAATAATATATATTATACATGTATTGTTTTAATGTACCATTCCACATCAGTAAATTAAACACTTGAAACATTTCTGACAATGTGGGGGTTTTCTTTATCTTCTATCTCCTCGACCTTATTAATTGGTTGCTCCTTTTGAATGCCGATCGTGTGCATGGCCTTCTAACTCCTTCAAATCTTCAGTCGGAAGCTCTTTCTTGTGCTTGCTTTAATGGAGTTCTTTTTTAATAATAATTGCAAATGCTGATTGGTTGCAATCATATTCCTTGGCAATGTTTAGAATACGGATGCCTTCTTATTTACGACATCCAACTTCGTTGACATAAAAATCATTTTGCCTTCGTTTTGTATCAGTCTCAGATTCCATAGCTAACGAATTAAGTGTAGATACTTGCAGTTATATACGTATGCTGACTAAAAGTTTATAGTAAAAGATATTACAGTGCACCCTCGAGATACGATGTTAATTCGTTCCAGAGTTGGCATCGTATGGTGAAAAATTCGTATATCGGGGTATAAAGACCATTGTAATTATACAATGCAAACACCTTCTGGTAAAAATCGTCAATTTTGTTTATAAAAATGTGTACATATTGACAATTAGCAACAAAATAGTATGTTAACTTCATTAATTATAGTTACCTACAGTAACTGTATTGTATTTAGTGTATTTTAATGGTTATGATCTGCAATAAAACGCAAAATTATAATGTGTGTACCAAATGTAGTACGTACGGTAAGGAGTTCTTGCCTTCAAAAGGTACACATAACATAAACTTTGAATTCACTTCAAGTAAGTTTAGCTTGCTAAGCCTACACTTAAAACTAAGTTTTAGTATGTATTTTGAACTATTTTTCTGAATTTCAACTTTTTATTACGAAATTTTATCCTTCAGCAGTTCCTATCTTCACTTTCACTATAAGCTTTAGCCTATCTGGTTGAAATCTTTTTCGACCTAAATCAATAAGGCCGAGCGATGCAGTTATAGAAAGCGGCTTCCCACACACTTGACCATTTAATGGCTACCGAAAAGAAAAATAAAATTATATTTTCTATACTGGACGTACATACCTTTGGAGTAACGTAGCTGGTACATGTAGCGGGTAAAGCAGAGAGAAGGCAAAAACGTATCAATGTTAATTATGGTGCTGTACACTTGAAAATAAATTTATAACATAATGAATTGGAATTTTTTAGCACACTAAAAGAAGTTGTCCATTCCTGTCCAATTTTTCTACGAAAAAATTGATGGTGCAATGCAGAAAATTGCTAGCTAGCGCTTGTAAAAGGATCCAGAGAATGTGGTACAGTAGTTTGTCTTGTATGAAATGTGCACAAGAATCAATGTAACCATACATACAAAGTTTGTACGTATTTATACCCTATGGGGGACAGTGCTTTAGCAAGTTTCAGAAAGTAATGTGGATGCGTCAACTATCTTGAGTAGTTAGTTATATGAGTTACATACATACGATGAATTGTATTCACGTAGAAGAAAACAAGCCCATATGCAAAGACATGGTTAAACAAGAAAATATAACATAAAATCAAAAGGAAACAAATAAAATGAATAAAATATGAAAAACATGCCACACAAGAGATAAATATTATACATGCATTGTTTTAATGTACCAGTCCACATCAGTAAATTAAACACTTGAAACATTTCTGCGAATGTGGGATTTTCTGTATCTTCTAAATCCTCGCCTTTACAAAATGGTTGCTCCTTTTGAATGCTGATCGCGTGCATGACCTAGCTCATTCAAATCTTCAGTCGGAAGCTCTTTCTTGTGCTTGCTTTAATGGAGTTCTTGTTTTAATAATAATTGCAAATGCTGATTGGTTGCGATCATATTCCTTGACAATGTTAATAATACGGGTCCCTTCTTCTTATTTACGACATCCAACTTTGTTGACATAGAAATCATTTTTCCTTCGTTTTGTAACGTTTGTATCGGTCTCAGATTCCATAGATAACGAATTAAATGTAGATAGTTGTAGTTATATATGTATGCTGACTTGAATGTTTATGGTAAAAGCTATAATAACGCTACAAATGAATATTTGTTCTCGCTTGTGTATTTTACACGAAATTTTCCACACGGACATGAGAGAAGTCGATCATCGTGTCTCTTCTAAACGTTCTAAGAATGTTTTCGGCTAACTATATTTCGGTGTCTTTTTTATTTCGACGTGTGTTATGAGCACACCGACGGCCAAATTTTAACTCGGGCGAAACTTTTTTCAAATTCGTATGGTGAAATAAAATTCGTATAGCGAGGTGAAGATATCACAATATTTGACTTCGTAAGGTGAAAAAATCGTATATCAGGGTAATCGTATCTCGAGGGTGCACTGTACAACGCTACAAATGAATATTTCCTCTGCCTTGAGTATTTTACACGAAATTTTCCACGCGGACATGAGAGAAATTGATCATCATGTCTCTTCTAAACGTTCGGAAAATGTTTTCGGCATACTATGTTTCGGTGTCTTTTTTTATTTCGACGTGCGTTATGAGCACACCGACCACCAAATTTTAACTCGGGCGAAACTTTTCTCACAATCGTATAGTGAAATAAAATTCGTATAGCGAGGTGAAGATCTCACAATGTTTGACTTCGTAAGGTGAAAAAATCGTATATCAGGGTAATCGTATCTCGAGGGTACACTGTATAATCCTGAAATTGAAAATCAGCAAAATATTATCTAAAAGCCTGTATAAATGTACAAACTCAATTTTTATTAAAATTTTATAGCTTTTAAGCATTTCAAGCTTAATTATTTAGCATTTTAGCATTAAAATGCGTTTTGCAAGAGCAAAAAATATTTATTGATAACTTAAAGTTACGATATTTTCATCTTGTTCACCTGCAGTATAGGTTCATATTTTCAATTTAAGATCTCTAAATATATTGCAAGTTAAAAACAGCTCAACTTTATCACATTGATCTCTATATAAATGCTCTGAAGTTGGTATGTTTGGAGTGGCCATACATGTGTTCATCTCTTACCAAGACAGATTGTATATAAGTACCCCAGGTATTTAGGGACTTTTGGAAAGTGTGGGAATCGGCAAATCTATCTATTTTAGTAAAGCTACCAGCCTCTTGAGCTGATCTGTTTTAGTTAAACCTTAGACAGTTGCAATGCAAACATAAATTGAACTAGTGTTGAACTTTGCTGACATTCAATCTAATATAAGTGTGATATACTACTGCTCTTATTGACCGACAGCCACATGCATTAGAGTGCATTCTTAGCAATGCGTGTCTGAAGAGCTTGGTGGAATGATAATACACCCATAATTCTATTGCATAATATTGCAGTTATAGTGCATTGCCTAGAGCATTAAGTATTATAGTTCATTGATTCAATAGTCATCTACTAAACTATAATAGGAAGACGTTGCGTCTGCCATGCCTTGCTTTACTACTGCTTCGGTCTCATAGACTTACAAACAACCTGCTTGTTGGGCAACATGCCAGCTCCGTATTCCAAACAACATCTCTTGTAGTGTGAACTAGAGCAGCCCACGGCTCCATCAGATAATCCTCGTAAATTCACTGCAGGGCTTGCCATCAATCTTCCCGTTCGAGCTGTGATACGGAATCTGCCAAAGAATGCTGTGCTTTATGTAAAGGTGAGACAGATGTATATAAACTGTAAAGGTATAAACACACTAGGTGATATTTAGAGCGATATCGCGCTGTGTGGCGCTAATCTGCTCTAGAATTCACTCAGCGTGCTCATGCAGAGCGATAACGTTAGACTTTCTCTACACAACTTTATTGCTAGCGAGATGCATTTCGATTGGTTGGCTTTTACCAGAATGCAATTTTATGGCGGGTAATTATTTCTTATCGCTGTTCACCAACGTACAGCAGCGACAATTTGCTATTTTGTTACAATTGAAACATCTTCAGAACAAACACTGGATTGTTCATAAATTTAATAATAGCACTCCCAGTTCTGTGCACCATAACAAAAAATTACAAAAATCCGATTTGAAAACCATCATTTGGAGTCAATCGTTGCGCAGGTTGACCATCTTGAGAACGGTAAATATTTTTAAAAACCACTACCAAATAAAATATGTATAAAAATAGTAAAAAATATTACAGTTAAAAATACAATAATCGTTTTTTTTTATGTCTTCTTGTAGTGTAGGCAGTGTACAATCCGTGAAAGTGAGATAGGTTTAATAACAAATGCGTAAGTTGTTTACGTTGTCGCCTAGACGGCGCCATATTGACTACCCTAGATTTATTAACAACTCCGAAGAAACTAATGATACGAAATTATATTGGCAGTTTGTGGGCGTGCCAATTATATCGCTTGCTAGTGAATCGCTCAAGTGTGTTTATGCACACGCCAGCGATATCTCCGCCTTCCTCATAACACTTGCGATAAAATCGCCTAGTGTGTTTATACCTTTAGATGCTTTCAGCCTAGAAAAATGTCAGAACTATTTTCAAGAACTAAATAGAATTGTAGTAAAACTTTAAAAATATGCGAATTGTGATAATTCAGACTAGTCAGCGATTCAGAAGTGATGAACAAGATGAGCTTACTTTATTGAAAACTAAGACATAATCATTTATTCTCTAGTTGCTAAAGATGTACCGGGTCATAAATTAGTGTCAATTATAAAGCACCCTGAATTTTATCACTAATACACACATCGTTTCCATGACGCGCGTGACTAATATCATGTTGATTTGGAGTTGTGTTACCGTGTGAATTAAGTGTTTCTATGGACATTCATATGATGCGGATTGACTCCGGCGCTTTATTGAAAAAGGTTAATACACATCATTCGCAAGTGCTGTTTCCATTATTCACAAGCATCATGAACAGATAATAGTTTTGCGAATCGCAAAACACGCTTATCTTGCGGATTTATGCCAGTTCCATGATGCAGTTAACTTGCGGATAGACTCAAATTTGGGCATCATGAAAACACAGCGATAGAAGTTCACTTGTTAACCCTTATTTATCCGTAGTATGAAACGGGTGTTATAAACACTGGGTGTCTGCATCAGTTCATACCAACTAATTGTTATGTAAATGATATGTAATAGTTTGTCCATAGCTTACTTTGCAAACGGATAGATTCTGTGATTGTAATTTTTTTGTTCAAGGCATGTGCTTGATTATCCCCAAGTAGGAAAATAGGCACGAAGCAAAAATCATACCTCATATGGGGAGTGTAAGCTTACACCGGGTGCCAAGGCTATAGGTACACTAGCTACCCTAGGACACTTATATTTCGCTAGTATTTAGTTTCATGAGTAGCATACAGAGTAAAATTTCACTGCAACTTAATTTCGCAGCTCTGATGAGTGCGAAAATATAGTGATGTGAAAATAAATGCAGTGGAACAAAGATAATTAGATTCCTCAGGTTCAGTTCACACTTCACCGATAAGGAAAAAATTTCAATTTGGGACTAGTTTGTAATTGTGAACCGCAGGTAGAATGGTGTGGGCAAGGTCGATAATGCAATTTGATCGCTTGCTGCCATTTGTTTCTTGGACTATCAATGAACAAAGCTATTTAATTCCGCGTTTTCGCTCATTCATTATAGTAGTTTATTTTCGCGAGAGGATGACTCCGCGAAAACGTGAAAGTTAGATGAGGCAAATACATAAGTGTCCTAGGGTAATAGATGTACTGGTTTTGTTGAACACTAGATCAGCTGACTGATATTTCTGTTACAATTATTGATTATGGTTGATCAGACACTTGGTAAATGATCAGTCGAAATTTCTATTGGTTGCCTTAATTTTATAGGCCTGCATTTCATTATGCTAATCAGTCCAAAACGACTGCAACATCTAAAAAGTTGTTTTATTTCATCATCTTAAACGAACATCTTCGATATTAAAGGCATCCATCAGTAAGAATGTTTAAGTATTAATATTTGTACTGATATTAATACGGTGATCTTTGTCATATATGACAGAGGCCACCATATTTCATTATATCACCGGATGTTTGTTATTAGAAGTTTGTATCGCAACGCTGTGTATCATGTTTAGTTACAAGTTTAGATGTAAAAATTACTATATCGACAGGAAAACACAACTTAGCTAAAAGTTAACTGTAACAGAGCATCATGTCAATATTTGAAGTGCCAAATAAACAAATTATACTGTATTTATAAAAACTATTTAATACAGAGTAGCTTTAGTGTATGCATTACTTAAAATCTTTATCAAGTGATGGAATTTTATCTATAGCCAATTCCTATCAATACGTTGGAGTTAGAAAGCGAATGCTACATGCAGGAAGCTGCTCGAGCTTAGCTCGATAATGTTATAAAAGCTTTTATTTCTATTTTCCTGTTATTAGGCAACTTTGTTGTGTTTAAGAAAATTTTTAACAACATTGAACTCTAGTTAGAACTTTCTAGAATATTATCTGTAACAAACAATGGCTGCAATTCGAACTATCATACCTGAGATTTACTCAGTTGTAAAATTCCCCAAATTTCTTGTAACTAGCTAAGTTTAAAAATACAACTTTCTTATCCATATGAAGAAGAATTATGAACATAAATTCATTTCAGTAGCAGCTACTTCAAATTCTTAATTGTTAAAATTATTTTTCTTTATTTTTCAACCCAATTTATAAGTGCATTTATATAAAACACTATATTGTTGACCATCCAATGAGATTAAACTGTGGTTCCAAGTCTTGTTCATGTATTAAAAAAGGAGAAAAACGCATGTTAAGGATATTGCTAGTGTTATCAGTTGGAGTGATTGCATACTTTACAAATAAATTGGCTTGAAATTTATTAGCAACTTATAGGCTAACACATACATAGCTTCATTTCAATGTCAAGAGTTTTTCAAAATATCGTTTCTCACTATTATTTTAAGTGTCTGTTAGAAGCAGCAGGATTTGTAGCATTTCAAGTAATTTGCAGAAAACTGCGAGAATAATTCCTCACCTTATTTTCATGTTATTCATATTTAATCTTTCTATAAATTTTTTTATAAAAATTAAAAAATTGAATTATCTGTCTACACTTCTATGATATCTTTTATTTTATTTATTTTTGACTAATTTTAATCGTTTTATACTCCTAAATTTTACTTTTCAAAGCTATCATGTTTTTATCGAGTATGTGATATGTTGTCAACTCAAGGAAGAGAAGCATTCAGTGACATCCCTACCCAACGCTTACCTATTTTCAGATAGCGTGACGCGATAAATCTTGTAATAAGCTTTTTAAAATAGAATTTTCAAGGATGTTACTGATTAAAATCAATATTTGATTATGACTGCAAGAATCAGTACCTGAGATTGAAGACAATCTGTTTGGCTGTCATGTGTTATCAATGCATATGATCATATGATGCCGTAAATAAATGAGAGGTATTGTCCACAGCTGCTGTTTCCGCAAGTCAGTCATACTTTGTGTATTTGTTTACTACTATTCTAGGCAGCATTGTAACTAGAGGCTCATTTCTCAATACTGATCGCAAAATATTTGCTCTGCACTTTTTACTCAAGTCATTTTTGCTTAGTTATAAAAATTTACCTTGCCCTCTAAATTAAAATTTTGAAATGCATTTATAACCCGGTGCATGTGCACTTTGTTCTTTGTTCATGTTCTGGCATTTACGCTGCGTGCTTATGCGTTGTCTTCACAGCTCCTTATGTTTTTGGGAACTCTTTCAATTTGTGCAAATAACTGACATTGATAAGACTGGATTTCCAATGATCCTTTTCTCATTTTGCAAATCGAAAAGAATCATGTAGCCTGAAACAAGGAACTGGTTCAGACATTGTTAAAAGCATTCAAATTCATCGTAAGCGCTAATTCTGAATGTCCTTCATTTCTTAAGATTTGAACTTTAGTTGGTAAGTCTGTGTTGAAGAAGTTGTAAAGTTAAGTTTAAGGTTTTCAAAGTAAATTACTATTTGAAACAATTTTAGGCTTAACTTTTTATTTATAAATCATATTTTAAGTTTCTGGTCTGATAAAGCCCCAATGTTGATATCAAATTGCTTGTTGTCTGCTCTTGTGACTTAATAAATATTGTATCACATCGAGTAGCATCTAGGAGCTTCTGTTTTATTGTTTCAACTGTTGAAATGGTGTCATATCTGCAAGTTGAGGTGAACAAATGCTAGTTTATCATAAATGAGCCATACATTTCCTGCAACAACTCAAGCATTTTCTTTCTCTGTCTTCATTATCTTAGCTTGTTATATATGTAATACTATCTTACAACCGTTTTCCTAACCATTTTATTTAGGTCCGACTTCCAGACCAAAGTGAGTTTGTCTCCCCTGTCAAATCATCTGATATCATTCAAGGAGATGCTGAAAATGAGCTCATTTTAACCACATCGGCCATCTTCTCTCATGGTCATTGGACAGGTATTAGCATTAGTATCCAAGTAGATTATAGCATCACCATCACTTGATTTACTATCTAGCATGCTCACTTCCCAGGTTGACTTTTAAGTTGTCATTTCTACGTAGTCTCCGGTATTTTGCACAAATAGAGTCCCCAATGTTTTAGTTTTCCTGAAGGGATGGCCGCAGACATAATCAAAATGTGCAGTATATTTAGCCAATGTATGGCTGTCACTTACAGAAGAGAGAGTTGACTGAGACTCAAGAGACTCAATCTCAAGAGACTGTCACTTACATGAGAGACATTTGACTAACTCAAGAGACTGTCACTTACATGAGAGACAGTTGACTAACTCAAGAAACTGTCACTTACATAATAGACAGTTGACTAACTCAAGAGACTGTCACTTACATAATAGACAGTTGACTAACTCAAGAGACTATCATTTGAATAAGTAACAGTTAACTAACTTGAGAGTCTAGCAGTTACATAAAAGACAGTTGACTAACCCATGAAACTGCTAAAATTGCAGTTTCATGAGACAGTCTCTTAACTCAAGAGACTGTCACTTACATGAGAGACATTTGACTAACTCAAGAGACTGTCACTTACATAATAGACAGTTGACTAACTTAAGAGGCTGTCACTTACATAATAGACAGTTGACTAACTCAAGAGACTATCACTTAGATAAGAGACACTTGACTAACTCAAGAGACTGTCACTTACATGAGAGACAGTTGGCTAACTCAAGAGACTATCACTTACATAAGAGACAGTTGACTAACTCAAGAGACTGTCACTTACATGAGAGACAGTTGGCTAACTCAAGAGACTATCACTTACATAAGAGACAGTTGACTAACTCAAGAGACTGTCACTTACATGAGAGACAGTTGGCTAACTCAAGAGACTGTCACTTACATAAGAGACAGTTGACTAACTCAAGAGACTGTCACTTACATAATAGACAGTTGACTAACTCAAGAGACTATCATTTGAATAAGAAACAGTTGACTAACTTGAGAGTCTAGCAGTTACATAAAAGACAGTTGACTAACCCATGAAACTGCTAATATTGCAGTTTCATAGGTTAGTCAACCCATGAATAACAACCCATGAATAATAAAATAAGCCCATGAATTATAACCCATGAATAAGAAACTGCAATAAGGTCATCAACGAAGGATCTGATTTTATTTGTTTTTTCAGCCTCTGGCTTTGGTTTGTATATTAGCAAAAGGTAATAGGGTTTTGTAAGTAGATAAGTACACATACATATTGTTTTATACATGGAAGCAGATTTCAAGAGTAAATAGGTAGCGTGTATAAGGCATTGACATGGTCTTATGCTACCCACAGGAGATGGGAGGTGTTTTTTACCATTTGGTTTGTTTATCCAGTATTATAAACTGTAGCAGATACCTTCATATGCACAGCTATCATAATGTTTTCATGTCACAGTTAAACCAATTAAGCCAACAGCAAGATGGAAACAGCAAACAAATGAATAGTAGTTATTTTAATACAAGCAGCAGGATGTTCATAATCATGTCCTAGTGAGATAATGGCCTTGACTTTACGCTGACACATAGCCGCATAATTTTTAGCCTTAGGTCATTGATTAAGACTGATTTTATTTAGTTTTCTCAGCCTTCTGCTTGGGCGGGTATATTAGCAATAGGTAATAAAGTTTTGTAAGTAGATAAGTAAACACATACATTGTTTTGTATATGAAGGCAGATTTCAAGAGTAAATAGGTAACATGTATAAGGTAGTGACATGGGTCTTATGCTACCTACAGTAGATGGGAGGTGTTTTTTCCCATTTGGTTTGCTCATCCAGTATTATACACTGTCACAGATGCCTTCATATGCACAGCTATCATAATGTTTTCATGACACAGTTAAACCAATTAAGCCAACAGCAAGATGAACACGGTAAACAATGGGAAGTCAAGCGAGTTTCGTTGCTCACAAATCTTTATTGAATGTTTCAGGCT
The DNA here is from genome assembly GCF_963576615.1 of Watersipora subatra. Lineage (NCBI taxonomy): Eukaryota > Metazoa > Bryozoa > Gymnolaemata > Cheilostomatida > Watersiporidae > Watersipora > Watersipora subatra. The sequence continues at coordinate 4,425,546 of NC_088717.1, forward strand.
TACGAAGGATGGAAATAGCACTTGCGAGTGACCTGCAAGATAATGTCGCACCAGCTATTACATTTTAAACATTTTTCATGCTTTGTTCGTTCTTATTTTGATTTGAGTAGTTCCGAATGTGATGCTATGAACTCTGGCATATAAATCCTTTTCTATTTTAACAAAGTGTTTGTGTTAATCTACAACATGTGAATGTCTATTAAAACACTTATCAGACAGTAACTTACCGTGGGCACAACTCCAAATCCACACTATTTGTGTCATGGAAACATAATGCATCACTCGGCACATCAAATCATTAGCCTTCCATGGCCCTGACTAGCTGTTCAATAACATGCGATGTTATGCAATGATTAGCAAACTGGAAACATAAGCATCTGATGCTTCATGACAGCCCCCAGCGGTCATGAAGCATCAGATATATTCATATCAAAACACTCAAAAGGGCATTCATCAAACCAGCTGAAGCAATTAGTGAATTCTTGGGATCTTATTTACATTGTGATGTTATTATGATCAGTTGCTAGAAACAATCTGAGTATCAAGGTATCCCATCATGCAGCCATAAATAATAGTTGAAACTTGGTCAAGCCTTTCATGTGCCTAGTTTCGCAACATTGTAGTTGCGTATTCATCACTTATCGCAGAGAGGTTATGAAAATGTCTGGGAGGGAGGTGTTTGAGTCAATCACCCAGTTCTAAGCAAGTTAAATATGGTAGTTAGGACTGTTACTGTAAGCTGAAAAGATCACAAGTTGAAATATCTAAGAACTATTGATATTTGTAATAAACAGTAGGTAGGTTGAGGGTAGATGACCCTTAAGGCTGGTACACATTATATCTCAATATGTCAGCGTTATTCACACAATGCTTCAGGGATTGTTTGTGACAACATTGTTTGTACCATCATAAACCCATCTGTGTTTACATCAGTGAATAGTCCGTAACATGGTGTTCTCATTATACAGTGAGGGTTGCTGAAATGATGAAATACTAGTCCCGCAGTAACTGTTATGAAGGTAAACATAGGTCAAGCAATTCACAACAGCCAATCACCATCGCCGAAGTGGTCCGCATTGCATAGAAATATCAGGAAAGTTTGACCGCTGCAATGTTTGCTGACATATGCCTGTGGCCGTTGCGATCTCATCAGTTTATGGTGTACATAGTCGATGAATAACTGATAAGAGGACAACTCCGACATCCGGTGATACGGGGTGAACCAGCCTTTAACAAGACAATTTACTATGGCACAAGACAGTAGATTGTGCTCTCATATCTCTGCCCTTTTACCCTTTCACACATTTTATTGATTGTAGAGAGCAGCTGCGTGGAAGTCGTCGTACTCTCGCATACAAATAGCCTGTGTGATAAGATTGAGATCTGCCCTGCTAACAAAGTTTACTTATCTACACGCCTCGAGAAGAAAGCACATTCTGGGAACCTTCTTTGAGTCGACTGTATTCCTGTTGTGACTCAAGTCTTCAACTACTTTCATAGACTCAAACATGTAATGAGCTCTTGAAGCAATCCAAAGCATCTACTAGTTGTTATTTATATATGTAAAATATATTTTCTTTTGTTTTAAAGAATTACTTCGGTTTTGTATATAAAATTTGTAAAAGAGTACAGAGCGCTTGTACCAGAGATATGTGTATATTATAATGAAATAAATTTACATCAGTGCAATCAAGACAGATTCAGTGCTTGTATGCATAGCAACATCCCATTATGGTATATCAAAACTATGTCAAGTGTGCTCATACAAATCTATAGTTATATTAAACTGCAAAGATACCACAGTTTGAATGAGGTATGGGCTGTTATCAATGCAATACGATAATTCAATTACTTCACTGCCAGCAGCTTGAAGTAAAGTTTTTAGTGTTAATAAAATTAAACAATATAATATTATCTTTGCTACACGTATTTCATAGTGTAGTATCATTCAGCAGAAGCTATTAAATGCTGTTATAGACGTGTATTTTTTATCACAAGTTACAAATGAACTGTTTAGATTAGTACACTTGAACCAGCACACAGATTCAATTATTATTATCTCACAAAACAATAAAGTTGTGAAATAAGAATTTTGACATCTTTATAAAGTAATAATGTTTTTATAAGTGAATGTATAGTAAAACCAATTATGCCCAATTATAATTCTATAACATCGAAGGCGAATGATTGGTGCAGGTTGTAGCATGGCAGGAAATAAAGCTCGTGGCAGGAGGTAAAGCTCGTGGCAGGAGGTAAAGCTCGTGGCAGGAGGTAAAGCTCGTGACAGGAGGTAAAGCTCGTGGCAGGAGGTAAAGCTCGTGGCAGGAGGTAAAGCTCGTGGCAGGAGGTAAAGCTCGTGACAGTAGGTAAAGCTCGTGGCAGGAGGTAACGCTCGTGGCAGGAGATAACGCTCGTGGCAGGAGGTAAAGCTCGTGGCAGGAGGTAAAGCTCGTGGCAGGAGGTGAAGCTCGTGGCAGGAGGTAAAGCTCGTGGCAGGAGGTAAAGCTCGTGGCAGGAGGTAAAGCTCGTGGCAGGAGGTAATGCTCGTGGCAGGAGGTAACGCTCGTGGCAGGAGGTAAAGCTCGTGGCAGAAATTAAAGCTCATCTCCATGGGTTCGAGCGAGATGCAGTGCATTATTTTTTCCGACCAGCGGCCTCGGACTGGCACGGCTATTATTATAGCAAAGACTAGATGAATGCCTGGCGTTGCACCAGTAATAAAATAATCACTCAATGAGCTTGAGTAACTTACATGGTAAGCTAGTAGCCTAAATCTGTACTATAACAATAGCCTTGTTTGAAACTAGTGCAATCGTGACGGTACACGCAATGTTTCAGCAGAGAAATATTTGTTGGTATCAAAACTTGAGTTTTTCATTGGAAGGCTTCTGAATTTAGGATATTCCAAATGACCAAACTGGCAAGTGTAAAAAGACATCTAAGAATATCTTACTGAACTCTACTGTTATAAACAATTCTAAAAAGTACCACAGTGTTTCTATGTCAATGTTGTTATTGATTATCTTATGCTGACCAACAGCCTTTAGCCTCAGGCCTTCTAAGTATAATACTACTAATACCCTGACAGTCCAGTGTGCCACGCAAGATCATCAGGTGTAATAACTACGTGCACAAATACTGTTAAATGTTACATGGCACAGAGAATAAGTATATGCACAATGGTGCCAATGTAGTGAATGGTGAATGATTGGTGCAGGTGGTATTACTATGGTTGGCAAAGCTTAATCATACAGGTTCAAACCTCTTACAATGCAGTCATTTTTTCAAATCCCAACTGTTCTTTCAGTTGCTGTTATGGTTCTGGGAGCTTTCAATAATTTTAGATACATGACTCTTAGATAATAATAATATTTTTTCCTGTATGTGTCATTACCGTGTTTTAATGCTGATATATTGTTTCTGTTTGGTACATGCTCATGGGTTTCTTTTATCTATGACTATGCTGTTGCATTCATTCATATGAAACTGTCACAGTTAGCATCTAATCCCATTTTTATTCCTCCTTTTAAAATTTATGTTGCTTATCATATTTTTGAACAGCTTTGATATGACTGAGTTATACAAATTAAAATAGAATTCAATAGTCTATCAACTTGGATTTAAAATAAAGGATACAATTTGAAACATAACAAAGCTAAAGAGGAGGTATTCAATGACCAGTTATACATTGAAATAGAATAGAACAGAAATTGTATGAGCTGAATACTTTATATTTTCTTAAAGTCTAGATGAGATGCTAGAAGGGGATATCAAAACAATAAGGTACATGTATATGATTGGTCCTAAAGATACGTGAAGGTATATGATTGGTCGTTAAGATAGGTGAAGGTTACTCATCATCACTCTCTACCAAGATAGGCATTAGTAGGGCTCTAGAACATAACCTTACAGTAGAGTTATCCACGGACTTGAGCACCTCAAGCCATGATGTAATGTCTTTACTGTTTGGTATGGTACAAAATAGAGTCTGTCCATCTATGCCTTTGTTAGGTGTGACTCTAATAGAGTTATCTCCCTCCTGAACTACATGAGTGTTTCGCAGACTAACATACTTTTGACTAGTGTTAGACTTAGAGCTGAGTAGAATGTAGTGGTCTGTGCTGTTGTTATAGACTTTAGCTTTGACAGCAATCTTTTTCTTATTCTCAGTCTGGATGTAGATTATCCCTGATTTCCTGACATGATGATCTGCAGAAATGTCTTTGCTGCAGATTCTCTCTTTGTAATACTCTTCAAGTGTTGGTATTCTTGGGTGACACTTAACTGGTACATTTTCCTTGTCTTCTGTTATGCTGTCTTTCATGTTTTCACTAAAATAAAAATTAATTGGTAAAAATTTTTTACAACTAACACACATATAGGGATCACCTTCTAGCCAAAACAAGGTTGAATACCAGTTTGTTATATTCCTGACCCGACTAACTAGAAAACAAGGTTTAAGATATATAACAATTAGCTATTAGACTGAGATCCTTAGCTAGATTCTGATAGCTGTGTTGATGTTAAACTAGATTTACTTTAGTTAAAGATGTAGTTGCGTCAAAAATGAAATTAGGACCCATAAAAGGCTAAAACATCAGCTACAATTTGATGCCATTTTTGTCTTTGTAGACCAACCCTGTCCAGAGATATATGCGTTTGAATGAGGCCCTCTGTTAAAAAGCTCACGTTCCAGCGGGTGCCAATTTCGTGACGTAACAAGCTTGTTATCTGAAACGAAACCACGAGCGATAAAAATGAGGTCGATTCGTTAGCCAATCATGCGTGCGAAATTTTTATATAGGCCGTAATAAAGGTTATCACTCGTAAAACGCGTTGTCTGTGGTCTCGAAGATTCTCATCGTTGTTTCTGATTCAACGCGTTTCAACAATTACTAAGTTATACATAGTTTTAAAATGGCTTCAAGTTCGAGCGACCGCTACTCAGAGTTTTCTGAGCAACTTTAAGTAAAATATTAGAGTAGACAGCCTATGGCCAAAGCTGACAGGCGTCAGCAGCGTTTTGCTGCAGAAGAAGACAGAATGGAGGTAAATTAACTTAGAGTCTTCTATACTTTAGTAAATGTAATATTTTTTATAGTCATAAATACATGTACTAATTAATAAAATGATAATTCTTTGCTATCTCCAATCATCGTTTCATAGCTTATCTGCCGTTTTACCTAGCTATAATATTTTTTTCGAATTTTCTTTGGTAAATTAGAGTCATGATTACAAATTATTTTCACTCGTAGGAAGTGGGTAAAATCGATTGATCATTGCAAATCTTTAATTTCCAGAACCAAAGCTTCGAATCGTTGGCTTGGCGTACTTGCGCCTTTATTAAATGTTTATTCGTTTTTAAAATTACACTCGCAATCTATTCAACTCCCAATTTGGAAGCTGTCAATAGATACGCTTTAGAATGACATATCTATGAATGACATATTTATTGCATCTACTTTGTTTACATTTACTTGTTTTACTGATTACAGAATGTTTATGTCGTCCCACCAGCCGAAGAAGCTTTGTCAGTGTGGAAACTGCCATAAAGGAGAAAGCGAGAATTGAATGCGTGCTGGATGATGTTTTGTTGAGTTTGTTGCAGTAGATGAATTTGTCTTATTGTATCAGCTAATACTATGTGAGTGGCCACGACTTGATGAATATCTTTAATAAAAGCTTTATGCCGAGATGAAAATATTTTTGCTTGTAAAAATTATATAATAAAATAATATTGTTAAAGATAATGCAAAACATGATTTGCAGAATATTGTAGTGAATCGGATATGGTATATGGGTGTCCGCAGAACTGAAGAATGTGAGTTCAAATCCAGTTTGCAGCAGACTTCTCATCCTTAAAACTCTATCCCTGTCTATATTCTTTTCAAAGAGGTGGCTTGCTTATTTCATTAATTTAGTATTCGGTAAGAATACTACTAGCAATGATATACAGCAATGTATATCATTGCTACTAGCAAGAAACTAGTACGCAGGCAATATGTAATAGGCGACATAATGTGGGCGGGGCTTATGGGAGGCTGTATAGCGTAGCTGCAAAACTGCTGATACAAAGACCGCGTCCTACATAAAGTGACTTGACAGAATTACCGTAGACCGGTAGAATTGGTAGTCGGTACCCAAATGTTTAAACAACATTTGGAGAAAGTGAGTAGAACAAATTTTCAATTTTCGTTATTTGAGGCCTTTGAAACATTCATAATAATGCATCTGTAGCAGGATTTAAAATTTTATTCTAGCTAACATGAGCAAATACAAAATAAGATATATGCCAATAGAGCCGCGTAAGACTAGACTTTTATCGCAAATAGCCGATGTGAATACGAGGGATAGAGACAGGTTGCCAAACGCGTGACATCATTTTTGGCGAGGCTGGGCACGTTTTTGTGGCCTGAGCGTTTTTACGGCGATCAGATTTTTTCGGTTTTAATCTTCAAATATCTTGGCAATGCGATCGCGTAACACAACAAACAACATATCAACTGATAGAGAAAAAAAAATGCTTTCTTTTAAGATCAACTTAAATTTTGACGCAACTACATCTTTAAGGCTAGGACTAGTTAAATTTCATGTAAACAAATTAAACATGTTCACCAATATTGCTTTCTTATGATTTACAAGCCTTTGAGAACAATGTCATTAAGCATGTTTATTAATATTTCTTACCTATGATTTGCAAGCCTCTGAGAGTGATGTGTACTCAATTTTGTATGTAAAGATTGTATCTTCAACTCTAAACTGCATCAACAAGCTTTGGCTACCATTATATATGCATTCTCACATCCTTTGATTAAATGACAAATCTGCTGATTGGCTAATGTTAATTAGTAATATTACTTTTCTCCAATCAGCAGGGGATCGTATTGTAAACACGTTAAAAGAAAGTAATGATGCCAATCAATGGTAATAACTAATAAAACACGCCTTGTTGACTTTATAACAGCTTCCTGTTTTGACAGAATTAATTGCAGAAAGTAAGCTCATACCCTTATGGATGGGTTTAGTTAAACAGTTTCACGGAACGCTGCTCTGTTACATTTTGACTGCCAAACATAAAACACTCTTAAACAACAAACGGTAATGTTCTACTCTGCAAAAGAGTGGCAAATGTTTGCTTTGAGGTTGTGAACAGCCATAACATTGAGGCAGGTTTCACCATTAAAGAGTCATAAAAACCACTGACTTTGTACCAGGCTCATTGTAACTATGCAACTTGTAGTCTAATAGCCTAGTTCTTCACAATCAATTAAAGTTGATTCTAATATAACCATGAAAGAAATTATATGCGTCAGCTAATAATATCATTGACTCAAATGTTGTTATTAACATTAAGAGCTATTACTGTTATTAACAGTGTAGGGGAGATAATTTTGAGCTTGCGCCTGCGGCGTTCTAACCGACAGTTTTTAAAAACACATGTCTGCATATTTAGTCATTGCTTCTACATTCTTTTTTGAAAGAAATCATGTACCAGCACTCATCAGGTGCAATAATGTGGTCAGGTTTGAAATGTGCCCATCTTTATTGCTACTGCTTGTGAATGCATATTATGTAAATACATGTATGTATGCTTTCATTGGGCTGCTCATAACTATTTTTATAGAAAAAATATTTTACATATTGTGGTTCATCCATATTGATATCTTTTTTAGTGCTACCAAAAGAAGATAAATAAAAACATTTTGCCATCTGGTGTCATAAATGCAAAAGCAAAAATTTAAAAGTCAGCAAGGAGCACTTGAAACTATTTAAATAAAAATGTTAAAATCTACCTGGTTTCCTGCTGGTAGTTTACTTTGTACACAGGTTTTTGCAAGTAACCAAAATCTCCCGTAATAAAGAGTCAATATGTCTGCAATCAACAGCAAGCAGTTCTGAATTCATTATCTCATACAAGTACCGTATATTGTTATTCTTATTTTACCACCTATACATTGTACCTAGACATTTCATTATTGTTATTACTTTTCTCTTACCAGTTTTATTATTAGCAAAATTATACAATTAAGCACTGCACTTGAGCATAAACATCTCTAGTACTTATAATATAGTCATATGTCGTAGATAATGCTGTTCTTTAAAGTTTTGAGTTTTTTAAAAGCTGTATATACTAATATTAAACGACAAGTTGTAGCCGGAGCCCAACATGTTTGTATTAGTTGTTACAGAGATTAGAAATAACATAAAATAAATAACAAATTTTGTCCAACAAAACAAGATGCAGAATCTGTCAAAATTAGCTTAATAGCTGCAAATTTAAATAAAAATATAGCATTGATGGTACATTGGTTTTAAAATGTATTATGGGTTGTTGCCTAAAGTGAAAACAGCTGACTATACCTGCACAAACTGTTTCAGCTCTGTCATATTCTGACAGGGCTGCTGTAGCAACTAAATGTGATGATAGTCATATTTGTGTCCAGATTTGTAGATTTAATATATTTCTCTAATTTACGTGATATATAATAATAAACTTTGCATAATACATAATAATACGCATAATGATTCTTAATATAACCTACCCCATGAGGAATACATCCTAACAAGACGGGAGTTGCTAGAATAATTACACACTATAGAAGTCAAACGCATGGGTTAGTACTAAGGACTCTGTACTACCAAGTGATAGTTCAATGATTCAAGCCTTGCTACAGGACATCAGTAAAGGCATATGATCTTACTTTGTTTCTGTGTCTGAACATAACCTGGAGTTGGAGCCCCATTGAGCCCCATTGTTGTCTTGTGAGGTAGTTTTATTTGAAAGTTCCGACACCTGAAATTCCCATCACTGTATTAGCTGTGCCTATTCTCTGACTCGTGAGATTTTGAGGCAAGAGAAGCTTTTGCTCAGCACTGGAACTCTCCAAGGCAGCCTTATTACATAGGACTCCCAGTTCATTTAAGGATGTGATACAATACAAGCATTGACCATAAAGACAGAAACATGACAGAAGCATGTCCTGCTGTATTAGCACACTGATGTGGTGCTCAAGGGGTGTTAAGGGAGAAGAGGTGAATTAGAAATGACTTGGTAGCAAAAATGAAGAACAGAGTAGTAAGTGAAAGAGATGGAAAGAGATATATAAGAATGGGTTGAGAAGAAGTCCAAACGAATTCTGAAAAAGTTGCAAAGGTTAAAGGTGAAAGATTTGAAGCCTGATTTTATATACATATAAATGTATATAAAATACATACAATTTTTATACATATAAATGTATATAAAATTATGACTAAGGTTTTACTATATTAAAAGTCAATACAGTAAAGTAATACTAAAATAAAAGAGCTCGTCAAGAAATTGGAGCAAATAGTACTGTTTATGGAAAATAGTTGCACTTATCTTTGTAGTTACTGGCAGCTTCATGACCTCCTCTGTCAATCATCAGGCGGCTACCTGGTGATTGACAGGAAAGCTCATAAATAGTAGTTGTAATAGTATATATATATATATATATATATATATATATATATATTCCAAAGTAGTGTGTTAAAGCTGCCAAATAGTGCTCAATGAGTGATCAGAGCTTAAATATAAAATTTTATAAACCCAGCAAACAACAAAACATGCAACTATCGCGCACCAAATGAATGCCCTCTCGAAGGAAACTGTTTTAGCAAGTCGCTCATTTACCAAGCTGTAGTCACCGCAGACGACAGTAGCAAACCTACAGAGAGAGTTATATTGGCCTCACAGAAAATTCCTTTAAGACACGATTCAGCGGCCACATATCATCTTTCAGGCACCAGGACAAGCAATCTGCCACAGAGCTTAGTAACTACATTTGGCAGCTAAAAGGCCTGAACACACCGTATACGATTAAATGGAAAATCATTCAACACGCAAGGCCATACGACCCAGCCACCAAGCGTTGTAACCTGTGCATATCAGAAAAGTATATCATCCTCACAAAACCAGAAATGAGCTCACTCAACAAGTGTAATGAGCTAGCTTCCACATGCCGACATTCTGCTAAATACACACTACGAAATGCAATTACATAGCTATCAGTCGTTATGGTAATTACACCTTTCTTATATATAACTCAGTTGGACCAGAACAATTTTATCTGATGATTGTCTGCGTAACAGACATGAAACTAATAGTAATGAAGTTGTTTTTTATCTAAGGTTTTACATGAATAAATTTTATATATATATAAATATACATATATATATATATATATATATATATATATATATATATATATATATATATATATATATATATATATTATCTCTTATCTATATATACTATATATAAATAATACATATAATCTATATATATAATCTATACATATAGTATATATAGATATATAAATGTCTGTATATATGTATATGTCATATAATACCTGTATATATATGTTAAGATGAGTGAAAATATATTTAATAATTTTCAAGTACTTGAAAAATTTACTACTTCTTTTTCTTTACAAGTGACACATAGACACTGTCTAGTATTCGCTTTAGCTCTGTAGTATGCCGACAGTCTTTTTATTATATATTAACTGCTTGTTGGTTATATGCTGAAATGACTGAAAAATCTTTAGTCACAGCATTATTTTTACAGCTTTTGTGGCTTTAGTTCAATTTTAATTCATACATCTAATATGTTCTATTAAAAAACTCAGCACTTTTTATCTCTGTAGGCACAAATACGCTTTCACTAACAATTCAGCAAATTCTCAAAATGTGAAATCAACGCTTGTGTCTCTAAGTTGCAGCAGAAAATTTTTTCAAGGCTGCATGTATTTAGTCCAGTTATTAATAATGTCACCGTATGAATTTATTTAAAGATATAATTAAGAAAGTGTGCTAACAAGGTGTCATACTAAATCCTCAATATGCATGAATAGTTAATGACGGAAATCTAAATGTTTAATTTACAATAAGTTGTGTTACTGAAATTATGAAAATCACCCAAGGTCGGCCTTCTTACATGGTCATCACCTGCATTGACATTTCACACACCACATTTTGAGTAAAGCATGGGAAACTTGTGATTGGTTTAATTGGTGCTGTAGTACTCTACAATTCATGCAGCAGCACGTGCAGCAGGTATCAACTGCATGTGTAAACAGTTTCAGGACGCTTGCAAAGATCGCACGTGCGTCAGTTGATCTCCCTGAGCTATTGCATTGATTTATTTATGCAATATTTATGCTATTCTTAATGAATACAAACCCTGTCATCGTGTGATATCAGCAAACAAGGGAGTCAGCGTCAGGTCTAAGCATGATTATACATAATTGATTTGGGAATTCTCTTTAAACTATAAGCATTTGAACCTGTTTGATTTACTTTATAGGAAGATCAGCATCTACATATTTTATTTCAATAACAATAAACATTCAGGGAAAAAGCTATGTCACTGACACACTCCTTGCATGGTGCGTACAAATTAGCTTGCCGAATGCAGTTCTTAACTCATTGATGGCTCCAAAATAAGTTTTTATTGACATTTTTCACTTTAATTTGTCAAAATAAAAACACTCGAAGTTATATAAAGTTTTGAATTTTTCAAACTCAAAACTTGCGCATTGAATTGAAATAAAAATGGGCAGAGTATTTTAAAAAAGATGAAAACTGATTTAGGGTTTCTGCCTATGAAAAATGACAGTTTAGCACATCATTTGTTCAATTTTTAGGTAGCAACAAAAACAATATAGATCTCTGTTATAGACTTTGCAATTGCTTGCTTTATTGTTTGCTTCAATGAAGTGTGCTTCATTGTTATCTACTGCTTCTGCAAAATTTGAGCTTTCATATTTATATGCTAATATTTTTAGCCAAAACTGGCTTAAGAATTAATGACTTTGTTTTTTTACTCATTGAAGATACCTAAAAAATTATTTAACTTCAGAATCTATATTTAAACAAAAAACGGCATGTAAAACTTTAAATAAACTAATTGATTATCTTTTTGATTTGTTTCAAGCTGATGTTTAAAATTGAAGAGCAACTGCATTGATTAAAATGTTATAAATAAAAATAATTGTTTGTTTTGATTTATTAAATAATGTGTAGTTAGAATAGCTTTTAACATTCAGATCTGCTTAAAAATAGCTTTTTTACTTATTAGGAATACTCAACACAGATTTTGATTTAATTTTATGTATTTGGCTCAAAATACAATTTGACAATCAATATGATTAATGATGATAGACCAATCTGTCACAGTTTTTTACATCTATCACTGTTTGAATTTTCCACTATGACATCTATCACTGTTTGCATCTTCCACTATGACATCTATCATTGTTTGCATCTTCCACTATGACATCTATCACTATTTGCATTTACCACTATGACACCTATCACATCTATCCTATAGCAAAAATCAATACTGTGAGATTTAGACATCTTTAAGTGAATCTAAGATATACACCCGGGTATCAAAGTGTCTGATCTTCCTTCAGAGAAATAGATGAACAGAAAAGAATTCACAACAGTTTCATATTATAACCTCTACTCTGGAAGGAGTCTCATTCTTATTGCATTCAAATAACATGTTAGGATTATAACATTAAGTAGAAGTGATATTGACAGCAAACTAAGTTCTCAAAGGCTAGGATCTCTCTGTAACTACAGAAGTTGTTACTAACATTTGCCTTTTAGCAATACATAGAACTATTATCATATAGCTGGTGTGCAAGGGAACAAAGGAAACAGCATAGCAGTTTGAATATAATGAAACTCTCAAAGAGGTACTCAAAAATTATGTTTAACTTATTCTAAAATTTGAGCTCTATACTTTCGCTAAGAATAACACAAACCACAAAATTATCAAAAAGTCAGTATTGATAAGGTTATGGTTATCGGTTTGTTAAAAATCTGGTAAAAAACTTTAATGGATAAACAAAGATTGTATTTGCTCAATAATGCTAATTTGTCTAGATGAAATTAATTCCAACTGTAGTTGCGTTTTGGTACACATAGTCAAATATGTAAAACAACAGTTAACAAAACGTTTTTCCTTGTAGATTTATTAACCAATCATAGAGAAAATAAAAAAGCTTCCTTAGCAATTATTATAGTTAAAGGGCATTTGACAAACCTAACAGGTAAACAAGTCTCCACCTACACATCTGCACAGATACTTGACATTTCATGTTTCCTGCTAAACATGTGAAAGATGTCATTGACTTAAGTATTATAGAAAGGCTGTGACATGTGCGGCAAGTTTTAACTGCGTGTCTTGGCAGCTTTAGACACTCATTAATATCTCACGTGCCGTAGGTCATCTTCCACAGCCAGTGCGTTGGCTCATGTGCACCGATTGTTGATACTGTATTAAATATTGTGTAATTTATTCAAACAGGCAAATAAGGTAACAATATAAATAATCAATTGTGAAGGGGCTGCATGCGGCTTCTGTCTGTCTGCTTGTCAGTTTTCCATTCGGCCAGCCTATTCGTTTGCCTATTGGTCTGTTTGTCCAGGTGTCTTTTTATCCAATCTCTTTGTTTGTCTGTCTGTTTGCCTGTATGTTTGTTAGCCTGTTTGTCTGTCTGTTAGTCTGTTTGTTAGCCAGTATGTCTTTCTGCATGTCTGTTTGTTTGTCAGCCTGTCTGTCCGTTTGCAAACTCCTAAGGGTTTGAACAAACATTTATGTCATATAATTTGATTTGAAATCATGCGATTTAATGCTTCTGATTTAGGCATCTATTCTAAATGTTAATTATTTTATCTATTAAATAAAAAAAACACATAAAACAATTTTGATTTTTAATTTTAAGGCATTTATTTTAGCAAAATTTGAAAGCTATTTTATGTATTGTTTATTCTTATTTACAAGGTTTTCAAATATCTGTAAAATATTATCAATATGATGCAGAGTGTTGCAATCTAATACTCGTCATTGCGCAAGCTGATACGATTCTGAATGTAGGTACTTCAAAATAAGCAAAATTATTAAATAACTGTCTCAAGTTTTCATTCTAAACTATATAAAATAACTAATTTTTGGATTTCTAAATTAATTAATAGTAAATTATTTTATGAGTGTTATTCTACTGAATTATTATTGATTAAATAAAAATGTCTTTTTTGGAAATTGTGCGGGCAGCTTGAATACAAACAGTCATTATTCTATGTGAAAACACAGTATTATTTCATAATAAAATTAAAAGGTTTTGACAATAATAATCAGTTTCTAGAATTGAATGAAATTTTAACTAGGAGTTAGTAAAGTTTTAGTAATGAAGAACCAAATTCTGGCTAAAGTCCATAAAACAATACTATCATAATGGGGTTGGGATTGCAAGAGCCCCAACTCAGCTTAGTGATCAAACTTTTAGATTTTACGTTATCTTTATTACCATACTATGTCTAGAAACCCTCGAGCAAACAGAAAACAATTTGTGTATGAAAAGATAACTCCGAAATTGGTTGCGCTAAGACTAAAACTTTAGTCTTAACTACACGCAAAAGAAGGTGATTTGTTACCAAAATATCATGTATGCAAAACATGCCAACATATCTTACATACAGGTACCCTATTATTGATAGACTTAGCTCCTTGGAATTATAGGAGTTACATAAGATTAATTGTTGTATTCTATGGTTATTAGCAGTGCATGAATGATTATATTCAGCAAGAGAAAGTCGGCAGTTAGGTATTATTGTTAGCCTTATTGCTGCCTCTCAGCCCTCTGCCATCCGTGAATATAATTTAGTAAATTCTTGATGATTCAGCCGGTTTGACAGCAAACCTTTCTTCCAACATTTTATAGACCAGTCTGCAGTCTTATTTTCAAGTCAAACTTAATGGGCAGCATTGGGGTGTTATAGTTAAACATGGATTTTGATGGTTTCTTAAAAATTCCATTATTAAAAACCAGTTACAAGTTATATTTGTTCAGGTTTACTGCACTAGATTCCTGTGTTTGGGATAGAGTATGCAGTCGCCTTTTTAAATATCTAGCTTGTAACAAAATTGTTGGTGATTGGAGAAAATCACCCAATAGAGTTGGCTGTAATATACTTAGAAGCGCCACGCGATAACTGCCTAAATATCAATGCTTTTTAACTGTTCTTATTGTTTGATTTATTCAGTCTGCTCACCTATCAGAAGAGGAAGGATATAAAAAATATTTATTTAATTTGTCCTGCACATCCCAGGTTTTTGAGGTCAGGCTTGTTTGCCCATATCAACTTACACATGGACAAAGGCTGTGAGACATTACTGGTGATGATTTCCTTAATCTGATCGCTAGCCATAAGTTTGTTAGTCTCAACACAGTTGCTGGTGAATAATACATGTAGCAGAGTATCAATTAGAACTATGTTTTACTTGGTTTATTAAGTTTATCAAATAAGGTCATTCAAACCTTTGTTCATGATTCTAGAGACTGAAGGTGATCTGTTTTTATTGTAGTGTGATGGCCATATTCATGCTGTGAAACCTTTTTAAACTAAACTGAATGATGAATTATTATTTTTCAATCTGCTATTACCTTTTCTGAGTATCTATTAGCAAGCGGCTATCATATTTTATTAGCTGACCTGCATGCATTATTACTTCCAAACTGACTAGCATAAACTGGAAAAGTAACTGATGATTCTGGGTCAACATTTTTAGTGTTGAGCTGAATGATCAAAAGAGTTTCAATGTTTCAAACCAGAGCTCCGCTGTTTCAATCCAAAACCTTTTCATACCATTTTTAGCTCTTCATACAGAAAAGGATAGTTACTTCTGATAGATCTGGGCAGAACTAGACTAAATGCATATCTATTTATCAGAACCTGTTAGCATCTTCTCTAATTTCGATTTTGGGCTTAGCTTGTCGCTTCAACCTTTTAAACATTTGCCTTTATATCTCCATTATTTTTAACGTGACCAAGAGTTTTTTAAAGCAGGCTGCCTAAAGCTGCTCCTTAGCTCTTTTAACTTAAGATTACATTTTCTGCATCTTTGCAATGGCAGCACCTTGTGCCTGGAATTTACCAAATAGGGTGATACACATTGTAAATAAATTACTCATCTCATATAAATGAATCTGCAAAACTTTTATTGTTGAGTCGAGTGTATTGAATTGTTAAACTTTGATTGTTTAGAAAAGATTTTACCTGATTTGGTAAAACAAAATGTCCAAAATGTGTCCACCCTAAGATGCCACAGTCTGTAGTCTGTCTTACTTTAGTTACTTATACGACCTTCCTCTATATATTCTGTAATGCAGTGATATTCAACCACTGTGCTGTGGCACACTAGTGTGCCGTAAAAAACTGCCAGGTGTGCCGTAAAAAACTGCCATGTGTGCCGTGAGAATTTATCTAATGCCACTTTTTAAAAATTCAAATTTCTACAAACATTTATTAACCGTTTTCTGTAAAGATTATGTCATTGTCCGGTGTCCTTGATTTAAAGACTGAGATGGTAATTTACCGTAAAACTTTTATTTGAATGCCATGATGTTCTATTTTTCGAACTTTCCTTTATGATGACGGTTAATGAGAGATGACATTCAATAAAAGGGTGGCATTAGATTATTGAACTAGCTGCTCAAGGTTTTGGTAAATTAAGTTTCAATTAATGAATAACGAATGATAACATAACATGCAACATAAAATTATAATATAAGATAATTCAATGAACAACCAATGATAAAATATCAACCAACATAAAATTATAAGACAAAAAATATAATACAAAACATATAATACAAAATAACATGGGGATTATTGGTATGTGATATAATGTTTAATGTTGAAAATCTGATTCTGGTCTAGGTCATGATCTAGGTGCGTCTGTTTATTCACTGTCTGTGTGTCGCTGTCTACTTTCTGGCTATGTGTCTGATGCATGGTCAATGCATTTAATATTGACCCACAAACTCAAAGTCAATTGAAATCAGACTGGTCATTTAGTAAAACATGTCTAGTTAATTACCTTTGATTACTAATTAGCATGAATGTCAGTGTCGCTCAAATATAGGTGGCCTTCAAATAAAAGGTAGAGCTAGGATATTGGCTTTGTGTTCATCTAAACAAGCCCAGGTGTCACACTGACTGAGTATAAATAAATTGAGAAACTAAATTGTGATTAAATATACTGTTCAGAAGGTCATTTTATAAAATTTCTGTTTAGTGGTGCGTCGCCAAATTTTTCAAGTGTAAAGTGTGCCCTTGCTCACAATAGGTTGAAAAACACTGCCGTAATGTACATTTTAATTTAATGATCTACATGGATCATCCTAATACTTTGAATTACCAACTGAACTTGGTTTTTATCTGTAAAAGAATTTAATTGGACAACTTTCCAAGACTATTAAACACATCTATGTATTGTCTTGCTATTTTATCTATATTTGCAGCAGCTTTATTAGTAGGTTTGGCACACCTTTATTTATTTGATTTGTCTCTCTTAACCATCAATCATGGTATGCTTTATTGCACGCATTAAAACAATCAAAACAATTGATAATCTAAAAACCTTCTTCTGAAGGTATCAGTTTTATAATATTAAAAATCTAAATGATATTGAACGTAAAACAAGGTGAACTCTATCATCTGTGTGCATTAGATCAATCTCTTACAACCATGTCTGTTTCAAGTCACTATTCTACTATTTCATTGCCTTAGAGGTGTAGGTATAATATAAGATTGGATATTGATTTTTATTTTAAAGATACAAGCTATTCCTATTAATGTAGGTCTATTATTGCATGAACCTGCTAGACTGTATGCTATTTTTCTCTTTTTTGTAAAAAAGAAGTTTTGATTATTTTGTTAACCTCTTATCTTGATTTCATAGATGTTCTAGCCTTTATCATATAATCAACTGTCATGGCTAATGATGCTCTTTAAAGTTTTGCACTTCTTAAAACAATTGTTTATTACTTCCACCAATTGTTATTAGTTTTGATCAAAATCATACATCTTAACTGCAATACATTAAAAAAAACGATAAAATCGAGAAACCAACTTTCCTCCTTAAAAACAAAGGCAGATTGTGTTAAAAATATCAATGTAGCCTCAAAATTGACAACAAATAATGAATTACCAAAAAGATCTCTTTACTGAAGTGTTAAGGCAGTAAATATTTAATTGGGAGTATTCCTCTCTCCTTACTTTGGTGACTATCAAGTTTTAACTTCTGGTAGGTATTTCTGATAAATATAACAATAAAAAACTAAATTAGCTATTCCATAGACTGCTTGAACAATCAAAGTGATCCAACGCAAAGCCTGGTTGAGCTTTGTCTCACGCTTTGCTAAAATAGCTGTGATAGTATACATAAGTGTTGGAACTAAAGCTATGTAAAATAGCACACAAGTTCCTAAAATGTATTTTGTAGCAATTTTTACATCTCGATGTGGTCCGGTTCTAGCAGGTTGACGATTTATTTTCTTTACCTTCATTATCACCAAAGTTAAAAACACTGAATTGAGTAGCGTTGGGAGAATGAGCTGGCATGAGGCTATATTAGTCAGAAAAAGATTCCCATTAAAGTTAAAAATGCATCCAATGGATTCCTCAAAAGAAATGTACTTCGGAACTGATCCAATAGCAATGCTGACAACAAAAGTAAGAAGAACCCCAACAGTGGAGATTTTACCGATGTTGCTTGTAACTCTTAATGAGTTGTAGTCACGTGGATGACAAACGGCGTAGAATCGATCAAGACTTGCCAACATGAGCAGAAATGATGCGAAGCCAACGTTGATGACCAAAATAAGAATAATCCCAGTAAGTGAGAGTTTACCAATGTTACTCATAATTCTTGATGAGTTGTAGTCATGTGGTCGACGAATGGCATAGAATCGATCAAGACTTGCCAACATGAGCAGAAAGTAACGAATTCCTATCGTTCCTGTTGTTGCCACAGCAACCAGTGCGTTTAGAAAGCCACTGTCATAAGTCCAAAGAAAATCTTACATGTATATGTACATGTATATGTACATGTATATGTACAAATACATGTACATATACATGTACATATACATGTACATATACATGTACATATACATGTACATGTACATATACATGTACATATACATGTACATATACATATAAATATACATATACATGTACATATACATGGACATGTACATGTATATGTATATTTATATGTACATGTACATGTATATGTACATATACATGTACATATACATCTACATATAAATATACATATACATGTACATATACATGTACATATACATGTGCATATACATGTACATATACATGTACATATACATGTACATATACATGTACATATACATGTACATACACATGTACATGTACATATACATATAAATATACATATACATGTACATATACATGGACATGTACATGTATATGTATATTTATATGTACATGTACATGTATATGTACATATACATGTACATATACATCTACATATAAATATACATATACATGTACATATACATGTACATATACATGTGCATATACATGTACATATACATGTGCATATACATGTACATATACATGTACATATACATGTACATATACATATAAATATACATGTACATATACATGTACATATACATATACATGTACATATACATGTACATATACTTATAAATATACATGTACATATACGTATACATGTACATATACGTATACATGTACATATACTTGTACATATACATACACATACGCATACACATATACATATACATATACATATACAAACATATATATATATATATATTATATGTATATATACATACTATATATTGATCAAGTTATTGGATCAAATTATATGCGAATTGAGTTTTTTTGTATCAAGATTTTAATTACTATAATTGGACTCTCGAACACTCATATAAATATATATATACATAATGTATATATAGATAGATCTATAAACACAGATACATAAATATTACATTGTTGGCAATACCTTCATTGCAAGTAGAATAGCTTTTGGAAATACATCCATAATAAAACAGAAAAAAAGGCAACAGTTAACTATTCTTCAATTAAAGTGAGTAATGTGAACTAATTTTGGACAACGAGCTTAAATAATATAGCATGTGGACACTACAACTGGTTCAAAACAGCTTTTTGCATATGAAGATGACTTTATCTCGCATCGTTGAAAACAGATATTTGTACGGGACAAGATGACTATTCCATAATCCTATTTGCCTACCATGTTGTTCTATATTTTGTAGCAAAAAAAGAATAGACAACCTGAAAAATGCTTTTGGTTTTTAAAAACTGTAAATGCAGCTGAATGCAAAATCAAGTGAATTGTATCATCTGTGCATATTAGGACAATCTCTAACATTCAGATTCGCTTCAAGTCTACATTCCACATATTGATAGTCTTAGAGCCTTGAAGCTATAGGTGTTACAAAAGGTGTAGCTATAGGCTATAGCTATAAGCAAAAGTTATAGGTGTTACTAAATATTGACTTCTATTTTGAAGATGGATGTTTTTCCAATAATCAAGGTTTGCTGTTCGATGAACATGCAAGAGTTTATTTTATCTTTCAAGTTTTTCTTTTTTAAAGAGACCTATTGATCTTTATATTACACGCTTATCTTTACTTCATCAACATTCTAGAAATCATATAGTTGACTGTAACAGCCAAATCTGTTTTCCAAAGGTTGTCTTTACTAAAATAAATATTTATTGCTTCTTACGATAGTTATTTGTCAAGAATTTAATTTATCGAATCAATTTATAGAATCAAGATTTACAAAAAATGTGAAATTGAGAAACCAGCTGTGCTACCAAGTGACAGAGATGAAATATATATCAGACTTATCTAAATTTATAAACAAAATAATGTTTTGCCAAAACGATGCACTGTTACTAAATAACAATACAATGACAAGATTTATAGTAAACGAAACCATTTAGAGCCATTACTAATACAAGAAATGCAAAAAAATTACAAAATTTTGGTCGCTACCTGCTAATTGTAATGTGATGGCTGGAAACTACTAGCTGTTGAAGGTTTCGAGAAAAAGCTTAGCTTTAAATGCACTTTGTTTACTGAAATAATATGGACTAAAAAAATTTATTTTCAATCAAAGCCGGCTATAAATAAATTTCTTTAACATACTTTCTAATAAACAAAGCTAGTAACTTAAAAAAGCCAGATATGTCTTTAACAACATATGATTAATCGGCTGTAAAGGAAAATAAAAAAGAAAGCTCACACATATAATTAATGATTAATTGGTTAGGAAGGACCATAAATAACCAAACTGACAAATAAAATGCTGGATGAAAACACTGCTTAGTCAGACTGCTAAATAGTTAGAACAATAATGACCTAATTAGAATCATTTACATATCATCTCATTTTAGTAACTACCAGGTTCTTTACCTCTGGTAGGTATTTCTGATAAACATAACAATAGAAAATGACATTAGCTATTCCATAGACTGATTGAAAAACTAAGGTGATCCATTGCAAAGCATAGTTTAGCCTCATCTCATTTTTTGCTATAATAGCCGTAGCAAAATACACACAAGATGGAACTAAAGCTATGTAAAATAGTAAACAGGCTCCTAAAATGTATTTGGTAGCAACTTTTACATCTCCATTTGGTCCGGTTCCTGCAGGTTGGTGGTTCATTTTCATTAACTTCTTCATTACTAAAGTTAAGAATACTGAATTGAGTAGTGCTGGAAGAATGAGCTGGCATGAAACTATGTTAGTCAGATAGATATTCTCACTAAAATTAAACATGGCCCCAGTAGCCTCATCAAGATTGATATACCCTGGGACTGATCCGATAGCAATACTGATGATGAAAGTAATAAATACTCCAGCTAATGAGAGTTTACCAATGTTGCTCGTGACTCTTGATGAGTTGTAGTCATGCGGTCGACAGACGGCGTAGTATCGATCAAGACTTGCCAGCATAAGCAAAAAGTAATGACTTTCTATTATTCCGGTAGTTATTACCGCAACTGTTGCATTTAGAAAGCTACTGTCATATGTCCAAAGAAACTCCTTGAAGTAGCAGCAAGTACAAACAGCATATGTACCTCCTTGAAGCATATCGATAGAAGTAATTCCAATGAGAACGTAGTAGTAGCCCCTTTTCTCAGACTTTGATGTAACCACAAGTCCAATAAGATGGAGAAAGTTTATGATGAAGCAGGCAATATAAAGTGATGCAGTAAGACTAGAGAGAGCCTTATCACACACCAGAGTTGTGTTATAGCGATACATTATGACACGTGTTGACTTGCGGGGCGTTAGAACTGAAAAAGCAGCGTATTAGAAAAACATCAAGTTCTTTGAAGAACTTTCATAAGAAAATCACAGATTAAATATTGATTCAACTCTTTTATCTGTTGATGAAGCAATACGATGAAGGGTGGAATATCCTCAAATAAATTACTTGCTGACAGGTGCCGGATATTGCTATGTATGATTGTTATATATGGTTCAGTCTGAGTTGCTAACAGTGTTTGTGAGTGTAGACACTTGTAATGTAAATATCAATAATCGCTATGAAGCATCTTAGAACCTGATGACATCCGTTTCTATAATGCTTAAGTGTTTGAGAGGTATGCTTTCCTGAGAATGTCCTACTTAAAACAGAAGTGGTTACGGTAAGAAAAGTTGCTTTTCTCTATTAAAACGTTAAAAGAGAGCAAAATCATACCCATGAACTTTTATGCAACCAGCCACAACATTGGTGCAGCTGCAGTTATATGAACTAATCCTACACTGCCAACGTCATTTTAGGAAGGACTCGTTAACTTCCTTTTGGCAATTTGTATAAAATGTAATATAATTGCATATTGGTAGCATGTAGTAAGTTTTTGAGTTACTAGTTATATTGCAAAATTGGCATAAGAGATGAAAGTTTTCATGGCTACTTAGAAGTTGCCTATTATTTTTTTTAGAAAGTGCAAACCTCTATGAAATATAACCAATTCGAATATTGATACAAACAAAATTTGAGTTAACACTTTGGTTCTAAAAATGACATTAGCAATGGATGTCTTTAACTCTGGCCAAACATGCTGAAGAGTTTTGTCTAAACTGTTTTAAAACCATTCTCTCACTGTTATTAAATTATGTTTCAGTATAAATATTCCTGTTGGCAGAAACCAAGTTAGTTTATACGTTACTAGCTGCATTACCCGCCTACGAGAACAGATTCACGTACAGCAAAAGGTTTATTAAGAGTTGTCTTCATCATGTAAAACAACTCTAAATATGCAGTTTACTGAAGTTGTTGCCCTGATCAGAGTATGCATACACATGTGCAGTCATACATGTCAATAATGTTGGAGAAAACAATGAAAATCTGCTGTGTTTTGCAGTTAGATGCGTGTAAAATCTAGTAAATACTCTAGATTCATGCGTCTAGATTCATGCATCCATTCATACCCAGCCAGACTTGCAGTTGATAATTGCCTGCTTTTGCCGCCGAGTTCCCGACTTGGCTGACCAGTCTTTACCAGCTGAGAAGTTGACAATCGTGCGCTTGCACTTGTCTTGCAATCAATCGCCTCGCACTCACCTTGCAATCAATCGCCTCGCACTCGCCTTGCACTCGCAATCAATCACCTCGCACTCTATCGCTTTGCAATTAATCGCTTTGCACTCGCCAACTTGTTCATCCAGAGCGCCGCGTCTGGAGACTTTCGCCGCACGCGGGGCAAGAAAGATCTCATGCGCACCCATGAGTGACGCCATGACCCCAAAATTGAATCGCTGGCTGCATTACCCTTTCACGGGGACAGATTCACGTACAGCAAAAGGTTTATTGAGAGTTGTCTTTCATACTGTAAAACAACTCCAAATATGCAGTCTACTGAAATTGTTGCCCTGATCAGAGTATGCATACACATATGCAGCCATACATGTCAATAATGTTCGAGAGAACAGTGCAAATCTGCAATGTGTTTTATAGCTAGTCTACAATGCATCAGTCTCAAACCACTCAAATCGGAGTTGTCCTATTTTTGTACAGAGAACTGATAATGAAGTTGACATTGATAGGCAAACTTAAGTTCTTCAAACTGGAAGTATTGAGAAACTTTGCATCTTTTAAGAAATTCTAAAAAATAATTTGCTATCGCCAGCATTTATTGAATGGAGACTTCTACATGCTTAAAACATTAATCGTGGCTCACCAGTTCTTCGTCTATAGCCTGTGTTTTGACATGGTACATAAAAACAATGCAGCAGTAATGTGGTTGTGTTGATAAAATTTATATGTATAACAGCACGGACAGTATGATGTCAAGGCAAATACAGCATTAGTACTCTGCAATAATAAAACATAACGCCAACATGATAGCCTTTTGATGACATTCAATGAGGAAAACGAATGCATAAAAATATAAACAAGTATATACTAAAAAATATGTTGAAAATGCTGCAAGTAAATAATATGTAGGTATAACAGAACAGGAAGAACATAGCATGACATAACAATAGCATAATGTTAATTCAATGCAATCATGAGATAACCATAACACAATGGTAATTCAACGCAACACTTGCTGATAGACAACATTTTATGTTTTTCTGTCAGGTGTATGAAAAAACAGTTTTAGGCTTGTGCCTACTGCTGAGCAGACAACGTACAGCTGGCCATGGCTAAATCAGTGTGACTGTAAACTTCTCACCGTCGCCTATTGCAACACTCGGAGTACCCGTGCAAGTTCTGTAGTAGCTGTAGTACCCGTAACTGAAAAAAAGTAACTCAGTCGCAAAAGGAAATGAACATGTTTACGATCACCAACAGTGGCAAATGCAACGTTTTTAAGTAGTGCAGATGTGGAATTTTATAGACAATACAACAATGAATGAGAAGTATATACCTTTTTGAACTAGAAATTTAGTAGGTAATTTTCGAAGCAAAAACAATTGTCTACGTGGCTGGAAAAGGCAAACGTTCACGTGACCTTCCGTTGGCAGTAAATATTAATTTACTACTCATTTACTAATTAAATTTACTACTCATTGATTTATTTAATGAGTAATAAACTTTATTTAACTTTATTGATTTATTTACTACTTATATTAATTCAGTTGGTTTTGTACGATCGAATTGAAAAAAGGAAAGACCTCTCTATAAGGTGGACTAACACACACATACAAACACACACAAATATACAGACAGATTTTTTGCCGTTTATATAGTAGATATAGCTGAAAATAGCACAACATTCTAGGCTTCTTTATGGAGTATCCCTGCTAACGACAGCCAGGTTGATGCCTGCTACTGGTGACTATGCAAACCAGTCCTACCTGTTTCATGGTCAAAAACCTCTGCGACTAAACCTGGACCCCACTACCCCATGTGAAAAAGGAAGGGTGGATAAACACCCTGGTAGGACCAGAAACAAAATCTATCTCCATAAAAGGGCACAAAAACTGATCCAGTGTTGTGCTCATCTACCAACCTGTCTCTGCTGTCTTGCAGACACCTGTCTGGAAAACAAAGACTGTGGGATTAACCCCTGACAGAAAATTCAGGCATGTGAAAACCTGCGAGGGCAATTAATGCATTATGCAACATGTTTGGCCAGATCACTGCAGTTGCTGTATGCTACTCTGCCTCACTTTAGATCACCCCTGCCAAGTAGTTTTCATTCAGCAACAGAGAGGGGTCTACTGGCAACTAGCAAAACCTAGTGGTTCCTTTATCAGCTTGCTAGTGAGGAAACTTTTCAAATTTGTATAAAATACCTTATTGACTAGCCGTAACAGCTATCGAACGTACAGCAGCCAACGTACGTTCTGCTAACAGCCTAACAGGCCAATACTTGGCTTGTACCGGTAGGGCAAAGCCTGTTCTGGCTGATAGACGGTGTCTTGGCGTGAACTGTTGTATTTCTCTGCGTGGGCTGTGAATGGTAGAGGTACATGCAATCATTAGTAGGGAGCCTCGCACATGCTCTTGACAGAACTGTTCCCACATTTCTTTGTCGATTAAGTACACTACGGAGTCGACTTCCCCTGCCTGGTGAGTTGTGTGATGATGTAATACTTGATCCCGAGACTTGTGTCGCTAGTCACAGGAACACAGGAATACGGCGCAGTGTTAGAGCACAAGAAACTTGATCCGCCGGTGGCTGGTAACAAACCGGCAAATCCCGCTGCTCCCTCCCTGGGCTTGCTCCTCTATCCACGCCAAAGTACGGGTAGATAAATATTTTATTGTCCTAATGATAGGCTTTTTCAAAGAGGGCTTTCCGCTTGTTGTAACTCTGTAACGGGCGTGCTGGTGCTGAGCGCTATGGCAGGAGGAGGAGGAGGTGAAGGCAGGTCCGATGAGGGTGGCTCTATCCTTTTCCATCTAGTGCTCATGGCAGCCAATTGACAGACCTCGTCTACCTCTCCTGTCAACGCTTCTTTCAACAGCGCGTCCACTCCCTCATCATTGATCTCTAACATGGCCAATTCAGAGTGGCCTAAATTGTCCTCGAGCGTGGTTTCACCTTTTTCTCTGTTTCCTTTATATGCTATAACGTTCGCCAGCTTTGGTCCATTCAGTGCCTTTCCAGTTTCTTTCAAGCTCTTGGTGACCAAAGTCAATAATTCTTGTAAAGATGTGTCACAGGTGTTGTCCATATTTTCTAGCAAACTGATGTTGTTTGAAGTGAGCAAGTGTTTTAATAGGGAAGCTTTGGTAGCAGCTGTAAGAGCCGTTTTACCGCTTTCCTTTCCGACCTCTGGACCGTTTCCTGGTGATTCTACTAAATAGCATATTCTATCGCCATACCGATCCGGCCTCCAAGTGGTTCGAGCCAGCCTAGGGTTGTGGCGGACCGATTCTGATGGGTTTATTTCAGTCAGTACTTTTCAGGGTTCAGCTGAAGATGTCACCTGCCGGGCTTGGTTTTTCCCTATTTTCTTTTTGCCGCTTAACTACTCTTTCCGCGGGAGTTGTCTTCTGCTCGCAGTTTCTTGCTTCCATGAACAGTTTCTTCTAGCCGATGGGCTGTAACACCGGCATGGGCTCTCTCAGAGCCTCTACTAAATTTTTTCCTGGCCTGTCTAATCTGGCCCTCTTCATGTTGGGCCCCCTATTTGGCTCCAAGGTGGCTGGGGCCTGTCCTAATTTTTCTGAACACCTTGGGTAGGGCTTTAATTTTGCCTCGCTCTGTATCAACAGCTGGCCCTGTCTCTCTACCAGATACATGTGGCTGTTTTAAGTCTTGGGGACCTGGTATGGCCCCACAAACTTTGTTTGCAACTTAGGGTTTTCTCCCCGTCGTCTGCGCTTGTTCGTGAGCTACACCCATTTGTCTGATGCATATAGCGAAGGTTCCTCCCTGTCCTTTTGCCGGATTTCCATATGGCTTTACTTGAGGGTTTCACGTATTGTCTCTAGTCTCCTTTGTGCCCGCAGTGCGTGTTTGTGGATTAGAAAAAACTTAGTTGGTGGGGGATGGCTCTCCAGCTGGTCTGGCAACCGTAGTTTGCACCCCAGCATCAGCATGTTTGCTGTTTTTCCTGTTGTGGAGTGGAGGGTGGCTCAGTGTGCCCTCATCAGCTGTAGAAGTAGCGCATCCAATTTATCCTTTCCCCGGGCTAGCAGTAATACTCGTAGGGAGTCTCTCAGTCTATAGTTGTTCCTTTCCACTATGCCGTTTACTTGTGGGTGGTATTGGGTAGTGCAGGTTTTCCCCACATTCCAGATCTGACACCGTTAGGACATCAGCTGGCTTTTAAACTGTGTCCCCTGGTTTGTGTGGATCTGCTTTGGCAACCCCAAGTAACAGAATACCCGCTCATTCAGGGCATTTGGTATGACCGGTGCTATTGCATTAGGCAGCGCCAGCCCATCTTGCCACTGGGTAAAATGATCTGTTAGAACCAGTACCCAATTTGTTTTCTCTCATCGTGGTAGAAGTAGACCGACTAGGTCGGCGGCTACTTTTTGCCAAGGCCTGCTCACGAACAGTCTCTGCTTCTCTCTGGCTGTCCTGGTTTTTCCTTTTTTGTGGCCTGAAACACCTCAAAACTCTTTACTAGCCATCTGATTATAGAGGTCAGGCCCAGCCAGTGCCAGGTTAATTGGAGGCGGCTCGTCGTTTTTTCCACTCTAGAGTGGGCCAGGATGTGTGTTTACCGCTCAACGGTCTTCCTCATGGGTGCAACAGATGGCGCACCATCTGGTGTAGTTTGGAGGGTCCACGCGTGCCTCTAACACACCGTTTTCTCAAATGCGGAGAGAGCCTCGCATGCGGTTCAGTACTTCCAGTTCTCTGCTCCCTACTTCCAGGTGTTCGATTGGCACTTCATTCTTTGTAGCGGCGGCCTGATACATGACAGCCACTAGCCCATTTCCAGTGGCCTGTAGCACCACTAGCTTGCCCTAGGGTTCTGTTCTCCGAATGTCATTTGTGCCGCCTTGAGTGTCGAGCTCCTTTGTGTTCCAAATTTGACTGGGGGAGGGGGGGGGGTGGGGGTCAGCAGCCCTCCGGAGCTGTGCCAAGGTTCAACCCAGTCCTAGTTGAGGCGGAGTTCCTATTTGGGCCACCCATCAACGCTTCGGGTTATGCGGTGTTGCCCAAGTTCGATCCCACCCGGTCTTGAACGGGATTCCCATTCAGGCAATTGATCGGTACCCGTGTGCCTGGTAGCCCCCATTCTTTAACCAATTTCTCTTTTGAAGGGCTTCCATCCTGTTTGATGCTCGCGCACTGCCGGCAGTTCTCGCAGGTTTGCCTACTTAGGCCATCTCCGTTGCTGAACTTTGGGCCTGACCTGTGTTCCAGCGTGTACTGGAATTCTGCCAAGATATCGAGCCATCGAGCAACTTGATTTAATGGTTCCTTTCTTCAGCATAGCCATCAAAGAAAGGCATGGTCAGTTTGGAGAAGAAATTCCTGGCCGTACATGTAGGATCGGAAGTGCTTTACGGCCTTGACCACTGCTATCAGTTTTCGGTGGATGACACAGTAATTGCGCTCTGAGAGGGGTTAGATTCTTGCTGTAAAGTGCAATGACTCTTTTTCGAACCTCTTGCATTAGAGACAGCACGGATCCTACTCCATGTCCAATTGCGTCAGTATTCAGAATATACTGTTTCCGTGGGTAGAAGCCAACAGTCCCAGAAATCCTTGGTGTTCTTTAAGCCCGTGTGGGTTTGGCTACTGCATGACTGCCTGCACTTTGGCTAGGTCTGTGACGACTCTGTCTTGGCTGACGATGCGCTTTAGGTACCATACCTGGGATTGCAGCAGCTCGCACTTCGAAGGCTTTAGCTTTAACCCAGCTTTGTGGAGTCTCTGAAAAACCTCCTCGAGACAGTGAAGGTGCGTATCAAAGTCTGGTGCAATGGCTATAATTTCATCCAGATACAACTAGAAATTCCACTGTCATACAGCCCACGACCAAAGTAATAATGGAAAAAAGAAAGGGTACTGTTGGTTGTTGAAAAAGTAGTTCTCAGCAGGAATTGACAGAGTATAATGTAAATGAGACTTGTTTGAGATGATATAAAATAAGTTTGAGGGAGCATGACTCTAAAAAGGAGACGACGTAATGTTCTGGGAGGTTGTATGTCCATGGTAGTTGTCAAGTAGTTTTGAAATGAAATTCAAAAGGTCAATTATGCAAAACAAAAGGTTGTATAAAAATCAGACCTAATCTACTACTATCTCAAACTTATGTTTTACAACAATAAAATAAATATTAATTCAAGCTGTAGACCTAAACTACTGTACGTAATTTAAATAACAACAGCAATTATGAAATATGTTTGTTATATCTCTGAAATGCAATATTAAAAGTAAAATATATTGTAATATACAGTTTGAAAGTTGGTTGTGTTGAATGTAGAACGGTTTTGACAGCGATATGTAACAGAAAGCAAGTGTTGGCATTTACGTGTCTGGAAGTTTTATGCAAACTGGAGTGAAATAAAGAAATATTCTTGTCTTAAAAGGGCGTTGTAGTAACGCCCTATCTTGTAGATAAGATGTAAAGAAATCTGGCTGATGTTTTAGATAATTTGAAAAACCTTCAGTAATTGGACAAAAACATAGGCTGATAAACTGTGTACCACATTTTAGCCTATACTACAATTGTAGAGCCAATAGAAAACCAATGCACAATTTTTTTTACATTTCAAAACATCATAGCTAACAATATCAAGAAGAATATTCAAACTTATAATTAAATACCGTAATCTCATAAGAATCGTTAG
This sequence comes from Watersipora subatra, assembly GCF_963576615.1. Lineage (NCBI taxonomy): Eukaryota > Metazoa > Bryozoa > Gymnolaemata > Cheilostomatida > Watersiporidae > Watersipora > Watersipora subatra. Next base: position 4,455,687 of record NC_088717.1, read on the forward strand.
AAAAAATATCATCGTCATTTCCTTTACTGAAATGAAACGATTTCAGTATTCCTACGCTAATTACAGAAACCTTCAACAATGCTATAGGCGGGTGAAATGTGTTAACGTGTTAAGGTGAAACGGCTTTATCGTTCTATTCTTGGTCACTCGGCGTTTCAATTTCCGGTCTTAATTTTTATTAAACCAAGCTTTTCAAGCGTTTTGTGGCGATTTTCGTCCAAATTAATCTGTATGTTTGTGTATAATCCGATCAGATGGGTTAGTTTTAGGAATTTGCGGTAACCTTTCAAAGGCTTGGTAACATATTTAAATAGGTTTATATGCGTTTTGTATCATTATTATACTTCAACGACTTTACCGAAAAATAGTTAAATTTGTTGATAGGATTTTGTTGCAAGGGTTTGGTGACGGCCGTTAACGGATAATTTTTTGGGAGTTGTGTGCACATGTGCATTTATCATAAATCTCCCAATCAATCGCTTCACTCTTGTTTGGTCGTGGGATAACAGCGGTCGTCTAATGAAAGCTATGCATGACGCGTTCCATAAGGCTCTAGAAGATGGCTGGGCAGAGTTCAGTCTAAAAGGCAACATCTTCCACTTCTACAGCCCAGTCCTAGTAGAGAAGGCTGATTTCTCATGTGCATCCGCATCCAACGGTACTTGCCAGTATCTGCTGACCAGGTCGAGTGTGCTGAAAAACCGGCTTCTGACAGAGCGTCTAGACTGTTATCAATCCCGGGGAGGGGTATGCGTCCTGCTTGGTAATGGAGGTTAGTTGCCGATAGTCAATACAGAATCACCACTTCTTTTCCTTTGTTTAAACCAGGACCTTAGGGGAGCTCCAAGCCCTGCTGGCTGGCTCAATCAGGCTTTTCTCACAAAGGTCCTGTGCCTGTTGTTCGGCCTCTATCTCCTTTCCTGGTCCTAGCCTGTGGAGAGGCTGCCGAATCTGGTGAGTCTCTTCCTTGAGAGGTATCGAGTGTTCCACCTATGGTGGCTCTTCCCACATCCCTGTCCCCTGTGCTAAACACCTGTTGCATAAGGGTTCAGCAGGAATGCCAGCCTTGTGGTTTGACCTGCTTCTGCACAGTTCAGATGAGCCGCTGGGAATAACTCCTCCTGCTGAGCCAGCACTCCATTGGTTGGAGTCAAAATGGCTGTCCACCATAACAGGTCGTCTTCCTCAACTGCGGGGTGTCTACCCTGGGGTATGTGCTAATGGTAATACTGGATTTAAAAGTTAGCGGCTGTCCCGTGGTGCTTAGGCACCTGACTATGACCTGACCCTTGGACCTCGGCTGTTTTCAGACTGCTTGCCACAAGGGGTCCATCGGGGATCTCCTCAATCAGTCCCATGGGACAATGGTTTTTAGTGGTAATATGGCAGTGCAGTGTCATCTCCGTCCGGGCTGGTACCCGGACGGAGATGAACGAAAGATAGCTTTCTGTCTACCCAGACCACTGACTGCTCGAATTCTAAGGAACATTTATGTGCCACTAGGAATGCCCAGGATGGCATCCTCACTTACTCGGCTAAAAACAAAGACCTCCTCAATCTCAACCTCCATCAATCAAATTGGCAGCCAAATAATTCCATAAAATGGAAGCCTGGTTCAATCAGCTAGCAGACCATGGCTCTCTTCGAGCCGCTCAGCTAAACAATTTTTTGTTTAGCAGATTAGTAGTTTGACCTGTATCCAGTAAAAACTGTATGGGCCGACCCTCCACTCTTCCAGGAAGAAAATAACTAGTTGATTGGGGTTGGCTGAGGACTTGGGCCATAGTCAGGTTCTCCAAGTAGTTCTCCAAGGGATTTTTAGATTTTCCCCATTGTCTCAGGGTGAGGCTGGTTCTTGGGGCCGGTTGTGTAGTTGTCCAGTAACAAAGCTGTACAGGTTTCATGTAAAAATGTTGTGCAAGTGTCGATCAACTTACCTACACGAGTTTGCAACTTTTGTCAACACTTTTTGAAAATGACACCTGATCTCAGTTATGAAATAAGTTCTGCTGCTACACCAACGACTAAAATACACTAAAAGGTCTTTGTTTAAGTCAGTAATTTAAAAAGCTGCTTAACACACAAGCATCTGAGAAAGCCAGTGCCAAATTTCTTGCACACCTGCCAAGGTTTATATTTGAATGAAATAGCTTTCATACTTTCATATACTTTTACACCATTCCTTGACTGCAATTAACCTTTGCATTCAACCAAAAAACTTGGCAGTTGGAGAAAAACCTATTATTTAGTACAAAGAATAATGATGTCTTACTTTACTTTGAAAATTCTGAAAATATAACGCAGGCCTCTATCTGAGCACCTCCTCCAATTGACCGCCACTATAGAGAAAAGGTTGAAGATTGACCGCCATAGCGTTCAATTAGATGTTTTACATATATATATATATATATATATATATATATATATATATATATATATATATATATATACAGTCAAACATGGATAACTCGAACTTTACGGGACCGAACAAAAGTGTTCGAATTATCAGAGCGTTCAAGTTATCAGAGCACTGTCACAAGTCTATATATTTACTTATTTATTAGTAGATACATGTACATATACAAACTATAATATAAATCAAAAGCACAAATGGCTTGTTTCAAATTAAATGCTTCTAATGTACAGTTTAAAACGTTTTCATGAAAAAGTATAGAGATTTTTCTATCACTTGAGATTGGTTTGTTGTTTGAGGTGATGTTATTGCCAGGACGTTTTTCAGATTGACATTGGCAAAACTTGATCGTTGTTGAAATGCTCAAAAGAAAAGACTTTTTTTTTTGGGGTTTTACCCACGATCAATTTTGTCGTTTTTTCTTGAAGATTATGCAGATTACCTTACTTTACCTGGGATTCGTTAAGAGCAACACTCCGAGGCAGTTCAATTAGAAGTTTTACAAGGTTTTACGGTACATTCTATATCACTCACGCTTTTTAATAGATACTTATTGAATGTACACACGTATTCTGTGTTTAGGTCAAACGATGAATAGTTTTTTGTAGCTCAGACAACGTATACGTTTAATTACAACATTTTTTAAGACGTTTTAAACATTCAACATTCCGACGTTTATTCAACACGGAATCAACGTCGGAAAACTATTCATCACGGGCTAGCCGGGTCACGCACTCAAGGATTTTTGCCACGCACATACAAAACAACATGCGATTTTTGTTTTGTATGTGTGTGGCGAAAATCCTTGCGCGCGTGACGCGGCTAGCCCGTGCTATTCATCGTATCGCAGTATAAAACAAATTTCACCAAACTTTTAGAAAAGTCGTTGATAAAAATATTTTGCCGATGGTGGTAATAACGACGCTTATGAATTACGAAAAGATGAAGTTTACCTTTATGGCTTTGAATAAAGTGATTTTCTAAAGCGATAACAACCGTTTCGGTAGCCGTTGGGCAAAAAAACAATTCGAATTAACAGTGCTGAGTTCGAGTTATCTATAGCAATTTATCATTACGTGGGAACGGACCAAAGGAAATGTTCGAACTAACCATGTGTTCGAGCTATCCGTGGACGAGTTATCCATGTTTGGCTGTATATGTATACATATATTTATATATATATTTATAAATTTATTGTATATATGTAAAATAGAGGTGGCGATCAATTACAGGTTTTGCGATGTATATATATATCTACTGTATATGTATGTATATATATAAAGTACTGCTAAACAGAAAGTTTATAATAGTAATACTATAGTCGGCAATTAAGTTACCCTTGCACTAATTTTTATTGAAGTTGTGCATTTACGTGTGTCTCATATTATTTTTACTCAACTGTCATTACTTTAAAAAGCCTGAAGGTTAGAAACTGTAGCTAAAATGACATCATAGCTGAAAACATATCCGCAAAAAAACATATGGCCGTCACCATACAGTTTCATTCTAAACAAAAGTTCTAGTCTTTAAACAAGCCTCTACGTATTTAGCAAGAGAACAGAGAATGCACTAAAACACCAAATATGCAACTATAAGACACAGCAATTTCATTTTACAGAAAATCTTTGTAGTATTTTTTCAGTTAGTTTCAACAGACCTTGCACTGACAGAGAATAATACAGTCTTACCAAGAAAAGCATAGCTGTCATTCAACAAACAAAAAAAGAGATACTTGAGAAGCCAAGTTTTAAATGTTTTAATAAGTAAACAAAAAAATTATAAAACAATCTATCTGTCAAAATCTTTTATTTGCATTTACACGCATATAGTCATTAATTACAAATATTCCTCATTATAAACACATACCTGGAACTATCATTACAGAGTATTGGATAGTTATCCAAATCATTTCACTAAATTTAAATTTCTATATTGACAATCAAGTTGATCTCTATAACCTGTTTATCCACTGTGTATTAACTTGTAAGGACTGATATTGTCTCATACCAACATAACAAATAACAGTCCTACAAATAAGAGATACTCCTTATCATATAGCTATGAGATCATTGTTGAGCAAATGTCTTTGAAGAACTCATGAGCTAGTCTGAGTGACCAATAGCGAGGTTGGTTTGATAAATTTAGTAAACATCGCAGTAAATGCCTTTCAAGTTAAGATACAGCCAATAAGCGGCCAGAATACTTAATCAATAAACAGATGTTGGTAGATATAAAGCTATTTCATGCTTTGAACAAGCAGTTAAACTTGAAGAGCAAAATGTTATATGAAATAAGCTAATTTTCAGCAGTAAAGTTATTAAGATTACGGTTAAAAGGTATACCTTTTAACCGTAATCTTAATAACTTTACTGATAACATGACACTGCTAAGAAATGCCGGTATAAATAAAGCTGCTTATAAGCAGCTCTATTTATACCGGCATTTCTTAGCAGTGTCATGTTTGAAGCTGTGAAATTGGCACATACCTTGTAAAAGCACTAGTTTTATAAAAATCTTAAATACATCGAGTATTTGATTATAACAACAAAATTTTATAGAGCTGGCTGTTAAGAAGGAATTAAATTACTTCGGATAAAAAACTTGATTTAAAAACTGCTACAAAACCTGCTGAGAAAACTTCTATCTAATTTTTTATTATTCTTTCAGAAAGCAAAATGAGAGACAGCAGAAGTGAAGACCAAAAGAATGTATCAGTTAGAAGTCACCCAAGATTACCAAAACTTGAAGAGTATTATAAAGAGAGAATCTAAAGCAAAGACGCTTCTGCAGATCATCATGTCTAGAAGTTAGGGATAATCTTCATCCAGACAGAGAATAAGAGAAAGATTGCTGTCAAAGCTAAAGTCTATAACAACAACCAAGATCACTTACATTCTACTCATCTCTAAGTCTAACATTAGTCAAAAGTATATTAGTCTGCGAAACACTCATGTAGCTCAGGAGGGAGATAACTTTATTAGAGTCACACCTAACAAAGGTATATATGGACAGACCCTATTTTGTACCATACCAAACAGTAAAGACATTCCATCATGGCTTGAGGTGTTTAAGTCAGTGGATAACTCTACTGCTAAGTTATGTTCTAGAACTGCATTGATGCCTATTTTAGTAGAGAGTGGTGATGAGTAACATAATTTAAAACTCATTTTCGAATCGGCTCTTGTGTTTATTACCTATTTGATAGTTTTGATTTTTTAGTTTGAATTTTTGATATTGAACCCATGGAGCAATGTAAGTGCGCACCTAAAGTTACAGTAACCTTTAACGTAAGTAAACATATTTTTTAATATTGATTGACTAAATATGTGAACTTGCTGGATTATTTTTATCATGTTTATCAATAAAATTATATGACATTTTGAAAAAAATACAACTGAGAATTTAATCAATTTAACAAAACTAAGTGGGCTTTAATATAAATCATAAATGTTCTGCTCAAACTCTGTAAGAGTCAGGTTGGGATTACAACTACCGTTTATAAAACTCCAAGATTTCAACACCAACTTCTACTAGTAAACGCCTAAGTCATGGCAACTTCTGATGCATAGTTATATCAATCTATTGACTACAAAGTTTCTCACCTCTAAATACATGTAATTCAGTGAGTTATCAACTTTGTAGCAAGTGACCAGAAAGTTATGATTACAGCTAATAAAAGCCTGTTTTTATCATTGCTGTCTCTAATCTAAAAAAATTCTTAACAAAAGATTACAGTTTAGAACAAAACGCAAAACTTACCAAACAAATCATAACAACCAAAACTATAAGATGCTGTTAGGGCAAAAAACAGTCGAAATTTAATTGCCATGTTCAGATGTATTTGTGTTCAACCAAATAAATTGACTACCAGATAAGTACAAACTCTAACTAAGCATAATCTTTAAATAATATCATGAAAAACATGAAAAACCTCACAGTAGTTTTTTGGATCTTCAAGCTCTATCAGCTTCTTATTCCAGTTGTCGCCGGGTACTTGTAGCTTGATTGACAAACAGGCAACAATACGTTTAAAGTCAAAACTCAACATGTTAGCTATATTGTTTAATTATTTACTTTGCATCTAACAACCACTGTATTTAATAGCACATAGTATTATAAGAACATACTGTTATTTGATTAATTTGTCTCAAAACTTAATAGAACAGAGCTAGAAAATAATATTATTATACCATTTTTATCAGTTCTATTATTTGTTTCAAGTTTGGTAAAGACTTTGTTAAAAAATTTGCCAGAAATTTTATGAGATCTAAGACTACCTTGGCCATGCAGAAAGCTGTTGCAGTGAGTCACCCTTGTAAATAAAAAAAAGTTTAATTGGTTGATATCCTACTTGTTACACTGATAGTGATACCACAACAGTTAGGCGTTTGCATTATTTTACCAGATAAAGTTACCAGTACAGTAATACTTCAACTTACGAGTGCTCCAACGTACGAGAAACTTGAGATACGAGCCAGCTTTTGAGCAAGTTTTAGCACTAACATACGAGCCATATTTGAGATACGAGCACGTGAGTCAGTTGCCAAGTATGCCGGAGGTGTTTTATGACAACAGCATCAATCTGTATTTTTCAACTGCACAGGTTATACCTTTGTACCGTGTTTTTGTGCACGCTTTTCAGTGCAGAATTATGTGAATTAAAAGTACTGTGCGTAGACCGAAGGTTTGCCAGTAAAATGAAAAATAATGCAAAGAAAAAGCAAATGATAACAATTGATATTAAACGGAAAATTATTGAAAAATATGTGAAATGTGTATCAATTATTGAGCTAGCTCAGCAATATGACAGAAATACATCCACAATTATCAAACAGAAGGATTATATTCAGGACATTTAGCTCGCAAAAGTACTAACCGTAGTTTCTAAACGGCGCGGCGATCTTCACCACCGCTGATGGAGCGACCGCTCAGACATTGGATATAAGATAAACAATTGGCCGGTGACAGCGTAACTGAAATGACGCTATTTAAAAAGGCCGTTGCTATCTATCAAAACTATAAAAATAGACATTCGGACAAGTTGGTTAGTGGTCGTGCATTAAACCTTTGTGACAACACCTGTGTTCGTCCTAATCGCGACATGTTGAAAGGGCGACAAAGGCAAACGTCCTTAGATAGGTTAATCTTAAAACGGCCGGCTAGTCATGAAAGCAAAACAAAAGAAAAATTAGCTAACTAGCGAGAAACTTCAAACTATGAACACCGAAGAAATTTTAATTACGTTAAGTTAAAAATGAAAGTTTGCTTTTAGATTTGCTTCTAAGTTTGTCTTTTAAGACTTTGATAAAATCCAAATTTTTCAAAGTCAACTGTTGCAATGAAGGATAACTTATATATCTCTCTCTGGCAAATGCTAGCGTTAGCTGCTATTGTATGTATTTAATTTTACATTTTAATTCAACACATTTCCTTGCATTATTTTTTATTTGTTGCTTTCTGAAAGCAAGTGGTAAGTTAGGACAATAACCAACATGTTCTTTCTGCTACAATATCTTGTTTTGAGTGTTTTATTTGCATTTTACAGAGTAAGGAAACCAATAAATATATATTTAATTGTTCTATATATAAATAAATTGCACCAACATGCGAGTAAATTGACATACGAGCTATGTCTCAGAACTCATTAAGCTCGTAAGTTGAAGTATGACTGTACAGCGAATAAACTTCAGCTCGAAGGTCATAAACCGATTCTGAATACTTTACCTTGAAATCATCATCATTACTAGCTACTTTTTCAAAATTGTTACAGTTTTTGTGAAATTTCGGGTTGTGTTTTTGCTCAGTGTATTCTATCAGAATTCCAGCAAACGTAGGAACCTCTACCTAATAATTGTTAGAATAGGATGGTAACAGTAATTCATCTAATAAGTGTAGCCTGAAATGCTGATAGGGGAATGGTGGAAAGAGCAACAGTATCAGAGAACACAGGCTACAGAAACAGTCCATAGAGGGCTCAGGTTCTATGCTAACTTTCTAGACTATTGTAATGGAACTATGAATCACTAAAACTAATATTCTCTGTTTATAACTACTGTAAACTGCTTCACATAAAACTACCACGAGGCCTATAGCCAGCAGCATAAGCAGGAACACGTGTATTTATGCAGCATGATCTGTCATGTTTCCAACAATTATGTCTACTAGAGCAGCACGTGTTTTTGTGTGAAAAGGTGTAATGACAGCTGCAATCACCCCCTTTGTATTTGGCACCCTTAGTAATTTTGCACGCATATAGCGCAAGGTGCGTAAGAAATATTGCGTGAGAATGTCATCTGCGGACGCTGTGCTAGTGACAATTAGTTTACATGCAATAAATCTTAAGATTTCCACTAGCAAGATTTTCAGATTGACAGTTGACTTTGTTCACAAGATAACTACTGATGTTAAAAGTCTGATGATATAGTGAGCCGGATATAGCATGAGCAGCCAACTGGAAAGTCTGATGTCACAGCGAGTCGGGTATAGCATGAGCAGCCAACTGGAAAGTCTGATGTCACAGCGAGTCGGGTATAGCATGAGCCACCAACTGAAAGGTCTGATGACATAGTGAGCCGGGTATAGCATGAGCCCCCAACTGAAAAAACTTTAAAGAGGACTTTACAAAAAACTTTAGTAGATTTTGTCAGAAAGTATCAGCATTTTTCTATTATTTGAAATTAATATTGGTGTTTGAGGGGATCTGGCTGATTGGATGTTTTGCAATTAAAATTGACAAAACTTGATCTCAGTTTGAAAGCTCAGATCAAAAGAAATAGTAGAGCAGGAAGGCATCAAAAAGCTGTCAAAAAGTGATTTATTCCTTTCAGAGGTGGGCTATGTGATAAGAGTGGCATCTAGATCAGAATTTGGAGCTGATTTCGAATATCTAGTTTCTACACCTCTCAGATTGTTCATTTTTGAGGAATATAATTAATATATTATTTTAATTAAATAAATGTCTGTAATGTTTTATGTGCTTCTACCAACAATGTGATAATAAAAATGGCATATAAATACTAAATAATTAGCAATAACCTAAATTGGAACCAATTCTGATAACACCAAAATATTTATTGTTCAAATATTAGAATAATATTAGATTTGTATTATATAATATTATGTATTTCCAGTTTCGTTGATATTGTGGCAGCTTTACAGTTTGTCCTTGTTATTCTGCAACTCCTATATCATTACAGGTCTGCAAAACAAAATGAAAAGCAGTTTTAAAGACTCAGACCATGTATATATATAATATTTTAGTATACTTATATTCATCAATAATGCTTATTATGTCAAACTGTGTGCTTAATTATGCAAGTGAAATCGCAATTACTCAGTATTTCATTCGGTGTGACACATATGTATTCTAATCAAATATGAAACACACCTCTGGTTACAATACCACTCGAATACTACCCTTCTAATTTCACGGTCATCTGAGTCTTTTGCATTACTACTTTCATCTGCATCCTTTTTATTTGTATTGCTACAGCAGCTGCATCTACACATGTCCGTACACTTGAAATCTGTATTGTTGCACTGACAGCAACGAGACTGGCAGACAGTTTTGCATCAACAAAACATGCCCATGAGCACATCAGGAGGTGCCAGTTGTTGTGTCATCCATCTAGCTTTAAGCTCTCCACCTTCCATTAACCATTCATTTGCTGGGGGGATGGGGCTTTGATGGTGATAGGCTGATAGGCAGCCCTAGATATATGGAGATTTAGCTTATCTAGTGTAGGTGGTAGGTTTGGTTGTGATGTACGAGACGGTGAGCAGAAGATCTTATACCGTGCTTCATTGATGAAATTTGTCTTTTAACCATATAATCTGCATATGAATGTCTCAATAGATTCTTTTATTGCACCATCAACTTCAAAATCTGTTCCCAATGATTTCAGTGTGTTACAGAATTCAGGATTGTTTTTAGCAACTTGAAGAAAGTTATCTTCCCTTTGGATTAGAATGCGCTTACACTGTCGCATCCACTTAGAGCATAAATCTCGAGCAGTGCTTTGCATCATTCGGGTGTGAGGACTGTAGACAGGCAGCCTATGTTTACATATCTCAACTGCTCCTTACCACAGCAGTAAATGAGTTTCTGTAATTGCAGCTCATCCACTAAAGATAGACAGCTTAGGAAAACATCTGTGTCCTGGCACTTGACTAGAACATTTGAGCTGAGTTTGTCTTCCATTATCTTTGCGGTATGGGATAACATGTGCGTATCTGCCTCTTCCCTCGTCTGATGTCAAACTATCTATTTGGCCTACAGCGATTGATCCATCAAGGTAATAGCTGATCATGTGGCATTTTTGAGAAAAAGCTGTTACAAGATCTAGTTTCTGCTTCACAGTTGACCAGCTTCATGTATCCTTCAGAAATTTCACTAGGGCAGTCTTGTTTGAGTCATCTGCTAAAAACTCAGACCATTTTGGCACTGATTAGTTTGGACTAAACACAGCAACTTTCTGCCTTCCTTTCACACTTCTACGACTTCTTTCACCTCCTTTAATGCTGATATCAGGGTATGTGTCACAAACAAAATCCACACGACATGTGTGATACACTCTTGCAGTACTAACTATTCGTTGCAAAAGCTGACTTGCAACCATGCCAAAAGTTGGAAGAGCTTTCAGGGTATGAATTTCGGCCATAGCATCAACCACAACAACGTCAAAGGCTGGTAGCTGATCTTGGTTAACATAGATTAAAGTTGATCATCAACATCTTTCTCAACAGCAGCCATCAAAGCCGACTTAGCGGTCTTCAATATAGAGCCATCAGAGTTAGCCAGAGACCAGCTAAATAATTCAGCTGGTTCCTGGTCCCTGGTCAACATCAGCTGCCGCAGCTGATGGTGCCAAGAGAGAATGATAACATTTTTCTCAAATCCAGGGTACGCTGTTGGTTGATCACTAAAAAATTTTTGAAACAGTCTGTGTGAACACTCTAGGACTTTTTCTTTTGATTTCTTTTTAGCTGATGGTAATGTGGGGAAGGTTTTGAGCTTGTTTGACTTAATGGAAGCACTGAAATCAATCTCTTGGGGGCTTAACCTCTTCTGGACAAATTCTGAAAGCTGTTTTTCTCCTATCACATTTGCCATTTCAAGATCCTGCTTCTCTTCAATGGAGGCTTTTGCACCACTGGTAGTATATACTAGCTTCGTGGTTTGAAACGCAAACGGATTTATTCTTGCTGTTATGAGTCTTTCATGACTTCTCTCATTTCCTTATCAGCCTTCCATGCCTTTTCACGCATCTCATAATTTGCTGCATCCGAATCACCAAGCACTAGCATCTTCTTCATGTCTTTATGTACAGCTGTTCGTTTCGGGTGACATGAGTCCAGCGTTGAGAGGCCGATGATTTCCTGGTAAACCCTATGTTTCCACCGTGAAACTTTGAGTCTCTTTTAACTGTTTGCTTAATAGATTGATCACAAGCGATAGAGCTGAATGGACAGTGATGTCGTCATTGATAAGTACAATACCCCTTTCTTCATAAGAGCATCATACACCTTGCTATGTGATACGTTCAGATTAGTCATATCTGCATAGTACAGCGTGCCATATCTAGAGTAGTTTGTGTGGTCATATGCAAAAAACTAAGGAAGGATCATACATGTCATTCATCTATACATTTATGCCCAAATTGTAAGCTATCACACCTCTTGTAAACTGCAAAGAGTTAGTTTTGCTGCTCACAAAATGTGCAGACAAAAATGAAAATGTTTTCTTTTTCTCCCACCAAAGTACCATCATCATGGAGTAATCATCATGAATTTGTAAAGTAATAAATATCTAGTGTCACCTCTTCTGCTGTATCACATTCTTTCTGCCTCTTCTCATGTCTTTTCTCAGCTCTTTCCATAACGAGTTTGTTACAATACTTTTTATAACAGGCGTAATGACATAACAAGTCTGAACTCTCATTAAAGTTTTCAATGCTTAGAACTTTTTGAGCACTTTCACATTGAATGCTCTCTTCTTCCAATATCAATAATTTGTTTGAATATTGTTTGGCTGTCTCATATTGAAGTTTAGTCGATCTGACTAGGGTTTAATTCACAGACTGATCAAGACAGTGAAACAAGCAGTTTTGCTACATCCTTGGTATGGGTTAAGGGATGCTGAGAGTTGACTCACTTAATCTCAAATAAAAGCATTTATTAAATTTTCGAGATTATAAAATAGTTTTCTTTGTCTGATATGTAAGGTTTCCCAAGCAAACTTGGAGTTGCCCCTCCAATTTCAAAAGTGCTCTTTATCTCAGAAATGTGCAAGCACATAGGTGTAGAATCATTATAATTGAATTCAGCATAAATTTCTGATTATGAAATATCTTTGTTTGAGTAGCCCACCCTCTGAAGGAAAAATCTGAAAGATAAGTTAATGTTCCTGCTCTACTAAAAGTGTGATAATGGCGTTTATAGTTGCGAAGAGACTGACAGAATAAAGATGCATGACGCTACAGTTTGAAATTTGACATTCAGTTTAATAAATACAAATAGCTGATATTGGCTATAGCAACGATAGCAACTAGTGATGTCATTTTGTACATTTTTTTTCAGAGTTTTAACTGCGATCAAGTTTTATCGATTTTAATCTTGAAACATCCTGGCAGTCGAATCACCTTAATCATCAAAAACAATTGTAAATGATAGAAGAATATTGATGTTTTCTGATAAAATTAACTAAAATGTTTTGTGGATTCATCTCTGAACAAAGGAGCACATGAATGACTTATAATAAATATAAATATAGTCACCCTTGCATATGAACAAAACGTTTTATTGCTTGAGATCCTAGTTCTTACACTGATAGTGATAACAATGAACATTAACGCAACAATTAAGTGTTTACATTAATTTATCTATTAAAATTACCAGTGTAGCGTATAAACGTCAGCTGAAAGGTCAAAAACTGACTCTGAAAAATTTTACCTTGAAATCATCGGCACAAATGCTGGCTAATTTTCCAAAATTGTTACTATTTTTGTAAGATCTCAGGTCATGTTTTTGCTCCGTGTAGTCTATCAGAAATCCAGCAAAAGTATAGGAACCTCTACCTAGTTATTGTTAGCATAGGATGGTGACAGTAGTTCAGCTAGTAAGTAGGGCCTGAAATGCTGATAAGGAAATGGTGAAAGAATTAACGGTGTCCAAGAACACAGGCTACGGAAACAGCCTATAAAGGGCTCAGGCTCTTCACTAACTTTCTAGTCTATTTTAATGTAACTGTTAATCACTCATTACCAATATTCTCTGTTTATCACTACTGTAAACTACTTCAGATAAAAGTGACACAAGAAATATAGCTGGCAGCATAAGCAGGAACACGTGCATTTATGCAGCATGATCTGCCCAGTTTCCAACAATTAGGCCGACTAAAACAGCATTTGTTTCTCACGTGAAAAAGTGTAATGACAGCTGCAGTTACCGGTTATGTGCTTTTCACCCTTAGTAATTTTGCACGCATATTGCACATGGTGCGTAAGTAATATTGCATGAAAATGTCATCTGCGGACGCTGTGCTAGTGACAATTAGTTTACATGCAACAAATCTTAGGATTTCCGCTAGCACGATCTTCAGATTGACAGTTGACTTTGTTCACAAGATAACTAATGATGTTAGAAGTCTGATGACATAGTGAGTCAGGTATAGCATGAGCCGCCAACTGGAAAGTCTGATGACACAGTGAGTCAGGTACAGCATGAGCCCCCAACTGAAAAGTTTGATGATATAGTGAGTCAGGTACAGCATGAGCCACCAACTGAAAAGTCTGATGACACAGCGAGTCGGGTATAGCATGAGCCTCCAACTGAAAAGTCTGATGGCACAGTGAGTCGGGTATAGCATGAGCCACGGACTGAAAAGTCTGATGACACAGTGAGTCAGGTACAGCATGAGCCCCAACTGAAAAGTCTGATGACACAGTGAGTTGGGTATAGCATGAGCCCCCAACTGAAAAGTCTGATGACATAGTGAGTAGGGTATAGCATGAGCCCTCAACTAAAAAGTCTGATGACATAGTGAGTCAGGTATAGCATGAGCCCCCAACTGAAAAGTCTGATGACACAGTGAGTAGGGTATAGCATGAGCCCCCAACTGAAAAGTCTGATGGCACAGTGAGTCGGGTATAGTATGAGCTCCCAACTGAAAAGTCTGATGACATAGTGAGTCGGGTATAGCATGAGCCCCCAACTGAAAAGTCTGATGACACAGTGAGTCGGCTACAGCATGAGCCACCAACTGAAAAGTCTGGTGGCACAGTGAGTCGGGTATAGCATGAGCTCCCAACTGAAAAGTCTGATGACATAGTGAGTCAGGTATAGCATGAGCCCCCAACTGAAAAATCTGATGACACAGTGAGTCGGCTACAGCATGAGCCACCAACTGAAAAGTCTGATGACACAGTGAGTCGGCTACAGCATGAGCCACCAACTGAAAAGTCTGATGTCACAGTGAGTCGGGTATAGCATGAGCCACCAACTGGAAAGTCTGATGACACAGTGAGTCAGGTACAGCATGAGCCCCCAACTGAGAAGTTTGATGACATAGTGAGTCAGGTACAGCATGAGCCACCAACTGAAAAGTCTGATGACACAGTGAGTCAGGTATAGCATGAGCCACCAACTGAAAGGTCTGATGACACAGTGAGTCGGGTATAGCATGAACTCCCAACTGAAAAAACTTTAAAGAGGACCTTACACAAAACTTTAGAAGATTTTGTCAAAAATTATCAGCCTTTTTCTATCATTTGAAATTAATTTTGGTGTTTGAGGTGACCTGGCTGATTGAATGTTTCACAATTAAAATTTACAAAACTTGATCTCGGTTTAAAAGACCAAATTAAAATAAAGTGTGATAATGATGTTTATAGTTGTGAAGAGACCGACAGAATAAAGATGCATGACGCTGCAACTTGAAATCTGACTTTCAGTTTAATAAATAGCTGATCTTAGCTATAGCAACCATAGCGACTAGTGATGTAATTTTGTACATTTTTTTTGGAAAGCTTTAACTGAGACCAAGTTTTGTTGATTTTAATCTTGAGACATTCTGGCAGTCAAACTACCTCAAATATCAAACACGAATGCAAATAATAGAAGAATGTAAATATTTTCTGATAAATTTTACTAAAACTTTGTGTACATTTAACTTCAAACAAAAAAACGCATGAATGACTTTGCTGTATGACAACTTCTGTTATTTTCTGGACTATGCTCTCTGTATATATCTGTATTAGATATCTTAGATACTTTTAAATCTGTTACACTACCTTCTGAATATCATAAACTGTGTTTGAGAATGCAAAATGGTGATGTCGATACTGGCAAAGACTCAGCGAGCAA
The DNA here is from genome assembly GCF_963576615.1 of Watersipora subatra. Taxonomy (NCBI): domain Eukaryota; kingdom Metazoa; phylum Bryozoa; class Gymnolaemata; order Cheilostomatida; family Watersiporidae; genus Watersipora; species Watersipora subatra. Next base: position 4,471,462 of record NC_088717.1, read on the forward strand.
TTATGTTGTCTTTCACTCTGAGCTTGCACACAGCGCCATTTTGGCATGGGTATAATTTTACTGTATGAGTTCAGATGCTGTTGTCAGCATGTGTGAGTCAGCATAGCCACTAAAGCATGCATCAATCAGTGTGTGCCCAACATTTCAAGTAAAGATAGTAATATATGTTACTCTTTTATACATATGACACTGGCACGGCGTAGCGATTTGCTTTAGGCTATTTTGAATATCTGTATAAAAAATAAATATATTTAATTTGAAAACAATAATGAAAATCTGAACTTTGGACAATTCTAAAAATTTAGTATTTGTTTACCGTATCTATAATTTAGGCAAAGAGCTTTCAGTACCTAATAATGTGCTTCAAGTGCTGTAACTGACTATTTAAAGTACTAAATTGCAGGTCAACAAAATAGAATAAAATAAATAACTTGAAAATTATTATTGAAATGGAAGTTTGACAAACTATTATGATAGCCTAAAATCCTTTGCAATGTGCCAACTGTAGTTATATTAAAATCGTTCTTTTAAAATAAATAAAGAGTTTTCATATTTTCTTTCAATTGTCATAAAAAATGATTTATTTTTATAACATTTGATAGCAAAGTAATGGCAATGAAACGGAACATAAAGACTATAACATTCTGGCATATTTCTAAAAGTCAGAATGGTACTTTAAAATTGATTAAACAGCAATAGCAATTTGGCTTGAATGTTAACAACACGCCATTAGCATGAAATTAAAACATTAAGGAAGTCATTTTTACTTGATGCGAATGTGTTATGACAGTTTATTGTTTAGCTGTGAAATGATTTTGTGTTGACCGAGCATAATACAGTTTTTAATGCAAAAAATAGTGATATACGTACACGTAAGCGCTACAGGATAATCTAACCATTAGATATTTGCCAAGTAAATGGGCCTGAGATAGTTTGAGGAACCAATAAAAAAGCTAGCCTGAGGTAATGAATAACTGTTGCTGGCAATAGTTATTCATTATTCATTATTCTTGTATAATGAAAGTCTGACAAACTACTATCATAGTCTAAAATTCTTTGCAATGTGCTAATTGTAGTTATATTGAGATCGTTCTTTTCAAAAAATATTAAGTTTTCATATTTCCTGTTCATTACCAAGAAAGCAGTGTTTTATTTATTACATTACCTGCTGGTAAACTAATGACAATGAAAATGAACACAAAATAATATCATTCTGGCATATTTATGAAAATCAGAATAGTACATTATAAATTGATTAAACAGCAATAGTAATTTGCCTTGAATGCTAACAACACGCTATCACCATAAATTTAAATCATTTTTACTAGATGCCAAAGAGTTATGACAGGTTTTTATTTAGCTGTGTAAAAGGTCTTGTATTACCAGAGCATAATACAGTTTTAAATGCTAGAAATAGTGATATACGTACACGTAAGTGTTACAGGACAATCTAACAATTAAATATTTGCCAAGTAAATGGGCCTGAAGAACTCATGAAATAGTCTGAATAACCAATAAAAGAGCTAGCCTTAGGTCCTTTTACCCCTTTGCCTACCAAATAATGTACACAGTCATAATTAACTGAGTTTCAGATACATGTACATCTCGTCAGCAGCTATTTTTAGAACATATCAAATTTATGTAAATAAGCTAGTTAACCTTCAGCCAATGAACAGCGTAGACCACAAATCAATAAACCGAGTGTATATAAACTGTTTCTATGCTTTGTGCATACACATCGGCCCCGAAGAACAAACTATTGTAGTAAAAATAGGTTTACTGCTAACATCAGGGATACTCAGGTCACGATTCAAATACTGAGGTAAGTAATTGTAAGGAACTGTCAAATTTAAACTTGTGAGAGCACAGATGTTTTTTGTGGAAATTTAATGGAATTAATATATAAATTACATTAGTGTTTAAAAGTAAACAATTCCTTTTCATATATTTGGTTATTATTCATGATCAAATCAGTTTATGTTTTTTTCATTTATGTTGAAAAAGGTATTTAATTGCGTTGTTATAAAATTGCTGGAAAACTTTTACTATTTCTCTATTCTTCTTTTCAGAAAGAAACATGAAAAACAGCAGAACAGAAGACAAAGAGAATGTACCAGTTAAAAGTCACCCAAGAATACCAACACTTGAAGAGTATTATAAAGAGAGAATCTGCAGCAAAGAAACTTCTGCAGATCATCATGTCAAGAAATCAGGGATAATCTACATCCAGACAGAGAATAAGAGAAAGATTGCTGTCAAAGCTAAAGTCTATAACAACAACACAAACCACTACATTCTACTCAGCTCCAAGTTTAACACTAGTCAGAAGTACATTAGTCTACGGAACACTCATGTAGCTCAGGAGGGAGATAACTCTATTAGAGTCACACCTAACAAAGATATAGATGGACAGACTCTATTTTTTAGCATACTGAACGATAAAGACATTGCATCATGGCTTGAGGTGTTTAAGTCAGTGGACAACTCTACCGCTAAGCTATGTTCTAGAACTCCACTAATGCCTATCTTGGTAGAGAGTGATGATGAATAACATAATTTCAAACCTTTTTCTAATTGTTAACATTTGCGATTGTTTTCTGTTTTACAGTTTTAGATGTTTAGTTTGATACTCAGCTTGGGAAAACAGTTGAAACTGAACTCAACTAAAGGTAACGTGACTATTAGTTAGAATGAACATCAGCTTTAATAACGATTGACTCAATATTTGAACTTGGTAAATTATTCATGTCACACTTATAAATAAAATTTTAATAAGTTTGAAAAAAAATACATGACCGAGAATTCACATATTTGAACTCAATTAAGGAAAAAGCATATGCTCACATGGTGCTTTGCTCAAACTCTGCGAAAGTGTCCCTGGGACTGCAAAAACCATTAATAGAGCTCAAAAGTTTAAAACACAGACTTCTGATTGCAAACCTTGATGCACAGTTAGCTTAAACTGTTGACGATGTGCTTAAAGATAGCTACAAATCAAACATATTTAAAATTTTAAACACTTTAATGAGATGCTGAGCTATCAGTATATGGTTTTGTAAAGACAATTGGGTAATATGTTATCTTAACTGAGATAGAACAGATTATTTAAACATAAATTAACCAAAAATGTACATAATTCTTCTGTAACACATCACCACAGGTTGATAATAACAATAACTAATGACACCAAAGACACAAACCTGCAACCTTAACCTTAGAAGGACTGTTGAGAAAGATGCTAGCGGAGATTAAAAGGCATCAGGTAAATAATAAATAATTAAAACTATAAAGCGTCGTTAAAGATGGAACACAGTTTTTCTGATTGACATTTAGTCACTATATGCAGATGTGTCTGGAGTCTAATAGATACATTAACTACCAGATATATATTAACTGTAGCTAAAGAGTCTACATAAAGAAACACTAACTTTATGAATGACCTCACTTTAGTTTCTTTTATCTCTGATGCTGTGAGCTACCAATACTAAGTAATAACACTTTGAAACCTAATCTTGAATACACCAGCTAGTCCCCTGATCATAGACCACATTAATAACTTTTCATCCACTATGAAAGCAACTACAATAGCACAATTCATTTTTAATTGAATATCAATTTGAAGCTTAAAACTTGTGGAGCTGCATAAAAACAAAAATCAAATCTAGTCAATAGTTTTTTTCATACTCTTGCAAATAATTGGTGTTTTACAGGGAACTGAAGGAACATAGTGGTTGAAGTACATTGACCCTGGTAGAGGGGTCAGTGTTATGAATGGAAAAACAAATAGATTTAGTGTAAAGCTCTTGTTTTTGAGAAAAAGAAGAAGCTTTCTATTCTTATCTATTTTTGGCTCATTCATTACTAAGAATTTGAATAAATGTGTCAGTAGAAGTTCCCTTAATATACATTACTAGCAGCATCTCAAGAACTAGGTAATTGTCTTATCAACTTAACTTTCTGATTATGCTGAAAACGCATTACCTGCAAATCGACCAAAATTCTGTGATTCAATGTAAACTAAAATCGCTAGAAAACCAAGCAAGATTACAAATCTGAGTTTACCCAGCGAATGTAGAACAAAGTGGGAAAGCATTTCCTCAAATAATCCCAGGCCCAGGCTTCAAAGTGTTAATGCGTAAAGTTATGTAAAATCAGTTTATTTACTAAAATTCTCTTAGCTAAAATACTCCTTCCGGAGTCTTCTAAAAATTACTCTGGGCCTCACAGGCACTCTGTAAATCCATAACTTTAGCGGCAAGACTGGCAGCCTAAACACCAACTCTAATAATAAAAGGTATTTTTCCTGATGTGGTGTAAGACAGATTTTGTGTTAATAATAGCAAATAACAGTACAGCTAGAGATGCAGTTTACTGCATGCGCTATTGCTAATGAGGACTTGCACCTTCCTCGTCACAGAGAAATCAATAATGACAGCTATCCAGAATAGACGAGCTCATAGCCTAAATTCATTTGCTTTTGTTAGTGGCGGCTCTCTAAGTAGTGCTACTTCTCCTACAATATGTCAAAGTATTTTAGCTATCTAAGCAAATTTACATTATCTGCGCTAATATGAAACAAGTTTTAAAATGAAGAAAGAGTGTTCTAGCCAATTGTCAACAGAACTGTAGTAAGCAGGTTTCATTTTTCTACCTTCAAATACAATATGTTGTTTCGGCAGTGTTGAAATTTCAATTTTAGAAAACACTTTCCAACGTCTACAAAATTATAAAAAAGTAACATTGAAAGACCAAAAATCTGAAGTGAGATAAGTGCACTCATTTACATAATGATACACACATAGTACACTCATGTATATAACAGTACACTTCTATTATACTCATGAATATAACAGGACACTTATTATAGTACATTCATGTATGTAAGAGTACCTTTAAAGTATATTCATGCGTAAAATAGTACACTCATGGTACATTCACGTATATTAAGGTACACTCATTGTCCACTCAATCATCTATGTAAAAGCACAGTCATAGCACACTCACGCATGTTGTGATACACTCATAGTACACTCATTTATGTAGTGATACACTCATAGTACACTCATGTATGTTGTGATACACTCATAGTACACTCATGTATGTTGTGATACACTCATAGTACACTCATGTATGTTGTGATACACTCATAGTACACTCATGTATGTTGTGATACACTCATAGTACACTCATGCATGTTGTGATACACTCATAGTACACTCATGTATGTAGTGATACACTCATAGTACACTCATGTATATAGTGATACAATCCTAGTACACTAATGCATATAACAGTACAGCTATAGTATATTCCTGGATATATTGATACACTGATTGTATACTGATGGATATAACATTACGATCAATGTAAACTCATGTACAGAACAATTATAGCATACTCTCGTATATATCGGTACACCCATATAAAGCTTTCAAATAGTCAAACTTTGCTTATAAATATTTACACGTATTTCATATTTTTACAAGTTACATGTAAGATGTAATGAAAGGTTTTATTAACTTTCTCGTAATGTGCTTCTGTTTTCATTATCATCATACATGCAGGCTCCTTGAAGATACTAAAATAGTAAAATTTACTCAGAACTAAAATGTATGATATATACACAGCGTTTTTTTTTCATGGCTCTGACTAAATAATAATGCTTTGAAAATGTTGAAGCAGCTTCCCTAAAAGGAGTTTGGAAGATTTAACTGATTTAAAATGAATTACCTAACCTACCCAGTAGCTTAAAGGGGTGGACACACAAGAGCCGAAACGAACTAAACGACGCAAAACAACATCGCTGTCAGTTGTAAACTGTTCGGCCAAAGACATTTCTGGCCGAAACAAACCATTTCGGTCCTGCTCGAAATTTCGTGGCCAAACCCTTGCTCTTATTGGCTAGTTAAAATTCTAGCGAGCACGCGTCACATTTTCCTTAGGTGCGTGTGAGCAAAGTAAAAAAAAATGGGACGATATTTTTATTTCGTTAAATAAACAACACAAAGCAACTTACAACAAGGCTCACTCCGACTTGTGATTGTGTTGCATAAATGTAAGATGTTGCACTTAAGTTTTGCATAAATGTAAAAGAATGGTTGTGGTTTTCTTTCGTGTAGAATAGAAGTAATGTGTCAGACTCATCCTGATCAAGAATCATTGACTGATTTATTTATGTAAAACCACAGTACTATAATAAAGACTGTTTTTGTTTGTTATGTACTCAACATACGAAAACATTCGTATGTTAACAAAAATATAATTTTGTTGATGGGAAGAGTTGGCAAAATCTTTGGGTCGAGTGATTTATTTTGAGCACCTGAACGATCTTCTGATAAATCTGCTGCGTAATTATAATCAATAATTGTTCCTCAAAGGTTTTTGCTTACAAAAGAAATATTTAGCTCAAATACATAAAAACTACTAATGAAACAGTGTCCTGTCTCTATGCGTATGGTATCTAGGAAGCGCAGTGACTTGAGATGCCGTGTGACATGTGGCTTAGCCGAACCGAAGTAAAAAACCTCCGAACCAAACCAAACCTAAGTCGGCCATCGTGTGACCATGGCTTTACGCAAACACATTGTTGCTGTGTACTTCCGGCTTGATTAACTACTATGACTGCATGCAAGCCTTGAAATACCAAGTTAATGCCTTCAGACATTTCTTTTAGCTGTATAAGAAAACATTGTGGTTTGTCTAATTAGATCTGGAACCCAAAAAGTCAATCAGGAACATTTTAAAGAAACAGATATAATATTAACAGGAACTAAATGCGACTATTCGCTATGCAACAGCTTTCGTATTTATCATAGCTTTAAAAAGATCTGCATTTTTATCGACCAAACAGAGAAAGGTTATCGAAAAACACCTGAAATTTGAAAATACCGGACAAATGTGAAAATCCTCTATTGCTCCATTCTTAGCTATTGCATCGCTAAGTTTACATGTACAGTATGCATGTAATTAGCAGATATATAGCAAATGGTTTAGTGCAAAATTTAAATGTTCGTATTATCTTTACATCTGCCATGACTCAAAATATCAAAAACATCTTTTCTGAAAAGTTTACCGTGGAACTATTTATACAACTACTAGCAGCCTTTCCGAAATCTTGACTGAAACTAAAAAAGTTATTTGTGTTTTTGCAGATTAGCATAACAGAAATAGAAAATCAGCCTAATCCTTAGTAGCATGGGATGGTGACAGTGTTCAACTAGTCAATATAACCTAAAATGTTGATAAATGAAGGGTGAAAAGAGCACTGCTGTCAAGGAAAGTAGACTACTGTGACGGATAATTGGATAGCCTATAGAAAGTTCAAGTTCTAAGCTAAGTGTCTGATCCTCAGGTTACTGCAACAAAACAGTGAATCATCTATCATCAACTCTCCCTGCTTGTAAAAATATTACTTCAGAGAAAAGTAGCTCTAGAGTGCTTATAGCTGGGAGCACAAACCGAGACAAATGTATTTATGCGCGTTTCTGACATTTAGGCTGACTAGAGCAACACGTGCTTTTCGTGTGAAATGGTGTAATGACAGCTGCAGCCTACTGGGTTTGCTGACCCCTGATAAACATTACACATAATGCAAATGGTGATTAAGAACTATTGTGGGAGGGGGAGAATATCTAGTAGGAATGTTGTGCAGGTGTCTGTGCAGTGCTGTGAAGACAACATTCATCCAAAAGCAATATCTCATCAATAAGATCCATTTTGATTTACTATAATTTTTGAACTCCAAGCTTGTAGAACTATATAAAAACAAAAATCAAATATAGTAAACTGTTTTTTTCACATTCTTTCAAAGAAGGGATAATTTAGAGGCCATTGAAGAAACATAATGATTGTAGTACACAGAGTCTGATAGAGTGTATATATTTGTTATGAATAGAAATACAAACAGTTTTAGTGTAGAGCTCTTGTTGCCGTAGAGATGAAGCTTTCTATGCTTGTCTATTTCTGCTCCTTCATTACTAAGAATTTGAATAAATGTGTCAGTAGAAGTTCCCTCAATATTTTAGCAGCATCTCAAGAACTAGGTAATTGTCTTATCAACTTATCTTTCTGATTATGCTGAAAACTTATTACCTGCAAATCGACCAAAATTCTGTGATTCAATGTAAACTAAAAGTGCTAGAAAATCAAGCAAAACTACAAATCTGAGTTTACCCAGCGAATATAGAACGAAGTGGGAAAGCATTTTTCCAAATAATCCCAGGCCCAGGCTTTAAAGTGTTAATGCGTAAAGTTATGTAAAATCAGTCTATTTACTAAAATTCTCTTAGCTAAAATACTCCTTCCGGAGTCTTCTAAAAATCACTCTGGGCCTCACAGGCAGTCGGTAAACCTATGACTTTAGCGAGGAAACTTTAGCACCGACTCTAATAATAAAAAGCATTTGCCCTGATTTGGAGTAAGACAGGTTTTGTGTTAATAATAACAAATAACAGCACAGCTGTAAATGCAATTTAGCGCATGCGCTAGTGCCAATGCAGACTTGCTTCTTTCTCGTCAGACAGAAATCGATAATGACAACTATCCAAAATAGACGAGTTCATAGCCTAAGTTCATTTGGTTTTGTTAGCGGCGACTCTTTAAATACTGCTACTTCTCCTACAATATGTCCAAGTATTTTAGTTATCCACGCAAATTTACTTTATCAACTTTACATTGGTTACAGTTTTTACGTTTTACAATATGAAACAAGTTTTAACACAGAGGAAGAGTGTTCTAGCCATTTGCCATCAAAACTGTAGTAAGTACGCTTTATTTTGCTACCTTCAAATACAATATGTTGTTTCTGCAGTGATAAAATTTTTAAATACACAATAAGCATTCCTTTGGGCTTATGTGCTCTTAAATTTGAAGTTATCTTCCCCATACTACCTCAAACAATGTACAAACAAAAAAGAAATAGTTTATTGATTGCAAGATGATACAGTTTATGAAAAAATTAACACATTTTTATTGTGCACTGAACAGTTGGTTATCACAGCTTCCAAGTATGATGCATTTATTAGGATTCCAAATCACTGGGTTTGATCAAGGACTGGAAACACGCGTGTGCTTATTTTCTATCAAGAACTGTACCGACTATTTACCAACTGGAGTACTCTTTTTGCGCCAGAAATCAAGTGCCCAAAATTAACTGATAAATTTGCAAAAGTGTGAGCCAGTAATTCTCATTAGCTAAAATTTAAATTTATCTAAGCAGTTACTGCTAAAGAAAGAATTCATGAGTTTTCAAAACAAATTTCACATTTTTTATGAGCAGTCACGGAATATATCACTTCTGATTTTATGCTATAAAAAAACTGATTGAGTTCTCCTGTACAAAAGTTACATACATTTAAATCAATTAAATTATGTTTTAGATAACAACAAATAATAAAAAATCAGCCTTATCTCTTTGTTTTTCGTTCACATACACTTACATAAAATTGTCGACTTTATAACCAAATGCCCTTCAGAGCTGATAATCTATTTTGACTACCAATAAAAAAGTAAATTTTTCTCCAATATTGTTACTAAAAGAAATTAGTTAATTTAACTTTAATTTATAAAACAAAAATAGAATCGATGTTGTTGCTATATTACTTTGCTCTAATGCTACTAAACTTACCCAAATTTCACCAGCGATCAAAAAGCTTTATTTCAAATCTCTATGAAGTAGATGATTTTGATATAATGATTATAATTGTTATTGTCATTATTGTTATAAGCACATTGCTGCCTCATCTGCTAAACAAAGCTGAAGGGCAGCAGTGATCCTGCAAAAGCTGTTTTTATTTTTCGCGTTATCACGTGAAATCATGTACAAATGCTAATAGGCCATAGTATTCTATCTAGGGTACTCGACTTTATTAGGCTATAAGTTCTTATATGGTCTAAGTTCTCGTGATAATGTAGGTCAGTACGTGATAATATACGTCACAATGTGATAATGTAAGTCAGTATGTGATAATGTAAGTCAGTATGTGATAATATAAGTCAGTATGTAATAATATAAATCAGTATGTGATAATATAAATCAGTATATGATAATATAAATCAGTATATGATAATATAAGTCGGTAATTGCTGGTTAATATTTTGATACAAAAATTATCACATGTTTTTAGTATGCTGATAGTTTTGCTGAAATATTCTCACGTGATGCAGCTACATCTTCCTTTCACACTAAACTGGATCAGTTTGAAGATGTTTTAAAGCTGCACTTCATAATATTGACATGAAATTAAAATTGCATTTTTTCAACATTGCATTAATTTATTCTACAAAACAAATCTGAAACAGTTCTTTCTTTCTCAACATTAACTAACCTTCATGAAATTTGAAAAATCTGAAATATGCTCTTTATTTTTATAATATGAATTTTATGAAACTGCTCAAATTCTGAGCTAAGTTTCTGATTCCCAGTCTACCACAATAAAATGAATCATCTATCATCAACTCTTTCTGCTTACACAAAATATTGTTTCAAAGAAAAGAAACACTAGACTTTTAGCTGGAAGCACACGCAGAGACACGTGTATCTATGCACGTTTCTGACATTTAGGCTTACTAGAGCAGCACGTGTTTTTATATAAAGTCAGCTACCATCTATAGGAAATTCTGAATCCTGATAAATATTACACTTATGTTGCAAATGGTACATAAGCAATACTGCGTGAAACTGTCCAGTAATAATCTTGTGCAAGTCTATGATGAAAATGTTGTGCAGGTGTCTAGAAAGAATATTCTGCAGGTGTCATGTAAGAATGTTGTGTAGGTACATATAGTACAAGGCTGTGCATGTGTCCATTGAAAATGTTACGGAGTTGTCTAGTGAGAATGCTGTGCAAGTTTCCAATGAAAATGTTGTGCAGATGCCTAATGAAAATGTTGCGCAGGTGTTCAGGAAGAATGTTGTGGAGGCGTCAAGTGAGAAATTTTTGTAAGTGTCCAGTAACAAGGCTGTGCAGGTTTCATGTAAAAATATTGTGCAGGTATCTACACCAACAACTAAAACAGCTAAAAAGTCTTCGTTTGAGTCAGCAATGTAAAAAACTGCTTAACACACCAGCATCTGAAAAATCCAGTGCCACATTTCTTGAACACCTGTCAAGGCTTATATTTGAATGAAATAGCTTTCATATTTTTGCATACTTTTACACCGTTCTTTGACTGCAATTAATCTTTGCTTGCAACCAAAATACCCTGCAGTTTGAGAAAAAGCTACTATTTAGTAAAAAGAATAATGACGTCTTACATTAAATTGAAAGTTCTGAAAATACAACGCTAGCCTCTATTTGAATGCCGCCTCCAATTGACCACCCCTACAGAGGAAGGGTTGAAAAATAGAGCGCCATGACGTTCAATTAGAGGTTTTACGGTATATGTATAATGATATATATATATATATATATATATATAAACTGTAAAACCTTTAATCGAATGCTATGGTGTTCAATTAAAGGTTTTACATACTGTATATATATTTACATATTGTATGTATATAAAGTTTTGCTAAACAGAAAGTTTATAATAGTAATATTAGAGTCTGCAATTAAGTTACCCTTGCACTAATTTAATTGAAGTTGTGCATTTATGTGTGTCTCATATTATTTTTACTCAATTGTCATTACTTTAAAGAGCCTGAAGGTCAACAACTGTAACTAAAATGACATCATAGCTGAAAACAGCACCGCTAAGAATGTATGGTCGTCAGCATACAGTGCAATAATTATTCTAAACAGAAGCCATAGTTTTAAACAAGCCTCTGTCTATTTAGGAAGAAAGCAAAGAATACACTAGCATCTTAAATTTGCGGCTATAAGAGAGAGCAATTTTATTTTACAGAAGGCCTTTGTAGCAGTTTTTTTAATTAGCTTCAATAGACCTTGCGCTAACAAAGAATAATACAGCCTTACCAAGAAAAGCACAGCTATTATTCAACAAACAAAAAAACATACTTGAGAAGTCAAAATTTAAATGTCTTTAATAAGTAGACAAAAACTATAAAACAATTTATCTGTCAAAATATTTTATTGGCATTTACACATGCATAGTCAGTAATTACAAATATTCCTCATTATAAACACATACCTGGAACTATCATTACAGAATATTGGATACTTTCCCAAATCTGGCAAATCAACTCACCAACTTTAAATTCCCAGTTTGATAACCAAATCAATCTCTATAATGTGTCTATCCACTGCGTATTAACTTGTAAGGACTGATTCTGTCTCCTATCAACATAACAAAAACAGTCCTACAAATAAGAGATACTCATTATCATTTAGCTATGAGATCATTGTTGAGCAAATGTCTTTGAAGAACTCATGAGGGAATCTGAGTGACCAATAGCAATGTTGGTCTTGTAAATTTAGTAAACATCGCAGTAAATGCTATTCAAGTAAACCATTGGGCAGTCATTGTTAATTTACAAACAAACTTGTTATTGACAGCCTTTGAAGGTATACACTATAGGAGCTTTATGCAAGCTATTAGCCAAAATACAGCTAATAGGCAGCCAGAATTTTTAATCAATAAACAGATGTTGGTGGATATAAAGCCATTTCATGCTTTGAACACTCATTCAAAACTTGAGCAAACTGTTATATGAAATAAGCTAATTTTCAGCAGTATAGTTATTGAAATTACTGTTAAAACTCTGAGGTAAGCAGATCTGTTTATACTGATTTTACTTAGCAGTGTCATGCTTGAAGTTGTGAAACTGGAAGATATTTTGTTAAAGCGTTAGTTTTATAAAAATCTAAAATATATTGAGTGTTTGATTATAACAACAAAATTTGATATAGCTGGCTGTTAGGAATGAAATTAAATAAATTTGGATAAAAAACTTAATTTAAAAACTGCTACAAAACCTGCTGAGAAAACTTCTATTTAGTTTTTAGTTATTCTTTCAGAAAGCAAAATGAGAGACTGCAGAAGCGAAGACCAAGAGAATGTATCAGTAAGAGGTCACCCAAGAATACCAACACTTGAAGAGTATTACAAAGAAAAAATCTGCAGCAAAGACACTTCTGGAGATCATCATGTCAAGAAATCAGGGATAATCTACATTCAAACCGAGAATAAGAGAAAGATTGCTGTCAAAGCTAAAGTTTATAACAACAACACAGATCATTACATTCTATTCAACTCAAAGTCTAGTACTAGTCAAAAGTATGTTAGTCTGCGAAACACTCATGTATTTCAGGAGAGAGATAATTCTATTAGAGTCACACCTAACAAAGACATAGATGGGCAGACTCTATTTTGTACCATACCAAACAGTAAAGACATTACATCATGGCTTGAGGCGTTTAAGTCCGTGGATAACTCTACTGCTAAGTTATGTTCAAGAACTCCACTAATGCCTATCTTGGTAGAGAGTGATGATGAGTAACGCAATTTTAAACTATTTTCTAATTGATTTTTGCCCTTAATTATTATTTGATAGTTTTGAATTTTTAGTTTGATATTGGACACATAAAACAATGCAAGTGCGCAACTAAAGTACAATAAATTTTAGACTGAGCAAACATGGGTTTTAATAGTGATTGGCTAAATATGTTAACTTGATAAATAATTTTTATCATGTTTATCAATAAAATTATATGAAATTTTGAAAAACATACAGCTGAGAATATACATACATAAACATAAGTAAGTAGGCTTCAATGTAAATGATTAGCTATGCTCAAACCCTGCAAAAGTCAGGTTGGGATTACAACTACCATTTATAAAACTCCAAGACTTTAACACCAACTTCTACTAGCAAATGTCCGAGTGATGGCAACTTCTGATGTATATAGCTATTTCAGTCAAACTCAACATGTCAGCTAATTTGTTTAATTAAATTTTGTATTTACTTTGCATTTATTTACACTGATTTAAATACACTGATTTGGTCATACACTGATTCTGAAGAATTTTACCATGAAATCATTCAAAATTGTTACTATCTTTGTGAGATTGCAGGTCGTGTTGTTGCTCATTGTAGTATATCAGAAATCCAGCAAATGTATAAACTCAACCTAATCATTGTTAGCATGAGATGGTGACAGTATTTCAGCTAGTAAGTAGAGCCTGAAATGCTGATAGGGAAATGGTGAAAAGATTAATGATATCAATGAACACAGGCTACGGAATCAGCCGATAGAGGGATATAGTTCTACACCAGTTTCTTGGTCTATTGTAATTGAACTATGAATCACTCATAACCAATATTCACTGTTTATAACTACTGTAAACTACTTAAGATAAAAGTAACACGAGACATATAGCTGGCAGCATAAGCAGGAACACGTGTATTTATGCAGCATGATCTCTGTCATGTGTGCGACATTTAGGCCGACTAGAGCAGCACGCGTTTCTCGTGTGAAAAGGTGTAATGGCAGCCGTAATCACTCGCTTTGTATTTTTCACTCTTAGCAATTTCGCACGCATATTGCATATGGTGTGTAAGAAATATTGATTGAGAATGTTATCTGGGGGCGTTGTGAGAGTGACAATTAGTTTACAAGCAACAAATTTTAGGATTTCCATTAACATGATTTTCAGATTGATATTTGACTTTGTTCACAAGATACTACTGCTGATGTTACCCAAAAAGTCTGATGACATAGCAAGTCGGTTATAGCATGAGCTGCCAACTAAAAAAACTTTAAAAGGGACCTTAAAAATATTTTAGTAGATTTTGTCAGAAAGTATCAGCATTTTTTTATCATTTGAAATTAATTTTGGTGTCTGAGGTGATCTGGTTGATCAGATGTTTTAAGATTAAGATCAACAAAACTTGATCTCGGTTTGAAAGACCAGATTAAAATAAAGTGTGATTATAATGTTTATAGTTGTAAAGAGACTGACAGAATAAAGATACACAACTCTGCAACTTGAAAGTTGACTTGCAGTTTAATAAATACAAATAGCTGATATTGACTACAGCAACCATAGCAACTAGTGATGTCATTTTGCACTTAATTTATAATTTTACTATGACATTTTGAAACACGTAACAGCTGAGAATATGCATACATAAACATAAGTAAGTAGGCTTCAATGTAAATTATGAGTTTAGCTCAAACTCTGCAAGAGTCAAGTTGGAATTACAACTACTGTTTATAAAACTCCAAGACCTCAACATCGACTTCTACTAGCAAATGTCTAAGGCAGGGGTCGGCAACCTTTTTCACTCAAAGAGTCTTTTGGACCCGATTTCCGCAGGAAAGATTGCAGTGAATGCCACACACCCCTTTTAATATTTTATATTAAAAATACATACTACATGTAACGTTTTTGTTTAGCTTATAATGCTTTTATAGCAGGTTTTCACAATAAAACAAAAAGGTGTGGCATGTATAATGTTTAACTGCTGAAAAAACAAAATTACACTTTTGCAAAGAACAATGAAATAATTTTGGCGGTTTTAATTGCGCATGAATTGTTATAAGGTGTACTACCTGTATTAGTGTTGTTGTTTATCAGTCGTGTTGTTGACAATATTGGGGACCTAAGTGGCTGGCGAGCCTTATACTAAATTTCTAATTTTGTTAATCCAGTCATAATATATATTTGACATAATATCAGAAGGCATCTTGTAGCGATCTGGACTTCTACGAAAATTCGGTAGTACGTTTTTCTGTACTTTTATGTTAAAGTTAAAGCCACATGACAATCATGTGATAAGGTACTAATATAACACAAATAATGATGCGTAACAAGCGACAATGTTTGATTTATCACCATATTTAGAATTTTTTTAATTATATTACAAACTGTAGGGATAAAATTTCTATATTTTTATGATTTACTTGGCATATGGTAAAAAAAGAAGAAAAGAAAAAAATCCAAAGTCAGAGGGAGCCGCAGTGAGGGAACGAAAGAGCCGGAGCCGCGGGTTGTCGACTCCTGGGTTGCCAAGACTCCTAAGTCTTGGCAACTTCTGATGCATAGCTATTTCAATAAACTTTATTAATACTCAATGAACTCTAATAAAACCATAAGAAACATAAGTAAGTGGGCTTCACTGTAAACCATGATCGTTTAGCTCAAACTCTGCAAGAGTCAGGTTGGGATTACAACTACTGTTTATATAACTCCAAAACTTCAAGATCGACTACTACTAGCAAATTTCTAAGTCATGTAACTTCTGATGCATAGCTATTTTAGTCTATTGGCGATATGGTTTCCCATGTCTAAATAATTCAGTGAGTGCTGTGCTAGTGCAACAAGCATTTTGTTATGAAAAATAGTTTTTAGGTTTTCTTAAAAGAAAAGAAGCAATTTTTTTCTAAGTTAGTCTATCATCAGCGTTGTAGCAAATGACAAGAAAGTTATAATTACAGTTGGTAAAAACCTGTTTTTATAACTGCTGTTTCTAATCTAAAACAATCCTAACAAAAGAATCCAGTTTACAACGGGAAGCAAAGCTTAGCAATCAAATAATAACAATCAAAGCTATAAAATGCTGTGAGGGTGAAACACAGTTAACATTTAATCACCATATTCGAATGCCTTTGTGTTCAACAAAATAAATTGGCTACCAGATTAGTACAAACCCTAACTAAACATACTAAATCCTTAAATAATCTTTACATATATAGCCTCAGTGTAGTTTTTTGGGTCTTCAACCTCTACAAGCTTCTTATTCCTATTGTCGCTGTGTAAATTGTAACTTGGTTGACAAACAGGCAACAATACAAATAAAGTTAAAACTTCACACTTTAGTTAATTTGTTTAATTATTTACTTTGCATCTAACAACCATCATATTTCGGAGCACATATTATTATAAGAATATGCTGTTATTTGATTAATTTGTCTCAGAATTTAATAGAACAGTGCCAGAACAGAATATGTTTTTTTTTCTAGTTTTATTATTTGTTTCGAGTTTAGTAGAGACTTAGTTAAAAGATTTGCCAAAGATTTTACAGGATCTGAATCTACCTTGGCCATGCAGAAAGCAGTTGCAGTGAGTCACTCTTGCAAATGAAAAACATGTTTTATTGTTGAGATTTTAGTTGTTACTCTGATAGTGATGCCACAAAAGTTAAGTGTTTAGATTAATTTATCTATTAAAGTTACTAGTGTAATGAATAAACTTCAGCTGGAAGGTCATAAACCAGTTTTGAATACTTTACCTTAAAATCATCATCACAATTTCTAGCTACATTTTCAAAATTGTTACTGTTTTTGTGAAATTTCAGGTCGTGTTTTTGCTCAGTGTATTCTATCAGAATTCCAGCAAATGTAGGAGCTTCACCCTAATCAGTGTTTGCATGGAATGGTGACAGTAGTTCAGCTAATAAGTAGAACCTGAAATGCTGATAAAAATAATGAAAAGATTACCAGTATCAGAGAACACAGGCTACGGAAACAGCCTATAAAGGGCTCAGGTTCTACGCTAATTTTTTAGTCCACTGTAATCGAACTATGAATCACTCGTAACCAATATTCGCTGCGTATAACTACTGTAAACTGTTTTACATAAAACTACCACGAGGCCTATAGCCAGCAGCATAAGCAGGAACACGTGTATTTATGCAGCATGATCTGTCATGTTTCCAACATTTAGGCTGACTAGAGCAGCACGTGTTTCTTGTGTGAAAAAGTGTAATGACAGCTGCAATCACCCACTTTGTATTTGGCACCCTTAGCAATTTTGCACGCATATTGCACATGGTGCGTAAGAAACATTGCGTGAGAATGTCATCTGCGGACGCTGTGCTAGTGACACTTAGTTTACATGCAACGAATCTTAAGATTTTCATTAACACGATCTTCAGATTGATATTTGATTTTGTTCACAAGATAACTGATGATTTTACCTGAAAAGTCTGATGACAAGTTAGTCAGGTATAGCATGAGCTCCCAACTGAAAAGTCTGATGACAAGTTAGTCAGGTATAGCATGAGCCCCCAACTGAAAAGGCTGATGACAAGTTAGTCAGGTATAGCATGAGCTCCCAACTGAAAAGGCTGATGACAAGTTAGTCAGGTATAGCATGAGCTCCCAACTGAAAGGCTGATGACAAGTTAGTCAGGTATAGCATGAGCTCCCAACTGAAAGGCTGATGACAAGTTAGTCGGGTATAGCATGAGCTCCCAACTGAAAGGCTGATGACAAGTTAGTCGGGTGTAGCATGAGCCCCCAACTGAAAAAACTTTAAAGGTGAACTTGCACAAAAGTTTATTAGATTTTGTCAAAAAGTGTCAGGATTTCTTCTTATTTGAGATTATTTTTGATGTCTGAGGTGATTTGACTGATAGGATGTTTCAAGATTAGATTTGCCAAAATCTGACCTCAGTTTAAAAGACCAGATTAAAAGAATGTGCAATTATATTGTTTATAGTTGTGAAGAGACTGACAGAATAAAGATACATAACGCTGCAACTTGAAAGTTGACTTGGAGTTTAGTAAGTATAAATAGCTGATATTGACTACAGCACCCATAACGACTAGAGATGTTATTTTCCACATATTTTTATGTTGAACTTAATTTTGAGACATCGTGACAGTCAGATCACTTCAAAACATCAAAAGCAATTGCAAATGATAAAAATTATCAATATTTTCTAATAGAATTGACTAAAGTTTTGTGTAAATTCATGTTTGAATAAAAAAGCACATGAATGATTGGGCTGTGACATGTTCTGTTATTTTATAAACTGTGCTCTCTGTATATATCTGTATTAAGCATCTTTGATACTTTTAAACTTATTACACTGCCTTCCGAATATCATAAACTGTGTTTGGGAATGAAAAACGGTAGCGCCACCAAAATTGGTGCTAGCAAAGAATCAGCGATCAGCTAGGTTTTCTTTCATTTTGAGCTCGCATACCGCACCACTTTAGCACGCGTATAATTTTACTGCACCAGTTCGGATGTAGTTCAGCATGCACCAGTCAGCATGTGAGAGTCAGCATAGCCAATGAAGTATGCACTAATTAGTGTTTGCCCAACGTTTCAAGTAACAGTAGTAATACATATACACATATGATACTGGCACAATGTAGCGAGTTGCTTTAGGCTGAATATCTGTATAAATCATATCAATGTATGTAAATATGAAAACAATAATAAAGATCTGAACTTTAGACAAATCTAAAAATTTAGTTTTTATTTAAAGTATCTATAATTTATGCAAAGAGATTTCAGTACCTAATAATATGCTTCAAGTACTGTAACTGACTATTTAAAAGTACGAAACTGCAAGTCAACAAGGTAGAATAAAATAAATAACTTTAATAATATGATTGTGCTGAAAGTTTGAAAAAAATATTATCATAGCCTAAAATCCTTTGCAATGTGCTAACTGTGGTTATATTGAGATCATTATTTTGAAATAATTACAAAAGTTTTCATATTTTCTCTTAATTTTCAAGAAAGAAATGATTCATTTTTATAATACTTGATGCCAAATTAGTAGCAATAAAAATGAACATAAAATAATAACATTCTGGCATATTTATGAAAGTCAGATTGGTGCTTTAAAAATTCAATAAACAGCATCAGTATGAATTTCAAACATTAAGGAAATCACTTTTACTTGATGTGAATGCATTATGACAGTTTTTTAGTTAGCTGCGAAATAGGTCTTGTTTGACAGAGCATAATAAAGTCGTATATGCAAGAAATAAGGAAATACGTACATTTAAATATTACAGGAAAATCTATCCATTAGATATTTGCCAATTAAAGGGGCCTGAAGAACTCATGAGATAGTTTGAGCAACTACTAAAAGTGCTAGCCTTAGGTCCTTCTAACCCTTTGCCTACCAAATAATGTACGCAGCCATTCTTAACTGAGTTTCAGATACATGTACATCTCGTCAGCAGCTATTTTTAGTAAATGCTAAATTTATGCAAGTTAGCTAGTTAACCATCAGCCAATGAGCAGCATAGACCACAAATCAATAAACCGATTTGAGTGTATATAAACTGTTTCTATGCTTTGTGCATACACATCAGCCTTGAATAACAAACTAGTGTATTAAAAATAAGTTTACTGTTAACATCAGAGATATTCAGATTACGATTGAAATACTGAGGTAAGTAATTGTAAGGAGCTGTCAAATTTAAACTTGTGAGACTACAGTAGTAATTTAATATAATTAATATATAAATTACATTAGAATTTAAAAGTAAACAATTTTTTTTATACATTCGATTATTATTAATGATTACATCAGTTTATGTTTTTTTTTCATTTTTTTGTTGAAAAAGGTATTTAATTGAGTTGCTATAAAAGCTGCTGAACATGCTCTTACTATTTTTCTATTTTTGCTTTCAGAAAAAAACATGAGAGACTGCAGAACTGAAAACCAAGAAAATGTGCCCTTTAAATATTCCCAACGAATACCAACACTTGAAGAGTATTATAAAGAGAGAATCTGCAGCAAAGATGCTTCTGCAGATCATCATGTCAAGAAATCAGGGATAATCTACATTCAAACGGAGAATAAGAGAAAGATCGCTGTCAAAGCTAAAGTCTATAACAACAACACAGATCATTACATTCTACTCAGCTCTAAGTCTAACACTAGTCAGAAGTATGTTAGTCTGCGAAACACTCATGTAGTTCAGGAGGGAGATAACTCTATTAGAGTCACACCTAACAAAGACATAGATGGACAGACTCTATTTTGTACCATACCGAACAGTAAAGACATTACATCATGGCTTGAGGTGTTTAAGTCAGTGGATAACTCTGCTGCTAAGTTATGTTCTAGAATTCCACTAATGCCTATATTGGTAGAGAGTGATGATGAATAGCATAATTTCCAACTTTTTTCTAATTATTAACTTTTGATATTACTTTTTGTTTGATAGTTCTGAACATTTAGTTTTATATTCAGCTTGGGAAAAGAGTTGAGACTGAACTCAACTGAAGATAAAGTGACTATTAGTTTGAATAAACATGGGTTTTAACAGTGATTCACTAAATATGTGAGCTTGATAAATAATTTATATCATATTTATCAATAAAATTTTGATATGTTTGAAAAAAACGCATGACCGAGAATTTACATATTTGAACTCAAGTAAGCACAAAGCATATGCTTGTATAGCGTTTTGAGCAAAGTCTGACTCTGAGACTGCAAAAACTGTCAATAAAGCTCAACAGTTTCAAACACAGACTTCTGCTTGCAACTGTTGATGTACAGCTAGCTTAATCTGTTGGAATGCACTTTTAAAATAGCCGCAAATCAAACATATTAAACATGCCAATGCGGACCTGCACCTTCCTCGTCAAACAGAATTCGAAAATGACAGCTATCCAGAATAAACAAGTTCATAGCCTAAGTTCATTAGCCTTTGTTAGTGGTGGCTCTTTAAGTAGCACTACTTCTCCTACAATATGTCCAAGTATTTTAGTTATCTATGCAAACTTACATCATATGCGGTAATATGAAACAAGTTTTAACAAGGAGAAAGAATATTCTAGCCATTTGTCATTAGAACTGTAGTAAGTAGGCTTTATTTTGCTACCTTCCAATACAGTACGTTGTTTCTGCAGTGATGAAATTTCAATTTTAGAAAACACTTTCCAACGACTACAGAATTATAAGAAAGTAACATTGGAAGAATAAAAATCTGAAGTGAGATATTTGCACTCATTTATGTAATGATACACTTATAGTACACTCATGCATGTAAGAGTACATTTATAGCATATTCATGCGTAAAATAGTGCACTCATGATACATTCATGTAGATTATAGTAAACTCATTGCCTACTCATTCATCTATGTAACAGTACAGTCATAGTACACTCATGTATGTAGTGATACAATCCTAGTACACTCATGCATATAACAGTACAACTATAGTATACTCCTGGATATAATGGGTACACTGATAGTATACTGATGGATATAACATTACACTCAATGTAAACTTATGTGCAGAACACTTGTAGCCTACTCTTGTATATATCGGTACACCCATATAAAGCTTTCAAATAGTCAAACTTTGCTTATAAATATTTACATGTGTTTCATTTTTTCACAAGCTAAGAAGTGATGAAAGGTTTTATTAAGTTTTTTGTAATGTGGTTCTGTTTTGTCATTTTTTACATACATGTAGGTTTCTTGAAGATACTAAAATAATAAGATTTACTCAGAACTAAAATGTATGATATAAACACAGTGTTGTTCTCCGTGGCTCTGGCTTAATTAGTAATAATGCCTTGAAAATGTTGAAGTACCCTCCCTAGGAAGAGTTAGGAAAATTTAACTGATTGAAGTACCCTCCCTAGGAAGAGTTAGGAAAATTTAACTGATTGAAGTACCTCCCTAGGAAGAGTTAGGAAGATTTAACTGATTGAAGTACCTCCCTAGGAAGAGTTAGGAAGATTTAACTGGTTGAAGTACCCTCCCTAGGAAGAGTTAGGAAGATTTAACTGGTTGAAGTACCCTCCCTAGGAAAAGTTAGGAAGATTTAACTGGTTGAAGTACCCTCCCTAGGAAAAGTTAGGAAGATTTAACTGATTGAAGTACCTCCCTAGGAAGAGTTAGGAAGATTTAACTGGTTGAAGTACCCTTCCTAGGAAGAGTTAGGAAGATTTAACTGGTTGAAGTACCCTCCCTAGGAAGAGTTAGGAAGATTTAACTGATTTAAACCTAATTACCTAACCTACATGTACCCAGTAGTTTTACACAAACACATTGTTGCTGTGTACTTATGTCTTGATTAACAACTATAACTGCATGCAAGCCTTGAAATACCAAGTTAATGCCTTTAGACATTTCCTTTAACTGTATAAGAAAAAATTGTGGTTTGTCTAATTAGATCTGGAACCCAAAAAGTCAATCAAGAATATTTTAAAGAATCAGATATAATATTACCAGACGATAGATATGACTATTCGATTTTTAACAGCTCTCATATTTATTAAAGTTTTAAAGAAGACTTTGATGAAAAATTTGCGGCAGTTTTTATGAGATATATATTCTTATTGACCAAACAGAAAAAGGTTATTAAAAATACCTGGACAAACTTGAAAATCCTCTATCGATACATTTTTAGCTATTGCATCGTTAAGCTTACATGTATGCATGTAAATAGCAGATGTAAATATATAGCAGATGATTTTGTGTATCATTTTAAATGTTTGTATTTTTTTAACATCTGCCATGACTCAATTTATTAAAAAATATTTTTTGAAAAGTTTACAGTGAAATTATTTACACAATTACTAGCAGCCTTTCCGAAATCCTGACTGAAACTAAAAATAATAATTTGTGTTTTTGCAGATTAGCATAACAGAAATACAAAATCAGCCTAATCCTTGGTAGCATGGGATGGTGACATTGTTTAACTAGTTAATATAACTTGAAATGTTGATAGACGAATGATGGTTGAAGCAGTGTCATCAAGGAAAGTAGACTACTGTGATGGATAATTGGATAGCCTATAGAAGTTCAAGTTCTAAGCTAAATGTCTGATCCTCAGGCTACTGCAAGGAAACAGTCAATCATCTATCATCAACTCTCCCTGCTTGTAAAAATATTACTTCTGAAAAAAGTAGCTCTAGAGTGCTTATAGCTGGGAGCACAAACAGAGACACATGTATTTATGCACATTTCTGACATTTACGCTGACTAGAGCAGCACGTGCTTTTCATGTTAAAGGATGTAATGACAGCTGAAGCCTACTAGACTCGATGACCTTTGATAAATATTACACACGCAATGCAAATCGGGATTAAGAAATATTATATTGCGAGGGGGGTGGGGAATATCTAATAAGAATGTTGTGCAGGGATCTGTCAAACATGTTGTCCAGGTGTTTAATGCGAATGTTATACAGTCATCTGGTAAAAATGCTATGCAGGTGTCTGTGCAGTGCTGTAAAGACAACATTCATCCAAAAGCAATATCCATAGATATGGTAAACCCTAGATATGCGAATAATCAAAATAAGTGAGGACTATAAATTATAGGATGACACAACGTCATGGTGATGTGAATCACCATGAGTAAATCAGCTGATCTATGAATTCCTATTGACTTAGCACTAAAAACTGCACAATTATTCCTTAGTTTGTGCATTTGAGACCACATAGTTTATTGAAAATATATAAAACCGACTGGATGAGAAAGACAAGAATCTTACACACATGGTAATGGATAATACCAATGATTTAGAAGCTTCTATAATTTATATTATTGATAATACAAAGCGTGACCAACTAAAAATTAAACTAATAGCAAACTAATGAATCAACTGAGATTTAGAAGCAGTTAAGTTGGACCACTGTATTAAACACCCTTTAGACATGACTGAAAATAACTAGACGAGATAGTTTTTGTCTAAGGTTGGTTGAACTATATTCCTGCTTTGAAGTGGCATAGTGTATTCTGATTTTAATATAGCAATTACAACCAGATGCATACAGTTAGCATTAGGACTAGGTGTGATATCTGCTTTTATGAACAGTGCTCGAAGTGCAGATCTAAAGCACTGCACATCCGAGTTATTGTTATAGGCACCCTTAGATCGTATCTTGGAAAACAGAGTCTCAATGTGATCCTGGTTGATCTTCAAGGTTAGGAAGTAGTTGATGTAAGGGTAGTTGCTGAAAAAATATTGAGCAATGCCATGTACAGATTTGGCTGCTGACTCAAAACCAATGATGAAGGTTTTCCTTTTATTTTCCACTAGCAGCTTTCCGCTTGGTGCCTTTAATTGGCATAGATAGCTTACGATATTGTTGAGAACTTCTTGTTTTGAGTTGAAGTTTTGTCTTGTTATGGGAAATTCAAGATATACCTAGGGTGTTATAGTCTCCTCTGATACATTTCACTAAGAATTTGGTCTTATTTTTACGTTTATGACTTGAAAACTAGCATGTCAAGCATGTTTTCACTACTAAACTCATTGCTCAATTGAAGGCTCTGATGCTGTGATGCACATCACTGCGACGTAACGTCGTGAAAACAACAGACAATTATGTGCTTCAATTTTTCTCTATTGTAATGATAGCTGTTCACCAATCTATAGTTTACTATATCTATGGCAATATCTTATCAATAAGATCAATTTATGTAATTTTTCTGTAATAATTATATCCATCCACTATTTATCAATCATTGCTACCGCATGGTTATATTTATAGCTATTTTCCTCTTTACTGATCTTTTATTAAGACAGTTTGTTTTGTGAACAGTGGCTCATAAACACACACGTTTTTGATAGCATTGTGAATAACTGATTGGTCCATCTAACTAAATTCCTTATTACAATGGTTATTAAAGTGCCATTATTTCTTCATGACACCTGCACTGGTTGTATCTGCATAAACCAGGTGATGAGGTCAAGGTTATTTTCTATGATGTTTACTGTCTTTCCTGGAGCCAATGTCAGATATTGGGAAAAATATTGCATTAGTCAGGATTTGAACAAACAACATTTAGCCTGACAGACTGACACTTCAACACCTGCACCAATTGACCATTTTCAGATATTTCAGAATAAATGTGAAAATACTTATTACACATGACGATCTCTCATGGTGCACTGGACTGCCAGGGTACTTGTTACTATAACGGCATGGTAATCATTTCTGATAAATTTATCAAATGCCAAAAGTGGATTTGTCTCCTTATGATTGGGTTTACTGTTGGATAATCTATGACATTGCTTGCTGTTGTTGCTGTTGTACTCAACAATATTTGCAAAAGCTGGTTTATAGTTTTGGTAGGGAAGATGAGAGACAAATATCAATGGAATAGTCCCACGACCAAACACGAGCGAAACCAGTGTTTGGGAGCTTTATGATAAATGCATATGTGCACACAACTCCCGAAAAGTATTCATCAACGGCCATACCCAAACCCTTGTAATGAAATCCCATCAAAAAATTTAACCATTTTGCTGTGGAGTCGTTTAAGTATAATAATGATACAAAACATATATAAACCTATTTAAATATGTTACCAATTCTTTTTAATTTGTAGACAATATCCTAAACCTTACCCATCTGATCAGATTATACATAAATAGACAGATTAATTTGGCCTAAAATTGCTATTATATAACTTTGACATGCCTTTTTTAATCAAAATTAAGACTGGCCAACGAAATACCGAGAAGGCCGTGAGATAGAGTAGAACCATTAAGTCAGGCGCATTTCACAAGAAAAATGTGCACATTTCACCAATATATAGAATTATCAAATTGTCGAAGGTTTCTGTAACTAAATAATATGTAAATAAATAACAGTAATAAATAAATAAATAGTAATAATAAATAAATGTTAATATTTTTTCACATGCGTCGAAGTATCAAGTCTGCGTTAAATAAGAAATTACTATTAGCCTGATTATTAATTATTTTATGATGTTGCTTTTAAAGTTTTTACGAAAAAGATAAAAAAGCTTTAGAATTGGTCAACCGACTTTGATACGATCAAAGACAACAAAATGTTAATTGTTAATTGATGTAATTGAGTTTTTATTAGTACGATTTGTAGACACTTTTCTACTGGTTCCTTGTTATTATGGGTTCATAAGGATCAAAGATGTTAAATTGGTGGTCAAATAGAGGTGGCGTTCAATTAAAGGGTGGATCTCTCTTTTGCAACCCTTCTTCTATAGTGGCAGTCAAATAGAGATGGCGTTCATATAACGGTTGCATTCAAATATAGGTTTTACGGTAACTATATATTACGCATCAACACCATCATGTTCAACTAAGAGTCCATAAACTACATACAATTATCCTGAAGATTCCTGAGGAGCTGACCACTTTCATAGAAACAACATTAACTCATTATAGCCAAAAGATCTGTCGCTGTCACTAGTAACAGCTTATTCTTTTTGAAGCATTCACATTGTTACAGTTGTTCTGTGTGATTCTCTGCTGAGTATAATATCAACAGTTTTACTTATTTGATCATGTGGTCTTTTTTTATAATCACTTGCTGTCACCTGTCATTCACCGGTGGAAACTACAACATACAATGCCTGTTATAATTACCAATCAGTAAGCCTGTAAAATAAGTTTTCCTCTCATGCAGGTCCTAAACTATAAAACCACCTTTTTCTAGACATTTTATTAGCCAATTAAATGCTAAAGTTCAGCACACAACCTCAGCAGGTGATATACATAAGAATTCATCTCAACTCCTTTCCAATTAGCACAAAATATGTAAGAGTTTAGCAATCTGTAGAGTGGGATGAGTCATAGAAATATGGAGCATAATTTACTCTAGTTTATATGAAACCAGTTGAATGCGGGGTGTTGTCCGGGTAACAGAAAAGTCTTTGCAAAGAAAACTCATTTTTATTTAACATACACAACAATTACCACTCTAACTTTTAAACTTCATATCATGAGAAGAGTGTTGTGTGCTGTTCAAACAATTTGAAAGCAAAATCAAAAAGCTATAAAGGTTTTTAAATGTAAAAAATGAGTAAGTGATGGCCAGCTACAGTTTTTTTGCTACAATGATTACAATGAGAAATGATTGAACACTGATACAATTATACGAAGTGAGAAAACAAAATAAAAATCATGAATGGGCTTAAATAATAATAGCAATGGTTACACAGAAGTGTGTGTGTATAAAAAGGTTACTGCTGTAATCGAAGCTATCGTATTCCAAACATTGATTACAACGATACTGGTACCTCTCGATACTGGTACAAACGAAAAAAGATACCGGACTGTTTTTGTCAAATGCTTTGTTTGACCGAACAGAGGGAGAATGTAGACGCAATTCCTACTTGAAATAATACATCAGTCTATGTGTATAAGTATTAAATTTAATAATGTAGTTCTTAGTGATCGCAAAAAAGAAAAACAAAAAATCACAGCTGTTAATAGTACATTTGAAATTGAAACGTTTCACTTTAACACTGTAAATTAAACAAAATAGGTAATGAACTTTGAATTAACTTTTACAAATTGTTAAAAAAGCAAAACAAATACAAAAGGTAATTTAACTAATAATAAAAAGTGCATTCGGATTTAGCGCTAAAGATACCGTAGATAAAATAGCTAAGAGTGGCAAGAACGACTTAGCTGCGCGTATATTTGCCAACTTGCGGTTGCAATCTTTGTGAGTTGAAATCTATCGCAGACCGCATTTTTCATTTCTAGATTGATATAGCTATAAACAGAAGATAAACTTTGAGATTTATATAAATGTATTTATACAGTGGAAATAGTTTAAGTTAATTTGAGTTATTTTTCATTATTAATGAGTTATCTTTATAATATCTACCAGCTTTTTATTATTTCTTATAAAACTACAATGTTTAAAGGACACTTCAGAGTTTTTTAAAAACATTTTAGAATATGATTGTTGCTTTTCAAGTGCAGTTAAACTTTAAGAATGCAGAATTAATTTGTTTCATAAATTGTTTGAGATCGTAAAAATATTACCACAAGACTTTATGATCTATTTCCTTATGCAACAAAAAATACTACTACAACAGTAATAATATATTAATGAACACTGGTGATAATCACAGATAAAGATAAAATAGATACATCTTGCTAGTGTAACTGTAACTTACGGACTCAATTGGTTTGGTGTGTTTAGTCAAAGTTTCTATAAGTCAACCCTACTGAATCATATTCTCGAAGTAACAATCGTTACTACTACTTTATTTTTATGTCCACCAATATATTTGTTTACAGATCATACAGAGCCTCACCAGATTGAGTCAAAGATAATGCAAAAAGTTTTCATAATGTAAAAACATGATGCAAAGAGTTTTCAAACAGAACATAATGTAATATTTAATTATGGTTATTTAAGCGAAGTCCAACTTCTCAACGTCCGCGGTGTCTGAGGAACAAAAGAGTAAAATATAGGAACATGTGTATGAAAGCTGTGAAAGCTAATGGCTATTGATTAACATACTGAAGAATTACATCACCAAGCTTGTACAACAGCTGTCAGCAAAAGTTCAAACGCGACCGTCATCTCCCCAAACAAATCCTTGACTGAAATGGCTATTTTAACAGCCATACAAAATCCTCATTTGCATCCCCTACTGATAACCTTGTATGTTAGCCCACCATATTTTCAGCCAAGTCTTTAAAGCTAGTATAGTAATTCCTCGCTACTTCGTAGTTCACCTTTTTGTGTTTTCAGTGCATTGCGGGTAAATAATATTCTTTAAAATGCTAAAAAAACAGAATATTGAAATAAAATGCATAAAGTACATAAATCTGTCTTATTCTCTAGCCTCATGGAATTCTTTCGGAAGCATCCATGTGCTAGCAGTCATCACAGTTTGCTACGTACTTTCAAATCAGTTTGTTATGTACTTACAGAGCAAATTTATATGGTAGAGCTATTGTAAGTAGGCCTACATATTTTCTAGGTTTCTTAATGAATTTTTTGCAGTTCATCCCCGCCTCTTTTTGATAAAAAAATGTTTTGTAGGTTAATTCTTCTGCAACCAAAGTAATTTATTTACCGGGACAATTACACATTTGGTACAACCTACTAGTTGACAAGGACACATATAACTTGTTACAACCATTGAACCGCACACTCTACAAAACAAACTCTTTGATACCAAATTAATCAGCATCATGATTTACAACAGCTGATGCCATAAATGTGCCACAAATGTGTTGCCGAATGAACTCGAAATTTTTGGCCATTTTTGCTACAATCGTGAGAATTTTGAAGTCGGGTGATTTGCCGATATTGTTACAGCTTATGACATCATTATTACTGCTAATCCCTCTCAGTAGTACTATTGTCTAATAAAAAGCATCAAAAGTCCATTGATCTGTAATTAGTGAATATTGGTCTATTGACTGGCCAAAACTAAGAAGAAACTGTGATAAAAATGAAGCTTATGCAAATCTAAACTATAATCAGGATGGGTTGTAAATATATTTTCTATTGCCCAACACATGCAGATAATTGTCTCCTTTTGTTTGAGTTCAGATACAATAGGATAACTTATTAACAACTCACTGGTCAGAAATGTTTTGTATGAAGCCTACTAAAGTCACATCAGGCGGTTATTTGCAAACGCTTTGCTAAGCCGCGCCACGGCGACTTTCACGGTATTGAACGAGTTGATGGAATACATTTTGTGCAAGCGTAAATATGCGCAGGATAGATAAGACAGGCAGCTGTTAGTGCTATACCCATACATATGCTCCAAAACACTGCAATTAGATTGATCAATGAGACTTGGCAACAGCTGATTAAAGACCAAGGGATAGAGACAC
This sequence comes from Watersipora subatra, assembly GCF_963576615.1. Lineage (NCBI taxonomy): Eukaryota > Metazoa > Bryozoa > Gymnolaemata > Cheilostomatida > Watersiporidae > Watersipora > Watersipora subatra. The sequence goes on from NC_088717.1 coordinate 4,501,668, forward strand.
TTGCTAGCTTTTCTATAATCGTTATCGAAGCATTAGCGTTGTAGATTACAGTCAACACCTTATAACAAGAAACTAATGTACCTGTATTTCTATTATATCAAATTTAAAAACACTGAAAAAAAGCTAAAATTTATGAAAAAATTGAGAAAAAACCATTACTGTAAATATTAATATTATGCTTTACATAATAAAATATTACATAATGAGATATTCTGCTTTACATATTTTAAATAATATAGTTGATAAATAGTGCAAGCAGAGCGTATAGCATTTACAAAGCAGTGTGCACTGGTATAGTTTTACAACTATTCTATTAATGAGATGAAACTATCTTTCTAAATAAAAAGCTACATGTGATGCACGCTAAAGACAATGTACGTTCATTGTTCAAATTAAAAAAAAATTTCACCGAGTTGCCGTAGGTATGAACTAAAGGTTTGTTTCAGTTGATACAAAGGAGTTGACTGTGACAATGTTTTCTTTACTGCCAAGCTCTAATCGTTTATAATTAAGGCTCATTGCTTGGCAACTTTCTCACCACTGCATATACGTTGAGCATACACCGAGAGGAGGATGGAGTTTCGGTGGATGGACGGTGTTTAGATCAGCATGGCTAGTTGAAGTAGCAGTTAGTAGTAGTTGTTGTCTTAGTGCAGTTAGGATTTGCTTGGCTAGTAAACAGTTGGTTAACTTACCAACTTCACGAGTACATACTACTTCAACCCTTTTTTTCTCTCGTTCCTTTCTTCGTCTCTTAGCTTTGGAATGGAGTCTTCTCCGGTCCAAAGTTGAACTGCTTTCAGTTACTGGAGCCAAATCTGGCTATCATCAAGGTAGGTCGCCGCTAGTTTGGTTTGCAGCAATCAACATGCGCTAGGAGAACTTATATTATTTTAATTGTCAGATTAAAGTGTTTAGGGCATCTTAATGTCTTAGAACTGTAAATATTAATATAGATATATTGTTATATGTTATTAACGTTTATGTGTTAGCAAACTGTTAGCCCAACAAGCTGATGTTGACTGTGTATTGATAGTTGTAAACATGCATTTTCAAATTTTCACGTTTTTAGTTGGTTGACTTTATACAGGTTGACATATATAGTTCCACAAAAACTTCTGTTTGAAGAAGTGCAAGTAAATATAATTCGTATGCATCAGCCGCTGCTAATATATCGCAGATGAGGAAATAAATTTTTCCTTATATTTCTACACTTGTTCAAAGGTTTTTTCTTAACTATTTATGCCATGTTATCCGTTGTCCGCTAAGGATAGCCACAAAACTACGCATGTAATATAGTTGTGAGTATATCACTAGGGGCTTTCCTGTTTAAGAGTAGATTTGTAAACTTATTCTATTCTGTCTGTGAACTGCAAAGAAATTTATAAGTAACGTGATTACTATATGTAAGATATTTTCTAAAACATAGTTGGTATTGATAAGTACACATTCGACGATTTCTGAAGAGCTACCATGTTCTGCTGTCATGGGTTTGCTATCTTTATGTATCTTGCAGCTTTCTTTTTGGTTGTTGTTACCAAATAACAGTTAATTTCAAATGGCTACTTATAACAGCAAATTAGCATCTGTTATTATAGTTTTAACCTTTCTTGCGTATCTAGGATATCCTAAATTTTCTGAAGTCCTACAAGAGAACACGACTAATCATATGGTACCAATGATAATGTTTATCAACGTGCAGTGTGATATTCTTAACTTCATGCAATGTGTGTGTTGACAGGCAGCAGATTTGAAATATCCCTTCCAATGTTAGCTGGTTGGTGGTTCACGGTTGGTGGTAAATAGAACTGACGCATGAAAGGTCAATGACCCTTGTTGGTGTATTCTTTACTTAGCTGATTAGTTGTTCAAAGGTACATCTAATTTTATAGCTGAAGACTTGCAAGAGGGGAAAACTTCCAGTGCGTGTTTTTATTAAACACCTGGGAGTCTCAAGGCTTACTGATTGCTAGTTATAATAGGTGTTGTATGTTGTAGCTTTCGCCGGTGAGTGACAAGTGACAGCAGGTGATTGTAAAAGAATACCATCTGATCAAATGAATAAAACTGTCTATACTGTACTCAGCAAAAATTCCTTCAGAACAGCTGTAACAGTGTGAATGTTTAACAAGAGATAAACTGTTACAAGTGACAGGACGGAGATCCTTTTGATGTAATGAATTCATGTTGTTTCTATGAAAATGGCCAGCTCTTCAGAAATCACTAGCTACGCCCAGACCTTGAGCCAGCCTTTTCTATCATATTAATCAAGTCTAATTTATTTTAGTTATATTAAAAGGGTTAATTGTATATTGTTTTTGTGCTCTTAGTTGAATATGATGGTATTGATGTGTTATATAGTGATATGGAAAGACAAGAGAGGATAACTTACACATATTGTCACCATATATAACACAGTTTCATTAATTTCTTCCTGGTGTTGTTCAGATTTTATAAATTAAACTCAATTCTACAAAATTGTAATATTTTGACTTCTTTATGTGTCCCTTCTTGGTCATAGCTGGTAGCTATATGTGCTGACTTTCCAATTATGGATAGAGATGATTGCAACTGATGAAAACCATATTGGCATCCACTCATTGTTAATCTTACACCTATGCTGCTGCTCTCTCTCTCGTCAAATATACTGAAACAAACAATAAAGTTTTCGACCTTGTCAGAAGTAATCCAGTTCATTATTTAGGAAAGGTGTGGTATAGCCTTTAGTAAATTAGTATATCAGTTCAGTATGACAGCAGTTATTGATTACAGTAAGATGACTACGATTAGACAGTAGCTAAACCAAGTTGGAATAAAAATTACTTGTGTCTGAATATTATTTATTTGAAAATAATTATTTATCTAAATAATGCAACTGGCATATTATTGGAGTGTTAAGTTGTAGTACCAAAATAAAGTTATTCAGATATTGAGTTAATAAAATTGGTACTAAGGAACTAAATTATATTTATTTGAATATAATCAATAATTCAAATCTGAAATCTAAATACTTGTTCAAAATTCTCCTGGATAGTTATTTGGTTGTTGACCACATTATATTCTCATACAGGTGTCTTATACTGTTTCATTGATATTTGTGATTCATCTTCTCCTTAACAGAACTATATACCAGCTTTTCCACATTTTATTGAGTACAATAGCAACCGTTTTGTAGATTATTATACTACTACTCTAATCACTGGTAGATAATCTCATGAGTTATCCAACAACAGATTCAATCATGAGGAGACAAACTCTCTTTTGTCATTTTATAAATTTATCAGAGATGATCATCGTACCATCTATCAATAAATAACTTGGCAGCCACAATGCTGTCAAAAGTATAGATGTCTATTAGCCACTGTTCACAAAACAAACTTACTTAATACAAAATCAGTACAAAATAAAAGGCAATCTTAAGTTATTTTATATATTTCAAGTAGTTTTTGTAAGTTATTAGCACAATGGTAGGAAGTGTGTATCTATATATATAAAAATGTAAGTGTCTCTCATTTGTAAGTCCAGTTATAACAATAAAGTTTTAGGAGTGAAAATATCACTTAGTACTAGAATTGAACTTGGACACCCAACCCTACAGACATGCGTGTCTATCCACCACACCACACGACTTGTCACTCTATGAAATAATTGTGCACATACTTATTACAACCACCAACTTTCAATGCTGATTACCCTAGGACACTTATATTTCGCTAGTATTTAGTTTCGTGAGTAGCACACAGAGTAAAATTTCGCTGTAACTTAATTTCGCGGATCTGATGAGTGCGAAAATATAGTGATGTGAAAATTAATGCAATAGAACAAACATATTTGGATTCCTCAGGTCCAGTTCACTAGTAAAAATTTTTTTTCTATTTGTGACTAGTTTGTATTTGTGAACCGCGGGTAGAAATGTGTGGGCGAGATCGACAATGCAACTTGATCGCTTGCTGCTATTTGTTTCTTGGACTATCAATGACCTCTAGGTCCTTGCCCTTGCTGCCGTGACTGATGTGGCACCAATATTATATCTCAAGTATTTATAGCATGCGGTGGCCATGGCCCAAGGCTGTTATTGTTTTTGGTTGGTAATAAAATTCATCGCTACAATAATTATTATTCAATTTTATGACTTTCCCTACCAGACTTTCATCCTCATCAGTTACAAATTCAGTGACTAAACTAATATCATCATCTTCCTCGTTTGTCTTGGTTTTTCCACAGGCCCGTATTCCCTGGGGCGGCTGGCCGGTTGAGCCACCCAACTTTTCAGGAATTTTTGGCAGCTAAGTATAGTCAAACTCGGAGAACTCGCCTTGGGATAAAATGTAAAATTTTATCACGAACACTTGGTTAACTCGAATGGATTTGTTTGGTCCGTTCCCACGTAATGATAACCTGCTTTAGATAACTCGACCTCAATATCATTAACTCGAACAGTTATTTGCCCAACGGCTACGGGAACAATTTCTATCGCTGTAGAATATCACTTTATTCCAAGCCAGAGAGATAAACGTTAACTTTTAATAGTTCTTGGGAGTCATTATTATCATGATTGGCAAAATATTTTTGTTCACGACTTTTATAAAGGTTTGCAAAAGGTCACGTTTTACCAAACATCCGTTTGGCAATGGCCCAACGAAAGCGTAAAAACCTTCGGATGAACTAAAAAGAAAATCGGCAAAATTGATCTTTGTTGAAACGCTCAAAATAAAAAAGATGTTTTTTTTCTGAGCATTTCAACTGCGGTCAAGATTAGCCTATTTTAATCTGAAAACATCCTAGCAGTCACATCACCTAAAACAAACAAATATCAAATAATAGAAAAAATGTTTATACTTTCCGATAAAATCTTTTAAAAATTTATGTGAGATGCCCAGTTGAGGCCCTACATGAAAGAAACCTGTTGAGGGGGTTGATACCGCCCCTCCAAACCCCCAGATGCTCATAACTAGTCGCCTAACATTAGCTGCCTCAATTTGCAACCAGGGAATACAGGCCTGCTTTTTCAAAAGAACTTGTTATCTCAATTTGTTTTGCCACGCTGCTCAGTCGGCGTATTAGCTATAATGAGTTTAGCAGAAATTGCTCAATGAGCCCAACCACACACAAAGGTTACCTGCATTTCCAATATGAGGATTTTATTGTAGATATCAATGAACAAAGCTATTTAATTTCGCATTTTCGCTCGTGCGTTATGATAGTTTAGTTTCGCTCATGAAATTTTCGCGAAATGAATGACTCTACGAAAATGCGAAAGTTAGATGACGCGAATACATAAGTGTCCTAGGGTAGTTAAAATATCACACTTCATGCTTCATCTAGTACGCTTAAAGATAATGATAGTGTGAGGGATCATGACACTTTTTTTTCTAGCGCTTGCGCAAGTTTTAATAGTGGCTCTTATTATAGTAAAGATTTAGATTAGCTTAGGTTACTCAAATTTATTGGGTAAAGAAACTTAGTCAATTGAAAATAAATTTTCTATGCACAAACTTTTTTATTACCCGGACAATGCCGGGCATTTTCTAGTTGCCTATGAGGTAGGCTATGAACATGCCAATGAACATGTACAGGATATATTTAATATTTACAATTGAGCATTCTGTAGTTTTAATCATCTTACCTGATTCTTTCCATATACGAGCAACTTTTGAGTTTTGTTTTGAGTCTTGGATTATTACAATAAATCTATTCTGAAAAGCTTACAGTGAAATGGTTTGCGCAATCATTAACATTTTTTCAAAATCCTGGCTGAATCTGAAAAATTCTTTTTAGTTTCTTATCAGAGTAACATAACAAAAGAAGGAAGAGGTTCCTAAATCTTGTTAGCACGGAATGGTAACAGTGCTTAACTAGTGAAAATAACTGGAAATGCTGATAGAACAATAATTATAAAAACAGCAGCACTAAGGAATATAAGCTACTTTGATAAATAATTGAATAGCTTATAGAAAGAACAAATTCTAAGCTAAGTTTCTGATTCTCAGTCTACTGCAATAAAACAGTGAATCATCTATTATCAACTCTTTCAACCTACAAAACAATTACTTCAGAGAAAAGTAACAAGGTCTTATTGCTTGGAGCACAAACAGGAACACGTGTATTCATCCAGCAAGATCTGTCACGTTTCTGACATTTACGCCGAAGAGAGCAGCACGTGTTATTCGTGTAAAAAGGTGTAATGACAACTGAAGCCTACAGGGCTTTCTGATCAATAGTAAATATTACTCACGTAATGCAAATAGTGCGAAAGGAATATTGCGCGAACATACCCAGTGAGAATGTTGTACAGGTGTCATGTGATAATATTCTGCAGGTGTTGATTATTTTGCATACAGCAGGTCTCTGCATTTCCATCGACACATTTCCCAGAAGGACTACTGATCTTGGTTATACGATAAAGATTGCTGCTATCAACAAAACTTGAGTGATGTACTAGCTTGTTTGCATATGAGTTGCTAACTCTAAAACCTTTAGGTTGCTTGAGCTACATAAAGGACTTGACAACAACATGTCTAGCTAATTCTTGCTGAGGTCTATCTAAATACAGCAAACCCCTGGATCACAAATTTTTCGTTTTATGCTTCTTTTGCCTTACAATGTGGCACATGATGTATCTCATTCTCCTGTTACAGCATTTTATTTGCCTTACAATGTGGCACATGATGTATCTCATTCTCCTGTTACAGCATTTTATTTGCCTTACAATGTGGCACATGATGTTTTTCATTCTCCTGTTACAGCATTTTATTTGCCTTACAATGTGGCACATGATGTATCTCATTCTCCTGTTACAGCATTTTATTTGCCTTACAATGTGGCACATGATGTATCTCATTCTCCTGTTACAGCATTTTATTTGCCTTACAATGTGGCACATGATGTTTTTCATTCTCCTGTTACAGCATTTTATTTGCCTTACAATGTGGCACATGATGTATCTCATTCTCCTGTTACAGCATTTTATTTGCCTTACAATGTGGCACATGATGTATCTCATTCTCCTGTTACAGCATTTTATTTGCCTTACAATGTGGCACATGATGTATCTCATTCTCCTGTTACAGCATTTTATTTGCCTTACAATGTGGCACATGATGTTTTTCATTCTCCTGTTACAGCATTTTATTTGCCTTACAATGTGGCACATGATGTATCTCATTCTCCTGTTACAGCATTTTATTTGCCTTACAATGTGGCACATGATGTTTCTCATTCTCCTGTTACAGCATTTTATTTGCCTTACAATGTGGCACATGATGTATCTCATTCTCCTGTTACAGCATTTTATTTGCCTTACAATGTGGCACATGATGTATCTCATTCTCCTGTTACAGCATTTTATTTGCCTTACAATGTGGCACATGATGTTTCTCATTCTCCTGTTACAGCATTTTATTTGCCTTACAATGTGGCACATGATGTTTCTCATTCTCCTGTTACAGCATTTTATTTGCCTTACAATGTGGCACATGATGTTTTTCATTCTCCTGTTACAGCATTTTATTTGCCTTACAATGTGGCACATGATGTATCTCATTCTCCTGTTACAGCATTTTATTTGCCTTACAATGTGGCACATGATGTTTTTCATTCTCCTGTTACAGCATTTTATTTGCCTTACAATGTGGCACATGATGTTTTTCATTCTCCTGTTACAGCATTTTATTTGCCTTACAATGTGGCACATGATGTTTCTCATTCTCCTGTTACAGCATTTTATTTGCCTTACAATGTGGCACATGATGTTTCTCATTCTCCTGTTACAGCATTTTATTTGCCTTACAATGTGGCACATGATGTTTCTCATTCTCCTGTTACAGCATTTTATTTGCCTTACAATGTGGCACATGATGTATCTCATTCTCCTGTTACAGCATTTTATTTGCCTTACAATGTGGCACATGATGTATCTCATTCTCCTGTTACAGCATTTTATTTGCCTTACAATGTGGCACATGATGTATCTCATTCTCCTGTTACAGCATTTTATTTGCCTTACAATGTGGCACATGATGTATCTCATTCTCCTGTTACAGCATTTTATTTGCCTTACAATGTGGCACATGATGTTTCTCATTCTCCTGTTACAGCATTTTATTTGCCTTACAATGTGGCACATGATGTATCTCATTCTCCTGTTACAGCATTTTATTTGCCTTACAATGTGGCACATGATGTATCTCATTCTCCTGTTACAGCATTTTATTTGCCTTACAATGTGGCACATGATGTTTCTCATTCTCCTGTTACAGCATTTTATTTGCCTTACAATGTGGCACATGATGTATCTCATTCTCCTGTTACAGCATTTTATTTGCCTTACAATGTGGCACATGATGTATCTCATTCTCCTGTTACAGCATTTTATTTGCCTTACAATGTGGCACATGATGTTTCTCATTCTCCTGTTACAGCATTTTATTTGCCTTACAATGTGGCACATGATGTATCTCATTCTCCTGTTACAGCATTTTATTTGCCTTACAATGTGGCACATGATGTATCTCATTCTCCTGTTACAGCATTTTATTTGCCTTACAATGTGGCACATGATGTTTCTCATTCTCCTGTTACAGCATTTTATTTGCCTTACAATGTGGCACATGATGTATCTCATTCTCCTGTTACAGCATTTTATTTGCCTTACAATGTGGCACATGATGTTTCTCATTCTCCTGTTACAGCATTTTATTTGCCTTACAATGTGGCACATGATGTTTTTCATTCTCCTGTTACAGCATTTTATTTGCCTTACAATGTGGCACATGATGTTTTTCATTCTCCTGTTACAGCATTTTATTTGCCTTACGGCATCAACAAAAATGTTTCTCGAAATTCAAATTTGGCGATCGGTGCGCTGAATACATCGGAATAACAAAAGTACTAATATACTATTCGCCAAAATTCCCCCACAATGCCTGAAAGAAATATGATGCTCACTCTCTCTCAACTCAGAATTTTTCATGTTTCGTACATGCTTGATATTGCGGGAGTGAAATGAAAATGAATGAAAAGTAAGCAAAAGTGAAAATTTATTGTGCATTTTAGCGTTTAATATAATATTTACTATAAACTTTAATTTACTATGCATATATAACTATATATATATATATGTATAAATAACTTGAAATGGTTAGCCATGGATCTTCCGATTCATAATGGCATCAAAGGAAAACAGAAGAATCAACCATAATCATAAGCAGATCATTACTATTAAATACACTAAAACTACTGTAGGTAACTATAGTTAATAAGGTTAATCTTCTATTCTGTTACTAAAATATATGTACAGGTTGTATATAAAATTTTGATGTTTTTTACTGGAGATGTTTGCATAAGATAATTACTATAGGCTTCTATAACCCTTTATACAACTTTTTTGTCTAACGATGCCAACACAGGAATGCATTAATTAATGAATTAATGTTGCATGGCTGCGGTTCACTTTATTATACTTTAATACCTTCAATCTGTGTTTGTGAACATGAGGGTTACTGCAGAAAAATGAATAATGGTATTTAACGTAACCGGCACCCTTTAAAGTTCTAATATAATTTAACAATGTTGCTTGCTGGCATGTATGAGCCATTCATGCATCAGTCAAGCATGAGACAGCATGTGCAAAGCAGCATGTGCACGGCAGTATGCGCCAGTTACCAGGCACCAGTTGATACATGGCCAATGTTTAACGTAAAAAAAACATATATATTATATCTAAGTGTTTGTTACAGTGTTCTGTCCAGCTATAGCAATAAAGTTCAGGTTTTAAGAATGAAAAGTCTGCTTCACATGTAAACTTGGAACCCTTAGGTCTGTAAACTGGCAAGTTAATCCAATATACAAGCATATACAATCAATATAAGTACATACAAATATATAAATATTAATAATAGGCTGAAATCTTGTAATGTTTTGCAATAACAAAGAAATATAATTTACTACTATTAAAAAGGGGAAATAAATAGGCTTATATATCTATTTTATATATCTATTTTATACATCTATTTTATACATCTATTTTATACATCTATTTTATACATCTATTTTATACATCTATTTTATACATCTATTTTATACATCTATTTTATACATCTATTTTATACATCTATTTTATACATCTATTTTATACATCTATTTTATACATCTATTTTATACATCTATTTTATACATCTATTTTATACATCTATTTTATACATCTATTTTATACATCTATTTTATACATCTATTTTATACATCTATTTTATACATCTATTTTATACATCTATTTTATACATCTATTTTATACATCTATTTTATACATCTATTTTATACATCTATTTTATACATCTATTTTATACATCTATTTTATACATCTATTTTATACATCTATTTTATACATCTATTTTATACATCTATTTTATACATCTATTTTATACATCTATTTTATACATCTATTTTATACATCTATTTTATACATCTATTTTATACATCTATTTTATACATCTATTTTATACATCTATTTTATACATCTATTTTATACATCTATTTTATACATCTATTTTATACATCTATTTTATACATCTATTTTATACATCTATTTTATACATCTATTTTATACATCTATTTTATACATCTATTTTATACATCTATTTTATACATCTATTTTATACATCTATTTTATACATCTATTTTATACATCTATTTTATACATCTATTTTATACATCTATTTTATACATCTATTTTATACATCTATTTTATACATCTATTTTATACATCTATTTTATACATCTATTTTATACATCTATTTTATACATCTATTTTATACATCTATTTTATACATCTATTTTATACATCTATTTTATGCATCTATTTTATACATCTATTTTATACATCTATTTTATACATCTATTTTATACATTATTTTATACATCTATTTTATACATCTATTTTATACATCTATTTTATACATCTATTTTATATATCTATTTTGAAGTGCTGTAAAAATATATACTAATAATAATGTAGATAAACTTGAATAATAAATTGGTTTCCAATTATCAGAATCCTACTCCTTGAGCGAATCTTATATCGAGCACAAATAGGCCTACACCAGACCAAGAGATGAGAGCATGTTAAAATGGAGACTAGCTCTATACTCAATTTTCTTTATACACTATACTGAAAGTAGACAAGAACGATTGGTAAAAACAATGTTATAGTGTGAGCAACTTCTATCTTATGTATCCTGATAATAATTTAAACATATTAGTGGGAAATTTATATTACACGTATATAATAATTATTATGTTTTGGAGTCAGGTACAGAGCAGGTAGTTTGTATACTGCACTGCCACTCTATGCTAAAAACTCTCCAAAATTCTCATGAATCTGGTTCTGCATCTCATCTAACTTCTAAGTATTTATCATAACAGGTGAAGTAAAGCTTTAACCACAAATATATAAAATTTAAAACCTGTTTGTCCAAAAATTGTGTGATGGTGTAATAGCATGTAATCTTTGATTTAACAACACTATTTTATAAAATTTCAAGTCTGCATAGGTGAATGTGTCCAAAAGACAATGACAATATAGAATAAACAGAGAAAGCAGGCATTTTTCAACAAACTGTTATACATATTTTGTAATTTTACTGTTTGCTTCCATTAAAAATGTAATACATCTTTTATATGTATTTCAACTACCTGTCAAGTCATGTTATATCCTTTAATTTTAATTCAGAACAATTTGTGAAATGTTAAAATATTGTTTAGTAATTTTCGGAAATGTTACTTTCACTACTGTCATTATTACAATTATTGTTTCTTGTTGTCAATTAATAAATGATAGTCATAAGACTAAGAGAAGGTAATTTAAAAGATAATGATGAGATAATTGATTTGCGGAGGTCTTTTACCTACATCAGCTAATCTAAATAACCAATAGGCTATCTTAAAGATTTGGTAAATATTGCAGACAATACATTTCAAACAAACCAATGAGCACTCTTTGCCAATTTACAAACAAAAATTTTGCTGACAGCTTTTAAAGACGTAGAAACTCTATGCGAGTTATTAGCTAAATTTCACCCAATCAGCAGGCTGAACAATTAATCAATAAGCCGATGTAGGTATATATAAAGTCATTCCACACTTTCTACACACAGTCTAGTGCTAAGCTGTTGTATCAGTTAAACATATTTCAACACTATCAACTCTCAAGTTTTGGTTTCAATACTGAGGTAAGCAACTTCATTTTAACTTTTTATGTTTAGTTTTGCCATATTTAGCCTTCTGGGACTACATATGTTATTTAAAAATTCAAAAGTTTAACAAATAAGTAAAAATTTTGAGTATTAAATAATAACAACAAATTTTTGTTCAGTAGATTATATAGCTAATTTTATCTACAGAAAAAGAACTCAATTGAGTAAAACTTTACCTAGGGTGTAAAAAACCTGCAACCAACTGTTTAGTTTTCTTTTCAGAAAGAAACATGAAAGACAGCAATAAAGAAAACCAGGAGAATGTGCCAGTTGCAAGTCACCCAAGAATACCAACACTTGAAGAGTATTACAAAGAGATGGTTTGTAGTAAATACGTTTCTGCAGATCATCATGTCAAGAAATCAGGGATAATCTACATTCAAACGGAGAAAAAGAGAAATATTGCTGTCAAAGCTAAAGTCTATAACAACAACACAGACCACTACATTCTACTCAGCTCAAAGTCTAACACTAGTCAAAAGTATGTTAGTCTGCGAAACACTCATGTAGTTCAAGAGGGAGATAACTCTATTAGAGTCACACCTAACAAAGGTATAGATGGACAGACTCTATTTTGTACCATACCAAACAGTAAAGACATTGCATCATGGCTTGAGGTGCTTAAGTCAGTAGATAACTCTACTGCTAAGTTATGTTCTAGGACTGCATTGATGCCTATTTTGGTAGAGAGTGATGATGAGTAACTATCCAGCTCATGTTTTTGCTACAAGTTAACTTTGTTGTCTGTTATATACATGTAAGTTTACAATTGCACAATTTGAGTTATCAGACATATATTTTACAGCTGAGAGTAGCTGTTGCCTATTTATGCTGTTAAAAATGTTTATGCTGGGGCCTATATTGGTGCTTGAAGAAAACTTTGAAACTTGGTTTGTTAAATACATTTACATGCATTCAGTGAAACGGTGGTAGATTTCGCCAGAACTACAAATCAAAAATTCCATGTTGAAGTGGGTAAGCATCAAATAGACCCTATCGGGTTCAATAAGCATTATTCTGCAAGAGTGCGACTGTGACAACAAGTGCTTCCTATAGAACTCCAGAGACTCACCAAAGGAGTAGCTTATAACCCATTCTTGCATGTGGTTAGCTTTATCTGATTACACTGTGGCCTCCAAACCAATTCAAGGGTTCAAGAGTTCAAATAAACAATCTGCTGTTTAGATCAAATTTTGAGACTCAGTGTTTGACTAGCATTTTACACTTTTGGGTTATTAAACCACCCTCTTCTCATCTTTTATCTCACAAGTAAATTTTAAAATGATGTGTTTCAGATAAGTACCACTTCCAAGATTAATGAAATTTAGCATTTACATTACGAAAACCAATTCAAAAGTTTCTATGCATCTAATACTTTTTTTAGGGAAAGAAATGTTAGCAAAGTTTATGAGAATCTGATTATAAAATGGGTCATAAAAACAAGAAGAGTGATAATAGAAGTTTGTTGAATTATCTACTCAGAATCTGTAGTTTTGAAATTATCATCAGTTTTGATTATGATAATGTTATTGTATATTTCCAAGTACTTTACCAACTGATGCAAAGCCATTCAAATTTTTATGTCTTCCCCAAGACCTTTAGTTAAAGAGAATAACACAGCTAGTATTTTAATAAATTATAAAATAGTTGATCAACTCTGTAACCATAACACTGTGTATATCATAAGAAAACTTGCAAAAGAATGGATGCACTTGCTACAGTATTTGTAAAATGATGTTCTGGTTCAGGAGCAGTTGAACAGCTGCTTCGATTGTTAACAGACTATTGCAGCTGTTAGCATTTGGTTGTAGATGTTAGCTTATCTTACATTTCCTCAATGTAAGTCTGCATATTCTCACATACTGTTCTATTTCTGGTGAAACTCGGTGTCACAAAAAATCATTAAGGCAAAAGATACTGCTAAAATTAGCTTTTCTCTAAAAGGCCTTCTCTAAGTATTTCTATTCCAAGATACTTTTAGCTGATTCAACAAATGTTTGCATTAGATTATTTTGCAGAACCTACAGATTTCAACAGAAACTAACAAAAATTGCCAAGAGTTTAAGATTGAATAATCTAACTGAATTAGATTAAACCAATTAAAATTGTAAATATAGCATAAATATTTTGTAATATTACACAACATATAGTGGGTTTTTCCGTTGGTCTGTGCATGTAAATCTTTTTTTGAAGTTGTTTTATCCGGTACCTTAAAATCTCATGCTCTGCCATCGTGACTGAACAAAAGTTCAAAATATTATCTGAACTAAACAAATATTGTGTGAATCTATACAAAAACCGCCTAAATCAGCAACCATGAACAAGTGTTTTAACAGCACGCAATATCTAAAGGCATTTAACATTTCCGAGAAGAGTGTGATCATGCACTGTTTTATGCAAAATGGCATCATGACTTTCGCCTTTTTCTGATTTGCCTCAAAAGCCTCGCAGTAAATAAGCAAACGAACGTTGAGCAAATTTTGTAGCAATGAGTGCATCAATAATCCTATGTAAAAATGTCGTGTAAGAATGACGAGCAAGCGTGGTCTGGTTACCCAGCACTTGCGGTAACAGTTTCGTGGAAAAAAAACAGCTCTCAGCAAAAAGATCAATAATCTGGTATTAATATCCCAGTTTTTATCACACTGATGCTTAAAGCTATCTATACTGTAGAAAAGAACATTTGTTAATACTAAAACTGCATGTAGAATATCTTATAGCTCTTCTGGCAATATTTCATCAATTACTAAAAAAAGAAAAAATAAAACTGGAATATGAATGTAATTTATAGCATGATAAGTAAAACTTATATTAATTATGATATCAATAAAGCCATGCACAGACCTGTCATTGATTAACTCATAATTCTGCAGTGTTTTTATAGCAAAAAGATCAAGAAAGTCTATGCAAAAACATTTAAAATCTGGTTATATGCATTAAAATTCTTAAAAAATATAAAGTGCTGTTGCAAAGTGACTTTCTAAGCAATTTTACAATTTTCAAATTCTTCCTTAGTGCTTTAACACATTTCTGTGTTAACCATTCGCTGAAAGACACTGTACTATAACTGTGTTAACCATTCGCTGAAAGACACTGTACTATAACTGTGTTAACCATTCGCTGAAAGACACTGTACTATAACTGTGTTTGCTTTTTTTGTCTACATTTTACCTCTAAAATGTTAAAAAGAGTTGCTTAGACAGAATATTTAAATTGATCTATACAAAACTGCCTAAAGCAGCAACCATAAACAGGTGTTTTAACAGCACGCAATATCTAAGAATTTGACATTTCGGAGAAAGCTATGAGCATGCACTGTCTCATGTGAAATTTCATCATGATGCTTTCTGATTCACCCCAAAAGCCTTGCAGTAAATAACCAAAGGGAATGTTGAAGACATTTTGTAGCAACGAGTACACCCACGATGCTATGTAAAAATGTCGTGTAGGAATGACGAGCAAGCGTGCATGGTCTGGTTACCCAGCACTTGCAGTAACAGTTTCTTGGAAAAAACAGCTCTCAGCAAGAAGATCAATAATCTGGCATTAACATCCCAGTTTTTATCACACATGCTTAAAGCCGTCTATACTGTAGCAAGAAACATATGTTAATAATGAAACTGCTTGTAGAATATCTGACAGCTTTTTTGGCAATATTTCATCAAATGGAAAAAAAGAGAAAATAAAGCTGGAAATAGAGTGTAATTTATAGCATGACAAGTAATACTTATACTAATTATGATATCAATAATGCCATGCACAGACCTGTCATTGATTAACTCATAACTCTGTAGTGTTTCTATAGCAAAAGCATCAAGAAAGCTTATGCAAAATCATTTTAAATCTGGTTATATACATTAAAATTTTAAATAAATTTACAGTGCTGATGCAAAGTGAATTTTTAAATAATTTTACAATTTTCAATTTTTTCTGAATGCTTTTAAACCTTTGTGTTAACCATTCACTGAGAGACACTGCACTAAAACTGTGTTTACACTCTCTGTCTACAGTTTACCTCTAAAATGTTAAAAAGAGTTGCTTAGACAGAATATTTCAATTGATCTAATTAGTAATAATTCATTTTTGTGAAGTTGTCTTTATGAACATTTTTTGTAGATGTTTCAAGTAAATCAACATATTTAAAAAAGCTATTATCCTTTTTCTCTTATGATAAAATTTTTTAAAAATTTGAAAATCACTTTTCAGATTTCAATAAATCGTCATTCAAAACTTTTGGATATTTTAGTTGATTAAAGATTAAGCTGATTTGATTGCAACTATGAGCCACTGTTAAGCAAAAGATAATATCACCAAACATACTGACACATTTCAGTAGTCTCTACTAGCATTGAGTAAAGGTGACATTTGTAACCAGCAATTGAAGCAATGCTCTACATGCTTTTAAAATCTTTGTACAGGGTACGCATTGAACTTTAAGAAAAATATCTTTTAGGCTAAATTAATGTTAAGATTAAGTTTCTTAACATTGATCAGTACATTCAATAAGAAAATATTTAGTATGTTACTCTCAATTTTTTCAATGAAACAAAGTTTTATAGCCTCATTTGCACAAGCAGTTATGACAAGAGGTAGGGAAAGGTATCTTTTAGTGCTTCTGTAGAGTCTGGCTAACTGATTAGTAACTGGAGGCAATCTCTTCAGCATAGAACTGCTTAGAAAAGAAGAGCTATATAAAAGAAAATAAATTCAAGTAAAGCTCATCTGGCCAGCAGTAGCAAGTTATAATACAAAGTAATATATAAAATTTAATATTATAACGTAACAAAATGCTAGTACAAAAGTACATGTATATAAAGTTAACAAATTATAGATTACACCTTTCTATAGGTATGTTAGTGTAACGGTAAATTAAAAAAAAAAATTATTTATGTAACGATTAATTTCAACATATTTTACTTTTTACTGGCAACAAACTTGAAAGTTTTTTTTAAACCAGTGACTGTTTGAACTGATTTTTTAAAGTTGCTTATTAATCCTGAGGAATTTCTTCTCCTTAATAATTTCTGAATATATAAATACTTTTCTATGAGCTAAATACAACTTGTTTCTTTACGATTTGTCTTCCCCTTGACAATTAATTAAATGTTGTACATTTAAAAAACCTTTAGGCAGTTTCCCTTAAATAAAAGCGCGCACTTGTAGTTTGATATATTTTTATTTAGCATTTTTATCAAAATTTTTATTTTATATTTATCATAGGTTTCACTATTACAAATTGTATTTGAACATAAATAAAGTAACTGAAAGCATGTTATACAAATATACTTACTAACAAAGTAATAAAAACGTTAATGTTTTGTAAATATAAAACAGCATATTTTAACAAAATTTTCTATTTCTGTTGACAATTCAGTGTCTCAGAAAAATTGAAAAGCAGACGATACTGCTAAGATAAGCTTCTTCCTAAAGAGGTTTTCTAAACATTTCCATTTCAAAATAATATTAGCTGATTCAATACATATTTGCTATAGGTTAATTTACAGATTTAAGAGAAGACAACTTGAAGAAAAATAATGGAAATGACTAAAAAAATTGGGATTGAATAATTTCAATGAATTGGACTTTTTTTAGAACACTAATTGCAAATATATCATAAGCATTTTATAATATTATATTGCATCATAGGTTTTTCCATGTGTCTATGCATGTGGACCTTTTTAAAGTTGCTCATATGTTCTGTTATTGTGGCAGCACAAAAACTCAAAATCTCATCTGAACTAAACAAATATTGTGAGATTCTATGCAGCAACAGCCTAAAGGGGCAACTAGAAGCAGGTGTTTTTACAGCATGCAATATCTAAAGACTGACATTTTAGAGAGGACTGAGAGCATGCACTGTCTCATGTGAAATGACATGATGACACTCTCAGATTTGCCTAAAAAACTTGGCAGTACGTAAGCAAAAAAATGGTGAGCGCGTTTTGCAGCAACGAGTGCACCCAGAATGCTATGTGAAAATGTCATGCAGGAATGAGCAAGCGTGGTTCGGTCACTCAGCGCTTTCATTCCAACATTTCTTGGAAAAAAGAGAGTTCTCAGCAATGAGATCAATAATCTGACATTAATAACCCAGATTTTAACACACTGGTGCGTAAAGCCATTGATACTGCAGGAGAGAACATTTGTTGATAATGAAATTGCAGTTAGAATATCTTATCACATTTTCCTAAAATTTCACTAATATTAAAAGATAAACTGGAATACATGTGTAATTTAATGCGTGATATGTTAATTATGATATCAATAGAGCTATGCATAAAACTGTCGTTGATCAACTTGTAACTCTGTAACTGTTCTGAAGCCAAATAGCCAAAACAGTCTAAACAAATCTATTCTAAATCCTGGTCTATGCATTGAATGTTTCAATAAAATTAAAGTATTGTTGCAAAACAATTTCCAAGTTCTTCTCAGTACCTTAATAATTTTGTGTGTTCATCACTCTGGTAGACAATATAACTGGGCTTGCAATGACTGTCTGCAGTTTACCTGGCCAAGATTGAAAAAGCTGCATGCATGAAATAATAGTTATTGAATTAATTTATATTGTTTTTGTTTAGTTGACTTGATAAATAGAAATTATTTTAGTTTGTCTGAGAAAATCAGTAACATATTTAAAAAGCAGTTGTTCTTTCAAATGTTAGAATATCTTAAAAACTTCAAAATCATTTGTCAATTTTTGATAATTTGTCTTTCAAAACTCTTTAATATTTTACTTCATCAGCTGATTTGAGTGCAACTGTCAGCCGCTGATAAGCAAACGGTGTAATATCATCAAACTTACTGACGCCTTCCTGTAGTCTCTACAATAGAGTGAAGGTGACGTTGCTAACCAGCACTCGAAGCGCTTGTCGTATACGTACATATCTTTTTAAAACCCCTGAACAGTATTGAATACTAGAAAAAAACATCACAAAGATCACACGATAATATTTAGGTTAAATGTAAATATCTTTGAATGACAAATTAAATTTTTAATCTTTTAATTTTCAATTTTCAATTATTTTATTCTCAGTTCTGTTAATGAAATTAACAGCTGTGGAGCCTGAATGAGTAATTAGTAAGTGGATACATTTTTTGCGAAGAAGAGCTGCTTAGAAAAGAAAATATATAAAAAGCAAATAAATTCAAAGTAGAGCATTACTGAAACCACTAGTTATAACATAAGGTAATATATTATAAAACTTAATAATATAAAGCTATAATATGTTAAAAAAAACAAATTATACATCACACCTGATTTGTTAGTGTAATGGTAGACAAAGTTCTTCAAGTATCAAGTATTTTCAACATATTTTATTTTTTACTGAAATTGAGCTTAAAATGTTTTTGAATCAATGATCGACTGGCCTGTTTTTCTAAATTTGGTCACGATTCTATAAAAAATAGGTTTTTTTATAATCCTTTCTAGATCTATAATACGTTTCCATGAGATAAATACAAGTTGTCTTCTTTATGACTTGTCTTCTCCTTGAAAAATAGCTAATTAATTGCAAATGACCTTCTGGCAGTTTTCATTGTAGAGAAATGCGTAATTCTGATTGGAAATTCTTTTTCCATGTTTATAAATAGTTTGCTATTAAAGATGTCATTCGAAAATAAATACAATAATTACAATAATACAAATATACTATCAAGACAGTAAAAAGGTTAACAGGCCAAAGAGTTTGCTTTTTAGCATATTCTCTCACACTATTGGTTTACATACAACAAGAGCAACTACTTCTGTAAATAGAGAATTTATATGAATATCATGAATGAAGTATTTATATACTCGACCTCTACAACTATGAATAAATTGACTTAAAAGCCATTGTTAGATGTTTTTGCTTTATAACATCTAAATTCACTCCAAGTGCAACCTCAGTTTCTGTTTTATAGTTTCACACAATGAGATAAAAGCTTGTGAAGACAGATTTTTAAATGAAAACCAAATATGGCCAAATACCAAAATCGCACTGTGAGAGTATGGTAATTATAGTGATCAAGTGAAGATATGGATTTATCTTCTTTTGATGCTTTTATAAAAAGAAAGGAAAGTCGACTCTAATTTTCACTCTGAACATGAGACACATAATCACCCAACTGATATGAAGAGTATAAAACTATATTTCACTTGTATATACAGTCACCTTATTTTACTTGCAGCAAAGAACCATTTGTATTTCATACTTATACGCGACACTTGAGTACACAGGGAACATTTGAAATCAAACTGTGTGTCAGCACATTTAGTTATCTCAAGGATGCTTGGTGTAATATCATAACTGAATCAGGTATGGCCAGTTGACAGTAGATTTATGGGAGTGCATGCCTGTTGGTGCATAAGCAAGCCATACCCACATACCATTACAAAACTTTTAATTTTAACATGTTTTTTCTAGCAAATGCGCTAGGTATATGTTAAAATGCTTTGTGGAATTATTTTCAGTATGAGCAAGGTGACTACTAATTCATGGATACCTGTGGTACTAAACAAATACTTAGTGTATACCCGATTCCAAAAAGTTGACGGTGCCTTTAATTTCGGCAGGATTCCATTCATCAATCAACATATGAACAGTTTGAGTTTTAAAAGTTAGACTAGAATCATAAAATACACTCAAATTTTTTGAAATACCTTTAAAAACCTTTTGAAATATTAAATAAAATTTGATCACACATTGGTTTCAATATCCAGTGTAAGTTCAAACATAAGACATCTCAAGTTTTCCAAAGCGTTGTGGCTTTTTAGCTCATCACATGCACATGCAATTTTCCTTTCCATAGAACTATAGAATGGTTCATAGGAAGGGTCATAGAATGGTTCATAGCGTGGTTCATATATAGGTTCATAGGATGGTTCATAGAATGGTTCATAGAATGGTTCATAGAATGGTTCATAGAATGGTTCATAGAATGGTTCATAGAATGGTTCATAGCGTGGTTCATATAATGGTTCATAGAATGGTTCATAGAATGATTCATAGAATGGTTCATAGAATGGTTCATAGAATGGTTCATATAATGGTTCATAGAATGGTTCATAGAATGGTTCATATAATGGTTCATAGAATGGTTCATAGAATGGTTCATAGAATGGTTCATAGAATGGTCCATAGAATGGTTCATAGAATGGTTCATAGAATGGTTCATAGAATGGTTCATATAATGGTTCATATAATGGTTCATAGAATGGTTCATAGAATGGTTCATAGAATGGTTCATAGAATGGTTCATAGAATGGTTCATAGAATGGTTCATAGAATGGTTCATAGAATGATTCATAGAAAGGTTCATAGAATGGTTCATATAATGGTTCATAGAATGGTTCATAGAATGGTTCATAGAATGGTTCATAGAATGGTTCATAGAATGGTTCATAGAATGGTTCATAGAATGGTTCATAGAATGGTTCATAGAATGGTTCATAGAATGGTTCATATAATGGTTCATAGAATGGTTCATAGAATGGTTCATATAATGGTTCACAGAACGGTTCTAAAATACTCAAATGATATTAAACAGAGCTTCATGTCTTCCCTTTTTAGTTGTCAAATCATATATCCCAATTTTAGGTCAAATCTTTAACAAAACCAATAAATCTGTTCAGTAATGATTATGCAGAGAAAAGTGAAGTTAAAAAGAGATGAAGAAAGATCGCTTAAAGGGAGTAAAATAAAAAACTCAACAGGATAATTAAACACAGAATATAAAAAGGCAACACGAGCCAACAAATAATATTTATTATTACAGGCCCTATGTTATATTTATTATTACAGGCCCTATGTTATATTTATTATTACAGGCCCTATGTTATATTTATTATTACAGGCCCTATGTTATATTTATTATTAAAGGCCCTATGTTATATTTATTATTACAGGCCCTATGTTATATTTATTATTAAAGGCCCTATGTTATATGAAGTTCAAGTTTACTTAAGCTTCATCACTTTCCTGTTCCTTAAATCTAAGCCTCAGTTTGCTTATTTTGACAAAAGCAAAGTGGTGATAAAATCATTTTTATTGGTTTTCAATCAACTTCTCTTTGAATAAAATTTACTTTCTATTGTGTAATCTTTGACATAATTGGCCATCAAATTTCTTGGATAGACAAGAAATTAATCAAAAACCATTATGTGTTTACAAGTGTACTTTCTGATGTTACTAGTTTGACATACAAAGTAAAATTAAAAGTGACTAATTTTATGTGTTGAGACGGTATATGAATAAAACCTTTAAAAAAGACTGTTTCTAACTGCTAACTACACTGTTGCTCCAGCAGTGTAGTTAGCAGTTTAGAATCAGTCTTTATGCAGTAGATGATGCTGCATGATAAAACAGACTTAGTTTGCGGTATCTGTGCAAGTTGGCTTACACATAATTAGGTTATTAACAAAAATAGGCTTATAACTGTAAAAGTTGTGATGTAATAAATTGGTCTCTTGATGAATTGCTATTAATTAGTCATACGAAGAGTTTATAATATGTATTCTGCAGGTGTTTATAAACTCAACTTTTGGTAAGTACATGTAACTGTACAACAACAGAATATGAAAAAAAACAGAGAACTAGTATGTATTTAGTAAGAGAGTATCAGCACAGTGATGTACATATTGCACATATTCCTTGCTTGATATGAAACCATACAAGCAGTATAACAACATATTGAACATATTGTTCCGTATTAAATTTAACATGCTTATTGTTTTGCACAAAAATGGATAAACAAATAATCATATGGAATTAACCCTTGATTCTCTTAGCATAGTAACTATAATATTTTTTACTTTATTCAAGTATTTCTTACTTTATTCAAGTATTTCCAATAAATATGACAATAGATACAAACAGTGGGTATTCCATATGCAAGTTGACAGATAATGGTTATCCATTGCAGTTGGTAGGTGCAACTATTACATATAAATGTTTCAAAAGCATTTAAAAGTTAGTAGTGAAGTCAGTTGGTACTAATGTTAGACATACAAATGATCGATATTCCTCAAATATGCTTTGCAGCGAATACAGTCTCCCGACGTCGTGAGTTAACAATTGTACAAGTATTCAAAGTATTTAAAGATATTTTATTTCAATGTGAATCTGTTTATTAAAAGCTATTAAAACTAAAGACTCCAAAATGATACTAGTCAATCTCATTTTGATAACAGGTAGAAAAAAAGATCACAGACTTTAATTATTAACACAACTTGCAGCCATATGAGCAAGGATTGCAAATAATTCTTCTAAAATTTTTTAAATATTTCTTTTGCAAAATAATTTTATTGGTTCAATAGATGTTTTTTATATTTTAATCTACTTTGTCGTCGAGAGAGGAAATCTTGTATGATGTAAACGGAAATTGCAAAAACATTGAGAGTGAAGAATTTAAATGAAATATATTTTGTTCTTTTAAAACATTAACTGTGAATATTGCGTAAATATTTTATAATATTATATAATATAGTAGAATTTTCAATCTGTTTATGTATGAGAAGCTTTTTTGGAGTTGTTCTATCCTGTACTTTATAATCTTTTACTCTGTTATTGCAGCAGCGCGAATGGTCAAAATGCTAAACAAATATTGCGAGATTTTATGCAGAATTAGCCTAAAGCGGCAAGTAAAAACAGGTGCTTTCACATCATGCAATATCTGAAGATTTTGACATTTCAGAGATGACCAGGAGCATGATCTGCCTCATGTGAAATGACCTCATGATGCTTTCTGATTTGCCTCAGAAGCTTTGCAGTATATAAACAAAAGAATGTTGAACACGTTTTGTAGCAATGAGTGCACCCATAATGCTACGTGAGAATGTCATGTAGGAATGATGGACAGCGTGGTCTGGTCTTCTCAGCAGTTTCATTAAAGAATATATCTATGCTGCTAAACAATGTATATTCAATGTAACCAAATATTTTAATAAAGTGTAAGGTAGTTGATCACATACTCTGTGACCGTAGCATCGTGTATACAGTAAGAAAACTTGCAAAAGAAAAGATACACCCGTGGTACTATTTCTAAGATAGCGTTTTAGTTCAAGAGAAGGTAAGCAATCACTACTGCTGATTTATTAACCTAGTTTTTAATTTATGTCTGGTATTTTTTAACATATAGTCAAAGTTTTTACTTTGTTATTGTAGCTATTACCTAACAGTTATAGCTGTTAACATACCATTATAGCGGTTAACTAATCATTGTAGTTTTTAATTTACACTGGTATTTGTTAACAACCGCAATGTTAACATATGGATTTAGATGCCACAGTATCTTACAATTTGTCAATATAAAGTAGTGTTTTTTAAAATTTTTGTGCGTTTCTGTTGGAGATTTGGTGTCTCAAAAAATTATAAAAGCTGAAGATGCTAGTTAGATTAGCTTTTCTTTAAAAAACCTTTTTTAAATATTTCCATTTCCAAATAACTTTAGCTGATTCAATACATGCTTGCTATAGGTTATTCCACAGGTTTGAGAGAAGACAACTTGAAAAAAAATTAGGGAAATAGACAAAATTCGGGATTGAATAATTTAAATGAATTAGATTTTGTCCATTTAAAACACTAATTGCATGTCTTATAGTATTGTTTATTACTAGATGAACGCCTGGCGTTGTCCTAGTAATAAAAAGTCTTTGGAAAGAATTTTTTTAAATATGCAACATTTACCAATCTAAATTTTAAACTCTATATCACGAGAAAAGTGTTTTGTGTGCAGTTCAAGCTATTTAAAAACAAAATAAAACAATTGTAAAGGTTTTAAAACTTTTTCAAACTACTGCAACTTTCGAATTTCATATCAAGAAAGGAGTGTTTTGTTGAAATAAATTAAAGGAAGAAAAATAAAACTGTAAAAATGTTTAAATATAAACGTGAAATCATTAGCAAATAATGGTTAAATAAAGTATGTTTTACTATGACTCAATGAAAAATTATTTGGTATACAATTATATGATTTGCTTCAGTGTTGGCATCATAAGGTGAAAATATTGTATAGAGGTATAAAAACCCATAGCAGTTACCTATTGCAATCACTGCCTGGTAAAGATCATTATCATTAAAAAATAGTAACAAAACAGTCTGTTAACCTTAGTAAATATAGTTACCTACAATAACTTTAGTGTATTTATTGGTTATGATCTGTAAGAAAATGTAACAATACAATGTACATGTACTACGCACATTAAGTACCGTGAGGAGTTCTAGCCTTTGAGACAGACGTGTAACATAAACACTGAATCTAACTTAAGTGATTTTAGCTTGCTAAATACATACTTAAAGGAAGTTTTAGTTCGTATTTTAGTAAACCTCAAACTTTTAACTAAAGTTTTATCACTTATCTGTTTGTGAAACAGTTTTTACCATAATGGATAATCCTAAACTGAGAGTTGTGGGAGGTATTTCGGTGACTAGCATATATCGGCATTGTTATTATTTTGTCGTAATCAGTACAACAATTGCCAAATTTTAGCCTTGAGAGAAACTTTTGCTGATAGCATATGGCGGAAAACAAATTTGCCCTAGTGTGACGAGGACGAGAAAGCTTTGTTTTTCATAAAATTAGGTGAAAAATATTTTACAACAGGGGCATCATAACCCGTGAGCGCAATGTATGGTATTAAATTATTTAGCGTGTGCATTCAAGAAAAGGGTATACGGTATGTCATAAGAATGATAGAATTGTAGGAACTCCGTGACTTAGTTGTTAGATGTGCAGTTAAAAACTTGCAGTTGCAGTCTTCGTGAGTTCAAATCCAGCATGATGTGTGCTTTTCATTCCAAGGTTTTAATAGCTTTAGCAGGACAGACAGATGATGACAAACTTGAAGATTCATATATACAGATAGTAGGTTTTTAAATGCGTCTATTCATGTGGACCTTTTTTGAGTTGTTCATATGTCTGCTATTGCAGCAGAAAAAAGGTCAAATCTTATCTGAACTAAACAAATATTGTGAGATTCTATGCAGCAACATCCTAAAGTGGCAGCTAGAAGCAGGTGTTTTTACAGCATGCAATATGTAAGGACTTTGACATTTTAGAGAGGACTGAGAGCATGCACTGTCTTATGTGAGATGGCATCATGACACTTTCAGATTTGCCTAAAAAACTTTGCAATACGTAAGCAAAGGAATGGTGAGCGCCTTTTGCACCAACGAGTGCACCCAGAATGCTATGTGAAAATGTCATGCAGGAATAACGAGCAAGCGTGGTCCGGTCACTCAGCGCTTTCATTCTTACATTTCTTGGAAAAAAGAGAGTTCTCAGCAATGGGATCAATAATCTGACATTAATAACCCAGATTTTAACACACTGGTACTTAAAGCCATTTATACTGTAGAAAAGAGCATTTGTTGATAATAAAATTGCAGTAAGAATATCTTATAGCTTTTTTGCTAAAAGTTCACTAACATTAAAAGATAAACTGGAATACATGTGTAATTTAATGCGTGATATGTTAATTATGATATTAATAGAGCTATGCATAAACCTGTCGTTGATCAACTTGTGACTCTGTAAATTCTTGTAAGCCAAATAGCCAAAACAGTCTAAAAAAATCTGTTCTAAATCTTATTTTATGTATTAAATGTTTCAATATATTTAAAGTATTGTTGCAAAATAATTTCCAAATGCTTCTCAGTACCTTAACAATTTTGCGCGTTAATCACTCTGGGAGAAAGTATAACTGTGCTTACAATGACTGTCTGCAGTTTACATGTTCAAGGTTGAAAAAAAGCTGCATCATGAAATAATTGAATTAATTTATATTGTTTTTGTTTAGTTGACTCAATAAATAAAAATTCTTTTAGATTGTCTGAGAAAATCAATAATATAGTAAAAATAGCAGTTTTTCTTTTTTTCTTATGTTTGAAATTTTTAAAAACTTCAAAATAACTTGTTAATTCTTGATAATTTGTCATTCAAAACTATTTGATATTTTAAAATTCTAAATAAAATTACAGTGCTGATGCAAAGTGGTTTTCTAAGCAATTTTCCAGTTTTCAAATTGTCTTCAGTACGTTAGCACTTGGGTGTGTTAATCATTTACTGAGAGACACTGTACTATAACTGTGTTTACACTCTCTGTTTACAGTTTACTTCTAAAAGGTTAAAAAGAGTTGCTTAGACAGAATATTTAAATTGATCTAATTAGTAATAATTCATTTTTGTGAAGTTGTACTAATAATTTTTTTCTTAAATTGTAAAAGTAAAACAATATATTTAAAAGAACTATTATCTTCTCTCACTCATGATTAAAATTCCTAACAACTTCAAATCACTTGTCAATTTTTGATAATTTGTCATTTCAAACTTTTTAATATTTTAGTTCATCAGAGATTCAGCTGATTTGAGTGAAACTCGGAGCAACTGATAAACAAAGGATAATATCACCCAACTTACTGACGCCTTCCTTTAGTCTTTAAAATAGAGTGGAGGTGACGTTTTAGCCAGCTATCATGTGACTAATATTGACCTCTGAACTTTTTATGTGTTTTACTGTTTTACTTGTAATTAATAAATAGAGAAAGTTGGGCTCTAGATGTGAAACAATAAGCAGGCTTACATTAATTAGCGATACACATCGATACACTAAACTAAACTACTATAGTCCTACACTACAGAAGATAATACACACAATAACAATCATACTACACAGCACTCGAAGCAATGTTGTATACATATTTCTTTACAATATAAAAAGTATTAAGCATTATTGAAAGTGTATTAAAAGTATTGAATACAAGACAAAGCATCACAAAGATAATGTTTAGGTTAAATGTGAATATCTTTGAATGAAAAATTAAATAAATACCGGAAAAAACATTATATTTAGTATTTTATTCTCAGTTCTGTTAATGAAATGAACAGCTGTAGAGCCTAGATAAGTAATTAGTAAGTGGATACATTCTCTGCAAAGAAGAGCTGCTTAGAAAAGAAAACATATAAAAAGCAAATAAATTCAAAGTAGAGCATTACTGAAACCGCTAGTTATAACATAAGGTAATATATTATAAAACTTAATAATATAAAGCTATAATATGTTAAAAAAATAGCAAATTATACATCACACCTGATTTGTTAGTGTAATGGTAAACAAAGTTCTTCAAGTATCAAGTAATTTCAACATATTTTATTTTTTACTGAAAATGAGCTTAAAATGTTTTTGAATCGATGACTGATTGACCTGTTTTTTGAATTTGGTCACGATTCTATAAAGAATAGGTTTTTTTATAATCATTTCTGGATCTATAATAATTTTCCATGAGCTAAATACAAGTTGTCTTCTTTATGATTTGTCTTATCCTTGACAAATAGTTAATTAATTGCAAGTGACCTTTTGAAATTTTTCATTGTATAGAAATGTGTAATTCTGAATGAAAAATTTTTCCATTTTTATAAATAGTTTGCTATTAAAGATGTCATTCGAAAATGATTACAACAATTACAATAATACAAATATACTATCAAGACAGTAAAAAGGTTAACAGGCCAAAGAGTTTGCTTTTTAACATATTCTCTCACACTATTGGTTTACATACAACCAGAGCAATTACTTCTGTAAATAGAGAATTCATATGAATATCATGAATGAAGTATTTATATACTCGACCTTTACAACTATGAATAAATTGACTTAAAAGTCATTGTTAGATGTTTTTGCTTTATAACATCTAAATTCACTCCAAGTGTAACCTCAGTTTCTGTTTTATAGTTTCACACAATAAGATAAAAGCTTGTGAAAATAGGTTTTTGAATGATAACCAATTATGGCCAAATACCAAAATTGCACTGTGAGAGTATGGTAATCATAGTGATCAAGTGAAGATATGGATTTGTCTTCACTTGTTGTTTTTGTGAAAAGAAAGGAAACTCGACTCTAACTGTCACTCTGTACATGCGACACATCACCACCCAGCTGATATGAACAGTATAGAATCATATTATACTTGTCCATAATATGTAATAGTAATGGCATGCTTCTGTTATGTAGGCCAATGAGAGTGGTTTTGTACATATGCTGGTACACTATTGGCTTGCATACAATCAGAGCAAATGCTGTTGCGAGATAGAGAATTCATATAAATATTATGAATGATGCTTTGATATACTCAACCTCTACAATTGCTAATACACTGACTTATTTATCTTTGTTGAATGTATTTGCCTTCTAACATCTAGATTTACTGTAAGTGTAGACCCAGTTCCGGCTTTATAACTTTCCACAATGGGATGAAAACTTTTGAAAATAGGTTTTTAAATGAAAACAAAATAGGGCCAAGTACCAATATCACACTGTTAGAATATGGTAATCATAGTGATACTAATAGAGTTATCTTCACTTGATGTTTTTATAAAAAGAAAGAAAGCTAAACTCTAATTGTCACTCAGTAAATGAGCCACATCACCACCCAGCTGATATGAGCACTATAGAACCATATTATACTTGTATATACAGTCACCTTATTTTACTTGCAGCAAAGAGCTATTTGTATTTTATATATATAGGCAACAAGTGAGTACAGAGTGAACATTTGAAATCAAATTGTGTGTCAGCACATCTACCTTTCTCAAGGGTACATGGTGTAATATGATAACCAAGTCAAGTATGGCCAGTTGGCAATAGATCTATAGGAATGCATGTGTGTTAGTGCATAAGTAAGCCATACTTAGAAATTGTTACAAAAATGTTCACTTTAACACTTGTTTCTTTAGCAAATGTGCTAATTATATGCTAAAATGCTTTGTGGAATCATTTTCAGTGTGTACTCAATTTCAAAAAGTCGACCGCACCCTTACTTTTGGCAGGATTCCTTCCATCGACCAACATATAAACAGGTTGAGTTTTACAAGTTTGATTAGAACCACAAAATAGGCTACACTTAAACCTCAGCTTAGGATCATTTTAGCCACAAATATTTTGACATACTAAATGCAATTTGATCAAATATTTGTTTCAATATCCAATGTAAGCTCTAACATAAGACATCAAAAGTTTTCCAAAGCGTTGTGGCTTTTTAGCTCATCACATGCACATGTAATTCTCTTTTCCATAGAACTCTAGAATGGTTTACAGAATGGTTCATAGATTGATTCATAGAATGATTCATAGAATGGTTCATAAAATGGTTCATAGAATGGTTCATAGATTGGTTCACAGAAAGGTTCATAGAATGGTTCACAGAATGGTTCATAGAATGGTCCATAGAATGGTTCAGAGATTGCTTCATATAATGGTTCATAGAATGGTTCATAGAATGATTCTAAAATGCTTGAACAATACTACACAAAACCTTCATGTCTTTTTTTTCTAGTTTTCAATTGTATATCTCGATTTTAGGTCAATTTTTGTACAAGCTCCACAAAGCTCTCCTAGTAGTGATTATGAATAGGAAAACGAAATTTAATTGACATGAAAAGAGATTCCTTAAAGGTTGACTTGCAATAAAATTCACATTACAGTTATTTAGTATCAAAAAATTTACCATGTCTTACTCTGTTGTGGTGTAGGTGCCAAATATGTGGAAATGTGATTACAAGCTCTTAAAAGCTCAAAAACGAACAGAAAATCGCAGCCACACGAGACTGCCGTAGTTTGGATTCGTTTTCCAAAACGTCTAAAATGTGACGTAGTTGTGCGAGATGGTTTCTGTTTACACTTTACGCATCCTTATTCATCGAAATATTTTCACAAATATACTTCACGCCTGCAATAAAAACCATGTCTATTGTTCTTACGCGTCTATTTCATCGGCATCGTAATGCTGCAACTTTGAGCACTGATATCTCAAAACCTACTATAAAAACATGTTTAATTTTTTAATCTTAGCTTGAACGATTGCATATCATCCTCTGATAAACATGATGAGCCTTTTGGCCCGCTGTGATGGTCAAAAAATGCTGTGGAAATTGTTCGCGCCGTATGGCGGGATTTGTAAGTCACATGATCAGATAATGTTAGCTTCAGTTCAAGTTTGATCTATCACAAATAGCAGACAGGCTTTCTCGTATTAAACTTGTTAATTTCAATTCGTCATAATGTCTAACGCACCACATTGTGGTTGTGCAGCTGCCAAGCTGAGAAGCACCTTTTTTCTTGGCCAAGAGCAGAGAAAAGACCAGACCTTCACCGGGCGTGGAGCAACTGGGTGAAGCTGGATGTGACAAACTTTATTTATTCGCCTGCTTACTCTTACCTTTGTTTTCGCCATTTCAAAGACGACATGTTTTCTAACCTGTTTGCATACTCCACATGTCACCAAAGCACGTGAGTAATTTATTCTATGAACTACTTGTATTAGTAGTAGTAACTCGGGTTATTTTCTAGTATTCTCCTAATACTATTGTATTAATCTATATTTAATATTACAATATTAATGTCATTTAGTTGTAATATGATATTATTAGTATTTTATCTTTTTAATTACGTGTATTATTCTTATTATAATAACAAAACTAATTCATACTGCATATCTATCTGTAAAACGTAATATATTAATCTATAATTGATAAAATAATGTTATAAGTTTCACGATTAATTGCGCCAAATTTCTTAACCCCACTCACTTATAGATATGTTATATAAAATAGTTATTGTCATTTTCTGGTATCATCGTTAATAGCATATTAATATTATTAGATGATTATTATTAGTATTAGATGATGAAGAGTTTGTGCCAACCACTGAAGACTGGGAAGAGTTTGAGCGCTATGTTGGCCAGCGTCAAACGCTCTCCAATTGCATGTAAGATAGAGCTGAACTTAACCAAACTTGACAAAATATAAAGAATATCCATAGAGTTATTACTCACATTTTTATGTTTACAATGTCATGGATTCTGATAAAGTTTTGTAAAATCTGTGTCATGATTGCATGGCTATATATTTATTCTTTTTTTGATCAAGCAAATATGATATAATAACAGGAAATGATGTTGTACAAATCTTATTGCAAGTCCACTATTGTGTTGTGATTTCAGACCCGAATCCTCCTTCAAAGAAGAGAAAATAATAGTAAGTGTGACAGCACTCCAGCGACTATTTCACTGTCACGCCTGCGCCTTCCCCTGCTCATTCACGATGGTGCGAGAAAGCAGATGGGTAGAGTTCAAGGCACATGTGCCTCCTGTCATCAATCGTACACTTGGGAAACAACTGCCAGGGTGAACAGAGCTCACGTCATCAACCCCCTGCTGGCAGCTGCATCACTCTTTTTTGGCGGATGCCTTACGCAGAACCCCCGTTTTCTGTCGCTCCTGAACATCGTGATACCAAGCCACAGCATTTGCCTCTACCAACAAAGAGAATACTTACATGGTGTGAGTATTAATATTTACCCATAAACTTGGAAAATGTGAGTAAAAGCTCGGCACATTAATTGAATAACGACATTTCAAAAATTTTTTTTTTTTGAAATGAAAATATGTCATCCTTCAAGCGAAATATATTATAATTTAAAATTCTGATTCTTCATCATAATAGAGCACAAAAAGGGGGAAGAGGATTCTACATTCTTAGACTAATGATAATGATACAAATTAATTCTGTATAATGAAGTTTTACAATATTTTACAGTGTATTGCTGAGCAGTACACCCTGCATAACGAGGGATTGATGGCAGCAATCGATTCGGAGCTTGATTTGGCAGGTGACAGTAGATGCTATAGTCCGGGGCATTGCGCACTATACGGGGCCTACACTATGATGGATCAGAGCTGCGGTTTAATAGTCAGCAGCCATCTTGTCAAGGTAAAACTTTGACAGTTTTTACTTCACAGCTTGACAAAAACCCAAATTTTTTAGTAGCTATCAATACATAAACATGAAGTTGCTGATCTAGCTAAATAATTCATTCAAATAATGTGAAAGTGATTGTTGGTCGTAACTTTCTTTACTTTGCAGTCAACGGAGACCACCAGCTCTAACGCCATGGAGCTGGAAGGCTTCAAGCGATGCCAGTCCAATCTAATTTCCCACGGCCTGAGAGTGAGGTCCATTACAACGGATGTTGTTACAAAGGTTGTGTGCATACCGCAAGCTTGTGTTTTGGCTTATGCCGCAAATTCGTCGCGGTGAGCGACGGCCTCTACCTGCCTGCTTGGTGTCTAAAATTCGGGCTCTTTTTCCACCAACGGATGATGAAGAAGAGTTTGCAGACTATGTGTTCAAGGGCTTCTGTTATGGCAATGAAGAGACTTAACGACTTTGATTGAGAATTCTAGATCAACTCTATATCATAGGTGGTACTCATTTTTATTGCATTGTCATTTTATTATTTTACTTTTATTCAGGCTAAGCCACATGGTGACTACACGCCATGTGGCTAACAAACTAATTTTTGTTAGTAAATTGCTGTTACATTGCTTACAGATTTAAAATCACATGATTAATGTGCATAAATCTGCCATCACTGATTTTATAAAATAAAAACAAATACATAGATGAACGCATATTGGTTTCACCGCTTACCATCGGTTACTAGGCCCCAGCACTTTGTCGAAGTTTGCATTCATGGCTGGGGTTCCCTACTTGAGCACCCACTCTGAGAACCTCGTCACTGGGGAATGAGTACCACCTACTATTATTCTGGCTTCGAAGCCTCAGAGCGGTCTTTAGAGTTGAGCTGGAATTCTCAATCAAAGTCGTCGAGTCTCTTCATCGCCATAGCAGAAGCCCTTGAAGATGTAGTCTGCAAACTCTTCTTCATCATCCGTTGGTGGAAAAAGAGCCCGAATCTTAGACACCAAGCAGGCAGGTAGAGGCCGTCGCTCACCGCGACGAATTTGCGGCATAAGCCAAAACACAAGATTGCGGTATGCACACAACCTTTTCCGAGCATTTGGCGATGGCTCTCCAAATGGGAATAGATTATCTACCAAAACAATTACTGAAAAACAATAATTGCTGATCATCAAAATAATCTCGATCTTTATATAATAAATTCATAAAACTAATACACTCTCTACTGTAGTAAGTGTACAAGCCAAATATAACAGTTCTCCTTGTGTTCCACGAGTTCAGAATATGTGTGTTCAATCGATGCATTAAATGTGTAACACAAAAATTGTAGATAATGCTTGACACATTAGCATAGCTTTGGTGTTGTTGGCATTAAATGAAAATCCAACATGGCAGCACAAACATTCAGGAAGAGATGGCATGCCTTACATTGCGCTTGCAGACACACCACTATGTAGTCGGTGGTATTAGCTCCTAAATAAATGAACAGATATGTCTATGCAACCATAGCTAATACATCAGGTCGATGTTATCCAACAGTATATCAGTGCAGTACTAGATTTAAATATTAAAATTGTTAATGTTGTAATTCGAGAAAAATCTGTAATTATTTTTTCGCAATATGAAGCGATAATTATCATCATTAAAATCATATACATGTATATATAATAATATTCGTTCTATCACTCTCTAGCTAAAACTATTACTACTAGCTAGCTTGACACATAAGAGCTGGCTAGTGGCGGTGCTTACTTGCTGGGAGGTTTGATTCTGTTGAGGATCTTCTTCAGATAGAGCGTCAGGCTCGAAACGCCAGGGTCTTAACTCTTCAGAATTTGACATTTTTTATGATCGCAACTCAGACATGTACACGTACGTTGAATTGTCGGACGGAATGGCCAAGCTGAAACTGTAAAGTAGCGAGCATCTATATTTGATACGGGGTCTTAGGTAAAACCCGAAGTGTTTGTCATAAACTATTGCTACGATAAGTTTTATATTGAGCTTTTTATTGGCCTTTCAATTCACGCGAGAACATTACGTGACAAGACAATAACCAAACTCTGCGGATACGTCATCGAAATCAAGAGATTCCAATCTACGGCGGCTTTTCGTTTTTGAGGTTTTAAGAGCTTGTAATCACATTTCTACATATTTGGCACCTACAACACAACAGAGTAAAACATGGCAAATCTTTTGATACCAAATAACTGTAGTGTGAATTTTGTTGCAAGTCAACCTTTAAAAAGAGTAAAGAGGAGCAACTCGACATGATATTTAATAATGAAACATAAAAAGGCAACAAGTGCCAAAAAGATTGAAATACCGTAAAACCTCTAATCGAACGTTACCTCTATTTGACCGCCACTATGAATGAAAGGTCGAATAATAGAGCGCCATTCTTAGATTGACTGCCACATCCAATTGATTGCCAAACTCATAATACCAAGCGATCAATAGAAAAGCGTCCAAAAAATTGTACTAATAATGACTTGGTTACATCAAAAACTTTGAGCCCAACAAAATAAAAATAATTAATACCGGTAATAATTACAGGTAATTAATACAGGCTAATAGTAGTTCCTTGTTTAACGCAGTCTTGATACTTTGACGTAGGTGAAAAATGGTTTACATTTACTATGTATATGAATGACTAGTTGTAGGCTAAAGGTTGCGCTTAACTGCCCATGGGGCTAAAAGTTTTTTTGTGTGAATGTTTTGCTCTGCTAAAAAAATTGTTTGGACATTGTTATCAACTAGTTTAGAGTTGCGGAAAAAACGTTGATGTCGGAAAACATTTTGGAAGGTTTTGAACGGCCAGCAAAATCATTAAATCGTTTTAACTGAAAGCAACAATCAGAACGCAACTGGCTGAGCAAACGATGCAAGTGGTATTGTTTCTAAAATATTAACTTTTGTATCTGCTTGTATTATAAGTAAGATTCTTTATGTCATTTGTTTTTTAATATATATTTGAAGCATCTGATAAACTACTATTGCATAAGTTATAAATTTGCACATTTCTAGCGTACCACTTAATAGCATTCTTGCAGTTATCTTACCTTGGCTTATGATAGATCGATGCTCATAAATCATCTTCTATGGCACATAAAAAACAGTTTGGGTTGCAAACTGTAGCGAACATATCAATGAGTGCAATGGGTTTTTATGCAACAATTTTAAATATAAATATAAAATAAAAATGTGCCTTTGAATTTAAAATGTAATAAAAATTAAAAGCTCCAACAAATTGCATAGCAGGACACAGGCTACAATATCATCACAGGGTAATTGCAAGCAATAAATATCAACTGGTAGAGATATTTCTTGGTTTTTAAAAACATACTTAGAAAAGGTGGCGTTCATAGAGGTGACGTTCAAATAAAGGCTGGCATTGTATTTCTTAAATAGCTCGCCAGAATTTTGAGAAAATAGTTTTAACCTTTTTATGGGTGAAGCTAATTCAGTCTATATTTTGCACTTCCTTTGAGAAGAGTGACATTAAGGTTTAAGAAGCAATAGACCTGCTAACTTACTTCCAACTTGTCAAAAATCTGTAAATAAATATGCATTGAGAAACCAAGAAACATCTCTACAAGTTGATATCTATTACTTGCAATTACCCTGCGATGATATTTTAGCCTGTGTCCTAGCTGCTATGCATTTTGTTGTAGCTTTTAAATTTTTTATATCATTTTAAATTTGAAAGAGTATTTTTTATTTGATAACTGTATTTAACACCATTGCGTAAAAGCTCATAGCACTCATTAAAACATTTGCTAAAGTTTGCAGCCAAAACTGGGTTTTTATGAGAAATGGAAGAAAAATTATGAGCGTCGATTCATTGTTAGCCTTATTAAGATAGCTGCAAAGATGCTACCAAATAATATGCTATAAATTTGCAAATACATAAGTTATTTGCAACAAGACTGCGTTAAACAAAGAACTACTAGATAATTAGCTGTTACAGTTATTAATTACATATTTCTATGAAATTGCTTTCAAAGTTTTAACAAAAAGCTTTAGAGTTAGAAAAAGGAATTCGATACGAACAGAAACAACGAAATAATTAGTTGTTATTGATGTGATTGAGTCATTATTGTTACAATTCTGTCGACACATTTTTACTGATCATTTGCTAATACGTGTTCAGAAAAAAATCAAAGATTGTCAAAGTGGTGGTCAAATGGAGATGGCGTTCAATTAAAGGTTTTATGGCAGTTTGCTGTTGCTATTAAAGCATGCATAATTTGGTTATTAACAAAATGGGCTTATAACTGTAAAATTCATGATGTATTAAGTTTGCCTTTTATAAATTGATATCAATTAGCAATACAGAAAGTTGACAATATGTATTCTGCAATTTACAAATGTTTATAAACTCACTTTTGGTAACAACTATACAACAAGAAAACATGAAAAAACAGAGCCTTAATATGCATCGAGTAAGAGATGTGCAGTAAAACAAGTGCAATAACTTTTACATATATTCGTCGCCTGTAATGAAACCATACATTTAGTAGAACAAAATATTTTTATGTATGTTTTTGTATCAAAAATAATATACGTACAGTGCTTTGCACAAGAATAATTAAACAGATAATCATATGGAATTAACCCTTGATCCTCTTAGCATAGTAACTATAGTATTTCTTACTTTATCCAAGTATTTCCAATAAATACAACAATAAACACAAACATTTGCTATTCCATAAGCAAGTTGACAGATAATGGTTATCCATTGCAGCTGGTAAGAGTAACTATCATCTATAAATATTACGAAAGCATTTGTAACAATTGTTGGTACCAAACTTATATAAAAAATGATTGATATTGCCCGAATATGCTTTGCGGCGACTTCAGTCTCCCGTCGTCGTGAGTTACCAATAGGACAAGCATTCAGTTGTTTCAGTTTTTTTCCTACTAATAACAATAAAATAGAGTTGAGTCCTACAGGTACTTGGAACTGAAACGATGTTATGATTAGCAAGTAGCGGTTTTCAGAATAATCAATTATTGCACCGACAAGCTGGTTATCACAAAGAAACTTTGGGAAAGCTGTTAGACAGGCACTACCCAAGTGATTGAGGTCAACTCCCGCAATCGAAATTTTACCAATATTTTGGATAATTTTAGATGATTCATAACAGAAAGGTCGGCAAACTGCATAAAATCTATCGACACTTGCGAGCATCAGTAAAAAGTAACGACTATGTATGATGCCCGTTGTTGCTATGACAACGACTGCCTTTAAGCTGTATCTGTGCTGGGCCCAGAGAGTTTCTTTGAAGAGGCAGCTGGTGCACAGACTGTACACAACAGCGTGAAGTGTGTCAACAGAGGTCATGCTGACGAGAATGTAGTAATAGCTTTTCTTCTCAGACTTGGAAGTTAAGTGAAGACCAGCTAGGTGAAATGCATTTATGAAGAAACCGATGACATGCAGAGACACGGAAATGTTTGAGCCAACCACATCACATTCCAATGTTGTATTGAAATCCTGGGCCATATTCGGCAACCACTTCTAAAGCTGCTTCTTTGGCTACAAAGCATCAGTAAAGTAAAATACTTTAATATTTTATTCTGTCAGCAAAATATAGCATACGATTGAGGCAGCAATTTTTATAGCCAATATTATCAACCAGCATAATGTATGGTTGGTTTTATTATAGATGAAATGTATGTTTTCAATGTTATGAATCATACAAGGTTAACATAAAATTCAAAAATACTCCAACATGTTTTATCAAGCCAAAAAAGACTGCTTTAATTTTAGCCACATAAAATTCTTAGAACTTGTAGGAAAACTTGTGAATTCACTCAAATAGGCAGTTTGCGAAGATGAATCTGTTAGGTTGGTTCAACGTCTAAAATGCTTACCTACTCACCTAATTGCGAAGAAAGACAACGAAGGTGTCTGCAAGGACTATTAACAGCAAACTGAAAAAATTCTCTCCAACCAGAATATTGATAAGGAAATGAGATCCAGTTTTCATTACACAAGAACATGCGACTAATTAAATGATATGGATTTTATAGTTTCAGATACTGCGGTCATGTGCTCTTCGGAAATTAACTACCTTCGACCAGAAGTTTATGCTCATCTTTGTCTACACGAGTGTAAACTTGTGTAGCTAGGTGGTGTGAAATACGCGGATTGGTCGGTCAAGTGACTTTCCAAACCTTTTAATGTTTCATACATCTATTTGATAAAGTCTTTAATTTTGTATAAAATTGAAGTCATAGCCCTTTCAACAAAGCTAGTCTCTAGATCTTTGATTTAAGAATCGCGCATTGGTAAATCTCTTTATTTTATTGCCATTCTGATGTAACCGCCGATGTCAAAATGGAATTTAGAAAAAATCTTTTGTTTTAGAGTTTGTCATGTAACTAGAAATATATATCTTTGTGGTTTTCTTTCTGGTACTCTGTTACAATAACTCAGTTATCGATTGTACAGACTGGACTGAAACTAAATAAAAAAGAATTTTCTTTACAATTTCACCATATCAATGTATATTTCAGTCTACGTTCTGACATATGTAATATCATATTATTATTGCTTTGAAGTAGTAATGAAACAGTGGAAGAAAGGAAAAAGCCCTCGTGTATGGTATTCTTTTTTCATAGAATGACTCTTCATTGCTTTAACAATATTGAACAGACCTTCATATTTCCCTTTTTAAGTTTTCAAATCATATATTCCAATTTTAGGTCAAATCTTTAACAAAATCAATAAAACTGTCAGCAGTTGTCATGAAGAGAAAAGTTAGATTAAACTGATTGTGAAAAGAAATGGACTCAAGGAAGTAAAAGAGGAAAAAACTTAATGAGGTAATTAAACATAAATTATAAAAAAGGAATTAATGTCAAACAATTGAAACATGTTATGTGAAGTTAAAGTTCACTCAAGATCAATCATATATTTTTTGCCAAAGGCTATGCTTCAATTTTCTCGGCTTTAACTGTGGCAAGGTGAAGGTAAAAATTATTTTTGCTGATTTTCAATAAAGTTAATTTCTTTTTAAGTAAAAATTATTTTTACTATTTTGTTTCTTACATAATTGATCATCAAATTTGTTTGGATGGCAAATAAAGCAAACAAAAACTAATATTTTTTATGAAAGTACAGTACCTGCTCTGATGTCACTGGTTTTACATACAAAGTAAATTTAAAATTGATTAATTTTATATGTCGAGACGGTATTTGAATAAAACCTTGTAAAATAGACTGTATCCAAACTATAAACAGTGCTGCTGATGTTTTATGCAGTAAATGCTGCTGCCTGATAACAACATACTTATTTTGTTGTTGCTGTGTTTTTACACCTAATTTGGTTATTCTCAAAAATGCGCTTAAACATGTAAGAGCTATGATGTAATAAATTGGCATACTGATAAATTTATATCAATTAGCAATATGGATAGTTTAGCATGGGTATCCTGCAAGAGCAAATATTTATAAACACAACTTTTGGTAATATATATATAAGTAACTGTATAATATCAGAATATGAGAAAACAGAGTATTAGTGTATATTTAGTAAAAGACTACCAACACAGTGCAGTAACCTTTGCACATATTTCTTGCTTGTTACGAAACTAAAATAGAGTGGAGTACTAAAAAAACTTGGAACGATATTACGGCTAGCAAACAGTGGTTTTCAGAATAATCAATTGCTGTACCGAGAAACTTGCTATCACAACAAAACTTTGGAAAAACCGTGAGAGAGGCACTAGCCATGTGATTGAAGATAACTCCCACAATTGAATTTTACCAATATTCTGGAGAATCTTAGATGAGTTGTAACAAAAAGTTTGGCAGACTGCATGAAATCTATCAAAACTTTTTAACATCAGCATTTATTGAGGCAGCAAAGATGAACAGAATTGATATTTAACAGCCAATATTATCAGCAAGCTTGATTTATGGTAAGTTTCATCGTATTTTCCTTTTCTCTTAGTGTTCTGAGTCATACGAGATTTAAATAAAATTCCAAAATATTCCAACATATTAATCAGACTTATGAAGACTGCCGTAATTTCAGCAGCCTCAAAATCTTAGAACTTGTAGGAAAACTTGTGAATTCACTCAAATTGGGAATTTTGCAGGTAAATCAGTCAAGTTGGTTCAACATCAAAAAAGCTTACCTACTCACCTGATGCAATGAAAGACAACGAAGGTGTCTGCAAGGACTATCAACAGCAAACTGAAAAGCTTCTCTCCAACCAGAATATTGATAAGGAAATGAGATCCAGTTTTCATTACACACAAGCTTGTAACTGGTTGAAGAAATATGGATTTTATAGTTATAGACACTGCAGTCATGTGCTTTTTCGAAAATTAGCTACTTTCAACCTGAATTTCAATTAATATTCTTCCACACAATTATAAACTCTTGTAACTACGCGGTGTACAATTCTGAGATTAACACAGGCCAAGCAACTTTCTAAGCTTTTCAAAGCTTCCTGCATCGATTTTATGCAGTCTTTAAGTTTGTATAAAACTTAAATCTTTGGCCTTTTAACAAAGCTAATATTTAGATCTCTGATCTTAGAGTTGATGAATAGTGGATCTCCTAGATTAATTACTGATCTACCGTACTCACTGATGTCACAATAGACTAAAAACAAGACTTGGTTTTGGAGTCTTTATGGTTTCCATTCTGGCACTCTGCTATAATAACTCAGGTATTGATCGTATAAGCTTGATAACTTCAAGATAACCAGAGTCTAATTAAAGTTTTATGTAAAACTAATTAATCACTTTTACACTTTTTGTGAAAGTTTTTGTGCATAATTCGTACAATTAAATTAGTTTATTAGTTGGTTGGTTTACTTGTTTTTAAGTAATTACACAATTTAAACGAGATATATTTTGAAATAAAATAATTTTCGACTTGGATTTTTCAAACATTATAAAACACATAAATGGTCACAAAAAAGAGGTTTTATAACCAATTCTATTTTCTTTTGACTTTCATATGTGTTTACCTAGATCAGCTTTACTGCATCATTTATGTTAGTTCCCTCTGCAAATGCAACATTAGTAGAGAAATTGGATAAATATTTCATCAAGTTAAAGCTGATGTCCAAGGCTTATTAAAAATTTATGTAAACTTGTGTTAATGCCATTCCGAGTATTTGAAAACATTTTTTATCTTAAGTTCACAACAGCTGCACTATCTACCAGGCATTGGTAAGAGCTGCTAAATAGAAACAGAGGCAAAATTTGTTTGAAATTATGTCATCTGTTGATAATACTGCTTAAGGCTGCACACCCTTCCGCATTCTTTTCAGCCGTTAGCATATTATTCCACCAAAACCTTTCCCTCATGACTGACTGACATGGCCACACCCCGTGCTGGTCTGGGCTCATTTTATGTTTGACTTGCTTCTGAGTTTCAGGATGGCCGGAGGCTGATCGAACTCATTTGAACATGTTTAAAAGGGTTTACGGCGGCTTTTGTTCTGAATGGAAGACTGGCCCTACCATTACAACAAGTACCCTAGAGGATGAAAATATTCGCGGAGTGAAGTTTCATGCAAATCGCCTTTTTCATGCAAATTCGCGGACTAATTTATTCACGGTGAACACGATCACTTTTTATTAAGAGTTAACTCTATTGCAGCTAGCAATAGATTTAACCCTTCGCATGCGTAAATCACATGGTTAGGTTTGCATTTAGTTGCCAACTACGAGTCGATCATGCTAAGCTATAAATTTCTCACTGCGTTCAGAGGTTTTCACTAATATTTATTGCTTTGGAGGCCTTTGATGAACCAACAACTTGCAGTAAGTAATGAGTTTTTTCAAAACCATTTACTAAATTAATAATTGAATTTTACTTAGGTTCTTTGGTGATACGCAATATTTATTTTTTCAATCCCTACCACTTCGTTAGGGATTAAACTAAACTTCGTTTAGTGTGAGAGAGGAGCCCAATAATATGCACGACCCATTTGCAGTAAAGCTAATAAACGCAGACTGAGCAGCGGTTGGTCATCTACCCCGTGAAATAAGTAGAGTAAGCCGCTTTTTCATTATACACGGAGGCATAATGACTGCAAGGGTGGTGGATGTCATTCTTAGAAGATCACCAATCATTTAGGGAGGTCTTGAAATTGAAGTAGAAGTGACCGCAGCAGCTAACGAGGAGAATATATCTGTTTTAAAAAAGGAACAAGAACGCTTTTACAATCACAAATTTTTAGCCAATCGGCAGATCGGTGCGATGGTAAGCCACAAGGAAAGTTCTAATGATAACTCCCTTACCAGCCTTGTAGTAGCAATATAATCACCTTTAAAATCTACCCAAGACAGTGACAGCGATATAGCGCTGCTATTACTAAAATAACTAGTCAGAGAGCACAATTACACGCTAGTATTTACTTATCAAGAGTATCAGTTTAATTTTATTGCCAGACAACCGCCATATGGGCCGAACTGTTTTTATTTACTCCATTCATTGTTTGTAAAATTTTATTTGTATTTGAAATATTTTATTTGTACACTCAAGTTTGTAATTAATTATAGTATATTTATACATAAAAATATCTTTATATAAATATCTCTAAAAATCATTAAGAAATGTCTATATAAATTTATATATACTTATAAAATATTTATTAATATATTCTGAATATATATATCTACATATGAATATATATAATACAATCATGTTTCCAATATTCATGCCTTGGTAAACCCATTCCGTATGGTAGCCTTATGTGATGGTAACAGAGAGTTCCTGTAAATCCGTGAAAGCTTCTAGCCTAGAGTAAAACCTTCACCTGTGTATACCACGTGTTTAGGTTTCTGTTTAGCTAAGAATTTTATGTCGATCATGCTAAGCTATAAATCTTTGATTTCATCCAGAGGTTTTCATGAATGTTCATCAATTTGGATGCCTTTAGTGAACCAACAACTTGGTTATTAAGTGGTAAGTTATGAGCTTTTTCAATGTAAAGAACTGCAGGGGATTTTTGTCGATGATGATGCCGCCCCGAATTCCGAAGAACTTGTGACAACCTTTAATAATTTTGTAAAGAAGTGTGATGCATTGGCAATGGGGTTAACTCAAATTCCCAGTGATGATTTAAAAATAATTTGGAACTCAGCTACGTTTGCTACTTCTGCCTAGCTACTAGTTTTTAATCTGAGACAGTAGTTATCCTCCTTTGTGTTTAAAAATAGAACTAATTATTCACAAAATTTAATAATTTGCGAAATCGTCTGTTCATGAAATCACGAATTATTAAATCCATCGAATATTTTTATCCCGCAGCATATGTATGATTGGCCCAGGCTTTGATGACCTAATATGCCACAGGTGGGTACCGGGATGACTCCTCTTTGTCTTCCCACTAGATCTTTATTTGAGCTTGTCTAAATGCATTATGCACAGCTTCCAACCAGCCCTAGAGCTTGATTACATGCGCATGTGTTGGAAAGAACCCGTAATGTGGGTAATGCTTCAGCTGCAAGCTGCAAGCTCTGTTCATGGAGTGTGGTGTGCCTCTGTGTGCCCTAATTAGCTTAATAAGGAGCAGGTTCCATTTGCTTTGTTTTTTGACTAACAGGACCCTGAGATAATCTCCCAGTCCCTGGTTGTTCTAATCCACCATTCCTTTGGCTTGACGATGATTTAGGGTGGTGCCTGTCTGTTCAATTCAGCAAAACTGACAGAGTTCAGCCGCTATCTAGCTGTCAAATAGAACCCCTTAGTCTGCGTGTACTTACAAGTTCAATGGTCATTATTACCCTGTAAGGTCAAAGCATTCTACCACCATTGAAATGATCCATGGCGACTAACGCACATCTGTTGCTGATCTAGGAGCAGACAGACTAACTCGTTGGCTATTTTGCTAAGAACAACCA
This sequence comes from Watersipora subatra, assembly GCF_963576615.1. NCBI lineage: Eukaryota > Metazoa > Bryozoa > Gymnolaemata > Cheilostomatida > Watersiporidae > Watersipora > Watersipora subatra. Next base: position 4,546,527 of record NC_088717.1, read on the forward strand.
GCATACAATTTTTGCTTGCTTCCTGCTATTGTAATCTCGCTGTACTTAGTGGCCTGGTACACTTCACAACTCTTTACTAGCCTTCTACTAGCGCCAGGTGAGTCGAAAGCGGCTTGCTACTTTTCTCACCCAAAAGTGAGACAAGGTGTGTGTCTGCCATACAGTGGACTCTCATAGGGTCAACAAGATGTTACAGGGCACCACCTCGAGCGGCTTTACTGACCTACCCACCCTTTTAGCTCACTTTTCAGACAGATTATGAGAGAACTTATCCTGCTGTGCAGTCTTCAGCTCTCTGTCTTCCATTTCTAACTGCTCCAAAGTTGCTTTTGTCTTGACAGTGATGGTTTGGTACATGACGGCTACTGGTTCATGACCTGCAGCCATTAGCTTTGCTCTTTCATGCTGTTGTCTGGTGCTCCCGGCGGCTACCTGTGTTGTTTGGAGAGACCCTACTGAAGGCTGTCTTGAAACTGACTCGAATGCTCCGATTGGGCTGCCAATGGTGCCGGTGGTCAATGTTACTACTTTGAAAGAAGGAAACACTTTCAGGCCACAGGTTGGTACTCATGTGATCTAAACCCTGTGAGTCAGTCACTTTGAGCCAATTCTTTTTTGTGGGCCTCCTATACTTCATCTCAATGAGCTCTCACTGGTGACAGCCATTGCATGCCGGCTTGCTCAGACCATCTGCATTGCCATGCTTCTGACTAGCTCAGTTTTAGTGTGTACCCCGTAGCAATGGGCAAGTCTACAGAGAAAGCTCTGTAGACAGAGAAAGTTCTTCGATCTGCTCAAAAAAAAGGAGGTCTCTAAGCAGAAAATATGCTTGTGACCTGCTGTTGAACCATCCGAGTTCTCATCCCAAGAGTGGTTGAACATAGGACACTACCTGGATAAGCTTGCCTTAAAATAGGAAGATCAACCTTCACTCAGCTGGTAGTAGCCAACCAAGGACATGAGGCATTCACAAGGCCAAGAGTTTCCCAACTGTCTGACTTGACTCTATTATGACAAAGAGAGGTGTTTGATTCTCTCGAGGGCAGTAAGGCAGGCCCAAAAACAGCGCAGGTAGTAAACTGACTCTACTCCACAAATTAATTCCTTTCCCAGAAAGTTGAAGAGCCAGCCCATCTACTTCCTTTCAAGCATCAGCTGTATGACAGAAATTTTGTCGAGGAAAAGGAACAGGCCAGCATCTCACTACCTCTGTCTTTCTTGGGTTGATAGACACTCTGTTTTTAGTGAATTTTGCTTAAGGACAGAACATTAGGCTGCATCAGCTTGTACTTTTATAGCTTCAGTTTCAGCTCGGCTCTCTGAAGCTTCTAAAAAGACTTCCTCAAAGAGGTGCAGGTGTGCTTTAAAATCAGGTGCAATGACAATAATGTTGTTTAGGTACAGCAGAAAATTACGCCTGTAGAGTCTGGGTAAAATACATTCCAAGAGCCTCAAAAAGGTAGCCTAAGGAGACGGTCAGACTAAACAGCAATACCTTCCATTTCTAAAGGCCCTAGTGTGTGGTGAAAGTAAACTTGTTTTTGGTGCCAGGGTCCAAGGGTACCTACCAGTATCTGTTGACCAGGTCAAGTGGGCTGAAAAGCCAGCAGCTAATTAGTGCAGTCAGGCTTCCGTATATCCAAAGAAGTTGATATGTATAGTAATAGTATTTAACTGCTAGTAATCGATGCAAAATAACTATTTCAGACTAACACTACTGGCAAGTTAAACGCACCAGCAGTTGGTTTGATAAAATCCTTCTACAAAAGGTCTTATATATGCCTTTATACTTTTGCCTGTTTTTCTAGTCCGAGCCAATGGGGAAGCTGGCATATGAGATGAGCACCTTCTATAAGTGAAATTGAATACTTAATACCGTAGGTCCATTTATATCTCCTTCACTCGTGCCGATTACAGTACCATAACTCTTCAATAGATTGACTAGCCCCTCTGCTTAGTCTGGCTTCTGGTAATGTGGTCAAGCAGTTTAGAGCAGAGCTTTCAGGTTGAAATTCACAACTCTCTTTGATGTTCTTTGATTTGTAATCTTCCACTGCCAGAGCTCTTTTTTATCCACTTGCTAGCTTTCTATCTCTGTGTAGAAGCTGATGGCAGCACTAGACCGTAAGGAAAAGCTTTGTTGACAAACTTGAGGTATCTCACAATTACCTGACTATCTGTCCTTGAGCGATTTAGGCTGATTGCCAAAGTTGGACCATCTAGGCTTTTCTCTAGCAACCTGAAAAGGCAGTAGTTTTAGATGGTCACCCAGCAACAGATGGCTGTTTTCAATTGAGCTGGCGTCACCAGCTCTCACAGCACTTGAATCTTGGCTTGCTGCAGAGGACTGTGTCTGTCTACACCAGTCAGTGATTTCTTATTCAATTGGACCATGAGCTGCTCGAACCCCGAAGAGCATTGGTGAACCACCAATAATGGACAAGCAAATCAGCTCAGAGAATGGTTCTCGCTTCGCATCTGCCAACAGCCTGTGGCTGTCATTTCCCTTGAGCCAGTATCGTACTGTTTGCAAAACTCGGTGAAACACTTGTTTACTCACAAGTTTTTGTCATACAGCCAGTTTCTAGCAAGAAATAAACAGGCCAGTCATTCAATCTGTTGAGAAGGAAGTAACTTGTGGCATGATTTCAGCTCTGAATCTGCACCATTACTGGATCTTCCTTACTACACTTGGGGAAACTTAGCATTTCCCAGTGTTAGAGTGGACTAAGTTCACACAGTTGGCAAATTCTGGACCTCATGAATGTTTGGTGTCCCTGCTGGTCAACTCTTTTTAGTTGAGTAGAGGTTAGTTCTGTCACTTTCAAGACAGGTTTTTAGCCATTTTCTTCGGCAAAGCAGGGTTTGATCACTTTTGGAATAAAAGCCTGACTGGTGCAGTGCCTGGAAGTTTCTGGAAGCCTCGTAGTAGTTATGGGTGGTCACAAGGTTATTTGGTTATTGGTTGAGTCCTCACAGGAGAAGTCCACTCATCTGTTCCCTCCGATGAGCTTGGGTCATCTTTTCTATATGTTGAGAAATTGGGTCTTTGTTCAACCAGGAGTAGAAGCTACTGTTGCGGTTTTTCCCACTTTTTTGGGTTGACTCTTTTGATTGGAACGGTTCAAACATGCCCCTTTCTGCCATGACCTTAGCAAATAGTGAGTTCCAAAAGGTTTTGCTTTCTTGAAACAGGGTGAGTCACTCCTACAGCTTCTTGACTTTTTGTGCCAGCTGGTGCATCATCAGCATGAACTGGCTGATGGCCTCTTCCTTTACAACCTGAATATAGGTGGCTTTTCATTTACTACACTGATGGGGCACCGGTAGGCTGGTGCTTTCCTATCATTTTTGTAGGAAGTCGTTGCCAGCTCTTATGGTGCCCGCCAGCATGGAGTGAGCACTGCCAACATATGTTGCCAAAAAGAAGGGGTTTTAGCTAGTTGCCATGTTGAACTGGCATGATTCAGGTAAGTCTTTATGGGTAACATGGACCAACTATTCTACTGCTATGGAATGCTAGTGCAAAGATATACCTTGTCGCTCTGCCTCAAGTAGCTAAGCCAATTCTGATCCTGTTGGAGGAACAACTCAAACTAGGCTGGTATTGCATTAAAGATAGCTGCTATTGACCCTGCCAATCTGCGGTCCTTGAATTCCTTTTTAAAAGACTTTTTAAACTGCAGCATAATGGCCTTTTGTCGAAGTAGCGATTTAGAATGTAGCGATTTGCATCTGCTACATTCTAAATGCTAATGCAACATGCTACATTCTACATAAGACGCCGTGCATCAGTACCATTTGTTCTGAGGCTTCGACTGTTTGGTCAGTGCTCAATTCCATCTGTCTGGCACATCTGTTAGCTATCATGCATCCTGCTATATTGAGGTTTCATATAAGCACTGAGCTGCCGGTTTTAAAGTGGGAAAAACCTGTGTCGTATCCACTAAGTTACAGTAGATGCTATTTTTAGGCCAGACTCACTCAGCTACTAGGTTGCCACTTCAAGGGCGGCTCTGCTTGTATCCTGAGTTTCTGCTGGCATTTTTTATGCAGAGCTTATTTAGCTGGTCCTAGATTTCTTCCTAGCTGTCAATTTTAAGCCAGTGCTGGAATTCCATCCAGCAAAGGGTTTGGTGAGAGCCTGGGATCAAGTTATCCCACCGCTACCACCGCTGTAAAAGAGCTCTAGGTATCTCCTTTACATAGGACCACATCAATGTCAAATCAACTGAACAGTGGTATATGTATAACAGATGTATATATGGACAATACATTACCATATACAACAAAGCACACATGTTGAAAAGGAATAAAGATGCTCTGCTTCTGTCTTGAGAGCCTACTTTTTATAAGTGGCTTGGCGGAGCAAGCTCTTTTCTTCTTTTCCAAGTGCCAAGCCATTTTCTTTATTTTTTTTTGTTAGGCCGTTTGGCTGAGTTGAACCAGGATGGCTTGAGCTTAGTTGAAAGATGACTCAAAAACAGAACCACCGTGCCAAAACGCACACATTGGGGAAAAAGTCTTTACATAATTTGTGAGCCAGTGAGTGTAAGAGTTAGCCCTTTTAAATAAAATATTTTGTCTTTAGTGCTGCTTTATTTAAAAAAACAGCAGTCTGAACTGTTGATCGCCATTGATTCTCTCATTGCATAAAAACTACAAATAGTTGAGTTGAATCAAGAATATGAGCTATACCTTCTCCCTCAAAACAACTAAAACCTCTATAAAACAACTTATTGTGTTATTTGAATTTACACCGAGGCTCGCAAGCTCATAGCTCGCTTTTCTGTTCGAAATTGAAAAGTTGATTTTACATCGAGGCCCGAAAAGTACCAAATACTGTAGAATAGTTCCAATATATAACTGGACTGACTTTGACATGGTTCTTAAGAAAGGTCAAAAACGTTCGGCTAGCTGAAACTGTTAAGCCGCCATGCAATCTGCAGCCATAGAATCATGAAATTATTGAATCGCTAAGCTGCACTTCATCATGAATGAAAAAGATATCTAGTCTAAGAGGGGTACTAAACCTGAGCATTAGTTATAACCCGTGAGAACACAACTCCTTATTACTCATACAAATCTAGATCTGTGCGCGGCTTGTGAAAAGCTTTGCCTCTGATCATACTTTAAGCTAAAAAATATCAAAGGAAGGAGAGGGAGAGTTATGAAGGTGAATAGCCTGATTCGGTAAGAAGGCACCTTTTGACTTAGCATATTTAACCTTTGTCCTCTCAATTAAAAATGGTTATTGCAAAATTGCTAGCCTGACATCTTGACAAAACCTAATTATAATGTTAGATAAATCTTTCAAACGCTTTACTGCAGGTTTCCTGACATCATGACAAACTCTAACAATGATATCAGGAAACCTGCACCACAGCGTGTAAAATATTTACCTAGCACCGTTCTAGTTTTTACAGGATTTCAAAAGAGTGTGTTTAAAAGTTCTGCAACCTACCACAGCACCTAACTAATGCAAGAATTCACACAGTCAGCTGTGATGCCTGTTTGTGCACACATGGCATTAATTTACAAATGTATATTCTATTTGACACAGATGTGTTAAATATAAGCATGTGTAGAAAGCAATGACTGTTTTGTAACTTTTCCTATGTCTTACAAGCAGAGCTAATCTATTAATAAATTCTTCATGCATCACTGAAGTTACCAATCCTTTGAGGAACGTGAGTTGCTTGCAAACGCTCATCATGAGAGGTTTTATTATTGTATGTATGCTGCTAAATGCAACTAGGCTTTGCCAAAGTCATCGAGAACATTGTAAAGAAACATATGTGAGCTCACCACGAGATGCCTACCGAGACAGATATGACAAACAACCAAATATTATTTATATCATGTCCGATGATATGGGTAAGATTATCACAAACTACATAAATAATATATTTTGAATATGCTAGAACTTATTTGAAAAGTCAAATTTTTCTTCACCACGAGTCTCTGAAGTTCTAAATTACTTTATTTGTTACTATTACTGTAGAGTTCTTTTGTAGCTTTGAACTTTACTTTACTCATGTTTAGTCATAGAATTACTTTTGAACATAAACATAGTATAACTAACTACTTATACATAGGGAGTATAATATATAATATACATAATATATAATAATTATAATATACATAATATATAAAATACATTCTCTCCTACATAATATATAGGAGGGAATGTATTTCACTGTTTCAAACTTGATAAGCAACGTATAGTGGAATACAACAATTTTAGGTAGCCTACGCTTAGTGTCTAAGCTGTGGGCTCAGTGCTTAGTGCCTTATGCTTAGGCTTATTAACTTGGCTCAAGCTGGGTTGTTTTTTAATTAGAATTGCTGTTGCAAGTATATTTAAAAATGTAGTTTTATGCTCAGATATAAATTTGAGATTATTTTTAGTTGATAAATTGCAGTAATAACAAGTTTTTAAAGAGTTTGGATGTGTTTAAATTACAAGCAACAGACCTTCTGTTGTTACATTTCAAGGTTGGAATGATGTTGGCTTCCATAATCCTAAGGTTCGGACTCCTCATTTGGACTCCCTGAAAGCAAAGGGAATTGAGCTTATGCAGTCATATACTCAGCGCGTCTGCAGCGCGTAAGTTCACCTACCCAATGACAAGAGTTTATAGAAAACAAGTAAAAAAATTTTGTAACAAGATGTCTGGAATAGTTCACGCAGGTAATAAAACTGTTTTGTTAGACTATGCTTCATTATACAGTAGTTTATTCCTTTAGAAATAATAGTTAGTTGCAAAGGGTAACTGGACAACCAAACTTGAGAAAGCTGAGACTATTAGCTTTCAGACTATGCCTTCCAGCGAACTGGAAGACTTCTCTATGATAGGTAATATGAAGGTGGTTGGAAATATTCTAAACACTCCGAGGTTGTACCAGTCATCAGTATAGCCTCATTGTAAAAGATAGCAATCATTTATTATTATACTATATTATAGTTGAATAAAATAAACTATAAATTAATAATACAGAGGCATCAGTGAAATTTAAGCATTTTTACCATATATTCTGTTGTATGTTATAACAGCAAATACAACTTATGACAGTATCCGTAGTATATTTTAGAGTATATTGTGCACTTTTGCATACTCTGAGTATTTTATTTAAAAGCAGGAAGCCACTGTGGTTTAAAAATAATGGCATTTGCTTACAGCAAAACGAAACAATAAAACTCTTAATGTCACGATATCTCTAACTTTTATGCATAAAAAATAAACCCCAAAGGTATAATCATAAACATTACATAATCTGGTGCTCTGATAGGATTAGTTAGCTTATAGCCACACTAACTTCACTAAGTTCTTATCAACTCTACCTGCTCCTTTAATTTGGTGTCATTTTAGTCATTGTGTGTATGCTGTTGCTAATTTTACAGCCCTTTTTACACTATAGGTTTAGTGTGAAAACTGTCACAAAAACCAAAAATGATACAAAGCAAGCTGTCAGTAATATTGTAAGCAAAAACCATGCTGTAAATATGCTGATGAGGGATGTTACAACTGCCCAAATACTTATGAATAAACAAGGTGCATTCTCTTACATGTATTCAGTACCCTATACCCTTGTATACCCTAGTAGTCAGTTAGTAGGAAACAAGTAAGGCAAATTAGAAGGACTTCATATTTTGAAGCTTTTGGCACATTTCTGATCAGCAGTACCTCTTCACTGCAACTTGTTTTGAACTTACTTATAATTATGTTTCCAAGAGTATGAGATGAAATCAAAAAACAGTTTCCTACAGCTCGCCCGCCGATCCGCTCGCCTGCAGATCAGACTGGTGTCATGCCATACAACTCCAACATGTTTTTGCTTACAAGATAAACACCCCACAAATAGATTTGTATAACTGGTTTCTTCATAGGACATTCATAAAACTTATAGGTCATTCCCAAGCTTTTACAAAAAAGAACAGTTTTCGAAAATATGTTAAAGGTTTGGCGTAATTTTAGATCAAGAGCTGCTTTTATGACGGGCAAATATCCTTCCAGAACTGGACTACAGGTAAGTGTTGAAGTCATGTTTGTTAGTACAAAGCAAAACAGGTTTTGGTATAGTACTAATGCTTTTCTCTTGGCTTTTCTTGTTACCCTATCAATAACGATTTAAAGATTAGGAGATTTAGATACACAGTGGTGTGGCTCGATGACCTGACACCTAACTTACATACAGGCCTGAGCCAGCAAGTCATTGATGCGTCAGAATTTTTGCACCATGCTTTTGACACCTACATATCACTTACTGAGCACAATATTTTTGAGCCGGTCATAAATGCAACTACACCCAAACTTGGATATCTATAGCCAACCCACTGAGACATTTGCTTGGTATGTTGAAACTATCAGGTGCTGGAGCAAAGATTCAAATTAGAATGCACTCTAATGTACTTGATTCATTTCAAAGTTTACTGTAGAGCGATAAATATGTCACGTAGTAATTTATGGCACTGAAATAAAAGCAGTATGCAAAATTATGTAAAATAATAATTTGAAAAAGTCAAACTATACATAAAACTAAGGTAAAAAAGTAACAACTAATAAAAAGAAGTTTTAATATTAATTGTTTTTGAAGACAGACAGTTGAAAATGTAGGTTAATACTGAACAAGCATGGTAGAGGAGGAAGTGATAACAATAAATAGAGATACTTCTTTTATCTTACAGTAAATATAGTTTCAATTGATTGTGTTTACACTATAGATGTCATAATCACACTTTCGCTTGGTCTGAGCGCCTTAATCGAAATCAAGTTTTGTCGATTTTTCTTGAAGCATCCTGGCAATCAGATCACCTCAAACATGAAAAGCAATCGCAAATGATAGAGAAATACAAATAATTTATAATAAGATCTACTAAACTTTTGTGTGATATCATATTTAACCAGACCAACCTTTTAGTACTTTAAGAAATAGCTTTTTTGCAACAACCTCTGGTAATTGCTTTATTGCTAACATGCAAAACAGTATTTGAAAAGAAAACCATTAATTCTTAACAATATTAGTGTTGGACCGTACTTGATAAAGAACATTATGAATTGGAGCGTAAAAAACATTTATTGCCAGTCAGTACAATCCGGACTTAGGTTTAGACAGTTTCTGTTTTCTAGGGTTTAGTTTGAGGACAACTGATTAATCATTTTGTCCTCAAACTAATACTAGGATACTATAATCATACTGACACTTCTCGATTGTCAGCAAGGAAGATATTGGCAAGAGAGCAGATTGATCATAGGTTTTTGATAAGATACAAAACTAGGTATCCTATATTAATATCATCTAACATTCACATCAAGAGCTGCTATTTCCTTATGAGTCTGCATATTTTTCACTTATTCATCAAATGACGCGTGTCATGATCAATGATAGCTGGCTTGCAATGATGCGTGATCATTTCCGTCAGCGGTAGTTGTACAAGTAAGCTGAAACTAAGATCGTAGCAGTACTACACGACATAATATAACTGAGTCTAGGCACAATTGCAGGTCGATATGACATGTTACTGATAGCGTCACAATTGGTACAAGGAGAGAGATCGATGACTAATATTGATGTTGTCCCGAACTGATAGTTACATTCACATGCAGCCATGTAACATAGCTTGTGGCTCAACCTTTTCCTAAAATACTAGCTCATTGGACCACAGATAGCGCTAACAGCCAAAGTGGTTGCATCAGAATTTTTTAACAAGCTAAATTTTACTTTGTACCAGAGAACAAATTAAAGGACATATATTTTGTTGTTACAAAGGAGTTATTGCTTTTTTCTATTGTAATTAAAAATCTTTGACTCTCCATTCTTTTAGACGATTCCAGGTGTTACCAAGTTCAATTGACCATAGTCTCATCGACTGAAAAGAGTACATATTAAAGTGATAAGATTCAGTTATATAGTAAACTGTAGCAAGGAATATACACCCAGTTAAAGTTAAATATATACAAACATAAAGAGTTATATAGAGTTATATAGATTTCTACAAAATTTTTATAAAGTTATGTAAAATTATATATTTATATAGGACTATATGAAATCATATAGAGGTATGTCGAGTTGTACCGGGTTATACAGACTTGTATGAAGTTGTGTAGAAGTCTACAGAGTTCCATAAATATTCATAGAGTTCTATATTGTAATATAACAATACATAACATGATATAGAGCTATAAAAAGTCATATAGAGTCATAGAGAGTTACATAGAGCTGTGCAGAGTTGTGTAAGTTTACATACAGTTCTAAAGAATTCTATAGATTTAAATAGAGCTACATATAAAGTTATATAGTGATTGGTAGTAGTAGTAGTAGTAGTAGTAGTAGTAGTAGTAGTAGTAGTATTAGTAGTAGTAGCAGTTGCATGCTTCTGTCATATGATGACAATGCTTGGTATTGTTTTATCATGTTCTCTGTTCCCTTATCAGGGGTTTCCTCAAAATTTTTTGTGTGTCAGCCTTACTGCCTGAGAAAAGTTTAGTTTTCCATTGCACTCTGTTCTTTGATACCGATGTCCAGGTGTTAAGGTCAATGTTAAAATCTTTGAGATCTCGCTTAAGTATGTCTTTGAATCGCAGAAATGATCTGCCGATTGGGCAGGTCCTGTTCTCCAGTACCCATGAAGAAGCTGTTGAGGGATTTTGTCAGCTGGTGATTAGTAATTAGTGATTTGTAAAATAAGTACATATTATAACTACCTGCATTAAATTCTTGAAATGCTTTGATCCTGAGGACATGACAGGCCATGGAAGTAGGCTTAATGTATGCTTTACAGTATACATTAAGCCTATTTCCATATAGTTAGAGCTTTCGTAAAGTCACACTGAAAAACATCAATAGGGTGCGTTGGCAACAAGTTTTCCTAAAAAATGATGCAGCTGCACAATGCTTGGTATTAACGAATAGACTGTCCAAAGACAACTGGCTCTGTTAGGCCCATGAGTTGGATTTGTAGACAGGATCATATCATTCAAAAGTTAATCCCTTATCATAGACCTTGAGGAGTTCATACTGACAGTAGCATATCTGCAAGAATGTTGCCATAGTTTCTCTAGCCGAAGTAACAACCAGATAATTATGTTGAATCAAATGAGTGAGTTTTAAAGCCATAAGTTATCAAACTACTCTGATGTTAAACTGATCTAACTCTCTGGTTTAGTAGCCTATGTAAGATCCTTGAAACACATCCGTATAGTCATAGTAAAATTTTCCCTGTTCATAAAAAATCTATTTGTTGCTTTGAAAGATGTTTATTCTTTGTCACGAAATATGCAATGAAAATCATATTTTTTTATTGTACTTTTGATTTATGCTTGAATCATATAAATTTAAAGGTACATTTTTGTTTAAAGATGTTTTTGTGCCAACTAAATTTGCGTATCCTGTAATAAACCAGCTTCTTATTGTATTTTTAGCAAAATAAAATCTAAAAGTTAATTATTTCATTGCATGCAAAAACTTAGAAAAATTGAAAATTGGTCTCTATTATTTAAACAATAAGTGTCATAAAAATCTTCAAATAGACAAGTTAGACAGGGAGTTATGGGCTCCCAAATAAATGCACTAACTACAAGCGGCTGTTGAATAAAAACCTGCTTGGGTAAACAATGAATTTTAATACCAAAGTGAAAGGGTTTAGTCAAAGAACAGATCTAGCCAATTTTACTGATCACATGTGGTATACTTGCTTACAAAGTCTATAAAATGCCTCTCAAAACATTTGAGAATGCAAGCAAAATAATAAATTATTGTCGGAGTTGAAGAAAAAAGTCAATTAAGATAGCTTTTACCTTTTAAATGTAAGATTTATATGTAAAATCATCTTTGTGAGTGACTTAGACATGTAGCACACTGATAGCACAAATCAACTGGCAATGACACTATCTACAAGGAAGTATTGGAGAGTTTTGCCTACGTGCATGTCGTCATTTGGGATAACCCTAACAGAACAGGGTTGCTGTAAATATTATCAAGAGCACGTTTGCAGTCTCATGGGCTGTGAGAGATCATGATCTATAATGATTATAGGTACAATAAATCAGAAGGATGTCAAGATTACTGCATAGTTTAATGGTAGGTTGTTTGGCTTCAAATCTGTACACCGGAGTAACTGGGGCTGATTTCTGTGGAAGTAAATCTTTTTTCTTAACACTCTTAGCTGACTTTGGACAGGCGAAAGAACAGCTATTGCTCTTATTATAGCAAATATTATTTTTGTAACAAATAACTATTATAATTGGTACATATAATTATGCTATATTAAATCAAACATCTTAATTTTACATGTAGCTTGGGCAGAACTATCTACATGTAAATTTGCATCTGGATATGACTTTTCTCATTAATGCAATTGTGTACTTTATGAGATATTACGTACTCTCTGATATCTTTATTAACAAGAGAAGATAATATTAAAGAAAGTTAGACCACTCTTTATCTCATTGATGTAATTATATACATTATGAGATATTATGTACTCTCTGATACCTTTATCAACAAGAGAAGATAATATTGAAGAAAGTTAGACCACTCTTTATTTACGCAGAAGTAAACTATTAATAACAATAATCTTTACTATAATAAGAGTCGTGTCTGTTCGTCTGCCCAAAGCCATGCAAAGAACACTAAGAAAAAACTATTACCTTCCACAGGAATCAAACCCTTGGTATCAGATTCAATGAAAACAACATTACCCTTACCCCACTCAGTCACCATACAACAAAATGAGATAGTCATACTGATTACTCATGACAGTCTCTCACAATGTAAGCGCCCGGCAGACATACTAGTAACTATAATTACACCAGTCTCACAAGGTTGAGTTTCATTGAACTCGCTTAGGTATCCATCGTTTTTTTTACGTAATTACTCTGTTCGCACATGCTCTCGTCCATGAAAAAGCCGCCATCTTTGTAGAAAACGATTGCCATTCTGTTGAATAATAGTATTTTTCGGTGTTGTTTTGATAGTAAAATAAAAAAATTTGCAAACAAAAGCATTGTTTGCAATAATTAATTGCAGAAGCTTCTTGTTTTTAATGATAAAAGTTGTCCATAAAGATGGCAGACAACGATAGAATGACGTCACGAAAAAACAAAGGATTGTTACAGAACCTGGAATCTTGTGTTAGTATTACTGGCTTTACTATTACAGCTGCTTATTCTGCTTCAAGAGACCCAGACGTGTCTTCCTATAGAACACAAGACCATGTTTGATTACATGAAAGAAGAAGGCTATGTAACGAAATATGTTGGCAAGTAAGCTGCTATATATACTTCACTTATTTCCTTATTGTAGTTTCTATGGTATGTCCCTATTTAACTAGACGAAACCCTTTAGAGAGCTTCTTCATTAGCTGAATGCCTGTTTTTATGATGAAATCCTCATGAAACCCTCATGAAATCCTCATGAAATCATCATGAAATCTTCATGAAATCCTCATGAAATCCTCATGAAATCCTCATGAAATCCTCATGAAATCCTTATGAAATCCTCATGAAATCCTCATGAAATCCTCATGAAATCTTCATGAAATCCTCATGAAACCCTCATGAAATCCTCATGAAATCCTCATGAAATCTTCATGAAATCCTCATGAAATCCTCATGAAATCCTCATGAAATCCTCATGAAATCCTCATGAAATCCTCATGAAATCCTTTTGTTTTTTCTGTGCCGAAGCATGATTGAAACTTGTAAAAAATTCCTGTGACATTTTCTTTGCCAAAATTAAAATAAAACTTTGAAGTCAGACATTTTAGTTGCCCTGGAGTGATATTTACTAAATAAAAGCCATGCTAGCATTACAGACCTCTTTATGGAACAATGAAAAAATTCATAAATATAAATATTTTATGAAGATATTTATAAAGATACTGTGATGCTATGCCATAAATATTTAGTTATGTTATATACAGTTTGTATCAGCTTGTATAATATCAAATAGGAGTAAATTTGCAACAGGAGCAGAAGTTATTAAGGTTTAACATGTACTAAATAAATATACTAAAACCATCTTACTATAGGAATGACTACATGAGTCTATGTGGCATTCTTACTTTATTGAGGAGATCAGGAAAATAATGAATAATATTGATTATAGATGGCATTTGGGATACTGTGATAGAAGTTGTCTCCCAGAAGCAAGAGGGGTTGATGAGTTCAGAGGTGTCAGGACTGGTTCAGTTGACTACTTCAACTGGAGTAAGTATAAAATTAGATTTAATGTTTTTTCCTAAACAAAAAACAAAAGGCACAAAGCATCATCGCCCACACATTCAAATTCTTTATTATATTTAAAAAATATATTAATAACGGTTTGTGCGGAACATAGCAAAAAGGCGATTAAACTAGCTAAAATATGTGTTTTAAAAGTTATTAAATGAAGTATTATGTACTAATCCATGCAATTAGCACTGAAACACATTAGTTAATACACAGCAACATCAGTGTAATAGTACAAAGTGCTAAAGATTTAAATATTTTACATTGATATTCAAACTTTAAAAACATAAATAAATGCTGTAAGAAACCTCTGAGGTGTTTGTGAACAATTTTTGTTCAATTGTTCTGTAAAAATTTGTTGCCAAAAATGAAATAGTACGTGTATTAATAATTAAAAACTAGTTTTTTAGTTTTTAGCAACAAATGTTTATAACATAGTTACAGGAAAGTTGCTTACAAAAGGCCCAGAACTTTGTTACTGTTTGTAATTACAGCTTTAAAATCTGAACAACTGAGTGAAATTTTCAAATGCAAAATCAAGAGTAAACTTTAGACTATTAACTGCAAAAATGAGTTTTTTTTGACAGAGACATGTTTCAACTTAAATGTTTTATGAACACAAACCTACTTGTAGTAGCATGTAAGCTGTTTGATGCTAGCACAAAATCATGCACTTATGAGGTTCTCTTATTGAGCTTTTCTCGTTGGTATAAAGTACAAAAATGTTACCTCTTGCTAAACGAATAAGAAAATCTTGTATTTGATGGTTTGCTTGTAAGTTCTATGACGGGAGCTTCAAATTTTGCACTGCAACAGATAAACCTAATAAAAACTGATCATAATTGAAAGGGTAAAGTTAGTCATTGCTAGTAAAACTCATCTGTAGACTGAGTTTCTACAGCCAGTATTCACGTACACCGAAATTCTCTATGACGTGTAAAGCAATTTTATTAATTCATTCGCCGCAAATATATAAAGTACCAAATTTTAATTCAAATTTAATTTATTTTGAAATTAAGTTTACGTTAAAATATGTACCGGTTACAAATAGCTGATCTTGTATGACCTTGCAATAACTGTCCTACATATTGACACTTGGTTTAACCAAAAACGTGTGCTTTAGTTCAATAACTCCTTTTCATATGGATGCTATGCCCTACTTGTTGTTTTTCTATTCAGTATTTTAAATAGGCTACACCTAAATGAGCTATTAGACTGACAAAGTATCAAGACTTACATAACAATTAAATACTAAAGCTTATCAAAGTCTTAATTTTCACCTTGATTTAAGTATTTTAGGAAATTTTTACTACAGCTGTTGAAATTATTATGCTTATTGATTAAGCTGTTAAAATGGTAATGCACATACTTGAAAGTTTTATGAGCAAAAAATAAATAGATTTCATGAGATATTATTATAAAAATGAATTTGATGCTTTATTTTAGCGGACAACGGAGTCATGCAAAGACAAGTCAATGGAGTGGCAAGCGTGGAAAATATAGGAACACACTTAACTGTATGTAACTACCATAAATTCTTCTATTGATTTCTTCTTTCTCTTTCGTTTCTGACAGGAAATATATGAACTCATAGAAGTTGAGCAATACCCCATGAATTAGTCCTGATGTTGTAACTATACTTGCAATCAGCTTCAAAACAAAGTTGCTTTATGTTGTTATTGAAACTTAAAATGAGAAAATAGGAGGGAGTATGTCAAGCCACCCGACACTTCACCCTGCATATAAAAGAAAAGAGCTAAAGCTCTTCTTATGAAACTTTTGCATAACCATTGTTTATCATTGATTATTGTTACAACTGTCAACACTCTATTGCGCTAATGTCAGATTTTAGTCACGCCTGGTTTGCAACTGAAACCCTGCTACGTAATACCCTTGGAAATAGCTTAAAATTCCTTTGATCATTTCTATGACTTGCCATAGTATTGATATTTTCCATTGGCGGGTTACTAAGGGACACTTACACATTGCTTGTCAAGCAAATACTAGTAGCGATTTTAATACTGCGAACTTGCTGTGATTGTTTTTTTAGAGGAGTTGACAAACATCAACACAACACACTGCTTACGTGAAAAACAGAGTTTGTATGTAAACATAAAATACAACCGACCAGGATCCTTTCCAGAAAATACAAAACTGGTCATTTAAAATCGTTTAATTTTGTTGCTTACACATCACTATAAGTGAGTTTAGGCCATAATCTTTCTGAAAAGTTTTATAAATTAAAATTCCATTCTACCACAAAATTCTAATGACAGGTCAAGCGCACTCAAGCACAACTAATGGCGAGTCAACAGTTAAAGAGATTAAATTTGAGCTTATCTCTAGCAATCTATCTGCTTATGGTTATAGTAATTTGTCTGAGTTGATGGAGATAAATACTTTAGGTACAAGATGCAAGAGATGCAAGAGAGATGATATTAGACCATAAAGACAACCCAGACCCATTATTTATGTGGATATCACCAACTGCACCTCATAGCCCTTTACAGGTGGGAACGCTTGTTATATATGCGTAGACATTATATATTAGTAGCGTTATAATCATGAAAACCGTTATTAGAGCCCTGGGCATCAGAAACGGCCGTTATTAAAGCCCTGGGCATCAGAAACGGCCGTTATTAGAGCCCTGGGCATCAGAAACGGCCGTTATTAGAGCCCTGGGCATCAGAAACGGCCGTTATTAGAGCCCTGGGCATCAGAAACGGCTATCAAAAGAGAAAAAGTTAAGCAAAGTACATTGTTGATTAGATTTGGTTAATCTCATGTGATTAGACTTGGTTAATCCCATGTGATTAGACTTGTTATTTAATCAAAACTTTTTTTTGTGAGACAAAAAAGAACAAACTAGCAGTTTTGCACAATATTTTGTGCATCAAAATCTGCTTGAATTTCTTGCAGTTGGTTTAAAACAAAAATTATATACTTTGCTGTAGAACACAGAAGAGATGTTTGCAGTTCATGATTTTTTGAATGAGACGGGTGAAGATACAAAAAAAAGAAGACAATTCCTAGGTAAGTTTTACTTGCTTACCAAAAGAGTATATTAAGAGTTATGCAAATTTAACAATGATATTTTTTGATAAAGCGTAAAACGCAAACGAGTTGCATATTAGCTAATCCAACAGCATATCACATTTGATTTGATCCAAATTCTATTTTTCTTGCTAATTCTGACAAAAGCAAGTTAATATGTGTAAAAAAGTAAGATAACATATGTAAATAATATAAGAACAACAATTTAATAGTATTTTAAAAAGATCTTATGATAATATCATAAGATCTCTTTTTATGTCTGGTGTAAGTTGTTTATGTCTGGTGTAAGTTGTTTATGTCTTGTGTAAGTTGTTTATGCCTGGTGTAAGTTGTTTATGTCTGGTGTAAGTTGTTTATGTCTGGTGTAAGTTGTTTATGCCTGGTGTAAGTTGTTTATGTCTGGTGTAAGTTGTTTATGCCTGGTGTAAGTTGTTTATGTCTTGTGTAAGTTGTTTATGCCTGGTGTAAGCTGTTTATGTCTGGTGTAAGTTGTTTATGCCTGGTGTAAGTTGTTTATGTCTTGTGTAAGTTGTTTATGCCTGGTGTAAGTTGTTTATGTCTTGTGTAAGTTGTTCATGTATGTTGTAAGATGATTATGTTTGTTGTAAAACGTTCATGTCTGATGTAAGATGCTTATGTCTGGTTTAACATGTTTATGCCTGTTGTAGGATGTTTATAGCTGTTGTAAAATGTTTATGTTTATTGTAAGATGAATATTTGTGTGAATATATTTTAGGACTTGTTTCAGCCTTTGATGATTTAATAGGAGACACAATCGCAGCCCTAGAAGAAGCAGAATTAGCCAACAACACAATAATTGTATTTTCCCCTGATGTAAGTTAAAGGCATTTTAATAGTTTGCTAAACAAAACATCTAGTGCAAATATACACTGTGCTGTAGCAGAGAGGTAAAAATTTAATGATTGTTTACAGCAATATTTTAAAATCGTATTATTGTGAGTAAAGTATGGCTTCTGGAAGACAACAGTAAAATATGTAAAAGTAAACTTAATACAAAGGTACACTTATACAAATGGCGGGAGCAAGAAGCTGCAACTATTATTCACAAAAACCTCTCGCTTATCATTTTAAAATCGAATGACAGAGCCTTTCCTTAAAACTATGTAAACAACACAACCAGAATTAGCTTGAAGATATTGCACCAATTTTTAAAACTTTCCTCAAATCATAAAAACTAGTACCTTAACAGTCTCTTGTGTCATGAGAGATCCTCAGGTGTGCTGATAACCACAGAGAAAAAATATTCGCTCAATTATTATATCAGGCTATACAGCGGTTGATTGGTGTAGGTGTTAGTGTGGTGGTTGAATAAACTGAGATTTGGGAGTTAGAATCTGATATGATGTTGCTTTTTTGCAACATCTAGCTGTAGCTTTGGACAGATGAACTGACACAGCTTTTATTATAGTAAATGTTATAGTACCAGTTGCCAAGCACAGGTGAACAGTACATTCTTTTTGCATATGTCCTGAAGTTGTAACTAAGATGGTGAAAAACATAGAGGATGACATTATCCGCAGACATTGGCACAGTGCCCACATAGTCTGAATGTCAAGCATATACAAGCAGCAGAGCTAAATTGTCAGTAAGCAAATTTCTAGATTTAGGGAGTAGAATTATGCAAAAATGTGACTGTTTGAACAAGTGTTTGTTATAGCTTTGTAGTGTGGGCATTACTATGGTTTCCAAACCATTTTTAGGGAAATTTTCACGGTAAAATCCTTTTGCTTTTTTTCAGCTAGCATTTTAAAAACTTCAACAGCAAGCGGAATAATATGTAGATGTATGAAGTAGATAAAATATCGTATTGTAAAGGAAACTGCTGGCTCCCTTTACTCTCCACAAGGCAGTTAAACGGCAACACCGATTTTTAAGTGTCAATGAAATATATATTTACTAAATAAATATAGAAGTTTACATGCATGACAGGTAATAAATCACATTTAAAGCATGCAGGGAGAGTGTGCCTATTACTCTGTAAAAATGACCAAATTTCCTTTATACCTTTACTTTTGTTTTAGCCTCCGCCCCGTTTCCTTCGCTCTATGATCAGTTTTTTTTCACGGTCTTCTTGGTTTCTTCTCGGTCTCTTCGTTTCCTTTTGGTAACCCGAGTTCTCTAACTATGACCAGGCCTTCCTAATTGTTTTAAAAACTCTGCCCCAAAACCGTGAGGATCAGGAGGCTTATCGCTACAGCCCTGGTCACGGCGCACTGCCGTAACAGTATTTTAATAATTTCTATCTAACTTTTAGTTAAAAAGTCAGAGTGACACTCTTTGGTAAATCCACATTTAAAATAATAACTTCTTTTGCCCTTTCAGCATTTTCTTGGGTTACAGCAAATGATATTAACTTGTAAAAGACAGGACAGAGAAGAAAATCATATATTAAAAATTCGGTTGTTTTTCACAGGCCATCATGATTTACCTTTGGGACAAAATTTAATGCGAAAAATTTCACTATGTCTGCAGATTAAAGGGACGGCCACACGTAACAATTTTTTGTTCATTTTGACCGAAAACAAGAAATGAACGAAAAACACAAAATTATTTGGCTGAATTTGACAGAATTGTCAGAGCTGTGCATTCACACCGAAATTGTCGACGAAACACTTATAATTGGCTAAACTTGCAAACAGAAATGGTTTTAGCCAAATATTGATCTGCACTGCTTTCAAATACTTGTCTCTTTAAATTTTTCTCTTACAATCAGTCAAGAACTGATCACTTACCTATTTTAGTTTTCTGACATCCGCATTATAAATTTATGCGATTTTCAACTCTTAAATAAACATAAATATACTTTTACATTTTATTTGATTCAACTAAAGTTTCCTAGATTTTCAGAACTTTTCAACTATAGAGGCAAGTATATACTAAAAGTTTTAAAGGTTTTCCTCTTAGGTAAACAGGTTTTTTTCACAAAATTACTTTTTTTTAGCAGTTTTCTAGTTTTTAGTCTATAAAACAAATAGCTACCAGTTTGAAGATTTTACTCTAAATATGACAAAACTATGAGTGAACTAGAACTACTTTTGTATCACTGTGGATTTGTTTTTGCCAAACCTAAGAAGCATTCTTGTCCTTACCAAAGTGACAATTTCATCTGCCAGTAACATATTTCATAATACAATATATGGTACAGTGATACAGCAATATAAATACTGTATATTTTTTACTCATGAACATTAAAGGGCAATCATGGGAAAAGTTGATATCCTCCGAATTTACAGAATGGGGGAGCCAACCCATCATCCCGATTTGGAAGCTCTGACCATTTAGCTAACAATTACCCTCTAAGAAATGGAAAGTGGACTTTCATGGAAGGAGGAGTGAGAATTCCAACGATTTACTATGACCCAAGGCTACATCCTAGCACTAGAGGAACAACAAGAAACTTTCTGGTTCATGTTACCGATTGGCTGCCTACTTTTGTTCAGCTAGCTAGGCGAGGATTAAAAAGCAGCAATTTTAATATTTCAGGTAAAATATTTTTCATGCATGCACAAAAATTTATAGAAGATTGAAGTTAATTTATCAATACTTTTCTAACACTTCAAATTTATAGTAGCATAATTGAAGCTTAGCGCAATATGGCCTAAAAATGTTTTTTTTCTGCAAAATACGTAATACCTAAATCAGAGCATATGTTACCCAACTCATAGTATATGATACCTAACTCAGCTTATATGACACCTAATTTAGTGTATATGATAGTTAACACAGATTGTATAATATTCAACTCAGAGTAGGCCTATATGATACCAAACTTGGAGTATATGATACCTAACTCTTTCGTATATGATACCATACTCATAGTATATGATACCTGTCTTGGAGTATATGATACCTAACTCGGAGTAAGTGATACCTAAATCAGAGTATATGATACCTAACTCGAAGTAAATAATACCTAAATCAGAGTATATGATATCCAACTCAAAGTATATGTTACCTAACTCAGCTTATATGACACCTAATTTAGTGTATATGATAGTTAACACAGATTGTATAATATTCAACTCAGAGTAGGCCTATATGATACCAAACTTAGAGTATATGATACCTAACTCTTCCGTATATGATACCAAACTCATAGTATATGATACCTGTCTTGGAGTATATGATACCTAACTCGGAGTAAGTGATACCTAAATCAGAGTATATGATACCTAACTCGGAGTAAGTGATACCTAAATCAGAGTATATGATATCCAACTCAAAGTATATGTTACCTAACTCAGTTTATATGATACCTAACTTGGAGTGTATGACACCTAACCTGGAGTATATGATACCTAACTCAGTAAACAACAATTTCAAGGATGAATAACCTTTCAAATTTAATTTTTTCTTTCTTAAAAAAGAGTTAGATTTGCTGAAACTAGAAAATGTTAATACTAGCTGCTAAATTCTTTATTGTATCTATTTGTAAAATACATTTTCAAGTAAAAGCTATGTACATGCCTTTTGCGAAGTCTGAGATAAAACGTAACTTATTGACGTATTTATCTACCAACTAGTCATGTGAGGTGCTGCACAAACATATGTATGGCTTAAAGTTATCATAAGCTTTGAAACCTTTTTTGATATAGTAATCTTTTAGGCATGAAAATGTGCAAAACTAAAAAAAGGAAATTTGAAAAGAATTTCATGTTACTGCATAAATTTCCAAAAAAGAAGTGTTTTAAGAAAAGTCCTTAACAACTAAAATTGACAATTTTTGTTGAATAGTTTATGTTGAGGGCGCCATTTAGAGTGCCTTTTTAAAAGTTTGATAGAGTCATTTATATTAGCTTGTTAAAATATCTAATTAAGCTTCTATTTAATTTTGAATTTAAAAATTGACTTTCATTAGACATTTGAACACAAATAATTACAAAAAGAACCAGCTGGGTTTGTAAATCAATAGAGATACACATGTAGAGTAAGTTAACAACTGAAGAAAGGCTCTGGCAGGCTATTAGTTCAAAAACATTAATTTGTTTAGGCAGGTAGACAATTAGAATTTATAATAATATAGTAGTACATAATATTATAGTATAATAATTATATAAACATATGCAATTATGACTTTTAAAAGTATCTTCTTTCAAAGATATACTCCAGGTGTGGAAATATAGGAGTGTGTATGCGTATATGTGTGAAACCGTCCATAGCTAATGATTGTGTAACAAAAAGTTTTATGACTCTGAGAGCTTTGCTAAAAAGTTGAAATGAGTTGAGGAGATTTCTTGCTGACCACATATCACAGATAAGCCCAACCCACAAAGATATACGCCCTTTACTGATAGACAGCTCACTCAAGTTGTCTCCACCACAACTAGTATCACAGTAATGTTTTTTGACTAGTTGGTTTGTATAGGATTAGTATTACTTTTAAAAAAGACTACTGCATCAGACTTGTGGTTTCATTATGAGCACCCTAAGACTAATATAATTAGAGCGTGAGATGTAATAGAAATATACGATTTTTACGAATATTAGTCAGATTTTTGGTTGAGATGTTATAAAGAAATTTCTGCCACATTTTAAATTTTCACAAGACGCCGTTGTGAAAAATTATCAGATTGACATTTGGCTAGCAAACCTCTACACAGAGCAAAACTGACTAATATACATGTAGTTGGATCATGAGATGTAATAGAAATATACAATTTGTACTATTACTGGTCAAGTTTTTGGTCGAGATTTTATGAAAGGTTTTCGTCATATTTAAAATTTTTACATGAAGCCGCCATAAAAAACTATTAGATTTATGTAAATATTATGCAAACATCTACACAGAGAAAACTGACCAATAACAAAGCAAAATTTAAAGAGTTTATATAAAGCTTCTGTAAGCACTGAAACTCCTAAATCTAAAATTAAAGCCAACAAAAAGCCTACAAATATTCTGTTTTTCTTATATATTTGAAATCACAAAATAGTGAGAAATGATATTTGAACTTCATAAATAAATGAAAAACTATTACAATTATAACATGTTACCTGTGACAGATATAGATGGTCGATCTCAGCTAGCTAACTTGGGCTCAAGATACAACTGCAGAAGAAAAAGGCGATACAACATTCGACATAAAATATTAGTCGATCTCACTGACGCAACAAACAACTTTGGTAACCCTAATCCTTGCGCAGATGAAGATGCAGCCTTCAGGTAAGAGATGACTCACTTGTTCTGACACCTTTTCATACATACAGGATTAGATAACAATCTTTGCTTTCATATTGTTGAGCCAGTAGTGTATGAGCTCAGTCCCAAGATTCCCTTGCTACTGGACCGATACATGTCCAGCAAAGATCGCAGAGCCATGATCTTCACAACAGAGCTTTAAAAACCATGCATGCAGTTTCTGCTGACAGAAAGCTAAGCGTACATCCTACTCAATCTTTAAGGAGACTACACACATAACTTTGCTAATAACAGTAATACTTTTTTTAGATGATTTGAGCATTAACCTGAGTTAAGCTTCGCAGCTGTATAGGAAGATAGGCAGTGTGGATATGTTTGAAATGCCCATGAAAAAGGGCTGAAAACAGCTGCCTGTATCTGCATTGATATTCCTCTTAACCTTATAGGTGGAAGGATTATAAGCTTGTATATGGCAATCAGTATTATGGAAAAGATCCTGATACAATTCCAACAGAATGGACAAAGCCTCAAGAATCTCCAGAACTTCCAGATATCTTTGGTGATAACTGCCACAGGATTGTAAATGGTGAAAGGGTGGTTAGATGTCTCTTTAATGTTATTGGTAAGCATAGTGGCTGGTGATTTTACCAACATCATAAAATTTTACATGTTTTTTTTCATTTTTTCTCAAAACGATTTGCAACTTTGATTTTTGGAATCAGGTGAACCAAGATGAGTTTTAAAAGAAAAATTAAAAATTTCTTTAGAAACAGATTGCACATATTGAATGACAATGAATGACTCAAAAAATAAAGTTTTAAAGAAGATTGCCAAAGAAAAGTGAAATGGCACTTAAAAAGCTCTCTAGTAATATATTTTTGCATTATTGGGTAGTTAGTTGAAACATTTTTAGAAAAAGCAGCAATCTGTCTGAAAACAAACTAATAAATCACGTTTTGTAATTGTCTATCAGTTAATTTGCATAAACCCTGATGTACAATTAAGATTTGTTGGCAATTATTATCCAAAATTGCAGGTATAGGCTTCATGCCTCTAAATAGTTAGCTAAAATTATTTGGTTTCAAAACTTCATCTGATTCCCAAGAACCAGCTTCTTAAACACTCACCTGCAGCTATCTGATTATAAATAAAACCAGTCCCGAGCATTGCTACGCTTACTGCTAGTAATGAATACATCAACAGTGCGTCTTTACAAAGACCTCTGCAGTATTATGCCAAAAATCTTTCAAAATTCACCACAAGAAATTCATCAGTGGCAGAAAAAAGTCATCAAAGAGTCATTTGTTACTTTAAACAGGAATCAATACATGTAATATTTAGTAGATTGTCAAAAATAATAACCGAGGCTAAGCTGCTTATGTCATTAAAAATTAGAAAGAGTTTAAAAATATGAATTCATTTAATTGTTGTAATACATAGTTTTGAGGCCAAAATATAACACAATTTGTGACAAAAATGATCCTTTCAACAAGTTAAATTTTCCATTTATGAAATACTCTCTCTCTCTCACGTGTGCTTCTGGCATTTAATCAATGTTAATTAATTGATGGCATATTACTGAATAGGAAGTCGAGCTATCTGTAGGTAATTAGCCAATAAAGAGATTCCTATGTCTACAAATCTTCCCAACCAAATTATGCTATCATGGCTTATTGATACATGTATTGGAGTGGAAACATCTTAAAATTTGGCCGACATACCGGTTTGTAACGGAGTAATGATGATTACATTACCAGCTCTGTTAGCTTAGTTCTATATGACTCCTACCCATACTAGGGTCAAGATAAATTTTTCGTTAGAATCCAAGGTTAACCAGCTCATTTCATAAAAGTGTTTTTTGTCAGATGATCCAAGTGAGACGAGGAATCTGTATGATGAAAAGCCAGCTGTTGTGGCTAGAATTCTTCACATGATCCAAACTGCACGACAGGCAGCGGTTAAAGCGTATTTTAGGCTGCCACTGCCAGTTAATGATACCACAACTCAACCATTTGAAGGATTTCGAGTGCCGAGACATGATTATTGTATTCCTTCTATGCATTTCCCATTGGAGCCTGCGAATCCATCTTGCTATCAGTAAAGAAAATTGATGACCAAGATTTGAAAAATATAGTGGCTCATCAAGGTTGCATAAGAGAAGCACATTTTGTTCTTGTTTTCAGCCTACCAAATATATAAAAATAGTTACATAACAGAAGTAGAAAGAAGGCCTTTATCAAATGCTTGAAAAAATACATTTAATTCATGAGTTCCAAAAAGTAACCCAACTAAGTTATAAATCTGTAACCATCTACTCGCACAAAATGAGACTGGACTACTACAGCCAGCAGCCAACCATTAACAAGGCTTATATGTTCTTGATTTCTCTCTGAAATTGCTTTGGATGCACTGAGTTACATAGTAACTTCGCTTTCCCATATAAAGCTCATTGCTAATAAACTTTGACTAAAACACCTCAACTTTGGTTTTAGTTGCTTTGCCGTCAGATTTAGTCTGCTGTACCAGAGGCTGCTTGTTTAATATATTAGTAGTCAGAAGCCATACGGCCAGTTATTGCTTGAGTAATAATCAGTAGAATAATTGACAAATAGAAACTATTATTTGTGGTTTTCCACGGAACGATTTAAGAGCTTATCCCTTGAGTAGTTAAGGTACACCGTAAGCTGAAGGACCTTGCTAATATGTCAAGAGAAGTAGTGCTAATAATCACTCTAGATGGCGACCTGTAATCAATGCAAACAGGCCTGAAAAGAGCTGACAATCTTAAAACCATAAAATGTCATACATATCTTTAATTCAATAGACCAGCAGCAATAATGCTTCATGAGGCTTGGCGCCTCAAGTATGAGGAGCCAAGCCTCACGAAGAATATAGACAGATTAGAGACCTGTAACGCTTCAACCCGAACACACCAGTCGATATCAACTATAGCACTGATAACGACTAGTGATGTCATTGTGCACATATTTTTCTTCCATTTGTTTTAACTGCGATCAAGTTTAGTCAATTGTGAGTAATGGAATTTTGCTCGCTTCTAAAATGAGCTGACATCTGATTTTCTAGAACAAAAACCCTAGCTTTAGATTCATTGCTTTCTGCAAGTTGGTTTTCAACAAGGCACCCATGAGCTGCTCTATCACGATATCGTGATGTTTTACATGTACTTTGATCCGAAATGATTTTTCATCATTTATCATATCTGACTTCAAGTTGTTTTTAAACTGTAAAATGCATTGATGTTTTGTACTAAACTAGTCATCATCATTTAGTGAAAACTAATGATGAAGTGATTAACCAAAGACCAGTCAACAGTAATAATTTATCTGACCAAGATTGATTCATGCATGATTCATCACAGCTTCTAGCAAACGCTTCTCAAATTGACACATAGAAAAGGAAAAGTGATTCTACGCTCCAGTTGTCATTCGGGAAGCACCATGAAAGGTTTGACTCTGTTTTGTGTGTTGGTTTGTGCACTGGAGGTGACTGCTGGCTACAATGGTAAATGCAAGTTTCAATCGATTGACTCTATTGACGATGAATACAGAGACCAATCTGGAAGACAACCTAATATTGTCTACATCATGGCTGACGATCTGGGTAAGTCAAATTTAAAAACCAGCCTAGCTTAATGCAAGCTGACTTTTAAGTATGAAGAGTTCAACATTTTAGTTTATCTTGACAAATGAGAGCCAGATTTTTCTCATGAAAATTTCTTTACTAAAAGATTATGGCATTGCAGACATTATGTGAATATAATTGGTAAATAAAGTAAAGCATTTGACATCTCCAAATTAGTTAAAATTTTGCAATCAACCGGTTATGTTTTCTCCAAGCTTATTTCTTAGAATCTCTTTGTATCCAATTGTTGAGATACATTTGAGTTGTCTCAAGGCAAGCCTGAATTGGTCCTGAACATTGAATCCCGAACATTGCTTTAACTTTTACAATGACAGTTTTCATTTGTTTGCAGTTTGTGGTCCATGATGATCCTTAAAACCAGTAACCCTCAAGAGCATGATTTAGTCTAAACATAGTTTCTAAAAGAGTTTATGTCAAAATTTAAAGGAGTAAAATCTATTGTGGTGACTCTTTGGGTAAAATCTCTTAAAACTCTACAAGTCAAAAGAATATAAAAGAATTAGAGTTGTGAGAGCAAGTCTTGAATCACAGAAATAAGAAAACTTTTCAAGAAAACTGAAAGTGCTGGCTAGCAGTTTACTATATAACTTACAGCTCTTGCCAGTCAGCATGTCTCGCTAAATACTATCAATAGTTTTTAAAAGAGTCAAAAGATTCTAAGATCATGATAAGTTTAGAAATATCTTACTTTGAACCAAAACAATAGCTAATAACTATGACAGTCATAATGGCTCTACCAAATAACCTGCCTTCATGCTGATTGTAATGTAAATAATTGTGTCAACTTTCTCACGAA
This sequence comes from Watersipora subatra, assembly GCF_963576615.1. Lineage (NCBI taxonomy): Eukaryota > Metazoa > Bryozoa > Gymnolaemata > Cheilostomatida > Watersiporidae > Watersipora > Watersipora subatra. Next base: position 4,574,428 of record NC_088717.1, read on the forward strand.
AGCTGTTGAGATAAAGATTGCTGACATATGCATGCCTTAAAATGTTTTAATGTTACACATACATTAGTTACATGGTGGACCACTTGGTGGGCTGCTTCAAGGTTGATATATGAGCTTCAGGTTTGCTATATATGAAAGTTTCTTTATATACTTTGCTATATGAGCAGTTCAGTTTTGTTAAAGGTATGCAGTTCATATCTTCAGTTGGTCCTGTACAAACCTTTAATAAGTCGAGTTTTTTACAAACACAAAGGGTACAAGTAGACAGCTAAACAATGCCTTTATTGTTATTACACCTACAAGGTTTATACACGTACAGAGACATAACAGCTAATGTAAAGTTAAAGCTAAACCTATGAACTGTGATAACATACATGAGACATTCCGTGTAAAAATGTTTTTATATAACAATGCTAATGGGAAGAACAGTGTTTTAGGTTTTTATTATTTGCATAAAAAATAAAGTTAATGTTGCTAGTAAAAGCTCAAACCATTTGCCAGTTTTTACAAAATTTCTACAAATTTCATTAATGAATATTCATTAACACTTTGCTGCCGCTAAGAAGTACACCTTACCACAATTTATCTATCATACAAACATCACAATATGTCTTAACTAATCTTCATTTACCTCTTTTTTGTGTCTCTTGTACCACAGGAGTTTACAGCAACTTACATAACATTGACTTACAACTATAAGTTATAGATTTAAATTTACAATGACTAACCAAGTTTGAGGGTTTCAGTTGTCAACAGTTGTCACATCTTTGAATAATAAACTTGATGCATGCTTTTAACATCTTCACAGCATGATTAACAGCAGTGCAACTGGATTCTCCTTGCGTGCTGACTGAATTTTTTTTGCATGCTCACCAGATTCTCCTTGCAAGCTCACCAGATTCTCTTTGCATGCTCACCAGATTTTGCTGGTGCGCTGAGGCTCCATGCTGAAGTAAAGCATTATTGCTGGGTTAACATCGGTTTGGTTAAACATTGACTATGATTATCATATATATATATATATATATATATATATATATATATATATATATATATATATATATATATATATATATATATATATATATATATATATATATATATATATAGATATATATATATCCAGCCAGTTATATATATATATATCCAGCCAGTTATATATATATATATATATAACTGGCCGTGAAAATTTAACTACTAGTAATGCATGCATAAGAGTAGTTCACATAAAATGAGAGTGATTTAGTGTAAAGTGGTCCAGATTTAGGTTTGAGAATAACATTTTCATTTGATTTTAAAGCAGTTGTCCAACAGTAACTAACATGTCAATTTTTGCTAGGGCATGACTTATGTAAGATGAAAAGAGGATCAGCCTTCAAGTTATGTCATCTAAGGCGTAATGAAAAAGTTCATTGTCAAAGTTCTACTACTTTTTAAAAAAATTTTTGCCTTATAAGCTACATGGCTTATTGCAAAGAAACAAACGATCAGATATTTTCTAGATAGAACCCTTTTATACGCAGCACAACTAAAAAGCTTGTACAAAGTACAGAAGGTTTTGTTAAAAAAAGTTAGTACAGTATCCTTAACAGACTCATAACATGCTAGGAAAGGTGAAGCAAGCTTTCATCATGATAATCAGAGCGTGAAAAATACTATAAACAAATTATTAAGTAGTTGATGTGCATTTTATTATATGGAGTTTTTTAAGCTAATGCTTATGTTAAATACTAGAAAATATGAAGTCAGGAACAAAGCTAATTGTTCAAACCATTTTGTCACATGGCTATCTTTCTAGCAATGCTTAAAGCTTAAAAGCCTGAGCACACTACCGCTCAAATGATCGATTCGCTGTGTGATGGACCACAATGATTAGCTGCTATGACATCATTTTGTGATGAGTGCCACACATAATCATTGCTAGTGATCAAACAATAAGATTTCAATGTGTTGAGCTTTGACACTGATGGCCACAACTGTAAGCAGTTTTATTGCCTGTTTGTTAACAGCATCAGGCTCAATTTTACCGGTTGTGAAAATTAATGCCAATGTCATTTAAAGAACAGCGCTGCTCGTGATGATTTAATCAACAATAAAAAAAGACTTGCGATATCAGGAATGCAATTTTGTAACATCCATTGGTTGTTGGTTAGGGATCACTGACAGTTAATAGCTCGTGGAGTGTACGTCGAAACTAGTGATGACATCGAAATTAGTGATGGCGTCAAAACTACTAACCGCTGAGCCCATTGCACAGCTAAACGTTGATTTGAACGACGGCGTCAACGGACCTTAAGGGAATGTGTTGGTATATCTTCGTGGTTAAACTACATCTTCGGACATCAGAACTGATCATATAATGAGCCCTTAGCATCAGCTATAGGACACATCTTAGACTTGCATCAATGTAGAGATCATGTGACCTAGAAGCAGAGAGTTCAGCAACTTCATGTCACAACAATTAAACTAAAGATCAACCATTTAATCAAATAATGCAGCAGATGAAAATCATCGAGAGCTATAATTCACCTACTGATTTTAATAAAGATATTAGTCCGTAATTTTATGAGTTTTTTGGCTTTTTATATGGTTATTCAAGTATACAAGCAAAACACACAAAAACCCAAATTTTATTGTCAGTGTAGTTTTGTAACAGCTTTACAGAAGTTTTTCAAAAGTTTGCCAAGAATCGATAGCTGACTCTAAAAGACTTATTTGGCGTCATTTTAATATACATGTATTCCATATATTTAAAAAAATCACAACTTATTAATGGCTATTTAAAAATATGATGCTATATATATTAAATTTTGAATTCTACAGTCGAAACACATCAAATAAATTTAATAGACTTATTTTCCTTTACTTGAATTTCTTATAAGTCTCTGTGCTTATTAACAAGTTACAAAATTAAACGTAAAAGACACCCTAAAACTATACAAACAATTATGATTAATCCCTTTTCTTACTGGTTTCTCAGAAACTCTGATTTGAGCTAAAAAAGATAAATTTATATATGATGCAAGATAAGCTCAACCTTGGATTACTTCTACTCATATTGTTAAAATTTTGTCAAAGACTTTAGGTTTTTGGGAAATGTAAATGTAAAACCTATTCATATTAAAAAAACCAACTTCTTAGATCACAATTATGTCTAGCAGCAACATGCATGTACATTGAACAAAACCGATCTAGCAAAAGTAGAATGTGTTATACATCTCAATAAATGATGGCCATAATTACCTGCTTACCTGTCGATTTGCTAGACAAGATACGCAACGCATGTATATTGTAGGATGGAATGATGTGGGATTTCACAATCCTAAAGTAAAGACTCCACATCTGAATGCTTTGAAAGCAAAAGGAATTGAACTCACACAGTCATATGTAGAGCGTGCATGCAGTCCGTGAGTATTGCCACAATGCGTCAACAAGCAGAATATATGCAGATTAGAATAACAAAAGGAAACACTTTTCTAAACACTGATATTTGTGATTTGTTTGTGTTGTTGCGCTCGTATAAATTAAACAAATTATAAAAATGAATCAAAGACACAAAATTTATATAACAAACAACTAAAAAGCCCATTTTAAATATTTTAAGAAAAAAATGCTGCTGTTATATTAAAAATCCTAATGTATTTCAAATTTATGTTTAGGACCAGATCAGCACTTATGACAGGAAGATATCCATCAAATAATGGACTTCACGTAAGAACATTATTTTATTCCATTTCCAACACATCAAATCACTGTATTATAGCTCTAAGTAGCACCATGTAACAGTTATCTTTATATTATATTAAAAGCTTAGTAGTTGCTATCAAAAAATCTCATAACTGATGCTAAACTGAAAGTTGTTCCCAAGTCTACAGCTTATCTGCCTTCCCGCCTTCCCGCCTTAATTGTATGATTATTGTGGTTAATCTATTTATAAATCTCAGTGTTTGTCTTTTTTGTTGGTATTTCTATCTGTTAGCCTTGGGTCCAGATATAGGGATTAAATCTAGTGATGAAAAATCCATTATGCAGAGGATTTGAACTAGCAATATTCAACTCACAATTCTACTAACAAGCTCGCCTAACTACTAGACTAAGCTGTTTTTATGATCTCCAACGCTCTTACCATATCTATCTTCATTGCAATTGCACACCCCAAATATACACTTTCTGTTATTAAATTATATTACCTTAATGCCTTTGTGTTATTTTTTATAAATTTTTGTAATTGATTTTTACCACTGCTCAATACCTATTTTTTAATTTGTAATTTTCAAATGCGCACAATTTTCACGATGACATTTGTATTATCTGGAGTAGGAATTGTCTCTACATTCTCACTCTGTTTGGTCAGACAAAGTATTAGACAGAGACAGTCTGATATCTCATTTTTACGTTAGTACTACTATCGAGAGGTGCCAATACCGCCCATCAAAACTTTGAATACAACGAGCTTGTTTCAGAAGAAACTTTTTGTATACACACAATTCCATGCCCTCTTTGTTTATTTTTAAAATTTATTTGAACTGCACAAAAACACTTTTCTCATGACATAAAGTTTAATAGGTAGAATATTAAATGTTGTATTTGTAAAAAACAGTTTTTTGCACAAAGACCTTTTATGTAAATCTCAGTATTTGTCTGTTTTCTGTCTGTCATTTATGTGTCCAGTCAGATCAATAAAGTTATAGGAATGAAAAGTCTGCATTGTACTAGATTTGAACTCAGGTTCCAAGGTTTGAAAACAGGCGTGCTGTCATCTAGGCCAAGTGGCTATGTTGCTATACAATTTAACAAATATGACCATTCTCATTACACCGGTGAAAATATGCAAGCTTGAAGCGCTTGCAAAAATACTATCGATTACTACTACCATGCTTAATAACCATGATTAATTGCCTGAGAGATCATGGCGGTAACGTAATAGTTACTAGCTGACTTCGTGGCTCATATATTAAAGATTTAGACCAGCTTAAGTTACTAGCTTAAGTTACTCAAATTCATTGGTAATTGTTTTATTCTTTGTTTCAAGCCAATCATTCATCTAGTTTATCGTATAACAAGAGTCATGTGCGGCTTTCAAAGCCATAGTAGAAGACTGAGAGAAACATTGCATTATACAGTATTGTTTTATTGTTTTATTCATCATCATATCGTTTTACTATTGTTGTACGGCCTAATTTGAAAAACATTTTTATTTGTGAAATAAAATTATTGCCAACAAAGTACTATATATACAGAATTCAAACTTATGACATTCAACTATCTGAAACAACACTCTATCATCTGAGCTAACTGGTCACCTTCGGTTGCATCACAACAGTTGTACACACCTATTTACTGTGCATCACTGACATGCCCGTTTTTTGCTGACAGCATTTGAGAATGCCAAGGTACAAGTTGCTATAAAACCTTCTAACTAGGTAGAACCCCTCACAAACGAGAGAGAGATACATTGTTTTAGGTTTCACGGATTAATGGATCTTGTGTGATTAAATGAATGACTAGTTTCCATAGCAACTTCTTTTTTAGAGATTAAAAGGAAGCTAAACTTGAGCTCTCTTTTACTACTAGGCATTAAATCTTTGGTAGATTACAAACGGGAAGTAATATTTTACAGGTCCTCGTGGTATTGTCAGAAGCCCAGACTTGTCTCCCCATAGAACATAAGACTATTTATCAGTATATGAAGGAAGAAGGATATGTAACCAAGCACCTTGGAAAGTGAGTAGTTAACACTATAGCACTCTCATTGAGCTGTCACTGTTAATTGCACATACAAATTTTGAAAAAAGGTTTTTGCACACTATTACATTAACCACAAAATCAAAAATTGTTATATTATAACAGTATTTAAATACATTATCAAATGCAGTATTTATTAGCATTGAAAGCATTACAAATGTTGAGGGAACTTTTTAAGCTAACACAAAACCTGCAGAACAACCTTAGCCTGGCAAAAAGTAGTTTATGAGGTTTTTATATCAAAATGATAAAAAGCTAATACAGGTCTATTGAAACCTTTATAGGTTAATAGTCTGCGTTGTTTCTCTTTCAGTACACAGATTTGCTAATCAAGTTGAGAATCACAAAATTTGTTGGAAATTGTAACCTGTTTCAGGTGGCACTTGGGATACTGCAATGAAGCCTGCCTACCAGGAAGTAGAGGGGTAGATGAGTTTAGAGGAATTAATACAGGAGCAGCTGACTATTACAACTGGAGTGAGTTATCCTTTGATCACTGTGTATAATATATTATATGCTTATGATGTGCCTTTTTACACACCGTCTCTTGCATTACTTTTTGATCTCAAAGCATTTCATATTATTTTAATGCTTTAGCTGATGGTACAGTTATGCAAAGGCAGATTAATGGCATTCCAAGTACAGAGAATATTGGAACTCACATGGCTGTAAGTACTTATTGATCACTAGCATTGCCTAATCCATGAGTCACGTATTTTTCCTAGTGAAGGATACAAAGATATTCTATGCTCTTCAGGATACAAAAATATTTTGTAAACGGTGCTTTAGTTGTCATTATGGAGAGAATCATTTCATTATGGAGAGAAGTTTTCCCTGCTGCCGAAGAATAGGCTACTAGTCAATCTTCAAGATTTTACTCTGATAACTGGTTTGATATACGAATAGCTGACATTGCCAGAAGGTATGAAGTAGCTTAAACTGAGTGAGCCGTGATTAATGCTGTTAACAAAACAGTTGCGAGGCTTGGCAATCCTTATCTATCAGTCACTATTTTCCTTTGTTTGTATGATGCGGATCTTGAATTGTATGCATATTAAGTTAGGGATAAATGTTTCAGTGGACATTTGCATGTTGTAGATTGCTTTATTAAAAAAGATAGGGAATTCTACGCGAGAGGTCATAGCAGCCTACTCCGACTATTGAACTGTACAAAATGTATAAAATGAAATAGTTTGTGAGGCGTTTTTTGTGCATCATTCACAAGTGCGGTTTCCATCTTTTGCAAACATGACCCACTCGATAAAAATTTGCAAATAACAAACCTCGCTTGACTTGTGGATTTTTGTCGTTTCCATTTTGCATATAATGCAAACTTGCAGATTACCCGTGTCATACAAACAAAATATATGAGAATTCAAAATCTGTTGAGCAAACAATAGCCTAAACTCATTGAGAAAGTGGGAAAGAAGAAAAATGAGAGTGGAGAAAAGAGCTATAGAGTGAGGGAGGAATAGAGAGATAGCGAGAAGGAGAAAAAGGAGAGAGAGAGAGAGAGAGAGAGAGGGAGAGAAGGAGAGAGGGAGAGAGAGAGGGGGAGAGGGGGAGAGAAAGGGAGAGAGAGATAGAGAGAGAGATAGATAGAGAGAGGTAGAGAGAGGTAGAGAGGGAGAGAAGGAGAGAGGGAGAGAGGGAGAGAGAGAGGGAGAGAGAAAGGGAGAGAGAGATAGAGAGAGAGATAGATAGAGAGAGGTAGAGAGAGGTAGAGAAAGGTAGAGAGTAAGAGAGAGATAGAGAGAGAGAGAAAGAGAGAGAGATAGATAGATAGAGAGAGGTAGAGAGAAGTAGAGAGAAGTAGAGAGAACGAGAGAGATAGAGAGAGAGAAAGAGAGAGAGAGAGAGAGAGAGAGAGAGAGAGAGAGAGAGAAGGAGAGAGAGAGGGGGAGAGAAAGGGAGAGAGAGATAGAGAGAGATAAATAGAGAGAGGTAGAGAGAGGTAGAGAGAGGTAGAGAGAAAGAGAAAGAGAGAGATAGAGAGAGAGAAAGAGAGAGAGAGAGAGGAGAGAGAGGAGAGAGAGGAGAGAGAGGAGAGAGAGGAGAGAGAGGAGAGAGAGGAGAGAGCGAGATAGAGAGAGAGAAAGAGAGAGAGAGAGAGAGGGAGAGAGAAAGAGAGAGAGAGAGAGAGGGAGGGAGAGAGAAAGAGAGAGAGAGGGAGAGAGAGAGAGAGAGGAGAGAGAGGAGAGAGAGGAGAGAGAGGAAAGAGAGGAGAGAGAGGAGAGAGAGGAGAGAGAGGAGAGAGAGGAGAGAGCGAGATAGAGAGAGAGAAAGAGAGAGAGAGAGAGAGAGAGAGAGAGAGAGAGAGAGGGAGAGAGAAAGAGAGAGAGAGAGGGAGAGAGGGAGAGCGAGAGGGGGAGAGAAAGGGAGAGAGAGATAGAGAGAGATAGATAGAGAGAGATAAAGAGAGAGAGATAGATAGAGAGAGGTAGAGAGAAAGACAGAGATAGAGAGAGAGAGAGACAGTTAGAGAGAGGGAGGGAAAGAGGAAAAGAGAGGATAGTGAAAGAAATAGGGAAAGACGGTGAGAAAAAGAGACAGAGGGAGAGAAGGGCATGTAAAATGTGTTCCTTAAGCGCTGAAGTGTGTACATAATTTACACAGTGGTAAGTGTTCCATAAGGATGTATGTGTATATGATAGAAAGAGTAAATGTGCACAGGTCACACAAATCTATTTGAGCCTAGCCGTATTAACTGTGTACCTCCACGTAGGCTGAGTTCTATATATTAAGGGAGGTGGTTGTTTACAACAATCTTTACTTTAGCCTTCTCAAACCACCGCATAGCTTAGCTTAGTACAACTGTCAGTCGCTAAAATATTTGATGGCACGCTTAACAAGATTACCTCTGATGGCTAAAAATTTTCATTCCGGCTACTAAACATTTAAACCACAAGTTGCTTGCATAAGCTCATATTTTTATCAGTTTTGTTGACTTCTATCTATTTTAGTACCAATGCAGTCCAGCAATAAAACTCACTACTATTTTAGTACCAACGAAGTTCAGAAATAAAAATTGCTACTATTTTAGCCACAAATGGAGATGATATGTGTCCTGACAATTAGCATAATCTAAATAAATAACGAATATATCAATAATTTGATGTATAGAACATAATATAATAATGAGCTTGATGTCCAAAACTATTATAAATATTATAACAAAGCAGTTCAGTAAATTAGCTTTAAAACCATTTCCCTAGTATTTGTATTAAAAAGACAGGCTAGCTAATGTTCTTTAAAAATGATGGCATTATATTGCAACTATATGAAAAACCTATCTATGACTAACCTCAACTGTACTTAGTGTATTGTTTAATATGTTTTAATAATTGTTAGTGTAAATAATTTTAAACTATGTTGTTTGGTGAGCTGGTTTGAAGCAGATTCGAAGCCCCAAAAAAAAGCTTCTTTGAAAACTGTCTTTCAGTGTACTATTACCTCCTTTTTGTTCTATTGCCTCTGCATATGACAAGCAACTGCTGATGACTCGCTGCTGCAAATGCACATTTTCTCTGTTGTTTTGACTCCATTTAAAGTGAGACAATAAAATTGAAGTCTAGCTGAACTATTTCTAGTTGAATCAATGATTGCATGGCATACTTGTAAAAATCCGCAGCCCACGCTCTCTGCTTTCTGCAATGACAGATTGAGATTTTATTTTTTAATTTGTAATGATTGTACAAAGAATGCAGCCATAGTCAAGAAAACATTGCATGACAAGCCACTATTAAATTTCTACCCAGAACTATTCATAGTATATAGGTATTACAGTTCTATGCAACTGATTTTGTTTTTTATTATAATAATGTAGCATATTGTTAACACTTTTTGTTGTTCTATCAGAAATTTGGTTCATTGGTAATAATTGCAGATGAAGATAAGGTCTTAGCAAAAATTACTTCATATTAGAGCTATGGTGTGCAACACTTAATATATATTCTCTCAAAAGTTGCACATTATGTTCTCTTTGTGTGGATGATGTAGATTTGGAGTTGTGCGCGCGTTGATTTACCACGCAATAAGTATTTCGATAGACATTCTTCGCGTGTTGAAGACTAACGCAGTGCTTTCTTTTAAAAAGGAAAGGAGTTTTACGCCAGAGTTCATAGCAGCCAACTCCTGTTTTGGCTAGCATCTCCCTTTAAAAATAGGAACAACGCCAGTGTTTAAAATAGACTAGCTTGCACGTCAGTTTCTTATGCATCATTCGTAAGTGCCGTTTCCACCTTTCACAACGGTGAAGCATTGGATAAAAATTTGCAAGTAACAAACCTCGCTTGACTTGCAGGTTTTGGCTGTTTCTATCTTGTAGATGGCGCAAAGTTGCCAAATAATTGTGTCACGGAAACGTAATGAATGTGTTAATTTACTTTCAGCTACTAGTTACACCCAGCCGTGATACGCCTGGTCATGCAAGAGCACTCAGTTACAGAGTTGATATGTCTTGTCTAATTAAAGAAACTAAAAGCAATTCAATAGTAGTCTTTCCCTAATGTGATATAGCGTGCGACACGACCAAAGTAGGCTATCTACCTGCTATAAGACTTCACAATGTGAAAAGTACAGGATAAAGTCATAACACAGATATGTTGAGACTAAGGTTATAACAGCGATATTTTTAGACTAAGGTCATAACACCAATGCGCTTAGACTAAGGTCATAACACAGATATGCTTAGACTAAGGTCATAACACAGATATGCTTAGACTAAGGTCATAACACTGATATGTTTAGACAGCTGATACGCTGTCATTCTAATGTTAAAAGGAACTAGCCAAATGCTTGGCATTGCATGGGTAATAAAACATGATATGTTATGAATTTGAGTAGTTTACCTGGTAAGTAGTGGTAAGTTTTAATGGTTTACCAGGAGATCATGAGATCAAATAATCTGCAGCAGATTTTTCATTCCTAAATTTTAATAACTATGATTGGACAAACTTTGAGATATATATATATATAATAGATAATAAAAGATCAGCTCAGGAAACTTCGAGCACTTTTATGGACAACGGGATACAGTTCTGATTGTTTATATATATATATATATATATATATATATATATATATATATATATATATATATATATATATATATATATATATATATATATATATATGATGTATAGATATATAGAGCAAGGAAGCAGCTCACAGCAATTATGTTTATTTTGCTTCATTAGAAGCTAGGAAATAGGCAGCTGATTTTCTACAGTAGCGAGAAGCTACGATTTTCTTCATCTCCAGTAGCGCAATAAACATCGCTAAGGTACTGTATGATATACTGAGATATTAAAATGCTGCAATCACATGCATTCGACACAACTATCTCTTTAAAAGCAAATCAAAATTTTGAAAGGTAACTTACAATAAAATTCAACATTTTCTATAAAAAGGTAAGTCCAGCAAAATACCGCAAATCATCAGATTAAACCACTAATGAGGGGTGTATGACGTAACACTTGAATATCAACCAGCATTTGGGCTTTAAAAGCTCTGAACGCCTGTCACGAAATAGCAGGGCAGG